>NC_137900.1:80604660-81964400 GCF_963455335.1 Martes martes
GAGATCACAAGTAGGCAGAGAGGCAGGCAGAGAGAGAGAGAGAGGGGAGGAAGCAGGTTCCCTGCTGAGCAGAGAGCCTGATGCGGGGCTTGATCCCAGGACCCTGAGATCATGACCTGAGCTGAAGGCAGAGGCTTAACCCACTGAGCCACCCAGGTGCCCCTGTTTGTACTCTATTTCAACTTTCTTCCTCATCTTTGTTAATATCTTTTGATTATGTCATATGTCAATCTGGTACCAAGGGTAGAACTATATACAAGCTATCCCTAAGGAAGTGCTCCACATTCTGTTCACCAAACTCCCACTCAGGTCCATTAATGACCCATCTTGTTAGTCTCTGTGTTCTCCTTCCTCTGATTCTTGGCACACAAACTGAGTAGAAATGTGTATTTTCTTATTTCCTCTTCTTTCTTACACAAAAGGTAGCTTCCAGAGATACTTTTTTTTTTTTTTGCATTTTCTTTCTTTAAATGACAAGATATCCTAGCAACCTCTTCTTATCAGTCCACAGAACATTTCTTCATTCTTTTTCAACAGTACCCTATAGCACTGCTCTTCTTTTATACCATTCCAAACCATCTAACCACTTTACTATATGGTCTTTTACATTATTGTTTCGAGTATTTTTAAAATTACAAACAAGGCTTCAATAAATAAACTTGTGTATACACATTTTTGCATATCTGAAGGATAAAAATCGGGATAAACTTCTGTATGTGGGGTTCCTGGGTCAAAAGGTAAGTGCATATTTATTAGATATTGCCAAATCATGATCCAAAATCATCGTACCAATCTGCATCCAGATCCTCATGCATGAGAGTATCAGCTTGTTCGTAGCTTGGCCAATAAATAGAATGTGTTCTCACACATTATATCAATCTAATAGGTAAGAAATGGTTCCAATTTGCACACCTCTAATTATGAATAAAAGCAAATATCTTCACACAGAGTTTTCCATATTTTTTCTCTTTCAGTGGTTCTGAACTGTGAATGTGTGTTAGAATTGCTGTGTGTGTGTGTGGGGGGGGGTGTATGAGAGCACATGCACATGCATGTCTTCTGACATACGAGCTTTTTAGGTAAAAGATCTGTAGGTGATTCACTTTTGGCACAGCTGACGTTGTAAAGTACTGCTTTAGGTCAATCAGAATGAGGAGATGGGTGTAGAACTGTAGCAGTCACTGTTGATACCATGGGAGGATCAGCTTGAAGAAGAAACCAATGGGTATAGAAGAAAATGGTGATTCACTGGAGTAATCTACATGTAAAGTCAATTCCATCTACCTATTCTTCTGTATAAATTACTGGGTTTTCCCTCATAAGTCAATATATTGTTTTTTTTTATGCATGGTCAGTAGTTTCATTTCCTTGGTGCAGCAATTTTTTCTGCCTAGAATGTTTTATACCCTTTCCACTCCTCTTCCCCCACTTTTTTTTTTTTTTTTTGTATAGCTTATGCTGAATAATCCCTTCAGACTTTAATTTAGACATTCCTTCCCTCCCTTCTAGAAACCTTTCTTTCATCACCTCATCACTTTCCTCATCACCTGTTCTAGTTATGTGCATCTCTTCCTTGCTCTCCAGCAACTTGTATTATAATAAAAATATACGCTATTGCACAGAGCCATACTGCTTTGTTTCTGTCTATCCCTTTACACTGTGAGGCCCTTGCGTTCTGGGAGTACTGCATATTCATATATGTATTGGGGGAAGGAGGAACTCACACTGCCTTAAATTTGAACTTAACAATAAGTACCTGGGTGGCTCAAGTCAATTGAGCACCAACTATTGATTTCAGCTTGGGTCATGATCTCAGGGTCATGGGATCAAGCCCCACTTGGGGCTCCATGCTTGGCAGGGAGTCTACTTGGGATTCTCTCTCTCTGCTCTTGCCTCCCCCATATCTCTAAAATAAATAATCTTTCAAAAAAAAAGTAGAAGTCATGATCCCTCTTTATAGACATTACTGCTTTGAAGAGGAAAAAAGTTGACACTTCAGTAGGTATGTTTAAATGTGTCATACTTCAGAAAGTATATGAATGATTGTAGGGAGTATTATGGATATCATTTACTAAAGAAATTATAGAAGGTGCCATGGAAATATGCTAGCAGGGGTGGCCTGGGTGAGAATTATTCAGTCCTCTATTTCCTGTGGTAACTGAGAAAGAAACTTCAAGAAAGCAGTCTTCAAAATTTAGATTTTAGTCATATCTTGTGCTGTGATGTGTCCACTGCTATATCAGTGTTCTGCCACACAAGTCTTTCAGAGAAATGTCTTCCCAACACAGCACCCCTGTAGCATCACTGTCTTGAAGAAAAGTAAATTATGTCACATACAGCAAGAGCAGCCCAGAGTAGAACACCAGAAGGAGCTGTGGCAGGTAAAAGAAAGCAGAGTCAGGTAAATTTGATAAAGCCAGGTGATATGCAGATTGATTTGGGAGGCCACTTTTCCCCAATCCTACCAGTCACATTGAAAAGACACCAGGCAACATCTAGAACCTTGTTTTTGAAAATCAAGGTTACTGAGGTATAATTTACATTCAATTAAATACACCCAGTTTAAGTGTAAAGTTGATGATTCTTAATAAATGGGTACATCCATGTAACCACCACCCAGTCAAAGTGTGAAATATTTTCCTTAATTCCAAAGGTTTTCTGTGCCCTTTCTTTGTCTGTTACCCCACTTTCCTCCTCTCTGTTTCCGAGAAACCACTGATCTGCTCTGTGTCTCTATAACTGTGATGTGACTTCTTTGTTTATATTTGTAAGGATTTGCCAAATGGTGTTCTGAGGAGATTGTATCATTTTACATTCCTACCACCATGCATGAGAGTTCTAGTTGCTCTACAAATTAGTTAACACTTTCTAGTGTCAGTCTTTTTACATTTTGGCTGGTATATTTCTTTGTGCCTTTAATCCTAGCACTTTATGTAAATTTAAGAGACTAGCTTAGGTGATTAAAAAAAAATTAATCAAGTTTCGGGACCATCCTTCTTCTCCCTACTTGTACATGCTGTTTTTTCTTTCTATGAAGAGATACATTTTATTTCTCCTCCTCTTTAATCCAGGCTGGCATTTTGACTGGCCAATGAAATGTAGCACAGATGATATTCTCAGATTTAGGAGAACAAGACTTAAGATGATTGACAGCTTCCACTCCCTGAAACTAAGGATTCATGAGCTATGCTGTTAGAAGCCCAGCCCACATAGCACTTAGACACTGGCTCACCACCACTGGTGAACTCTCTGCCAGCCAACAGCCAGCACCATGTATGTGAGTGAGCCAAGTTAGACATTACAGCTCTGCTAAGTCTCCCAATGACCAGACTCCACTGACAGAAGAACCATCCAGCTGAATCCATTCAACCCATAGTTGTAAGAAATAATAAAAGTTATTTTAAGCCACCTGATTTTGGGGTAGTTTTGTTAAGTAGCAGTAAACAACCAAAATATTTGTATACAAAGTTCCTAGTTCAGGGCTCAATAAATATTTGCCAAGTAAATATATTCACTCATTCAACATGAGTTGAATACCCATGAGTACCTTCATTGTGTACTTAGCACTGCTAAACATCACAGCATTGCTTTGTGTCTTGAGAAAAATAGAAAGGAGATTGTTTCCCCAATTTGCAGATGATAATAGCATTTAGTTATAACATTTAGGAATCCTTTGGCTGTATAGCATTGACCCTCATTTGGCCATGATTAAGACAGAGTCTCTTTATCCAAATCAGGCCCTTCTGGGAGTCTGGAATAAATTCCCTAGGCACCGAGTACCATGAATCACCAATACCCACTCCTCTAGCACAGCCCTTGTAGCTCCTGGGAACCCAACAATACCCGCTGCTTGAGTAACACGAGAAACATGACCTACTTCAGTCACGTCAGCAAGGATTTTTGTCTTGCAACAGTTCATTCTTTGAGTAAATGAGGTGCAATCTTGAATAGCTGTAGGGTAGTAAATTGATCACTGATGGAGCTCATTCGAGCAGCCCCCATCACCCACCACTCAGCTGCAGTTTACAGGCAGCTGTGACAGATTAAGTCCAAAAAGAGCACAGCAATTGCAGCTGCCTTCATGCCCAGAGCACAGGATGACCTTTTTACCTTTTTTGAGAATGAAAGAGACAGAATGAACCACCATAACGCACTCTGCCCCTGACTATGTTCCTATCCTTCTTGCTCCCACAACAAGGGGCATTGGTGGCTCAATGATGGTTTGAGCTGGATGAGACCTAATGCAGCCCAAACTCATCCTTTACGAGATAAGGAAAAGGAGGCCTCAGGAGGTTAAGGGATGCTCTGCTAATCATACAGGGAATTAAAAGCATTGTTAAGACCACATGTCAAGTCACTAAGATCTTAATCATATGTCATTTCCATTTCAATACCATGTCTTTCTGCTTCCCTAAGGCTTGGGACTTTTTTTCCCCCCAATAATTGCTCATGTGTTAGAAGAGATCTGCCCATTTCCTTGAGAGGATAGATCATGACGACCAGGATACGTGCTGAGACCATCTCTAAAACCTCATCACCTTCCTGTCACTAGCAACCCCTGTCTAACCTACCTTTCTATTTTATTCATTCAGCAAACTTTCCTGGGTGACTAAAATGTAGAAATCCTATACAAGATATTTTTGGGGATGCAAGATTATAGAACACTACTTTCTGGGCTCAATAAATATATTTGGTGAGTGATAATTAATATTCAAATACCTATAATAAAAATCACTATGTGGTGATTGTCCTGCATATATGATAATTAATAGTTTCACATTCCGATGAAATGAACCCTGATTGTTTCCCTACAACAGTGGAAGTCATGCAAAGTCTACCACGTGTGTTCCCCTGGAGCAGCTGCCTCAGCAGGACCTGAGAGGTTAGTAGAAATGCAGATATGCAGCTTGCACCCCAGACCTTCTGAATCACAATCTCTACTTTAATAAGATTTTCAGGAAGTTTGTACTCACACTAACATTTGAAAAAATCTGAAACAGAGTAAAGAGGAGTAGAGGAAGGAGGAATTGGTTTTGACCAGTGTGATTAAGGGAAACCCTACAGCAGAGGGCGGCAGAATGAGGTGTTGATCAAGACACTTGGATCAGACAGAACTGGATTAAGCCAGAGGCATTTGAGCAAGTTATTTAAATGATTTATTCATAAAAAAGTTATAGCATTAGTGCCTGTCTCCTAGGGTATGTGGAAGTTAGGTGAGCATTTGGAATGAGAAAGTGGGTGTGGGAAGGCAGAGCATCAGAAGACAGTAATCCACAGCATTTTTGTAACTGAAGCTATGGAGGGGTGGAGCTGAGTTCATTGTTATCCAGGTGCTTGCCAGGGAGTGCTAATACCATTAGCAAACACTGAAAAGCAGAGGGAGAGGAACACAAGATGATGATGATGATGATGATGATGATAGCACTTCTAGTCTTACCCTATGGGTGTTGACCCTTGAGCCTTACTCTAATTTGTCAATCTCATGTCTCCAAAAAATTTACAAGACTGAATACAGTGGAATAGAGTTAGAGGTCCCTTGGGAGTTTGAATATTTTTTTTTCCCCTGAAATAGATACAGAGCAGCCCTTTAACTCTACTGTAAAAAGGCTCCCTAAATGCAGCTCTATTTTTCACACCACATAGCATTTTGCTTTATGCACATAGTCATGTAATGTAAAGGGTAATTCGGAGTTGATAAATTAGCAGCCAGGAAAAAGGTCTACAAGGAGCTTCAGTAAGCCATTTAGCATTTGGCGAGTTCTGTAGAGCTTTGGTCTCTTCCCACACCCAGAGGTAGTAAATATCCCTCTCCGGTTGGTACTTGCGGAGAGTGCCTCTGCATTTTGATACTCTGTGAAGTGCATTCCTGTGATCAGCAGTCATTTCATGTTCTAGATTAGAGCTTTGGAGGTATACTTCGGAAGCCCCTTTCCATTCAGTGGGGGAAACTATAGCCCTGGGAGGCATCATGACTTCCCTGGATACTTACCAACTAGTTATCTCAGGTGAGCTCCTGAGGTTAAGTGATGCATTTCTTTTCCTCCTTCTTTCCCCTATCCCTCTTTTCCCGTTCCTTTTTCTGTTTCTCCTTCACAACTTCATTGTTGGTGAAAGATTACTGATGTTAGATAAATAAAACTATAAAATCAAATTAAGTTAGGATTGAATAGGAAGCATGCAGTTAGATGAGTTTGCTTTCTCAGTGATTGAGATGCTGGAGTCTAACTATGACCCTGCATAACACCTCCTCAAGTTTAGGAACCTAGACCCCTAACCAACATTGCCTCAATGTGAATCTGCCATATGATGTATCTGGCAAAAAAAAAAAAAAAAAAAAAAAAAAAAAGGAAAAGAAATAAGAAACACTGGACATAAACATCGTCTCATGCAGATAGATTAGGGCTGAACTAATGAAGGTGAAGGATGGAAGGGTGTATGCATTCAGGAGAGGCTGAATATTATGATTTTAAACTTTCTTCTGATGCTTAGGGTTCACTACTCTGGGATAGTTGTCTCACTCAATTTAGCAGCTCCAAGCCGGTAAGTTGAGGAGAAATGGAAGATAAGCTGATCTTTTTGAAAACTTGAAAATTGCACGCATGAGCTCTGAATTCAGCATCGTCATTCTTTTGTCAGAATTGGCTCTTCCATCAGGACTCACTGGTGGGCCAGAGCTCTGTAGAAGGAAATGGTTGCATTTGAGACTGTGAGGAATTATTTACAAAGGAAATCCACTTGCCTTGCAGGCTCTTTCGTAATGGACTCTTTATTGAGCTTATTATCTTGTTGATAACACACACAATCACTTTGCTACCAGTTTCCTCTTGTTTCAAGCCAACATGCTCTGATCTTTACGGGAAAACATAGCGATCTAGTAGGGATACTAGACTAAATAGCAACCAGCCTGCCTGTATTTCTGTCTCCGCCAACCAATTGCTGACTATGAGCCACTTAACCTGTCTTTGCTTCTACTTTACCACCCACCAAATATAGTAATTCTAGTAACTTCAATCCTTGGCAATTGTATAGAAACCTACAACTTCAAATCATTTTCATATCCACTTTTTTTGTTGGAATCTCAGAATCAGCCTATGAGGAGAGCGTTGATATGGACCTGTAAGTGATATAGATGTAGCTTTTTAAAGAAGAAACCCACAGGGTGATCAGGTAAGTGATTGCTTAAGGTTGAATGATGAAGCCTATCTTTGAGCTCAGAGTTTATAACTCTTGTTAGAAGATTATTTTTCAGAAAGGTAAAATTATGTCTCTCATACAAATGTAACATGAACACATTTATTTTAACTCATTAATTAATAAGGAACAAGTAAGATGTTACAACTGGTTCGGAGGAAAACTCAAAAGTTTCATACATTGTAGTCAGATAAGGAATGCTGAAATTTCAGATCTGCAAAACTGTTCAATATCCATAGAGTGATAATCTGTTGCATTTCATGGATATGTTTTGCATTTCTGAAAATAACGATTATTTGTTTTACTGCAACTTGCAGTTTATAAAAGTACTCAAAGATAATAAAAGGCAGAGATAACCCTGATGGATGAGCATCTTACAAAATATTGCACATTATTTTCTTAAACTCAAAATGTGGTATTCTCGTTGCAGAACACTACACTCTAAAGAGCCAGTGATATCTTTTTCTTTTTCGTAATTGACTCCGTAACTGATCATCATCTCTGACGTTTCTTAGATACATATCAATATTTTAGAATTGCTAACATTTGGTAATAGAGACAAAAATACTTAGGTAATAATGATATTGGTAATTAAAAAAAAAACAACTAGCATTTGTTGGGTATCTAATGTGTACCGATTGCCAATAGCACCTATCAATCTGTTTGTGTTTTTCTTATCTCATTTAATCATTTAAGTAATCTTATCACAGAGGGCTTACTCTAAGGAAACAGTCATGGATTTAGTAATTAATGTGCCCAAAATCATCCATAGAATATTCCATAGAATATGGTCCTAGATTTTAATTTTTCTGACACTTAAATGAATTAGATCATAGATAAGATACTTAACTGCCCTGTACTTGAATCTGGCAACTAAAAATGGAGTAATTATATAAAATTATAATATTATTAATGCTACATGGGATTCAAGAACTTTAGGAGGGAAAATGTTATATCAACCTGAGGGTATATCACTTAGAGTTGTCTGTAAAGTCTCATTGCAAAGAGAATGATTTTCATCAGTTTCTCTCATTCGACTCCTACTGAGAGATTGTTGTGGAGGTGAGAGGTGAGGATATAGGTCTCTGTTTAGCAGAAGGAAATACTGTTTTGATTAAATCATGGCCTTTAGAAGTGGGTTGAGCTAATACTTCGGCTGAGTGATTTACAAGATTTATTTAACCTATCTGAGCCTCAGTTTTCTCATCTTAAAACGGATAAAGTATCATAGCCAACCTCAGAAGGCACTATGGGTTAAGTGAAATAATGCAGGTCAAGCACTTTGAATTGTGCTTGGCACATGGCAGGATTCAATAAATGGAAACATGTATTCTTTGCTATTATTATTAGAACACCTGCATTCAAATTCAACATCCTTCTTTAATGTTACCTTATATTTTAAAATAATGATTGTGTCTGAAAATAATTATAGGTAATGGACGTTTTAGAGGGCACACTTATAAACCTTCCAGAATCTTATGCTCTCCTTGAGGATTCTCTTACATGCCTCAGGAAAAACTGCTTTTCTAGTTGAGAACGTTGCACCGGCTCTCCAATGTCCCTTTGAATTTGTGTTCATTGTAAGGCAGGAGACTCATCTGCCCTCTGACATCGGAATGGGGAAAGGAATGGGGTGCAGGTTAATTGAAACTGCAGTCCAGGTAATTCTTAGTCTTGTGTTGGGATGAACAACCTGAGACAACTACTTCCTTGATATGGAGAAGATTACTTTTAAATTGCTTAAATCCAATCTCTCACTTCCATGAAAGTCTGCCATTCATAAGGCATTATTAATTTAATGCCATTCAGCCCTTCGTGCTCTTTTGTTTCAGGTTTGTTATTGGACCGTGGGAGGGCTAGACATGGAAGGATGAAGTCCATCTCCTCTAGGGGACTTCCTGCCCATCTAGTTGGGAGCCCGGCATTCACGAGGACACAATTCATGCTCGGTAGAGGAGGTTAACGTTAGAAATCAGATCCAGAGATTACAAACAAATGGCCAGGAAACCTAGTTGGCCTGTAGGTACGTGTATGTAATTTGAGCTCTGATGCAACTTTTATAAGTCTAAAGGAAAGAATCAGTACTTTCCTAAATTAAAATAAAAATAGATCTCCTAAGAAATTTAGGATTTCTGGTATCTCACTTACATGGCATTAACATCCCACCTAGCCACCTTCAGCCTGCAGGTGAGCAGTAGTTGCCCCTTCTAGAAGGTTTAAGAAGTCTCTAGTTCACCATATGCAGCTTAAATTACTGATTTACCATAAATAACTGGTCGCTGTGTGTGTTTTTTGTTTTTTTTTTTTAAAGATTTTATTTATTTATTTGACAGACAGATCACAGGTAGGCAGAGAGGCAGGCAGAGAGAGAAGGGAGGAAGCAGGCTCCCCGCTGAGCATAGAGCCCGATGCGGGGCTCGATCCCAGGATGCTGGGATCATGACCTGAGCCGAAGGCAGCGGCCTTAACCCACTGAGCCACCCAGGCGCCCCTCGCTGTGTGTGTTTGATCCTGTGACCCTGACAAGAGCGTAATGCGTCTGAGATTCATTTCAGAGTTTATTTCAAGGGAGTGATAGAGCTGGGGAAATAGCAAACCAAAATTGGAGCATCTACTGTGTTTCACCAAATTTATATATGTTTTCTCAATTAATTCTTGCAACAACTATCTTAAGGAGGTGTCAGTATAACTTCCACAATTGAGGAACATGAAGCTCTGTGTTTATTTAGAAGTTGCCTAATTGTCAGAGGTAAGATGTAATTCCAAGGTAGTGGAAAGAAAATGACCCACCAAGACTTTGTTTTTAAACTGATATCCGTACCTTGTGGTTTATAGTAGTCAGGATAGAACAAACAATGCTGGGGGGCCTGGGTGGCTCAGTGGGTTGAGCCCCTGCCTTCGGCTCAGGTCATGATCTTGGGGTCCTGGGATCGAGCCCCACATTGGGCTCTCTGCTCAGTGGGGAGCCTGCTTCCCCTGCTCTCTCTCTGCCTGCCTCTCTGCCTATTTGTGATCTCGTCTGTCAAATAAATAAATAAAATCTTAAAAAAAAAAAAAAGCAATGCTTTGGTAATAAACAAACCCTATGTATCAATGGCTCAACAAATAGTAGTGGGTCCAGCAGGGACCCAAGACAACTTCCTTGTAAGAAGTGGACTGTTGATCCCAGCAGATTCTGTCTTGTGGCAGCAAGAGGTTTCCATAATCCCTGTGGTAAGGAGAAGAGAGAACTCAAAGGTCTTGCATGTGTATTCACTATTGCAGCCTGAGCAGGCCACCCTGTTCATAGTTCATTGTTCAAAATTAACAGAATGACCCTGCCAAAGAACAAAGAAGCTGACGAGTCTTTCTTGTGCCCAAGAAGGAGAAGGGGCTGCGTATAAATGCGTACAAGTAATGTCCACCATGATCATGTTGGCAAGTTGCACAGACTCTTTGTCTCACTTGCCTTATTGGCAAAGGAGTATGACGGCTTTCTCACAAGAGTTTAGTGGTGTTTTGAGATGATGTTTAAAAAGCACTGAGTACAGTGGATGACTTTAAGTGACCAATAAACTCACCTGTTTGATTTGCTCTATCTGATCAAGACAGCATGGGATCATAGTGCTTTTCTGTACTGAATCAGACAAAGGAGTGGTGGCCTCAGTTCCACTACTGATGATTATCTAGCTTTGGAAAAATCTCTAAGGTTTCATCTAAAGGGTAAAAGGCCTGAACTACATGATCTCAGGGTTTCCCTCTGCCCCCAAAAGTCTACGTTTACCGATAGTTTTCTTGAAAACAGCTGTACGTGCTGTCAGCCCGTGCCTAGCGTGGTCCTTTGATCCAGAAGTTATTCCGTTTTTAGAAAATTTAGAAATTTTAGAGAATTTAAATTTTCTAATCTAAATCTAAAATCTAAATTTTCGAAAAATTTAGAAAAATATTTTCCTGTGTGAGGATTCCACCCTGCAGGATGCCCAGCACTATGCTAGATGAAGAGCAAATGTTTGAATAAATGAATGACCATCCTGTGACACAGCTCAGGCTGCCGGAACAAAATACCACACAGCAGACTATTTATTTCCTCACAGCTCTGGAGGCTAGAAGTTCAAGATGGAGGTACTGCCATGGTTGGTTTCTGGTGAGAGCTCTCTTCTTGGCTTGCAGATCACCCACCTTCCTGCTGTGTCCTCACATATGGACATATGTCCTTTGTGTACACACATTACTCTTCTCACAAAGACACCATTCCTATTGGATTAGTATTCCATCCTTACTATGTTAATTAACCTTTATTACCTCCTTACAGGCCCTACCTTCAAATACAGTCACAGAAGGGGTAGGAGCTTCAACATAAGTACGAATAGGGGAGGAAGGACACTATTCAACCCATAACCCCCATAAAGCCATGATAGTTGCAAATATGGTGTTAGAGGATGGGCCATAAAAATATCCCTGAAAGGATTCCCTTTTCTAAAGTATACAGTGATTTTCAATGGAAAGAGCTCTATCCTGGGAGCACTTTCTTATCAGATTCTTATCGCTTCTCTTGGTCCCTTCTTCTTATCTGCAAAATTAAGGTAGTAACTAAGCAGTATATAGGTTTTATCTTTGATCCAAGCCGAAAGATTAATGATGAAAACAAAAGAACGGAGACCGTGTCTGGGGATCCGTGAGAAAGTATGAAGTGATTAATTAGAAATGCCTTTCATGGGCACAGAAGGGGACAAAGATGATATATAGAAAGCTTATGTACCTGAAATTTTTGGAATAGATAAACTGTAAGGAAATTTACAAATCTAACATTTTATCATTTTATAAAGGAACACAATTCCTCTTAGATAAAGGGGCCCTTAGACCCACAAAATCAGAAAGTAAATAGTATTTGGCTGGTTTTCGAGTCAAGACCTAAAAGCAAACTGGACATAAATAATGTGGTGCTGATATCCTAGGGGAGACTGTGTCAGGCTGCATGGGAAACCTAGCCGTAAAGTTAGGGTTTAGGGCTGGAGGAGAGAACCTACAGTGTGTGTTTGCCAAAAGGGGGCAGTAAAAGCCAGGCTCAGCAAAGTGGGTCAGAGGCACTGAGCTGGACCCCAGGGCTTCAGCTCTCTGCTGTCGTTGCCAATTCCCAGGAGCGGGCACGAGGGGGAAAGCCTGAGGCTTAAATGACAGAGCAGGAGTGGTTTTAGCCAAGGTGCACTCGAACCATGTGGAGAGAAAACTATGGCTTTTCATTTGCTTTTAAATCGTTCCCCTCACCATCTTGAACTTGCTGACCTGGACCAGCACATTCACCCTAAGCGGGAATAGCAAATTGCATGTCTCTTGCTGACCTGGGAGGGCTGGAGCTGAGCACCTGGCTATTTTCATGCCACCCCCTGCCAGTGTTTATTTCTGCCTCTTGGAGGAAGGCTTGTTAGGGAGGACAATTAACTCATCAGCTACTATTAGTGGGGCCTAATGACTGCCAGGTTTTTCTGGGAAATAGCAGACCTCTCTCTGCCCTTCCCAGAAAGGATTTCCTCCTACCAGGAGGCTGTTGAATCAGAACCACAAACAGTTGTCAATAAGAGGAAGGGAGTCATATTAAGCAATGTCTCTCCTGGAGGGAACACCGTGATTTCAGAGGAAGACTCCTGAGCAAAGCCTGCCTGCATCTCCCTGGGGTGCAGAGACTCTCTTCCCCCCATAGTGTGGAAAGAAGCTGCTCTCTACATGCTCCCCATGATGACCCTTCTGTGATGCTAATCTTGATCCTGTCACCCATCCTCTTAGTGGTTGTAAATTCAGCCCACATTACAGGATGATGCCTGTGTACGTTTCTTTAGAATTGAGTCCCTATTTATTCTAGACACGGGTATTAAACATCCCCCCACTCCAGCACCACTCTCTTCGTGGCTACTTCAGTAACCTTCTGATTTCCTTTCTATGATTCTTACTCTTTCAATCCATTCAACACAAAAAGTAACCAGAGAGATTTTTTTTTAAAGATATGACTCTGCCAGATCACAATAACCAACTCTCTTAGAAATGCTCTGTGGTTTCCCATTGCATTTGCCACAACGTCTCCACTTCTCACCACGACCTACTATGCCCTGCTTGACCTGAAACCTGGCCACACTGCGGCTCGCCATCATGATACTATCCCCCGTGCTCATTTTTTTTCTATTTCTAGAAAATACAAAATGTCTTCCTTTCTCAGTACCTTTGCACGTCTTCTTTGCTTTATTTCGGGTGTTCTTTTCACTTCCTCACTTGACTAAATTCTACCCATTCTGCAAATCTCAGCTTCAGTATCTCTCTTCATAAAAGTCTTTTCTGATCTTCACAGAGGTTGTAGTAATCAGCTGGGGCTGCCATAACAAACCATCACCTTCGGCAATAAAAGTTTATTTTCTTAGAGTTTTGGAGTGCAGAGGTTCAAGATCAAGGGCTGGGCAAAGCTGGTTTCTCCTGAGACTTCTCTCCTTAGCCTGTCTTCTCACTGGTGTCCTTACATAGCCCCTTCTCTATGTGTGTACTTCCCTGATATTTCTTATAAGGACATCGCTTCCACTGGATTAGATTAGGGCCTCCCCCTTACCACCTCCTTTCACTTCACCTCTTTCAAGGCCCTATCTCCAAAAAAGGTCACATGTGGCCTTTGGGCTTCGACCTATGAATTTTGTGGGACCCAATTGTATGCAAAACAGAGGTCTTTCCTTATCTACATTCCCTATGGTATTGTCTGTTATAGCACTCAGGTCTTCCATTTCATTTCATAATTTTATTTTTTCTTATTTGTTAAAAAAATCACTATTTTAAAGCATATATTTAGTTGCCTATTTATTATAAATTCCACTAGATGGGAAACCTTGACTATCTTTTTTTTTTTCTTTAACCACTCTATCTTCAACACCTAGAACTAGGCACACAACAGGCACTCAGATGTTGATTGAATAGAAGAATCACTTGGCTGTTAAATATAAAGAAAATAAAAGAAGAAAATAAAACAAAATTTCAAGGAAAAAACATAATCTCACAACATTATAAAATTTGGGCCTGAAAGAATGGAAGAATTTGTTCCCAAGCCATTAGAAGAGGGTTTTAATCAAAAAATCAGTATTTTATGAGATCTGCTCTAGTTTTTCCAATTATTACCCCTCCCCCTAAATTTTAGCTTCTCCAAATATTTCCTGATAAATGGAAATATTAATTTCCATTAAGTCAAATTGTGCTCCCTCCCCCAATAAAAGATATATCCAACCAAAATCAGTGAGTGTGAACTTATTTGGAGACAGGGTCTTTGCAGGTATGATTAAGTTAAGGATTTTGGGATGACATTCTGCTAAGCTAAAGTCCAATGGCAAGTGCCCTAATAAGAAAAGACAGAGGGTGACTTGAGACATGGAGACACAGGTAGAAGAGATAAAGCCACATGAGGACAGAGGCAAAGATCGGAGTGAATGTACCCATAAGCCAAGGAATGCCAAGGTTTGCTAATAGCCACCAAAAGCTAGGAAAGAGGCCTGGAATGAGTTCTCCCCCAGAGCTTCTAGAGAAACATCAATCAATCAAGACATCTTGATTTCAGACTTCTGGCATCTGGAACCATGAGAGTATACATTTCTGTTGTTTCAGGCCATGGAGTTTTTGGTATTTGTTATGACAGCCTCAGGCAACTAATACAAATGTTTCATAATCAAATGAGTGTGGGAAAAGCCTATGTAATCTCAGAGTCACCATCAGTCTAGATCAACATGTTAATAGATTGGTAAATCTTGCAGTGGTTTCTTAATGTTTTGGTGGTAACCAATATTTTTAAAGTCTGAAAATAACTATAATTTGGAAAAGTGCACATGTCCAACACGTTCATAGTTTTGTATACAATCCCAAGATTGGGAACCTATGAAGCCCAATCAGAACCTAGATTAAGAATGCTCATCTAGGAGCACCTGGGTGGCTCAGTTGGTTAAGTATCTGCCTTCAGCTCAGGTCATGATCTCAAGCCCCAAGTTGGGCTCCCCATTCAACGGGGAGTCTGCTTTTCTCTCTGCCTTTGCCCTTCCCTCTTGCTCATGTGCTCTCTCTCTCAAATAAATAAATAAAATCTTAAAAAAAAATGCTTACCTAAAATGTATCTTATTCTCATCTTCTGTGATACATGGTCTGAATCCAGAAAGCTAGGAGGAGTGTAGATAAACAGAAAGGAAGACTGGAGACTTGGCATGAGGCAAGAGTAACAGAAATGTTGAGTTATGTAAGGAGCAATTATTTGGAAGACTTTGAGCCATGTACTAAAATGTTGTGCACCTTGTCTTTTAGTTTCCAGGGACCCATCAAAACCTTTATCTAGAGGAACCACAATAGGTACCTATATGTGTCTGAGTGAACATTAGCAATTACATTTTAGGGAGTTCAGTTTGGCACCATAAATAGTATATATTATCTTTCACAACAAAATCATAATGCATGAACAGTGTGACCTAAGCTGGGACGTACACCGCACTGGTATTCTGGCAGCAAAGATATCCATGGGAATGTGCTGGGGGACATATGGACATTGTGAAATGCAGTCTTTCTGTACAATTCCAAATATGCCATTATATATTTTCCCGTTGTTTCTTCCACAACAATTAGTTCCCCCATATGTGCTACTGTGTATAACGACAACCCAATAAATGGACCTCTATGGCAAACATTATTAGATATTAAAAAAAAAAAAAAAGTGGGGAATGGGGGTTAGTTGGAATTGTTTGGGAAAAAGAACCAGTCTCTCTCCAACTAATGGTCAGTTCTCCATCCACGTTTTTTTCCTCCTCTTTACAAGGTTAAAGTGCAATAGCTAAGAACCTCTGTAGATAAGGAAAGAGACAGAGAAAGAGAGAGAGAGTGCATTTGGCCCTGGAAGCAGGTATCAGGGAACATTCCAGCAGTCTGTAAAGGAGATACTGATCAGAAAAGACATGAATTTGGGGGAGATAGAATCCAGGCTCTAAAGTTATTTATTGCATAATCTTGGCCAAGGGCTTTAATATATCTGGGCCTCACTTTCTTGACCTTTAAAATGGAAAGAATACCCACCTTCCAGTGCTGCTTTGAAAGTTAAATGATGCAATACATACAGTTCTTTTGCCGTAGATTGTGCAGAAAATATTGTCTTTTTCATCTATTTAGAGATTGGGGATACAAAAGAAAATTAGAAAAAGACATGCTAAATGCAAATCTTTCAACATTTGGTCTTCCCTCATATGGAGTCACATATCCCTGTGCTCAGGGGACTTCTCATCTTTTTAGTATTCACAAGCCTTCACCAATCACTGGAAGCAAACAGAACAGGATTCAAAGCCCTAAAGTCACGAGTTTGTGATAAAACTTTAAGCAAGTGGGGCGCCTGGGTGGCTCAGTGGGTTAGGCCTCTGCCTTCAGCTCGGGTCATGATCTCAGGGTCCTGGGATCGAGCCCCGCATTGGGCTCTCTGCTCAGCGGGAAGCCTGCTTCCCCCTCTCCCTCTGCCTGCCTCTCTGCCTACTTGTAGTGTCTCTCTCTCTCTCTCTCTCTTTCTGTGTGTCAAATAAATAAATAAAATCTAAAAAAAAAAAAAAAAGTTAAAAAAAAAAAAAAGCCTTTAAGCTAGTCATTTGCTATACCTGAGCTCCGGTTTCCTTATCTAAGAAAGGGGCAGCATAGCTATAGCTACCCTAGAGCATCCTTTGAGCTAAAATGCTTTAATCATATTTAAACTCATCATGAGCCATCCCTCCTCTTAGTTCTTAGAATTAAAAGTGTATAGTAGTTCATGAAAACTTTTTAATATATATATATATTTGGGGGGCGCCTGGATGGCTCAGTGGGTTAAAGCCTCTGCCTTCGGCTCAGGTCATGATCCCAGGATCCTGGGATCAAGCCCCTCATCTAGCTCTCTGCTCGGCAGGGAGCCTGCTTCCCTTCCTCTCTCTCTGCCTGCCTCTCTGTGTACTTGTGATCTCTGTCTGTCAAATAAATATATAAAATCTTAAAAAATATATATATATATTTTTTCAGTTCTCTTTGCTCGTATATGGATTATCTTCCCAGCTACTGTGATCAATTCCATTTTGAACACCTACTGTGTGTTTAATGGGGCATGTGATTTGATTCTAATAGGGATTTGATGAAGGAGGTAAAACTATTATCCTTAAATTTCAAATAAGGCAACTGAGGCTTGATGACCAGAAATGGCTTTCTGAAGGTTTTATAGATAACGAATCAGAGCTGGAATTGGAGCCCAGAACCGTTTGTCTGACTGAGAAGCCTGCACTCTTTAGGTCTCTTTGACCCCTGAGAGTACACAGTATGCCTCATCTGTATACCCTTAAATAGGTAGATCCTGTCACCCCACAGGAGAGGTGGAAGGCACCGACATCAATAAACAGTCTGAGCATATGATCTGTCACTGTCCAGTGGTGGAAATGGTTTTAAGAGTAGCTATCAAAAGACTTGGGTTTGAGTTCTGTCTCCGACCTTGAATAAGTGACTCACCTACCCTGATCCTCTGTCCCTTGAGGATAATACCACCACACAAAGCTTTAGTGTCCTTGTCTGTAGAATAGGGATAATGACAGGGTCTACCTTATAAGCTTGTCCTGAGGATCAAATGAGATTATTGATTAAAAAAAAAAAAATGGTGGTGGTGTCCCTGGAGAGTGGAGAGTACTCAAAAGATAAGTCCCAGCTATTCTTACTTGCAGTTGTGAATCACAGTCTGAAACTTCCAAACCAGTAGGGTCTTAGGGTTTATGTCTTTTGATGTGTTTCAAGGCACTGGCGGTATTTGTGTTGTCTAGAGATTTTCAACAGGGAAAGGAGGACCATCAATCTAAGCCTCAAGAAACTGAGCTTGTAGCAAGAGGCACAAATGCTGTCATCATCAGAGCTGGCGCTAACTCAGTCACGTGCTATCAGAACCCAGGAAGCCCAGCCTTGTGGGGGAATGTGTATCACTCAGGGGCGTTGATCACAGAGGACTATATGGTGGGTGAAACAATCATGTGGAATTAGAAAACAATGGCTCAGGTTTTGTTTCTGGAGCTAACCAGCTGCCTGACCTTGGGCAAGTCACTTTAGCTTTTTGAGCCTTGGTCTTCTCATCAGTAAAATATAGGTGTTCATACTAATTTCATAGAACTTTTATAAGGCTAAATGAGAAGATAATTAATGCAGAGCATGGCATACATTAGTAATTAAGGAGTACTTATAGGGAGTCAGTTTTCATTCTTTTATTTGTGTTTAAGCAACTTGTGACCCATTCCTGAAAAGCTAAGCAGTCGGCTCATAGAAAAATAGAATTTTCAATTTGAGTAGCACTTTCAAGATAATGATATCGAAGATTCCTTCATAGCTTTCATTTATTCTCGTTTGTTCATTCAGTTATTTCTGCAACAAACACAAAATGCTTGTTCTGTAAAAAGCATGGGGGAAGGGGAAAACCAGAGAAGAGAGCATTTACTATCTCCTTTTCTGTTTTTTCATTCTTTCCCAAGGGAATAAAAATCCTTCCGACTGCAAGAGACATAGAGGGCCACGTTTATAGATGGACAGAATTACTGTGTATTAAACCGTTATGTTCCTTTTCAAGCTCGTATCTTCTGCACTACCAAAGCTGCACTATCAGTGTAATTAAAAAGGACAGAGAAGACCTTGGGGAGGTTCAGACAGGCAGATTGTGCCTGCTTTTAGCAAGACCACATAAGTGGACTAACCATGGCATAGGGTTCTATACCAGGAAGCTAGTCCTATCAAGGTAAAATTTCAAGATCCAGCAGCTGGCGTACATTGAGATAGAACCCTGTGAGCTTTAACCTGGTTCTGCAGAACCCCCTTGTTGGGTTACATATGTCAGGGACACTCGCTCTAAAAAAAAAAAAAACCAAAAAAACAAAACAAAAAAACTCTTACTTGATTTTTGTCTTTCCATGTATAATTCTCTTAGAACCAGAACTAATTGACAATGAGGAGTCAAGTATTTCTGTTACTTCTAATCCAGTGATTCTCAGCTGGGGGAAGGGTGGCATTTGACAGTGTGTGATGACATTCTGGTTATCACAACTGAAGGGAGAGGGGTGCTACAGGCATCTAGTAGAGACCAGGGATCTTGCTAAACTGTGTAGAGTGCATAAGACAAGCCTCCCAAATAGAGAATCATATAGCTCAAAACGACAATAATGTTATTAATTAACACTGAAATCTTATTAACAGGTATTAGGGTCCCTACTTAGCAAGCATTTAGAGTTTAGACCAGTCGAAGTTCTCAGAGTGTGGTCTCCAAAATAACAGCCTTGGCATCCACAGGAAACTCATTAGAAGTGCAAATTCTCAGTCCCTATACCAGACCTGCTGAATCAGAAACTCTAGGAGATAACCCAGAAATCTGTGTTTAAAAAAAAAAACCTTCCATGTGAATCTGATGCTTACTTAAACATAAGAACCATTGATTAAGGCTCTGTAAAAGATGTGGAAACACACACACACACACACACACACACACACACACACACACACTTGCTTCAAAAGTGGGTGAGATAAGCACCCAGTAAGAAATGTAGAGAAACAGGAGTCATTGATGTTTTAACGAGAGGGTGGCTTTTGAGCAGAGCTTTGGAAATGGATAATGTGTTACCTCGTTGTAATGAGGTGATGAAAGAAATAGCATAAACAAAGACAAGAGCTGGTAGACTACAGGTGATTCTCAAGGAATGGGAAGTTTAAAGAAGGAATATATCAAGAGGAGTAGTGACAGTGCAATTGGAAACACTGGGGTCAGACACGTTATACATTTGAATAGTTTTGAGTAGCTAACTTAACTGATCCAAGTTAGTTTTAGGAATATCAATTTAACAGTTAAAAATAATACTCTTATGAGTCAAAAAAGTGATAATAGTGGTCAATAAAAATGGTGTGCAATAGGAAGTAAGTATGAAGGTAAAATTTTATAGGATAAAAATAATAACATCCAATAATTCTTTTCAAATTTTCTAATCAACCACTATACCAAGATTTCCATAATTGGGGAAAGAGACATTTTTACTCAAGAATTCAAAACACATATGTACATAATCACATGGACACACTCACACAACTACAGGAGAAAACAGGACAAACTTACACAGACCAAAAAGCCCGAAAGGGGATCTCAAGCATCCGTGCTCTTGAGGGGTTGGAACTCAGTCTCAGAGCAATAGTATGTACCCATAAATCCAAGAATCGGGAAGAAGAAAGCAAGGACAAGTGGGCCAATGTATGATGACATTCTGGTTATCACTGAATGTGATACGGGCCATTGAGAATCTAGCAACAGACCTTATGGATTAGATGCCTGCATCAATGTGCAGGATATGTGCTTGCCCTAATCCCACTACTTCCCATTTAAAATCCATAGTCCACTACTAAGAGATCAATCGTTGGTTCAAATTTCTCCTATGGCATAGAGAAGAGAATTTCATTTTATGAGAGTTAAATCATAAGAAAGAGTTGTTTTGAAATCAAACTAAAATCTCCTAGCTAAGTTGTCTGAATGTATTCTACATCTGCCATCTGGATCTATATGGAACAAACTTCTTTTCCTATGTACCAGCCTTTGATTATTTAAGGTTGTCTTTCAAGTTTCCTTGGTTTTTCTACACCAACAGAATATCCAACTTCTTTAAATATTCCTCATATTTCAAAATATTTTATAGTCCTTATCACTTGGGTTGCTTTCCTTTGGATGTGCTTCAATTCAGTTAGGGGACTCTAAAATCAGGCTCCCAGAACTGAACCCAATATCCCAGATAAAATCTTGCCAGTATGGAAAATGCTGCAATTACAGGCCCTATTATCCTGACACTACATTTCTATTAATGAGCCCAGGCCAGATATTTGGATAGTGACCAGAATGATCTTTATTACTCAAACCAGGGTAGCATTTCCTCAAAGGCAATTGAAAATCTTCAGAAATGTTGGAGACCTTTCCTGAGGCTGCATAATTATATTTTTTAAATGCTTTCAATTTCCCATGACAAGTTTGGAGTGTCTAAAGATGGCAAAGTGAAGGAGATAAATAGATTATTGATCAGACAGGCTTGTAATTCCTTAGCGAATTGGATTTAGTTTCTTCATTGAGATCAGGTCAATGCCATAAATCTCGTAGAAAATCAATGCAACAGAGAGTGCTATGAGCTGGGCTTGAAGACGTTTCCCTGGCTGCTTCAGGACAGGGAGGTTGGCACCTGCTCCAAATATAGAAAAGGTAAAGGACCGGAAAATGACTATATGAGGAAATGCTGGGTATGTGAGTGAAGTGCCTGAATGAGTCAAGAGATTTGGGAACTCTTGACTTGGCCACTGTTCTATATGTGACCTTGGGCAAACCACTCCACTTTGATCATCCTGTATGTTACAATGACAAAGTTAGACTGTACAAACAGTTCTCTATACCTTTTCTCCTCTTCTTTGTGGGGAAGAGTCAGGCAACTACTAAAAAAATTCTAAAGTGTGGCCACTCGACACAATGAAAGTTTAGTTCTCAGTCACACAAATGTTCACATGTAGTTTCTGCATCAAGTAGCTCAACTCCAAACTGGTCCTCAGTGACTCAGGTGTCCCAGTTTTTTACATCTTGCAACTCTGCTGTTGCATAGAACCTTGTCATGTATTGCTTCCAACCTGCCTTCACTAGCACAGATACCTGCAGAAGGTAAGCTAAAAATAGGGCATGAGAGGATGGGTAGGAACAATTGTGAAGCTGTTTGAAAGCGTATCCTGGCTTTTGCAATGAGCCCATCTATCTCCATATTCATAAAGAACCAGAAAACGTTAGAAAGATGATATTGGCATATAAACAATTTCAATTGTCTTGCCTAAATTCCAGCCCAATCTCCAATGAAACCTATTCAAAAGCCTGATAAAATTGGGCCACCAGAAGGAAAAGTCGAAATTTAGAGAGAAAAATGGTAGTTAGGGTGTCTGAACAGATGCACTGCAGATAATTGCATTTTAAAATTGTCTTTTTGGTAATTCCTTGTTGAGATGCTCCATTTGTTTTGCCATATTTATCCATTTTATTTATTTTGCATGGGGAAAATGCATAACTGTTTAAAGACTTTGGGAAAAGTTATCGTTCTGAGCCTGATGTAGTCACAAAAGGCATTGGGAGAGGACACAAAGTAAGTTGAACTTGAGACTATGAGAAAGTGAGAAGAAAATAGAGGATCAAGGTAGAGAAGGATGGAGATGGGTTGAGTAACATCCAACTTGGTGACCACATAACTTCTCAAGATACCATGAACTGTACTGTCTAGGATCTATACTTTTTACGCAACACGACTCACTTTTAAAAGCATACACCAACATTCCAGTGGATTAACACAATCTGAGTTTACTTCTTATTCACATAATTATCATAAACTTGGTGTCTTAAAGCAACACACGTTTGTTATCTTATCGTTCTGGAGGTCAGAGGTCTAAAATGAGTCAACATGGCTGCATTCCTTCTGGGGTCTCCAAGGGAGGATGTGTTTCCTTGACTTTGCTAGTTTCTAAAGGCTGTCTGTGTTCCTTGGCTTATGAACCTCCATCACTCTCCAGTCTGTTTCTTTTGTCATATCTTCTTATACTCTGACCTTCCTTCCTTCTATAAGGACCCTTTTGATTACAGTGGACTCACTCAGATTAATCCAAGATCATCTTTCCATCTCAGGACCCGCAATATAATCACATCTGTGAAGTCCCTTTGCCATGGAAGGTAACATATTTGCAGGCTTCCAGGGATTAGGATACCCATGCCTTTGAGGGAAGAGGAAAGAAGTGCCATTATTCATCCTACCACAGGGATCATGGTTAAAGAAGGACTTCCCAGCCTCAACAGACCGTTTTTCAGGCAGTCCTGGGTGTCAACATGCAGCAAATGGAGAAGTGAACTGAAGGCACATGGAAGGATTCTATGCCACTGGAATAACAGAAAACACACGATGTGTACACTAACTCTCACGTCATTCTTTTCTTTCCGGGTATCCAGAACTCTCCAAGCAGGGTGCTTCGCACACAGACTTAGGCGAGGGACAGATGACGATATTGCCTAAGAAAAGAGCACAGAGAGGGGAGGGTGAGAATACAGAATGGGGGGGAAGAGCTATAGGCAATGTGAGTCATAACAAGGCAAAAATGTGCTTGGATGTAAGGTTTTATTCCCCTCATATTTTCAAGGGTGGCTGAGATTTCCTTCCAGTGGCACTAGCAGGCTTTCCCTGCTTGTGGCCTCCCCAAAATAGATCCTGAGTACCATGGATCCCATCTGCAGTGAGAATTCGTTAGTGACACATGACAGCTATTCCTTGAAATGTGCTCAGTGATTCACACAGCTCACAGCGCCTGTGCAGTGGGGATTATTGGCCTGAAAATGACTTTCTTCCCTCCCTTCAACCCCCATCATCAGCTTGAAAAATTACATTGGGACACATTTTTTATACTCTCTTCTCTGGAAGCATTATTTCAGTTGTACCTCTGATGCCCAAAGCCTTGTACCTCCCCAGAGAGGAGTTGTGCCTCCTGGAACTGGCTGATCATACCACAGAGATCCAGGAAACCCCCGAATGTCTGCTGAGCATGTAGTCTTCCAAGACCATCTAGTGTGTATGTGTTTTATCATCTCTATATGACTGACATGACTTTCCCTCCCAGAAGTGCTTTATTATTCTTTCTGCCACCATTTAAATAGATCTGGTGTCCCTAATTTGCTTTTTTGGAAATAGATACAGATAGATCAGGTATGTCTAATTTCCCTTCAATGATCGGGTGATTTAAACGCTATCCTTCCCCACCCCTTCAACCGGTGTTTCCAAACTTCTTTGATAATAAGAACCACCAAGATGTGTTTTTCACTGACTAGATGACCAGGTCTCTCTTACAAAAATTATGACTCACTAGGTCCAAGTCAGGAGTTTATGTTTCTAACTAACAATCCTTAAGTTTATTCTAATATTCAGGCAACTTTTGCAAGCAATACAAACACAATCTAAAACGCAGAATGGATTTTTGTGCCAAGTATCTGGATTTAAATCCAAGGTCTAAAATCTACCAGTTAGATGAGATGGGCCAGTTGCTTCAGATTTATGTAGCTGGGTTGATAAATATGTAACTCTACCCAAATCCAATTCTTTGGTTATACCTCTTTTTCACTTTAAAGAGCACTTGTACAAAAGACAATGGCAATACATGGTATTTTGTACTGAATTTTATTCTATGGAGGGTGCTTTAAATTTTTAAAAGGAGGGATGCCTGGGTGGCTCAGTTGGTTGAGTGACTGCCTTTGGGTTGGGTCATGATCCTGGAGTCCTGGAATCGAGTCCCACATTGGGCTCCCTGCTCAGCGGGGAGTCTGCTTCTCTCCTCTCTCCTCTCATGCTCTCTCTCTCTCTCTCATTCTCTCTCTCTCAAATAAATAAATAAAATCTTTTAAAAAACTTTTAAATTTTTAAAAAGAAAAAAAAAGATTCATGTTGTCTGAAGCTGAAAGGAATTTGCATGACAGAGTAGAGGAACATAAAAATTGATCTAGGGGAAGACATAAACTCAGAGTAGGCAGAACTTTTCCAGTTAGGTCAGAAGGGCATTCCTCCAGCTAAACTTTAAAGGACTCTTATATCATCCAACCATTGTTGATCTTCAGTCTGTGGCCATGCTCCCCTGGGAGTGTCTATGTGGACTACCAGAAACAGTGGAAGACTGAGTATGGACAGTGTTTTTTGAATTGAAATTAAGGTGTTATTTAATCATATTTCACTCCTCGTCCTCTGAATTCTGTCTATTTGTTTTATCCAATCTCCACCATCCCCAAGAATCACCTTTCAAACTCCTAGTCTGGCCACCAACAATTTTCTTTCCCAGTTCACTCACATCCCCATCACTGATCATCACTGGCATTTTCTAAAACACCTACTCTGTTGCAATTTAACGCTTTTAGATGATAGCTATAACAGCAAAAAATTATACGGCGTCAAGAATGTTCTGGACATTTTTCGTATATTAACCCATTCAATCTTCACAACAAATACTATTATTAACTCCATTTTACAAATAAGAAAACTAAGGCACAGAAAGTTATGGAGTCCAGAATCCTTACACTTTATACTAATCATAAGGACATTTAATTAATGTGACGATACCTAATGGCACCCCCTCCGATTCCAAAGACACATACATTTTAAAAGAATTGATTGATATAAAGTAGGGATAAATGTAAGGTTAACCTAAATAATCAGATAATGATTTCTTAACTATGCCTTTTGGAGAGGAGGATCTTCCTGTTTAAACAATGGCTTGGGAATTTCTGATCTATTTGGCAAAGGGATCTAACCACCATATACCTATGGAATTATCCTTACACATGAGCCCAGAGCTGCCTTACAGATCATCTAGCTTCCCCCTCCATTTGCAGATCAGGCAACTGCCACCTACACAGAGAATGTGGCTTGCTAGGACCACATAGCTGAAAGCATGCAGGGCTCCTGACACCCAATCCACCCCACACCCAGGTGATAATGAGTCACTACCATTTCAGTTATTTTCCAACCACAAAGCTCTGGGCAAAAAAAAGATTAGAATTTGCTGAAAGTGCAGAAGCTTTCATCCCACATATCCAAGTCCTCAATTCCCTAAAGCTTTTCTTCCATGAACGAAGAAGTAGCAAGGAAGACATTGTAAAGGCAGGGACCTGAGACATGTGAGAAAACACAGGTCAAAAAGTGATTGCTGGTGAAAAATTAAAACTTGCTTTTCTTTTCCTTCTTGATTCCCCTGTACATTGCCTTCCTGCAAATAGCAAAATTTCTAAAAGCTCAGCAAGGCACTGCTATCAGAGCTAAGACATTAGTTTTTGAAAAGAAAACAAACAACAACAACAAAAAAAACACTGCATTACTGTAGGACCAGATGATGAAATACAACATAAAAGGAAAATTGCCACATTTGTGTGTGTGTGTGTGTGTGTGTGTGTGCACGTGCGCACTTGCTAAGGCACACAGAGGCATAGAAAGTTATGGAGTTAAGGATATATATATCTATATATGTATATATATAGATATATATATCACATCACAGGTCTTTCTGTGGAACAAAAAAAATTTTTTGGAACAAAAAAATTGGAAACAAGGGCAATTGTAGCACATAGGTTGAATTGAACAAAAGTTCTGGAACCAATCACAGGGCACATTTGAGATTGCATTTCCAGGTAAGCCTTGAGACCGTTAAACCAAATATACGATATTTCATTAATTTTATCTTAGACCTCAGTTGGGAGAACAGTGTAGATAGACAGAGGTATGGTTTTACAGACTTAAAAGGACCTCAATAGTACATTAATTTTTAAGAAATCTTATTTGTTTACCTTTTTCATTTATTACTCTCAGCTGTGCTCATTGATTCTATTAGGTCTCACACTAGAGTCTCAGTAGTATAATAGTTAATATGACATGGGTCTTGTTCAGAATTCTACTTCCAGTATCCATCATGATTCTTGACACATGAGGCTTGATTAACAAATGTTCTATGGGATTGATTAATATTAAATTGAATTAATTTATGTTAAATTAATTGAGAAATGACTCAAATCTGTATTCTCTATCTTCATCATCACTAACTTTGGTAGAATTCATGATTATATCTTATTCCTTTATCACTTCCAAAAATTAAATCCAGTGCGTTGTTTAAATCAACTAAAACACAACACCCCCCCCCCAAAAAAAAGTTCCCCAGTGGCACTGCTGCTTACAGGATAATGTCTAAGTAACCTAGTATGACCATTAAGGACCTTTAAAATCTTTGTTTCATCTCTATTCATTGACTCATTGATCACTACTCCTCTCCCCCTCAATTTTTTTTTTAAAGAGTTGTTTTTTTTTAAAGATTTTATTTATTTGACAGACAGAGATCACAAGTAGGCAGAGAGACAGGCAGAGAGAGAGAGAGAGGAGGAAGCAGGCTCCCTGCTGGGCAGAGAGCCTGATGTGGGGCTCGATCCCAGGACCCTGGGATCATGACCTGAGCTGAAGGCAGAGGCTTTAACCCACTGAGCCACCCAGGAGCCCCTCCTCCCCCTCAATTTTTATTTAATGTTATAGCCACATGCAATTACCATTTCCCCCTCAACATGCTATATTTTTTCATGCTGATACCTGTTACCTATGCTGTGTACTTTTCTACATATGCTATATATTATTATAGATGTCTTGAGTTTGATATTTCCTCCCTGGAATATTTTCCAAATCTACAACTCTTAAATCCCTGTTCCTTCTTTAAGATCTAATTCAAACATTGCTTTAAGTCTTGAGTATTTTCCTTCTTCCCCAAAGGAAATGAATTTCTCTCTTTTCTGTGGTTTCATAGCACTTTCCACTAACTCTTGTTGTAGCATTTTTACATTTCTTTTTTTTTTTAAACACTCACTCTATCCTGCTGAACTTTGAATTTTAGGAGAGAATCATGTATCTGAATCATCTTTACCACCCCTCCCCCCCATATTTATCATGGGCTATGATACACAGGTATTTAAATGTTCTCCAAATTCCTAAAAGGTATATTTAAAAGCAGTAGTTACAAACTCAGAATCTTCTAGGAGCCACATAAGTAACCTAAATCATTACCTAGACTGACTGGGGATTTTGACAAACAAGCAGTTGCACACCCTCCCCTCCCTAAAGGACAGGTATATTCTTGTCCACTTGATTGTTTTCATATGGGAAAATGGGTCCAATATTGCCAGTCTTCAAGAAAACCCAGAAACTGAAGGTTTTATTTGAAACATGTCAACTTTTACAGCAGCACATAGACCACAATGGTCAGGATTCACCAGTGGACGACCAATTTGCACTCATGCTCTAATTTATACAAAATTGATTTTGTCTGCCATGTTATTCATTTAGTCAAGGAATGGAACTTTTAAAATATGCTTTAATTATTGGAATTCTCTCTTATGGCTCTCTGTATTCTATTTTGCAGCAGTACACATCTCGGTGCCTATGTGCATGAAAAAATTTTGTTTTCAAAATCCTTTTTTGAGTTCCCTTCTGCTTCCATGCCTTTTCATGTTATTTTCCAGCTTATCCTTACCACTCTCCCAGCCCCCTGAAGGAAGTAGCCTTAATTTATCCTTCTTTTCAGTAAAACAGGAATAATAAGATAATTGCATAAGGCGGTCACAAGGCATAAACAAAGAGGTAAAATATCCCAAAGTGTAATGGTTTATATTATTATTTCAATAGGTATTAATTTCTTTTTTTCTTGACTCCCTTATTTTTTTCATTTCTCTCTCCCATTCCAAATAAATATTATTTTCCTGGGCCTCACTCCACCAAGATTCTGAAAGGAGTAAAACAGTGTAATTGTTCAATTACCAATAAAATAATTTTAGAACAAAAGTTGCTCAATTACTTATCCTTTTTCAGACATGCGTTTGAACCTAGTAAGGACTATCCATGCCTTGACTTTTTACTGATATGTCAGGCATGTGTTAACCTGGTGTAGGGGAGATTGTGAGCATCAAGGCAATAATTAAATGAATGTTGTTATTACTTCATAGTTCATTTCTTCACCAATATCCATCCCTTCCTTCATCCTACTTTGAGTAAGTATTTGGTTGAATTATTTCATTCATTTGTTCATATGCTAATGATTCTCTATCTCTCTCAATAAAATGAAAAGGCAACCTACAGAATGGGAGAAAACATTAGCAAACCATACAGGTGATAAAAGATCAATATGCAAACTAAAGAACTTGAACAACTCAATAACAATAATAATGATAATGATAATAACCTGATTTAAAAATTGGCAAAGGACCTGAATAGGCATTTTTCCAAAGAAGATATTCAAATGGCCAGTGGGAATACAAAAAGGTGCTCAGCATTACTCACCATCAGGGAAATGCAAATCAAAACCACCATGAAATATCATCTCACACCTTTTAGAATAGCTATTACTGAAAAGACAGCGATAAGTGCTGGTAAAGACATGGAGGAAAGGGAGCCCTTGTATAATGGGTTCAATGTGGGTAAGAAGATAAATTGGTACAACTATTGTGAAAAACAGTATGGAGGTTCCCCCCAAAATTATGAAAACAAAAACCAAAAAGCTACCATATGATCCAACAATTCCACTTCTGGGTATCTATCTAAAGGAAATGAAATCACTACCTTGAAGACATATCTATGGCCCCATGTTCATTGCTGCATTATTTACAATAGTCAAGACATGGAAAAACTCCCTCTAGCTTTGATGGATAAACAGATAAAATGTGTGTGTATGCATTCAGACCATAAAAACAAAGGAAATCTTGCAGTTTGCAACAGCATGGATGGACCTTGAGTCCTTAAGTCATAGAGAGAAACATAAATAGTGTGTGATCTTATGTATATGCAGAAGCTAAAGCAAACCAACTCATGAAAGCAGCAGACTGGTGATTGCCAGGGTTGGGAGGAGTTGGAGACATGCTGGTCGAAGGGTACAAACTTCCCATTATAAGATTCTGGGGATGTACTGTGAAACCTGGTGACCATAGCTGAGAACACTGTATTGTATATTGGAAAGTCACCAAGACCTTAAAAGTTCTCACCACGCACACATACACACAAAATTCTAAGTATGTGAGGTGACATATGCATTTAACTAACCTTATTGTGGTAATCATTTTGCAAATATATACACATATCAAATCATTACATTGTACAACTAAACTATCACAATGCTGTGTGTCCGTTAATCTTAATAAAGCTAGAAAAGAAAGAAAAATATAGTTAACTAACTTTCATAGGAAAAGATTATACTTATGTTAAAACAGAAGTGGTTGAGGTGGAATTCTGCTTCTTCTTGATCAAACTTTCTTGAATACATTTTGATAATAATATAAGACAGGTAATTGCATTTCCAGCAACGAATGACAACACAAGGATGAGAAGCTGAATACAGCAATCAAAGAATAGAAAAGGGGTAAAAAATCTGGTAAAAGATCTGTTTCTAAGGAACTGTGAAGACAAATATAGAAAATCAGACCTATAAATATAAATTCACTAATACTTATTTCAGCTTCAAGACTCAAGAGGCACATGTTAATTGGATGTTCATACAAAACGAGATGTACCCACATGTTTGATATGTTAACATGGGGGCATACTCTGGACAAAACAGAACAGGGGATGTGCTGTCTTTATTGAACCAGCTTTGTCAAGTTTAAAAAAAAAAAAAAGGCAAAAAAAAACCCACCCCAAAATGTAATGCCTAATGATTAGCTTATATGCTGTTTTTGTTAGTCATGTGAGACATGATCCACAAATGTGGCAAATAATTTCACATTAACTGCTTCATCCATCCCTCCATCCGTCCATTCATTCAGTCAGTCAGTCAAGTGTAGCAGTTGGTCAGGCAAAAAGAAGTGAGGTTATACCAAGAGGTAAGCTAAGACAAGATTCAGAGAAAGAATCATTCACAGTACGTTTTAAACTTGTCACAAAGACCACATTGCCAAGATCTTAGTACCACTCTGAGTCAGCTCACTTCTCCTCCTCATCCTCTTTCTTTCTCTTACCTATTTGGAAGGGAGAAAGTTTCCCACCAGCTCTTAAGATGATGCTCTAGACACACGTGAATTCCAACCCCCACCACACAGAAGGTCTTCAGAATCACAAACGCTTTGCAGCAGGGAAAGCTGTCATGGAAGAAGTAAGTGGCTAAAGCCCTGTCCTGTTTCCTAAGAGTATGATTATAAAATATATTAGAATCTGATTATCTTATCTATCCTCTCTCTATTTACATATATCACAGTATCTTATGAGGCCTTAAACAAGCTGCAGGCTCTGGCAAGGTCTTATTTTCTAAAGTCTGCAAAACGCATTTTAGGACACGTGGTGTGGGAGTGTAACTTTGGGGTTTTGTGTCATGAACCCATGTACATGCAAATAAGTACTTGTTTTCTTATTCTGTAGAAGTTGATAAAAAAAAAAAAAAAAGCCCATCGAACCCTGCCATGATGTCTTCCTTTCCTCTTTTCTTCTACAACATGCTTCTAAACTTGTTTAGTTCTTCTTCCCCCTAAGGATTGCTCTCAGAATAAGTAAATACACCTATGACTCAAAGAGACAGACTAGCTATCAGTCTCTTGGGGAATTGCGAAAGAAATGCACACTCAGGACAGGAGGCATTTGGATTTTAAAACCTCCCTTCCCTCCACCCCCTTCCTTCTGTGCTCTCAACTGCCTGGGTGAGGGCCACAGAGGGATTCGGCTCCAGACTTGAGGTTGTCTCTGTCCTGACAACTTGACAGTTTAATAATTTAAACTCTTTCCATTCTCCCAAAGCACATGAACCGGCATTATCATGATTTTCTTGATTTTCTTTACTCTGCCTTTTAACCGTACTGTAGTCTTTGATATCATAGCAGTGTCTAATGATAATGGGAGTTTTTTTGGTTTGTGTGTGTTTGTTTGTTTTTCAATTCTTGTCATCGTAAATCTTTAAAATAATGAGGAGTGAACAGGACCAGGTGTTTTTCTCATGTAATGAATTGTTATTAACTAAAGGGAAAGCAAGTCAATTTGGAGGGAGGTAAAGATGCATTCTAATCCATAGGGTCTGGGAACATCGTCTGAAACCTTGGAGAAATGACTAAACTGGTTCATACTTGCTGAGTTTTGAGTGATTAAAGAATTACGTTCTCGGGAAGTCCTCTGAGAAAGCCCCAACAGAAGACATCATCTCTTAAAACATATAAAAACTGAAGAAAAGGGGAAAATGCATTCTTAAATGGGCTACAAAAACTTACATCATGTGAGTAAAAATCTTATTTTACTCAAATTACTGAAGTCAAACTTAAGGATCTACTTTTGAAGGCTGATGCTTCCAAAGACATCTCTGGGATAATTACCCATTTCTATTTCACACTGAGAGGTACAGACCCAGCCCAACTCTCAATAGAGAGCATCCTTTGCTCACATTATTATACAAGTAAAGGAAAATTTGGCTTTAGGGCAACTCTTTGGGTTTAATGAGGCTGTGAGGGAAAGCCAAACCAAGAATGTGGCCTGGAGTGGGGCTCTGCTAGGCTTTTTCAGAAAGGTGGAAAGCAATGACATATGTATCATGTGATGGCTGAGAGGAGCCCATAAACATGAACAGCTTAGTAAGGCAGAATGGGTAGTAAAGGAAAGGCTTTCTCTCTATACCGTTGTATTTTTTCTTATTTGTAAGTATTATCTGCCCCAGTTTCCAAGACAAAAACCTTGCAGATTTTTTCCCACTCCTTTATCTGCCCATATCCAATCAACCATTAAATTCAGTTTCATCATCTTCAGACTGTATGCCCCATACTTCACCTCCTCTCCAGTCCCACTGTCATGTCTGCACTGAAGACCATTAACTCATGCCCTCCCCTTATTATGAAGAAACTCATTTGTGGTTTTCCACTATCACTTTTGGATGAAAAGAAAAGTTAGCTTAGGAAAAATTACTTAAGAGATCAGCCTGTACAGGAATACTGGGGTGGCTCAGTTAAGTGTCTACCTTCGACTCAGGTCATGATCCCCGGGTACTGGGATGGTGTCCCATTGCTCATCAGGGAGCTGGGTCCTCCCTCTGCCTTCTGCTCTTCCTGCTTATGCTCTCTCTCTCTCTCTCTCTCTCACAAATAAGTAAAATGTTTAAAAAATCAATCTCTACAGTACAAGATATAGTTTCCTAAATGTTCCTCAATGACCTCACTTATTTTCAGATGCCTGTTCAGGTGTCTTTTGCTGAAGACTTCCTGATTGCATGATTCCTGATTCCTGATTGTAGCCAGTATTCGAGAAGATCCAGAACATTTTTTAATGGTACAAATACTAAGAAGGGATGAAGCACTTTGGAGGTAGTCCTTGCCTCATTCTGGAAAGAGCTATGGATTTATTTCATGGCTTTTGCATTAGCATTTCTGCTCTATCACAAACTTAATTCCTTAACATTTCACATAACTGTGGACAATGTGAGGATATTACTACTTATGTTCAAAGATTACATGAGATAAAGACTGGCATATGTTCCTATATTGGATGTTCCATAAATATGGGGGAGCACAATATATATTGTTTATAAATCTGATTAATTTTTTTGAGGGATAATGAGGACTCCTGAGGGAAAAGGAGGATGACATCCATTCTGCTCTTACATTTTCTTTAGACTCCTAGCCATATTCCACCAACATATAAATCAACATAAATTCTTACATAACTAAGGTCACTTTTGAAATTCAAGTTTTAGAGTACATACCTTAAGGTAATCCTGGAATTCCAGATTCTAATGTGAATGGCTGAGGTCGCGGAATAATATCTTTAAGAAAGTACTTCTCCCTTCCAGTTGGTTGTCCCTCTGCAAACTCCATCCATGTTCACATTCGCCCTTCTGATTCCTACATTCCACATCTCCCCATATTATTGAGAAATATACTATGCTATCTTTTTTATTCCTTATTCCAACTTCCCTCTAGTTGATTATACTTATAGTTCCCAAACTCATCCACCAGTTTTCAGTGATCTTTATAAAATCATAGATCTGGAAAAGGGCTTCAGAGATTCCTTTTTTTTTTTTTTTTTCCATTTAGCTCCGGTTTAAGTTGCAGAAATGGAAGCCCAAAAAGACAAAGTAATTTTCCCAAAAATATGCTGCTATTTAGGAACAGTAGTGGACTTAAAACTTAGATGTTCTAAATTTAACTCAGCAAATGCTCTTTTCTTCACATGGTGCTGCTTCTGAGTACTTTGGATAATTTGTTACATTGTAGTGTCATTTTTTACCTATTCTTAATCCCTCTGTAGATTCTATTTGCTTTTGTTCACTCACAATATATGAAATATATTAATCTTTTTGTAACATCTGACCCAGTTACCTTGGACCTCATATGGTCATTATCTACCTATGCTAAATGACCACAAGTCTCCTTAAAAATATTGTCTGCTGTCTGAAGCTACTGGGCCTGTTATTACAGTGCACTCCGTCAAAGACGTTAGTCTGATACTGACATAAATACAAAGAAATTGGTGTATCTTTTCTCAACTTTAGAAATATCTTCAGTGCAACCTACATTATTGTGACAGTCCCTGCAGGTTTGGAGACCACAAGATTGATGACATGAAATAAAGAAGAAGGGCTCTCTGGACACTTCGTTTTCTCAGTGGCTGGCATTATTTTGACAAACATTTTGTCATTATTGCTTAACAGAGGAATTGGTCTGTTTTTTTTTTTATATATATATATCAAAATTATTACCTTCCCTGAATAATAAAAATCAATAAAGTGTCTTCTTGTGTGAAGTCTCCAGACAACCTTCTCTCAACAAATAATTAAACATTTGAATCAATTCCAGTACGAGCTTATTGTTCACAGCTTTATGAAACTTTCCTGCCTGACCATCTTTGCCTGGAATTCTGTTATTATTTAAAAGAGAAATAGCTTCTAATATGTGCTCTTGTGAAATTGAAACGAGCAACTCTATTTCATCTAAAGAGCAAATCTAGGCAAGACTGGTATTGCCCAGGGAAGAGAAACTGGTTCAGGCAAATCGAGACCTGACTTGAACTATAGCCGGAACTGAACTAAGATTGAACTCATTTTTTTAAAAACTCAAACACTAGGAGAGCTTTATGGAAAACAATGACAGGGAAATCTGTTTAAGCTGAGTTTCTTTAAAAGGAAAAGAAAATATAAGTTAAAATGTGTGCACATGTGGTGGTGATATCAACCAATACCAAGGTATGTATAGATGTGGAATGACATCTGGGGAAATTTTGAATTAGACAAAATTAATGTTCAGAAATGGTTTCTTATTTTAGCCCTCAGTAACACATGCTGTTTAAGTCTTTTTATCTAAAAACTTATATGACCTAAAAGCTCATGTACATTATTGAATTTGGGGGGAATCTGATCCTTGGGGTATGGGATCTCCAAATCTCCCCATTACTCTTAAAGACCAAAAATGTAGATCCTATTACATATGTGGACTTGTCTTCTCTTTGTTCTCTTTATTCCACCCAAACTGGTCCACTTTAGTTGCCCAAGGAGCCAAGCTGTCACCTCCCCACCACCCACCCTCAGAATATTTGCATAGGCATTCATCTCCACCTGGAAGAATATCATCTCTCTAAAACTTCCAAGATTAATATTGTTATCTTTAATGTCTTAGCTCAACTGTGGCTTTTCCATGACCCACTCTACCAGTGGACCAGTTATATATTCTTATAGCAACCTGCCATTTTTATTAATTCAATTACCACAGTTTAAAATTAGGTATATGTGGGGCGCCCCGGTGGCTCAGAGGATTAAGCCTCTGACTTCAGCGCAGGTCATGGTCTCAGGGTCCTGGGATTGAGCCCTACGTAGGGCTCTCTGCTCGGTGAGGAACCCGCTTCCTCCTCTCTCTGCCTGCCTCTCTGCCTACTTGTGATCTTTCTCTGTGTTAAATAAAAAATATATATATATTAAATAAATAAATAAATAAATAAATAAGATTAGTTATATGCTTGTGTAGTCATTTTATTAATGTCTGCCCCCCAATGGGCTGTAAACTTGATGAGGACAATGTTATGTCTGTTATGTTCAACATTATCATATAAAGACTATTAGATATTTAAATATGTGTTAAATGAAAGAATGAATGAACTTCTTTTTTTTCTTTTCTTTCATTCTTTTTTTTTTTTTTTTGCATTTAAACACTAGAGAAGATAATGTGATTTGTTAAAGATTGAATTTCAGGAATTAAGATATTTTTGGTAAATGGGAGCTAAGCTCTATTTCCTCAGAACCACTCTAAATTCCATCAACAACTTTGCTTCTAAATTACCCCTGCTATGGTCACCAAATCATGCCAACCATGACTAATAACCTGGTTCAGGTAAGTAGGGATGCATCATCTTCATATTTTATTCAGAAGTTACTTATTTCACAATCCAAAGAAAGGTTTTCTGGGGTGCTGAATTGGCTCAGCCAATTGGGTGACTGATGCTTGATTTTGGCTCAGGTCATGATCTCAGGGTTGTGGGATCGAATCCCGAGTTAGTTCTGTGTTCCTCATGGAGTCTGCTTGGGATTCTCTCCCTCATCCTCTGCCCCTTCCTCTCCCTCTGCCTGTCCCCTGCTCCTGCACAATCTCTCTCTCTCTCAGATAAATAAATAAATCTTAAAAAAAAAACAAAAAACAAAGAGGTTTTCTAATAATCTTTTTTTGGGAGAAGGAGGTAGGAAGTTTTACACAATCATTGGAAAGGGAGTGAGGGGAAGTATGAGGGAGAAAAGAAAGTATGATTACATAATAACTAGCAAGATATTTAGAATGCCTGCTCCACAGAAATTTATAGTCAAAATAAACTTTGAAAGTAATCTATTCCTCTTATCTGCTTCCCAGAGCTCCACCAAATTACAAGTTAAGGCTACCAGTATGGTGTGATGGAAAGAACACTGAGAGACTTATTCAAAAGGTGCTCATTGAACATTTGCTCCAAGTCAAGCATTGTACTTGTCTTTGTAGATACAGCAATAAAAAAACAATAGTCTGATCTATTTATTAGTAGACCTGTGTTCCTATGACAGACAAATCAGTTTGTTTTTCAAAGACTCAGGTTCTTTTCATCTGTAAAAAGTACACAAATTACCTTAGATAATTGTTTTTAAAGATCTTACTTTTTTATTTGAGAGAGAGAGAAAACAAGCAGGGGCAGAGGGAGAGGGTGAGGGAGAAGCAAACTCCCCACCAAGCAGGAAGCCTGACGCGGAGATTGATTTCAGGACCCGGGATCATGACCTGAGCTGAAGGCAGATGCTTAATGACTGAGCCACCCAGGTGCCCCACCTTAGATGATTCCTAAAATTACTTTTGGTTCCAGCATACTCTATAATTTATAACTTTAGGATATATTATTTTTTCATTCGCCCAACAAAGATTTGTTGAGCCCTTACTATGGATGTTATAAGCCCATTTTTAAACATTGGAAATAAAACAGTACAGAAAACAGACTTTGGCCTCATGGAATTTGTGTTTTATTGGGGAGGTCTATAATAAGAAGGATAAACTAGAGCATATATTAGGAGATAATAAATACCATTGAAAAACAGAGTAGGGGATAAGAATACAGAGTTCAGGGAGTAAAGAATACAATTTAAAATATAGTAGCCAACATAGACACCAAAGAAAAGATAAGATTTAAGCAAATACATCAAGGAAGTAAATGTGACACATCTAGAGGAAGAGTAGGTTAGTCAAAGGGAATAACTTCAAAGGATTAGCTTGCATATATGCCTGAATGTTTACCGAACATCAAGGGGGCCATTGTGGCTGGTGAGGGAAAGAGTTGAGATCACACAGGTTTGACTTCCAAGTCACATGGGACCTTGAAGGCCACCGCACTCTTGGTGACCTGAGGTCTCAGTTGTTGGAAGGATTTGATCAAAGCAGTGACATTATCTCAATTGTATTTTAATAGGATTAATCTGAATTCTGTATTTAGAGTGGATGGGGAGAAGGGTGGTAAAGTTAGAAGTAGCAGGAGTAATTAGGAGGCTATTATAATAGTACAGGTGAGAGATAATGGTGACTTGGATTATAGTGGTAGCAGTGGAGGTGGTGAGAAAGGATTAAATTCTGGATGTACTTAAATGCAAGACCAACAACATTAGCTACCAGATGGGCAAAGGGGTTCAAAAGAAAGAGAAGAGCCAAAATAATGCCAAGATTTTTGGTCTGAGAAAGTAGTTTTCCATTAACTGAAATAGGAAAGCCTCTAAGCAGAATCGTTTTGTGAGGTGGGAGAGGAAGAATTCAATTTCAGATTTTTTGTTTGTGGTGCCTACTAGAAGTCGAGGGAAAAGTTCAGTAGGCATTAGTGTACACAAAGCTGATGTTTTGAAGTAAATGGGAAACTTTAGGAGTCAGGAAGTATGCATGGCATTTGGAGCCATAGAGTGAGATTATCAAGGGAGTGAGTAGAAACCAAAAAGAAGTTCAATACTAAACCTGGAAGTACGTTGGATTTAAGTGGTCAGTGAGATGAAGAGGAGCTAATGAAGAAGATTGAGAAGGAGTAAGTGAGTAGTCTGTGAACATGGAGGAAACCATGAGAGCATGATCTGGAAGAGAAGTTGAAAGAATGTATCAAGCAAGGAGGAATGATCACCAATGTCAAATCTTGCTGATACTTCAAGCATGGCAGGGTGAACACTTTTATTCAGTCTCAGTCGCTTGATTGTATCAAAGTGGTGGCCAGAGTGACTCTGGAAGACAGTTTTAAGGACAGTGGTAAGGTTCAAACTGTGTTACTCTTTAAGGGCTCCTGATCTTAGAATAGATTCTCGCAGGCGTCATACTTGCAACCAAGAATTACTCAATGTTGAATCAAATAGTTCAAGAGTGTTGATGAATAATATTCAGTGGTTCATAGGGTACAGTCTCAGCTCAATGATCAGGAATTCACATTAAAAGCCACAGGTGACTAGTTCTTCCACGAATGAAAGGAGACCAACCTCCATAATGTGATGGCACCCAACCTTTGTATAATCTTCCAGGGCATGTCATTCACAAGGCACATTGAAAACAAATTTGTAAACTGGTGTGTCCATCTTTTGTTGGTTGTGTATTCCAGAAGATTAGATCATACTCCCAAATATATATGGTTTATTTTAAGAACCTATGTTTTTACCACCCCCTCCCCCAGCATTTGTTGAGGCACATGTATTTTCAACTCTACCATGTCTGGGATGGCTTTCATAGCATTGGCTTAGAGTTTGGTTTCATATAATTTGAATAAAGCTCTGGTTACAATAGAGCCTTTTGTAAATTAGTGAAAATTAGACATATATTTCTTGTCTTATTCACTGAAGTTTCTATAATGCATAAATTTGTTCCTTGTTCTTGGAGTATCCTCTCACCATCTTATGAAGACTACATTGATCCTTTATTGTCTTTCTTCAGTGATATCCACTCTCTCCCAAATGTTACCCCATGTGCTCAGATGTTTTCTTCTCTTTACTACCAATGCACGTTTGTCTTACTTCTATGATTCCTCTGCATTTACTTCTACTTCAGTTGACTTTTTTCTTTTTTTTAATCTTTTTTTCATTAGACTGTGGGCTTCTGGGCATGGACTCAAATGCCGACTTCTCTTTATATTTCTGGCACTCACCAGTTGTATATCAGTTTTCTTTTGGAGATTGATGTCTTCACAGTTATGATACTGTCTTCAATCACACATACAAACTTAATCTCCTCATCATAGACTTCTGGGTTAAAATATTGAGCCAGTCTCCTTTCTTGTATTGTCATCAATTAGTAATTATCTTTACAAACTACCATTCCTCAAATCCTATTGGTATGAGACTGAAGAGATATCTTCATACCATTTATCTTTTTTTTTCTTGACCACACCATTAAGATATTATTTAAAAGCAGCCCCGTTGCATCAAAATGGCAATACTTTAATTTACAGTCTTGTGATTAACTACTGCTACACTGCTACTGCTACTACTACTGCTATCGGTTGAATGTTTGTGTCCCTTCTGCCCCCGATTCTTATGTTGAAACCAAATATAACAATGTAATAGTAACTTTATGGTAATTTGGAGGTGAAGCCTTTGGTAAATGATTATGTCTTTCCAGAAGAGCTCTCATAAATGAGATTAGTGCCTTTGTAATAGAGACCTCATAGATCCAACTGCTTCATCTGCCATGAAAGTTTATAGCAAAAGACATCTGTCTATGATCCAGGAAGTTGGCCCTTGCTAGACATTGTCTTGCAGCACCTTGATCTTGGACTTCCTAGCCTTATATATTTTTGCCTATTTATTATTTATTTAAAAGTTTTGCTGAAGTAACTTGAATGTCTGCTCCCTTAATCCCATTACAAGAGAATCTTCCAAATAATGTAATTGCTGAGAAACCTTAATAGACGTTATAAATTGCCTGATTTAAGTATATAACTGAAAACGGATCATAGATAATATAAATATTCTATTAATCAATTCTGTTTTCTTAAAATCTTTGTATATATTCTATGAGACAACCAACTTCTATATTCTCAGACAATGGCATATGGTTTGTATGGTACATATCCAACATCAGACTAAGAATAGGAGCCAAGTCCTTGATAGAGAGACCAGATTGGGAGGTTTTAAGATTGGAAAATCAGACATACTCAGTGGAGTCAGCAGACACATACTCATCCCACTGAAAGGAAGTTGAATGCAAATCTTGATGAGTATTGAGAATAAATAAATGCATTTTAAGAGAGTCTGTGGCCCTTTAGTACCCGGGAGATCTAGACAGAGGTGATAGACAGGTGTACCAAAGACTAGGTGGATCATGATGAGGAGGAACAAGAGGGATAAGAGAATAAATATCCAATTTGAAAGACCTGGGATAGTACTGAAATGAGTAATTGTCATTTAAAAATATGTATAGAATACCAGGTACTTTATATACAATATCTATTTTGAGTTTTTCTAAGGTAGAAATAATCAGCCCCATTTTTCAAAAAAAGAAAACTCAAGTCTATATTAGGTTAGGTAATTTGCCCAGTGTCACAAAGCTAGTAAGTATTAGTATAAGGTTCAATGCAGATGTCTGAGCCCAACACCAGTACCTGGCATGCTAACCAAGCTGGGATTCAGGTATGTAAGTACAAACATGAAACTGATTTACTGAAACTTAAATGTAAGATGGATATCCAATCAGAAAAATAAAGCAAACCCATTTACTAAAACCCAGACACATTCTAGAGGTAGATGCCAGTAAAACCAACTTTATGTTTCATCTTCCAGATGACTGAGTAAATATTCCTGAGCCCTTCTGCAATGAGGCAGGTTTGGTCCCAGTCCTCTGCATGTGGCCAGGCATGTATCTTTGAAAGCCAAATCACTCAACAGAGTAAAGAAAAGTTGAAGGTAGCAGGAGCCCGGGAAGGGATCACATGAAGTAATTGAGTATGTAAAGATTAGTTTCATTGTTGTCTGAAACTTGTATCTCAAAATGTCCCCTGCTAAACAGCCAAATCCCACAAAATAACTATACTTTGGCTGCAAATGAAACATCTAATTGCCTTTTATTGGCTGATCATGGAGCATATTTATATAAAGATTTATAATCAAACTCACCATAAAATTCAGAAGCCAGGATATTGAATTGTTTATATGTGGGGGTGGGCTGATTGGGAGAAGGGAGTGGTTTGGATTGTGAATTCAGCCACATTCTAGTACTTTTCCCTTGCCCATCACTGCATCCGTCCAAGGAAAGGTCACTGGTGATTGATAATTGCTACCAACTTGTCTCACAAAAATTAGAAATCTTTTAATGAATAGAGTAGCTTAAGGACTTTGTAGTCAGCACGAGTATCATACTGGGTTCATTCTCCAGGCATCCTTTACTTTATAGAATAGCTGTGTCTCAGCCAAGTGAATTAAATGTGATTTTTTTTTTCATTGGCTCTTTTAAAAATCCAATCTCAACATGCCAATCCCAGAGGGCTTAATGGGTTAGGGGTTCAGGTGGTAGTCAGCTTCATAGATTATCTAGCAATACTTCAACAATGGCAGCCCTTAGGAATCAACAGGATGTGAAAGAATGGTATTAAGCTGGGAATTCAGACAGTTGGGTCATAGTTTGCCACTACCTACTATGTGACCTCGGATATTTTCATTTCTCTGAGTCTCAGTTCTCCTCGCTTGTGAAATGGGACTATGTCAAACCACTGATCATTACAGTTTGCCTGTGTTTAAGGGTTCTCTGCCACTCTCCCCTTGATTCTAAAATCCCACATGTCCTGTGAATCACATACAGATCCATTATATGTTCTGATGTTAATAAAAGCTCTGGGTAAAATAAGTTTTGTAAAAGCTGTGTTGAAGCTGAACAAATTTCTTTCTTATGTATGGATGTTTTGGTGTCTTCAATAAACGAGACTCACCAAAAATGGAGGGCAAACATTTTTTTTTTCCAGATTTCTAACTCTTTCCAAAAAAAAACGTTTTTCCTATGCTTCTGACTCTCAGGTTTTTAGACCATGCAAGTTTCCTGTTTCATGAGGGGAAGATCAGTTTTCTCTCTTGAAGTTTGGAAATTGGGATTCAACCAAACTGAGACTTTTTCTTGAATGGTGCTGATAATCTATGGTTGCATCCAAGACAGAGGATTACAACTGAATTCACCTGCATCTAGAGGCAGGGAAGTATGGTATATATATAAAGAAGAGCAGATGTGAGAGCTTGTGTTCATCCAGAGAGACACCTACTCTGTCTGGAGGTGCCTCTTAGTGCCAGGTTGTGGACCACTGGCAGGCCCAGCAGCCCCTTTTGAACTTGAGTTTTCTGCCCAACCGTCTACCATACCTATAATTCCCTTGGCCAGGGCGAGACCCCGTGTCTCTCTGTTTCTCAAAACCACTAGCTAGATTTAGATAAAGATGATATAATTAATGCATTCTCCTCTTCATGAGCTACTAAGAAGATCAGTGTTCTATAGAACATCATATGCATCAGCATAAGGCATGAGATTATCTAATGATGACATTGCTACTTCTGCTGCTACTAATAATAATATAAGCTAACATATGTGCCTAGCACTCATTATACAAGAACATTTCTTTCCTCTACTTTTTGCTTAGGTATTTATGTTATGTGATTTATAAGAAGTGATTATGCTTGAATGCTACCAATATATCAGGTTTGGTTCTAGACCCTTCATAAACATTATTTATTTAAACAATAAAGTGGCTTAGTGAAATAGATATTCCTATCCTTGTTTCCAAAAAGAAGGAGAAGGAGAAGAAGAGGGAAGAAGGAGGAAGAGAGGAGGAAGGGGAGGAGGAGAGGAAAGGAGAGGAGGAGGAGGAAAGGGAGAGGAAGAAGAAAAAGAAAAAAAGGAGGAGGAGGAGAAGAAACAAGTATTCTGAAAATTTATGTATTTGTGTAAGGTCTACAGCTACCAAATGGCAGTGGTGGCTTCTTAGCCAAAGTCAGTCTGACCCTCAGGGTCTTTGCAGTTTTGTTAACCTGTGTTTCACTAATTTATGAGGATACACAGTCATGCCTTCCTCTCTCCTCTTCCTCCCCTCTACCTTATGTTCTTCCTGAATTCTTTCCTCTCTATCCCTCTTCCTCATTTTGCCTTTCCTACTTCTCTCTCTCTCCTTCCTTTGATTTGTCCTTCTTCCTCTCCCTTCCTTGCGTTGCTAGAATTGAGTATTTTACAGGCTGCCCCAGATATCCCTAAATGTTATCTCCTCTGCTTTGGCAAAGTGTGCCTTTTTCGTCTCACTCCTCCTCTCGCCCCATCCCTGTTCTGACTTTGTATTTTTTGCCAACCGCCCCCACCCCCACCCCAGCCTCTGAGATCGCCTCTAAAAACCTGCATTTGTCCCAACACATTCCGGGGAAATGTACATTTCCCGTAAGGCCCCCACTTAATTTTTATCACCAGCACCACTAAAATAACTGCTCTCAATACATTCATCCAAGACTTTCGCAGCCAGCAACCCCCTTTCCTTTGCTTCCTTTGCTTTTTTAAACCTGTCAGGAAAAGGTGTTCAGAAATATTTCATTTTGTTGCTACTCAGAGCAGTGATTTTCCATCCTCACCATTTCAGGGACTGTGAGTCAGTGCTGAGAACTAGCTTGTGATTTCTTCAGCTCTGTTCAGACTGGAAAGTGCACAGAGCTCCATGCCTGTCTCTATTCTCTAATAAAATGTTCCCGGTGTTTGATGCAGGTTCCGAGACTGTGCCTTACCTCTACTCTCAATCCTTCAGCTCTTTTTTTTTTTTTTTTAACATTCTCTGGAATCTTCCAACTGCTACAAAAAGCACACTATCGAAAGCTTGTATTAGACTCTCAAGAACATGACAAATGATTCAGAGCAGGGTTATCACAGGATCAAACCTTAGAACCTCTATGGTGTGTTCTGACTAGTTCTATGGAACTTCAGTTTTGAAAATAACCTCCCAGAGCAGTCTCTGCTATAGACAATACCTAAATGACTCAGAACAAATATTATTTTGGCTCTGTGGTTTTTAGTTGATATTTGCATAGTAATTGTTTTGGAATTGTTAATCCCTCTTATGCAAAAAGGAGAAGAGAACAAGGGTAGGAGGAAGAGAACGAAGTAGAGGACAAGGTGGGAGAGGAAGAAAAGGAAGAGGACTCTGTGGCCAGATACATTTGGAAAACCCTGTGTTAGGCAAAATTTTAAAAATGTCTGCACTTTGTTCCTTCTTACAGCCTGTTTTGAGAATATTCTGGATGAGATTCTTCAAATTTTATTATCATTTTTGACCCCAAAGCTTTCTGTTTCCTATAGATGATCGCATTAAACTAGAGTTTTATAAAACATGCTTCAGGAAATAATGCACTCTTTGCTTCTTTATAGACTCATAAAACCATCAACACTATTCATGTTCATTCATTCATGCATGCACTTATATGCTCATTCAACTTTTTAACTAACATTCACTCTGATCTAGGCACCAGAGAGAAAAGATGAATGAGATAAAATCTCAGTCCCTAAAAAATCCAAGTTTTAGTTTAGGAGATGGACATTCAGATGGAGAGATGATTAAACATTGCAGTAAGAGCAAGATCATGAAAATAGATACTGTGTGAGCATACCACAGAGAGAATAAATTTTCAGGTAAAATTCATGGGCGAGTCCCTTATTCATAAAATGGGGACAATAATACTTCTTTCATGGGATTGTTGGAAGATGCAATCGACTACACTGGAAAATGACATGATTCATGTAATCTGGTGATTTGTGTTTTGTGGATTTGGGAGCAAGGAGACCATTAAAAGAACCAGTGAAATATTTCAGGAAACAAGCACCAAAGGTAACAGAAAGGGAATTAACTGTAGGACCAGCAAGGGGTGACCAATGAGAGAGACATGACGTCAAATCTATGTGAGAAATGGTCTTAACTAAATGGGACCAGAGAAAGAGCTCAGCAAATGTTTATGTTGAATTAACGGCATTGTTTGGGTCACAGCTGGATCCGAAGAGCTGATGGATTCTAGTCTATCCATGCAGAGCAACAGTAGAAATCTCAGAGATGAGTCAGTTCACTTTGCTATTTTTAGTATATTTTCCATTTCTCATCTCCAAACTTTTCCCTCTAGTCTCTGGCTAATTTCATCTCAGAACCCCACGTTGCACTACTCCTGTGAATTGACTGCCCCCTTTGGGTTCTCTCTGTACTCTGAACCACTGCCACCTTGTAAAGTCAAGTCAGCTGATCAGAACTCAGCATGACCCAGCGCTGGATTCAGGATGGCTCTTGCAACTGGCTGCACCTCCCACAAGGCAGGGATCTAACATGTTGCTTTATGATGCTCTTTTGCAAAACTGAAGTACAAAGTATACTATATAAAACCAAATTCTCTTCTCTTGTAAACTGCATGTTAAAAACCTTTAAGTCTCAGCGGGAGGTTGGATCTGAATCAAGCCCCAAAATAGCTCTGGCAACTTTCATGAAAAAGGCAATACACATTTATTATATTTAATATATTTTAACATAATTTGGGTACATTTGCTGCTTGTTCAGATTTTTTGGTGTGGATTTTTTTTTCCTTTAGAACTTTTTTTTTTTTTTTTTTAAATGTATGATCTGATAGTAGAATGAGCAAAGAGGGGGAAAAATAGAGAAGACCACTTCGGCTTGCGTGGTATCCACACCTTCCAGGTGTTTGTCCTGAATTTTATTATCTAAGATCCACTCTCTAGTGGCAGCTAACTGGGAGTGCAGCAAATTATTAGGCTTGTCCTTGAACTCTGCAGATTAATGAAGGGCGCTAGTCAGAGAATAGTAAACCTCAGAAGCTACGTCAGAGACCACAATTAAATGGGAACGGTGGTGTCAGTGTTTTCTTGTTGGTAAAATGTTTTTCACATATTTTCACATATCTCAGTGAGGCTTATTTCACATATGAGGAGACCGAATTGTGAGATTTTAAAATCTCTTTCCCAGTGTCATGCATATGGTAATTGTGGAAACCAGGGAAGCAATTCATGTCTTTTAATTCCTTTAACTATTTGAGTTCTTTCCACCAGAACACATGACTTGTAAATCCCTCACTCATTTGTTCATTCATTCATGCATTCATTTAAGACTTATTGCTTAAAAAAGGAATTATTGTGTTTCTATTATATGTTAGGTATTAGAAGTGTGGTTTTGAAAAATCTCTATATACTTCCAGTGATATTGGAGCTTGATGTTGGATTTACAGATGAGGAAACTAAGGCAAATAAATATAGAACTATAAATAAAATAACTATATTGTTTTCTTTCAAAAAGCTAATTTGTGGTAGAACTGGGAAGAGACCAGGACTCTGGATAAGAGAAAAAGAAAATAAAGAAAAAAGCTGCCTATAAATCACGGTTGCATAAATGAAATCTTATTTTCCATGAACTTCCATTATAATGGTAGAAATGTTTTATCTTCACTTCTGATTGATTTCCAATAGGCAGTGGCCCTGAACACTTTTAACTGTCTCCCTTTCCTGAACAGACCCTCTTCCCAGCCAGATTCCTCTGTCTAGTAGATGACTTTTAAACAAACTTATTTGTTAAGAGGAAATCAATATTGTCGGAAAACACAGAATTGAATGAACATTTTCTGATATAAGTCACATTTTACTCTATTTTTTATCCATTTGCATGTGTAGATGGGGAAAGTGTAGGTTGTTTTCTCACATTTGGATTTATCTATAGCGTAGTTTGCCTGCACTTTTAAAAATATGTTTGTATCAATTTATGTTTTCAGGTACAAAAGAAATAATACATATTTCTATTTACACTTAGATCCTCCATCTTTGCAAAATTGCAGAGGAAACAATAGACATACAGAATAAGAAAACTGGAAGAGATTTCAATCACTATTCTAGTCATTCTTAATTTTTTGGAGATCAAAGCTTATTTTAAGAATTTGATAAATTATGGCACACCTGGGTGGCTCAGTGGGTTAAAGCCTCTGCCTTCGGCTCAGGTCATGATCCCAGGGTCCTGGGATAGAGCCCCGCATCGGGAGGGAGCCTGCTTCCCCCCAACTCTGCCTGCCTCTCTGCCTGCTTGTGATCTCTGTCTGTCACATAAATAAGTAAAATTTTTAAAAAAAGAGAATTTGATTAATTATATTTCAATGGAAAGGGCTTTTCATTTTTTGTTGTTTTTACAGAGAAATATTCAGAAGGAAACAGCAGATGTTGTCTCTAGGAAAATCAAATACACATACAGTCTTACAAAGTATTGTGTATAATATCAAAGAGTCCATGGTTCTCTGAAAAAATGTATAACACTCTATGGTCCGGGGACCTCCCTGATAAGATCACAGCCCTACACTATAAATGCTGTGAGGACAGAGGCTCTGTGTCTGGGATTTAATGTCATGTTTGAAGCATCCCAAACTGTGCCTGGTTCATTATGGCTTCCCACAAGTTTTTTCTGAGTGAGTAGGTATTATTTAATACGGTGCTTTCTCATTCACATTTTACCCCAAAAAACCATTTCCTGTAATGAAACATGACATAGATAATAAATACATAGACTGGTAAAAGTAGAACTGTTGTAGATGAACCTGGAGTGGATCAAAGCCCAGAATCTCGTCCGTCTTCACTTGCCCCATTTGTAAAACCTTGGCAGAAGTTTCAGGGAATTCCTCCTTTTACAGATGAAGAAGTAGAGGCACTACTATATTAATTAGTGAAGGTCAGGCGGCAGATAAATTTGCAGAACTAAGATTCGATTCCCAATCCCAAATGATGATTTTTATTGACTATGTTGTAATCAAGCCTTCTGAAAAGTTTATAACCCTGAGTTGAAAATGGTTGGCAAAACCAATGATCTAAGCAGACTTGCTCAACAGACACATGAAGAGACAGCGACACATTGTGTGAAGTGACACAAGCAAGATCTCTCAGTTTGGTCTTCTTTGTGCGAAGCAGCCTTAGAATACAAGAAGCATTTGATTCAACAGATTTACATTTTTCAACCTGATGATGTATCCCAGGCATTTCTAAGTGCTGTAAATATAGTGATTAATTTCTGTTTTTAAGGGATTTGCGAGCTAGAAAGGAAGACAGAGAGAAAATAGTTGCAGTGTAACATGGTATGTTCTAAGATGATCCATCTCTCCATCTCACGTCCCTAACTCATTGGCCGATCTTACTGATTATATTTCTGAAATCGGATCTACCTGCATTTTTGCCACCCTAGTCCAGACTGTCATTACCTCTCACCTGGACTGTAATAGTAGCCTGTTAACTGGTCTTTTGCTTTCATCTTTACTTCCCTGCCGTTGGTATTCAACACAGTACCCAGAAGAATTCTTTTAATCACATAAGAGAAAGCATGTTACTTCTCTGAGCAAAATCCTCCAATAGCCTCTGACTTCAGAGTGAAAAGAGCTTACAATCAAAATAACACCCTTCAGAATCTGTCCCCTGACCGTATCTCCTGTTCCAACCCTTATTACTTCCTCATTCCACTCAGCCACTGTGAACCCTTGACTACCGTTTCTCAGACAAACCAACTCACGTCACCCCTGGCAACTGACATTGTTCCATCCTCTACTGATATGTCCTTTCCATGATTTTGATGGAGCTCACTCCTTCGCTTCGATCAGGCCTCTGCTCAAACATGACTTTCCTAACATAGCTTCAAGGACCTCCAGATATAAACATGCTAATCACCACCCCCGTCCTAGTCTACTTTTTCACTCTGTGTGTGTGTGTGTGTGTGTGCGCATGTGTGCTTGGGAAAATTATTTTTTTTTAAGATTTTATTTATCTATTTGATAGGCAGAGGTTACAAGTAGGCAAGAGAGGCAGGCAGGGAGAGAGAGGAGGAAGCAGGCTCTCCGCGGAGTAGCAAGCTCGATGTGGGGCTCCATCCCAGGACTCTGGGATCATGACCTGAGCCAAAAGCAGAGGCTTTAACCCACTGAGCCACCCAGGCACCCCGGGAAAATTATACCCCTACCCATGTACAGAAAGAGCCTCCCCTCCTTATCAACACCTTCTACCAGAGTGATACGTTGGTTATAATTGATGAACCTACACTGACACATCATACTCACCCAAAGTCCACAGTTTACATGGCAGTTAACTCTTGGTGTTGTGCTTTCTATGGGGATTGAACAAGGTCACAATGGCATGTAGACATCATTATAGTATCATACAGCCTATTTCCTCTGCTCTAAAAATCTTCTGTGCTTTGCCTGCATTCCTCTCCTCTACCTCCCCAACTCCTGGCAACCACGATTTTTTTTTTTTTTACCACTATGATTTTGCCATTTTCAGAATGTCATATTGTTACAATTATAAGCATGTAGCCATTTCATATTGGCTTCTTTCACTTAGTAATATACATGTAAGATTCTCCTATGGTTTCATGGCTTGATACCTTGTTTCTTTGTAGCACTGTATAATATTTCATTGTCCACAATCTAGTTATCCTTTCACCTACTGAAGGATGTCTTGGTTGCTTCCAAGTTTTGTCAGCTATGAATAAAGCTGCTATACACATATGCGTGCAGGTGTTTGTATGGAAATCACTTTTCAGTCCCTTTATATACCAAGAAGCACATATGATTGCATGATTTGTGTATCATATGGGAAGGGTATGTCTGGTTGTATAAGAAACCACCCAACCATCTTCCAGAATGGCTATACCATTTTGCATTTCCACTAACAATGAATAAGAGTCGTATTGTTCCACATCCTTGCCAGCATGTGGCATTGTCACAATATCAAATTTTGGCCATTCTAATAGGTACACAGTGGTATCTCATTGTTGTTTTAATTTGTATTCCCTTAATGATATGTGGGGTGGGGCACCTGGGTGGCTCAGTCTGTTACACAGCTGCCTTCAGTTCAGGTCCTGACTGGTACAGAGCCCTGCATCTGGCTCTTTGCTCAGTGGGAAGCCTGCTTCTCCCATGCCTGCCATTCCCCCTGCCTGTCCTTGCTCTCTGTCTCTCTCTCGCTTGCTCTCTCTATGTCAAATAAATAAAGTCTTTAAAAAATGATATATGGGGACATCTTTTTTTTTTTTTTAAGATTTTATTTACTTGACAAAGGGAGTGAGCATGAGCCAGGGGGAGGGGCAGAGCAAGAGGGAGAATTGACTCCCTGCTGAGTAGGGGGCCCAAGGCGGGGCTCCATCCCAGGACCCTAGCATCATGACCTAAGCCGAAGGCAGATGCTTAACCAACTAAGCCACCCAGGTGCGCCTTGGGGCATCTTTTTATATGCTAATTTGCCATATGTGTATCTTCTTTGACAATGTGTCTGTTACTGTCTTTGGCCCATTTTTAAATCAAACTGTTTTCTCGTTGTTGAGTTTTAAAATTTGTTTTGTATTTTGGATAACAGTCCGTTATCAGATGTGCCTTTTGCAAATATTATTTGCCAGTCTTTGGCTTGTCCCTTCATCCTTTTCATTCTATTTTATCATTATTAATTGCACCTATCAGTACCTACCCTAAAATCTGTATTTCTCCATTATCTTTCTTCCCAACTAGCCTGTAAACTCCTTGAGGACACGGACTTTGAACTGTCCACAGCTATGGTCTCAGCACAATGTTCAGTGCAAGTATATCACTCAATATATATTTAGGGAACAAATAAATTATGAATTAATTAATGAGTCCAAAGTAGGCATAATGTTTTGTGAGTACTTGCAATTTCACAATGTGAATGTTTCTGAGACAGCATATATTCCTCAGAATAGTTGAAGCTTAACATCTCTTTTGAAAATGTATTTGTGATCCTGAAATCCAGCCGCTGCCAAAGATTGTCTTGTATCAGATGAATATTCTCTTGGACAAGTCAGACACTGATCCTCCCGGCTCTTTTTGGTGATATATTCAAAATGGCCAACACAAGACTTGCTCCTATCTGTCTATTTATGGAAAAGATGCTTTGGAGTTCTAAAAACTGGAATGGACTCCTAGCTTTGTACCTTAACATCTGGAAGATCTGAAAAACTTCTCTAACACCAAGGATCCCCGATTTGTAAAGGAGGTGGACTATCTCCTATGAAGATTTGCCATTAAGTATTAAATATAAAAGTATTTGAAGCACTGCAAATAGCTTTACCATAATTACCCTTAATATATTTCAGAGGTTGGGAGAATTTCTCCATAAAAATCACATTTTTCTAGACCTGAGAGCATTTAAGATGTTATTATTCTGCATCAAGACTGATTGTCAATGGCTTGGCCACTGGATTTCTACTTGTCCTTTGGGAAGCTCCTTCAAGTCTAATTGACCTCATTGTCAGGACATGTTTCTTAATGTTTGGACAACATTTTCATCTCTGTGTTCCATACTCTGATTTCTATTTATACCTCCATGGGGCAGCGTAACAATCTTCCTCCTTCTGTGCGTATGCCCTTCAAATATTTATGTTGTTAGTATGTCCCTCCTTAGTTATGCTCGATCTATGCAGACAGTATTTAGTTCTTTTAATCTTTTCTCATAAATCAGTCCCTCCAGTCCTTTAATCATGCTCCCTGATGCTCTTTGAATCTCTTCCAACTTCTTGACAGCTCTCTCGTGTTGAGATGCCCAGAACTGTTTACAGTATTCTAGGTGCTGTCTGATCAGCCTCACACTGAGCCGCTTTCTCCCCTTGATGGTTCTTGACAGGCAGCCTCCCTGCCTGCAGTTCAAGGATGCTGTTTGGAGCCTCCAGTCACCATTTAAACTTGTGGGATCTTTTCCTCACCATTCATTGCAGGTATCTTTGAGCATCCATTACCATTCCAAGCAACCGTTATATGATGGTGACTTTTCAGAAATGGCACGCAGTAATTATGAACTTTATCTTTTTGCGATGAGTGTTAATATTTAAGGGTGTGGACTTTGGGGAGGGCTGGATTACAACATAGATGTTAAGAGGCTTTTCTCTGGTGTCATATTGCCTGAAATTGACTCAGTCTGAAATGCCTTTGCTGTCTGACCTTGACTAATTTACCAGTGTCTCAGTTTTTCCTTCTGTAAAATGAGAAAGAATATCTATAAAGTGACTCTAAGAAACAAGTGATATATGAACACTTAGAATAATGACTGAACCATTGGAAGCAGTCCGTAAATAATCATTAGCCATGTCATTTAAAAATATTTAACTGAGTTAAATTTAATGAAGTGCACATATTTTGAGTGTACAGTTTGGTGAATTTCAAAAATGTTTACCCCAGTGTAACCAACACTCAAATCGAGATATATACATATTGTCGGAGAGTTCTCTCATGCTCCTTCTCAGGAGATCAACCTCTTCCCCCAGGGAATCACTTATCTGATTTCCCTTAGCATAGCCCAGTTTTGCCAGATCTAAAAAAATCATATCAGTTGAATCACAAGATATGCATTTTCATATATCTGTCTTTTTTTACTCAACATAATGCTTTGAAGATTATTCATATCATTGCACTTATCAAAGTTTTTTTTTTTTAATTTCTGGACAATATGCCATTATATGAATAGTATGCAGTAGCTTTATCCAATCATCTGTTGATGAATTTGGATTACTTCCAGTTTTCCACTATTATGAATAATGCTACTGTGAACATTCTTATTCAAGACTTTTTTGACATATATTTTCATCCCATTACCACAGGATAAGTCCTCATGACCAATGAAGCCATTGTGAGGTAGACCCAGAACTCCATTTATCACCTATATACCATATGCCCTGATTGTATCAGGGGGTATCTTGGATCCCTTGGTCTCAATGTCAACTCCTAACCAGTATTCCAGATCTCTAAAAAAACTGGAGTAATCTCTATTCCCCAGCGTAGAATGGCTCTAGTGTGTATGGTCATAAGCTGTGGTGGCCTATTAAATGCTTAATACTAAGATTTTTGAGGAAAAAATAAAAACAATAAAACCTTGATGAATAGCATTTGCCAGTTTCCATGGTGTAAAGATTTGCATTCATAGGTAATTAAAGCTATCTGTATCATGTTACTGAACCCAGAGTTAAGACGAGATATGCACAATTTGTTTTAGCACAGCAGTGGTCCCTTTGAAGAAAAAAATGGGGAAATGGATTTACAGCATATATTTGCAGAGTATTATAGGCTTCCTTACCAAGACGATCCTATCTTCCCTTCTCTTGTTGGCCTCAGACCAGAAGCTGAATAAGTGATCATGATTTCCCATTGCAGCAGCTGACATAGCTTTATGATGACCAGCTCTTAAAATTTCTTGGTTATATAATCGCAGCGTGTGCTTTTGAGCTTCCTATTTATATCAGTCCTAGAGTTGTCATGATTTACTAGCCATTTCCACAAATCCAAGATGGTTAAAGGCCTTCTGCATGTCATCTTGACCCTGCTTCCAATGATGGCCAAACTACCTTGGGTCTGGTGGTGCTGAAACGTGGTCTTTTCTATCCTAAAATTCTATCCACTATGGAGACTATGGATCCCAGTTCCATAATGGTATTTCCTCATACAGCCAACTCCAAATAAAAACAAACAGTAATCTGAGTTTCTTTCTTTCTTTTTTTTTAAAAATTATTTATTTATTTATTTGACAGAGAGAGAGAGATCACAAGTAGGCAGAGAGGCAGGCAGAAGAGAGGAAGGGAAGCAGACTCCCCCCTGAGCAGAGAGCCCAATGCGGGGCTCGATCCCAGGATCCTGGGATCATGACCTGAGCTGAAGGCAGAGGCTTTAACCTACTGAGCCACCCAGGCACCCCGTAATTTGAGTTTCTTAATGATACTTGTAAAGTTTTGCAGGCGAGGTAAACACAACACCAGGCGAGGTAGGCGCAAGGCATGATTTATTAAAGGCACTCTCCGGCCAAGTTTCAGGGCTCAGGAGAAGGCGAGCCAGGAAAGTCCCGCCGGGAGGAGGTGGGCACTCTTGGCGAGGTTCCACGACTTGGGAAGTGGGAGTCAAGGAAGTCGCGCTGGGAGGGAGTTGGTGGGGGTCTTTTATGGGGCCAAGGCAGGGCATGCGCTCACATCCATATGTAGTAAGGTATTTGGTGATTGGAGGGCATGGGGAGGGGTCCTAATACTTCTGTTTCCTGCATAGGTATCGGGTTACCTATGGAGACATGACCTGGGCATACATCATTTTGGCGGGAGAGTCAAGGGTTGGGGGGGGAGGGGGCTGGAAGATGGCGGCCCCGGCAGTCACTTCTATTGTTCCTCCTGCATTCCTGGAGCCACCGATCCAACAATACTAACATACCACCCCCTTAGCACATTTCTCATCTCTTTCTTGAAGGAAGTGGTGGTCCATTTGGTAGTTTTTCTGTTCTCACCTAATGAATCCTTGCTAATATGTTCACTGACATGAGCTTTCCAACTCCTTTCTCAGTACTTCACTAAGGCAGCTCTGCCATATCCACCTTATAACTTATGATCATGTTTTAGCTTCAATGATTCATCTTTGCAGTATAGTAAGACTGACTCTAAGAGTCCTTCCTGTGATGATAAATCTTGAGGCATGGGAAAGTGACCATAAGAATAAACTCAAACTCTCCCTTACCCAGCCTTATATTCCCCCTTCAAGATTCACTCCCATAGTTGCCCTCTAATCCTCTCAGTATGTATTAGTCAGGTTCTGCTGCTCCTTTGGTTGAACCAGCCATCCCCTCCCATATGCCATTTTGGGCTATGCTAAGATAAAATTAATTACTGGTAAAGAAGCAATGGGAGGTAATGAGCAAAAATCTGAAGGAGGAGATTATTCTGAGAGGTATCTGTTTAGGGGTGATATTTCTAGACAATGAGAGTCTACTCCTCTTTAGCAAGAAGAATGAAGCGCTCTTTCTCTCCCCCCTCCCATGTGGAGAGTGCAGAATAATCTAGACAGTTCTCTTTCTCAGGAGCATTTACCCAGATATCCACTTTCCAAATGTTTGAGTTCCACTATTTATCAAAGCATTGAATTAACATAAAAGACTTAATGGGACTAAATGTTCCATCTCCTTTGTAGTTCCTTGGAGTCACTGTGTATCTAATATTGGGTCTGATTTTCATGATGGTCTGCCCTCTGGCTGCTGGAGATGAGCAAATCATGCTAACTTCCTTCTTTATTACTCTCTTTTAAGAGAATTTTGATTTTTGAGAAAAGAATCAACCCAACTTCTTTCTGTGTTGATAATGGATCAGTCTTTTTCTAGATTAGAAATATTGCCATGGAGGTTTTCTGGCTTTCAGAGGGGCCCCTGTGCTGATAGTTATAAATTAAACCTACATTTTTTATCCTTTACACCTCTAAGGGATTTTCCAAAATATATCCAGTTCCATCACTCTTAGAATTCCATTGTCCTCATCCCGTGTAAGTGTAAGACCTGTTGTATTATCCAGACTTTCCCCTTCCATCTTCATCTTATTTCAATTCACCAGAGGTGGATGACTTAGTAATAAGGATGCCACACCATGGCATGGTTGCCACCACCTTACAAAGCAGCAAGCAGTCCCTGGTTTTTGTCTGACCAGTGGTTCTTCCAGTTTCAGAATACCATCCTGAGGGTCATTTTCTAGACACACTTCTGTACCCCAAAGCAGAGCCTGAGACAGTGATTGGGAGCAGGTAGTTCATTCGCAAGACAATACCAGAAAGCACCTACAGGAGGGGTGAAGAAGTGAGAGAGGGAAGAGAGAAAAAATTCTTTAATGGTTGGGTTACCCCTGCAGGCTACTGGAATCTTCTGAGTAATTATAGAATGGACCTGGGAGCTGTCCCACAAAGGGATGGGGAAGCTGGGGTATTCATTGACCAGCCCGCATCCCTCATTGCCTCATTGGTTAAGGGTTGCCCCTGGGGACATTAACTCCTTAACATTTTCTGTATGCTCTAGCTGCTGGCTGACAAAACTCCTGTGGTTCTGGTTAAAGGCAAGCAAGAAAGCAGAGAGATGTAGGCCCTTGAGGGAGGAAGTCCTTAGCATCATGGAAATCATCCACTTCAACTGCAGATGAGTTTAGGCGGGCCAAAGTGACATTGGGTGGGGCATCAACAGTTGTCTGAAATAAAGATTATATGAAATAATGCATGTTCAATCTCAGAAGAGTGTCTGCCACATACTAACACTGTTATCACACATCACGTATGATTTTTACCTTTGCATGTGTTTTTACACTTTATCTCCTTTACTTAGGCTGTACAGATGCCTTGAAGAGAATCTACACTGTTTTCATCTCTGTGTTCATGAAAATTCTTAGCCTAATTTTTGATATGGAGTCATTGTTTAGTAAACGTCATTTGAAGGAGTGTTTTCAAGGAGTTGGAATAAGGCAAGGGCAACCGGTGTTTGAGGACAATGATAATGAAGCCCGTAACTGACAAGTGTGTCAAACATGGTTGAACAAAAACAACAACAGAAAGTAGTGGTGGTGGAGTTGAATTCCAATCCTGCTTCAGACTGTGACCATGACTCCCCCTAGCCAGGTGACTGCAGGCCACTCCCTAAGCTGAAGCTTCCTCATTTGTCCAGCAAGAGGCCGCGTTCTTTCCTCAGACTAGTTTGTGGGGACTTTAGTTCAAGGTTGCTGGGAGAGTGCACAGAAGCTTCACCCAGGCTTCCTTCTTTCACTTCTCCCTTTTAAGAGTTTTGACAAAAAAGCATCACCCGTACTTTGGATTCCATGCTGCTAATGAGCCAGCCTCCGCAAAATCGGCCTCTTCGGAGCATAAGTTCATGGAATCGGAAAATCCTGAATTCCAATTGCAGTCTTCACCATTATTAGCCAAGTGACCTCTCTGACCCTCATTTTCCATACCTGTAAAACAAAACTTGTGATGTTCTCTGCCCCCTGTGAAGATGCTGTATCTAGTTCCTCTTAATGTCTCATACATTGTAAACACTCTATAAGTATTTGCCGTGGTTTTGTGTCAGTCATCTGATGGGGTGCACGGTCGTCCTACAGACCTTCAGTGTAGCCAAGTCCTCGTAGTGATTTTGTTCTTCAGTTTCCCTGGGTAACTTAGAGATCACAGTGGTTCTTTTATGGGTTTCTGTTCAGTCTGATTCTGTTTGGAACCAGTACTTTTAGGAGTCCTTAGGATGGCACTTGACAAGAGTGAACTTCGAGATTCCTAATAGTTGTCAACAGGAAAAGACTGAGAGTTTGGAGAAAGAAAAAAGAGAGAGAACTATGAAAAGTTAAATAAATATATAAAGGAAATGAGGAAACTTTTTGTATGGAAATATTAAGTGAGTAGAATTTATATATATCTGAGTTATTAACTGTGTCTTAGACTGCCTCCAGCGAGGATTTAGTGTTGCTTACAATCAAGGGCTTATGTGAGAAAAAAATTGTTGAGGTAGAAATAGGGGAAAAAATTAATCAAAAAGAAAGAAGAATACATAACAGTGCTGAAAATCCTAGATGAAAATAATTAATGTATTGGGCTTTTTGCATTGGTTATCCAGTGACCAAGAAAACTAGAAATTGGATAGAAGGAATAGCAATCGGTTATCAAAAGAAACCCTCCCCCCCAAATCAGGGGTTTTGGTTGGGGACTTAGACTTCCAACTGATAAGCAGGGAGTTTTAGACAAGTTACTGTGCGCTACCCAGCCTTGTTTCTCCATGTGTAATGAGGTCGTTGCACTTAGTCTTTTTCAATATTTTCTTCATAACCTGTCACTTTAATTTCTTCAACAAAGTATTACCAAGACCTAATTTATCAATAGAAAAAATGGAGCTGGCAGGTTGAAGAGGACATAGGATTCTTATTTCTGCTTTACAAATAGTAGTAACCCCAAAGCCGTATTCAGAGAGACCCTTAAGTGGAGAAGCATTGGTCATTATGTTATATCTTTCCTCCACTGTTTGTGATAAACATATATATATATATACACACACACATATGTGTATATATATTATATATATATATATTCACACACATAAACACACACACACAATTAGGAAACATTCACAATGTAAAATATATCTATTCATTTAATGAAGAAATCAATAGAATATTACATTGAGTCCAAACCAAATCTGTTTCGGTCCGTGTCAAGTGGTAAGGGTATGGTTGCAAAAGAAACAGACAAGCTCTCCATATTCCTGTAGCTCACAGTGAAGATAAAACTTTGGTCAGGCGATTTAAAATGTGGTAAAAGCTATAAAAAAGATCACTTGGGACGCCTGGGTGGCTCAGTTGGTTAAGCAGCTGCCTTCGGCTCAGGTCATGATCCCAGCGTCCTGGGATCGAGTCCCGCATCGGGCTCCTTGCTCCGCAGGGAGCCTGCTTCTCCCTCTGCCACTCTGTCTGCCTGTGCTCGCTCTCTCTCTCTCTCTCTCTGACAAATAAATAAAATCTTTAAAAAAAAAAATAAAAAAAAAATAAAAATAAAAAAGATCACTTTTTTCCTGTGCCAGGCACCAAACAAGCATACCTTGGAGACATGTGGGTATCTGCGTTTGGTTAAAGACTACTGCAGTAAAGTGAGTATCACAATAAAGTAAGTCAAATGAATTTTTTTTTTGTTGTTTTCCAGTACATATAAAAGTTATGTTTGCACTATGCTATAGTCTATTAAGTGTACAATGGCATTATGGCTTTAAAAAAACAACTCATGGGGCGCCTCGGCGGCTCAGTGAGTTAAGCCACTGCCTTCAGCTCAGGTCATGATCTCAGGGTCCTGAGATCGAGCCCCGAGTCGGGCTCTTTGCTCTGCAGGGAGCCTGCTTCTCTCTCTCTCTCTCTCTCTCTCTCTCTCTGCCTGCCTCTCTGCCTACCTGTGATCTTTCTCTGTCAAATAAATAAATAAAATCTTTAAACAACAACAACAACAACAACTCATATACCTTAATTTAAAAGTACTTTATTACTAAAAAAAGTGCTAACTGTCATCTGAACTAGCAGCAAGTAATAATCTTTTTGCTGGTGGAGGTTCTTGCCGTGAGGTTGATGGCTGCTGATTGGGGTAGTGGCTGCTGACGGTTGGGGTGACTCTGGCAATTTCTTAAAATAAGGCAACAGTGAGGTTTGCTACATTGATTGGCTCTTCCTTTCACAAACAATTTCTCTGTAGCATGTGATGCTTTTTGATAGCATTTTACCCACAGTAGAACTTCTTTCAGAATTGGAGTCAATCCTCTCAAACCCTGCGCTGATTTATCAACTAAGTTGATGGAACATTCTAAATCCTTTGTTGTCATTTCAACAATCTTCACAGCATCTTTACCAGGAGTAGATTCCATCTCAAGAAACCACTTTCTTTGCTCATCCATAAGAAACAACTCTTCATCCATTAAAGATTTGTCATGAGATTGCAGCAATTCAAATAGAATAATCATGGAAAAGTTAGAAACATTGCAAGAATTACCAAAATGTGACACAGAGACACGAAGTGAGCAAATGCCATTGGGAAAATGGCACCCACAGACTTGCTCAACGCAAGATTGCCACAAACCTTCCATTCATAAAAAATGAAGTATCTGCAAAGCACAATAAGAATGAGGTGCACCTGTATATCTAACAAGACCTACAAGAAGAAGGTAGGAAGAATTTTGACCAAAAGAATTTTAAATTCAATGCTTAGCATTAGAAAGCGTAGCACTTTGTCACTAAGGAACACTTGACCAGCAGGATTCCTGCAAGTACTCGGGATGAAAATCAATTCAGGTTAATGCCTACCCTAATAAGTCAGGGTGTTCATCTGGAGATAGGGGTCAGGTGTGAAGACAAACTTCGGCCATAACAATCTTTGATCTCTCCAAACCCAGGCAACCCTTGCCTCCATCTGATTAGCTCTAATAAACAGCAACATGCCTGGCACATGGTACTTAGTAAGGTGCCTCTGTGTGTTTGTATCTATGTCCATTTGTTTCTATTTCTTTTATTCTCTAAATAAATAAAATAAGTTATTTTGAGAATTTTCGACTTGTGAAGACAGTATTGATATAACTTAAAAAATTATGTGAGACTGGAGAAGGAAGAGAAGCATGTTTACACAAATGAGCATAAAATGAGCCCCTCATCCTCTGTGCACAAAGGGTAAGGAATTTGGCAATATGTGGACGTATGATTTAGAGTAACCACAGTGTAACATTTGAGCAACCAGATGGGGTGTACAGGAACTCAAGGGTGGGTATGCTCACTGACACATGAAAATCTAGAACTCTTTTTTAATGTGCAGACATGAAATAGTAACAGAGAAGAAAGAGGGGAAAATGAGGTGCGTTTATGTATAGTTAGCTGTCCAAATGCACACAGCAAGGCGAGGTCTGTGCACATTCATGATGGAAACACAATGTTCAGCTCACCGACTTGCCCGTTTTCCCACAAACATTCGTTTAGCTTCTATTCCATGTCTTGCTCTGGAGAGCACTGGGGGTTAAAATAGCAAGCAGCACCATCACCCCATTCTTGGCAACTGCTCTGCCGTGAGATGGAACCTTTATCAAGTGTCAGCAAGGGAACCTGGCATTTATCAGGGTGGGTACTGCGCCCTGCTCTGCTGACAGGGTAGATTCAATACGTGTCATCCCCACTGTGCTAAGACGTTTTAATGGCTTGCACTTTCCTCTCTCTTGTCACCCAGGAGACCTTGTCTTTCTCTGCTTTTCAGCCCCTTTTCCCATCCCCCAACTGTTCTTCCACATCTCCTTTGCAGCAAGCTGCCTAGGTGTGTGACTTTGAAGAAGTTACTGACTCTGCTTCCGAATACCCTTCCATGAAATATTGGAATTGACTACATTATCCCTGAAGTCTTACCGAGCTCTTTGTGCTAAAATTGTGGAATTCTTGCTCCTGCTTTCAGAATCATGCAGTTTGCATTCCCATCGAAAGGCAGAGCCCGAGACAAACGCTTGTGTGGATGGAGGTGGTTTAGTTTAAATGATTTGATCATGTAGTACATGTGTGGAGGGTCCGAAAAAATGAAATGGGAAAGGAGGGCAAAAACCAAGTTTGGAGGGTTAGGGAACTGTGAAATGGAGAAAGAGAGGGAAAGCAGCTGGTCCACAAGTGACTGAACTGGTTACTATTATGGGAAACCAGAGTTCAATTCTGTTGGTAATGTTCTGAGGAACTGGATGGAAGGTGCTTCTGAAATGTCTGAGGCTTAGACTAAGAGAATATCTACCCACGGCTCCTGTCCCATTGGTCAAATGTCACCCAGGAAGTGTTGACACTTGTACATTTCCCAGTTGGTACAGACGGCAGCATGGCTGATGGGGCTCCTGCAGGGGATCCATGTGACTGAGGCAGATAAGCCTTGGGAGAAACAAAATAACAGATACGCAGTGCAGCTAAGATCAGGAGCTGTTAGGCTACACCTGAGTACAGCTGGTTGCTATAGCAAAGACCAGAGAAAATGATGGGATAAGAGAATAGGAAAAGGAAAAATAAATAGACACACAAGCCATTGTATTCCTCAATGGTTTCCAAGTGTTAATATCAAGAAATTTTAATTTTTCAAATCAGCTTTACCAGGGCATGGAATATATTGGAACTAAGTAAAAAAAAAAAAAAAAAAAAAAAAAAAAACTGAATACCCCCCACTTCCACAAATACACAGGCTTGTTGTTGGAGTGGGCTCCACTGTCCATCCCCTTTCCAATTCCACCTAGGCCTATCATAATATTAACAGTTATTATTTAAGAAGTCTACAATGTGTCAGGCACTGTGTTGGGCACTCTCCTTGCACTATTCTTCTGAGCCTCAGATCAGCATGATCCTGCCAGATTAGTACAGATTTCCCCATTTTACAAACGAGAAGATTAAGGCTCATGAATGGGAAATGACTTAACTCCATTCACATAATTGATGAAGGGTTAAACTGGATTCAAACCCATGTATTCCATATATATCTCTAAAGCACAGGCTGTTTCCAGGAGTTGAAGCCATCTCAGTGGGCCATCAGGTTTAAGATCAGGTGTACGTCTCCCATTCTAGTTTTCTATTCCTGCCTGGTCTGAAGACTCGTTTTAAACTATAGCCTGCCCGGCTTGAGCCTTGATATCCTGCTTAGTTACTTGTCAGAGAGCCCAGCTGTTTGACCTTATCTGCCAGTTAAGATATATTTGGTATCAATATTAGCCCAGCTTTGAACCTGAAGTCTCACAATTTTTGATTTCTACTTTTTCTCATTGGAGGCAGCCTATAACGGAATCAAAACCCATATTCCATGGTGTTTCTCTTGCATGGTCTCTTCTGTGATTTCAGCTTTCTCTTTATACTTTCCCTTCCCGTTATCCATAATCTATTGGAAGAATAAGATAAGGCACAACAGAGAATGACAGGAATAATCTGGGAGAGGTATTAAACATGATTTAGAATCAGAGAATCGGGGAATCGGATATTTGAAGGAAAATACCAGTCTGTTTCTGTACCCATTCCCTCCCTCAATGTACCTGTCCCTTCTTGACAGCTTCTTGACAATCCATCATTCAGTGCATTGGAAAATCATAGCTTACCTTCCTCAGTCCCTCCCTCAGACGGTGCATGGGTACAATTTATTTCCTTCCTCCCTGGACAGACTCAACTTCACCAAGGGCCAGATCTGAACCTTGCTAGGGCTCCGTTGGGAAAGAAACCATGGAGAGAAGGGAGGCTGGAAAGGCAAAGTAAGGCAAGGGTGGGAAAGTATCGTTTCCGTGTGGCAAATAAGAGCATATAGGTCGAGGAAGCAAACACCGAACAAATATTGGTCTGATGAGAATGAGAAAGGAATCATTTTAATTACAAAAAAATAGGGAATAGGAGGCTGATTGAAATCTTTTCCAACCATCACTATTTTAAGATTTATTTATTTATTTATTTGACAGACAGAGATCACAAGTCGGCAGAGAGGCAGGCAGAGAGAGAGGGGGAAGCAGGCTCCCTGCTAAGCAGAGAGCCCGATGCGGGGCTTGATCCCAGGACCCCAAGATCATGACCTGAGCTGAAGGCAGAGGCTTAACCCACTGAGCCACCCAGGTGCCCCCAACCATCACTATTTTAATTACAAAAAAATAGTGATGGTTGGAAAAGATTTCAATCAGCCTCCTATTCCCTATTCCCAATTACATCCTTACACCCTTTACCACCTATCTCTGTCCTTTTTCTTATTAGTGTTGCTTCTGGAATTTTCTGTATCCACTCCCCTCTCAATTTTATTTTTTTTCAACGAGAATTATCATGACAGATCTATCTGGCTGTGTTTTTTGATGACTTGGAATTCTCTGCCTCCTGAAATTCTTTCATTTCCCAGTAGATCCAATAGTTATAAAGTAGGGATTTTTCCGGAGGTTTTTTGTTTGTTTGTTTGTTTGTTTTTTAAATGCTGAGCTGAAAGCAGTTTCCTCAAAACTTCCACACATTGGTTCTGTGCCTCCCCTTTGGGACCAAATAAAACCAGTATAATCTCTTCTTTATACCCCTGCCCATCCAGTAGGGAAGGAAACCAACCTTACTGTTCTCTTTACTCCACCAAGTTTTGTTTCCTGAGCTAAATGTCCCCAGTTCCTCTTGTTATTCATATGCGTGGATTGGAATCCTGTGGCTATGCTGATCACTTCCTTCTGGTTACACCACAAATTATTATGTCTCTCTCATTTCCAGACTCAGCTGGCCCAATGTATAGTGATGTGGGTCTGTTACATCCCTGTCCTTGGAGCCTTATTTCCATTACTAAAGTCTAAAGCTCCTTGAACCCAAAGGGGTGTGTGTGTGTGTGTGTGTGTGTGAGAGTGACAGAAAATAAGGGCTTATGAAATTTGGACAAAGGACGTAATGGAGAGAACATGTGCCTGTGACTCCAAAGTCAAGCAGGTCTAATACTGCGTGGCGGTATTATGTTTGACATCAGACATGGCCCAACAGGGGAGAGGAATATGCTTCAACAGTTAGATGATTATGCTAATACAAACTGGGATTTATTATTATGTTTGTCTTATTCGGGACTGAATTTGATGTGATTGCTGCCGCTGCTTCAGTGCTAGGTAATGGAGGCTGAAATGTATTCCCTCAAAGATCCTCCGGGAACAGCCACCTGGGATTGACAGAGAGAGTCACTGGGTGTCACTGTTGAGTCATAGGAAGGCAGCTATCTGCTTGCTTATTGAAGTCTGGTTCCTTAAAGAAGCTGGGAGCTGGAGGTTTGGGGTGGCTGCCAGTCCCCTTCTTGTTGGCATCTCTTCATTAGGGTCAGGATAGATGATCCCTCTCCCTGCTTCCCCTTGAGAAGTATTGGGTCAGATGTGCCCATGTCAGTGTGGGCCTTAGCTGCCTCAGCTGCTGCTTAATGAGCTGATCTGTCCTTGATCCACCTCCCAGTGCTACGATAGGGGTCTGCTGTTACGCCTCAGTGCAGCAAGTGATCACCACCACCAGCAGACAAAAGAGGTCTCCCCTCACACCTGGGACTCACGGAGACTAACAGCTCCTTCACAGCAGACAAACCCTTCTATTCCACAGCTAAGGGTTTGTTCTAGACGCAGATACACATGATTCCAGCCTCGGGAAAGAGTCACTGGCACCTTTCAGTTTTTCACGGGAGCACTGATTTTGATAGAAATAAGGACCGGTGGAATTGTAGGCACCTAGTATGTTACAGGGCAAGGAGAGAAATTGACCAAGGATAGAAATGCTAAGGACGGGAAGGCCAGCAGACCTAGAAGCCTTCTGTCCAAGAACTGACCGTGTTACTAACGCAGCCTGATCTACACATAAGCGATGAAATTCTGGTGCCTTGATGATTGAGTATCCTTTGTAATATGGTTATTCAAGCCCTTTGGCAGGTGCTTTTAATCCTTCTAGGAGAACTTAATAAAAGTGTAAATGCCAAAGTCCCATATCCTAGGAACTTTTCCTAGATGTCTGAGGAGAGCCCCAGGCATTTGTATATTTATCCATTCTACATGTTATTAAACCATATAAGAGAACACTCTTCCAGGTCTAATGTATAAGTTATGCTTTGTGAAGATTATGTATCATATTCATTTTTTTTTTAATTTTCCCCCTCTGGAATTCAATACTGTTCTGTGTCCAGAGAGATTCTTCCAAAATGCAAATATGGCCACTCTGTTCTGCGCCTTTTAAATTCCCCAATGGCTAATCACCACATGTAAGCCAAGTCCAAACTCATGCCCCTATCATTTGGGCCCCTCCTCACTGGTTGCCCCGACTTATTCTAGGTTGGAATAAGTTAGGTTAACACTAATCCTGCCATCATACGTTGTGCCAGTGTTTTCTCCCTTGGCTGCACATCGAAATCACCTGGGGAAGTTCAGAAACACTGATGCCTGAGTCTTACGCCCCAGGGATTCTGTGATTGGGTTGGTGTGGGAAGGGACCCAGGCCTCCATGGCTTTCAGAACTCCCCAGGTAATTCTAACGGGACACAAAATTTGAGAATCAGTATTCCATGATAGTCACCTTCCTAGAACACACCTACCTTTTCTTAGCCTCCTTTGACCAGCCCATTGTTCTTGATCCTTCTTGGTTCAACCCTCACGTCAACTCCTTGATGAAACCACCTCTGAGCCCACTCCTCAGCCATGTTAAAGACTTTTCTCTGACATTCCACAGCACTGCATGCATACAATAATAAGATACGGGATTGGAAATATCATATATTTTTAATTTTCTTTTTGTTTCTGGACTATAAGTTCATGCTGGGGAAGCAAATGGAACATTGCTGTCGTTATGGGCCCAGCACAGAGCACAGAGCCTAGCACTTATTAAGTGCTCAGGAAGCATTTGTAGAATGGCAATACTGATGATGGGGATTGTGAATGAGGTAATGAATGAATGATCGATGGCAGTGATGATGATAGTGTCTCACATTTATCAAGGATTTACCATGTATATGGTTATATACAAAGTGTTATATAGGTATCCTCTCAGTACACTCACCAAAGCCCCACAAGAAAGACTGATCAACACCTTACAGATGAGGGAACTCAGGGATAACAGTGCTAAGTACATGCCACAGCCATGATTTGAAACCTGGTCTCTCTGACTCCACTTTCAGTTAGTCTAATGATTGCCTCCAAAAACAGAAAGGTAAAGATGTTTAACAAGATTTTCTCATTGTAGCTTTTATTGGACTTCTTTTGCCAGAGAATATATTAGCTCTTTAAAGACATCTTCCTATTTAACCCATACAACAACTCTATAAATCAGTCTTATCATTCCCATGTAATTGAAAAGAAAATCAAGTGTCAGAAAGAGGCAAATTCAGGCAAGGTCCTGTGGAAGTGCGGCAAGTGGTAGCTGAGATCCTATGGCTCTTTGGCTGTCTGACTTCAACATCCAGGATTATTCACTATATTACAATAGTCTCATAATGATGAGGAAGAAAGGGGAGAGAAAGAGAGAGAGATCAGATATATAAATGACTCTTTTGGACTTACTTTCATAGGAACAAAATACCTCAAAGATAGTTTTCTTTGTCTATGTTCCCCAAACCCTTAGCACTTTTCCCCAAAGGCTCATTGAGACAAAAAGGCAAAATGATTCTTTTTTTTTTTTTTTAAGAGATTGATCAATTATTCTGAGCCTACCAAGGATATCTGAAGTGTGACCTAATTTTTGTATTGATGCCCTTGCAATTTCTTTCTTTAGACAATTAACACAGAGTGTTAATGCCCAGGGGCTTCGGTCCTCTTTCTTTTCCTTTTTTAAAGGATGGGCACCTGAGGCCCATAAAGGAAGGGCGTGTGAAGATCACGCTGTGAGACTGTGGCCAGGACCCTTTTCTCCTTACCCTCAGTCCAGCATCCTAACCCACATGTTGACACGGTGATTAAAAACATCATTGTTAAAGGTGATGCATATTCTAAAAACAACTTGGGAGCTTTTAGTTGTACAGTACTCTAAGTGCTGAACACAAGGTATTTTCATTGCCTATCACTGCCACATAACAAGGCCATTTGCTCTGTGGGATCTTAGTAATAGGGATAAGTAGGTGCAAACGGAGGTAAGGTGCAGATTCCTTTCTCTTACTGATGTGAACAGATGGTTTAAAATGGGAAGTGGATCCTGGCTGCAAAGCATTGTGAACCACTGTCTCCCTGCTGAGGGTAGATGAGGGTAGATGATATCCTTTGAGGAGTGGAGGAGACATCTGGAAATTCAGTGGATGAGCCCGGAATGAAGATGAGACAAAGCTGTGGGAAGAACGTCAGATGGGGGAATCAGATTATTTCTAATGCTTCCAGGGGCCACGACTTTAGGAATGCTGCATCCATGCATCTTATGTGCCAAACCAGAGTTAATATTGGCCAATCTGCAAACAGGTCAGGTACCTGCATAAATTTGCTCATGGCAGTTCTTCCGGTCTGTTCTCCCTCTTATTTCTTTGACCACCAACTTTTCTCTAATCCTCAAGCCATGACAGTGTTGTCACTTTTTAAATCTTTCACAAATGTTCCCACAGGAGGTCACTTTTCTTCCCTCTCTTCATCCCAGTGTTGGCTGCCTGAGTGTGCTACAGCTCTTACTCCCCATGCTTTTATGTGTGATTAGCTGTCATTATATCTACCTCTTCCACTACATTGTCCAGTCCTCCTGGGCAAGATCTATGTTTCCACCATTCCTCTTTCTTCCAGTGGAATCTCACAGCTTGTTTGGCATAGAATAATTTCCTATTCAACATTGGTTGAGTTGAGTTAAATTGTGAGCATAGATGCTACCTGCCTTCTCCCAGACGTCAAGTCTAAAGATTATGGGCATGTATTTCTGGATTATTTGAGGGAGTGGCTGGAGAAATTGTTTAGAAATTTACCATCCTATGAGAAAGGACATGGAACCAGAATTCCTGTTTACGAGACTCAGATGAGGGATGTGTGGCATTAGGCAATCAAATCACTTTTCTGGGCCTCAACTTTCTCATTTGTAAACTAGGGGTCATAGCACCTGGCCTGCTTATTTCACAATATTGAATGAGATTACATTTAAATGCCTTTTGAAAGCTATATAGTACGATGGACAGATCAAGGTTGAGTATTATTTTTATTAATATTACAGTTATTATGACTACATCATAAATATCTAAGGTCTCCTGTGCTCTAAATAACTATAATTCTTAACTCCATGAATTTTTGAGTGACAATGACAAATGAGAGATACTTGAATTAAAAGAAAATGACCATGGTCTCCCTGGAAATTTCCTAATGGAGCAAGAACCCAAGTCTGAAATCCCTAGGATAATACCAGTAACAAAAACAAAACATATCAGAAACTCTGGGTGAGAGGTCAGGTGCTCAGGAACAGCAGCAGAGATCAGAATGGAACTAGAGGTAGCAGAGCATTTCTCTTAAGCTAGTATAATATTAATCCTTGCTCCTCGATGAAACCCTTTAATGTACCTGCTGATGGTCCTATCTTCAAAGAAGGCTTTCTCATTTCAGGGACTTTGACTCATACTCTAAGAACTTGAATGTGGATACAAAGAAAAGCAGGAGAATTGGTTCTATAATGGAATTGAGCCTTGCTTCTTTTTGACTATAACCTTGAGTAATTTATTTCTGCTATCTAAATCTGCTTTCTCCATCTGTAAATTGGGGGTACAAATGAAGATGGTAGCTGCCATGCACTGAGTTACTTTTAGCATTTCCTAACTCCGAGGTTGTTACTCTGTATCTCTTTCATGGCGGAGGACACTCAGACCTAGGGAGCTTAAGTAACTTCCTTACCTTAAGAAAAAAGAAAAAAAAGAAAAGTATATTTTAAGAGTGCATTGGCATAAAGACAGATATAATTAGTCTGTGAATCAGCTGGGAGAGGGTGGGGCTAGGATTTGGACAAAGGTTTATTGGAATCCAAAGCCTGTAATTTTGACTACAAAGTATTACACAAATGTCAGTTGTCGTTGCTATTGGTGATACATTCAGACAGCCTGGGTATTTAAAAGAGAAAAGTTCATTGACTGTGGCCCCAGAAGCCTAAGACCGTTCTGATCATTTTCTAAGCAAATTTGTGAAAGCCCCACATGTGCCTATGTGGGAATAAGGGAAGATAGAAATTCCTCTGTTACATTCATCAGGACACTGAGACATCAAAAATGTTAGCAAGGTAAACACACAGTATGAGTTAGCCACCGCAGCAGCCCCTGCTCTGCACAAGACTCTTCCACTCTTCATTAATGGGTCCCCATATATTTTGTACCGCTCTGGTCTCTGCATCTGATGTCCACCCACCCCGCATCAAACACACACCTCCTCCTCTACCTTGCATGGTTCAAGGGAAGTAGGTGAACAGAGTTGGCATGGAGACAGGGCTGCACTGTGCCTTTGGTGGGCCCCATGCACTTTTGTCCTTATGGGCCCCTTTACCCCCCAAAATTTTTTTAATTAAAAAAATAAATTTAAAAACATATTTTATGACTATGTTGGTATAAAGGTGGATAAAATCTAGGTTAAATTCATTATTATACATTCATTTTTATTATATTTATTTTTTCTTTGATTTTGAAATAAATCAAAATCAAAACTTTTTATGGTTCCCAAAAGTATCACAGGCCCTGGGCACGGTACCTATTGTGCCAACAGAAACATTGACCATGAATGAAGAGCTTGGAAAACAAAATGTCACTGAGTATGAATCCATCCTCAGAAACTTTAAATGTGTGACCTTGAGTAAATTTAAAAAAAACTATGTGCCCCTAGTTTCCTTCTCTGTAGAGTAGATAGTGCTTGAATTGACTAGATTAAGAAGATAGCAAGTAATGTAATATAAATTCTTGATAATTCGTATGGCCAGGTATTACAGTGTCTTCTAATTGGCCAGCCTGGATTATAGGCCCTTGCTGGTAGCCAGAGAATCAAAATAACATGATTCACTATGCTCCCAGAACCCCATGGAATGTACTGAAAGGAAAAAAAGTCCTTTTGTGGTTAAAACAAGCAAACAGAAAATAAAAACTAATATCCACTAAAATCACCATCACCATTTTGAAAAGAGAAATATACATTCACTCCCTCTTGCTTCTGAAAGCACCGGACTAGAAACTCTACCCTAGATTCCTGTGAATTCATTTAGGTAAAACTATTCAAACCGTCACTCTAGTTCTGGTTATACTAGCCATTCCCATATGGATGCAGGGAGAGACGTTTGACAAATGTCTTCCTTAAGTACAGAAAGGATCTTATACTAACTTTCTCTGGCCTCATAAACTTAATATAGGAGAAAATGAGGTTAGTTTAACACAGTAGCAGCTCAAAATTTTCTGTATAGTAGGTAGTGATTAATTTGAAGGGCAAATGCAAAAGATTCTCCTAAAGGTGTTTGCAGATCAAGGAGTCTATATTTCTTTATGTAAGTAATAACTAGAGAAGATTGATGATGGTCATGAGAAAGCTGAGAAGCTAAGACCTATCCAGGAAACACCTAAGACAGGGCTCACCCCCAGGAGTTTTGCCTAGTGAAACGAGGCTCAGCTCTAGGGATCTTTGCTTTCCCTTTCATCATTGCCTACCCAGACCCCAGGTATCTGAAGATAGCAAGATGGGTGAGACATCTCAGCTCTTTCAGGGACCTCCAGACCTTTCCATCAACTTATTATTCTAGAATCACCCTTAGAGCAAGTATCCAAATCATCAGACTGTATTTTGTCCAACCCAGCTTATTTCTACATTTTTAAAATAATAAGGACCTGTGTTTGCCTCCAATCTTTCATCCCTCTCTGTATCTCCTGCTTCATTCTCCTTGATTCTGCAAAGATCATGGTGAACAGTTCATGGACAATGGAGGCCTGTGTAAATAGTATTGTCCTTCAGAAAACAAACATTTTTTAATGGGGCTGTGGAGAAGAGGGAAAAAAAAAAGGTGAATTTGGATTTACAAAACCTAGAACAAATTCAGGCTCCAGTGGTAACTAACTGGGTCATTTCAAGCAAGCAAACTCCTCTCAGAGTTTGGTCATCTGTAGGATGGCTTTGTAATAACTGACTTGTCTACCATACAGGGTTTTTGTGAGACCTAAATGGGATTTTGTTTATGGATGCCCTTTAAAGCCAGCAAGGTGGTATATTTCATACAAAGTAGGAAGCTATAATTATTGCTGGGATCACTGTATACATTCTATCTCAGTCGCACCAAACATCTGACTACTAACCCGATTTGCAGTCCCTTCCGATCAGCCTCACAGCCTGAACAACCCACGGACATTATTTCTACCTCCCGGGGAAGCATTGCAATGATTTAATTGACTGATCTTTATTTACATTTGACTGCCACTAGGCTGGACAGAAGTTGACTGTTATTTATCCTTAAGATACAATTTTCTTTCTTTCTTCTTTTAGGTCTATGTTCTTTGAATGGATCTTTTAAACGAAAGAATTGTTTCATTGTACACATTTGTCCCTATGGAATAGCTGCCAGCATTAAGTGCAATAATGGAATTCCATCATCAGAAAGAATGGCGTTTCTGGGGGTGGGTATCTAGTGAGGAGACGGAGGGAGGAGAGTAAGAGAAGGAAGCATTTCAGATCAGTGCAGTTCTGTGGCCTGGATCTCCCTTTCATTGGCATATCAGAAAAGAAGGCAAGCTAAGAACCTGCAAAATTAAAGAGACACGAGCATGAAGGAGGAGTATCAAATCGAGCTTTTGTTGGAAATTGTTAAGGAGGAGGAAAAATTGCCTTTCAAAGCTTCAAATGCTTTCATAAAGTTCCCTTAAAACATGTTCACGGACTTTCTTTACTTCCACCCTTTTTAAAATGCACATCACATTTTAAAGTTATTTTAAGATATTATTCTGAAAAGTCATTCACAAGTTTAATTCACTAAGAACTTGAAGGAAAAACAGACAAATGAAAACACCTTCTTAGATTGACAAGATTTGTTAGTCATAAATGAAATCATGCAAATGAAAACACTAAATAAACTGTAGCCTTTTATACTGTGTAAAAGTTTATCAGTCAAGTATTGATTTGTTGAAACTCTTCTATGTGTGATAAATGAAAAAGCAAATGTAAAGTAGTATTTGACACATAGTAAACCCCAAATAAATAAACATTACATTTCTCCCCCTTTTGATAAGACAGCTTCGCTTGGGTCTCATCTACAGGGCAAGCTTATATTAGAGAAAGAATATCTATTTGTTGTTGCCAGCCTTTTTTTTTTTTATTGAATATATATTGCATCAAGGTCACAATGATTGATTGTGTCTTGAACGTTGGCAACCTTGCAGAATGGACTTGTAAACTTGTTCATCTCATTTTGTTTGGCAATAGGTATCAAAGGTCTTAAAAATTTTTATTTTCCCTTTGACCCAATAATTTTACTTCTGGGAATATATCCTGAGATAATAATCTTAAACTCAGAGAAAGTTTTGTATACTAACATGTTTGCCACAATCTTGTTCACAATGAAAACTTGTGAACAGATTTCATATATAACAATATAGCAATGAGTAACTCAAGACACAGGCCAGTAGTGTCTTGACCCACACATCACCAGCCCTGGCCCCATGTGAGTGTTATATAAATACAATCATATGGTATGTATATTTGTTAATTTTTTTAACAAATACAATCATATTATCTACATTATCCTGCATCTCTATGTATTTTTTCTTTTTTCACCCCTTAAAAATAAATTGTAGGCAGTCCTACATGGCAATACATGTTTATAATTCTTTACCCTCTAATTTTTAACACACACACACACACACATATATATGTATTTATAAATATCCTGTAGGAGCGTTTGGGTGGCTCAGTCGGTTAAGTGTCTGCCTTTGGCCCAGGTCATGATCCCAGGGTCCTGAGATCCAGCCCCACGTCAGGCTCTCTGCTCAGTGGGAAGCCAGCTTCTCCCTCTCCCTCTGCTTGGTTCTCTCTCTCCCTCTGCCTGCTGCTCCCTCTGCTTGTGTTCTCTCTCTGTCAAATAAATAAATTAAAATCTTGAAAAAAATTAAAAAAATAACAACCCTATAAATTTTTACATTATGAGACTCATATCATGGAATTTCCTTTTTCAAGAATTTTTTCCCTTAAATTTGTTCCTCCTCTCTTCTTTTCACACAAATCAACTCTTCACCAGTAACTCTTTCTACTGAGTAATCGTGGTTGCACCTCCATGTGTATTATTATGTATCCTTGCCATATTTATCATATATATACACACCCATCAGAAAGAATATATATGATTATATATATACACAAACATGTATCAAAAGAAAAAATGCAGATGCAAAGTAATATAATAATAATGATTTTGTTTGTTAAAAATGAATACTACCACTCTTGTTGATTATAAAAATACAATCACAATATATACATTTTTAACATCTTGTTTTTTTCAGCAATACCATTCAGAATATCTTCCAAGTCAAGTGTTACCAGTCATGTTTGAGTTGCTACGTGAGATTCTAAGGTTTTTTTTTTTTTTTTTTAAAGATTTTATTTATTTATTTGACAGACAGAGATCACAAGTAGGCAGAGAGGCAGACAGAGAAAGAGAGGGAAGCAGGCTCCCCGCTGAGCAGAGAGCCCGACATGGGGCTCGATCCCAGAACCCTGGGATCATGACCTGAGCTGAAGGCAGAGGCTTTAACCCACTGAGCCACCCAGGCGCCCCAGAGATTCTAAGGTTTGAACATATTCTATAGTGTAGGGTTATGATCACTCACCCTGTCTCATAATGAATGGAATCTGTTTTGTTTCTAGTTTTTGACATTATCAACAATGTTGTAACAAACACACTGTGTGTAGGATATATATTGTGTAAACACACACGCACACACACACACGGAAACTAGGAGAAAGGAAATATTTCCTATTACCACTCTAACAATTTACCCCGTATTTGGTGGTTTAAAAAAATGTTTTTTCTCTTACAATTCTGGAGAAGTCTCCAGAAATGGGTTAGTAGTTAATTCTGGAGACTCCAGGAAAAAAAAAAAAAATTCAGTTCCCTTGTCTTTTTAATCTTCTAGAGCCTGCCTCTGTTGCTTGACTCCTAGCCCCTTCCTCACATATCTCCAGCTCCTCCCTTCCACTGTCATATCTCCTACTACTAACTGATCCTTCTGTCTCCTTCTTATAAGGACCCTCATGAATGCATTTGGCCCACACAGAAAATTCAAAATAACCTCCCCATCTTCAAGACCCTTCATTTAATCATCTCTGTAAAGTCCCTAATACCATGTAAGATAACATAGTCACAGGTTTTGAGGGTTAGGACATGGACATCTTTGGCCATGGGTATTATTCAGTCTCCTACAATTTTTTAAAGAGTTAAAAAAATTTTTTTTTTTTTTTTTAGTTTGACAGAAAGAGATCACATGTAGGAAGAGAGGCAGGCAGAGAGAGAGAGGAAGGGAAGCAGGCTCCCTGCTGAGCAGAGAGCCTGATGCAGGACTTGATCCCAAGACCCTGGGATCATGACCTGAACCGAAAGCAGAGGCTTTAACCCACTGAGCCACCCAGGCGCCCCACTCATACTTAAGTTTTGAAGGACAGATTCACCGTAGTGGGATTTCTGGGTTGAAGAATGTGGTAGATTATCCTATTACTCTGAAAATAAATACTCATTTTCTTCCTTACCACACCTTAGCTTTGAGTGTATTTTTCTAGCACTGACTTTGCTATGGTCAAAAAAAATTGACTTTAGAAGGATTAAGTTCCAGATATTTTCTTGAGTTTTTTCCTCCATTATGAGAAGAGATCCTTCCTAGTGGTTGTTTTTTGAGCCTGATTCCCAGAAAGAAAAAACTCTAACCAAATTTAGCAGAACTATAGGTGATCCATAGATAGAGTAAATATGTGTTTCGTTATTCTAAGTAACTGTGTTTTGGGGGTTCTTTGTTATTGCAACAAAAGCTGATTGATACACACATAGAATATGAATATATTCAATTTTAATAGGTACTGCCTAATTCCTCTACAATAGTCCTCTAGCAAGGCAAATTTATACAAACAATACATGAGAGCATTTTTACCCTGTGTCTTCACTACAAAAGGAATGATCAGTCATAAACTTTCGCCAACATGATGGATATAAAGGTATCCCTCACTAAACTTGAGAATTTTATTTCCTTCGTATGAATATTTCTTCATATTTTCATTCACTATTTAGATTGGATATAACAGTTTACATTTTTCTTTTAGTTTTTTTCTTTAAATTTGTAAAAGATATGTCAAACCTGTTTTTTTGTTTCTGTTTTTTTTTGTTTGTTTATTTGTTTATTTGTTTTGATCATCAGGTTGGTAAGTATTCTGTATTTCCCTAGTTCTTTTTTTGGCTATTCACTAGTGTATATATACATAAATATACACACATATATATTAGTATATGTATATTCCAATTTTATAGAGATAAATGTTTCTTTTTTTTTTAAGATTTTATTTACTTATTTGGGAAACAGATAGAACACGAACAGGGAGGAGGGGCAGAGGAAGAGGAAGAAGCAGACTCCCCGCTGAGCAGATTACCCCATGGGTGCAGGGATCCATCGCAAGACCTTGAAGTCATGACCTGAGCCAAAGGCAGCCGCCTAACTGACTGAACCACCCAGGGGCTCCACTATCTTTCTTTTTTTGGTTATGAAGGTTGCTTCTATGCATGGAATGTCTTGTGATACTTTTGTTTTATTTACTTAATCATTTATTTTTGTATTGAACTTCTAAACCATCTGGAATTTATTTTTTCTATCATGTGAGACAAGCTCCAACTTAATTTTCTTCCAGATGGGTAGCCAGTTGTGCCAGCTCTATTAAGTTTAATCATCCTTTTCCCCCATATTGAAATGCTGCTTTTGTTACATTTTGAATTCTTATATAAATATTGTGACCTTTTTTTGGATTATGAGTGCATACTTTCTGCCATGCAATTTTGTAAGTCCTGGAGTTACAGTGTGGAATAAAACAAAGTCCCCATTTTCCTGAAGTTTACGTTCTAGTAGAGGAAAGCAGACAAAATACCTAAATCAATCAATCAATCAGTATTTGATGGTAGTAAAGTAAAGCAGGGGATAGAGAGTGAGGAAGGATGCCCTTCTAGAAAGACAATCCAGAGATGTCCTCCTTGGTAAAATGACATTTGAACAGAACCCGAATGGTGCTAGAGAGTAATCTATGTGTATATCTAATAGCAGAGCATTTGAAGTAGAGGAAACAGCAAAGTCAAAGACCTTAACGAGTAGTGTGCTCGGCATAATCTCTCTGAAAAATACCAAAGCTAATGTGGTTGGCTAATGTGTCAGAATAGTTAAACAGTTATCAGCTTCCTCAGAGATTGATGTATTTTATCTTCTTATTCCAATACTACAGTGAGTTGAACAGAAGGTTATAAGAGTATGTTCAAATATCAGCAAGGCCAATCAACCTTTATTATTCTATCTTTGACACTTTTCTTGGATATGATTCAGGACTTTATATGATATTAAGATCATTTTATAGAGTTGTCTTCTTTCCTCAACAAAGCAACTAGTGGAAATCTATCTATCCATATACCCACACATACACATACATAAATACACAGAGAGAGAGATGTTTACATAGAAATAGGTAGATAAAACGTGCATGTGATTATCCTAATTGCAAGTGACCCTTATTTTTATTTTAATTACTGCAAAGTTAACCCTTTATGGTATACAATCTTTCCACCCAGGGGCATGCTACTGTCCTTGGCAGGTTTTAGTTTGTGTTTTTCAATAATATTGTATAGCATTATGCGGTTCCCGTCTCTTTGATGATAATTTTATTTTTGATAATTCTTAGTTTTGTGGCTATTTTGATGATATCCCTATTCTCTTTTCAATTACTTATTGCTAGAATAGAGAAAAATATGCATATAGTGTACATTTATTTTATATCCAGCCACCTCCCAAATTCTATTATTTCTGTGCCTTCTACCAGAAACATTGAGTTCTTTCTATAAATAACTTTGTTAAAGAAAGGATCGTTTAAAATTTCTTCTCATCAAATATGTATCAAATTTATCCATTTTCCTGCTTTGGAATATTTGCCAAAACATCTAAGACATTTTTGAATACTAATATGAATAGCGGTCATTTCTTTCAGTTTCTTGATATTTATTATATTAGTTTAATTCAATTCTTATTTAAACTATGTTTTCTCAAGTATTGTTTTCAAATTTATTAAGTGCCTTTTGAGTCAGCTAATTCCCCCCATTATATTAATGTAGAAAATTATGTTGATATGTTCAAGTGAACTGTATATTCAAAGAATAAATCCTACTTAGTTTTCCAAACGTTTTTCTACTATTTTTTTGTTGTTTTTCTTCCCTATCCATTCCTTTTTTTCCTTCTTTTTTTTAAAAAGATTTTTATTTATTTATTTGACAGAGAGAGATCAAAAGTAGGCAGAGAGGCAGGCAGAGAGAGAGGTAGAAGCAGGCTCCCTGCTGAGCAGAGAGCCCAATGTGGGGCTTGATCCCAGGACCCTGAGATCATAACCCAAGCCAAAGACAGAGGCCTAACCCACTGAACCACCCAGGCGCCCCCTCTTTCTCCTTCTGAAACTTCTACTGTTTGAAGAGTAGGTCTTCTGTATTTTTTATTTGTCACTTACAACTGCATTTTTGATATCCATTACTTCATGTATTATCTTTGTACTTTGAGATACATTTTTTCCATTCGGTCTCTCCCTCCCTCTCCCTGTCCTCTGTCCATCCATTTCTCTTCCTCTTCTTCTCCCTTTTATACTCATTACTGGAAAACTGACCCTTTGTAGTACTAAGTCTTCCCTTCCAAGTGTATGTCTTTCCTCTGGCAGATTTTATTTTACATCTTTCAGTAAGATTGCAAATGGTTTAGAATATTAAAAGAGGGGCTCCTTGGTGGCTCAGTCATTAAGAGTCTGCCTTTGGCTCAGGTCATAATCCCAGGGTCCTGGGATTGAGCCCTGCCTTAGGCTCCCTACTCAGCAGGAAGCCTGCTTCTTCCTCTCCCACTCCCCCTGCTTGTGTTCCCTCCTTGCTCGCTCTCTCTATATATCAAATAAATAAATAAAATCTTATAAAAATATTAAAAGATTATGAAGACTATAATAGAATATTATATATATAAAAGACATTGTATTTACATATATACATATATACATACATATATAAAGCATTGCTAGAATATATATGTATATACATGTGTGTATATATGTACATGTATATATACATGTACATATACATATATACATATGAATATATATATCTACATACATGTGTATATACACACACACATATATTCTAATGATGTTTTAGTTTGGGCAGATTTATTTCTCCTTTAATTATCTATTTTCTTCTCTGTTCTTCCTCTGTCTATAGCTACAAGCCCTATTGGGTATCTTGTTATATTCCTTTAATCCCTGGCCTTTCAGCCAAGCTTTCAGAAAAACCTTGAGTATAGCAGTCTCATGAGAAATAGCTGGCACATAGTTGCATTTGGTAGTCTATGCCCTTCTGAGACAATAGGTCATGACTCCTCTATTCCCTGGTTTCCTACTGTCTTCCCACATCTAGTCCTCTTCCCCACATATGTCAGGATATAGGGCACACTTAATGTAACCCAAGTAAACCTTCTCTAAAGGGCTGCATATTTTGATGGGTCAGCTGTCCACCAGGATTCCTCATGAATCCCTAGTCTTTCTAACTGAAAGGGGAAGCTATTCTTCACATTCCATCCCATTATAACTATGACAGGAACTGAGGCTTACCACACTGTCCATATTCGGCATATCTGCTTGCCCCAGCTCTGCTCAACACAAGGGTATGTTCAAGGCACAATAAAGTTTAATGTAAACCAGGCCAGTTCCGGAAATAGGCACCTCACCTCATGTTTGAGTATCTTATCTCATCTAGAGCATCTCATCTTTGCCAAGTCATGAGACATTGATCTCTGAGTATCATGAGACACTGCTTAAATTTATTACTGCTAAGTGTTAAATGCGCATCACCAAATTGTTATTTTTATTTGAAAACACCTTTCTCTTCTCCCCAAAGTGACACATATCTTTATGGAAATTTTCCAACCCATTCATGAAAGAGAGAGAGAGAGAGATTTTGTTAAGAGAATGAAATAGTGAATTATTTTCTGCATGTATGTATGTCATTAACAATAATTCTTCTTCTTTGCATTTTAAAAGGTGTTTATCACTGCTAAGATTCCTCACATAAATTATCTTGTTTGATCCTCATCATAATCCAGTAAGGTATAATTTTTAAAAAATATATAGTTATTCATGGAATGCATTATTGCAATATTAATTATTACTTGGTAGATGTTATATAAAATTTTCCACATTTAGACTTTACATGAACTGTTGGGAGAGGGCACTATCATTATCTACATCTTACAGATGAGAAAAATAAAATATAGTATTATATTTTACCATAAAATCTCAAAATGAGTAGTCCAACTGTAAATGTGTACATAATCAGTGGTGGGACTGGAAATTTGCACCCTTCAAATCTAATTGTACAGTTGTACTCTTAAATACCATTTCATCATTTGGGTAGATGTAACCATTTATATTTACTGTCAGGAAACCAGTGGAATATGTTGATTTGCTTGCTCATGGTCACTCAGCAAAAGTGAAACAGAGACCAGAAATCTCATTTTAAATATTTGTTTCTTCCCAGGATATGATATGTAACTAATATAATTGGTCCCATTGTAGAAACTGAGCAGTATGCAATCATATAGACCCATTTGAAGAGATTATAATACCATTTCATTTAGCAATGGGTAAACTTGAGATTCACATACATGTTTTTTTATGTGATTTGCAGTATAACCTACTTTTTAAAATTGTTGTTACTGCTGCATAATTAGATTAGTCTAATTATGGCCATTACCTTTTGATTTCACTTTGGCATTTTATTCTATTTTTTATATTGATTTTAACAACTAAGCAAAAGTAAATTCAGTGGCAAAGCTTTTATAAAATGCAAGCTTATTTCTGCTATTGTAAAGAATATGTTAATAGAAAAGCAATTGAAATAATTTCCAAAATTTAAATGGAGTCAAGTTTCAGAAATGTGAGTTCGTTCGAGTCAATGAATATTCACTGAGTCCTTATGACATGCTGGGCACAATGCTAGGCATAGTGGGAGAGAAAGAGCAGTCCCTGCCTTTAGGGGGCTCTAACTCATTGGGAGAGGCAGGCATGTACACAAGCAATCTTAATATTAGCTAGAATGTTATAATTGTTATAACGAAGGGACTGAGAAAGTGCAATAGGGATATAAAGGAAAGAGATATTAACTCCAACTGGGCGAACTTGAATAAGCAAATAAACTCCACAGCTGGTGTGATAAAATGTGATTTCGACTTTCATTTTAATTGCTTTCAATGTTATTAGGCAAGTTGCCAAGAAATGTTTTCTTCAATATCAAGTTATATCTCAAGGATATCATTTTGAAAATGAAAGAATATACCTTAACAGTGGACTAGTCACTCTGAGATTTTAGAACAAAATATCCATCCTGAAATTTACCTGAGTGGTCAGTTCTTATAACCCATTTGTTTTTCAATGGTGCTAACTAAGTTTCTAGACAAAGGAACTAACTTTCCAAGTCATGGGGGACAAATCACTAGTTAAAATTAAGACGCAAGTCACATGACTTTCAGTTGACCTGGTTTTCTGCCTCGTTGGGGTTCTCTTTATCTTTTATACCTTCATTCATGTAGTCTTCCCTTCAAAAAATATTCAGGCCCTGCACCATTAAGATCAGGTTGGGCTCTCTCTTGTAAAATCATGAAAAACCACAGAAAAGTACAGTAGCTGGAAGAGACATCAACAACTTAGCTAATAATATGCCCTTAGTTACATATTCCTCTCAGCAACAATTTGGTATCAATCAAGGATAAAAGTACCTTTGTGAGAACTTTGTGAGAGCAGTACCATACACCAAGGGACCCAAGAAGAAGTCTTGACTAACCAAACTGTAGGTATTAGGCATAAAGATGGTGGCCCAACTGTGGACACTGCATGGCACTACAGTGGCTCTCATCACCATACTGCAGTGTTGGAGCCCCTGGAGAGCATTGTCATAGACGAGTGAGCCTTTGTGGAAGTCTAGGTTTTGAGAGTACAATCTGCAGTCCATCATTGCTGGAGAAATTTAAAAATAATAAGCAAAAAAACAAATACAAGTTTGGACACATTGGAAAGTATGAGGAATATTTTGACTTTACTCACTTCATATCTCCCCAAAGGCAGAACAGTCAAATGTCAAGTGAAATCTTCTCAGCCTGTGATTTCATCTGCAGGAAAAAGTGAGAGTTTGTGAGTGAGTATCCAGATTCCCCAGCTGTGTGGAGTATTGCCAAAAAGACCCATTTTTCTCTCATCCCATTTAGAGTACTGAGTCAAGAGCTGCATAACGGGGAAGCAGGAGGGAAGCTAGGACAGTAGCAGGTAAGACTCTGGGGATGTGGATCATAATAACTGCACTGTAGATTCCATCGATACGTTCTCACAAGCCACTGGGGAGACCTCACCAATGGATCCCCCCAACAGGGCAACCAGAGCCTTCCACACACTTCACCTACTCTCCTCCGCCAACTATGGCAGCTCCTTAAGTGCAATTCCAATGGCAAGAAGAGTGAGCATTGGCAGATGACTAGCGAGTATGTACAAAGCCAGCCCCAATCTGCAGACCAGAAAGAGACTACAGATTTTAACTTTAGCTCCCTTTTGGGGACAACAAAAGGAGGTTAGAATTCACATGGAAACACAAAAATCCCCAAGTAACCAAAGCAACACTGAGAAAGAACAAAGCTGGAGGCCTCATACTACCTGACCTCAAACTATGTTATGAAGCTATAGGAAACAAACCAGTTTGCTACTGCATGAAAATAGACACACAGGCCAATGGAGCAACACTGAGAACCAAGAAATAAAGCCTCATATACGTAACCAACTAATGTTTGACAATGAAACCAAGAATGATCAATGGAGAAAGGGTAATCTTTTCAAATGAATGGTGCTAGGAAAATTGGATAATCACATGCAGAGAATGAAATTGGATCTCTATACCACTCAGATAAGTTAACTCAAAATGGATTAAACACTTAAACATTAGACCTGAAACCATTAAACCCCTAGAAGAAAAATAAGGAGAAACCTCCTTGATGTTGGTCTTGGCAAAGTTGTTTTTGGATATGACACCAACAGCACAAGCAAAAAAAGAGAAATTGGGGTGTCTGAGGGGCTCAATGGGTTAAGCATCCAACTCTTGATTTCAGCTCAGGTCACGATCTCATGGTTGTGAGATGGAGCCCTGCATCAGGCTCCATGCTCCGTGGGGGGTCTGCTTGAGATTCCCTCTCCCTCTGCTCCTACCCCCACTCATGCACTCATGCATGCTCTCTCTCTCTCTTTCTCAATTGAAAAAATAAATCTTTTTTTTTAAAGCAAAAATTATTAAGTGGAATATCAAATTAAACATCAAACTATAGAAGATTCTTCATGGCAAAAGAAATAGTTAACAAAGTGAAAAGGCAACCTACAAAATGGGAGAAAATACTTGCAAGTCATTTATCTGATAAAAGATTAATACTCAAAATATATAAGGAAGTCATACAAATCAACAGAAAAACAAACAAACAAACTGATTAAAAATGGACAGAGGAATTGAATAGACATTTTTCCAAAAAAGATATATAATGACCGTCAGGTACACGAAAAGATGCTCAACATCATGAATTGTCAGGGAAAAGCAAGTAAAAAACACAACAAGAGATCACCTCACACTTAGAATGGCTATTATCAAAACAGAACAAACAAAAACCTCCCACAAAAGATAACGTATGTTGGCCAGGATGTGGAAACAAGGAAGCCCATGCGCACTGTTGGTGGAATTGTAAATTGATACAAACACTGTGGAAAACAGCATGAGGGTTCCTCAAGAAATGCAAAATAGATGTGCCATATGACCCAGCAATCCCACTTCTGGGTATATATCCAAAGGAAATGAAAGCAATACCTCAAAGAGATTTTGGTACTCCCACATTCATTATAGCATTATTCATAATAGCTAAGACATGGAAACAACTTAAGTTTCCACCAACAAAGAATGGATGAAGAAGTTATGGTAAGTATCTGCAAGGGAGTATTATTCATCCATGAGAAAGTGGGAAATCCTGCCATTTGTGACAATAACTTGAGGGCATTATATTAAGTGAAAGACGTCAGACAGACAAATACTATGGGGTATCTCTTATATGTGAAATCTAAAACAGTCAAACTCATAGAAAAAGAGTATCATGGTGATTGCCAGGGGGTAGGAGGTGGTGGAAATGGGGAGATGTTGACCAAAGGATATAAATTTCCAGTTGCAAGATGACTAAGTTCTGGGGACTTAATGTACAGGGTGATGATAATAGTTAATAATACTGCATTATATACTTCCAAGTTGCCAAGAGTGTGGATCTTAAATGTTTTTACCATAAAAAAGGAATGGTAATTATGTGACATAATGGTGACATTAACAAACCCTTGTTATAGTCATCATTTCACTATGTAGAAGCATAACAGATCATCACAATATGCACCTTAAACTCAAATGATTACATTGTACACCTTAAACTTACACAGTGGTATATGTCAATTGTCTCAATAGAGCTGGGAAAAATTGCAATCACTGTCCATTTAGCATAGACTATGCAGTACTGTCTTTTGTATGTTTATTACTACTCCAATGAGATGCAGTCTGTGGTGGTTAACAGGAGTGCTGCAGATCCAGTCATCCTGAGTTCGAATTACCTATACACCACTAATTTTAGACAAATTACTTAACATTCCCCATGCCTCCATTCCTCATCTCTAAATGGTCAAAAAAAAAAAAAAAAAAAAAAAAAAGAGTGTGTGCCTCATGGTTTGTTGCAAAGTTTAAATGACCTGATAGATGTAAACCATTCAGAAGAGTGTTTTGAGCATGTGAACATTGTAAGGATAATCTATTATTCATTCTATGTTTTTCCTTCCTTCATTTCAGAGGCAAACTGGCAGAAGATAGCAATAAGCCTGGGTCTGGGGAATTAAATGTCCCATATGACCTTTAAGACCAAAATGAAATAGCTTTATTTACTGACTATTCACAGGATACTAGTACTATTACCTATACTCTTAAATGGATGAGGGAAAAAAAGCTGAGAGAAGTTATATAACTTGCATAGGGCACACAGAAAGGAAGATTCAGAGGTTTGGTTTTGTTTTTAGGCTTTCTCCTACTGGATAAAGACACATACAGTCTGCTTGATTTATATGTGTATCACCAGATAATAAGAAAAATTATCAGCTCTAGGGGCGCCTGGGTGTCTCCATTGGTTAAGCATCTGCCTTCGACTCATGTCATGATCCCAGGGTCTTGGGACTGAGCCCTGTGTCTGGCTCCCGGCTCAGTGGGGAGCCTGCTTCTCCCTCTCCCTCTGCTGCTCCCACCTGCTTGTGCTCTCTCTCTCTCTCTCTCTCTCTGCTAAATAAATAAAATCTTTTTAAAAATCTACCAACTCTATATTTGAGCATTCAGTCTACTGATCTTTTACCATATTGCCTCTAGAAAGTCAGGTTGGGTTACATGGAGAGATGTAAACATATGCCTATTAATTCCTTTTTTGCTTCTCCTCACTAACCAAATTTCAGTCATACTGATTTTTTTTTTCTTTTTCAATCTTGAATAGGCCATGTTCTATTTGACCTTCTAGCTTGTATACATGCGTGTCTTCTGCTCAATCTTCTAGACAAACCACACACACACACACACACACACACACACACGCAGATATAATGCATCCCCACCTTCATTTTCCCAACCAATTCCTACAGCTTATTCTCAACTTTTTTTATAAAGATTTTTTTAAATTTTATTTATTTGGCAGACAGATCACAAGTAGGCAGAGAGGCAGGCAGAGAGAGAGAAAGAGAGAGGAGGAAGCAGGCTCCCTGCTGAGCAGAGAGCCCGATGTGGGGCTCGATCCCAGGACCCTGAGATCATGACCTGAGCAGAAGGCAGAGGCTTTAAGCTACTGAGCCACCCAGGCGTTCTTATTCTCAACTTTAACATCAAATGTTCTGGGATACTTACTTGTTCCCACCACCCTCAGTGTGTTTATGTACCCAACTTCTGTCTTTCCACATTGCTTTATGTCCCATCATCATAGCACTTATCAAGCTGAATTTTAAGTGTCCAGACGTCTTTTTTCTGCTAACATATAAGCTCCTTGGGATTGAGACTGAGCACATTGCACTTACTGTTTCAATTCTGAACTAGGCAGTTCAGTTGCCACTGAGTTGTTCTATGAATATTCAATGAATGAATAAGTGAGTGAGTGACTGAATGAATGAATGAATGAGAATCTATTGGTACTCATTAGACTTGCATAAGAACATCTGCACCAAAATCTCCATCATTTGCAACAACAACAAATAAAATAGATAAAAAAGATTTAAGGAATTATAGGCTTAAAGATGATTTTAAAAATAATAACTGGCATAGAGAATAACCCTTCAAAAGCCTAGTCACAAATGTAAGCCCATTTGTAAATTGCAACATTCATTTCGCCCACATTTTGCTTACCTCAAACTAGAAAGACACCAAGATGCCATGATTAGGGCAGAGCTTGCATCCAGAGATTTGTACATAATTCATAGTTTAAGTTCTGCAACTTTGCATAATAAATAGTTTAAATACTGCAGCAACAGAGCTGGAGAGGAAATTAGGATTCTGAATGAAAAAGTTAATTATACCTCCAAGGATTTTTTTTTTTTTGCAATACATTAAAAACAAGCTTAGAAGAGGATAATTTAGGCTAAAAAGAGACGGAAATGCAGGAGATTATGGGAGTGGTGATAACTGACAAGTTATCTTATTAAGTGGGGGTAATTAGACTAAATTAATTTTAAAATTGTAGCAGCGGATTCTAGATCAACAATAGCGTAAATAATTTATGGGGCTGATGATCTTGCAGCTGGAGTCATTTCTGTTAGATGGACTTTGTTCTTAACATTATTGGCCATTTTCTCTGCTTCAACCACTCTATTCAGATAACCCTGAAGGGTATAGTTTACAACTGGAATCTCCACCCTTTTAGCTAGGCTGCCAAAATAGATCAAAATACAAGAAATCTTCATCAAAGGAAAGCAGCTTTTTGTAAAAGATGTCACAGGATAACTCTCCATCCATTTGCATGTCCATTCATCTATCCACCCAAAATATGGATACTACTACTAATACTGTTACTAATAAATAGTATTAAGTTAATATTTTTTTAGAACTTAATGTGGGTCTAGGTACTATGTTGAGCATTGCACATGCATTATTTTGTTTATTTTAAACAATACCCTTGTGAAATGTGCACAAATATTAACCCTAAACTAAGGGTTCAGAGTAATGAAGCAACCTGCCCAAGAACACACAATTAATAAGACCTTTGGTCAGACGCCCCCCCCCCCCATATGATACCAGAGCCACCTTAAAAACTATTGTGCTGTACTAGGCATTGACCAGATGTCGAGAACAGATATTCTCACTTGCAGATTTTGTAATTTGGGAAGTAAACATAAAGGGGGAAAATGCCCACCTTTAAAGGTGAATAATGGAGAGTAGTGAAAAAAGAAAAAAATAAAGAGGCAGAGGGCTTGGTTGGAATCTAGTCTTATTTTAAACTGTGGCATAACCATATAAACTTGAGTTCATTATGTAACCATTCTAATTATCATATTCCAATCTGTAAAATGAGGCAGATGTGAAGTCTTGCAAGTTAGTAACAAGGCCTGCCAATGATGATGATAACATATTTCACTTTAAAAGAGTGTTCCCAGACCCTTCTTTGGCAAACACTCCCCATCCATACCCCCTGCTGAAAGGAGAGCCCCCGCTAGCCTTGACTTCCAGCGGGGAACTTCTCACATGCCCCACTTTCAAGTTTGGCTATCACACTTGCTCTGGATGGAGTGACCAACTCATATACCATCCAGTGGCATGGTAGGAAATGGTCTACTCAGAGACTCCAACCCCTATTCTTGGAAAAGTGTACTGTGAGTTCAGATTAAACAAGGCTGTTGAAACCTTGATTTTTCTCTATCAGCCACAGCCAATTCAAAAGCTGGCAACCCTTACATCAAAGTAGACTCCAAATCTGCCCACTTCCTACCACCCCTTCTGCTACTTCCTTCATTGTAGACATCTGTGTCTCTCATTTGAATTATTCCATTGTCTTTTCCCCTTGCCTTATATTCATGTATTTTTAACCTAACAGCAAGAACATCACTCATCTGTTCAATAGCTTCCTATCCCATTTAATGTAAACCAAAGTTTTTAACAGTCTGCAAGGCCCTATACAACTAGGGTCTCTGCCTTCCCTCTAACTTTATTCTCTACTACTGCTGTCTTTCCTATTCATCCCACTCCAACCACTTGTCCTCCTTTTTGTACCTTGGTATTCCCAACATCTACTCCCATGCAACAACCTTCACACGAGCTCGTCTGTCTATCACATTCTTCTTGCAGATCTCCACGTGTCTCATTCCCTCACTTCTTAAAATTCGTTGATCAAATTTCACCTTCTCAGTGACCACTCTGACCACTCTGTTAGTTTGCAAACACTCCCACCCGGGTAACTTCTCATTCCCTGTCTCTGCTTGGTTTTTCTTCATGGTGTGGATTATCTTCTAATCTAATAGGTTATTTACAATCTGCCTATCCAAATTAGGGCACAGAATCTCTGAAGATAGGAATTATTGTCTATGACACCACTGCACCACCAGCAAGGCAGACGTTGTAGCATAATAAATATTTGTCGAATATCGGTTGAGTAGGTAAATGAATAAATGAATGAAATGTGCATCTGGAAACAAAATAACCGTAGGAAGTTATTACCAAGCTACAGAGTTGAGTCAATAAAATCTAGAAGGCAGAAGCTATAGGTGTAAAGAAGAGGTCTAAAGCATAGAAACATAGAAGTAAGAATTAGGAGGCGGGTAAAACACCTAGAGCAGCTACACCTGCTAGAGGGAGGAACCACTGCTTCTTGCTGTGAGGTCCACAGAACCACCTTCTATTCAAATTCCAGTGATGTTCTCCTATTGTGGCATGCCATTAAGATTTCTGCTTACTTCATAGTTAGTCTTGAAAGCTATCATTTGCCTCAACTATCTTAAATTCAATCTTTGTTCCTTATATTCAGAGAACACAAACCAACCATTGTTTCTCCACACCACTGATTCCTTTTTTAAAATTCAGTTTAATTTTTTTTCAGTGTTCCAAAATTCATTGTTTATGCACCACACCCAGTGTTCCATGCAGTATGTGCCCTCCATAATACCCACGTTTATTTAGTATCTTCACATATATTATCTCATTAATTCTCCCTAGCTATTTTGCATCACAAACATTGTTATGAGCATTTTACAAGTAGCAGGATTGTCATGAAGAGAATTCCTTTGTCGGAGTCACATATGATGTTGGAGCAAACCTGGAACTGAAATGCAGATCTTTTGACCCCAAAGACCATGGCTCTTTTCTTACACCACACTGTCTCTTCTGGGTTTTAGGTGGCTTTTTGTTTCAGGGGCATAATCAGGTAATTGTTTATGTCATCCTGCCTATGATTCTGACACCTTACCAATTCATATGCCCTCATCTAGCATTACCTCCAAAGAATACTTAATTTGCTAACTTAATTTTTGATAGAACCATAGAGTTAGGGAAAGATAAATATCTTTGTTTCTTTTTTCTCTTCTGTAGGTACTATTTTGCTTGTTCCCCTCACTCCTCACCTTTCTGTAAGTTCCTAGCAGGGTCATGGCTGCCAATATATTGAAACACTCAGGAGCCGATTACACAAAGATAAAACAGACACCTGACGGGCAAGAGCACCCTTCTGGCCATGGTGGACAGCTGATCAGTAATTAAAGGGATGATTTATGGCTTAAAAGGAAGAGTAGCTACCTATCTCACGAGCACATATACATCTGTACCTATAAAGCATGTCTTTCTAAAAATCTTTTGAATCAAAAAGGACTTTCTCATCTATCCTGTGTATATCAGAAAATAAAAATGGCTTTCCCTTGACCACACAGATAATCAGGATTCTAGGCTTCCCGACTCGCTCATTTGTTGTTTTGTTTTGTTTTGTTTTCCAGGCAGTACGTCGCCTCTGCCTTGGAGAATAAAATTCAAAGTTATTGGTTTCATTTCCAAGTCCCTCCATGGACTAAAACCTGTTTGGAGTCATTCTTCCTCTGAATCTCAGACTAAAAGCCACTTCTTCCTTGAAGACTTCCACTCTCTTCAGTCACAGTTAGTCCTTCCCTTGTGTTAGCTCTTATCACATTGCAGTTGTTGTAGCAATTATCACAGTCAAGAAGGTTGAAATTATGACAGTGCTTCTCTGACTTCCCAGCTCCTAGTGAAAGGAGCCAGAGCATTACATACAACAAAAGTGTTAATCAGGAGTGACCATAATCTAGGACTTTCCCTCTCTGACCAGTATTCTTTCTATTATCCAGATGCTTCAGGTATCCTGATTCTTTCGGGATATACTGAATGTGGACTCAAGTAACAATTCCTAATAGCAATAATTTACCCTAACTTGCCTAAAAACATTGAACCAGAGGTAATCAGTAGAGTTAAAGGGAAACATAACCTCGCCCCCAACCATAAACTTTGAAGTGTTTAGTCCATCAAGCTCCAGGCGGTATTTCCACCAGATCTGTGAACTGGGATAGACTAAGTAAACAACTATGACAACAAAAAGAGCCATCGTAACTCAGACTTGAGAGCAGCATGCCCAGTTGGTTTTATTCCAACCCTCATCATGTTCTTTTTGGTGAGAGCTTCCAGTTCTGAATGCTATTTGCACTGGCCTTACTCAGCCCCGTTTAGGAGTAAGGACCTTCATATGCTTTCAACCATTGGTTTTGCCCCATCAGAGCCAGGGAAGGTAGGATAAGTCCTAAACAAGCAGAGCTAAAGAGTGTGGACCTCTAAATCTGCCCCAAGCAAATGGGCTTTAAAATAATGACATTTCAGGGCACCTGGGTGGCTCAGTCAGTTAAGCATCTGACTCTTGGTTTTGGCTCAGGTCATGATCTCATGGGTTGTGAGATGGATCCCCACATGGGGGCTCTGCGCTCACTGGGGAGTCTGCTAAGGGATTCTTTCTCTCTGCCCCTGTCCCCACCCCCATTTGTGTGATTTCTCTCCCTTTCTCTGTCTCTCTCACATAAATAAATAAATCTTTAAAAAAATAAATAAAATAGTATTTCCCAAAGTCTGGCCTCTTCTCTGAGTTCAAATACCCATCTTTCTTTTTCTTTAACCTAATAGTAAACGCTTACCATGTGCCATTCACTCCATGAAGCTTTAAACTACATTATTTCATTTAACATTTATGCTAGTGAGGTAGGCATTGATTAGGGAGTTGTGAATTCAGCCTGTGAACTAAGCTGTCTCCCTGGAGTCCCCGCTCTTGGTCACAGGATTGGACATTAACCATGAACTCCAGCTGGCCTGGCTAAATCAATGATTTCTGTTTGTTCTTACTGAACCTGGTTTCCTTTGCTAAGCTCCTAATATAGGGAGTCAGAGCTGAGCCTGTTTCAGGAGGCTCAGACTCCCCAGAATTTGGATTCTTCCATTCTCTCTTGCTAAGACTCTTCATGATTTACTTCTTCAGAGATGAATGTCAGCTCCAGCAGAGACTAAAGATTGCAGTGCTCATGTGAGCACTATTATATGCACTTTTCCCCTTCTGCTTCCCTAAGCTCACCTCATCCCATGGCTCACATCATGGCCCAGATCATATCTTATTTCCCTTTCTCAGTCTCTCTGCTATTAAATATCATCATGAATGTGCCCAGTAAATGGATTTGAAGATCTGGGATAGGTCAGTTTACAATATTGTCTTCATTTTTTTGGCTCATGGTTATTTGAACCTTCTCCCCCTCCCATGAGAATCTAGACTTATCATTGAGTTGGTAGATAATGGCTTTCCCTGAAAATGACAAGGGCAAGAGTAGAGGATACTGCAATGCTAATCAGACAGGGACATTTTTCAAAGTGCTTACAAACATAGACTCAGGACTCAGATTACCTGGGCTCAAAGCCAGGCACCACCACTCATCACCTGTCTACCTAGGCAAGTCATATTATCACTAGAATTCTAATCTGCAAATTCAAGATTGTAACGTTTCGTAGGATTGTTCCAAGAATTTGATAAGTTTATCTTAGAAGGTGCTCATCTGCTTGCTGGCACAAGGGAGCCCTTAAACATCTTTATTGTACATATTATAACAGTGAAAAGTTAGGGTCCAGGTATCAGAAGTCTGAACAATTGGGAATGGGAAACAAGGGGTTGAGCATGTAAGTGGGGCAAAGGGATGCTTTCTTCCCCATAGCAATGTTCTTTGTGTCTTTCTCACAAGATGTGTAGAAGAATTGACTTCTTTTAAAGGGCCAGAGATGAGATGGTAGCCATCTTAAATACTTTTTGTCTCCAAATTGTGCAGTTCGAAGCAAACAGCAACAACAACAGAAAAACAAGTAGAGGGGCGCCTGGATGGCTCAGTGGGTTAAAGCCTCTGCCTTCGGTTCGGGTCATGATCCCAGGGTCCTGGGATCGAGCCCCGCATCGGGCTCTCTGCTCAGCGGGGAGCCTGCTTCCCCCTCTCTCTCTCTGCCTGCCTCTCTGCCTACTTGCAATCTCTCTCTCTCTCTGTCAAATAAATAAATAAAATCTTTAAAAAAAAAAAAAAGAAAAACAAGTAGAAACACTTCTCTTGAATAATTTGGAATACTGAGATAAGAAGAGGTCAAGGAAGAGAAGGATATTTTGTTCAATCACTTGCTTGTTTATTGTTTAGGGAGGAATTGAGTTCCTGAGATTATGTTTGCAGGAAAACAGGGTTTTTAATTAATGTAATATTTGAAATGTATACCTAAGTTAAGAAGTGAAATAATGAAAGGGATACTTGTTAATCTGCTATCTAATACAGAATGACTTTTTTGTTTTTGGAACAATAGAATACTAAGTATCATTCATGAGTTGTTTTTTTTTTTGTTTTTGTTTTTGTTTTTTTTTAAGATTTCATTTATTTATTTGACAGACAGAGATCACAAGTAGGCACAGAGGCAGGCAGAGAGAGAGGGAGGGAAGCAGCCTCCCTGCTGAGCAGAGAGCCCGATGCGGGACTCGATCCCAGGACCCTGGGATCATGACCTGAGCCGAAAGCAGAGGCTTTAACCCACTGAGCCACCCAGGCGCCCCTATGAGTTGGTTTTAAAGCCACCTTTCTGTGAAGTCTTAGAACCCTAAAAATCAAAACCATTCCCTATAGTGTGCACCTGTAATAACTGGTGAATTATATTGTATGTACTCATGTCTTTCTCATAATAGTGAATAAACACATCACCATTTGTGGACGGAAAGCTCCATGAAATCAAGGGCCATATGCTTTTTATTGCTGAATCCTCCCACAACACCAAAATCCCTCCTTCCCCCACCCCGTGGCCCTCATCTCAGTAGCATACTTATGGCCTTGTACACAGGAAGGGCCTAGTAGATGTTTGCCAGACTGATTGGAGCAAAGAGCACTGAAACGCCCGCCCAAGGGCTGTGTTTAGAAATCGCTACGATCTTTTCCAATGATTGCAAAGCAAATTGGATTTACCTTTTCAATTTTGCATTATTCTTACGTTATTGGGATTATGATGAATAATAAGATAATAACAGCAATTAGCCTCTGGATGACTAATGGTCCCTTAAATTGATTTTGAACAATCAATTTGAACATCTTCCCGTGGCCAAATTAGAATAGGGCGGGCCACAGAGTGTTCCATAAACATTCCAATGTTTAAAATTATGTGAAATTATGTCCAATGAATACAGAGGGAGGTATGGAGGCTCCCTAGGACTTGGGAATGGAAGTGGGGGGCTATCTAATGATTTAAGCTCTGTTTCTGAAAAGCAGAAAACTAAACAATCAATAGACTTTGTGCCAAAAGTTTGTAAGTTGGTTATTTAAAACTTAGCAGTTATCTTCAACATGGAACCAGTATCATTCATTGTGTTTTGGGCTCCCCCCTCTAATATTCCAAAATCTATTGAACCCATGGAGGGAATGGAGTATACTTGATCTTAGCCATAGTTTATCAGACAAAATCATTGAGAAGATACACCTTCAACGCCCAACCTGGATCTCCAAAGAGACACTGTCTCCCTACTGCAATGGCTCATGGGGCCACACGCTGACTATCTCATCACCACAGAAGTGGGTCTCACCTCTGGGCTACTAGGGATGGAGTTTTAACTTTTGTCCCAGATTCAGTAGGATGGGGTTGGAGGGGAATGAAGTAGAAAAGAGGGGAGGGAAGATGGTACTATTTGGATGCATAGAGCTGTTACAGAGAGTATAGCTTCCTGCCAGTAATCACTGTAAGTTCGTCTTTAGGGTTTGCCGAATTTTGGTTCACTTTTACTTTTTTTTTCTTTTCTTTTTTTCTGCAGGCTTTAGAGATTTCTGAACATGGTGTCACAGTTTCTACCATTCTAGCTGGGTTTTCCAATCAGTCCTGAACTAATTCTCTTACTTTCCTTATTTTCCCAAGTCTGAATCAATGGAGATGCACGTAGCCTTTTATTAGGGGGCAATGGAAATTTGTTATAAAGTAATTTTAATTCATTGCACAGAACAAAGAAGTAATTTCTGGAGAAATGTGAACAAATAAGCATAGCACTGAGGAACAGATTAGGGTGAGAGGCACAGACATCGAAATGCATGATGACAGGTTTTGAGTCAGCAAAGTGATGTAAGAGCCTGAAGTAATTAATTTTTCTTGGACGGTGTTTGATGAAGACCCCATAGAGAAGACAGCCAATCTGAGTTATGGGGAGTGTCCAAACCAAATGTTCACTGAGCTTTCCTGACCCTTTCTAGATATAGAAAAGATTGGTTTGGTTTTCAAATTTTGTGCTCTTCAGAAGTTAAAAAAAAAAATCTCTCATGATGTTTCTGAAGATATCTGGGGAGAACTGTACTTCTGTAGTTTGAACTCATGGCTTCCCCCTTAATGAGTTATCTCAGCAATACATGCATGGTGCCCTACCTGTAGACTGCTCTGAGCTGTGTTCACATGGACATTTATCTTTGCCCTTCCTTTCATTCATACACACACACATACACACACACACACACACACACACACACACACACACACACACACAGCTTATATATATCCACTTCTATGTACAGAATATTTTAGTGAAAAATTTTGAGAGCTAAGAGTTTTGCATCACAATAATGCAAATAACCCCAGACTGAGTATTAGATGTCCTTGGTTATAAAAGTCCCTTTGGCTCTCAGCTGGGGATGATTCATGTCTACTTCATCCTGCAAAGTATCCAAAGCCTCACACCACTTCCTCCCTTCTCATTTCTTCCTCTTGTCTCATCCAGACCCCATTTCTCCCAGATGCCTTCAGGAACTTCTAAATCACATGATAGACAGAAGAATTATTGTCATTGATTATACTAAAGTAAAAGATATTCTAGTAAAAATGTGACAAGAAAATATTTAAAATTATGAATTAATATGTGTTTTTACCTACCTAGGGACCTATCAATTTCTTCCCTCCATCCCTGAACCAGTCCTTTACACGGGACACACTCCTGAACATAAGCCCACCCCTGCTTTGGGTGATGTTACATTTATAGACTACAAAGGCATTAATAGACTCAGACCTAAGAAAAAAGGTAATACACATGCATGCATAATGAGAACCCCCCCACATGCATACATGCACCATTATCCTGGATTAGAGAAGATCCTATAGAACAGGGCAAGAGGAGAGAGGAGGAGGACTGAAGTGCTGTCTTCCGGAAGAGTTCTCTGTTTTGCCTGAGCACAGAGCAGCTGCCACCCTGCGGGAATGTGTGTGGACTAAGGACTACACCTAAATCTATTCCGGTCCTGAGCAGCACGCCCCACCTGTGTGGGGGAACAATGGAGCAGTCCCTGTAATTGTCATCAGTAAACCCCATAGTGACCAACTGACTGCTGTTTGGGCGCAGGATTTTAACACTTCCACTATAAGCATCCTGCATGGACAACTATCTTCCAACAGCAGGATGATTACAAACTTGAGACACAGAGACAAAGGCGTTCGATGCCTCGGGTTGTGCTGATGATATGGAAGAAGGAAAACCCTAGCATCATTCCCTGACCTCAACTTACCCCCCAACGCACACGGTTGAAGCTAAGTATAGATGAACCAAGACAAGGCATCCTGCTAAGTTAATAAACTGTTGGAATATCCATCCTTTTCTGGGTGGGGAGAGAGCCCAAAGGGGGGACAAAAGCAGAGAGGAATCAAACAATATGGGTATTTCCTGGACATGTGTTTCAGAAATAGACTGATGAGTTAGGTATCTAGAGCTGAAGAGGAAGACCCCGTCTCTTGATTGGGTTGAGGACATGAGGTATGGGTGGGCTGCTGATAGCAAGGCCAGAACAAGCACTCCAGAAGCCAGCAGCAGCAGTGGTGGATGAAGGGAAGAGCAGAAACCTCCAGAGAGGAATGACCCTCTTTTCCTCTTTCCCTTTCCTTTTGGCTTCCAGCATGCTTAGCAATTTCATCACATATGCATTAGTCTCACCAGGTGTCACCTTTAAAATATTTATTTTAATGGGTGATTGAATGCCTACAATTTGCCAGGATATGCTAGATGCTTTTGGGTGTGTTCTCATATATCTCATTTGATCTTCACTCTGACCATAGGACATTGATATTTTATTCCCATTTTGCAGATTAAAAAAAAAAAAAAACAAATCAAAGATACGAGTTGATTTGCTTAAGGTCACAGCAGTAATAAATGTCAGAACCGGAATTTAAACCTGGCCTTCTGATCCCGACTTCATGATTCTTTCCACAGCAGCAATATATTCCTGAAATATTAGATCCAAAATGAATGTTAGAAATTATTTCATCCAGGAATGACAGATATATTCTAAATGATGTGCCAACTCTAATTGTTCTAGGCTACCTGGAGTGTGTGCTGAGAAGAACACGGGGACCTATCGCAGGCTCAGTGGGAAAACGTGCCATGATTGATTCGCCATGTCTGCTGCGGGCACCTCCGCCAGCTACCTTCCAACCCTACCTTGGTTCTCTCCTACCACGTTTACAGCTGGGAACACTGATGCTGGGAGATTTAAAAAGAATTGCCCAAAAACACGCAGCATGGTGTTGGCAGAGACTCCCTGAGTCTCCCCCCTCTCCTGACTCTCTACCTGGTGCTCTTGGCCGAGCCCGGGACCTTCCCCTGGAGCTCTCATGGGAAACCTGCCAAACCACTCTTTTCTCTCTGAATCTCTTTCTGACCTTGTTTTTCTGTCTCCTATCACTTACGCACATCATCTGAGTAAAGTGCTTTGAAGAGGAATCCAATGTGAAATACTAGCTTGCTGTCGTTGGTATGATTCCTCAGTCAAGGTTTCTGTTGAGGAATTGCTGAGAGGGACGTGTTACAAGTGATTGATGGGCACCGCGTTCTGGTGTTGGGGCTGGGTAAGCAAAGGCAGGGCGGTCGAGAAATAACCAGAGCCAACTCAGCATTTAAGAACCGGCTGGTGCTAAATTTTCCTGCACCGTTTTGATCCGATCAGCTCAAAGCACTCCAGAACGGTGCATTGGTGCAGGGAAAATGACTCAAATACTGTATTTAAATTTAGAAGAAATAACCTGAAGGCCATAGTCATTCACTGAAATGGCATCCGCTTAGTGATGCAGAGGAAGTGCATACATGTCCGATGAAGTGAAGTTTGAAAAATCTATCCCAGATAATTCAAACAGAAAACTATCTTAGAGTAGTACCTAACTCATGGGTTGTTGTGAAATTAAATGAGACGATGCTCATAAATTATTTAGCTATTGCCTGGCAAACAATAATTGCTCAAAGAACAATAAACAATAATATATATTTTTTTAACGAGGAAAGATTGTCGGAGAATGTGTGTGTGCGTGAATACACAAATGGATATGTCTGTGCCCTCTTTGTGGCACCTGCTTGACTAACTCAATTATCTTGTGCGGTAGGCACACTCTCTCCAATTCTTTCTATATCTGTAGGTGGAGAACACACCCACTTTCAGCTGGAATATCACATATTTCTTCCTTTTCACTGAAACAGGCATCTTATTCAATCTTGGGCTGTTCATAAAATGTGGCTAATTACCATTATTAGGTTAGAGTTTCTGTTCAAGAAACTGAGTCACAGAAAGGTTAAGTGATCAGCCCCAAGTCACACAGCTTTTGAATGGCTGCGCATTGATGAAGAACTGTTTCCTTCTCAGCTAGGACTGTTGTACCTTCTCTCTTCTTCATATTAAGATTAAAATCATTCTACTCCAAACTTCCTTCCCCTTTCCTTATCCCTTGTAATTTTTTTTCTATTTCTTACTCTACTCCAAATTAATAACTACTTAAGAAATTTTTTATGTGTCTTTTGTTGATCGCTAGATGACAAATAAGGCTTTGTCTATATTAATGGCAAATGCTAGCGGTTCATACTTCCCATTTTCCTGTTGACAGATTTTCTTGAAATCACCATTGCTCCCTCACAGTAGACAGGGAAAGATAACCCTATCCTAGACTCCAGGAATACAAGAGTGTTCTCTTTCCTCCGAGAGATAGGTTCCAAGATCCCCAGGGGATGCTTAAAACTGTGGAGAGTATCAAAACCTACATATACTATGTTTTTTTCTGTATATGCATACTTATAATGGAATTAAATTTATCAAGTAGACAGAGTAAGAGATTAACAGCAATAATTAATAATTAAATAGAACAATTGGGACAATAGACTGTAATAAATGTATGTGAATGTGGTCTCTCCCTCTGCACCCACCCTTCTTTCTGTGATGATATGAGATGATAAAATGCCCACATGATGTGATAAAGTGGGGTGAATGACACAGGTATTGTGACGTGGTGTGAGGCTGCTACTGACCTTCTGCCAACATGTCAGGAGGAGGCTCATCTGCTTCTAGACCGGGGTCAACCACTGGTAACTGAAACCACAGAAAGTGAAGCCGCAGGCCAGGGGGGACTCCAGTCCATCCAGAATGCTAAGGATGCAGATTGCCTTGGCAGGGATGTGTCTAGTGGGGATCATGTGATCACAATCTGTACGACGAGGGGAGGTCTGCTAATACCTTCTGGGAAAGGTTTCCTTACCGAAAAGATGTTTATTTAAAAAAAAAAATGTTTATTTTCTTCTAGTGGATGTTAGAGTATCTGGATGAAAGCTGAATTTGCAGCTACCATGTCTCCAGAAGGAAAACAGTTTCTGGCATTGCAGGATGGGAGCCTCTGGGTTTCATGGTTTGTGAAGCAATTTACCACATGAGTTAGGGTTTTCTCTATGTGCTTGAGTGACCCTAACTGGTAAGGCACCCTAAAGAAGACCTGACATTCTTGCTGGCAGGATAGAGTGTGCGATTGCCAGCATGCAGTGTGAGGTCAGATTCAAAATGGGATGTTGTTTCTACCCCTTGCTGCCAGTGCATCCTTGGACAATGACTTCATTTTTCCCTGTCTGGAGTGCCTCCTTTCTCCTTCCCTGTTTTATTGTCCTGAGAACACACTTCACCCTCTGACATAATATGTAGTGTACTGTACACTTACTTATGTAGTTAATGTCTGTTGTTGAAGCGGGTAAGTGAGCAAGACAATGGGACCGCTGGTTGGCCCACAGCTGGACCCGGGCAATCGGACTCCTCCCTTGTCCGCCACCTCCCATCCCAGGAAGTATGCTCTTCCTAAGGCTGCCACGATGGGAGCTGTTCCAGGAGCATAGCCTTGAGAGTAAGGTGTCATTGAGACCATCCAGACAGTATGTTTGACTGAATCGACTGCAGGTTTCTATATACATTTTTAATATTTTGACAGGTGGATGCAGAAACCTACATGTCTTGCAGCCACCCAGGACACCCTTGTAAGTAACTTCCCTTGCTTATCGCCTCTGCCGCCTACTAACCGGGAGCGGTCGGCCTCTGTCTTTGATTTCTCCCTATCCTCCATGGAAGTGGACCAGTCTGCCAACCAACATATGTCTTCCCCTTCTTTGTTAGAAGCTCCATGTAGGCAGGGATTTTTACCTTCATTGTTGGCTTCTAAATATACAGAGTCTGGCAAATTGTAGAGGACTAAGAAGTAGTTGCTTAATAAATGAGTAAATTAATAAATGAATAAATAAGATAGAATGACAGCTAGGGTTGCTGTGATGGTAAATTTTGATAACATATGTCCATATTGCTACACTGCCTGGCATACTATTTTTTTTAAGATTTTATTTATTTATTTGACAGACAGAGATCACAAGTAGTCAGAGAGGCAGGTAGAGAGAGAGAGGGGGAAGCAGGTTCCTTGCTAAGCAGAGAGCCTGATATGGGGCTCGATCCCAGGACCCTGAGGTCATGACCTGAGCCAAAGGCAGAGGCTTTAACCCACTGACCCACCCAGGTTCCCCTGGCATACTATTATTAAAACAAATAAAGACACCCATTTGTCTAAATATTGGCATGATATCTGTAACTAGTTCTAATACAAATATCTATTGAAAGTCATCTGTCATGTCAGCTACCCCCCAGAGATAATAAATGTTTATCGTTTTAAGTTGCTAAGTTTAGGGATAATTGGTTATGTAGTGGTAGGTAACGGATATACTTCTTCTACCCTCTACATTCCTTACCCTTCTTTCCATGCACTGTGTTCTCTTTTATCATCCCCAGTTTGCTGATGGATGAGGTATAGAGGGGGCTCTATGATAGGCTCTATAGACGGGGCTCGATGATAGCACAGGCACTGGGACTGAGCTGCTGGAGGGGTGGAGTTTGTATTTACAGACATGAGTCAGACTGTGGGAGCAGGTCTGCTGGGGTCAAGATTGGGACATCGGTGATATTTGATAGTCCTGTAAGACATTCAAGAGGAGATACCTGGTGTTGGATACAGTCACTGGAGCTCAGGCAAGACAGCTTGGCTGAAGATTTAGATCCAAAAGCCATTTTAGTAAATGGCATTTAAAACCATGGGCGTAGCTGCCTGCCTTGGTAGAGCATGCACCCCTGGATCTGAGGGTTATGGGTTCAAGCCCCATGTTAGGGGTATAGCTTAATTCAAACAAAACAAACAAAGAAAACAATCAAACCATGGGCTGGGTGAGATCACTAGTGGGGTAGTTTAGCCAGAAGGAAAAAGGAGCCCTAGAACATCTAACACTTAGGAAAGAGAAAGAGTCCCCAGAAAAAGTCACTGAGAGTGTTTGGTGATATACAAAGAAAATTAAAAGGCATGTATCTTGAAATTAATTGGAGAAAACATAGTCCAACAACAGGGAAGTGATAAGTAAGTAAAATGATGCTATTGAGTCAATTAAGATGAAAATGACAAATGGAATATTGGCTTTAGCAACAGAGAGGTTAAGGGAACCTTGAAAAGACACATAATGTTGTCATTATTATTAAACTTAATGAGTGGAAAGAATGCTGAATTTGGAGTCCCAGCACTTGGGTTCAAGTAAGACATAATAAAGGAAGGAGATAAAAACATGAATGATTTCCTCCCAGGGTGATTATCGTGATCAAATGATATGATGAAGTTAAACATTTTCTGTGGAACAGGAAGGGAAGTGCACATGTCAACTCAAAACCAGCAAGGTCATGGGGCCTGTGTGATCATTAAGTCTCTGTAACTCCTTTTATGCTCTTGAAGACCACTCAGGCACTATGTCCCAGCCTCCACCCCACCAGACACATGCACAGGCACACACACGCACACACACACGGTGCGCACAGATTCTCTCAATAACACTAGAGACTGAATATGTATCAGGGAGCTCTAGAAGGTTTAAGAGTTAAGCCAGCCTGTTGCAGCTCTGGTGCTGCTGACATTACCAGACGGCATTAATTTAATTCCACTCAGTTATGCTTTTAAATTTGATTTGAGAAATGTGTCATAAAATGCTATTGAGAAGTGCAGTGCTGCATTCCTAAGCAGGCTGGGAGCCTGTGTCTGTTCTGGGAATCCTTGAGGAAAACGGATGGAGTTCAGGTTGAGCCTATGGACTTGAGGGAGTTTACTCTTTGCTGGGGTTTGGTGACAGAGGTTTGCTGATTCCAGAGTGCGCATTGTTGAGAGAAGACCAAGGGCAAAGCAAGAAACCCCTAGGGAGTAAGGAAAGGCCTTGCAAAGACTAAATGAAAGCATGGGAAAAATTATAATTTTAGCAAATAACAGGGATGGTTTAAAAGACTTTAGATGTGACACTGAGTTTGTTGTAAGGTACTGTAGTATACTTTTTACATTGGGTCATCAGTATTATTTTCTCATTTCTCTTCTCTGGCCTCATTTTCTTGTGCTTAAACTGGAAGTGATAGACTACTAGATCAGAAGTCTTCAAAGAGAGACAGATCTTTCCTAAAGTGCATTCACAGTGATCTACTGGTAAATAAGGGTAGAAGATTCTAGAACTTTACTTTCATTTATTTCTGGGGCATCTTTTAAAATTTATATGTCTTGTGTGTTTTTTTGTAACACACATAATATAAATAGCGAGTAAATAAATAAATAAGCCTATGTTGTACATGTATCCTTCCTCCCTCCCTCTCTTTATATATATATGTGTGTGTGTGTGTGTGTGTATGTATATATATACACACACATACACATATACATATATATACACATATGTATATATACACACACATACATCTATATGTGTGTATTTTTTATTGGTTGATTGACTATTTGATTGATGTAGTCTGACACGGACATGTAATTAAAATAATCTAAAGAACACTTGCCTAATTGATCTCTCTGAGTTTTTATAGCTTTATTTTTTTTCCTTAATGATTTTATGGTCCTGAAATGAGTTATTCTAATCATTGTGATTATTTTAAAACTGTGAAATCGCAGTGTGACTACTGAATTGAGTACTTGGCTTTCGGTTTTTGGTGATTTTAAAAATAAATAAGTGAGGGGCGCCTGGGTGGCTCAGTGGGTTAAAGCCTCTGCCTTTGGCTCGGGTCATGGTCCCAGGGTCCTTGGATCGAGCCCCGCACCGGGCTCTCTGCTTGGCAGGGAGCCTGCTTCCTCCTCTCTCTCTCTTTGCCTGCCTCTCTGCCTACTTGTGATCTCTGTCTGTCAAATAAATGAATAAAAAAAAAAAAATCTAATAAATAAATAAATAAATAAGTGACTGTCTTTACCAGGAGCTGAGTGAAGGCAGTAAGCATTGTGTCAGTTTATATCGAGAGTATCTATAGGGAAAGTTTATGTGGAGTCCTTGAGTGGGGGCAAGGGACATTAATGTGGTCCAGGATGTCTTGGCGACATTCCTAACTCTGTCCCTGTTTTGCTGGGGGAGCTTGGACTAGTCATTCCTCTTTCTAAGTATCATGGTCCTGGGGTCTGCTGATTTGCAAATTTGGATTTATCCTGGTGCACATCTCAGCTCAAACCTGGTTTCCTCAACTGGGTCTCCTCTGACCCCTCCCTCAAAGGTTTGCTTCTTCCCTGCCTACAGTAACTCTTTATCACACATCCTATTTTACTTTTCTTCATTGCAGAGTAACTATATGAAATTGTCTGTTTACTATTTTGTTCATGTGTTTATTGTCTGTCTCCCTGAACTCTAATGTGAGCTCCATGGAAACCACAGGGAACAGAGGCAGATGTACCGGGAGGCAAATGAAGTTTAAGCTTTAGGACTCTGGGACTTGCATTAGCATTGTGATCACATGGTTATGTGTGTTTTCTTTCTTCCTTTTCACAATTTTCAAAGGGAAAGTATTGAATTACATAACTGATCAAGACCACTGTCTCTTTTTAGTCTGAACCTTCCTTCATTACACTTTGCTTCTTCTCCAGTGGTGTGGGCCTTTCTGCATGTAGCTAAAGGGAATTTTAAATAGGTATATATTTGGTAAAGTTTGGTGAGGTGTGTTTTTGTGGTTTGTCCTCCCTTCTGTGACTAGTTATCATTAAAAAGATTTCACAGGTCAGTAAGGGGGCAGAGCTATGATTCAAGTGGATATGTGTCTTCTTCTAGTACTAATGATCTTAACATATAGAGTCATCACCTTTTTGTAAATTCAGTGATAAATCAGCAGGTATCTTTTTCCAAAATTTAGAAGTATGATAATACAAATCTGACCACTTGTCAGTATTTAACACTCATTCCAGACCTGCCTTCTTTGCTGCAAACATAGTTCTAGTCTCAGTACAGTAAGCATCTTACTCTCCATCTCAGCTCAGGTCTTGATCTCAGGGTTGTGAGTTCAGGCTTTGCATCAGGCCCCATGCTGGATGTGGAGCCAACTTTTAAAAAAAAGAAAAGAAAAGACTATTAGACTGCCTTTTCCCACCATTTTCATTGGTCCAAACCACTTTGTCCAACTGAGTCTTTGTGTGTTCTCACTCACTTCTTGCTGATTTGGCATAAACTATAGACATCAACAAAGTTAGCATGAAAGTCATAATATGCCAATCCAATGTGAACCTTGATCACAAACTGGTTCATGAGTATTGTCAACACAGGAATATTTAAATTACATTATTGCATGAGAAGACCTGAAATTCTCTGAAATCTGAATGCTCATATATTTAAAAAATTTGATACCAGTTTTCCCACAATGATATCATTTTCCCACAATGATATCAAGGCTAAATATTTACCTACTAATTTTCAATAATGAATTGGGGAGAATAATGGGAAATTTTTGAAGTGTCAATTAAGAAAAAAAAAATAGCACCAGAGGGGGAAAATAACTTTATTTCTGAATCTCTTTATAGAAAATAGTATAAACACATCATCATATGAAAATAGCAAAGTATACAGGTAAAATGTAGACAACAATGTAGAGGTACAATATGTTGGTTATAAAGAAAATCATGTTTTTCTGGCTTTTTTGAAATATATGTCAGCATTTCAGCCTTGTCAGCAGATTAGCATTGTCAGTTGTTATGATTCTTTTCTAAGGTAAAGATTTACTTTCAAGTTTAAATTTTTATTCATTATTTCTGTATTCATTTCTTAAGGTTAGCCCATGATTTTACAGTTTCTACCCTATAGGATCCGGCCTGGCAGGGAACTTGTGTTTTCCCCGAAGCTTGTATTTTCAGATTTTAGAACCGGGAGAGAGTCGACAAATGTTTGCAAGAATCACAAGATGTTTTCTCAGAGTCTTTTTCAGCTTGATTTGCTATTTCTTTTGAGAACTCTATGATAGAAACTTTGACCTTTATTTCTTAGAGGCCATGGGGAATTGCTCCAAGGAGATCTGTTCCTGGCGAGGATTACAGAATCCACTTTTAACAAGCACACCAGTGCATTCATAGGCCATCCTCTGCGACCCTCTGAAGCAGGCTCTGCGGCCTCTGTGGCCACCCCATGCTCACAAAGAAACCTCCTCTTCCTGCCTGAGCTTTGCTGTAGGTAGCACATCCCTGAGGTCCTGGCTTCCAACAGTAAAGCAGTTCACATGGAAGTTCCCTGCCCCCATCCTGAGTCGGCCTTGCTGCCCTTACCCCATAGTTCATAGATCACAAACGTGTCCTCTCTTGGCGATCTTGAGATGCTACGCACATATATTCTGTTCCGATATTTGGCAATTCAGTTGGGAGATCCATAAGGATAGATTACGCCATTCACCTATAGGAACAAAAACAACAAAGGGTAAAGCAAAACAAATATTTTCTTTTTGCCTTTTTCTCATCACTGCTTGTAGAATAAAGTTTATGCTCTTAGCATGAAAATCAAGGTTCTTCCTTATCTGGCTTCAACGACCTGTCCTATTGGATTTTAACCTACAAAGACACAGTGCTGGGAATGGTACTTCTTGCCACCGTCATAATTGTGCTTGGGACTGCCTGAGAAGTGTCCAGCCTATGTGCCTGTTAAAAATAAACTTTCCTAATCTCCTCTGAATTCCATACGCTTTTTGCCCTTCCTCATCATCTTGTGTTTATCTAACTCTGTGTTATGCTTTCTTTAATGGCAAAAAAACAAATCCCCTTGATCTTTGTTTCAAATATTGGAATTAAAAAAGAGCACTGTATATGGCAGATATTCATTGGGAGCCTACTGAGTTGAATCTGTGGCCATTAGACACAGTCCAGTCTTAATCTGTCCAGATTAGCAAAATAACTGTGTGCCTAACACAGTGCCTGACGTAGGATAGAAGGTAATGGAAAGAGTGATGGGTATTAATCCCTATTAAAACAAGATCATTATCTTCATCTTTGAAACTCAAGAATCTCACACACAAAATAATAATGATAATAATAAAATTTATAATCTTTTCTTTGAGGCAGAGACAGTGCTAAACACTTTTAAGGGTGTTATCTTAGAATGTCAGGTTGTCTTATTGTTCCCATTTTACAGATGATGAAACTGATATTTAAAAAAACTAAATAAATCACTCAAAGTTACACAATTAATAGGGAGCAGAGGCAGGATTTGAGCCCAATTTTCATCGATTTGAGCTCCAGTATGCCTCGTTATTATGCTATCTCTTGCCTCTCATTGAATTAAGATAGAGCAATAAATTATAATCTGATTTGTATTTATACTTTTCTTTCTCCTCAAAGAAATCTCCTCTTTAAATCCATGGGCACGACATGCTGTCCCCACCATTCTTTCTAAGGACGAGTTGGGACTTCTTTTCAGTTAATTTTTATTTTCTGTCTTTCATTCCATCTCTGTCCTTCTGACACCAGTGGAGTTACATCTTCCTTGCAGTTTCCAACCTCAACTAGCAAAGAATAAGGCTCTTGGCTCTGCAGGCCCGAGAAACTAACCTTGGCATAATGAATGACCTGCAGCTTCGGATGCCTCTGGAATGCCAAAAGACCACGGTTCCATGCTTCTGGAATGTGGAATGGCCCCCGCGTTAGCCAGGTGACCCACAGCTGCACGCCACTGGAATGAGAAATAGATTCTGCCTCCTAGAATACCAAATGCCTGCTCAAAGAAGAAGGAGTGGATAAGCCTTCCTGCCGAGGAAGAAGCAATGGTGGTGACTGCTATGAGATAACTATCTGTTCGTACTAATCACACCTGACTCTGAGTCAGGGCCGCTTCTTCGAACCAGCTGCTGAAAAATATCTGACCCTCCCCAAATCAGAGAAACAGATCTCTGCTCATGGATAGAAATGGGCTCTCCTCATTTTGTGCTTCCTTTACTTTGCCTAAAAGAAGAAACGGAAATCTTGTTTGCAAAATTTTCATTTTCCCAGTGCATTGACTTGGACTTACAAAGCTTTGTATTCCCTTTAGACAGGATCGGCATCTACAAAGTCCTATTCAGAGAACACGGTTCCCCAGTGCTCTTCCCCTGTGAGAGTGCCTGAACCCTTCCTGGAAGTCACCAGCAAAGCAGGAAAGGTGTAAGGATATTGGCATCAATCGTGCTCAGTAACTGGGATTTTAATGATTTCTATCCCCTTTTTCTTTCATCATCTTTTGTTTTTCCCAGTGCCATTCCTCACTGAATATTTCCTTTTCTTGTTCTTTTTCCCCCCTTTCTCTTTCCCATTGCATTTCAATGCACTGGTTTTAAAAGCAGGATTCGCAAACTGAGTATTAAAACTCCAGGGCACTACATCTCCAAAATCTGTAAGACGATAAGAAGATAAGAGGCCAAACCCACTGAAAGCTTCCCTCTGGTGTCTGTGGAACTGCAGGCTGGTCTATAACACCCCTAAGCCAGAGCAATCTGCCCACCTCCTCCCCACCCCACCCTTCCTGCCTAATGCAGGCAGATAAACTTAGCATTAAAATTCCCACACTTTGGCAAATGAGTACCCAGGAGGCTGCTGACTCAATCAAGGCTTGTTTTACTTACAGTGTAGTACTGAGAAAAGGCCATAAACTCCAGCCTGACAGATCTGTAATGCTCATTTCAATATGCTTTCCCTGTGTGCGGGCTTGCTGATGAACTTTCAAATTCCGCCAACAAAATATAACAAACATATTAACGACGTGTGGTAAATTGCCATTGGATATAGTGGGTCCTGATGACGGAAATAGTTGTGAGTAAATGAGAATGTCTGGCTGCCTAATACCACTTTGGGGTCCAAGATGATGCACTGTCCTGGAGGGATGTGGGCAAGAGGGAGAGGGGGCAAGTCAGCGCTAGAGCGACATGGATGCCTTTGCCCAGGGCGAATGGGGCATTGGAAACCCAAGACAACAGGATGGGAGAACCATAGATGGTGTCTACTTAAACTCATTAATCTGATGTATATTAAAATCAAAAGCCAGAGAGGGGATGTGAGAAGCCCAAAGCTGCACAGTAAGCTTTGTGCCTGAATCACAGCCCAGTGCTCTTCTGGTTGGTGGATTTGATGGATACCAGGAACTATCTTTGAGAAAGGAGTTGGACAGAAATAATATCAGGAATATTTCTGGACTCAAGTCAGTCCTGCATTCATTAGTAGCAAAAAGCACTGCTGGGCTTGCCTTTCTCTTTATCTGTAGTGCTCGACCCTTCTTTTGGGTGCATTAAGGGACACCAAAGGGTGATTTAGGTGAGTATATGGTGGTAGTTCGATACTGCAACTCCAAAAGGACAAGTATAATTCCTTTGCAATCGTCATAGATTGCCATTATAATTCTGACTCCAATTCTAATGTGTGTCTTTTCTCCCCAAAACCACCAAACCATTTTCTGATATCAGCTGGGTGTCTGTACTACGATCCAAAATTGATTGACACGGTCTGCCTGCAGACAGTGTCAGATTCCACAGGTTAATCTCTCAGTCCCACGAAATTCCTCTCTACTTCAGACACCAGTCCCAAGTCCAGGCTGTTACCTGTGCTTCTGACCAAGTCATCACTTGTTTCAGTGTACATATAAGGTTTCCAGTTACCAAAAAGATTGTGGAAACTATTTTTAATAGACCATACCATAAAGCATAATTGTTGTTGAAAAAGCTCACTTACAAATTTTTATCTTACTTATATCTATTTAATTCATTGTTCTTAATTATGTTTAGATTAGTCATGAAAATTTCATGAGACTGTAAACAGCTACCCATCATCTTAAATTATCTTTCTGCCTGATAAATTCTGGAACACAGATACCAAAAGCTTATTTGACTTTTAGTAAACCCAGGGAGAATAAAAGTATTACATTTAATGCTGATAACTCTAAAGACATGCCTATTTTAATTAAACCAGCAAACTTAAACTAGTTTTTATTTACCAAAGATTATCCTAGATCCCAGGAACTTGAAAAACATTTGGGTTAGTTTTTTGTATTCTGAGAGTACAAGATGCAAATCAAGATGTTACAGCTTTTGCTTTAAAATTTTAGCCATGAGACATATAATAATTCAAAATCCACTAGTTTATAACAGAACAGTTGTATCCAAGTTGCGTTTTTGGCAGATGGAATAAGTTAAGGTTTTCTGCTCAGGTGACTAAAGCGTCTTACTAATATTGTGAAAGAGACTTTTAAGATAGTTTATAGGCCTAGTTTTCAAAAGAGGCTTCCCCCTCCCTTTTCCCTTCTTGTAAGAATTACCTTGGTTCCTGTAGACAACAAGGTAGAAGACTCTGATCTCAAAACTCACAGAGAAATAATGCAAGTTTCCCCAAGAAGGACTTTTGTTCTCTAAGCCCAGATCTTTTATAATATCTGCAAGCCCTTTGGGATAAATAGGGGAAGTCTTGGTATTGGTTAAAAAAAAAAAAAAAAAAAAGTAGGAGGGCTTTGAATTGTTTCTAGAGCCACATTCCTGTTCTTATAAAGACTCAATCTGTAGGACAAAGACAGTTGTTTTTAATTCTTCAAAGAAATGGGTTGCAACCAGAAAATGGGTTGCAACCAGAAATGGGTTGCAACCAGAATAATACCAAGAGACTGATAGACCATCCAACAGTATATTTTTTAAAGATTTTATTTACTTATTTGACAGACAGAGATCACAAGTAGGCAGAGAGAGAGGAGGAAGCAGGCTCCCTGCCAAGCAGAGAGCCCGATGTGGGGCTTGATCCCAAGACCCTGGGATCATGACCTGAGCTGAAGGCAGAGGCTTAACCCACTGAGTCACCCAGGCGCCCCCATCCAACAGTATTACTTTCCATTTGCTTTTTTTGTATCAGGAAGATCTTTAACTAAGATGAAAATGAAAGGATTCCTATGTTCCAGATTGAATGCTACGTGTCTCTGGAATGTTTTACCAAATCCTTCCACAAAGGCTTGGGGTACACAGTTTCATTCTAGCTTAGGGAGAAGGCCTTAAAAAAAAAAAAATATCTCTTAGGCATTAAATATCAGCTTCCAATCCGACCAGCTTCTGACCATGAGGCTCCCCAAAACAAAACTAGCAAACCAACCCACCGAAGACTCTGCCGAGGACCTTCCTAGGTTTCAGCTGGGATAAACGGGAGGTACTGCCGGCAGCACAAACCACCTCACGGACACAAAGGGCGTCCCCAAAGAGGGTGAAAAAGATACCAGCCTGCCGGGACCTAGAGCCTTTCCCGAAGAAAACCGAAAGGAAGACTCGGACCCATCACTCTGGGATCTGCGAACAGCGGGTACCCGGCGGCACGCGCAGCACCACCCGCACGGACGGCCCCAGCACCGCGGCTGCCAAACCAAGTTCTCGGGACACAGAGACGGGACGAACGAGAGGGCAACGACCCTCCCTGGCAGGGAACAGAGGGACAACCAGTGCCAGCCTGAGAGCCAACCCACAGGCACCGTTTCAAAGATTTAATTCCTACGCAGTTTTGTTGTTGTTGTTTGTTTGTTGTTTTTTTCTTTTCCTGACAGTGAAGTCGTAGCTTCCTCCCTCGACCTCGACGGGAATCTGGAGGAACGAGCTCCGGCAAGAACTCTTCGTCTCCCGTGGCTTCCGCCGCTTCCCCCGATGCCGCCCGCAGGCCCCAGAGCGAGCTGAGGTCCCGGCAGGTCTCACGGGCCACGAGACGCTGCAGAGGAGGGAAAATGACCTTCCCTCCGCCCTGCGCAGCGAGGGCCCGGCTGAGACCCCGTTACCTCTGGGGCATCTGCCGGTGGATCAGCGCATCCAGGACGGTCGGAAGTTCTCCGCGGTGGTCGCGGTGACTCAACACTGTCCGTGCTAAGGTTAACCTTGTTCGGCCACAAACGACATTCTCCTCACCCAGGGCCTCACGCGGGACCCAGCCCAGCTTACGTCTGACCCAGTCTGGGGTCCGAGGCGGAACCGCTCCAGTCTGGGCTCCGTCAGGTTTCAAAGTCGGACCTCGTCCAGCTCTGGTCGGTTTTAGGCCCAGTCCAACCCGACCCGGTTTGGTGTCCGAGTCGGAACCACTCGGTCCCGGGACCCGGTCTGGCTTCCGAGTCGGAACCACTCCGTCCTCGGAACGGGCCTGGTTTCCCGTCGGAACCAGGTTTTCCGAGTCGGAACCACTCCGTCCCGGGACCAGGTCTGGCGTCCGAGTCGGAACCACTCCATCCCGGGACCAGGTCTGGCTTCCGAGTCGGAACCACTCCGTCCCCGGACTGGGCCTGGTTACCGAGTCGGAACCACTCCGTCCCGGGACCAGGTCTGGCATCCGAGTCGGAACCACTCTGTCCCGGGACCCGGTCTGCCATCCGAGTCGGAACCACTCTGTATTGGCACCCGGTCTGGTTTCCGAGTCGGAACCACTCTGTATTGGGACCTGGTCTGGTTTCCGAGCCAGAACCACTCTGTCCCCGGACCGGGTCCGGCTTCCGAGTCGGAACCACTCCGTCCCCGGACCATGTCGGAACCACTCCGTCCCGGGACCAGGTCTGGCATCCGAGTCGGAACCACTCTGTTCCGGAACCCGGTCCGGCTTCCGAGTCGGAACCACTCTGTTCCGGGACCCGGTCTGGCTTCCGAGCCGGAACCACTCTGTCCCCGGACCGGGTCCGGCTTCCGAGTCGGCCGGTCTCACTGCGGCAGCCCCCGGACCCGTCTGCAGTTAGGGCCGCGCCAGTCTGGAAGCTGCGCGCGCAGAGCTGGGGCGCTGGGATCCGGCTGCGCGCGGGGCTGGCCCGCCTGCTCCAGAGACCGCGAGGACGCCGCGGCGGCAGGAGCCCAGCAGGTACCTGCGCCTCGTTGCGCCTCGCTCCCGGGGGCTTGGGCTCGGGGGCCCGGGCTCGGGGGCCCTTCCGTCCTCTCCTCCGTCACCGGAGCTGTTCACAGATAAGCTGAAGCACATTAAAAACCCAAGATTCTGAGTATAAATTGATTCCAGTGGGAGCAGCCTCCGGCCCAGCAGTTGTACGAAAGGAAAGACTTGAGCAGGAGGAGGCAAGTTCCGATAGGCCCAGTAGGAAAACTAACGTAAAGTTGTGCGCCGGCATTAATTCAAAAGATTTAAAAAAAATAAAGAAGAAAGGTTGGCCGTTGCAAAGTTACTTTCCTTTCACGGGGAGGAGGGGTCCGCGGGGGGACCCCTTACCTGGCACAGATGATGCGGTTCCTGACGGGCTGGCCTGAGGTCCGCTTCTGAGGAGGCCAGAGCTGCAGGTCAGTCTCGGTTCCGTGCGGTTGGACGCGGTTTCGGACGGGACCGAGTTCTGGTCCTGCGGTTTGGTTGCTTTTGTTAACCCCTCATTCCTCCCTCACTCCCCCTACTTTTCCTTTCTTCGAGAAATATCTGTTCCAGGTCCCACGAGTATAGCAAAATGGATGGGATTCCTGACCTTCTGGAAAATGCACTCGATTAATTGTAACTCGGTGTGAAATACCCAGTGATGGGACGTAGGACAGCCTGAGCCGAGACGGAATCGGGGAGCTTCCCCAGGGAGGCGACTTCTAAACTGGACCCTGAAGCATTAAGGGGCTCAAACCTGACTGGGGGTGAGGGTGGGGTCTGGGGAGCTTCCAAGAAGGAAGGGCTAAATGTAGTGTGGGGAACATCATGTCCGTGCTGAGAAAAGAATTAAGATAAATGAGCTCAGAGAGGTCGGAGGGAGATGTAAGATGAAGCCATGTAAGGGACTTAGAATTTGTTCTAAGGGCAGAGGCAGTCGAGTCATTGAAGGGAGTGACATTGTTGAATTTGTCTTAGGGGTGAAATTTCATGGCTGCTGCAAATACAAGGGCCACTGATGATCATACTATTTGTTGATCCTACTGTGTTTTAAAAATACGTAAACAAATCCATAAATAAGTCAAACACTGGAAAATGAAATAGCTTCAAGGATACTTTGGGGGGGGGCGTGTAGGGGCTGAGGGAGAGAGAGAATCTTAAGCAGGCTCCATGCCCAGCATGGAGCCTGATGTGGGGCTCAATCTCACAACCCTGAGAGCATGATCTGAGCTGAAATCAGGAGTCGGAGGCTCAACGGATGGAGCCACCCAGGTGCCCCCAAGAACACTTTTTAAAGAGTAAGTCTCAAAACTCCCAAATGAATCATCTCAGTGGCAATGTAGGAGAGTTGTAGCCGTAACAGAAGTGGTAGATTTTGATGGAAATCAAAAGCTCTGCATGTAGTAGTTGCACAATGTATATTTGGGATCACTGGCATTCACATTACACCAATTGAGCATTCTGTAAAGACAGAACTCAGTGCTGGCTCCAGTCTCTTACTTCATAAAGTTTTTAGCGTATGGGAAGGAAATATTAATAAGAACGGGGGAGAAAGAAGTGTAAGTGATGCAGACTGTCTGCGCGGCCAGAATGGCTTAGAAACCTACAGAGACAAAGCGTTTCCTGTTAATGTCTAAATGGTGAGTAATGTCAATCTTTAAAATAGCCAGAAAGGTTTGGATGGATGTGAAATCTCAGGACAAAATGGAAGAACAGGATCATTAACTGGGCTACAGAGTATCCACTACACACTTAAGTACTCAGAATGAGTGATCTATAATGCTATTCATTTAGAAGTAAGCATTTTATAAATGTTACAATTCTTCCAAAGTTTATCATTAGCCTGGCCTCATTGGCTGATATTAGCTGAGGTTTAAGTTTAGCTATAATATGTGAAATGGCCACTTAAAGACTTTGAGAGCTCGTGTTGGATGGGAAGGTGGGTAGAAAGGAACAAACATGGCTATTAAAGACTGAGACTGCAGTGTCGTGATGGGTGCGTCGGGGATTTCTATCAGTCGCTCACAGAAGGTCAGTTAGGAGCATACTTCATGCTCACAGGTTCAGTGACGGATCTACTTATCAGTCACTTAACAAGTCAAAAATATTTACTTGCTACCTACTATATGTGCCTGATACATACTTTTCGGGCATGAGGATAAGCAGCATTCCTGCTTTCTGATATCCATCACCCCATTTCCAGTAAGGCTACACTTCCCAGGGGTATTCCCAGTCAGTGACGGAGCAGAGAGATGTTTGAATTCTCTAACTTCAAACTTTGGCCCGGGAACTGTCCTATGGCTATGCCCAACTTGCCTTCCATTGCAGCACAGCCCCAGATGCTTTTCCCCAGCCTTCTTTCCTTCCTTCCCCTTCATGCAGTCAGAACTGCATTACTGTGCTAGCTCTCTCACAAGCGCTCCCTCCTGGTAATTTTTTGCATGTTTAATTCTCTCTTGGTATTTGCTTCTTAGAGGACTCAGTCTAATTTAGGGTCCTTTCAGTTAAGGTGGAGAGCAAGATCTTTAAGAGATGTGTTATTGAAAAAACGCTAGGGCCACCTGGGTGGCTCAAATGGTTAAGTGTCTGCCTTTGGCTCAGGTCATGATCCCAGAGTTCTGAGATCGAGCTGGCATTGGGCTCCCGGCTTGGCAGAAAGCCTACTTCTCTCTCTCCTTCTCCTGCTCCCCCTGCTTGTGCTCTCTCACTCTCTCTGTCCAATAAATAAATAAAATCTTTAAAAAAAAAAACAACAACACTGAATGATGATAAGGATGTTGGATAAAGGTCTATGGAGGAAATGTTCCAAATATAGGGAAGAGCTAATGCAAATGCCCTGAGAAAACATGCTCAAGTGAAAGTAAGGAAGCCACTGTGGCTGGAGCAGAGTAGGAGTGGAAGAAGATGATCTCAGATGACAGTAGTTCCAGGGGGTGTATATGAACAGAGGCTGCAGCATCCTCTGCTGTCTGGAAGCAAACTCCTGTCAGGTGCCTGTTGGAGTCAGATGCCTACTGTTGTTTTATTCAGCTTTAGAATTTTAGGAATGACAAATCTGAACCAGAGGAAAGAGAGATGACTGACAAATCATGAGAATAATTACAGTTCAGTCTGTGGTCAGGCTTGAAGGTGGAGCTCCCGATGGCAGCTGGAGGGAGTCCCAGGGTATTTTCCGAGCATTGGCTTTCCTCCGATTACCCTCATCATGAATGAACAGAGGTTCATTAATTACAAAGCAGAATCTCACCTTTAGGGTTGCAGTTCTGGGGCTGTGACCTGAGCGTAGCTGTTCCTCTCCATCCTCTGCAGCCTGTTTTAACCACCCTTTGATTAATATCACGAGTCGGATGCTGGCACAGTCATAAGATGAAGCTATAATTTTAGGACTCTGTGTACATCACAAGGTAGATAAATAAGCAGAACGTCTGTCCTCCTCTACGTGTTCTGGACCTTAACTGATAGAACATCAAATGCAAGTGCTGGAGGGTCAGTCGAGAAATGAAGTGTAATGGGGTGTGTGCCTGAAAAGCTACATTTGCATATACCCAGGTCTATATATTTTTGCAGTAGGCAGATATCCTACCCTTATTACTTTCAGGACTTGGTTTCCTTTTCCATTAAATGAAGCAATAATAATGCCAGAGACACCTGTGTCACAACAAAGTTGTTGGACTATCTGGTGGGACCTAAATAAGAGAGTGCGTTGCAAAGGCTTACCATCTTCCTTTCCCTAACTCCAAAAGAATAAAGTCTCTTTCCTCACTCTTTTATTATGTATTTCTACCCCCTGAGATAGATTTTGTCTTTGTCAGCCCTTTTGTTGGTAATAATCCTGGCATTATTTCCTGGTATTATGATGAATTTGGATCAGAGTGAATTAAAATGTACCCAGGACAGGGGTTAAAAAAAAATAGAAGGAAAAAGGGTAAGAAAGATAAGATATAAGCAGGCTGGAAAAAAGAAGGTTCTTTTTGATCGTCTTTGAGGTCCTTCAGGAAATATTTTAAACTGTATAATTATCTATTATCACTGCACTATATTTCCTTGAATGCAATTCTATGGCAAGATTGTATCATGTAAATTCAAGTTTTATGAGTTACAAATAAAATTATGAAACAGATGGGAAATTATTTTAGGATTATAAGAATGAGAGCCATTGCTATCTTTGGAGCTACTGTGTTTGATGTTAAATTTTAGACCTTGGATCAGATAACAAGTTCATATACCATCCCTTCCATTTCATCTTTCTGGAGATGTGGCCACCATGAAGAGTTTCCACGAGGAAACTTAACCACCAGTTTCCTCATGAAAGAGAAAATAATATAAATTTGCCTACTTCCCAAGTTTGTAATGAAGAGCACAACTTAATATGTGAGCTACTTTGAAATTAGAAATCATTGTGTTGGCATGAGCTGTACATATAGATACATACATAAAACCCTTGAAATATCCTTGACACATTCCTTAAAGAGTTAAATATGTTTTGTGTTTTTTAGTGCTAGTTTTATTTATTGGTTATTTCCTTGTCTTTGTTGTATCTTCAAAACTACATATGATGTTGATAATAAATGGTCAGCATTCTCACACACAGATACACATACAGACAGATACACATACACACACGTGCGCGTGCACACACACACACACACACACACACACCCCTCTAGCTACTGATCACATGTCCAAGGCTATTATTTGGTAGTTATGAAAAAAAAAAAAAAAAGAACAATTCGATAAGAAAAGAACTAAAGAGATCCATAGGAAGAAAACCATGGAAAGTGATGGAAAGATGGGTGTCTCCCGGGATTTGCGCTGCCCTGAGCATAAAACATTAAAGCTTTGGACACCTGGTGCTACAGTTTGAATGTTTGTGTCCCCTCAGAATTCATATGCTGAAATCCTAATGTCTGGTTTGATGGCATCAGGAGATGGCAACTTTAGGAGGTGTTTAAATAGGAGAACGGAGCCCTCATGAATGAGATTGATGCTCTTATAAGAGACACTCCACAGAGCTCCTAGCCCCTTCTGTAGTGTGAGGACACAATGAGAATCCTGCCACCCTAAAGAGGGTACCCTGATTTTGGACTTCTAGCCTCCAGAACTATTAAAAACAAACAAGCAAGCAATTACTGTTGTTTATAAGCCACTCAGTCTGTTGCATTATGTTATAGCAGCCCAGACAGAGTAAGACACCAGGAGCCAAAATTTGACACAGAACTTAGGAAGAAGGGGTGTATCTGACGCCCCACCCCCCATCTTTCAGTATCTGTTCTTCACTCATTGCCATAAAAAACCAACATTCTGACAAACCATAAAAGACTCAATCTCAAAAAACAGGCTGAGGGTTGCTGGGGGGAGGGGGGACGGGAGAGGGTGGTGGGGAAATGGCCATTGGGGAGGGTATGTGCTATGATGAGTGCTGTGAAATGTGTAAACCTGGCGATTCACAGACCTGTACCCCTGGGGATAAAAATGCATTATATGTTTATTAAAATAAAAAAAAAAAAACAACATTCTGTCAGCAACACAAGGGTTGGTAAGCTTGGGAGCATGTGGGGACACTCCCCTGACAGGAACATTGCCACTCCTCTGGTGGAAAATAGAAGCAGAAAGCGAGGCTTGTCTCAGTGCAGGTAGCAGTGGAAACAACTCAGGAGTCTGAACAAGAAGGAAGACCATGGAAGGTAACGTATAGGGGTGAGTGCGTCTCCTGCACTACTCTGTTTGCACACGTGCGGCACCCATCCGAGGACCCATTTTGAGAGTGGGGATCTTATTACTAATACTAATACTGATAAGTATCAATTCTGCAGACTTCAGAGCTACCCTGCAATGTAATAATGCATAGGAGAAGTAGTGCACGTGAGAGACAGAAAGATACAGAAAAATAGAGGGAAGAGGGGAGAAAGAACCGTGAAAATTTGAAGAAGTAAGAAATTAAAGGGCGACGACAATAAGAAACATTCAGCATTTATTAACTGCCAGGCAGTATCCTAAATATGTGTATTATATTTTATTATAAAAGTAATATATGTAATGTAGACATATATTATTAATACATAATAGGTAAGTATATTATGTATTATGTTACTGCATATGTGTGTGTACATAAACATATACAAGTGTACCTGTGGACACACAGCTGTTTATTTCTTACCACATCCCTCAGGTAGGTAAGTTAGGATCCATATGATATCCTGCCTCTCGAAAGCTGAAGCAAGGAGAGGTTTAAGTGAATCACCTAAGGTCCTACTGCCAGTGCATAAGAGAGCTGGAGTGTGAATCCCAGAAGTCTGTCTCTTAGACTCACAGTGCGAATCAGTATATTCTGCCTGGGTTCAAATAAGAGGGTTTTTGTTTTTTTTTGTTTTTAGCTGGATCTTAAAAGATGAGAAATGCAGTGATGAGGGGCTCATTGAGCAGAAGAAATACCATAAGCAGGACTATGGAGGTGGACAGCTCAGTATATTATAATAGAATGGTGGTGGGTAATGATAAGTGGTTGCTTGTAGGCTATCCAAGACAAATGGTCTGAAAATTCAGTATCTTATTCCTCAGCCTGTCATCTAAGACTCAAGAGATTATGCCATAGGGTAGTAGAAATTCCAATGATGAAAAATTTCATCAGTCCCTGCTTTAATTACAAATGATGAGTTGGAAGCCGTAGGGACTTATAACAGAAATGGTCATCTATGATGGCCATTGCTCTGAAGTTGTATCTCCTCACATCTGAATTCCCCATGGCAGCGGCTCTGGACAGAGTTGGAGTGCCCAGACAATAAGAGTACCCTTTCAGTATCTGAGATTTCCTGGGAGATCAAAATTCTGTCTAGCATCACCTCTCTTCTGCCTGCTGCTCTGAGGATTCCCTCCAATCATTTGTCCTTGATCAGAGGTTGGATGCTCTTCTTTCTCTTCCCCTAAGCATAGGGCCCAGGACTCTGAGGCAATATGACAGCATGTGAGTTGCCAAGGTTCCAAATGGCCCGTCTCTGTGGACTCCTTGTTCTCACACTCTCTGGGCTGGAGATGTCTCTCCTTTGCAAGGGCAGATGCCAAAAACCCAATTTCCTGCCAACTTAGTTAACAAGCACTTATTGATCACTTACTGAGTACAGAATGGCAAATAATTTGTATTGAAAAGTACTAAAGAAATAACAAACTTGGTGCCTATAGAAGTATAGATGCTAATGGGAGCGGAAATCATTCTTGCAACAAAAATAAGGTGGTTATAATTTAATAAGATGCAAATATAAAATGATTTGTTATATTTCAATATAATTCTGCAGCATTTCTAATGATGAAACCAAAGGAAACTGTGATAACTAATGGTTCTTAAATGCTGTTCTTAGGAGAGTAAACATTCAATATAGAGCCACCGAAGTCAAGAGCGTAATATGACCTGTGGAAGAACCAGGATAGGCTTAATGAGAGCAAACACATGTGCTTCTCTGTGCTGTGGACAGAGGTGATCATTCAAGGCTCAGACTTTTAAGTTTAACAATTCTTTATGCAGGTCTTCCAAGAAGAAAATCAATGTTGTTGTTTTTTGTTTGTTTGTTTTACAAATTCAAGATTAGAGGGATTTTTAGGAAAAGTCTAAAATGTTTAGTGAAGTGTTTCTGTAGAATGTATATGTGTGGAGTGATGCAGTATATAAAGGATCAAGGCAGCATAATCAAGGGCAACTTTTCAGAAAAAAATGTGTTTTGAGTTCCTTCTTCTAAGTTGTGAAGGGTGTACAATAACCCAAAGATGAAAGGAAATTCCAGGAAACATTCCAGAAAATCTTGGATTCCCTACAGGCTGATTTGGCTACAGGGCAAGGATCGCAGATTTAAATATGTAGGCAATAAAAATTACTTATAAAAGTTGTGTAATTGCAGGTGAAGGAAGACCTTGAATTTTGGATGCTATTTCCCAATTAATCATATTTACAAAACTAGATAGTTATTTAGAAATTAACACTGGTTTCAAAGTAATTTAGAATGACAAAGTGAGACTTGTTTAATTAATAGATTTGAAATTGTTCTCATCTCTTCTGAGAGAACAGGAGAGAGAAAGAACAAGGCTGTTTTTAAATCATCACAAATATTTGATATCCTTTAGACTGAAACAGAAATTAGACCTCTAAGGAGGAACTAGTGAGACAGAATGGTGAGGGAAAGAAATAGAAGTGAACAGAGAAAGAGAAGGGTTTCAAAAATAGAATGTAACCAGAGGAAAAGGACAAAAGAGGGTGAAATGAGGTGGAGGTAATGACAAGTTTAGAAAATAAGCTTTGAAAAAGACCTTTGTTCAGTTTGTGAACTAATCTGAACTTTCTCATCTAGAGAAGTCCTGGGTGGCATAATGGAGATGTTGTTACAGAGTAGCAACAGAAGCTATGAAGTTGAGAGGCATGTCTCAGCCATACATACTGTTTCTCCTTTCAAATTCACCGTTCGAAGAATGCCTTCCTTCTGGTGGGAGACTGAGTGAAAGATCGCAAGGTGCTACTAGCGCAAGCCCTACCACGGAAGGATCTAAGGCCAAGGAAATGGAGACTGCCCTCTAAACACGCTGAATAGTTAGCCATCAACTATAGCTTAACCACCTTCACTCACATTTGCTCTATTGGCCTGAGTGGGAAGGGAATGGGAACCCCAGGAGCAAACAGCAAGAAATTCAGGCATTAATGTGCACTAAGATATTATTCCATTGAAAACTGGGACACAAGAAAATTGGATTTTGTCACCTTCCTAGTTCTAGATTCATACTGTTCTTTGCTCTTCTATAACTTGCATGAAATGCCTGCTGCAAAATGCTCATTACAGAGACAAGGAGCCTGGAACCTACATTCCATGGTATATCAGGAGATTAATGTTGAGACCTAGGTGTCATCCTTGACTTCTCCTTCCCACATCCAGTCAGTCCCTAGGTCTATTCTACTTTGAAAATATTTGAATTTCTTTCATTTTCTCCATTTTTAATAGCTATGTTCTTATCCACACCATCATTATCACTTGCCTGGATCACTGCAAATGCCTCCTAACTGGTTTTGTTGTTGTAGTGCTTAACTCTGCTGTCAATTCCCATTCCCCATCTCACACCCCTATAATGTCTGATCTTTCTACAGCTAGGACAATCTTCTAAACTGCAGATCTGATCATGTCATCCCTCTGCTTTGCTAACCATCCAGTGGCTCTCCAATGCCCTTGTATATAAACTCTAGGTACCTTATAATGGGCCTGCATAATCTGGCCCCTGCTCAGTTCTCTAATTGAGAATTTTTACATTCTAATAGCTTACCTCCCCGCTTGCACTCTGTACTCCCACAAGTTCAACTTCCCTGAATACACAAGGTCTGGTTTCCCTTCTAGGCTTTTGGATGTTCTGTTTCCTCCCCTCTGAACATACTCTGCCTTCTCCCTGTGCTCTTTTATGGCCATCATTTCTTTCCAGGAGTTCCCCTTGCTCCAGGGCTGGGGTAAGTATCCCTAAAATGTTTTCACATTTTGCCCTGTCACTTCTCGATTTGTTCTGTCTCTGTCTTATCCACATGGTCATATCCTTTACCGAGTTACAAAGTAACAGACTATGTTTGGTCTTTTCATCATCATGTGTCAGAATTTAGCACAGTGTCTAGCACTGAGGAAAAAATTAACACTTACACATGGATTTAATACATTTCAGCCAGACATTTCACAAATCCTCTAATGTCTTATAGATAAGCAAGGATTTTGTGTCTAGATTAATAGCTAGTTGACTTGACATTCCTTAAGAACTCTCCAGGAAAAAAGAAAAAATACACACACACACACACACACACACACCCTCAAATGCCAAAGATCACTGCAAATGGTGATAACTTTAACATGTCCTAAAAACAAAACAAAACAAAACAACAACAGCAACAAAAATGTGCTGAATGTGGGTTCTCATGATCTTACAGGATTTCTGAGCTGTGGTTTATGGTGCATTTAAAATACTGTGTTAGTATGTTATCTGAGTAAAATTTAAATTAAAAAAAAATACTCTGTTACCTGCTGGGGAGGGGCGGAATACTCATAAAATAGTATAGAAACACATTTCAGTTATTCATTTACCTCATTACCGCATGAGTCAAGTGGAATAAACAGAACAAAAAAGGGCTTTATCTTTGGAGTCACTCAGACCCAGGTTCAGATCCCATGTTGGATACAGATCTCTGGAAAAACCTCAGCTAAGTTGTTTCAACATGTTCAGCCTCCATTTCCTTATATGTAAATAGGAATGAAAACACTCCCTCCAAGAACTATAGAAAAAATGTCTATAACCTGAAATAGCAGTCAGCACACAGAATTTCTAGAGTAAATAAATATCTAAATGAAACTGGAGTGAAATGATGGGACACAGCTTATTTTTTATTCAACACATTTTATCAAGTTTGTATATTGTGATAGGCACTCAACGAGAGTAGAGTACAAAAATAACTATGTAATTCCACCCTTAGGAATCACAGGCCAAAAAGAATGACAGAAATGGTGACCTGATAGCATAGAGTACTGCGTGTCATAGATACCGTAATGTGGAAAGTGCACTGAAAAAAATTGAAAAGCTCAGTAATGGCCTCTGTTGCCAGGGATGTGAGGCTGTGAGCCTGGCAGGCATAGCTGGTTGTAGGGTAGTGGGTACAGGCATTCTGGAGAACATTCCAGTTATACCTAGTCAGGTTAAATGTTGGACTAGCCTTGCTCCTCAAGTCTTTGCTGGGTATATATTCAAAAGAAATTTTCCTACATGTATCTTAAAGGATGAGTAAGAGGGTTTTCGTTCCAGTCAGGGGGAAGGAGTGTAAGAGCCCCAGTAGGGGAGGTAAAATGCGGCAGCTGCACATGATGGGATGTCAAAACTCATGAGACACAGTGTACTAGATGTCCAGTAACTGTATGGGTGGGTCTGGAAAACAGAAAAAACGGAATGAGGAATATAACAAACTTTCAGTTATACACATTAAAATATATATTAACCTCAAAATGACAGCATACATACATGAACTCATATAAACAAAAGGGTATTGGCTAACTATATTAGGCTAATTTTCTATAATATGGAGAATGAAATGGAGATACATGGGAAATAAATAAATTAAATAAAACAAAAGCAGATCCTTTAAAGACAAATCATAAAAATCTGCCATGATCTGAGGAGTATGTATTAGCCAATCCTGTCTGTTGTGGGGGGAAAAAGGGGTAAAGAACACACGGTCTTTCTTAGGGTGAAGGGAAAAATGCCACAGAACAGCATTCACTCTTTTAACAAATATTTATTTTTGTGCCTACCATTATTTGCTAGGAAAAGAAAAAGAACAAAAGAATCTAAATCCCTGAACCTAATAGTGCTTAGATTTTTTTTTTTTTTTGAGTGGGCACGCAGATTGTGTACACAAATTAATGACACACATCATGTGTCAGAAATGCTGTGAAGAAAGAGAAACCAAGGTAAGTAGTTAAGTGAATCTAAAAAACAAGGATGCTCAAAATAAGGCCAAGGAAAATTTGCCTGGAAAGGTGGCATTTGAACAGAGATATAAATAAAGTCAGGGAGACCCATCTGAAAAGCCAGGTTGTGGAATAAATGGGCTCTGGCACCAATGTCAACGTGGGAACGATTGTTCTCTCTACCAACAAGGGATGCTCCAGCACCAGCTGGGGTCCTACAATTCAACTCAATTCTGATGCTAGTATGTACCAGGAGATAGTGTCAGAGCTCACAGGTTAGAGGTCAGTCCTACAAGAATGCCCATCTCTCCACAGTACGTCCCACTTTAGATACCTGTCACAAAGCCAGGTTATCACCTTCTGACCCACTGGCTGTAAAGCAGAGATTCCCATGACCCCTCTTTGGGATCAATTAATTTGCTAGAGTGGCTCACAGAACTCAGAGGAACATTTTACTTACTAGATCACCAGTTTATTATAATAGGATATAACTCAGGCATAGCCAGATGGAAGAGACGCAAAGGGCAAGGTATGGGGAAGGAGCATGAAAGCTGTCCATACCCTCTTCAGGTGGGCCGTCCTTGAAATCATCCTCCTGTTCACCAACCTGGAAGCTTTCCAAACCCAGTCCTTTCAGTTTTTGTTCTTATTCTTGTAGTAGTTCTTGTTTATGGAGGCTTCATTACATAGGCCCAATTGATAAAAATCACTGGCCATTGGCTATTGATTCAACCTCCAGCCCATCTCTCTTCCCTGGAGGGTTTGAGGGGTTGGACTGAAAGTTGGCTCCCCTGGCAACCAGCCCCCATCTTTAGGTGCTTTCCAAAAGTTGCCTCATTAACATTACAAAAGATACCGTGATCACTCTCCTCATTTCAGAGTGTTTAGGGTTGTAGGAGCTCTGTGCTAGAGTAGGGGAGGACTGAATATATGTTTATTATAAATCACAGTTCCACAGGGAACAAATAAGCCCACTAAGGCAATGATGGGTGAACAATGAGTGAGCTCACAGGCTTGAAGCAGGAGAGGCCAACCCAGCTGATGTGAGAACAAGAACCATGTGGAGGGGGAGGTCAAACAGAATGCGTGAGCCAAACCATGTAGGGTCTCAAAGGGCAAGGTTAAGTATTCTGAATGTGAAGAGAAGCCAGTCACAGAGTTTGAGCTGGCCAGTAGATGACTTGACTTCCTTTTGACAAAAGCTCCCTCAGGCTGCTCTCAGGGACCTTTAGGGGAGGGTCAAGAATAGAAGCAGAATCATTGAACACTACATCAAAAACTAATGATATACTATATGTTAGCTAATGGAACATAATAAAAAAAATTTTTTTTAAGAAGAATAGAAGCAGAAATAGCAGGCAAGAGACCATGGCACTCATCCAGGTGGAAGAGGATGGCGGTTTGGGCTGGGTGTGATCAGGGCTTCAGTGGGATGTTTAGTTTCTCCTACAGAGCAACCTCAGGAAAGGACATTGTAGGATAAGGGAAATATTTTGAAGTGCCTCAGAGATGTGAGCTTCTCGATGACTTAGAGCATATGGAAAGTGAAGGAGGGAAGAAAATACATATACAGAAAGACTTGATTCGGAAGGGCTGAATTGACAAACTACAGGGTTTGGACCCTTCCCTGCAGAAAATGGCACCACCAGGGGAACAGACTGATTCAGACCTCAGCTTTTATAAGATAATTATAGGAGCCTTGTAAGTGATGACTTAGAAGCAGCAGAAGGCGAGAGGTGAGCAAAACTTAGACTAAAATCATAGCAGTTCTTGATGCTAAGAGAAGGCATGTTCATGTAATTAAGTATCTAAGGTACTTAAATGCTCCGCATAATGGATACGATAATTATACCTACCCCTCTGGTTTCTTATCATGTTAAATGAGTTAGTGCACGAGGGGTGTTTCGAATAGGATCATGACACAGGGTAATCCCTCCACAAATATTAGCTATTACTTCTGTAAGTAGTAATGATATTATTTCTACATACTGTTGTGTGTACTAGTACTACCTCTATGTGTTTGGCCTGCAGACACTACAAGGAATATATCAACATTCGTCATTAGTTGGGGCAGAAAGTATTGAGGGAGCTTGTAGCTCAAGTAACGGTAACAGCAAAGCTAACAGCTGTATTGGTGCAGGGTGCTCTGGGAGGATCTGGAGACGGGAGAATAACTTAGAATAGAGCCATGTCAAATGTTTGGTGGGAAGAAGGAGAATTTGAGAAGGCGGTGTAAGAGCAAGACGCAGCCTGGTACAAAGTGGAAAACCTTGACTTTGAAATCCACCGGCTGTGATCGAATCCTGGCTCTGTCCTGTCCAAGCAGTTTGGTTTTTAGCAACTTCCTCCCTTTAAGCCTCAGTGTCCACATCTTGAAACTGATTGAATTATCTTATGTCCCTTATGACAAATCTTAGATGTTTCATTCATTTTTAAAAAAATAATGCAGGTGAAATGCTTAACATGTTTTCTTAAGAGAACAAGCTATATTGTTATATTTTGCTTATTATTATGATTCAGCCAGCTCATATGCAGAACACTGCCAGGTTCCGTCTACTGATTTCTGTCTTTCTTTGAATGCTGTTGTCTCTCACCCTGTGAGAAGGTCAAAGCCTGGCTTGACATTTGCATTTTGTTTCCTTAGTTTCTTCTGCCTTTACCTCAGTATCAAAGAAATCTCCCTGAAGATTTAATTTTGTTAAACATAGCTGCCCCTCTTGCCTAAAGAATGTGGCATTTTGATGTGATTTGCAGACTTTCAGAATGGAAGATGCTCTATAGCATTAATGCAGCGTACAGCACTCACATGGTAATGAACTGGTGTCACTATCCCAGACGGCCACTGAGCCAGAGACCCTCGTCACGTGTTGGGTGTCCAGAGATTCTACTGTGTAGGTGTTTATGAGAGACGTCTGGTGAAATGGAGATCTTCTTTTAAGGTGACAAAATCAGCTTCCCTGGTTTTCCTTCCCTGCCCCTCTGTCTTTTCACATTTAGACAGAGTCAGAGAATATCTCTGCTCAAAGGAACATTCGCATGTGACTATTAATAGGACGTTAAGAACTATGGTCACAGAGGGTTTGGAGGGAGCTTTAAAATATTTAGTTCGACTCATGCCGTGTTGTGCCATGGAAGCTTAAATGACCCCTGGAGTGAACAATTTACTATCTTCTGAGGCCTCCCATCCCAATTTTGGATCACTATGACTGCTCAAATATTATTTTATTTTTATACTGACCTTAAAGTGTGTCTCCCTATAGCCTATACCTATTTGCTGAGACCCAGAGTTCTACACGTATTTTATCTGTGCCCCTCAAATATTTTAAAACACTGAGCACATTGTTCTGACCCAGTCCTGTCTTAGGTTTCTTGCTTGACTTTTCTTGCACAACCGTCCTGTTGTTTTCCTCTGAAATTGTCCCTTACTATGTTCTTGTGCAAAACGGAGTGATGCTCAGGTGACACTCATTCACTTCTTTCAATTACCCAGAGAAGATAAGGAAGTAATGACAGGCATATAACCTGCATAAGCTCCTATGGCTAGTAAAAGTGTGTATGGGATCCAGTTCAGGTCTACCTGATGCAGAGTGCACACTGATGACAGACATACTGTGTTGCCTCCACTCTTTGATTGAAGCTCTTTATGCGAAAATTCAAAGCAGAGTTACTGCAACAGTAATAATACTCAACTTATGATTGATAATAATCACTAAGATTTGTAGAGAGCTTACCTTTCTAGTACATTTACTCTATTAGCTCTTCGTCCTCAGAGTAATTTTGAGGCTCTCATTTTACAGATAAGGAAACCAAGGCACAGAAAGATCAAGTCACTTTCTTAAAGTTGTGTGGCTGCTAAGTGGCAGAACTAAGACTCAAAGCCTGAAAGTCCATCTTGTGAGAGCCTATGCTCTGAAGCACTATGCTGTAACCCAAATTCCCAAATCTCATGTTATCCCATGGAACAGTCTGAGGCAACACACATTTGTGTAAGCAGTGTCTCCCTTGTGCCTACTGAACTAGGTGATACTCCTCTGTGTGTGTGTGTGTGTGAGTGTGCGTGCACGCACGTTCCTTATTTCACATGAGAATTCCTCATGCCCTAACTTTCTCACACTGCAATTGTTCATTGGAATTTTTTGCAGGCCCACCATTTGTCCCTATCAAAGGCCAGATTTAGGGATTCAGTCCATTGACTCAGCCTGATGAAACTTGTTTTGTTCCCTCATCGATCATTCCATACCCACTTGCTAAAATTTGTGCCGATTACTAAAATGATAAACATATCTCCTAGCCTTCATCTAAGTTATTAGCAAAATCTTTTTGCACAAGATTGAACTTATACATTCAGAGGGGAAGGATCTTAAACTTCCAGGAGGATCTTTAGTCTTTAAGCATTTGACAGATTTATTAAGCAACACTCTGCAGCAGGCATTATAGTAGCGATGGTAAATGCAACTTTTAGCAAAAATAAACTGTATATCCTCATGGCATTCTTAGCCTACAAGTGGGAGAAATATATTAATCAGATAATAATTCAGATTAATGATATGTATCCTGAGAGAGCTATGCAGGATCTGTGGGTTGAAAATTGTTCCTCTGTAGAAGTGGTGGTCATGCTGAGATTTCCACAATGACCTGGGCTAAGTACAAAGAGGGGAAAAAGGCAGACCAGGCTTTGTAATAAATTCTGTTTGGCAACAAGACTTTAAACTGGTTGAACCATTGTCTTAAATAGCATGTGAAATTGTTGAAGATGGAACATTTGCATTTAATAAACCTTAACAATATTCTAGTTCCAGTTGTCTAAACCTGTTGCTTTGTGTCATGCAGGAATACATCATAAATGAATAGTGCCCTATTTTTGAAGAGTTCCTGAAACAAAACTGTGGAAAATCCTGAAAGACTCAAAGTTGAAGTTGTTTCTTAATTGTAGGACTTTTCAGATCCTTAATTATATTTAAATATATTGTGAATTTCTGTGAGGGTATTTTAGAATATGGTGTTTCCTAAACTTATTTGTATGATATTCCTTTTTTTTCTGTGCCATACCTCTTATCCACCCCCCCCCCCCCAGTTTCCAGAATAGTTTGGGAAACACTGATCTAGTTTAAGCCAACCCAACCTATTAACCCCCATGGCTTGAAGCCTCTCTGAAACATTCCTATCAAATTATTATTGCGTTCTTGAATAGCTTCAGTGAATGAGAAATACAACCGGTGATTTTTTTTTTCAGATACATGAAACACTTGGACTTGGCCTAATTATCTTAGTCTTGTGAACTTAGTTGCCTTTTATTAGTCTATTGGTTCCCAGAAGCATAGTAATGGTCATTTATTTTGTGATTCTCAGGAGGAGAAATGTATATTCTAAAGGTGAACACTAGGTTGGGGCAGAACCATTGAAGTCTGAATTAGTCATATTTTATTTTTATAAGAAAGACACTTGATGCTCTACAAGTACCATTTTCTAAACCTCATTAATAAATAAAAAATAAAGAGCCTGCATATGAATAAATGATGAAAGTGCCTCCCTTGGTAATTTTTTTAAGTTTCTGAAAATAGTTCCAGTCTTCATCTACAAACTTAATGCAGTTAGAGCCACTGAGAATGTCATTATGTTGCATGTTTGTTGATAGAAGTGGAGAGAAAGAGGGAACCCTATCACATGTGTAGAAGATATCTTTGAACATGTAGATCACTTATACAATGCAGATTATTTACAGTATTTTTGAAGATTGCTGTGGATAGCATAATGTCAAAAAAGGGCAAAATTTATAGCAGGTAAGTGCGGAAGAATCAGATGGCCCACTGGAGTGGAGCTGATCACTTTAATATGCTAATATATCATCACTGTTCCTAGGATCTGCTTCTATTATTACTCATACATCACATTAAGCTGTTTACGTGTCTTTTCCACTACCAGCCTTGGGGGGGTTTTGGGAGGTTTTTTTGTTTGTTTGTTTTTTAGGTCAGGGTCATGTCTGGCTTAAATTTGTTTTTCTAATGCTTAGCATACTTCCTGATATAAAGTAAAGGTTCAAGAATTATTTAATTTTTCACTGTAATGAATATCATATTCCAGGAATTGTATCTCTAGGACCCACCCAGTAGAATTTCATTTGTGAAAGTTGAACAAAATCACTCTTGATGATGTTAGGAGCCCAGCTGGTAGGTTGAAATTAGCCTTTGTGTGGGAGTGTTTATACCTAGGAGACTGCTAAGTACAGTTGACCCTTGAACAACACAGGTTTGAACTGCATGGGTCCACCTATACATGGATGTTTTTACAGTAGAGTAGTGCAAATGTATTTTCTTTTCCTTATGATTTTCTTAATAAACATTTTCTTTGTTCTACCTTTCTTTATTGTAGGAATACAGTATATAATACAACATACAAGATATCTGTTCACCAACTATTTATGATACTGATAAGGCTTCCAGTCAACAGTAGGCTGTTAGTAGTTAAGTTTTGGAAAAGTCAAAAGTTATGAGCAGATTTTTAAAAAAGATTTTATTTATTTGTTTATTTGAGAGAGAGAGAGATAGCAAGAGAGAGTATGAGCAGCAGAAAGGGCAGTGTGAAAGGCAGAGGGAGAGGGAGAAATCTGCCCCATATATGCAGATTTCTGAATGTGTGTGTGGGTCCGTGTCCCTAACCCCTGTGTTGTTCAAGGCTCAGCTGTACTACAGACACTGCCTCCCCCCATAGGAAGCTGGTTGTTGACCATTTACCATCCCAGTAATTTCTGTGCCTCATACATGTGCTCCTCAACTCCATTTCCTTTTCTCTTGTTCTTTGATATAAGTGCCTAGAAGTTCTTGTCGATTTAGACTTGCATCTTTAGCCTTGGCTGATTGTGTGCCTGACCTTAAAAAAAAAAAATTATCCCTGGGGTGCCTGGGTGGCTCAGTTGGTTAAGCATCTGACTTGGTTTCGGGTCAGGTCATGATCTCGGGGTCCTGGGATGGAGACCCATGTCTGGCTCTGTGCTCAGCAGGGAGCCTGCTGGTCCCTCTCCCTCTGTTCCTCCCCACAGTTCGCAATCTCTCTCTCACAATCTCTGTCTCTCTCTCAAATTAATAAGTAAATAAAATTTAAAAAAAAATTATCCCTGACTCTTTAAACACATGCGTGTCTGTCTGTCTCTGTTTCTTTCTGTCACATTTAGTGGAAGCAAGGCTCATTCAGACATCACCTTTCACTGAAGGAAATCAGTTTTGGCTGGAGTCTCGTAATTAAGGACTGCATGGTGCATAGGGAAAATCATGGATTTCACTGTTAGAGCTGGAATCCTCCCTTTACCTCCTTGCTATGTGTCTTTGAAGAAGTTACTTAACCTCACTAATCCTCTGTCCTGTAATCTGTAAAGGAGACAATAAAGCCAATCACACAAGTTTACTGTGAGGATTATGAGATCATGTATCTAGAATAATCTAACAGAGTGCCTGGTTCAGAATAGGTAGACAATAAATAGAGCTATCTTATTATGCCATGTTTTTCTTTGAGGATTAGAACTGGGTTTTTACTCTGTCAGCTGCACATCTGTGTTTAAATATGAATCGGAGACAAAGGGCCTGGAATAGATGCCAGGCTTTGCCACTTACGGGTTGTATGATCTGGGCAGAACTCTCCGAATCTCAGCCTTCCCACTTGTGAAAGAGGATAATGATGTCTCACTTGCCTCCCTCACAGTGCAGTTGAGAGAATCAAATGAAATAATAAATCTGAAAGAAATTTGAAAACAAATATGAGAACACATACCAAGAGGCAACTTACAAATGCATGTATCATTAGCAAACAATTCCACCTTTCAGGAATTTAACTGAAAAAAAATGTTATAGAAGGGATACATACAGAATATGCATAAAACAGATCATTGTAGTGGTGTTATTAATAAGAAAATTGAAAATAAACTACATAATGAGAATTATTAAGTAATTAAAATACACTCATATAGTGGAATGGTCTGCACACATTAAATTCATTTTATATTAAACCTAAATATATACCACATTGTTTTAAAGCAGCTACCACTGGGTGGTAAGATTCTTGGTGACTTTTCTTTCTCTTCTTTGTATTTTCTAATTACTTTATGATTCATATATACCACTGGCATAATAATAATAAATGTTTTAGAAGATATCATCATTGTGTGGGATCTACAGCGCATTAAGTAGAAAAAGGATAGTAACAAAGGTTATAAAGACAGTATGCAAGGGGCGCCTGGGTGGCTCAGTGGGTTAAAGCCTCTGCCTTTGGCTCGGGTCATGATCCCAGGGTCCTGGGATTGAGCCCAACATCGGGAGGGAGCCTGCTTCCCCCCTCTCTCTGCCTGCCTCTATGCCTACTTGTGATCTCTGCCTGTCAAATAAATAAATAAAATCGTAAAAAAACAAACAAACCCAAAAACAAAAAGCAGTACACAAAGCATGAAGAACATAGTGGCAATAGCAGTATGTGAACAGAGTAGGTTGTGAGTAAAGGTTTTTGTTTTATACATCTTGATCTCTTAACATTTCTGCATTGAGTATATATTAGTTTTATAATTGGGGTAGAAGCACTAAAATACATCAGTGAAACATGGGGAATCAATATTTAGGTGTTGTCATTGTTACCATCCAATCAGCAATATTCACCATTCAGGTGAACTTACCTCCAGAATGGCTGCACTAAAAGGATACCCTAGAATTATCATCCTTTCATCTTCAGAGTCTCATAGTTTTAAGACTGGACACAGCACCTTGAAAATTACTTGAGGCACATTAGTGTTTATCTATCTTTTTATTTTAATTTGGGAGTGAGGGATAACCCAATAAGAAATTGGACTTTTCAAGTCAAATCAGCTCATTCTTCCCAATTTTAGAAATATCTGTTCTTGTTATATACTCAAGGCAGCAGTGAAGAAAATGTGGCCATGATGGTAGGAAGAGTTGGCTGAGATGGGGGAAGGGTTAGCTGAAGTTTGAGCCTTCTGTGGCTACTGAAAGGAAACATTCCATACACACATTCCCAGTGGGAATGGCTGTAGTAGACTGTCCTACCCATATTTTCTACTGGAAAGTCCTCAATATGAAGGACCTAGACCCTTGAATCTTTGTTTCTACTGAGTGATCACACCTCTCTGGCCACACCATATTGATCAGGGTGTCCTGGGATGACTTGTATGCAAGTAAAATTCTTAAGACACAGGTTCTACATATCACAGAAATGTGGTCATAGCATTGCACTCTCCTAAAAGATGATTGAGGAGCTATAGTTGCTGGGGTCCTGGGATCTGTCCTGACTCCTCACTCCTAAGCTTTTGATTTTTCAACCCATCTTCCATTTTATGAACTACCCCATTTCCCTTCTAATAAATTAACCTCCTTTTTAGTCTCATGATTAGGTAATCAGTTTCTGTTGCCTACAACCAAAAGAATGTTAACTAATGAAGTATGTGTCTATCTAAAAAAACAAAACAAAACAAAACAAAAAAACAAAAAAACCACAAAACCATCAGTTGGATGAAGAGCGTGAGATACTTAACTAGGTCACTGATAATGATCATGAATGAATATACTTGTCCTAAATCTGCTTTTAGGAAACAGTGCAGCTGAATAGAATAGACTTACACTGAATCTGAAGGTGAATTATCTAAAATTTCCTGAGAGGGAATTGCTGTTATGGGGGCTATGTTGTAAAAGAGGAACCATTATGCAGTAAGCCTGAATCATGAATTGAAATGTGCTTGGAAGACAACAGGCAAATTTGGTGACTAGTGAGAGACATAGATTAGGGCCTGAAGTTTCATGCATCTAGCCAAGCAGATAGAGAAAATTACTATGTTATGTGGGGAAAACAATGTTAGATATTTTATATAAAATATATACACACATACATATACCTTACATATATACACACATGTACATACACACACACATACACATACCTTGAAGAAGTAATGCAGAGATAAGCAATGCTTTTTAAAGTGTAAGACATTAGTTAACTTTGTTATAACGCTTCCACGTCCCACACAGATGTTATTTCTATACCTAATCCAATGTCTATTCTAGTGATCTCCATCTGTGATTTTTAAGTCGGCCATGACATCTTCAATTATCTGAAGATACACCAAAAATTTATCAAAGATTCTTGAAACAGAATTAAATGTCATACCTGCTAATTATAAAAATAAATGCAGGTACGAGGTAGTTTATGTCATAGAATTAAACTGATGGCTTCTAAATGCTGCTTGTTCATGGAGGTTTGGAACTGCTGATTTGGGAACTGCAGGATAAGGCAAATATATCAAAAGATGCAGGCAGAAAAAGCCATGCTTGTGATGAGGAAAGATGGAGAGCTGGTGACAAAAGCTGTTGAGTTGAGAACACCTTGCCACTTATTATAGTTAAGATAGCTTGCCTTGCCTTGGGCTCTTTATTTTAATGTAGATGTCTAGGAGTGAGTGGGTGATTGAGAGAAATGGAGAGAGGTTATGTGTCTTCACAGGGCAAGATGGCAATTGAATGACTACCAAACCCATCCCCTGTGATGTTAATATATGCACTCATTGTTCCACCCTCTTTTCTACTAACAGTAAACAACATTTGTCACTTGGAATAGACCACTTTTCACTTCCAAACTGATGGTGAACCCACATTTGTATTTCAAATACCAAAGCTCGGGCAGCAGAAGCAGGAGGCCCAGAAAAGATGTATGTGGTGGGTGGAAAGGGAGAGCAGGACAAGGTTCGCATGTGCAATTTGGCAGATCGTTCATAAGTCTGGCCTCCATGACAGGAGATGGCCTAATGCCTCATTAATTCCTGCAGAGATGACGATGATGTATCACCCCCTTTCAATCTGAAACTAAGTAATGCATTAAAAAAAAAAAACCTAATTTGCACATGTTTAATGCGTTCATTAAGCTATTAGTCTTTCAACAAGAGATTTAATAGCAAATTAACATTTCTTTTAAATAAAAAAAAAATATCATCCCCCCAAAGTCCCCAGTTAATACAATTATTTTGTGCTTTGAGCAAATGGGCTATAGGAGAAAACACTTGGCACTAAATTGGGGCTGGGAAAAGACCATGTTGAGATCTTCTCATTTATTATACAATTAGTCACCCTGGGGCATTATTTTCCCTGAATAACAAATATTTCTGGGGAACAAAAGGCCTCCTGGACATAGATGTGAGAAGGTCAAAGACAGAAAGATTTCAAAAGGGCTATTTTTGTGAACTGAATCATGGTAAACTAAAATAAAATGGCTTACCCTAACCATAAGGCTTGTGAAACAATGGAAGTTGACTTTGGTCAGCATTCAGATATCAATATTTACCTAACATTCATTTAGCTCCCGCTATTTGTCAGGTGCTTGGCTAGATGATGTAAGAGACTTAATGTAAAGAGACAAAAATGGCATGTGTTCTTTCTGTCAGTGAGGTTTTGTTGAATATTTACTATGTGATGTGTGCCATATTGAGCAAGATGAATAAGTCATGGGCTCTTTCCTCTTCCTTTCTGGAAGAAAAACATGTAAGCAAATTTGTATCCAATTTACTAAATCTTAAAAATATAGAAAGAAACAAAGTTGTTTGAGAGCAACGAAGGAAATTCTGACTCAAAAAGGAGGCTCAGGGAAAGCTCTATGGGCAGACTACAGTTTAGGCTAGAATGTTGAGACTGGCCTACATTAGATATGCAGAAATGAGTGTTGGAAAATATGCTCCACACTGAGTGACTGCATGGAAAAAATGTACAAAAGAAAACATGTAATGCACAATGGGAAAAATATACTTTGGTTTGGCTTATGTCTTAGCTTGGGCTGCTATAACATAGCATACACCATATAACAGAAAACCATAAGCTTGGTGGTTTAAACAACACATATTTATTTCTCGCAGTTACAAGGTTTGGAAAGTCCAAGATCAAGGTGCTGGCAGATTCAGTGTCTGGTGAGAACAGTCTTCCTAGTTTCCAGACAGTTGTCTTCCAGCCGCACCCTCATGTGGGAAAGAGAACAAGAAGTCTGTGTTATAAGGGCGCTCTTTCCATCCATGAAGGCTCCAACCTCATGACTTGTTCCTGCCCCCAGAGACTCACCTCCTAGTATTATTGTGTTGGGAGTTAGGACTTCTTCATGAATTTTGGGTTTCATAAACAGTCTACTGAAATTACCCATATTCTTTCCTCCCTGGATTTCAACGCATTTTATTATATGAGTTGGAGTTCAGTTGTTCTCTGCAGAAGCAGAGAGGACATGGAGAGCACATTCACTGATTAGTGTCCACAAATAAATGTGTATGGTATTCTGAAAACAGGCTCTACCAAGCCATATAACTGGTAATGTCCCTGTTGAGAGGAAAACCTTTTTCACTTTCAGTAGCCAACTATTTCAGGATAAAACAAATTCTAATGTATTTCATTAAATAAATATGAGATTTTATAGCAGTCTAAATAGATATAGCTCAAGGGCATTGCCTCATGTTCTTCTATTCCCACCCTCATCACATCTCTTATTTGTTTCTCTCATCCATGGCACATTATGTGCTTTCTTTAATAGACTTGCATCACATGTATTCTCTCCCTTAAGTATATGTCTTCAAATGAACCCAGTGAAATTTTAATTTTACTTTAATAAATTATATTTAAAATTAAAATCTAGAGTAAAATTTACCATATTGGTCAATCTCTTAACAGCACTGTGCATTATTCTTTCATTGCTGCATACATACTGCTTTGGTGTGAAGAAGATCCTTAAGTTATTTCTGAGAAAAGACTGTGCTGATTGACAACTGCACAATACTAGTTATTAATATTATTGCACGTCTGATGGATTTCTCCCACCATGATATATAGTTTACAGGTTTCTGGGGTGAACTTTGATTTGTCACCTTGGGAACTAAAGAAAGAAGAAATAAATCTTGAAAAAGCTCAGAATCCATCTTTTCGGAAAAAAGTAAAGAATCAAATGAGTAAATAACATCAACATCAATATTCAATGTCTACGTGCACACCCGAACTTTGAAGAACATCTGTCTTCCTGCCACTAATGATTTTGTTCCAGATGTAGTCCAAATATGTTTGTAAATGGGGAGCAGAGGGGTTAGCACAATTTACTTTGCAAGCAGTGGTGGTTACAATAGCTACTTTTTGTATCTTTTTAAAAATATATACATTTCAAAAGTGATATGGCACCCTGCACTGATGTGTTTGAAATGACAGTAAAATAAATCTAAAATTGCCTTTGGCTTTGCTCCGCTGTTCATCTTCTTAAAAAGAGATGATATGATATAATGCTAACAATGTAGATTTGGGAGTCAGACATCAGTCTGAAGCCTAGTTGATCAACAGCTTTTTATGTAGTGATATGAACAAACTCCCAGTTTATGCCTCTGATTTCCTATGTAACCTCGAAAAGAGACGTTGTTAATGATGGAAATAATAGTAAGAATAATTGAGTATTATGTATTGTATCTTAGGTGTTTACTAAGTGATTTACATGAAATAACTCTTTTGTAGTCCTCGCATCTGCCCTATAAACTGTGTGCTATTAATGTTCCAGTTTTGGAAGCGAGAAAACCAAGACAGAGAGGCAAAGTGATTTGCTCAAAGACCCAGAGTTAAAGAATAGAAAAGTCGAGTTGTCTAGTATAAATTCAGAACCTCAACTCAAAGCAGCCACATTCTACTGTCTTCTTGTTCACTGTGTCCGAGACATTGCAGAATGCACCAGTCCTAAACAGCAACAATATCAGTAACAGTAATAACATGAAGTACTTATTAAGTGCCTACTATGTGCTGCCACAGTCCTGAATTTTAATCTGATGAACCTTTACTCTAACCTTATGGGGCAGATCCAGTTATAGAAAAAGAAGGGAGGCACAAAAAACTAAGCCGTAGATCATTTTGTTAGTAATGACTAAGCCAAGAATTGGAACCCAGACATTCTGACTCCTGATGCTGCACTTTTATCAACTGTTAAGGTCCATTAAAAAAAAAAAAAAAGAATTCTATCTTAAACACTTATTGAATGAATGAATGGATTTTCTCTTTCTTAGTCCTAATTCTTCATTGCAAAATAGTTGTGATTAATAATAGTTCCAAATTTAATGAAATATATACGTAACAATTTTATGAAGATCGACATCATTATTATTCCCATTTTATGAGGACACTAAGGACAGTAAAAGGTTTGGCAGTTTCACCAAATTTACTTATTTAGGAAAGGGTAGAGACTTACACCTGGCTTTCAGAGGCCAAATGTTCTGCTCCTCACCTCCTCCAAATTGCCTCATGTGAAGCAGGATTGGTCTGTTGAAAGGTTCTTATTTATTGAAAGTTTTGTCATTGCAGGTTCATGCTCTTCCTTAGACCACTTACTCTTGCATTTATTACAACTTCTAAATAAATATATCAAATTTAGTGTTAGGCAGTAGTAGAAGGTAAAGAGCTGAGTCACTGGGATGTTCGAAAGATTTCTAAAAGCCATTTGTAGCCTGCAACATGGAAAATACAGCAAGAGAGACTTGGCACATTGAAATTCAAATGTGTGTTTCTGGCAGCAAACTATCACTGGGTCCTGGGAAGCCTGAGTCTGGGTGAGCTGACAAGTAATGAAGCCCTGCGTCTCATGTCATTGACTCTGGCATTTCAAGCACCACATTCATAACAGAAGATGCAAACTGCTGGGTCCCTCTGTACTTCACTAAATTGAAATGGTTCTGCAGGGGAATATGGCAACAGGGATGAAAGAAAAATAGCACTACTTTCTCCACTGTGCAAAGAGAAGGTGCTGACAATGTGTATTCAGAAGAGTAACATCTGGAAATGGTGCTGGGACATGGTGACATTATGCCTAGCCATGCTTCAGTGAAGACATCTAGCTTCTGAGAGGGTGAAGAAACTGTTCTTTGTGTTTGTTTTGGTTTTACTTTGTATGTAATGTGGAAATTTAGGGCTATGGAGAGTTCTCCTGTTTCACCTCATCCGCTCTGTATAGCAGCATGGACTTTGGTTCCCATCAATAGAAACCCAGATGCAAACTAGCTAAGGTTAAAAAGAAGATTTAAAGGATCCATGATAGAAAATCCAGGGTTACTAGTTTCAGGCAATGCTGGATATAGGACCACGAATACTGCAGTGAGGATCCATTATTTCCCTCCCAGCTGTGTTGTTTCTGCTTCCTCTATTTTTAATCTCTTAGAGTTTTTGTTGCCTTATGGTTTCAATATCATCTGGGGCTAGTGCTTTCTTAGTTCCAGTCTAGCAAAAGGAAGAGTAGATTTCTTTTCCTAATAGCTTAAGAAAAGTTTCCAGAAAAAGGCCCAAATCCCTTTGTCTCTGACTTGGCTTGGGCCATGCATCTGTGCCTGAAACAGTCTTGCCACAGGAATCAGCTTTTGATTTCCATAAGCTGCCCGTAGAGCTACAGATGAACTCAACTTCAAAGGAACAAACAGACTCAAAGTGGAGGATAGATGTTTGTTTCCACTCTGGGATTGATTTTTTTTTTTTTTTTAACAGAAAGAAAGAAGTGAATGGATGCTGGATAATAACAAACTATGACCAGTGGACCTACCCTTCTAACAGACCTCAAGGAAATAAAGACCAATTAATTTAAAACCAGTCATAGAACTAAAAGAGTATTTACATCTCATCTAGCTGAGAGATTGTAAATTCATGGTCCAAGGATAAGATTTATTCTAAAGATGTGTTTTCTAAAACTTGCAAAGGTTATTTTGTATTGTAATTACTTTTTATTGAAGTGTAATTGACATACAATATCCTGTTAGTTTCAGGTATACATCATAGTAATTTGATATTTTTTATAGATTGCAAAATGATCCCCATGATAAGTCTAGTTACCATCTGTCACCATACAACTTTATTACAATTTTATTGACTATATTCCCTATGCTGTATATTATATTCCATGAATTATTTATCTTATAACTAGAAGTTATAATTCCCTTTATCTGTTTTGCTCATCACCTACCCCCACCCCTACCCCCAGTAATCAACTGTTTCTTTCATATATCCATGAATCTCTTTCTGTTTTGTTGGCTCATTTATTAGATTCCATGAATAAATGAAATCATTTAGAATTTGTCTTTCTCTGACATATTTCATGTAGCAAAATACCATCTAGGTCCATCCATGGTATTGAAATGGGCAAGATTTCCTTTTTTATGGCTTGGTAATCTTCCATTGTATATATGCCACATCATCTTTATCCGTTCATCTGTTGGTCTCACTTAGGTTGCTTCCATATCTTGGCTATTAAAATGCTGCTGCAGTGAACACAGGAGTACATTTATCTCTTCAAATTGGTGTTTTCATTTTCTTCAGATGAATACTTTGTATTGAAATTTGAGTTAATATATAACATCTAAAATATTTTTAAAAATTCAGATTTTCACAAGTTTCCTGAGAAATTGGAAGATGAAACGCCTCTGAGCCAACATTCTGGGTTGGCAGTTATCAGTTAGAGATGAGTAGTTGCTTTCTTTTTTAGCCAAAGACACATACTCTAGTCCAGCATAGTCTCAATTATTCAATATTGTCTCCTCAATTCTGAAGCCCAGTCTAAGCACAATGCAGTATATTTGCCTTGTTGTTATCCTTTTGGCAGAAATATGTTTCTCTATGAAAAGGATCAATGTAGAATGAGTGGTTCCTGTGTATCAAGAACATGGACACAGATATATTCTTTGGGGAAGTGCTACATCTATATACAGAAGAATGAACCATGACCATTCTCTTACACCATATACAAAGATAAACTCTAAATGGATGAAAGATCTCAATGTGAGACAGGAATCCATCAGAATCCTAGAGGACAACATAGGCAGTAACCTCTTTGACATTGGCCACAGCAACTTCTTTCAAGACTTGTCTCCAAAAGCAATGGAAACAAAAGCAAAAATGAACTTTTGGGACTTCATCAAGATACAAAGCTTCTGCACAGCAAAGGAAACCATCAACAAAACTAAAAGGCAACCCATGGAATGGGAGAAGATAATTTGCAAATGACACTACAGATAAAGAGCTGGTATCCAAGATCTATAAAGAACTTCTCAAACTCAACACCCAAAAAACAATCAAGTCAAAAAATGGGCAGAAGACATGAACAGACACTTCTCCAAAGAAGGCATATGAGTGGCTAACAGATACATGAGTAAGTGTTCAAATTTATTAACCATCAGGGAAATTCAAATCAAAACCACATTGAGATACCACCTTACACCAGTGAGAATGGCAAAAATTAACAAGGCAGGAAAAAACAAATGTTGGAGAGGATGTGGAGAAAGGGGAACCGTCTTACACTGTTGAAGGGAATGTAAGCTAGTACAGCTACTTTAGAAAACAGTGTGGAGGTTCCTCAAAAAGTTAAAAATAGAGCTATGCTATAATCCAGCAATTGCACTACTGGGTATTTAGCCCAAAGATACAGATGTAGTGAAAAGAAGGGGCACAGGCACCCCAGTGTTCATAACAGCAATGTCCACAGTAGCCTAACTGTGGAAGGAGCCAAGATGTCCTTCAAAAGACAAATGGATAAAGAAAATGTGGTTCATATATATAGAGGAATATTACTCAGCCATCAGAAAGGATGAATACCCACCATTTGCATCAACGTGAAAGGAACTGGAGGGTATCATGCTAAGTGAAATAAGTCAAGCGGAGAAAGACAATTATCATATGGTTTCACTTATGTATGGAACATAAGGAATAGCATGGAGGAATTAGGAGTAGGAAGGGAAAAATGAAGGAGGGGAGTCAGAGGGGGAGAAAAACCATGAGAAACTGTGGACTGTGGGAAACAAACTGAAGGTTTCAGAGGGGAAGGGGGTGGCGTGATGTGTTTAGCCCAGTGGTGGGTATTGAGGAGGGCACCTATTGCTTGGAGCACTGGGTGTTATATGCAAACAATGAATCATGGAACACTACATCAAAAACTAATGATATACTTTATGGTGACTAACATAACATAATAAAATAAAAAACAAGTCAGTAAATAAAGAATGGTCCTGAAATTTTGGTAAGTGAGCACTCAGTGCACATAATTTCTTTAGATTAAGAAAAGCAGGCTTTTGCATTTGGAATCTTGAATCAACTTCATTCACCATCATTTTACAGATGGTGAAACTAAGACTGTGGATGATAGAATCTTGCTAAGATGCCATGGTAAGTTGAGGAGCTGAGACAGTGTGTCCACATCTTCTGCTTCCCCTATCACCTGGGATAACACACATGCACATGCACAGGCACATGCATGCACATACACACTATAGAAAATTGGGAAAATAGAAGGAAAAACTTTTATTTATTTAAACTGTAAAAGTAATATAAGTATTTAGAGAAGAAAAAAAAAATCACTTCTAATCCTACCACACTGAAACCAAGAGATTGTTTTTTCTCTCTTTCTTGCTAGTTTTAAGTTAATACTCATTATTTTACATCATATGCAATACTATGCCCTGTTTTGCTAAAATGTCTCATAAGCATTTCTCCTGTTATTATATAGTATTTCTCACTATTAAATACACGGATAATAGCCAAAGAACAAATGTACTATAATTTTTGTAACCATTTTTTTTCTGCACAGCCTTTAAACTTTTCTTGCTCCTTTATACTCTATTGCATTCCAATCTCTCTTCCAATCAAATGCACAGGACTTCACTGGAAAACCCCCTCCCAAAGCACTTAGAGAAATGGTGAATTGGCAAGCTTGGGGAAATTACATACTAGGAATGGGGGATCTTAAGCTAGGTTTCAGAAATTCATAAATTAAGAAGGAAGAGCCAAAAGGAACGTTTCAGATTGGTAGCAGGCAAAGAAGTTTAAAGGAATAATGTTTCTTATTAGGAATAGTTCCATAGCTTGTAGAGGAATTCAAACATATTAAACTTGTTCCTAAGATTCTTCTAAATGGAAATCTGGAGGGAACTGAGGAGCAGGCATGTCTTGATCTAGGGCTCAAATGATTTCTCCAATATGCTCATTTTCACACTTGTACTTTCTCTGTGTTTTGGCTCTTCTAGATTTTTAAATGGGTTCCATCTATGGAGCCCTGGAGAATGCAACTGCCAGCCTGATTTGCATTCTTTGGTGCCATGACAACCAAGGAAAGAGGTGGTATTTCCAGCAGAAAAGTCCTAGGGAACAAAGACTATGTTTGGTTCATGTAAGCATTCCCAAAATAATTATGGTGGTCAGAAAGATAGAATATTCATTCATTCATTCATTCATTCACTTATTTTTGTTAGACCTGTATAACATGATCACTCTTATGACCTGAGAGCATGTAATCCATGAGCAAAGAAAAGACAGAAAGAAGCATGCTGGCATCTGAAAATATTGGTCACTACAAATAGCTCCAAACTGAAGTTAACAAGAATGAGTTAGCATTTGAGAGGGTAGGTGAAGGCAGAGGTTTAGAAATGGGTGGGCTATTCAAAGATGTTTAAGTCCTTAATGTGTTCTAAACTGCATTGTATGAATTGAAATAATATGCAAATGAACTAAATGTCATCCTAGCCCATAGGAATTATTTTCTTTTGGAGGTAACAGGAGAGGGAAAGCAAGTGCTACAAATTTGGATCCTGAAGGGAATGTTGTCATCTCTAAGTGCTATGAGAGTTAGTGATAGAGGAGCTCAGCTTAGGCTGGGAACAGGAGAAAAGCTTTATGGGGAAGATGAGCCTTCAAAGTATAAATTAAGTGAATATCTAATGGCACTGATGAGCATAATGTTTGGTAAAGATGAGGGGGCTGTGTGACCTTAAAGTTGGAATAGGATAAAGGCAGGAAGTAAGTTTGGAAAATCAAGTAGGACCCATCTCAAGAGAGTCTCAAATATGAGACTTAGGACATTAAACTTTGTTCTTTTTCATTATGAGATTACTTCAAAAGATTTGACCCCAGTGCTTTTGAATTAAAAGAAAAAAGTGTAATGTTTAAAAGTTAAAATGCATCAAGATGAGGAAATGTAAAGGCATTATATATTCAAGAGTACATTATAAATAACCACAAATATGAAAATATATTTAGTCATGCTATTAAGAAAGAAGGAAGGAAAGAAAGGGGAAAAAAGAAAGAAGGAGAGAGATGGGAAGAAAAAGAAAAGAGAGAAAGAGGGAAGGAGGGAGGGATAGAAAGGAAAGGAGAAAGGAAAGGAAGGAAGAAGAAAGGAAGAAAGAGAAGAAATAGAGAAAAAATTTATCAGGGAACCTGGGTGGCTCAGTCAGTTAAGTGTCTGCCTTTGGCTCAGGTCTTGATCCCAGGTCCTGGGATTGAGTCCCACATAGGGCTCCTTGCTCAGAGAGGAGCCTGCTTCTCCCTCTGCCTCTCTATGTTTCTGTCTCTCATGAATAAAAACTAAGAAAAAAATATTTATCAAAAGATTCATAAGACCAGGTTTACAAAGGTATGGTCAAGCAAGGACCCTCATATACTTTTTTCTGAATGTAATTACCTGGTGGAAACTAGAGCAATAAAGATTAACATTAAAATTGCATATTATTCAAATCAAGAATTTTAATTCAAAGAAATCATATTAAGAAAATCCTTGGTAGATCAATGGATATATATATATATATATATATTCAAAACAACATTGAAATGAGAAAAACACAGGCAATATATTTAAAATTGGGTTATTAATTTAATAAATGATTTGAAAATCATTCAGTGGGATGCTACATAATACTGGAAAATAATGTGGCTATATGTGCATTTTATATAATGATAAATATGATATACTGAATTTTAAAACTCAGAATTAAAGTTTGAAAGAATACATCCCAAACAATGAACACTGAGTCTTAAGGGCTTGAGGAGTGACAGAATGAAATAATTTTTATTTTACTTCATACATGGTGGGGATTTGTGAATATTTTATAGCAAGAATTCATTTCATTTATAATCAACAAAACATGCACAGAAAATTTAGCTAAAAGAAAAAATTATTAAGGAATAAGTAAACTAGGCAGAAACCGATAACATGACTGACTAGAAAAAAGCAGGGAAAAGAAGTAGGGAAAGACTTGGCTGTCAAAGTCCAGCTGATATGGAGGCAATTATCTAATGAACTTGAAAAGCAGAAACACCAATTTAGACAATTGAGGTAAAAATTTCACTTAAAAAAACATGTCTGACTGATCTCTTTAGCAGATATCAATCTGCATATCAAATTATTCTATGGAGGAAATAAAATAGAAATATTTGACTATGCAATAAGGGTAGTCTGAGTGTTAAGAACCCTGGAGATATCAAAATCTGAGTTTGCAGAACACTAATTAAGCCATTTGGATTCATATTACAAAAGGCACTCACTCTTTAGGAAAAAAGTCACCCTGGGGTTCTTTTAAATAGCAAGTATTTCTAATGTAGTTAAGAAGCAACTAAATTTACAGAATTTTCACTAACCAAAATCTTGTCATTAGCACAGAAGCTACATGAAGACGACTCATCTAGTTTCCACATCCACACTTAATGTGGGTTTCCATTTGACAGTGACCCCATGAACCTGGTCAGACTGCAGTGGTAACCCTGATGGTTTGATCCATTAGTGCAAATAAAATGGAATGGTTGACATTCATAGGTGAAATTGATCAACACACACAGGCATTCTGAATAAATCAGCCTTTAAAACTCATAAAATCTTGTTTTGTAACATTTTATATACTTGGGAAAAGCCTTTTTGTAGTGTACAGACTTTTAAAATTAGAAGGGCCTTTAACACTCCTATAGTTCAATCTCCTGATTTTTTATTTTTTTTCATTTTCTTCATTTTATATCTTTAAGAAATAACCTGAAGGAGGTAGAAAACTTGTCCCAAGGCAACTTTTCCATCTGTGGAAAATGGAGAATTAGAGAAATGTTCTTAAGTCCAATTCCAGCATCTTTTACCACTAAACAATGTGTTACTTCATTTATTTTTTTATGGTTACAGCTTTACTTTGACATAGGTAAAACAGAGAGTGTTTACTGATAGTTGCCACTAGTAACTACTAGTTACTATAATTAAAGGACTTAATAAATCTTTACCTGACCAGATGCACACACATGCACACTCATGCATATACCACAAAACAAACAAAACAGAAAATCAAGTTCTCACTTGGCGATTTGGGTTTGGTTTTTCTCCCATTTATCCCTCTAATCTTCTTTAAAGAACCCACCCACTTCCAAGCCTCCAGCAATTGTCTATTTGCATGTAGATAATACTCAATTATTCATCTCCATCTCTAGTATCTCTCCTTAAGCTTGTTATGCATTTCCAATACTCTTCATGCTTCTTTTTTTTTTTTTTTAAGATTTTATTTATTTACTTGACAGAGAGAGAGAGAAATCACAAGTAGGTAGAGAGGCAGGCAGAGAGAGAGGAGGAAGCAGGCTCCCCGCTGAGCAGAGACCCCCCCCCCCCCCATGCGGGGCTCGATCCCAGGACCCTGAGAACATGACCTGAGCCAAAGGCAGAGGCTTTAACCCACTGAGCCACCCAGGTGCCCCACTCTTCATGCTTCTTAACCAGTTCTGGAGAAATACTGAAGCCAACAGAGAGAGAGAGAAGGAAAGAGAGTTCTGAGGTATCTGATTTCCTGGGCTTAATATTTGAAACAACCAAAGTCCTTCCTGTTCTGTACTTTGGTAAGTGAATTGGTACATACTGTTTTCATCTTTAGTTAAAGTTGAGTTTCTGCTATTTACGGGATTGACTGTGACAGAGTATTATCTAATATAAACCTAAAACCGTGTAGCTCTGTATCTGATTCCAACTACACAAGTGATAGATAATAAGAACTTGCATGACACCGAGGTGGTCACATCATCTCTCATTCCACATGCTTTTCTGCAATGTAACTTTGCAATCACTCCATCAAGAGATGGAGCTTTTCTCTTCACCCACTTGACTGTGGGTGATTTGTTTTGACAAATAGAATATGGTGGAAAGATGTTGTTTCAGTTCTAAGCAGTCTTTAACTTTTAGGCAGCTTCTTCCTACCACTTGGAAGTCAATCACCATGTAAAAAGTATGACTACCCTGAGATCACCTCGCCTTGAGTAGCCCAACCCAGTGGAGTCCTCTTATGTTAGAACACTGAGATGCTACGTGAAGGGAGGGAAGAAGAGAAGGGAGGGAGGGAGGGAGAGACAGAGAACACCAAGTAGCACCGAGTGTGCCAAGTAACATGACATGTGCCAAGCGTGTGCATTAAGAAACCATCATCTTGAAAGTACCTTGCAGCTTCAGCTCTCCAAGTGGAGACCACATGGATCCAGAGACAAGCTGCCCTTTGGCATACTGAGTAAAGCCAAATGACGGTGTTGTAGTCCAAAAAGTTAGAAAGTAGTTTGTTACGTAGAAATAGGACAAATAATGGGGGCAAAATCACATAAATAGGAAAATTCCAAAAAATGTCCAGAATATAAGGGAGAGACCCTCTCATTTCAGTAAGGAACATGAAAGAACATTATAGGAATCAGTAGTGTTATAGGAATAAAAATAGGATGGGATTGTTTTGAGAATGATCATGAAAAACGAAGTGGCATTGGCTTTATGGTATACATAACCTTTGAAGATCTTGCTTGTGGAAGTAATGAGCATGATCTCAGCTAGGAGAGTTAAGAGTGCAAAGTCTGGAGCCATACACTTTCTCTCTGATCCTGCTCTGCCTTATACAAAACTCTGACCTTAGAAAAATTCCTTTCTCTCTCTGTATTTCAGTATAATCACCTGTAAAATAGGTATAACAATGTTACCTGGTTCATAAGGTATCATAATGATTGAGTTAATATTTATATAGTGCTGAGGGCAGTTACCAACATATATAGATGCATTACCTATATATTGTTTAAATTAAAATCTCTGTTTACTGAGTAAATAAAATCTTTTAAAAAATTAATTAACCAAAAAAGGATTTATGCTCCTACCTCTGGATACATAAGTAGAATCCATTCACTTATTTCTGTTTTGTATTGGGGGAGGATGTTAAATGTAGGTTTTTTTTCTTTTTTTAATGTGGTAAAAATATATATGATGTACAACTTACTTTAACCATTTTACCTATATGATTCAGTGGCACTGAATGCACTGGCATTGCTCTTAACCATCACCACCATCCACTTGAAGAACTTTTTCATCATTACAAAGTAAAACTCTATACATATTAAACAATAACTTCTTTTTCCCCACTTCCCCATCCCCAGTCCCTGGTAGCCTCTATTCTATTTCTTTCTTTCTCTAGGAATTTAAATCTTCTAAGTACCTCATAAGTGGAATCATATAACATTTGTCCTTTTGTGTCTGTCTTACTTCACTTAGCATAATGTTTCAAGGTTCATCCATGTTGTAGCAGGTGCCAGAATTTCATTCCTTTAAAAATCTGAATCTATTCCACTGTATATGTACACCAGGCCTGTTTATCCCTTCATTTGTAGATGGACATCTATATTGTTTCCAGCCTTTGGCCATTTTGAATAATTCTACTGTGCATATTGTACAAATGTCTGTTTCAGCCCCTGCTTTCAATTATCTTGGGAATACATCCAAAGTGGAATCATTGGATCCTAAGGTAATTATTTTTTTTAAAGATTTTATTTATTTATTTGACAGATCACAAGTAGGCAGAGAGGCAGGCAGAGAGAGGGAAAGCAGGCTCCCTGCTGAGGAGAGAGCCTGATGCAGGGCTCGATTCCAGGACCCTGAGATCATGACCTGAACTAAAGGCAGAGGCTTAACCCACTGAGCCACCCAGGTGCCCCAATCCTAAGGTTATTCTATGTTTAATTTTTTGAGGAACTGCCTCACTGTCTTCCATAGTGGTTGCATAGCACCACACTAAGTTTCCATTTTCTTCTCACCAACATCTTCACCAATACTTACTTCATTTCTTTTTCTTTTTCTTTTTTTCCTTTTCTGGATAAGTCATCCTAATGGGTGTGTGTGAAGTAAGCTTCAGTTGAGGTTTCTTATAATAGGTGATGACTAAATTGAGATTTTTTTAAAATAAGTTGTATTTTTATTTAAAATTATTCAAAAACATACAGAAATACAGAAACTAATATAATGAGCACTCCCCTATTCACTATCCAGATAGAATTTTTTTTATTAAATTTTTTATTTATTTTCAGCATAACAGTATTCATTGTTTTTTCACCACACCCAGTGCTCCATGCAATCTGTGCCCTCCCTAATACCCACCACCTAGTTCCCCCAACCTCCCGCCCCCCGCCCCTTCAAAACCCTCAGGTTGTTTTTCAGAGTCCATAGTCTCTCATGGTTCACCTCCCCTTCCAATTTCCCTCAACTCCCTTCTCCTCTCCATCTACCCTTGTCCTCTATATTATTTGTTATGCTCCACCAATAAGTGAAACCATATGATACTTGACTCTCTCTGTTTGACTTATTTCACTCAGCATAATCTCTTCCAGTCCTGTCCATGTTGCTACAAAAGTTGGGTATTCATCCTTTCTGATGGAGGCATAATACTCCATAGTGTATATGGACCACATCTTCCTTATCCATTCATCCGTTGAAGGGCATCTTGGTTCTCTCCACAGTTTGGCGACCGTGGCCATTGCTGGTATAAACATTGGGGTACAGATGGCCCTTCTTTTCACTACGTCTGTATCTTTGGGGTAAATACCCAGTAGTGCAATTGCAGGGTCATAGGGAAGCTCTATTTTTAATTTCCTGAGGAATCTCCACACTGTTCTCCAAAGTGGCTGCACCAGTTTGCATTCCCACCAACAGTGTAAGAGGGTTCCCCTTTCTCCACATCCTCTCCAACACACGTTGTTTCCTGTCTTGCTAATTTTGGCCATTCTAACTGGTGTAAGGTGGTATCTCAATGTGGTTTTGATTTGAATCTCCCTGATGGCTAGTGATGATGAACATTTTTTCATGTGTCTGGTAGCCACTTGTATGTCTTCATTGGAGAAGTGTCTGTTCATATCTTCTGCCCATTTTTTAATATGATTGTCTGTTTTGTGTGTGTTGAGTTTGAGGAGTTCTTTATAGATCCTGGATATCAACCTTTTGTCTGTACTGTCATTTGCAAATATCTTCTCCCATTCCGTGGGTTGCCTCTTTGTTTTATTGACTGTTTCTTTTGCTGTGCAGAAGCTTTTGATCTTGATGAAATCCCAAAAGTTCATTTTCGCTTTTGTTTCCTTTGCCTTTGGAGACATATCTTGAAAGAAGTTGCTGTGGCTGATATCAAAGAGGTTACTGCCTATGTTCTCCTCTAGGATTCTGATGGATTCCTGTCTCACGTTGAGGTCTTTTATCCATTTCGAGTTTATCTTTGTGTACGGTGTAAGAGAATGGTCGAGTTTCATTCTTCTACATATAGCTGCCCAGTTTTCCGAGCACCATTTATTGAAGAGACTGTCTTTTTTCCACTGGATATTTTTTCCTGTTTTGTCGAAGATTATTTGACCATAGAGTTGAGGGTCCATATCTGGGCTCTCTACTCTGTTCCACTGGTCCATGTGTCTGTTTTTATGCCAGTACCATGCTGTCTTGGTGATCACAGCTTTGTAGTAAAGCTTGAAATCAGGTAACGTGATGCCACCAGTTTTATTTTTGTTTTTCAACATTTCCTTAGCGATTCGGGGTCTCTTCTGATTCCATACAAATTTTAGGATTATTTGCTCCAGCTCTTTGAAAAATACTGGTGGAATTTTTATTGGAATGGCATTAAAAGTATAGATTGCTCTGGGCAGTATAGACATTTTAATGATGTTTATTCTTCCGATCCAAGATTATGGAATGGTCTTCCATCTTTTTGTGTCTTCTTCAATTTCTTTTAGGAGTGTTCTGTAGTTCCTCGAGTACAGATCTTTAACCTCTTTGGTTAGGTTTATTCCGAGGTATCTTATGGTTCTTGGTGCTATAGTAAATGGAATCGATTCTCTAATTTGCCTTTCTGTATTTTCATTGTTAGTGTATAAGAAAGCCACTGATTTCTGGACGTTGACTTTGTATCCTGCCACATTACTGAATTGCTGTATGAGTTCTAGTAGTTTGGGGGTGGAGTCTTTCGGGTTATCCATATAAAGAATCATATCATCTGTGAAGAGAGAGAGTTTGACTTCTTCCTTGCCAATTTGGATACCTTTTATTTCTCTTTGTTGTCTGATTGCTGTTGCTAGGACTTCTAATACAATGTTGAACAAGAGTGGTGAGAGTGGGCATGCTTGTCGTGTTCCTGATCTCAACGGGAAGGCTGCAAGCTTTTTCCCATTGAGGATGATATTTGCTGTGGGTCTTTCATAGATAGATTTGATGAAGTTGAGGAATGTTCCCTCTATCCCTATCCTTTGAAGCGTTTTAATCAGGAATGGATGCTGGATTTTGTCAAAAGCTTTTTCTGCATCAATTGAGAGGATCATGTGGTTCTTCTCTCTTCTCTTATTGATTTGTTCTATCACATTGATTGATTTGCGAATGTTGAACCATCCTTGTAACCCAGGGATGAATCCCACCTGATCATGGTGGATAATCTTTTTAATGTGCTGTTGGATCCTGTTTGCTAGGATCTTGTTGAGAATCTTAGCATCCATATTCATCAGTGATATTGTTCTGAAATTCTCCTTTTTGGTAGGGTCTTTGCCTGGTTTGGGGACCAGCGTAATGCTGGCTTCATAAAAAGTGTCTGGAAGTTTTCCTTCTGCTTCAATTTTTTGAAATAGCTTCAGGAGAATAGGTGTTATTTCTTCTTTGAAAGTTTGATAGAATTCCTCAGGGAATCCGTCGGGTCCTGGGCTCTTGTTTTTTGGGAGGTTTTTGATCACTGCTTCAATCTCATTACTAGATATCGGTCTATTCAGGTTGTCAATTTCTTCCTGGTTCAGTTTTGGGAGTTTATAGTTTTCCAGGAATGCATCCATTTCATCTAGGTTGCTTAGCTTATTGGCATATAACTGTTGATAATAACTTCTGATGATTGTTTCTACTTCCTTGGTGTTAGTTGTGATCTCTCCCTTTTCATTCATAATTTATTTAATTTGGGCTTTCTCTCTTTTCTTTTGGATTAGTGTGGCCAATGGTTTATCAATCTTATCAATTCTTTAAAAAAACCAGCTTCTAGTTTCATTGATACGTTCTACTGTATTTCTGGTTTCTACCTCATTGATCTCTGCTCTAATCTCGATTATTTCCCTTCTTACATGTGGAGTTGGTTTGATTTGTTGTTGATTCTCCAGTTCTTTAAGGTGTAGAGACAGCTGGTGTATTCTGGATTTTTCAATTTTTTTGAGGGAGGCTTGGATGGCTATGTATTTCCCCCTTAGGACCGCCTTTGCTGTATCCCATAGGTTTTGGAGTGAAGTGTCTTCATTCTCATTGGTTTCCATAAATTGTTTAAGTTCTTCTTTGATCTCCTGGTTGATCCAAGCATTCTTAAGCAAGGTGGTCTTTAGCTTCCAGGTGTTTGAGTTCCTTCTTAACTTTTCCTTGTGATTGAGCCCCAGTTTCAAAGAATTGTGATCTTAGAATATGCAGGGAACAATCTCAGTCTTTTGGTATCGGTTGAGCCCTGATTTGTGACCCAGTATGTGGTCTATTCTGGAGGAGGTTCCATGTGCACTTGAGAAGAATGAGTATTCTGTTGTTTTAGGGTGGAATGTTCTGTATATATCTATGAGGTCCATCTGGTCCGATGTGTCATTCAATGCTCTTATTTCTTTATGGATTTTCTGCTTCGATGATCTGTCTATTTCTGAGAGAGGCATATTAAGATTTCCTACTATTAATGTATTCATATCAATATGAGAGTCTTTATCTTGATTAATAGTTTTCTTATGTAATTGGCTGCTCCCATATTGGGGGTGTAGATATTTACAATTGTTAGATCATCTTGGTGGATAGTCCCTTTAAGAATTATGTAGTGTCCTTCTGTATCTCTGACTACCGTCTTTAGTTTAAAATCTAATTTATCTGATATGAGAATCACTACCCCAGCCTTCTTTTGAGGCCCATTGGCATGAAAGATGCTTCTCCATCCCTTCACTTTCAGTCTGGGTGTATCTTTAGGTTCAAAATGGGTCTCTTGTAGACAACATATGGATGGGTCCTGTCGTTTTATCCAATCTGCAACCCTGTGTCATTTTATGGGCGCATTTAGGCCATTCACATTGAGAGTGATTATTGAGAGATACGTTTTTATTGACATTGTGTTATCTTTGAAGTCTTTCTTTCTGTTGATTGTCTCTATATTTCTGTTCAATGCTATTCTTAGGGTTTTTCCTCTTTTATAGAACCCCCCTTAATATTTCCTGCAGTGTCGGCTTAGTGGTTGCATAGTCTTTTAAACCTTGCCGGTCTTGGAAACTCTTTATCTCTCCATCCATTTTGAATGTCAGTCTTGCTGGATAAAGTATTCTTGGCTGCATGTTCTTCTCATTTAGTGCCCTGGATATATCTTGCCAGCCCTTTCTGGCTTGCCAGGTCTCTGTGGACAGGTCTGACGTTATTCTGATGGGCTTTCCTCTGTACGTAAGGAGCTTCTTTGTCCTAGCGGCTTTCAAGAGATTGTATCTACAATTATGATTCCTCAATTTTACTATGAGGTGCCTGGATGTTTTTTTGGAATTTATAATCTTGGGGGGAGACCTTTCTGCCTCTAGTACATGAACACTTGTTCCATTCGCAAGATTGGGAAAATTTTCATGAGGAACTTGTTCCACTATATCTTCTAGACTTCTTTCTTTCTCCTCCCCTTCAGGGATTCCAATAATTCTGACGTTGGAACGTTTCATGGCATCATTTATTTCCCTGATTCTGTTTTCGTGGCTTCTAAGCTGTTTGTTCCAGGCTTCCTCCTGATCCTTTCTCTCTATCTGTTTGTCCTCCAGATCACTAATTCTATCTTCTGTCTCAGTTACCCTAGCTTTTAGAGAATTTAGATTAGATTGGAACTCATTGAGAGCATTGTGAACCTCATCCCTGGTGGCCTTCAGCTCTGCCCTAACATTATGAACATCATCCCTGGTCACTTTCAATTCTGCCTTAATCAATTCCGTTTGGTCATCCATGGCTTTCTCCAATCTAGCTATTGCCTGGATAATTGTTAGCCTGAATTCTCTTTCTGACATATTGTCTATGTTGATAGCCGTTAGCTCTGTTGCAGAAGGCCCATCCTCTGTACTTTTCTTCTGTTGGGGATTCCTCCTAGTCATTTTGGTGAGAGATGACTGGACAGATGTAGCTGGATGTATCGACCATGGTGAGGTCAAGGTGCACCCTGGAACGCTTCTGAGCACTCACGATTCCCCACCCAAATGAGAGAAAAAAGAAAAGAAAAAGAAAAAAGAGAGAGAGAGAGAGAGAGACAGGAAAAAAAGGGAAGATAAAAGAGAAGGTTCAGCCCAAATGGGCCCCAGGGTAAGATTTATGACGTATACAAACAAAAACAGACAAACAAAAAGGCTGATAAAAGTATATGACAAGAGAAAAAAAAATATATATATATAAGCAAAAAGAGTAAGAACCTCGTCAAAAAGAATCCCAAGTATAATATTTATATACTATCAGGACAAACATAAATACACAGAGACACTGGCAGAAGAAAAAGATGGGAGCATGGTTATAGATTCTCAGTGTGGGTGAGGAAGGTTATTTTGATTCTTCCTGGATGTTATCTTGATATCTTTGTTAAAGGACTCAACTTTCCTAAGATAAAAGGGGGATTAAAAATTGGTTTACCTATAGGGTAGCATTGATTGGAGAAAGGGGGTTACCTTGAAGTTTAACTCTATATGAATATTAGAAAATAAAAATAAAAAAGGAATAAACTGGACTAAACTAAAATTTTTTTTAAAAATTAAAAAAATAAAAAAGCAAAAGGAAAACACATGTGTATGTATCAAAAAATTCAGGTTAGAAGTTTATTATGGAATTTGATGTACTGGACATCTCACTGTGATGGTAAATAGGTTAAAAAATTATCTATAGAGGGTACGTGCTATGATGAGTGCTGTGAAATGTTTTAACCTAGCGATTCACAGACCTGTACCCCTGGGGATAAAAATACATTATATGTTTATTAAAATAAAAAAATTTAAAAAAATTATCTATATAAAAAAAGAAAAAAAAATGAACTAGAATAGTGGGAATGAGTTAAAAGTAAAAGTTGTATCTATGAAGTAGTGGTGGTTGTTCTCTTGTAGTCTTTTTTTTTTTTTCTTTCCTGATTAGTTTTCTGGGGGAGGGGGCTGCCACGTGGGTTTTCAGTCAATGATGGTCCCTGAGTTAAGTCCTCCAGCCCCCCTCAAGGGGATGGGCTCTGAGGAAAACAGTTTTTTCAGGCTTTTGTTCTCTGGAGGTTTTTATGTTTGTTCACTTCTTTTCTCTCGCCTTGACAGCTTTTGATGGTTTTTGGAGGTTTAGAGGAAAACAAACTGCACCCCGACCTCCCTCTCAGAGAGAAGCCTCAGTCTGCTCCCCTGCAGGTGCTGCAGCCGCTGGGCCGCTGGCAGAGCAGGTTCTGAGTTGCGGTCCCTGGGGACACAGGATCTCCTGCTTGTATGCAAAACCACGGCAGCGGCGGCTGTCTGGGCAGCTCCAGAGCGCCAGAGAGGTTCCAAGCAGCGATCGCACACTGAGATTTTCCCACTGACCAGGGCTGGGACTGCCTGGTCTTTCCAGGTCTAAGAGTGCAGGACTTGCGCGCACCTCTCCCAGGGGAGGATGTGGGGTGCGGGCGTCTCCAGCTCTAGCACGGCGTGGGTCCCAGAACACCAGGCTGGGCGTTCGTGCACCTCTCTCAGGGGTGGGTGAGGTGCATGCATATCTCTGGCAAGGTGCACTTTCTGCCGTCTGGTGTGGCTCCCAGCCCCTCACAGGAGCCGGACTCCACTCGTTCATGGGCGCACTGGCGGCTCAGGGACCAAGACCTGGTTTCTCCGCCGCACTCTCTGGCTCAGCGCCAGGGGAGACTGTCCTGGGTCTGGGGACTTAAGCCCCTGTCCCTAGCCACCCCGATTCCCACAATTTCCCCCCGCGATCCTTTGCTCTTTTGAGTGCTTTCAACCAGACTCCAAGTTAATGCTGGTCCCCAGTCGCAGGGCACTCTCATATTGGGGTATTATTTTCCAATCGGTCACCTCTGGTGGCTCCCTCCCCCTTTTGTTTATCTTCCAATATCAGTCTGATGTTCCCACTCCACTTTACCTGCCCATTGGCATCTTCTGCCCCCCGTAGAGATCCAGACGTGTAAAATTCTGATCTCAGGCTGAATTCATGGGTGATCGGAGTTCTTTGGTAGGTAATCAGCTCACTTTAGGGTACAGGTTGAAAAGGCGCCTCCTCCTACTTCCCCGCCATCTTGTCCTCCCTAAATTGAGATTTTAAGAGTAAGTAAATGTTAGCTAGAAAGCAAGTGAGGAGGGTATTGGGAGTGTTCCTGCCAGAGTGCACAGCCTATGGAAGGTCATGAGACAGCTGAGAAGACAATGTATCATCAACTCATTAGGAAACAAAAGTTTCTTAGGGCCAGAGAGGGTGGTGTGGAAAGTGGTGAGAGATAGAGATGGTGATATAAATGGAGGCAGATCCTGCAGAGCTATGTTTATGGGTTTGTCTAAATCTTTGCCTTTATTTGTATTGAAGTCTTCATCTCTAGTACCTCAGAATGCGTCTTTGTATGGAAGCAGGATTATTGCAGATATAATTAGTTAAGGTGAAGTCATACTGCAGTAGGGTGGGTTTCTAAACCAGTTTATCTTCTGTTTATAAGAAGACAGCTATGTGGAGACAGAGACACAACAAGAATACTGTGCAATTATGGGGAGTTGGAGTGATGCATCTACAAGCTGAGGACCCCTAAAGATTGCTAGAGAGTCACCAGAATCTAGGAAGGGGGAAGGCAGTATTCTACAGGTTTCAGAGGATAGCATGGCTACCCTGCCAGTATCTTGCTTTCAAATGTTTGGCTTCCAGAACAGTGAGAACATTAATTTATGGTGTTCAAGCGACTCAGTTTGTGGTAGTTTGCTATGGTAGCTCTAGGAAATGAGTACACCATGTTACAAATAATGGGAGTTATCCTAGGAGAGATGGTGGACCAATGGAGAGAATCAGAAGAGAGAAGAGCTGGTAAATAGATGAGCAGAATTGATGTGAGATGTTTAGTGAGACAAACACCAGCACTCAGGATAATAATAAAAACAAAAAAATATGATGATGATGATGATGATGATGATGGAATAAAAACAAGTACTTTGCAAACACTGAGATAAGCACTTAATGGGGAGTTATTTCATAAAACACACCTATAATTTAGCTACTATGTTTAATGTGGTATTGTTATAATGCAAGTGGGTCTTGAATTGTCCAAGGACAAATAGAGAATAGATGTTCAAAACAGGATTCTAACCAAAACAGTTGTTTTGTTATTTTTTTTTTCCACAGCCTGTGGTCTGAGCCACTTGGCTGTACTTATCTCAATCAGAAGGAACAGTGTGAGGGTGAGAAAGCAGACTAAGAAAGACATTTATATGGAGAAATCAAAAACTGTAAAGCTTAGATGATCAGGTAAAGGAGAAACAGACGGTATCATTCACACAAACAAGAATGTTGAAATTTGGAGCAGGTGCAGGTCAATGAAGAAGGAAACCAAATTCTTTTTTTGACAGGACAGAAAATTTCATCATGTCCCCAGCCCTAAATGAGCTTGGTCATTTCCTCTCAGTGTTGCCTCCATCCTGTCTCAGCCACTCCATGAATGACGTGCAGCTGCACTCCCTCCCCTGTGTTCCAGGAAAGCATCTGGAAATAAACAGCACTTAGCCCTGCTGCCGAGACAAAGGCATTGTTTCTTTAATAACATGTCTCTTTGGAAACCGTCTCCAGACCTACTTCAGAAGCCAGGCTGTGTTGACCCTAACATGATGTAGCTTGTTCAGTTCTGCTGGGCAAAGGAGTATGTGGGAGCTGTGGTGGGCACAGCCCTTTCTCCTAAAAAGAAAGGAAATGGGATTTGGAGGTAACTTTTGGTGAGAGTCCCTTGAATTGCAATAGGCAGGTGCTTATTTAAGAGTGCAGTTGGTGGGACCACAGTTTATTTAATGCAACTGTTCATACGTGTTGTGTCTGCAACCATGCTGTCTGGAAACCCAGCAGAAGTGAAATCACCACCCAACCAGTGTAATAATGAGAGAACTGACAATTATCATTTTGTACTCTGAATGGACACCTGCTAATATTTACATCTGTTGCAGTGGTGGGGAGGGTCTACCGTTTATTTGCCACTGAGTGTATGCTTGCCATACTGTTATCTCACTTACTTACATATCCCACATATATGTATCAGTTAGCAGCTGCTACAAAAAAAAAATTATGAAACGATTAACCACAAAACCTCAAAGATAATACAAAATAAGTACTCATTTTTATTTTTTTTTTGTAAGTCTAGAATCACTTGGTCAGTTTTGCTGTTCTAAACCAAACATGGGGCTCACTCAAGTGTCTGTAATTAGCAGTGTGTTGGCCACGCAACTATACAGATCTTAGGAGGATTTTCTCACATCCCTGGGGCCTCGGCTGGGATAAACAGACTGATTCAACTCTGTTCTACTTGTCTCATTCTCTAGCAGATTAGTCCAGGTACATTCTCATCAGGAAGGCTGAGGTAAGAAAGGAAGCTAAACACTTGAGCACATTTTAGAGTCTCTATTTGTGTCATATTTGTTACTTCTTTATTAACCAAAGAAAGCCACAGGGTCAAGTCAAATGTCAGGGTGGCAGGGTACAGCAAAGGGTATAGATATAGGGATGTCTTTGGTAGGGTCCATCTATGTAGTCAATCTACTGTAACATACTTTTCCATCTAATTCCCATAAGAATTCTATGACCATTTTAGAAATGAAGAAGCTAAGGAGCTATTTAATGTCACATCTTATTCAAAATGGCAAAGCTATGAAGTTAGAAAGCTAGGACTTAAAGTTAAGATAACACTTGTCAGTTTGTTTTTGTGGGTTTGTCTGTTTTTATTACATTATGGGAACTAGACTCCAACAGAATGGGGGTAGAGACTCAGAGAAGTAAGGAAGGCCATGGCAGCCCAGTAGTCTGTGACCCAGCGAGTGACAGAGAAAGGCCCATATCAGGAAGTCTGAGGCAGCTGTAGATGCAAGGAGATAGGTAAAACACAGAAAGAATGTGGGGCTTGGTTAGAAATTCAGCAAGAACCTATCTAGTGTTGTTATTAAGGAAGCATCACCAAGGTTAGTGGAAGAAGACCCTCCAGGATTTAGGCAGATAAGAAACCACATAGCCAGGGGGTGCCTTTTTGGGTGGCTCAGTCAGTTAAGCATCTGCCTTCGGCTCAGATCGTGATCCTGGAGTCCTGGGTTCAAGCCCCGTGTTGGGCTCCCTGCTTAGCGGAGAGAGTCTGCTCCCTCTCCATTTCGAGGGGAGTCTGCTCCCCCTACTCCTCTCACTCTTTCTCTCTTTCGCTCACTCTCTCTCAAATAAATAAATAAGATCTTAGAAAAGAAAAAGAAAGAAGCCACACAGCCAAATGGTTGCAGCAAATCATGACAGGATTTCAAGTCAAGGAGATAATCAAACACTGGGCCAGGAAACCCAGCTTAAGACTAGTCATTAAGTTCCCATGCAATGCCTTTTGCATTGAATCCAGCATCCTTAACGTGGCCTCTAGTGTGTTACCTGGGTTGACATCATTTGGGGCCGTTCTTCCAGTTTTTCTCTCAGCAGCTTGATGTCAATGTGTCATGGCCTTTCTCACCTTCAGGCTTTTATGCGTAATCTTCGTCATACCTGGGACACTTTTTCCTGACTTCTCACACCTTCTTTATATGGCTAACTCTTACACCTTTTTTTTTTTTTTTTTTTTAGTTTTTGGTTATACCAAACTAGTTAAATGTTGTCCTCACACTCTAAGACACTTCCAGAGCACCCTATATTTCTTCAGCATGACAGTCTTCATATTTGTGTGTATTTGTTTCATTGCACGTCTTCTCTTTAGAGTAAGGGTTAACTCACCTTTCCTTTAAAGAGCCATAAGTGCATATTACAGGCTTTGTGGGTTATGGAGTCCCCATTGTTACTACTCCATTCTACTATTATAGTGCAGAGGGAGCATTAACGATATGCAAATGAATGGGCATGTCTCTGTTCCAATAAAACTTCATTTATAGAAACAGGTAGTGGACTGGCTTTGATCCATGAGCCATGGTTTGCTGATTCTTGTCTGGAATGTAAGTTTCATAAGAGTCAGGACTTTGTCCAAGTTGTTCACCACTGGGTTTCAGTAAGCAGAACAGAAATGGCACATAGTAAGTATAAAAAAATGTTTGTTGAATGAACAATGAAATATGATCTTACACCTTGGGCAAATCTTGAATATGTGGGGTGTCGGTGATGTAGAGATTTCAACATTTGAATTCAAGACTTCAAACCACAACCTCACCAGACTGTAGAGCCAAGGCTACAGGATCATTTTTCAAACATGTTTGGTTCAGAAACAGAAGTGTATCTAGTTCTGTAGGTGATGCCCATCAAAAGGTAAAGATAAAAACATGTAAGGAATGTCTAGATGGAGGGATCAACTATAGACCTTGGTTAGTCCAAATGTCTAATGATTTATTGGATTTGCATAACTGCTATAAAAATTACCTCAGATTTGGAGGGTTTTCTCCCATGGTTTTATTGGTCAGAAGTCTGACATGGGGTCTCACTGGGTTAAAATCAAGGTGTCAATAAAGCTACCTTCCTGCCTGGATGCTCTAGGAGAGCATCTGTTTTGAGGTCACCAGAGTCTTTGTTTCATGGCTTCCTTCTTCCATCTTCAAAGTCAACAATGTTGCATCTCTCTGACCATCTTTCCACAGACACAGCTCTTTCTTACCACAGTCAGGAAATAGTTTTTACTTTTAAGAATACATGTAGTTAGATTAGACCCAGATAAGAATCTGCTATTCAATCAAAGGGTATACTTTGAAAGTTTCCATAAATATATAATTATTAAAAGTATCTAACTTTTGGGACGCCTGGGTGGCTCAGTTGGTTAAGCGGCTGCCTTCGGCTCAGGTCATGATCCCAGCGTCCTGGGATCGAGTCCCACATCGGGCTCCTTGCTCAGCAGGGAGCCTGCTTCTCCCTCTGCCTCTGCCTGCCTCTCTGTCTGCCTGTGCTCACTCTTTCTGACAAATAAATAAATAAAATCTTTAAAAAAAAAAAGTATCTAACTTTCTAGACAGGCAGTTTTACAAAATTGGCTGCAATGAACACAAAGTGTTAAATGTTGACCTATTATATTCTTAATGCATTATACATGGTTCTGATTTTTTTCCAAACTTCACTGAGCTGTAATTGACATATAACTGCATAATTTTTTTCCACAAAGACAAAACAAGACTCACATTATGTATTTTGTTTTTTGTTTTTGTTTTTAAATTCTTGGTTATTTCTGAACTTAGGAATTGCTTTAAGAATGTTTTTTTAGTCTCAAGTTTTTATTTAAATTCCAGTTAGTTAACATAGTGTAAGATTAGTTTAGGGAATAGAATTTAGTGATTCATCATTTACATATAACACCCATCACTCATCACAACAAGTGCCCTCCTTAATGCCCATTATTCATTTAACCCATTCCCCTTCCCACCTCCCCTACAACAACCCTCAGTTTGTTCTCTTTAGGTAAGAGGATATTTTATGGTTTAACTCTTTTTTCCCCCATGTTCATTTTGTTTTGTTTCTTCAATTCCACATATGAGTAAAATCATATGGTATTTGTCTTTCTCTGACTGACTTATTTTGCGTAGCATAATACACTCTAGCTCCATCCACATCATTGTGTATGACAAGATTCCATTCTCTTTATGGCTGACTAATATTCCATTGTATTATGTGTGTGTGTGTGCATGTATAAATATATATATACAGATATGTACATATATGTATACATATATACATACACATATATGTGTATATATATCTATATATATATATACACACATGCGCGCACATGCACGCATGTGCACCCCCCCCAACACACACACATATATGCATTCCACAACTTTATCCATCATCAGTCAATGGACATTTAGGTTCTTTCCATAATTTGGCTGTTATTGATAGTGCTGTGATAAACATCAGGGTGCATATGACCCTTCAAATCCGTAGTTTTGTATCCTTTGGGTAAATGCCTAATAGTGTAATTGCTGGATTGTAGGGTAGCCCTATTTCTAATTTTTTGGGAACCTCGATACTGTTTTCCAGAGTGGCTGCACCAGTTTGCATTCCCATCAACAGTGTAAAAGGGTTCCCCTTTCTCTACATCCTCACTTACTCTCTTATCTTCCTGTGTTGTTAATTTTAGCTATTCTGACAGGTATGAGGTTATATCTCACTGTAGTTTTAATTTGTATTTCCCTGATGATGAGTGATGTTGAGCATTTTTTCATGTAACTTTGTATAATTTTAAGGAGTACAAACTGTTGATTTGATATACTTATATATTGCAAAGTAATTGTCACTTGTAGCCTTAAATAACACCTCTATCCTGTCACAGATTACCTTTCTTTTTTGTGGTGAGAACATTTAAGATCTATTGTCTTAGCAACATTCAAGTGTAGAGTACCATACTATTAACTGTAATCACCATGCTGTGCATTAGATCCCCAGAACTTGCTCATCTTATATCTGGAAGTGTATACTCTTTGACCAACATTTTCCCTTTCCTACATCCCCCAGCCTCTGGAACCAACATTTTGTTTCCTCTATCTGAGTGTTTCTGTTTTATTTTTCTTGTTCATTTGTTTTGTTTCATTTTTGGTTCCCATACATAAGTAAAAGCATACACTATTTGTCTTTTTCTGTGTGACTTATTTCACTTGGCCCGGTGCCATCAAGGACCATCTGTGTTGTCCCAAATGGCAAAAATTTCTTTCTTTCTTATGGCTGAATACTATTCCATTGCATATATACCGCATCTTTATCCATTTATTTGTCGATTGATATATGGGTTGTTTTCGTGTTTCAGAAACTGTGAATAATATTGCAATGAACTTGGGAGTGCGTGTATCTCTTTGAGATCCTGCTTCTACTTCCTTTGGATATATACCAGAAGTAATATTGCTAGATCATATGGTAGTTGTAATTTTAACTTTCTGAGGAACCACCATACTATTTCCCATGTTTGTATCAGTTTATATTTCCACAACAGTGCATAAGTGTTCCCTTTTTTCCACATCCTTAACTTTTGTCTTTTTATAATAGCCATTATAATGGGTGTGATGTGCTATTATGGTTTTGACTCACATCTCCTTAATTATTAGTGATATTAAGCACCTTTTCTTGTATCTGTTGGCCGTTGTATGTCTTCTTTAGAAAAATGCCTATTTAGTTCCCATGCCCATTTTTAAAATCAGAATTTTTTTTGCTCTTCAATTATATGATTTTATATTTTCTATATTAACCCTTTATCAAATACATGATTTGTAAACATTTTCTTCCCATTTTGTAGGATCCTTTTTCATTCTGTTGGCTGCTTCCTCTGTTGTAAAGAATCTTTTTTAAATTTGATGTGGTCTCACTTGTTAATTTTTTATTCTTTTGTTGCTGTGCATTAATATAATATAGAAATTCATGTAGGAATAAGAGAGGAGAAAGGCCATTTGTAACTAAAATTCTAAAAGAGCTAGGATATTTTTCAATTAAGGAAAATTGGATTCAAATTTTAGTTCCTACCTTTATGATGACTGTGACTTTATTATCATCACTAGCCTGTGTGGCTTTCAGTATTTGCAACTGTGAAACAAAAATGATACTAATAATTATACTAATATTTACCTCACAGTTTTGTTATAAAAATTAAATAAGGTCATATCTGTTAAGTATTTAGCATCAAATAGTTGTCCAATAAATATTGGTTATTCTAATTACATGCTGTTGAAGGGTACTGAGTACCAGGTTAGCAGAGGAGGCATCAAATTCAGATACTCAGATTTCTAAGGGATAGCTTGAAGGTATTTGCATTACAAAGGTAAGCCATGGAAGGAAAACGCTGAGAAAGTAGAGTAAGCACATTGATGAATAGTTCTAAGTAAAAGCAATTTCTGCCTGAGACCCTTAGGCTGTCTTCTCTCTCTTTGGGTGACTGTCAAACCCCAGAGATATGGCTTCTTATGGTAACAAATATAGAGACAAATTATGCTCTGGATAAGGTCGTGTTTTCCTTAACTACACTTGAAGTCCAGGTGGGTCAACTTACTATCAGAATGAAGCACAAGAAATCTTGATAAATTTAAAGCAGAAGACAGATTAGGGTATGAGAATGTGTGTGCATGTGCCTGTGTGCCCAAATGCATGCATATATGTATATAGAGTCCAAGTAAAACCCATTTATTCCTGGATGATAAATCCTGCCCTATCTTTCCCTTCTAGTATTTATGAAGTCAACCAGGCACTTTTCCAATTCACTTCATTCTCCATTGCCCATTTATCCCACTTATTGAATCCTTGGGGGATCTCTAGAGAGCACCCACCAGTTGTGCCGATCATGCCTAGGGCTGCACAACTGTCTATTAAGAACTTGATAGCATAAGCTCCTTTCAGATCCATTATGAAGTAGTTCTTTCTTCCCAATGACTTCTGGTAGCAACTGGCTTGAAGAAACAGCCTAGAAGAGGTATTAGCCAATTTGTGAGATTTAAATTTGAAACAATAAAGGAAATGAAAGAAAACAATAAAAAACTATTCCTGAGATAGGATACTATGCTTTTAGTATACACTCTAAGAATTTGTCAAATCAATTAACACATTTTTATTTGTAATAGTTCTTTAAATTTTACAGTGTTTCCCTTACATACATAAACCAAACTAAAGAGCACAATAACCCTGACTTTAGGTGGAACTGATTTTCTCATACATGTTTAATGAGTAACAAAAAAAATTACAACCACACCTATCTAAATATCCATACAGGACTTTGTTCTGGATTCCTTTATTTCTAAGCTCACCCACACTCTATGTGACTCCTTTGCAACTCAGACAGGCTAATAATTGCATACAGAATATTTAGGGACTAGTACTTATGAAAATGAGCTCAGAAGATGAAAGGTCAGGCTATGAAGTCCAAAGAAAATTTGAATATAGAGTATTGGTAGAGATATTAATTGTAAAGTTTACAAAGTTCAACCCCCACACATTAACACTGGGGTAGATATTACTTAGCATATTACAATTTTAATAAGACTGTTACTGACAATGTTATTTTAGGTTTTGGTAGTTTGGTGGAGTGTGTGTTTGTGTGTGTGTGTGTGTGTGTCCAGAAGTTAAAAGTTAATGTGATGGTTGGGAGGAAGGAAAGCTTATTCAAATCCTTAGAAATGCACCTATGCAAACGTGGTATGGGAGCCTGCTGTGACTATGGTGTCATGAAGGAGCAAAGTGCTGTGGTCTCCATGGTGGGAGACAGTGAACTGAAAGAGTGATTTAGGGCCTGTTAACATAAATGAAAGGAGACAAGCCTGACCTATGTGCAGGAGCCTCTCCACAGAGTTTAGACAAGGCAAAGATGTTTCTTTTCTCTCTGTCATTCTCTCTCTCTGCAGCCAGCAGATGAGTATTTCATAGTGAAATAATTCAAAGTGAAAGAACCCAAGGGTAATGCAGCAACAGTCATCGAACATTCCTTAAACCATTTGATCTCACTGGAGTATCCACATGCCATATCTGCCTTTTTGCAGACAAATTCCATGCATTCGTTTGGATTTAAATCTTTCATTCCATTCTACCTTTTCCTGTCCCTAGATACTGACAGGATTATCTAGCATTGGGTAAAGCACAAGCATAAGTTTTAAAATAGGCCCTTTCATAGTCTGCATCAATGTCTCGAGTCAGAACCTGATTCGCCCTACATTCAGAATCCCATATCCCATTATTCTTTAATGCCCAAGTAGTTGTATATAGAGATCTTGTAGTCATATGCTTTCTTCACAAAAGTTTGTTTTTTTTTTAAATTGTATTGACATTTACTGAAATTATAAAATAATGTTTCCCCAAAATACATGATATAAGATGTCACAAAATAGTAGGTTCTCAAAAAACACCTTTGCCATAAATAATATATTTGAATATATACTTTGTTTGACTTGGAAGTCTCAGAAGCTCAGAAACTAAGCTAGGAGTTAATTAATGGAGAAAAGCTTGAACATACAATAATCACAAAGAAACATTTAACCCAAAGGATGGAAATCAAATATTATATCTGTTTGCATTATCTAAAACATTTCCAGTTTTGGAAGGGGGAAAAAACAATGAATAATGCTGTCACATTCATTTAATGCTATAACATGACATATCCTCTACTTTTAATCTTTGCATGCCTTCAGCTGGCTGTTATACATTCCAGACTGGTTCACGTGTTTGTAGAAATCAAATTCTGTTTGGATTCTTGGACAAGCAATTAATGCTTTGCCATACCCATAGAAAATCATATTCAGCACCACGGACAGAGCAGAATTACTCCTTTCTGAACTACAGCTGTTTCTTGAAAATTTTCCCCCCTGCTAAAACATCCAGACACACGTCTGTCTCTTAATTGCAGGAGGGGTTGTTACAAGACATCTTGAATTTTAACAACCTATTTTAAAATTAAGGAAAAGGACTAAAAGCAGACCAGGGAAACCTTAGGTACTTTTACAAGATACAAAAGTTGATATAGCAGAAAGTATGCAAAGACCTTCAGAAACAAACATTGATGTTATATAAATGAACAAATGGGTACATAATTAAAAATACTGATCCCCATGAAAAAAGAATTTCTCTTAGAGAAATTACTGCTTTTTGCAGTAATATATGTTTATTATTGTTTATTTAATTTTAGTAGGAATTTACCTGTATTTTTTTTAGTTATGAGTTAATACATGACAACCGATTATTAGGAAAATATTATCAATTGTGGCAGCAGCTCATTTTATGAAAATAATACTGTAAGTTAAAACATGATAGTTTTTAGTTTTAGTAATTTCCTTTAGATAGTTTGTGCTTTTTACTTAAATTCAAAGTAATGTGATTTTATTTATTTTTTATTTTTTAAAATCTTGTTTAAAGATTTTATTTATTTATTTGACAGACAGAGATCACAAGTAGGCAGAGAAAGAGGTAGAGAGAGGAGGGGAAGAAGGCTCCCTGTAGAGTAGAGATCCCGATGTGGGGCTTGATCCCAAGATCCCAGGATCATGACCCGAGCTGAAGGCAGAGGCTTTAACCCACTGAGCCACCCAGGCACCCCGGTAATGTGATTTTATAAAGAGTAATTTTAATAGTGATAATAACAAAAAATAGAGAATATTGTTTGACTCATGTGCAAGATATAGTACTATGTGCTTTCCTTGGTTTATCTCATTAAATTTTTATTTAACCATCAAATTTCTGGGGTCATGTACTTATTTTTTCTGTAAGTTATACATGAGAACTGAGACTTGGATGTCTTACATAATGTGTCCAAAGTCAAATAGTTGTTACATGTGTATATGTTTTTATGTATTTTAACAGAGACTTTTGTCATAGTTAAAATTGGCCAAGGAGTGTTTTAACAATTTATAAGAATTAAAGGAATTATTTTGTTAGGATCATTATTATATCCATTTTACAGATGTGGAAATGGAGTTTTCCTGAAGTTAAAAATATGCATTTGCCTGAAATCACACATTTACAAAATGATGAACTTGAGCTGGGAAACCAGAGGGTCTAACTTAACCACATTCTTCACCAACATTCTAAGCCTTTTGGAAAGGTTACTTTAACTATTAATCTCTAAAAAAGCCTCTATTTTTAACTATTTACTGCTTACATCCATTCTGCATATCTCTTTTAATTCAAGGAACTATAATTCAAGTGAAATCTATAGGACAATCAGTGCAGTTTTTTTTTTTTTTAAGATTTTATTTATTTATTTCTGAGAGAGAGAGAGAGAAGTCGGGGGAGGAGCAGAGGAAGAGGGTCAAGCAGACTCTGTGCTGAGCATGGAGCCTTTCACGGGACTTGATCCCATGACATTGAGACCATGACCTGAGCCCAAATCAAGAGTCAGATGCTCAACCAACTGAGTCACCCAGGTGCCCCACAATCAGTACAGTTTTGCTTTCATCCCAGGCATCCTTGTCCACCATCAAAATTCAAGCCCTCTAACCTGCTCTTTACCCCACCACACGCAAACACACATACAGTCACATATCTTATCATGCACTTTTGTTTATAATAATCTATGCTTCCTACTTTCTAAAATTTCTCTTGGCTCTTACTTCTATGCCATTTTTAACCTCAACTCCATTATAAGTTTCCCTCTTCCTATCAAACTTTCTCACAGAATGTTCCCTCACCTTCTTTTGTTTCTGAAACCAACTCTCCCATGACAACACTTCTTCTCTGAAGCCTGTTTATTATTTTTCACCTTATAGTCTCTGAGGTGATGTCACCATTCTCTAGCTTGTCTTTGCTTCTGTTACAAATCTTTCTTATGTTCTCTTATAAAGAGCTCTTCTTTGGCTCTCACAATTTCCAGCTGTACATTTTATTGATTTATGGATCCCTTTTAGTATCTTATATAAGTAACTGACCCATTCCTCCCAAAAATGCACAAATGTTTTTATAACAGTACTTGAGTTCCTAGTTACAAATACGTAAGTCTCACAGTAACTGCTAGAATTCCTGGGTTTTAAGCACTCTTTACTACTCATTAATGTCATATGTTGAACACTATTTCACTGCATACATGATTTAGGACCTAGATTTTTCTTTTCCTCTGAACTCCACCCCTCACCTTTAGTCTCAGTTAACTCACCAGTACAACCATACTACACTCAGCATTTCTCAAATCTCTCGAATTAACAGCCTTCAAAGTCACTTTTTTAAGTAACCCATATTAGAACATACTGTTTGTTATCCAACAATATCAACATCAAATATTTATTGATCTCCAATTCTGCATGGGAGATGTAATAATAGCATTCATTGATATAATATGATAGATACTATACTAAGCAGCTTATGTCTGTTAACTCTTAATCCTCATCAAGATACTACTAATATTTCTGTTTTTTTAAATAAAGTAAGCCAAGATCAGTTAAATTACCTATCCAAGTTTATATTCCTACATAAAGGATGGAAGCTAGGACTTAAATAAAGAAAAATGTGACTCTGGCGCCCGTGGTCTCAACTATATCAGTGTTCTACAAGTTTTATGGTCCAATGAGAAATTCACATAAGTAGAGAACTCAATTGTACTAGATAAATAAACAGTCAAATTGCCTTTTGATGTAGTTGTGTAGTGTTATGCCTAACACAGAGCCTAAAGTATAGAAAGCCGCCATAAATATTAGTTATCTTTCTTTCCATATTCTTCAGGGTGACTTCACATAAGGATTATTCAAAAAGAAAAAAGGAGCTAGCAGCAACTATTTAGACACTGAAGAATAGATTTTAAGTGTCTAAAGATTTTAGATGTGCATATTTTAGATCTTCAGCTCTATGTGCAGAGATTTATACACAATATATCATATCTACACAAGATTGAAACTTCTCATCCAGGCTCCATTTGTTGAGAACCTGAAACCCTGAGAATGTTTCCTTTGACAAAATCCCAACAGCTCTTAAATCATCTATCTTCAAGGAAAGTGAAAGAGAAGGAATGCATTGGGGGCATCAAGGAGAAATATCATTTTGAGAGACAGAACCCCCAGGGAAATTGGGCTGTTCTGCTAAAATGAGTTTATCAGCCCCTTGTGAGGCCCCCTTGCTAACACCATGTATTGTTTACTCTGTTCTTTTATTCCTTGTCCCAGGGAGGAAATTTGGTATTGTGCTTGCCTTTTAAATGATTTCAAAACTTTTATTCACTACCCACTCATAACTGTTCTACCTACCACTGCCTGATCTGCCATCTCTAAGCACTACTTTACACTGGCACTTTTTCCCCCCATGAAGACTCTCAAATTTCCCAGAATGTTTGCAGAAAACAAAGATACTTAACCTGGCATTCAGAGCTCTGAAAAACAGAAGATTCTCTATATTTCTCAGTTGCTCTAATATTACAGAATGTAAATTTACCATAGAAAAAAGATTTGCCTATTCATTTATTTCCATTTTTTTACATTGTTTAATCAAATTACCAAAGCTGTAAGGCTTCTTTTTTTTCCTCCTGCTTACATTCTCTTTCTTAAAATCTCCTGACTGTCTTAACTCTGATGGCTTAGAAATTGATAACCATACCCTCAATACATTACTCTGAATTACAAATGCATCTATATCACTGCCTTAGCCGTATGTCCACTTCTATGAGACTTGCTGTTTGACCTAAGATAGGTTACTCCAATTCTGTTTCCTCATTTGTCAAATGGGGATATTGGTCACATCTCTGTTGTGACCAATTGTTCTGAAGATTAAAACAGTCAAGATCTATAAAATGCATATAAGAGGGTCTGATACATAATGAGTGATATGTAAGTGTTACTACTTTTGTTATTTTCATGTGTAACCTTGCAGGTGGACTTGACCATCCATTCCCCAAAACAAACACAAGCATCTTTCTTTCCCAGTCTTTTTTTTTTTTTTTTAATGTAAACAATATTTTCTACACTCAGTTTCTCTGGCCAGAACGTAGACACTATCTTGATTTTTCATTTTTCCTCCCATCTAACATCTAATTTGTCACAAACTGCTGTCTATTATGACTCAGAAAAATGTCTCTGTTTACTTTTGTTTTCCACTTCTATGACCATATAAAAGTCAAGGCCATCTCTCACCTGGACCACTGCAGGGTTTACTAACAGATTCCTCCGCTTCTACTCTCTCCATTTTTATTCATGAAATGGCCAGAATGATCCTTTAAAATGTAAATTTAGGAAATTTACCCACAGTTTCTCGTTGTTTCTAGAATAAAAACAGTACATTTTACCATGACTTAGAGAATATTCATAATTTGCTTCTGTGTTACCTCCGAATTTGTTTGATACCATTTTCCCTGAATCTCATTGCATCCTAAACTCATTAATACCCTTTCTTTCCCCGCAACATTAAAGGTCTCTCTTACATCAGAGACATTGAATATGATGTTTCCTTTGTTTGGAAAGTTACCTTACCCACTTTTTGGGTATATCTGCCAAGTTTTCATAATGGCCTATGATTATATGAACTACACAGTTACACTCAAACCTTATAAATTGCCTCATCAGAGAGAATTTAGCTGACCGTTCTGTTTAGAGTGGGCTCTCCCTGTTATGCTCTATCGCATCATGTTAACTCTTGTTTTCATAGAACATAGAGCAGTTGCAATGGCCTTACTGATTTATAGTGTACCTTTTAATGTATGTCTCCCCCTTTATTTTTATCTATTATTTTTCACTTTCTGCCTTCCCCTTTAAAATGGAGGATCCATTAGGGCGGAAGTCTTGTCTGTCTTATTCACTGCTGTGTTCCCATCCTCTTGTTCTCAATATTTTTTGAGTAAATGAAAGACTGATATTACCTTTTCCTTTGGACATCTTCTATTCCACTGAACTGGGGAAATAATTTCTTTTTTTTTTTTTTTACTATTTATTTATTTATTCAAGAGAGAGAACACTAGAGAGAGAGCAAGCCTGAGTGTAGATCAGAGAGAGAGGGAGAAGCAGGCTTCCCACCAAGCAGTGAGCCCAGTGTGGGGCTGCATCCCAGACCCTGGGATCATGACCTGAGCTGAAGGCAGATGCTTAACTGACTAAGCCATCCAGGCACCCCGAAATAATTTCTTATAATGTGTGATGCCTTGAAATTTACCTCAATTTTAATGTATTGCTTAAATTCTTATTCCTCTTCTAGATTCTAAGGCTCCTGATAAACACATGGCCACCTCTATCATGATGCTCAGTAAATGATTAGTCAGTGAGTGGATGACCCATGTTTGGAATACAGTAGCTTATCCAAGCATTCATTTAATCAACATTTATTAGATGCACTAAATGTTAAGCAAACCCTAAGTCCTAGAGAAGTAAGAATGTTTAAGACAGGTCTGGTATCTGCCTGTATCATGGAACTCATAACTTACATTGGGGTTTCTCAACTATTAATGCTATTGTCATTTGGGGCTGGAGAATTCTTTGTTGCAGGGGGCTATCTTGTGCATCGTAGGATATTTAACAGCATCCCTGGCCTCTACACACTAGATGTCTATAATATGCCTTCTGCTTCTCATTTTTTACAACCAAAAGTATCTACAACCTTTTTCAAACATCCCCTGAAGGGCAAAAGTACCTCTGGTTGGTAACCACTGGGCTAGTGACAGACATATGTAGCTATGTATGCAGATACACACGTTACTACAAATAATCATCAGTGCTATGGGGAAAAAAATCAAAACCTGAAATGTTAGAAGGTAGATGGGAAGACTGGTTAAAATTAGTGGGTACAGGTTGTCAATGGATGAGATAGATGTTACTGATAATAAAGTGATAGTTAGGCTTTGTCCTATAGGATGAGTAGGAGGACATGTAAAGGGTTGCCGGAAGGTCAGGCAGAAGGAATAACACATAGAGGCCCTGAAGCATGAGAAAGTGTGGTTTATGCAAAGAGCTGGTACCCAGAAACTGGGATACAAAGTAGCTTGTAAGCGAGTTGGAAGTTAGATAGAGCCAAGGTTGTGCAGGGTGCTGTGAGCCATTATTAATTTAGGATTTGATCCTCAGGTTAATGGAAAGAAATTAGAGTTTTAAGCAGCAGAGGTGAAACAGGGGAATCCAACACAGTACTGGATTTCTATAAATCATATTTTGTGGCTGCATAATAGAAAAGGAGGCTATTACAGGAATTAGGGTAAAAGATAATGGTGACTTAATCTGGAGGGTTGGTGTTGGATGTAGAGAAAAAGTGGATGTCTGATAAAATTGCCTTGCTTGTATGGATGAAGAATTGCACGGATCTATAAAATTCTCAAGGGAAAATACCACCTAATGTGAAAATATCTGGTGCTGGGGATACAAAGGGAATGTTTCCTTTAGGAAGCTGTGGAGCTTACTTATCAACTTTCCTGCTTTGTGTCTTTCACACTCAGTCCAGCTCCTGAATCAGCCCAAAAGTTTTTCTCTTGCAAGCACCACAGATGGTTCCCTCTCTCTCTCCCCTCTGAAGAGGCCACTTCTTTCTCCCCCAGGTGTGAGCATGTGCGTGTGCTCAGTTTGGAGAGTGGGGAGCAAGTCAAGCAGAACGGGTCCCAGAGTCCAGGGACCTGAAACACAAATGATTGCAGGGAAAATTGTGGGTTGCTTCCGTTGGCCATCCACCTGCTTTGAGTGGTGCAGTTAATTAGCAATGCGAGCACAAGCTGACAGCTTTGGCAGGGAGCAGTAATGCAGTGGGAGGTGAGGGAAGGCAGTCTTGCTGGGAAGTTGTTCCTGATTTATAAATACACCTGATTATTATGGTGATGCCCATTTGTGATTATGTAGTTAAGGATCTGTCAGTTGTCCTCATCCAAACCCCTAACACAAATGGAAGAAATTCATTCCAGCTCCAGACTCAGCCTACAAACGAAGTTTTGTTTTCAAATATTAAAAAAAAAAATCTATTAGTTACACATTCACAAGGAATAAAGACAGGTTATCAAATTAGTTGAACTAAAGATTATTTGTTTTCTTGTTTCTTTTATTATAGACCACAGTGTGTTTTCACAGGAATGTACAATAACAGTCAACTGCTTCAGCTTTTTTGTTAAAAAAAAAGGGTACAGTAAGGTACACTACAGAGAGTTTAGAAAATGTTTTCACTCATTTATATATTCATCTAACAGTCATTTATTGAACAGTTACTTAGCTCTGGGCACTGGGCCAGGAAAGGGGCAGATAGAATGCAAAGTAAGGCAGTGCTTTTAGGGAGTAGCTTAAAAGTTGGAAGGGCACAAATTTATCCATTACATCCATAGAAAAAACAAAAAACAGAGAAAAACATGCGAAACCCAGGAACCGAATGTGTCTAAAATATGGTGAATATGTTAGAGAGGAAAGTGAGTGACTGGCACTGATGGGCATCCCAAAAGAGGAAAAACTGAAACCTATTAATAATAATAATAATAGTAAGGAAGGGTTTAAATCTTCAGCCTGTTTTGATAAAGAAATTTAACCATTCCTTTGCAGCTGTGAAGTAGAAGTCATGATGGAGCGGACATGGGCAAGGAACTTAAGCAGGACAGAATTCAGGTCTCCCCTTTCAGTGTCCCCAAGAAACAAAGATCAGACTTCTTTATTTCCTTAAGTGTAACCCTGCCAAACCCTGGAAGGAGGGGGAAACTACGTTAACCATTACTAATTATTTGAACTTGATTTATATCCAGGAAATTTCTGCTGTGCCAGCAAGGGCAATTTTGAGAAACATTTTAAAGACAAGAATAAGATTTTTTAATTAATAAAAGTGGTATATTCAAGAAGACTTGTGAGGCTAAGGAGGGATATGTAAAAAGTCTAAATATCAGGCATGTGTTCAGAATGGAGAAAATAGACCCCAGCTGTCTATTTTCTCAACTGTCAGTTTCCCAGCTTCAAGCATGGCTGCCCGTGAAAAAATGAGCACGGAGCCTGGGACAGAAATCTCTGGAAAGTCTACTTGTGATCTGAGCTTAGCTTCTCTATGGGCTCAACATCCTTGTCAGCTGGGGTCTCCTTTCTCATGAGACTAGGATGTTGGGCCCTCAAAAATCTGCTTCTTTTTTAGTTATATATTTGGTCCTCCCATATGAACACCTCATTCAATTAATATCAATCATCTTTACTATCTACAGCCAAGAAGGAAAATGATACCTTAATCTTATCTGATAAATGCCACCTTAATATTATCTGATAAAGATGTTTCCCTTTAGGCCCTCAAAGATGACAACAGATTAAGGGGAAACTCTGGACCTGACATGGGGGAGGGCTCTCCCACACTTGATCTCAGGGACCAGGAATTTGAATCAAGCATGGGAGAGTACCTAACACCTTGGGGAAGTTTAGAATTATTGCAACTATTAACATCAGTCAAGCTCTAATGGTAAGGCATAGCACTCATCGTTACACGCATTACCTTATTTAAAAGTTTGAGCTCCTTTTTTGCCCTAATTATATATTTAAGAAAACTGAGAAGAAATTTTTCTCAAGGTCATATAACTACTTAGTAGTAGATAATTCACATTGACTGTTCAGATTCAACATCAACATTTTTTTTTACATATTTCTTTGCTGTATCTTAGCCTTCTAGCATCATTATATCTCCCTTGTAAAGTAAGAAAAATGAATATCCTCGTGTCTACTTCCTTAGTCTTTGTTATAAGGGCTTCTCTTTTTCTAGAGCAGTATTTCCCCAAAATGTGTTCCTTAAAACATTTACTCAAGGGGCACCTGGGTGGCTTAGTTGTTAAACATCTGCCTTCGGCTCAGGTCATGATCCCAGAGTCCTAGGATTGAGCCCCACATCGGGCTCCCTGCTCAGTGGGAAGCCTGCTTCTCTCTCTCCCAGTCCCCCTGCTTGTGTTCCCTCTCTTGCTGTCTCTATCTCTGTCAAATAAATTTTTTTAAAAAATTTACTCAAATGGGTATTGATAACCATTCTTTTTGAGGTTGGAGTGGGTAAAAATGTGTCTGTGGTAAAGGAAGCTTAAAACAGGGTGGAGTAAGGATTCACATTTTTGTCATAGCAGAATTCCTCAGAACATCTAAAATTCTAAAGTGGATTGAACATCTAATCTATAGGTGAGGCAGATGCTGAGAATTTAAAATGTAGCATTAGCAAACCTATTTGAGTCCACAAAATCCTTTATAAAAAATAATTTTGTGTACTTATAACATTTATTTGCTCTAGAACACATCTTGGGATAGATTAGCAGAAAAGACCAAGCCACATTCATGAGCACAGCCTACACCCACTCTTCTCTCAGACTCCAGTCCCTGCCAACTTCGCTTATCTAATCCTTTACTACCCATACAAATACACATATCTATTACTGCCAAACTTCCCCAACATAGACACACACACAGGACCTCTGAATTCCTTGAAGACAAGTCTGTTTAGCATGGCTAAATGTTCTCACAAAAATGGAACCTCCTCCTAGACTACCTTTCAACCTGCAGTCACCACCTCAGTAACAAGTGTGTATTCAACTTTCCATGACTCTGCTCAGATGTCACTTTCTCTTGAGAGAAATTTCTAAGAAAATCTTACAACACTACTTCAGTCCTTCCCTTTCCCCAGTGGGCATTTTTTTTTTTTTTTTTTAAATCTTAGTAACAGACCAGTGAAGATTTTTAACTCTGCTGGGAATTAGGGGTTTTGATTGGTGTCTGAGTTCTCTGGGGTCTTGGTCCAGAGTCCACATAAATTCTAGAAAGTAGTTTCTACATGTAAGGGCACTAGAACATTAGAAGTGCTAGGGATGCAAGTGAAGTCTAACTAGAATCTCATTTTCTCATTGCCATCAAACACAGGACACTTTTTATAACCCTATAACCCACCTAATATGATCATAGCTGACCTATTCCCCAAATTTAATCCTATCCACATAACCTTGTCCCCAGCTTAGTGCTATTCTAGACATTATATCACCAAACCAATCCCAGCCTTATAACCCATTGGCCCATTAATATACTTCTAATCATTCATTTATAAAACATAACGCACCCAAACAACCCTATAACCTTTTTAATGGATTCAGAACCAGCCAATTACCAAACTTGATCTCATCTGCATAGTTCCCATCACCTCTTAATGAGCTCTAACTGGCCCTGCAAGTTTCAGCATTAACAAAAGCTATTCCATTCAATTTGTGGCCTTTTATTTGATTTTTTAAACATCAAATACTACACCGTTTTTTTAAAAGTCCATTTTTTCCAACTTATCTAATTCTCTTTTTTTTCTGCTTGAGAAAATTGGAATATTCCCTATTATTATAGTTCATTATCTTTCCCAAAAGGATCTGAGAAGAGTTGTATAAAATACATATATTTTCAGGGTCCACCACTACATTTATACCAGAGATTAGACCTAATGGAGGTTTTCTCACATGTGACTGAGGACAGACCCTGGATTATTTATTTCAGTGGATTTTTATTTAAACAACAACAACAACAACAACAACAACCACCACCACCACCTATGTTAGGGTTACATGTAGACCTATGGGCCTTTCTATATGAGGTTAGATGGAACTAACCTCAGACCATGCCATGAGAAATATCCGCTCTGCTGAGCTACCATAACAAACCAGATAGAATTAAGAAAAAGGGAAGAAAAGGAAGGGTATATCTGAAGCAGATGGCTGTTTCTCTACAATTTGCATTAAAACTATGGATTTGCACTTATGAGGATGGGGGTTGCATGTGCTTTTTTTTTTTTTATTCATGTGGCAAACGTTTGCTAAGTACGTATTTATGTTGATGGGGCTTTGTAGGCTTGGGGCAGAGAATTCACACTAACCTTAAATCCATGGCAGATCCTTATCACTTGACTGTGTTTTATATCTTCTTTGGGTTTTGTGGGAGTATATGTACATCTATGTAAATATCTGATTATTTGATTAGATACATTTTTGTGTATAGTAAATTAACATATATAAAACCCAGTGATGCAGAAAGTACCTATCAAGGGCTATATGCCAACTAGCATTCTCAGCACCCGGAAAATAAGGTATTGTTCTTCTCACTCATAGAGCACAATAAACTTGCTCAAGATTTCACAAGTAGCTGAGGCAGTGTTTGAAACCAGGTCTCTTTGACTTAAGGCCCAAGTTCTTTCTCTCCTATCACACCACCTGCCAAACAGAGTCATTTCAGAGATGTTAGCTTATCTATCCCAAATTCTTTATATTCTCAGTGAGGAAATTAAGGTCAGAGAAGAGAGGTGATTTGCCCTAAGCTTCATCTATAAAATTACACAATCCAGAGAAAGATGGTTTCCACTAGGAAAGAAGATGGCTGTCCCTATAAACACAGCATCCAGGCAATTCAGATCCACTGTGTCCACGAGTCCAAGATGAGAGAATGAATACCCGGTTGTCCAACCCCAGCAAATGGCGCTTCTGGCATTGACTCACTGAGGCAGGGGCCTCCTGGGGGATGAATGCATTGTTCATCCTGCGGGCCCAGCCACATTATGCTTATGGAGATGAAGAACCACATATCAAAATTAGCATTTGTGCAAATGATCACACAATTCCTTCAGACCTGCTGTGTCCCCTTAATAGGCCCATCTTTCAATTATGAAGTGCCGATCAGTCAGTGTTCTTCTATAATCTCATTATTTTTGTTATGTTGACATTACAGAAGGACTTTTCTTTTCCTTCCACTTGAAGCCAGGCCCTTCAGTATGAGATGGAGGGAAAAAAACTGACATTTTAAATTCTTATATCTTAGACTCAGAACATCTTTGATATGTTCAGGAATAAGAGTTTAAACATCCACATTTAAGACTCTACCTCCTCGGGCATATCTGATTTAGAAATCGGGTAGCTCACCTTTCTCCCTATGTCATTTACCTGTTCTGCCACTTCCTGAACAGGTCATCACACAGACTTGGCTTGGTCAGATCTCAATATGAATATCTCATAAGGAAGTGCCTTTCCTCAGCAGCATTCACCACAAGGTCATCTCTTCTTGAATCAAAATTAGAAACCTCAATCTTCTGTCTGTTGTTTTTCTTCTATGCCTATGGAAAGAAAGACAAGCACTCTTACATCAAAAAGCACTTAAAATATACGGTGGTAACCATAACCCCATTTCTCACACACAGTAAGCAAATTTAATGATTTTTTTTCCCTCTATTAAATGACCTTTGCACTCAGTACACTTACGGCATGACACATACTTATGTAAAATCAAACAAATTACCAAAGTATCTTGTGCATGTGAATCAGCGTATGCATGTGGATAGTCTAGAAAAGGTAGTCAGTTGCCTGCTGCTACCATTCTGTAACCAGATGCCATCAGGTAATGCTCTAGTTAACTTGGAAGGATATGTAATTGTTATTACAATTAGACAGTGTCTGTCTAACTTTTTTAAAAATTTTGAAGTCTTTTCAAACTTACAGAAATTTGCCATAATAGTACAAAGACTTTTTCCTTCCCTGAAGCCCTTGGGAGTGAGTTATGGACATGACGTCCCATCACCCTAAACATTTAGTGTTTATAAGTCCAAAGAACATGGACATTCTCTAACATAACCATAAAACAACTGCCAAAATTAAAAAAAAAAACAACTAACACTGACATATAACTTACTTTACAAACCCCTTCTAAATATCTTTAATTTCCATAAATGTCCTATAGAGCAAAAATGGTTAATACAGAATCATGTGTCACGTTTAATTGTCATAAATTTTTAGTAGTCTTCAATCAACATTAGTTCCTCAGCCTTTTCTTATCTTTAATGACCCTGATGCTTTTGAATATCACAGGCTGATAATTTTATATTTTATAGAATGTCATTCAATTTGGATTTGATATTTCCTTAGGATCAGATTTAGATTATAGATTTTTGGCAACAACATAAAATTGTTATTTTTATCTTCTCATAGATAGACATCGAATCCTATCAATCCTATTAAGTGATTCACAATTTCAGTTTGTCCCACTAGTGATGATGTTAACTTTGATCACCTGGTTTAGGTTGTGTCTGTAGAATTTTTCTACTGTAAAATTACTTCCTTAAGTATGATATGGAAGTTATTTTGAGACTAGGCAAATATTCTATTCCTTATGTTCACCCACTGGCTTCAGCATCCATTAATGTTAGATGGAGAAATTAATTATTCCTCTGGCTGCCAAGTAGTGATTTTTCTATCACTATTTTTCCTTCTCCTCTTATTAGGTGGCATTTTAGTGGAAGGAAAGGTGTTTTATTCTTCCTGTTTATTTATTTGTATTACAGTGGACTCATGGGTGCTTATTTATTTAGTGGGTTATCATCCAGTATCATCTCTGTTTAATTTGATGCCTAGCTTATTCCACTGGGAGATCCCTCTGGCTGATTTCTGTGTCCTTTTTACAGGTCCACAGTATTCTTTGCATTTACATTATTTCTGGCACACCAAGCTGTATCAGGCTTATCTTGAACTTTCCCTCTCACAACCCTGAAATCAGACATTTCTCTGAGGATCCCAGGTTCCTTTTAGTGGAGAATGTTTTTATTTTTTTATTTACTTATTCATTTTTAAAGATTTTATTTATTTGACAGAGAGAGAGAGAGAGAGAGAGCAGCAGCAGAGGAAGAGGGAGAAGCAGACTCCCCACTGAGCAGGGATCCTGATGCAGGACTCAATTCTAGGACCCTAGGATCATGACCTGAGCCACAAGGAGATGCTTAACTGACGGAGCTACCCAGGGACCCAGTGGAGAATGTTTTTACAGACACAGTTTTGGGTCCTGGATGTATTCATTCAGGTAGGGTGTCACTGTCCTGGGGTCTTCTCAGTGGACAGACCACTGAGATCAAGTGTGTGTGTGTATGTATGTGTGTAAAACTACTTAGGCACACCTACATACTGCCTCCAGCCACCCTCCCCAGAAACTCTCTTCACCCATTAAGGCTCCAGTACATCTATTAGGCACTGACCTCTTTTTCTAAGGGTTGCAAAACTTTATCCATCTCACCTAATGGCTTTTGTACTAAATGATTTAGGAGGGAACAGATGAAGGAAAGTAGAAAAAAGGAAGGAAGGAACACAGGCAGGCAAGCTGTCAAATTCAAGTTTAATGTTTCTAAAATGCCTTGAAGAGACATTTGAAGAGTTTCTGGCAAAATAAAGTAGGGCCAAATCACTCAATATTTACATGCTGAACTTGAGGATTTAAAAGTAACCATTGTTATGGTTTATATCAAACTTTAAACTGCCATCATATTTATTTCATATGGCCTAATACGAAAATAATAAATTTGATATCTCTGTGAAGTTTGCTCTTACTGAACTTCCTTTTGGAAACAACTTCTATTCGTCAGTGCCACGCTTAAAGAGTAGCACCAAAGACTGTGTGTATGCATGTGTATCTCTCTAGTGAGTAATATGTTGCAATTATAACAGTAACAACTTTACACGCGAGCACACACCTTTCTAACAATACCACTAAGTACTGTATTGTCAGCTTTATATACGTAACAGAAAGGCAGTTTTGACTGAGGCATATTCTGAAAGGGTCTAGACCAAGAAGCCAACATTTTGAAATAATGAATGATAACCTGACACCTTCTCAGCCCTTATCTCTTATTATGGGTATAACACTGTCATCAAATGGAGAGGGAAGAGTTTTGGAAATAGCTGTGCATGCTTTAAGTCTTACATTTTTTCCTAGGGTGCAGCTGGAAAGGGCGTCCCTGTGCACTTCACATCAGTCCATGAGACTTCAGGGAAACCATCTGAAGAGCTTATTGAATGTCCCTTTGTGTTACCCAATTCTGAGTCATACCTGAGTCAGACCCCAAACCACAACTGTAGTTTGGGAAATAACCACTCTCCCCATTTAGTAGAATAAAGGATATATGACCTTTACCGCAAATCAGATACGGGTCATGGCATAAAGGCCATGGTTTGGAGTTGTCTAGAATTGTCCGAGAGGTTTGCATGGAAGGAGAGGCATGAAGTCCCTAATAGAGCTGAAGACTATGGACTGAGGAGCAAAAGGTAAGTTGTCATAGAGATTAAAATTGAGAAGATAGAAACTCAGAATTAGGGGAAGTGGTGCCAAAAGAATTCACAGGGGATATGGGTAGCATTATACATCTGTCATGTGCACACAGTACTGATGCTAGGTCTCCAGCCAGTATCACTCATGGAGGAACTTTCCTGGTCTCTCCCTTGCCTCTTCTCCACCTTTGCTCCAATTATAGGGTGTTTAGAAGGCAGAATAAAGGGAGAGGAGCATATGCCTATCTATGTACATGTTTACCCCTATAGGGTGTGAGACTGAAGCAAGCCTGGAAGAGGAAGGGGGTGGAGAAGTTTTCAACTTATATCAAGTTCCAGGTTGTGAGAATTATATGGCACAGGGCACATGAATTATTAAAATGAAGCAGAGGTTTATAACTGTGTTACCTTAGAACTTTTTCTGTCATGACCAGAGTAGATAAGGTGCCTGTTTGAGGGCAGGGAAAGCAATTGGTGTGCTAGAATGGATTGGAAGTTGCTTTATAATTACATCTTGTACCACATACTTGATCAATGAAGATTATATATGCATTATATCATTGAATCATCACAGAAACAAGCCAGTTTTATAGATGAGGCAAATGGCTCAGAAGGGCAAATAGCTTTTATTCAGAGTCACACAGGTCTTTAGACAGAACAGGGATTTGAATTTATGTTTAACCGGTACTTAAGCCCAGACTTGTAACTACTGGGAGCCCTGTGAATTTGTGTCATCCACACACTGATAAAAATGATTTGATCACTTTATTAAATGTCTGAATGAAAACTTGAGACAGAAATTCATGAGGCTTAAGCCCTTGAGAGGCTGAGAAAGTCCTTTCTTTCTATGAACAGAAAACAAACAACAAAAACAAGTGAAAAACTATTTATAAAACCTACTAAATAAGGATATATTTAACTTTAAAGCTGCTATACTGTACTATATTGCATTGTTTAAATCCAGGTCTTTAAAAAAAAGCATCATTGAAAGCTACATGCACCACCTCCTTACTACTCCACAATTACATTAACAAACAACCACCATGAAAAACAACTGAGCTTTTATCCTCTACTCAAACTAGAGCCATGTTCTCAGTAGCCTGTTCTCTTCCTTTAATTTTTACCTCCGTAGACTTACTTTCCTTTCTTCCCTTCCCTTACCTTCCTCCTTCTCTTCTTCCCTCCCTCCTTTCCTTTGCCTGCCTGCCTGCCTCTTACTTTCCCCAAATCCATCCCCATGCAGTGCAAACATAAGAATTTGGGGGATAAGGAGTAAACTAGCACTTTATGTGGAAAGTGATGTAATCGTGATTACTCAATCAGGTAGTACATAGGAAGTACTTACCTAAATGACTAGTATATGGTAAAGTCCTCTAAAAATTGTCCTCCCTTCAACAACATAAGCCGTTACAGATATTAAATGCTGTAATGTATTAAATGATATCCTGTGTGTACCTTGTACACAGTAGTGTTTTAAAAAATGGATCCCCCTCACATATATGTACATGTGCATTCATCTTTTTATCACATCCACCTTTCAATGCCAAGTTTAAATCCCGTTCTCCCTGGGGTGTTCTCTGGTGAGCCCTGCCCCTGTAAATTGGTTTCTGACTTGATAATTCCCTCTCATACTCTTTAATTAGCATTTAGTTATTTTTCTAAATAGGCTTTATTCTGTATTGTATTATTCTACAGACACACAGGAACTTATGAAACCATTTTATTCAACTCCTCAATTTAACAATTTAGGACCTTAGGCCAAAGGAATTAAGAAACTTTCCCCAAATCACACTACGTTAAAGGCAAAACAGTTGCTCTAATTCATCATTAATCTTTAATTACTTTACTGAAAGCTCCACAAGGACTAAAATTATACTACATTCTTTTATTATCTTTATTCCCTGAGGCTAATAGCAGTGGTAACATCACCAAATGGGCGCTCAGTTTAACTTGCTGCATTAAATTTTACTGATTCTACATACACAAAGGCTCTCCAAATGTGGTTGTGCACAAGACCCACCTGGTGCCTTGTTAAAATATATAGACTCCTGTCCCTACCCCTAGAGATTACAACTGTGAAAATCTGAAGTGAGTCCCAGGAATCTGTGTTTGTAAGAGATGCTCCAAGTGAGTTGATCTTAATGGTCCAAGAAGTAGTGCTTGGAAAACTACCGGCACACGTGTTCTGGAATATTTCCAGAGGAAAAAGTCCACAGTTTTGCTTAGTATTGTGTTTTGGTGTCCAATAGACCTTATAACTAAAGAGGGGAAAATTTTTTTTTTCATAATGCTGTGGCTAAATTCTCTCTACTGCAATTTCCTCCCTACTGTCTCAGGTGGAATGGGTAACAGCTGGTATTTTAATAACCCCTGAAGATTATTATTAAGTTACTCATCCACCTGCTCCTTCTCCCAGCTAAATAGCCTCAGTCTTTCTTAGCTACCTCCTATAGGCCCTATTTCCTAAACACTCTTCTCTACCATAGTTTCCTAATTTTTGAAGTAAGACTTAACAGCCCATTATTGTACTGTTACATGAGGTGTAATGACAGGATATTTAAGAATTTTGAGAGGAAGCACCACACAAAAGGTAGGATCTGGGTTTGAGAGTAATGTCCTTATATCTCCTGGCTACACACACTCTATTGGATTTTGATTCCTCCAGGCAGATAGAAAGGCAGCACAGTGTCAGCAGTAGAACTTTGGATAGCCAGGCAGGGCACCACAGAGTTCCAGGCCAGTGCTTCTGCTAACTGGGTTTGTGACGTGCTGTTATTTATTTCCTCACGAGGAAGACAATATATATTCTACCTAAACTCTAGCAGTTGTTGTGAAGCTCCAATCAGTGCAGCACACCCTTTGTAAAGTACAATGTTTAGTCTATGTCTAGATTTCAGGGGTTGACACCCCGGTTGGTTGGATAGAAAGTGATAGAGAACCAGTAGAGCATCAGTAGCTTGGAGATAAAAATTGTAAGATCACTCAACAAAATCAGTGTCTGAGACACAATTAGGACAAACCAGCAGGGAAATTCATTGCTGGTTGAGCCAAGATTTAAATGGGAGTGCCCCTCCTCCAGCAAACTAACCAGTGATTTTCTTGGAAGTTGGGTACTCCTCTGAGCTGATTTTTATCTCTGATCACCACGGACCTGATTTCTCAGCATGATCTTCCTCATCATGCCTCAGCTGTTCTACCATTCCTGCTGCAATATCCCCATTGCAGTCCTGCCACAGCCATTATATTTTATACCACGGTGGTTTAGACATAGTAATACCTACTGTTTCTTCAAAGAGGAAATTAGATGTAGGGTGTTGGCTGTAGGAGAAAGACTGATAAGTATCATCATCACCAACCACCCAAGTCTCTTAATTATTCAGTAATAACTAGCATTTACTGAGCGTTATTGAGTAACTGATTGGCCTTGGTACTAGGTGATGATGATGCCAGGCTCTGTTCTAAATGATGCAGTGTATTACCTCATTTAATCATCATTTACTACTATTATGAGTTAGAGATCAAAACTATTTCATGTTACTAATGAAGAGACTGAAGAAATAGAAAGAGGTGAAATAGTTTGATTAAGATCTATAGTAATCTGAGCCTCAAAAGTTCTGAACATCAGAACTAATGCTCTTGAACACCACAAATTTAAAGTTACAGATGAAACTACACCACAGTGAGAAGAAATGGTATTTCTATCCTGTTCAAGGAAACTGTCGATGGCAACTTTACTACTAGAGATTGGAGTCCTAACTTACTGGCTCAGCATCTAAGACCTTTAAAGGTCTAGATTCAAATTTTTCCTCATAGTCTATCTCCAACAATCCCCATCTCCATATACTATGTTCAAAGACAAAGGAAACAACCCTCTGCTTCTTAGTCCTGCCCCAGGTTTTCCCACTCCCCACTGTTGTTTTCATTGTTCTTCCTGCCTGTGACAGTCTTTACAAAAGTAGCATAGCCAGGGGGTGTCTGGGTGGCTCATTCGGTTAAGTGTCCAACTCTTGGTTTTGGCTCAGGTCATGATCTCAGGGTCATGGATTCAGTCCCTCTGTGAAGTTTCAAGTTGAGGCCCCCACATTAAGCCTTGCGTTGGGCTCCATCATCAGTGCAGAGTCTGCTTGAGATTCTCCCCCTTTCTCTCCCTGTCTCCCTCTCTCCCTGCTCTTCTTTTCTCTCTCTCAAATAAATAAAATCTAAACAACAACAACAACAACAGCAAAAAACCTACCATGGCCAAATCCTCACCTTTTCTCGATAAACAATTGAAATGTTCCCACTCCATTTCCCATATCCTGATCCAAGCAAACATATTTTTGAACACTAAGCCCATCTCAAAAGCTATCTTTTTCCTCCTAGAATTTTCTGTGTATTAACAATTTTATGTGATAATACCACTTAAAAAAAAATCAGTGATGTTGAGAGGTGTACAGTGTACTAGAGACAATGTCACATGCTTTCCTAACCCTCACGTCAGCCCTATGCTGTTGGCATTATAATTTCCATTTTACAAGGAGGGAACGGAGATTCACATAGGGAACACAAGGTCATACAATCGGATTTTACATCCAGAGTTTTCTAAATGCAAAAACGTGTTCTTAATAACCACACTGTGCTACTTTATTAGTTAGTAAACTTCTTGAAAACAGTGTTTGCATCATGCATTCTCCTTTCTTTTCTTTTTTAAAAAAAGTTTCTCTACAGATTGATTTAAACTGAATTCTGTCTCAGAGCATAGGCTTTCATAAAGTTACACCATTGCTCCAAACAACATAAACTGAAACTTTCTGTGTCTTTGTTCATTGTTGAGTGTTTGCTTGTTCTTCTGGTTAAGTTACTCTTTTATTCAATCTTTGCTTTAAACTGGCTTTCATGTTTTTGCTGCTGAACTCACAATCCCTCATTTCAGCTGTTTGACAGCTGGCACGCCCTGCCTGCCGGCATCAATATTTACTAATGGACCCTTTCTCTTACAAAAGCTGTTTGCAATAAGGAAAGATAATGAAGAAATTACTTGACCCCAGACACACAGCTAGCGGTAATGATGGCCCATGTCATTGGGCCTTTCTGCCATCTGTGCCCAAGCAAGGGGGCAGGGCAGGGAAATGATGGAGGCGCTGAGGTGGTGGAGGAGAACTCCAAGGAGAGAGAAGGTTGATGATTCAGAAGCAGGAAGGGAATAACCTTTTGTAAGCCTCCTTCTATGGCCCAAGCATTTTATATGCATGATCCCATTTAATTCTCAAAACAATATGCTAAGATAACTGTGGCTGTTGTATTGACTTGGTCTTAAATGAAAAAAATGAGAGGCAAAGAAGATAAATAAATAGGTCAAAGGAACAGAGCCAGAAAGAAAGAAGTATGTATCGTACTCCTTCAAGTCCCTGAAATTTGGAATCTTGCAAGAATGAGTTTGAATCCAGTCTTCTGCCAGAGAATTGTTTTGTAACCTTGAACAAGCTGTGTGTGTGTGTGTGCATGCATGTACACATGCCTGTCAAATTCTCAATACTCATTTTTTTCCTATGTGTAAAGTGAAAATAATAAGAGAATCAACTTTGATGTGTCACTCTGAAGATTGAATAAGATGATGAGCATCGAGTTCTTAGCCTAGTTGTGGACACAACTCTGTACTACACACATGACAGGCATTCTGTTTTGGGTTTTTTTATTATCACTATAATTAAATGATGAATCCCAAACACAAAGGCAAGCCTTCTTCCATCTGAATTCCATGCTATTTCTGTTCCTTGACGAAAATCCCAATAAATCATTAAGTAAAAGGAAATAGAAGGGGCAAGAATAAAGTGCTGCATAATTCTTTTTGTCATTCTAATACACCTTGTTTGGGATAACAGGGGGAGCTCCCTCTGGCCCAGATTTGTATTTCAGATTTTTAGAGCCTACCAAGCTTACTTATCTTTCTGGCAGCATAATGGTAACTTATTGCCAAACTTAAGTAGATACCTTTGCTGGGAAGCAAGTCCTGTCCCCTCAAAGTTCCTTCTAGCTGGACTAAGAATCAAATTGACATGGGATACTGGGCACCTGGCTGGCTCAGTTGGGGGAGCGTGTGACTCTTGATCTTGGAGTTGTGAGTTCAAGTCCCATGTTGGATATAGAGATTACATAAAATATTTTTTTTAATTGACATGAGACAGATTAACAGGAGAAAATCAAATGTAATAGTGTACGTATGGGGAATTCACATAGATGTGAAAATTCCAAAGACAGGCAAAATGAGGTCTATATGTCATCCTGGACAAAGGAAAAGGGAATGGGGGAAAGGAATGCGATTCATAGGACAATAAGAAGAGCAGGTGTTTGGAAATTAGATGTTTGCCCAGTCATACAGATGGTTCACTAGATAAAATGTATCTCTACTAATAACCCTTATTTTGGGAAAGACCCCTAATTTAGATTCTTCTGTTTAGTTACAGGAGGGACAAAAATCTTCTCTTGAGTCCCTAGGGTCTTGATTGCCTTTAGCTCAGAGAAATCTTCATGCCAAAGTGGCCCGTCTTGGGGTGACATGCTCTCAGCTCCTATGCCTTTATACTCATACCATATGCTCATATACTTTATATCCTTACCATACACTATGCCTTTATACCCATACCCTATTTTTGTAGTAGACTTAACTCTATCGATACATAGAATGTCATCATAAAATGGCAGAATGCAGCATATTTGAATAACAAAAAAGAAGCCCTTTATGCATACTGCGAATATACAGATTCCTCTGTTTTTATGGTCAACATAAGAATTTTTTTTTTCTAAATTTGATCCTTTGAAGGTAAAAGAATGTAAGACAACTAATATATATATATATATATATATATGGTCCTAAAATCCTGGGATCCGGATTCGAGTTTTTAATTCTGCCTTGTACTATACAATCTTGATCAAATTGCTCAACATCTCTGTTGGTATTTCCAAAGCTATAGAAGTGGAGAAAATGAGCTTTCATATATTTTTATGATCAGCTGTGGTAATATGTATCAGGTACTCTGTATAGCTATAATGTGTATGTTTGGTAAATATAAATTATCTTTCCTTTCTACTTATTTATAAACAACTAGATTTATTACTGAAACTTCGCCTTAGTTTGTAAAAGGTAGAAGTTTTAGGATAAGTATTTACTAGACATGTTGATGTCACTGATGTCTGGAAAACTTGACAAAAGACACCCCCCCCCCCGCCCCTTGGTACGAAAATGCACATGGATACATGCTCATAAAATCAGGCTTCAATTTCTGTGGAATTATGCAACCCCTAAAACCCACCTGTGTATGGAACCTGATGACTAGAACTCGGTCTCTCTGGACCTTTCTACCCCAGATACCACTGTGAGCCCAATATGGCAGTATTGTTCCACAGTAAGTATGCCAGCCCCTTTTTCTGACATCAGCTTTATAAAGAGTTGATACTTTGTGAGTCTTTGAAAGAGAGTGGGTGTGATGTGGCTGAGAAGCTGGAAGAAAGCAAATAAGGTAGGAAGCTTCAGTGGGTTGGTCATGAGAGGTCTCAGCACAATGGAAAGCTCTCCGCACCAGTCTTGCTAATGGCAGAGTTCTGTGACCTCGCTGGTCACTTACTGTGCCGAGTTCTGCCTACATGAGCCAAGTGTGCTATTCTCAGTCCTCTTACTGGCAACTCCCCTTGAAACACCACCTCCTATCCCTCCCTCTGTGTCATGTACTTTCATGGAGCTGAGAGACTCTGAACCTGGGTTCTGGCCCTTTCTTTGACTATGTTGAATTTCAGGATCTTTTTCATGACCTCTCTCCCACATGAGATGGTTTCACAGATGAGATGGCATCTCTGAATTGCTGTAGAGGCTGGTTAAGAGTCATAGAGTCATTGGTGAAAAAAAAAATGCTAGTTTTTTTTATGGGTCTTTTCCTGACCATCCCCTAGGAATAATTTTTCACTGTTATGAATTGCTTCATGACTCCCACTAGACTTCATGACTTTTATTTCTTAACAGACCTGCCTCCTCAACTCTATAAGGAATTTCTTCACCAAATAGACAATCTTCTAACTGTATATACAAATGATGATATTAAAGGTCTGGGATATGGTTGCTACAAAATAAATGAAGAGTGAAGAAAGGAAAGGATGCAAAACTAAATGAAAAAACATAATGCATGCAAGCATGCCTTACAGCATGCTTAAGTTACGGAAAACTAATGGTAAATGTCCCTTCCACAGAGAGGTCTGCTTTGACCATACGATGTAGTATTTACAATTGGTTATAATTATATTTTTGTGTTTATTCAATTACTTAATATTTTTCTCTTATAAACTTCATGTAGGGGATCATTGCTGGAACAAGCACAGTACTTGGAACAAATGTCCGTGTTCACTATATGTGAATGGAACAGACTGAATCAATCATCCCTCCTTCCTTTCTTCCCTCCCTCCTTTGTTTCTCTCCATCTTATCTTTTCTTTTCTTTTTTTTTTTAAGATTTTATTTATTTATTTGACAGAGATCACAGTAGACAGAGAGGCAGGCAGAGAGAGAGAGAGGGAAGCAGGCTCCCTGCTGAGCAGAGAGCCCGATGCGGGACTCGATCCCAGGACCCTGGGATCATGACCTGAGCCGAAGGCAGCGGCTTAACCCACTGAGCCACCCAGGCGCCCATCTTTTCTTTTTTTGTGTGTGCCTCTTAGTCCTCTTATTTGTTTTTCCATACTTATTTACCTCTTCTTTTTCTTCATTCATTTTTTTCTTTTTATACTTCCTTTCTTCTTCCCTGCAAAAAAAAAAAAAAAATTACATTTGATGGTGATGATGATATTAATGGTAATCACTTCTTTGGGATGTGCTATTTGCCAGACACTGTACTAGGCATTTTACTAAAATTAACTTTCTTAAAGGTCCTCCAAATCCTATGAAATAAGTACTACTTGAATCCCCAGTTTGCAGAAGTAGAAGCTAGGTCTTGACGGGGTTACCTTGCTATCCCAGTTTATGGAGACAGTAAGTGGCAGGAATGGATGCAGACTAGGGCATCCGATTCCAAATGTAATGGTCTTTAACCAGTAAGATGCACTGCCTGCTGAAAGCCTCATTAGCCTCAAGTAATATATTATAGGAATCTTTGGAGAGCTTTGGATTTAAGGATTGAAATAGGATCAGATGGTTTTTGAATTTTCTCTGTTACTCTTTCACCAGTTTCTTAGGAAATTCACTTCAAATTACCAACCTGAAAATGGATTTGACTGGATTGAAAGTCCAAACCGCTCTGGCCTCCCTTGCTGTCACAGACAACCTGACAGCCTCCATAGTTCTTGATCTGGGGAATTATGGGAGAATCTTGACTCTGTCAGTATGCTTGACCAGCCCCTTGTCCTGCAGGTGAATGACAGCAACATCATTCCCATCTCCACTTGATTTTCTGTCTGGGAATAGTCAATTCTCAGAGCTCTATGCAGAATATCTGCAAGCGAGGCCCCCAGTAAACTACTTGCAGTATGAAAGAAAGTGGGTGTGGAGTCAGAAAGAGAGCACCGGCTGGGAGTCAGCATACCTGAGTTATAACCCTTCCCCAAGATCACAGCTATAGAGCAAGTTACTTGACTTTTCTAGACTTCCACTTTCCTAATTGCTCTCTAGGGACATTTCGCTAATATATCATTTAAGGTCCCATTCCACTATAAAATTCTCTAAAATTCACTTAAAACAACACACAAGGAAGAAAAACAAAATGGTGAATTGCCAGCTCAGGCAGTTTGACTCTAAGGTGGACAGCTACACCTCTGAAACTTCTTAAATCCGAGCCTATGTAAGACTATCTCCTCCCCTTCTCCAGAGGATGTACCTACTGAGTATTAGAATATGAAAAAGAGTAATAAGCTATGGCTTATTCAGGGCAGTAAAACAAATGAAAATCAGCTGTGAAGAAGGTGAGTCAGGCGCTGTGAGGTGGTAGAGATCTGTAGGGAGTGAGCATTTAAGTAAGAACAATGAAGAGGGAAAAAACGAGCCTGATGTGATCTGAGAGCGGGAGCCAGTCTTTATGTAGAGAGCAGGTAGTGAGTACAGCAGAACTTACTCAAGTCTGAGGCTGGATGTGCTGTTGCATGCGGCTTTTAGTAACAGCAAATTCTCCTCCAACTGATCCAACTGATCCAAACGATGAAGGCTCGTAAAGTGGAAATCCAGAATAGGAAGCTCTTCAGGTGGGTGTGATTCAGTGGCTCAGTGATTTCTGAAAGCAAGTTCTTCTGTCTGTCTGCTCTGCCTTCTTTTGTGACAGTTTTAGCTTCCCTTATAAGGCTGGCTTCCCTTCTGGGGTGAAAATTATTAAACAGTTTCTCATCCCACATTGTCCAGGAAGAGGTAGTGGGATGGCTTTGAGTAGCTCTCCCAGAAGATTGAGGGGACTATCTCCCAAAAGTCCTTAGAAAGTCTCTTTTCATGACTTACTGATCCAACTTCCGTCACATGTCTGTTCCTTAATCAATGTCATTGGCCATGGACATGAGATGTCTCTGTTACCCAAATCACTATAACAACAGCTAGGTGAATCATGAATAGCACAAAAATTGGGGTTCTTAATCTCCCCTAAGCTCATGGCTTCTCAAAAATGGAGGAGAGAAAACTTGGGTATAGGGAGGCAGCGACCATGCCCACTCTATGAAAAGGAAAGCACTAAGAAGACATGACAGCACCTTTCATCTTGAGAATCAGCTCCAATTGATTGGCAGTGGTCTCCTGGAAAGGTGTGTTGAGAAGTCTTTCGTGACCTCATGAGAACATTCCACATTTGATTATGAATATCTTATATGGCAACTGAAAGAGGTAGTCTGCATGACATGGTTTTACCATTTTTGACTTAACAGGAAATTATATTAAAAAGAGAAACACTTGTTGCCTATTTTCTGAAATCTAGCTCATTCAGAATCAAGAAAAGATGAAGATATTGCCAGGTAGCATTTAGTCCAATATCTTGCACCTTGGACCTTGTCACTACTAAAAATTAGGTTTACTAAATGGGTTTTTCAGATTGTGAGTACTTTTGCCAGTAGACACACTGGAATGAGTGAAAATGAAATATATTTAACACAACGAATGAGGTGAAACAGAACTAAATTTGATGCATAAAATCTTTATTACATCTATGGATTAACAATATTACAGAGGAAGCTGCTTAGAAGATAGGCTATAGCCCATGATCAAACTCTCTCTCCTGGTCATTGGTACCTGGATGACTAGACACCATTAGAAAATAGAGGAACATCCAAGGGGATGTTGACCACCCAGCATTCTGGGCTTAGACCTAACACACCAAAGTAAGATGATTCACTTGATCATACAGACAGGCAGAAGTTGCTAAGTCACTGTGTTCAAGTATTACAGCCAAGAAATGTGTGTCTAGTGCTAGTTGAATATATGATTTTCTATAAGGAAATCTAGAAGATGCAGACATAATCTCTATTTACAATATATGTGCAGTCTACTTGAGATGTGGGTGGGGTGGGCTGTACCAATCATGGTCTAGCCAGGGAAACAAACCACTTTGAGAGGAAATGTGGTATAGAAAATCTAGTACCAGATGATGGAAGAGTTTAGAAGCCAAAAAGGGACAATGAGATAATGCAAAATTAGTAACAGCTGAAATCCATCACCATCCCCAAGCTTTTGAGGGAAAGGAGAAAGAAATCTTACTACCAGAACCCTGGGCCAGGACCTCAGCAAGTTTTCACAGTATAGAGGAACAAGGAGGAACTGGAGGAACATGGGAGACGCCATCACTAATGTAGACACCATGTGGGGTGGAGGTGGAGTTGGAGGCTGAGGAGGGAAATAGCATGTTCTCTCCCTTCTTCTCATTCTCCAGTCTCATTTCAGTATTCTTGTTGGCTGAATACATCTGCACATTGGTTTATTGGGAATCTGGAATGTGCAGCCTACAGGGCTCTGTCCCACAGAAGGATAAAAATGGATCTCAGGGAAAACAGGTCAGGACTGGCACAGGGAATGTTGCAATAGCTACAATTTATTACTATGTGCCAAAGTCAGTGCTAAATGTTTTATATTCTCTGTGCTTTCAATCACACTGACATACCCCTGGGGTAAGTTCAACTATCGTCCCCATTGTTTAAAATGAGGAAACCAGCTGGGAGCAGTTAAGAAACTTTCTCAACACAAACAGTTTGTAAGACTCCAAGACAAGACTCAGACCTTGGTTGTCTGTCTCTCCAGTCTCAGTTCTCCACACCAAGTTGATAGGACATTCAGTACCATAAAGCAGGATGTTAGCTGTGTTATAAACTGCCCACACTATTCCAGGCAGATAGAAAGTATTCTCACCAGGCATATTCACAAGACAATCCTGGAGGCTTTGGCAATTCCTTTAAAGATGAAAGCACAAAATTGACACTGGCCAAAGGAGATATGGGGGTGACAGGAGGAAGGAGGTAATTACTGGAGATACTGGTTCAGAGTCGGGGCAGCATAGGAACAAACAATGACAGGAAGACACAGGGCATGTTAAGGAGAGGGTATGTGTGTAATCTAGCTCAGCTGTTGTTTGGAATAACATCCAAAATATAATTTAGAACCTGAGGGCCTCTGAATTAGACCAGACATCCATTTTAGAAGAAAGTATTTATTTATTTAATTGAGAGAAAGAGAGCGCATGAGTGGGGGGAGGAGCAGAGAGAGAGAATATTGAAATTAACTCCTCACTGAGTTTAGAGTCCAGTATGGGGTCAGTCTCATGACCCATGAGATCATGGCCTGAGCCAAAACCAAGAGCCAGACACAACCTACTGAACCAACCAGGCACCCCCAGAAGAAATAATTTAAATACACATCTTTTATTATAATCTTTCACATGTCCATATTCATAAAACTCTTCTAAATCCTTGATTCCCAGCCAGCATCTGAGGGAGCTTAGGTTATTTTTGCTCATTGTGAGTGATGGAACTGAGGCTCAAGAAGGGTAAGGAACTTGCCAACGATTCCATAGTATCATTGCATGTGAGTTCAGAATGAGCACTCATGCTGCTTGGCTCCTCATCCCAGGTCTCCTTTCACATAATCATTGTGAATTTCTGAAGAAATTAAGTAGCTGGTTTCAAACTACAGCAACTACCTCTAGCCTTTTTAAAATGAAAAGAAACCTTATTACAGGGGCGCCTGGGTGGCTCAGTGGATTAAGCCACTGCCTTCGGCTCAGGTCATGATCTCAGGGTCCTGGGATCGAGCCCCACATCTGCCTCAGCATCCCTGCTGAGCGGAGAGCCTGCTTCCCCCCTCTCTCTCTGCCTGACTCTCTGCCTACTTGTGATCTCTCTCTCTGTCAAGTAAATAAATAAAATCTTAAAAAAAAAAAGAAAGAAAAGAAACCTTATTACAAACACAAGAGAGGGATTCATGGATCCTTGAGGCAAAGATGCATCAGAGACCTGGCCTAATGATGGGATTCAGATGGAGGAAACCACCTTAATTCTTTCTTGGTCTGTTTTATCTTCTTCCAGGTTCAAAAGCTTCCTTTACTTTTCCGGTCTTCCCAGAAAGTGAAAGAAAGAAAGATGCTCTTATCATTGAAAGAAGTTGGGCTTGCCTGTCTAGTCACTCAGATATCCTCATCTAATCTCTCTCTCCCCTTAACTCTTAGGAAGGAATTATGATTGGTCTGTTTTGATCGGGGGCTTCTGTTTAATCCAGTCAGCAGTGAGACATGCATGCACAAGGTCATGAAAGTCAAGGCAGATGGCAGAGACTGTCACTATACATGAGAGCACAGGGTACAGGACAGTGTCCCTTCAGATGGCATTTACCACAGGCCAACTGTGTTAGTGTAAGAATTGACATACTATGTGCTAGAAGAAAAGGCCATGCTTCTACTTATCAGTGAAGACTCAAGACCAGCACAGAAGAAAATCAAGATGGCTGAGTGCTCCATTTACTTGTGGAAAAAACCCAAGCCTCATCCAGGGCAAGGCCCTTCAAACAGAGTAAATGGAGGAAGTGCTATAGGTCTACCCGTTAGTTCACATCCTGTTCTGGAGACCCAGCCCTCCAGAGACTATTGCTTAGGTAAGAGGAGGGCCACCACAGGAAGAGATTGAAGACTCATTTAGGGCTTGCAGTTTCATTCAGAGATCTGAGAGCCGGGATCTCCGGCATGTACTGCCTTATAATAACCTTAGGACCATCACTGTTTCAGTCATTTGGGAATAATATTTTACAATAAAAATGTCACTTATGTGTATACAGTTCACAAAGCACTGTGTTGTCCTTACATCATTTGATTCTCACAGTTACTTTTTATAATAGGACAAAAGGCTATTTGTGTCCCTGTTTAAAATGTCCATCTACTGAAGTCTGTAGAGCCTCACAGCATCGTGAGGCAGTTTGGTAGAATTTCAATTGGGTGCCAGGTCTCTAAGTTCCCAGTCCAGTGTTCCTGCCCATTATACCACAATTTTTGCCTTACAACGTCCCTCTTCTACTGCATTCTTTTCCTAAATTTTATTGACTGCCCTACTTCGGCTTCCCATTATTTCTTTGATTTTTTTTCCCCTTCTACAGTGTAAGGTTATGTATTACAATCAACTCTCTCCATTTACTGTCATGTCCTCCGTTTCATTGCTCACTGTTTCCTACCACTGACGTATTTGGGGATGTGGTGTTAGCATTACAACAGGGATTTACCTTCTAATGTGTAAGAAGAAGCCCACCTGATAAAAGTCACAATTCGTAGTTTAAACAGACAACCAGAATAAAATATACACTAAAGAAAGACAACCCTCCCCACATCCCTCACACTGAATTATTTTGGTACCTTATTAAAGTGTTATTTCCAAAACGCTTTATTTCCCTTGCTTTCTTCTTCCTCCCTTATTTTTTCTTTACATAAACATCATTTTCCATTTTTATCTTTACATAAACATTATTTTCCATTTTTTTCTTTTTTGCTTCAGGTCTGAAGGAGTGGTACTCAGTATTTTTCTTCGAAAGTCGATGGTTTGGCACTGGAAAGAGACTTCTCTAATTCACTATCACACAACCAAGTTACTGTTTCCCATCCTCAGGAAGGTGGTTTTTCTCCACAGTCTTCTTTCAACATGCATGTTTTGAAATTTGCACCTCATGATCTGAGGAACCAGGTCAAGGGTGGTGGTAATTTTCCAGAACAGTTTTACTATTATCTGTGTATTAGATACATAAAGCAGAAATAAAGGCTGTGCAGATATCTATATTTATTAACCAGAATACAGTTTGGGATTTTGAATACTAGAGCCAGAAGCAACCACAAGGATCCCTTGGCATTATGCCATTGAGGGAACTGAGGGAAAGTGTAGCAAGGAGTCTTGCTAGGAGTCGACTTGTAGGTGAGCAGCTTCAGCATCCCAGATGACAGGGTATCCAGTAAACCTCACTCTCTCCCTTTGGTGCACAGGCCAGCCACCCCCTTGCATTGAAAGGAAGTATTTAGGAGACTGAGTGAAATCATCTTTGGAAATTTCCAGCTGGGTTGCACCCTCATAATACCAGGGTTAAAAGCACAGGGTGGGTGTTAAGAGCATTTCCAAAGGGCAGGCTTCAGGGGTGGTGAAATTGAGGGTGGAGAGGAGAGAGATGGAAAGAAAAGGTTTTTGTGACAAGACTCTCACTGGGAGACGAACTCATCCACTGGGGGGAGTTTGTTTGATGTATATTTAATTGTGGATATCTATTTAAGCTGACAGTGGTGAATTCATGGGGTAGGTTGCTTCTCCTGGGAGATGGTTCAACCTTTTCCTCCTCTTTCCCTAGCAGGAACCAAGAGGAAGGGAGGGCGTGGGATGGGCAGATGAGGTTGAATGCAGTTGTGAAGTCGGCCAAGATGTAAATCTTGTTATTGCTGAGCAAATCCTGGCCTTTCCTGGGCATCCATCTGGGAAAGGTGGCCTGAATAAGGAGGGGGGCTGTGCAGTGCAAGGAGCATCTATCTAGATGGATAATACTAGGCAGAGAGTAGATAATCCAAGAAGGCCAATCTCAATTTACAATGAGAGAGGGCTGGAGCAATCTATTAAAATATTAATAACAAGCCAGCAAACATTGATAGAGCCTGACCGTGTACCAGGCCCTGTACCTGGTAGTTGGCTTCAGTGATCTCCTTTCATCTTCACACCAACATCGTCTGTGAGAATAATTAGTGTGACCCCTGTGATAAAGATAAAAGAGACCAGAGAAGTCAATAAAACTGGTCAAGGTCACAAAACTGGTGAGAAGAGAAATGGGATCCTGCCCAAGTAAATCTGTCCCAAAGCCTGTCATGTGTAACAGGAAAAGGTAACTTTACAGCATTTTTGCATAACAAAACACTTTGCTTTTTTGTTTTTTTGTTTTTTTGAGCCAGATTTCAAGTCCCTTCTGATTCCTGAATCTGCTTCTAACCACTGTGCTGCATGGTTTCTTTGTAAACCTTTGGTCAGCCCAGAGTGCCCAAGAAAATAAATCAGCAAATAGGAATCAGACAGGGTTGGGTAAATCGCGAAATTTGGTGAGAAGAGAAGGATCAAACAAAATGGTTAGGAAAGAACAAAATAGTGTTGGGAAGCCAAGCCGGCAAGCTGAGAATATAAAGCTTGTGGTTATGACAAAAAATTCACTCTAACAGACTTGTTTTTCCATTTTCTCCCCCCAGCTGATCTGATGACAATCTCATTCCAACTAAATTCTCTTGTGTCGTACATCTCTGCTTTTCCATCTCATTTTCTCTCACCTATTTTATTTCCATTCCATTAAACACCGCCTCCTCTTCCTTCCTGACCACTCCATTTTCTGCCTGGCCTCGAGATGCTCCCCAAGCATCACACTCCCTCAGACAACTGTCTTCTTCCTCTGCTGGGTGACTAATAGCTTTTCGCTGATGTGCTGGTCATCTAGGGGACAGGGCAACCTCTACCCCACACAGGACCCAGGGAGGGGATCCAGCCTTGGTGGCCTAGAGGGCAGAGAGATGGAGGAGGAGAAAAAAGGAGGAGAGATCAGGGAAGTAGCAGGGAGATGAAAGAAGGGAAGTAGCAGGGAGATGAAAGAAGGGAGACAAAGAAACAAAGGAAATAGGATGCAAAGACTAATAAGAATAAAGACAGAAGATGTTTTCATCCGGGAAATGAAGGAAGGAATAAAAGACAAAAAAAGAAGAAGAATATGGGCGATAAAAGTAAATAGGAAGAGAGAGAGAAAAAATAAAGAGAAGAAAAGGCAGAAGCGGGGGGGACTGTTGAACAAGCAGTGAAGGCAAGGGGCTGGGGCTGGGGCAAGTGAAGACTGAGAAGGAGGAAGAGCAAATTGAAGGAATCAGGCAAGTCAGGGAAGCTGTGAGAGACAGACAGAGCCTTGGAGAAAAAGGAAAACAAGCCCAGAAGAAGACAGATGTGAGCAAAGCAAGATGGACCGAGATTCTTAGATAAAATGGAAAGGTTACTTTTTCCAACCTACCTTGTCCCTTGCCTCAACAAACACACCATTTGATTTAACAACACATGAGCACATTAAAGTAGCTGAGGAACAAGTAACACCGTGGAGCTGTGTACGTAGGAATATTGTTTGGTCATCGATGTCTCCCAGGAGATCCCAAGTCTTCAGTTAAGCTTTAGGGATTACATAATCATCATCGTAACAGCTAATATTAACTGAAAGTGTCCTATGTGCTCACTCTGTGCTTAGCACCGTGCATATATTATCATATGCAATTCTAAGAACAAGCCTGTGCTGAGTTACTGTTACTACATTTGGTTCTTAGGTGAAGATACAGGTGCACAGAGGGGTTAGAGTGACTCCAGGGCTCCACAGCTTTGCATGCTAGACCCAGCAGCAAACTCAGGCAATGCAACACCAGAGCCCATGCTCTTGACCAGTATGTTCCAGAAGAGGAAGCGTGGCTTGAAACTGGACAGATTCAAATAATGTCAACTGAGCCCCTTTTACATACCTGGCACCATCCTGGTGGCCAGGGATAATCAGAGACAAATAAGACATAATGTTGACTCCTAGGAAAGGAATGGGGTAACAGAAGGGAGAAGATATGGAAATGCACAGTTCATGCTAGGTGGGAATCATGCTTTCCTAGAGGTGAGAACTCATTTTTGTAGGACAGAGCTGTGGAATGACCCTTTGTGGGCAGGGTTTGAAGGAAGGGTGGATGTTCTCAGTGGATGTTTTCTGTAAAAAGACAGATAACAAATGCTTTATGCTTTGTGGGCCGCAAGTCTCTGACAGCAACTCAACTCTGCCTTGATAGCACCAAACTAGCCCTCGACAACATGCAAATGAATAAGCAAGTGTGGATGTGTTCCAGAAAAACTCCTAGTCACGGCAGTGAAATGCGAATCTCATATAATTTTCATGTGTCACAAACTATTATTATCCTTAAGAAAATTTTTCAATCATTTGAAAGTATAAAAAACATTTTTAGCTCATAAGTGATCACTCACTGAGGGCTGTGGATGCCCAGCTCCTGCTCTAGGTAAAAGTGAGGGAAAGCCTTCCCAGTAGAGAGAGGCTTGTCCACAATCCAAGTGGCATGAAAAGTTTTGGGGTTTACTTGGTATTTCTGTTGTGTGCCTCAACTGCAGGGTGTAGACTAGAGCTTGATATGTGTGTTGGGGCTAGATTCTGAGACTTCCTTGTAAAGTACTTAGAGTTTATGACAATAGGGAGCCCTTGAAATAACTTTTAAGAAGGATTTTATTACGTCCCTGTTTAATTTTAGGTATAAACTACAAAAGGGGGAGATTGGAGGCTCTGGCAGTGTTTGAGGTACATACTGATAAAATCCCCAACGAAAGCAGGGGCAGGAGATGCAGAAGCAGGGGCAGTTCTGAATATTGTTTAGAAGGTGGAAATGATTGCCTTTGGGGGTTGAATAGTTGAGAAAGAAATGAAGGAAGACTCTGAGATGCCTAGCATGTCTCACTTTGCCGTAGTGGTTTCAATGGGAATTGAGAGTTAAATGTCATAAAGATACTGAACTATTTTATAGAACCAAACAAAAATGTGTGTGGGGGGGGTTTCTGATGACAAGGGTAATATGTACTTATTTCAGTTAAGACCAGGTTAGATACTGCAGGAAGTCAGTCACATAGTTTCAGTGACTACCAAACACCTCTTGTGCACCCCATCCAGTCCTTTGGACCTCGCCACTTATACTAGCCATGCCAGTGCTGAATGGCCTAATTCAGGGTAACCTGGCAGTACCTTGCCTCACACATTCATCAGGTACCTCTAGCTTTTTGCCCCAGGGTTTCTCTGCCTTCACATCAAGGGACACCTACATGAAATATCCGGCATGCAGACGTGCAGTCCGGAAGCCAGAGAGAGTCAGTGCCCCAAGAAGGATCAAGCTGTCGACCAGCAGGATTTGGGAGCAGACACACGAATGCTTCCCCCTTCTCTACTGTAGGTCAGTTCTGAGACTGACCTAAGGCTCCTCAGAAGTGCTGGTGGGATCCAGCGCCTGCTGTCTGCAGTGTTGGTCAACTCAGCGCATCCTTGTGGTCCCTGTTCCTCCTTCTCTGACTCACTTCCGCCGACTCGCACTCTTGCTTCTGGACCAACTCTCTAAAACCTACCTATCCAAAAAATTGTGTTGTTTTTTTTTTCCTTAGGAAAACTCAGGAAAAGGAAGTTGATTAAAACAGAAGCTTATTTTAGGAATCAGTATAGATGTACCTATTTAGCAATTTGTCCCAAGTAGCAATTCAGATAAGTGGGGTCTCCCCCACCATTGTGTGACTCTGACATCTTTTAGGACTTCAGAGTCCTTTCTGAGGGAAACAGGAGTTACAGAAGGAACAGCTGCTTCTGTACCTTATCATGTGACACGCATCCTGTCCTCTTGCATTCCATAGGCAAGCATGGACTCATATGGCCTTACCCAGACACGTGAGGGCCTGGAAAATGTAGTTCCTTTCCTTAGCAAACTCTGCACTGTGGAAGGAAGGCATGTATTGTGGTGAACAGCTAGCCGTTTCTACCTCAATATTCAATGTATAAAATGTATAAAATAAAGTATAAAAAATAAGTTTAAATCACTATAATGCCACCATCTACAGAGAGCCATTATTTTATTTTGAAGTATTTCCTATTGGCCTTTTGCTCATACAAAAGGCCATATTTTAGGTATATAATATATATATATATACCTAAATATATATAAATATATATACTTTTTATATATATTTATATTATATGTAGATTCAGAACACTATAGTAATTATAGGTTTATATCCTGCTCCATTCTGATTAATATTATATTAATTAATATTATATTAGTATCAATGTTATAATATCTAATTAAAATTTCCTCACTTCATTTATATTCTTCTTGAGATTTCAAAGAGGCCGAATTAGAGTTAAGGGATCATGTACAAAGTGAACACAAACCTCAATAGGTGTGCGTAGTCTGGGCAAAGAGAGGACCTGGACACAAGTAAACATGTTCTTTTGTGCTAAGAGTCAACTTATGAATTGGTGGGCTGCTCAAACGAAGACACCAAAGACTTTACATGCCCTAACTTTAGCCAGTTATTTTTTTTTAATTTTTTCTTTGAGATAGTAGTGAAAAATAATAGAACAGTTGATACTGGGTGTTATAGAAATGAAAGACTGATTTTTAATGCATACATATGACAACTATTATTGCCACCAGCCTCACAGCGAAGAGGAAAAGGGAATGGGAATCAAGGGTATTGTTCCCGTTTGGACAAAATGGTGTCATCTGAAGTCAAGCATTCAGGCAGTCATGGGATTTATGAGATTAAAGGGGTTGTCCTCCATGGCTAGGGATAGGGTGCAGAGAATATATCACTAACTAGCAATGAATAATTCCCTAAAGATGAAAAAACTATTTTCCTTGGGGGATTCCTTTCTATTTCCTTCTTACACTCTTAGTGCCTATGCTATTTATTTATTATGTATTTATTTATTTTTTAGAGAGAGTTGGGGAGAGAGCACACAAGTGGGGGGGTGGTGCAGGCAGGGTCAGAGGGAGAGGAGAGAGAGAATCTTAAGCAGGTTCTATGCTCAACATGGATCCCAGTGCAGGCTTCAATCTCACAACCCTAAGATCATGATCTGAGCTGAAATCAAATGTCAGACGCTTAAATAACTGAGCCACCCAGCTGCCCTTATCTATGCCATTTAAACATTAATAGCCCTCGTACTGAATTACGTATCAAATTCAAGCAGAAGTAACCCAACCCTGGGGAGGGGAGGTATGTGTTATCTATTGTGTTAATCCCAACGCTGTCATGCAAGTAAATATTTCTAATCTCCATGCTATGGACATGTGGCCCCAAAGAGATTTTCTACTTTTATAGCATCAGAAAGCAATAAAAACAGTCATGGGAGTTCCAAGGAGGAACCTATGACTTCTGTTAGGGATCAGCCAGTGTATGTTGACTGGCTTCCTGGAGGAAATGGAACCTACTCTACAGAGTCTCAAGGTCCAATTCATGTTTAGTAACCTGAAAAATAATATATGCCTAAGAATTTGGTCTTAAGTCAAACTGAGTGGGTCGAATCCCAAGTGTGATGCTTTCTAAGAAAGTGACCTTGGCAAAGTCTCTTAAGTTTTCTGCATGTCCTTTATAAAATAGGACTCATAACATGCGGTCTTCATGGAGTTTTTGTGAGAAATGTATGCAGTAAAACATATCAAGCATTTTGCACTGTGTCTGGCCCATGGCAAGTATTATCCAGTTTGCCAAGCACTTAGGAGATGCTGAATGGCATTCAAAAAATTGTCTACAATCCCAAATCACCTGGAAAGTTTCACATTAACTTAGCATTTTTGAAGACTTGGAAAAGTTTTCTAAGATGTACATAGAAAAATAAAATGTTCACGAAGACCTAAGTGAATTTTAGAAAAGAAGAACAAAGGGAAAGGATTTTTCCTGTCAGACATGAAGACAAAATCATAGCAATATCCAAGCAGTAAAGGGAAAGAATTTAAAGATTCTTGATAAAGAGTGTAACAGCCTTAAAACCTAACCCATTTAAAAGTAACAACTTGGGGCACCTGGGTGGCTAAGTGGGTTAAGCCTCTGGCTTTGGCTCAGGTTATAATCTCAGGGTCTTGGGATCCAGCCCTGCGTCGCATAGGGCTCTCTGCTCAGCGGGGAGCCTGCTTCCCCCTCTCTCTCTGCCTGCCTCTCTGCCTGCTTGTGATCTCTGTCTGTCAGGTAAATAAATAAATAAATAAATAAATCTTAAATAAATAAATAAATAAAAGTAACAACTTAGTATATGGTGGAGATAGTAGTATAGACGAATAACAGATAGGACAAAAATTGTTTAATAGATGTTGCTGGAGACACTAGATCATGTTGGGGATAAATAATGTTAAACCTCTGCCTTATACAGGATGAATCAAAGATATATAAAAAAGAAGAAAATACTATATAGCATAGCCAATAGGTCACAATATTAGAGGATTATGACCTTATGGTAGAGATACTGTTGTTACATATGACCCCAAAGGTATAAACTATAAAGTTTTGGAAAAGGCATGGAATTTTATGTAAAAATTATAGATATTCATTCAGAAATTGACACTGCAGACAAGGCTAACAGATGAACCCATTTTGGGATATTGCAGTGGCAAATATGACAATATATTTGCCTTGTTCTGATCTTAGGGGATAGTACGCGTTTTTGATCATTTAGTATGATTTGAACTGCAGCAGTTTTTTCTTTAGATATTCTTTATCTAGTTGAAGAATTTCCCCTGTATTCTCAGTTTTCTAAAAGTTTTATCATGATAAGGTGATGGATTTTGTCAAATGCTTTACCTCATCAATTGATATGTGCTTTTTCTTTTCTGACTTGGTAATTTGTAGGTTGCATTACTTGCTTTCGGGACCAACCTTGCATACCTGGTATAAATCCTATTTGGTGGTATTTTTTAAATTCTTTAAATACATTGCTAGATCTGGTTTGGTAATATTTTATTGAGGAAATTTTCATCAATGTTCATGAGAGATAATTGGCCTATAGTTTCCTTGTAATGTCTTTATCTGGTTTTCTGATTATGGTAGTAGTAACCTCATAAAATGATTTAAGGAATATTCCCTCTGTGTTTGGTTTCTGGAAAAGATTATGAAAACTTGGTATCATTGTTTTGTTAAATGTTAAGTAGAATTCAAAATAAAAAATGTTTAGTAGAATTCACCTGTAAAACCAGGTTGGGCTGGTGATTTTTAGGAAGTTTATTAATTATTGATTCATTTTTAAAACATATGTTGTTATAGTCAGATTATTTTTCAGTAGGTTTTGGTATTTTGAGTCCTTTGAGGGCTTTGCCAATTTTTTCTAGGTTATCAAATTTGTGGACATGTAATTTTTCATCCTTTTATCATTCTTTTTTTTTTTAAAGATTTTATTTATTTATTTGACAGATAGAGATTGCAAGTAAGCAGAAAGGCAGGCAGAGAGAGAGGAGGAAGCAGGCTCCTGGCTGAGCAGAGAGCCCGATGCGGGGCTCGATCCTAGAACCCTGGGATCATGACCGGAGCTGAAGGCAGAGGCTTTAACCCACTGAGCCACCCAGGCGCCCTTTTATCATCCTTTTAATGTTCAAGGCATCAATAATGATGACCCTACCTGCATTTCTAGTACTTTAAATTTGTACCTTCTTTTTCTGAGGATTAGCCTGGCTAGATGTTTGTCAATTTTATTGATTTTTTTCAAATAACTAGTTTTTAGTTGCATTGATTTTCTCTATTCTTTTCCTGTTTCCAAATTCATAGATTTTTGCTCTGATTTTTATCAATTACTTTATACTGCTTGTTTTAAACTTAATCCCCTATTATTTCTCTCTTTCTGAAGTAGAATCTTCTGTTATTGATTTTAGATCTTGGTTTTAGATTGATTTTAGATCTAGGTTAGATTTTAGATCTTACGATATTTGGTGCTATAAATTCTACTTTTAACGCTGCTTTCACTGCAACTCACAAAATTTTATTCAGTTATATTTCCATTTTTTAAGTTTAAAATATGCTTTAAAATTTGTGACATTGTCTTTGATACGCTATTTAGAAGGATGCTGTTTGATCTCAAAATATGTGGGAGTTATTTATCTTTTAGTTATTAATTTCTTGTTTGATTCTACTGTAGTATGAGAGCATGCTTTGTATGATTTCTATTCTTTAAATTTTTTAATATGTGTTTTAGACCAGAATGTGACCTATCTGGGTGAATGTTCCCTCTGAGCTTAAAGGAATATGTGTTCTGCTGTTGTTAATGGAATATTCTATAAATGTCAGTTAAGTTGATTGGTAGTGCTGTCCAGGTCAACTATTAATCTTTACCTACTTGATCTACCAACTACTAAAAAAACCAGTATTGAATTATGCATATGTGCTTTACTCTTTTTTAAAACTTTTTTTTTTTTTTAATGAGATTGGGGTGGGGAGGGTCAGAGGGGGAGAGAGAGCAAGAATCTCAAGCGTACCCCTAGCTGAGCACAAACCTGGTGTAGGCTCGATCCCACCAACTTGAGATCATGACATGAGCCAACAATCAAGAGTTGGATATTTAATCAACTGAGCCACTCAAGTTCCCCTCTTACTCTTTTTAATTCTAACGGTTTTGCCTTATATATGTTGACTCTAATTTGTTCTTAGCTCTATTTTTAGGTGTATACATGTTGAGGATTGTTATTTCTTCTTAGGGAATTGATCTCTTTGTCATTATGTAATCCATCTTTTTTTTTTTAAGATTTTATTTATCTGTCAGAGAGAGAGAACGCGCACATGTGCATACAAGCAACGGGAGAGGCAAAGGGAGAAGTCGGCTCCTGTGGAGCAGGGAGCGCAGAACCCTGTGATCATGACCTGAGCCCAGGGCAGACGCTAAACCCTTTCAAGTCACCCAGGTGCCCCTAATAATCCCCCTTTTATCCATGGTCATTTTCATTGTTTTGAAATCCATAAATCAGTATTTTCATTAATCTGATGATCAGAATGTTTTGATGATGATAGAGGTCTCTGGTATCCTACTCTGATGACTGGTCTCTGGCATCCTACTTTTGAATCTGACCTCTGTTCCTTGTAGGCTGTAGCCCTCCCCTGCTGAACTGCGTTTCCACTGGAGGACTTGTTAAGTTCCTCTGTCTTTAGTAACCACAGCCAGCCGCCCGGCTGTGCTTCATTTCCTACAGAAACTCAGCTGCTCTGGTATTTATCAGGAGCAGCTGTTAGACAATCTGGAGGGGAAAGCCAACCAAGGTTTACTTGGGGAAAGTCTGCTGACAAGCGAGAAAGCAGAGGCACTGAAGGCATCAGAGCCTTCAGGTGGTAGAGACTATCAAGGGGGATATCAGAGAAGGAGTCTTCTTGCCTGGTGCCTTCACCTTGGGTAAGGGCTGTTATGGGTCGTCCAGGCCATAGTGTACAGAGGGTACAGAGACAGTGAGGGTCAGTGACTTGGCCGTGGACACCAGATATTGGAGTCACCCCTGTGAAAGCTACTTCTCTCCAGGAAGAGACAGGCGGCTTTCTCCTGAGCTCGGTCACATTCCCACTCCCTGAATCCACCTCTTTTCTTACACTGAGAATGACCTTTGGGTCCCGGGGGTGAGATGAAGGAAGAATTTAAAGCTGTTAAAGCAGTCCTCAGGAAGTACAGTGTTAGAAACAGCACACTTGCTTGAAAACAGCAGTGGTCTGAGAGTTGGCAGCCTGCTTTCTGGGCCTCAGACCTTGGCAAGGCCTTGATGTAACAAGTAGCAGACAAGTAGCAGACTCTTTCTTGGCCTTTGTTTGTTTATGGGGTTGGATTTGATGAAATTTGTTTTTGTAACAGAAGTTAAAGAACAAAGAAAAGAAAACCGTGGGGAATTAGTTGACTGTAACTTAGTGTTAATCTGTGGCATGGTGTGACTTTAATGAAAGCTACTTTAGGAGGAAGATGCCTATTCTCTTTTGTTCTGCATTCAGGTCACATGGCCTGAAATACAAAGAATAATTCTGAATCAAACTTTTAGAGTATATTCAGAGAAAAGAATCTAGGAGAGTGAATGAGAAAATTAAAAATCAGGGAGATACGTAGTCTGGGACTAAGGAGGCCAGGGAAGAAGATTATATTTATTTTAATGGTTAAAACATGGCAGCAACTTAGCAAGTAACTTGTTTTGTGCTAAGCACTGTCCTAGGGAATTTGAATGCACCATTTCATTAGTTTTATCACTTAGTCTGAGGAAAGCTGTGTGTGTGTGTGTGTGTGTGTGTGTGTGTGTCTGTAGCCCTGTATTGAAACTGAGATTTAATGAGTTACATAACTATTTTTTAACATCACACAACCTGAGAGTACAGGGTGCCTTGGTTTTAACCCACACATGTCAGACCAAGATCTTATCCCTTAACTCACAATCACCACAGGATAGGGTGATAGTCTTCAACTGCTTACATGGTGTTCAGAGGAGCTGTGTTTGTATGTAGCAGCAGAACCAGAACCTATGGATGAAGGTCACGGGAAGGTAGACTTCATTTGATATAATTATGAACTTCTTAACAGAAGAAACTTCAAGACAGTTGGATGGGCTGCCTCACAAGAGTGAGTGTCCCCTGGATTGATCAAAGGCTTTGAAACAGATTCAAAGCAAATATTTGCCCGAGATATCTTTATGGTTATTCACGTACAATACAGAGTGGCCTGTGTGATCACCAAGACCTTTTTCAACTATGAGTTTATGTTTGTCTGACTGTCAAATCCTTGTTGATGCTCTATTTCTATACACTAACAGCAAGACAGAAGAAAGAGAAATTAAGGAGTCAATCCCACTTACAAATGCACCCCAAACAAGCAGATACCTAGGAATAAACCTAACCAAAGAGGCAAAGAATTTGTACTCAGAAAACTATAAAGTACTCATGAAAGAAATTGAGGAAGACACACAGAAATGGAAAAACATTCCATGCTCAAGTTATTGGAAGAATAACTATTGTGAAAATGTCTATGCTACCGAGAGCAATCTACACATTTAATGCAATCCCTATCAAGAGTTGATGCTCTCAGTCTCCACAAACCATGTAGTATTTCTCCTGATGATTAAGATTGGTTAGGGTCAACAGCTCTTAAATCTAAGAGAAACAATTTTTAAATAATTAAAAAACAATTACTGATTCCTTACACAGTTCCAGGCACTAAGTGCTTTACATGCCTTAATCCTGACTACTTTTGGGGAGGTCTATCTTATAATCATTTCCTAAAGCTGAGGAAGTACTTGAGACTCACAGATACCATGTAGTTTCCTCAAGTTCACAGGGTAGCAGGTAGCAGAAGAGGAATTGGACTCCAAGCCTGTCTGCTGTGAAGGCCCTCTTCCTTATTATTCTGTAATACCAGTTCCTTCCAAATGATAAAATTTCCCGATTACTGCTGAGAAATGTGAGGCTTAGATTAAAAGGAATTTCTTGTGAACTAACAGTTTCCTAGGTGCCCTGTACTTTTACTGCTCCCAAAACACCTCATTTACTATTCGCAAAGGTCTTCCTAAGTAGTTCTGTTACTCTGATTTTATAAATACAAACTGAGAAGCAAAGAGATTGAATACATTGCTCTTTGGTCACTCATGTAATAATTAGCAATGTTAGTTAACATGCTAACACTAAGTGTCTTTGCAGTGGGCCACTCTGGGTTAGTACATTGGACTAGCCATGTCCACACTGCTAAGGCTAAATGACTTATTTGGACCCTCAATACTTGGCAAATCTGAACCTAGAATCCATTTTTTTCAACTTGAGTTAATTTTCTGTCTTTCTACGTGAGCAGTATTGGTCATTAAAAGTCAATAAGCTTGTATGGCTCTGTTTATTACGAGGAGCATTTTAAATTCCATTTTTCTCACTGATCCCTACTGTCTATACAAACTAGTAAGTATTTGCTGGGTGTTACACAAGTTGCTCACACACAACAGTTTGGGGCAACTCTACCTACCTGTGCCTGGGCTCAGATACAAGAAACAGGCCCCCATGAGTTCCTGTCCCACCACCCGAGAAAGTGATCGCAGAAGCTGACTGTCTCCTGTTGAGTTCAGAGTCAGCTCTTTAACTCAGCAAAAGAAAACAGAGGAATGAAGTTATTTCTGAAGCACATTTCGAGAGGGGAGTAGTATGTATCTCTCTGGGGTTTTTTTAAAGATTGAAAGATTTCTTAGACATATCAGGGAGACAAGGTCAACCAGTTGGAGGTTTGCACATCTCTTAGGTAAAAAGTGTTTCTCTCAAGAACAAGAATAGAATGCAGAGGTGGCTAGGCAGCCCAGTAAGCTGTCCAGCCACAAGGAGTTACCGTCAGCCGTATCCTCCTGGGAAGACTGCTTTCCCTACCTCAGTGTTGGGAGGATACAGAGGCTCAGGACATCTGGGGGATTTTCATATTCTAGCACAGTATTTCCTGAAGAGTGAGTTTGTACCCTCGGCATCTTCCAAATGTTTTATCTGCAATACTTGTGATGATTGAAAAGGTTCTGAAAATGATCGTAGGTGGTACATAAACCTGGCAGTAAGAAAAAGTGTATCACATGATCAGGAAATTATTTTCATTTTAATATTATTCCAATCCTTCAGATTAAGTCAGGAGGAAACTCCTTGTCTGGGGCTAACAAAGTCTTCCACACCCAATTTCGCCCTCCTTTTTTAACAAAGAAAAAAAAAAAAAACACAAAAACAAACCTCCTACTGAGAAATTAGGATGTGATTGTTTTCCTTGGATTTAATTTTAAAGTGATGGTCGATCCTCATTATGTGCAGAAATTATATTTTTGAATTCACCTGTTCACTAAAATTTATTTGTAATCCCCGAATCAATATTGGCAGCAATTTTGCAGACGTGTACAGTGTAGTGAAAATCGAGTCACCCCACACATACTTTCCCAGCTGAGGCTAGACAAGGTGACACGTGCCTCCTTGTCTCAGCTCTCATACTGTGGATGTGTCTGTTACATGGTCTGTTTGATGCCATATTTTTCACATTTTTGTGGGTGTTCTTTGCTAGTGGTTTTATGGTTTAAAATGGCCCCCAAAGGTAGTGCTAAAGAGTGTACTAACTCTTGAGTACTTGTACTCAAGTACAAGGATGTACCTTAAGGAGAAAACACATATTAGATAAAGCTTCATTCAGGTATGAGTTAGTGTTACTGGCTGTGAATTGAATTTTAATGAATCAACAATATACATTAAATCAATGATACAGGTTAAATCAACCATACATATTAAAGAAGATGTCTTTGAACAGAAACACATTAAAAAAAAAAAAAGGTTACATATTGATTGGTTGATGAAAATGTTGTGACCAGAGGTTTACAGGAACCTAGCCCTGAATTTCCCATAGGTGCAACAGTTCCGTATTTGTGGGGACTTTATAGAATGTAACTACCATAAATAGTGAGAATCAATGGTACTTCTAGTTTAGACTGCTGACTTGAACCTTCCATTTATGATGGTGCTATGTAAAGTATCCTTTAAAACAAGTATAAGTAAAAAAGTGAGCTGATTTAAATTTAAAAATGCAGGTAAAAATAAAGAGTATAGGATGTTTGCTATGATAACCGAATTTTGAAATTAGTAAGGTTAAGTCTGAAGTTCTTAGGTCATTGCTTTGCCAAAACAATTAATCAAATATCAAGCCTCAGTATCCTAACCTTTAAAATGACTGTCCCTTCTCACATAGGGAGGTGCTCATGAAGAAACAAATGTCTTAGCACTTTGAAACCTATAAACAACCTTACCAGCATGAGTGAGGAATCACCAAGATCATTGTTATTGCCTCTTGCTAACAAATGTGAGGATTACCAGCTACTCTGAGCAACTCTGCCACTGCGGTCCCATCTGTCAGAGGAAAAAAAAAAAAAAAAAAAGACATCTGATATGCCCCCCACCCTCATTACCCACTAATAATGAAAAAATAATGACCTTTTTTTCCCATGTTGGTGACTGTTTCCCCTGTCAACTCTGATATGCTCATAATGTGGGCAGACAGATTATTTATGACCAGGGAAATTAAATATTATTTCATTTCTCCTAATACAATCTGTGGCGTCTCCCAGCTCCCAATTCCTTCCCATTAAGGTTATTGTCTTTTCTGCTCCAATTGGCTGCGTGCTGTTGGGTTGTAACAGCACTGGCAGAATGCTCGGAGCATAATGGAGGTGGGAGAAATGGTGTAATTTGCAAGGCTGCCTTTCCCGTCTCTTCTAAATGAAGACATTTGGTCCCTGCGAGTCAAAACCCATTTTGATGAGTCTAGATGCATTTGGACTAATGGAAAAGGACAGCTACGGCTGTAATGGGTTTCCTAAACTGGGTTTTCTTACTCAGAATCACAGAATTTCAGAATAGGGAGGGTCATTTAAGGCCATCTGCTTTAAGTCTCTAATTTTGCATATGGGGAAACTGAGTTACAGGGAAGGGGCCTCATTTAACGAAGTCCTTGATGAGAGAGGACATTTTCCACCACCAAGTCCCATTCCACAATCATTCTGGTTTTTGACTTACATTCTTTTCAGAAGCCATTTCCTTTTTTAAGCACTCAGATACCGTCACATTGTGTAAGGTCCAGAGATAGGAATGTTTCCCAAACATGGAGTGTCTTTTCACGACTCGGTCCCTTGGCTCGTTCTGTTCCTTTCAGGCAGTAAATGTGACAGCACACAAGGAGTGGGCTGGGGTTTTGTTGGCCTTGCAGGGCTGTTCAGCTTCTCCCTTTGCCCAGTTCTGCTTTCCCCCACTCCTTCCCAAGAGCGGCGATTGCTGATTCAAACGCCTGCATGTCAGACCGCATCTCAGTGCCTGCTCAACCGGTGGCACAGAGGAGGTGAGAAGTGAGTTTCTTCCTTCCCTATTCTAATACCTATTTCACATCGCCAAAGTTCCAAAACTAATAGAGGTATAGCATGTAAAATAGAGTCCTTGCCAACATAAAGACCCTCGCTTGGTACCAGAAATGCCAAGTCAGAACAATTATGTCAAGCCACTACTTAAGACCACTGATACCTCTTAACCAGACTATCGCAATGCGGCCCTTATTTGTATCACACTTCCCATTTCACTCCCAGTTATCCACCCAAGCAAAAACCCAAATCTGATTCTGGCATTCTTTGGCTTCAAGTCAGGGAGCACACTTGCAGTTTCAGTAGAGCCGCACTCCGTATTTGCTGCTCGCCTGTTTTCCCTGTACCGTTTCTCTCTGATTTATTATGCCTCCGTAACACCGGCCTGTTTTCAGTTTCTCAGAACCATATGTTCTTCCCCATTTCAATGTCTCCATACTTGCTGATTCTTTCACCCAAAATATTCTTCTGCCTTCTCTGAGTGGCTGACACCTCTTCATCCTTGACAACGTGCTGTGTTTGTCATCTCAAGGCCTCTGCATACAGTTCTGTAGGTTCTAGACTGCAAATCCTAGGAGTGCTGCTCTCATTGCTAGTCATCATTGATTTGTGTATTTATTATAACAATTTGATGGTCAGTAAAGACCCTTGAGCAAAGGATGAATTTTTCCTACTTGCACAAAGGTCCCAAGTAGGCATAATAAGGGGGAAAGGGGTTATCCCCATGGCAACCTGCTTTGACCACTGGCTGAAATTTACTCCAAGATTGTATATATTGTCACTCTAATCATATATTCATTTGCTTATTTATTATTTGTCTCCTCCATTAAGTTTTACATTACCACATGGTTAAAAATATAATTTTTTCTTCACCCACAAATATACTGTCTGCCTTGCATGGTGCTTGACATACAAAAAGTGCTCAATAAATATTTACTGAAAAATGATTATTGTTGAGTAAGTTAGGAAAGGTGAATAGGATGGGTGACAATTTGAGCTGAGCTGTGAAGCAAGTATGAGGTTTAAGTATTGCTCGGTGAAGGAGAGACATTTTTGGCAGTGGTGGGGAACAACTCCTTATCTGTGAGATGGAACACAGAACACCTATCTTAAAGTAATGTGCTCACAGATGGAAAGTGCTAGCACAATGCCCAACATGATAACACCAAAGAACATTTCTGTTAACATTACCATTATTCTTTTACTGTGATTAATATGTAACAGAGACGTTACTCTCATCCATTGATTAAAAAGTACAGTCTTGTAAAAGGTACAAAATCAAGGTTTATAATTAGCTTGTATGGTTTGGAGAATTCTCTGGGGGAATTTGGATTTTATAACTTTTGAAGTACCTTCCAGCCTTGCAATTTATATTGAGACAGTGAAAAAATAGACTTCACAGAAAATTAAGCACATGATTTTGCCCAGGATGCTGAGACAGTGATTGAAAATAGTACCCGTGTTTCTCTTTCTTATGGAATTTCTCTGTCCACCATTGCCATGGTCTGTGAACAAATGCCCTTGGAAGGCCAAAGTAAGTCGGACAAAGCTTACATCACCAATGTTAGCAGCTGTCTTTAAACTGATATACCAAAGGAAGAGCATTCAATGGCAAGTTTTCAGCAATCCCCCTTTATATCTCCAGAGCTAGGAAGTCATTGGTACCTCAAACACACTTTGAAACATTCTCTGCTTTAAGAAGAAAAACATTCCCGACTTCAAAATTCCAAAGTTCATGGTGAGGACTCAAAGTTGAGGTCACTTGCTCTTTTCTTCCAAGTAGCTGATCACCCTCCCATTTCTCACTTTTTTTTTTCCCCAGGTAAGTTTTTTTTTTTTTTTTATAGTGAATATATTCTGTTACTGCATTGTACATTCCAAAAAGAAAAAAGAGAACAGCCAACTGAGATCTTAACAACTTCCATCTTTCCACAAGAAAATAAAGTGCCATGGGCAAAGCTTTGGGTTGCTAAATGATTTGGGTATTAGAGCAAATGTGGGTGGCATAATGAAAAACAAACAAAAATCTAAAAGTTATTAAATCACCCTCCCTTGCATTAGATTGTGTTTAGCTATTTTTTTTCCCTATGATTAGACTAAGTCTCATTTTAAATGATTAAAACATTAGAATTGCACCTTTTCACTAAGGCAAAATTCTGTACCATGGTTGAATAAGCTTTTGCTTATAGGTAGCTTTCTATCTCTGTTTCCTGGCAGTTCTTCAGGACCCTAACAAGAAATCATTCTACCTGGAAGCACAGGGCTATTTGTAACAACACTGGTTCTGCTAGGTCATAAGTGCCAATTAGGATGCTATTCTCGTTATGGCCCAAATCATCCTTTTCGTCTTCCAGAGGCAACATAAAGTGAGCCTAATTCACCTAGTAAATGAGTCAGAGAAGCATAGATAAAATCAGTCTATTTTTTACTTCAAAATCCTAAGAAGTCAGTGAAGCATCCTGCCTTTTTTCCCCCACAATGGCATAAAGCACAAGGAATCCTAACCGGATCTTTACTCTGTTGGAGATTTCCCGGGATCTATAGAAACAACACTGACGTCCATGTATTTCTTAGAGCTTTTTGTGCACCCCCTCACGTGCATGTCTCTTGCCATCTCATCTATTTCAGTGATTACCGTGTTCCAGGCAGTCTTCTGATAACCTTACATATACTAACTAGTTTAAACTTCACAATAACTCTATGAGGTAGATATTATTGCTGTTCCCACTTTATAGATTGAGAAATTGAGGCAATAGGACACCAACTAACTGACTGCTTCCCTCCTATGGTAGAATGGAGATATTCTGACTAGCTCCTAACCATGACACTATGTGACTTTCCCAAGGTAACAGAACAAATAAGAACAGAGACCCTTTGCAACAGATCAACGCCTGGTTTTCACATCAAAGAAATACAAAGATGTTAATTCTACTGATGTTGTAATTTGACATCTCATCTGTCATTGACTTTAGTTTTGTGGCTACTGAAAGAGAAAGATTGTTTTGTTTTGTTATGGTTTTGTTGTCTGTATTTCTTAATTCTTAGAAAGTCCCTAGATTTTAGTCCTTGTTTTGAGCTAAGAATTTAGGGATTTGTGCTCTTCGTTATTTTTCTTTATGGCTTTAAAGTGCTATTAGGAGTAGATGCCTCACCCAGCTGCTCCTGTCCTTCATACTATTTTATGGTCATGACAGTGCAGTTCCCAAAGCTTTGATGTTAATGGGTACTTCATTCAAGGCACACACAGATGATGCTTTAATTAGCTGTACCACTGTTTTCCGCCATGGGCATCCAAATTCCCTTCCCTGAATTATAACAGAATTACTACTGCCTTCAGCTCTAACGTGGTCAGGTAATCTATCACAAATTCCTCCTTTCTTCTTGGGGACCATTGCCTGTAACCCACTCGTTGGTACTAATCTCTGTATCAGTCATAGTTTTTAGTTGCAAACAACAGAACGAATACTTCGGTGATAAAGGCAATTTATTGCAAGGATATTGGGTAGCTTACAAAATCAACTGTAGACTCCTCAATCAGGCTGCTAAAAATGCAGAAACCTAGAGAGGCTAAGCAGCAGGAAAAGCATCTGTGGTCTGCACACACTGGAAACAGTACCACCACCAGTTGAGGGATTCTGGATGTTGCCGTTTGCCACTAGACCCTTACCACCACTGCTATCACGGGACTCTTGGTGCTGATGCCACCATGAATAATTCTTTACCACCTCTGCATCTCTACATCAAACCCTCAGGAGTCAGAGTCATGGATGGGGCCATCTGAGTGACCTTTCCTAGGCCAGGTACCAGCACCGATACCCTAGCTTCCAGCAATACTCACCCAGCAGGAGGTGGAGAAGCTTCGTATGTTTTCCAAAATCAGAGTGGTGTTTGATATGGGAGACTTAAATTAATGGCAAACTTCAGTTGCAGAAAGTAAGTAATAATTAGTTTTCAAAACTTGTCCACATGTTTTAATCAGGTCTTTTATCATAGAGAAAAATGAGAATTGAGCAAAGGGAAATCTCTTTCAAGAGATGAAGTAGATGAAGATAATAAGGCAAACATCCCAAAAAACCTTACACAATAGCCTCTCATAATCTATCACAAACCACAGTCATATTTAAGATAGAACTTTTATTCATTCATGACAAAAATGCTTATTAAGGGCCTCTTATCTAAGCAATATGGGTTCAATCCATATGCTTAAGGAATTTATTTACTAGATAGTTCATTGACTTTGGTGACTTGAATGAAACCAGTGAATGCCTTCAGTTCTATGTACATGAAATTGAAACTCACTCTGTCTTTTTCTGCTATGATGCTGAAAGGAAATTTATTCACCTGTACACATAAATACCAATAGGAAAGGCCTTGAGCAAAAATGGCAGGCCAAAAAAATTTAAAAAGTGGTTGGAGAATTGGTATCAGCTGTAAGGATAGATATTTAGGTTTTAGCTTGTGGATGTATTGTGTATTGTTAGACCATGGAGTTCTGTGGCAGATCAGTGGTCCTCTGTTTCAGTTTCTTAACTTGTTAAATGGGGTAACACTTGAGTCTACTTGTCTTATTTGTTTTGTCAGAATAAGGACGATTTTCTACCTGGGCTGGGCTTAATTTTGATTCTTCATAATATATAAAGAAACATACTTTTAAGGGTGTCAAGTGACAGATATTGACTGATGAAGTATTTTACAATCACACTTCATTCTCTACTCCAGTCCCTCAGAAAATATCTTGATATGACACAGGCTTCAGCCTGTTTGTTCAAGTGGTTTCTTCTCTCTACTAATATTTCTTTTTTTTTCCCATTAAAAAACTAAGTATTACAGTCATTCTCATTATCCACACACACAATTTCTTGGAAGTATATAAGTGGTGAGTCAAAAAGGGTCCTCTGTTGCAATTGGATAATGACTTGAAAGTTGAGAAGTTTTCCTCTGATTTTATTATCTTTTTTTTTTCTTAAGACAATGAACAGTGAGTTCTGATTAGAGCTAATTTTAATTTTATTTGTTAAGGAAGAACACAGATCTCCCTTTCCTTACATTGCCACAGATAAGAAAAAATATCCCTTTCATTTCCTCAATTTGGAAATACTTCTGATTTCTCTGGATCTATCCTCCCGCATTATCAAGAAGGAAGAACATTCCCTGGTTGGTAGGTTCAAGAGGAGGAGTTCAGCGTGACCAGTTCAGGACTCTTGTGGGTCTCTTGTATGGAATATCAGGACAGAGCCTTCTTTGTTTGTTTATGTCTGCGTGTTCTAACACCCACTACATGTTCTGTCTCTATAGGAGATTGTGTAATAGAACAGACCAAGAACTTCTAAGGGCTGATATATATTTTAGAGAGTAAATTCTCAGAAAACCCAATTGTAGTTGCAGATGAGGTTCCCTTTTCTAAGCCAACTTTATTTCTAATAACACTGACACTTTGATGTCTATTTCTCAATAGGGCCACACTCAGGAAAACCGTGGGATGTTACTTATGGGATCCTTGAAAAGACCAGCTTTTTCCTTCTGTGACAGTAGTTCCATTGAACAAGTCCCTGTTTACATTCTGATAGCCACATTGTCAGCAAACACTAAGCATAATTTCTAGGAGGACAAAGTTCTCACAGGAACATGGTAAGCATTACATATTCTTTTTTTTAAAAAATACATACAACTTTTTAAAGGACATGATGCACAAACCTTTCTGCTTTCTTCTTCATACACTTTGCTCATCTTATCTCTCTCCCTCTCTCTTTTTTTTTCTTTTGTTGTCATCCAAAGAGAGGAAACCAGCTCTATTTGTATGACAAGTGTCAGTGAGCTCTTTCAGGAGAGACATTAAGAAAAGGGATTTAACTAAAGTTACCCCAGAACCCTCTCTCTAGCTTCATTTGAGGAATAAATGAGTCATAGTAAAATACCAGATTGTGTTGATAGGGATCCCCAGGATAATTCCCCTTCTGTGGTCTGGAGCATCCAATCAAATAATACCTTGAAATGAGACTTTCATTTCCCTGTGGTCATTAGAGCATTCCCTAAAATATATTAGCCCATAGACACTAGATATTATACACAATATGATGTGATTTTGCTATAGTGCCATAGTTTGGATTTCACTGCATATGCTATGCTTGAATAATAAGAAGGAAATTGGCTTTAGTGGTGTTACTTAAGAAGATTGATGGGTTACTTGTACATGGGCAGACCAGTCCTTTAATCCCAGGTTGTTCTTGCGAAAAGCCCGAACTACAACAAATTAACTTCATTAATTCATTCATTTTTTTATCATCTATTCATTCAATTAAAAAATTATTAACAGTCAGCTGGGTTTAGGCATTTTTCTAAGTACTGGAGATACACAAGTCAACAACACAGACAGGAATTTTAAATTCTGGTGGGAGAGACTGGCAATAAACAAAATTAATAGGTAAATGATATAGTACTTTAAAAGCAATACATTCCAGAGGGGAGAAATATAAAACATTTCAGAGAGAGGTATGTGGATTATCAAAGGCAAAAAGGGGGCGGGTATATTTTATTTATTTATTTATTTATTTATTTATTTAAAGATTTTATTTATTTACTTGAAAGAGAGAAACACAGTGAGAGAGGGAACTAAGGCAGGGGGAGTGGGACAGGGAGAAGCAGGCTTCCCGCCTAGCAGGGAGCCCGATGCAGGGCTCAATCATGACCTAAGCTGAAGGCAGACACCTAACAACTGAGCCACCCAGGCACTAAAAGGGGGGTTATATGTTTAAAGAGCAGTCAGGCAAGGTCACATTGAAAATACAACTTCTGAACAAAGCCTTGAGAAAGAAAGGAGGGAGCCATGCCTATATACGGGAAATAGCATCACAAAACGTGTGAACCACACACTCACTAGTTCTGCCAGAAGCATGTCTGGAATGTTTAAGGGTTTTGTGTTTTTGTTTTTTTTTTTTAATTCATTTGAGAGAGAGAGGGACATAGAGAGCACAAGGGGGAGAAGCCAGGGGAGAGGGAGAAGCAGACTCGCTGCTGAGCTGGGAGCCCCATGTGGGACCCAGTCTCTGGACCTGGAGATGAAGGCAGATGCTTAACTATTTAAGCCACTCAGACACCCTCATATCTGTAATGTTTGAAGGAAAAGTCAGAGGCTGCTGTGATGGGAGCTGAGTGAGTAGAAAGAAGGCTAATAAGAAATAAGGTCAGGGAAAGAATGAAAGGCCAGAATATGTGTGACTCAAGGGATGACAAGGACTTTAGATGGGAGCCACTGCAGGAGTCTGCACTTCTCTCTGGTTAATGCAAGATAACAGAATGAGGGAGTGCTTCAATGAAGGGTAGAAGTAGGGAGATTGTTCAGGAGGATAACGTAATAATGCGGATGTGGTGACTTGGACTAGGTTGGTACTAGTGAATACATTCAGTCTGGATATATTTGGAAGATGAAGACAACAAAATTGGCTGAAAAGAGTAAAACAGGAGCATGTTTGGACAGGGAGATCAGAACTTTGGTTTAAACATGACAAATTAGAGATATCAAATAGCCAGGTGACCATAGAAAGCTAGATTTCAGGAAAAAGCTAAGGGCATTTATATGCATTTAAGATTATCCAGCCCAGTAGTGGGAGGTTGAAACCAAGATTCTGGATGTGATCACAAAATGAGTGAGTTTAGAGAGAGAAGAGAAGAAAGCCACTGATACTGTCCTTTGGTACTAGAAGATAAAAAGGTCAGGAAGACAAGGAAGAACTCACAAATGAAATTAAGGAGAAAAAGCCCATAGTATAAGAGAAAAACTAGAGGTGTGTGCTGACCTGGAATTCAAGTGGTTGAGAGAAATAGGTGTCATACAGTGCTTATAGATTAACCGGAGGAAGACGGAGACTGGCCGTTGGATTTAGAGATATGGAAGCGGCTGGTGACCTGAACAAGAGCAGTTTTGCTGGAGTTGGTGCTAAAAGCCTTGTCAGCATGGGCACGACAGAAAATAGTGGCAGATCAGTCGGAGACCATGACTGTAGTGCTCCCTCTGACCCTGTTCCCTGAAAGCATCAGCAGCAGCAGTGCTACTCACCATTAATTCTGATGACACCCCCCCTTCGGGCATTCAAGAGGACCACCTCTTCTGTCTTGACATTAGAAATGGCCACTTGTCTTTCTCTGGCAAATGGATCGTCAGCAGAGGTGACCTGTATCAATTCCCAGTAGAAGCACGAAGACCCAGCGTGTGACTGTCCCTCTCTTTCTTTCTTCCTCCAGCTGCCCGCAATGCTCAGTAGGGTTGGAAAGCCATCAGCCTTGGTCCAGTATGAACAGAAATCCTCCAGAAAGGTGTGATATTCATATGGTGTGAGTGAAGAACAAGCTTTGTTGTTTCAAACCGCTGAACATTTAGGATCAATGGTTACTGCAGCCTTATCTAGCTTAACTGGGTGAATAAAACAGTATGAGCCCCTGCGCTGTCTCTCTTGTACCTGCCAGAATGGTTGTACCTGTACTAACTGACCGAGTGACCAGAACCTTCTCAACTCCCATTGTGAACTCACAAGCTCTCTCAAAGACGAATAGTATCCGCTTTCCTCAGTAGCATCCGCAAACTTGGAAGGGCAAGAAAGAGCCCTTATTCTACCCTAGACGGGGGCCCTCCTTCTCAGTGAAGTAGTGGGAGGTGGCAATAAAGCATGCTTGAGTTTAACATATCTGTGGGAAGGATGTGGTCTGTGCATTCAGTGTAAGAGTCCACTGGATTAGAAAGAAAGCCCCTGCTCTCGTTTCACATCTGGAATTAGGAAGTTAGTTTTATGCAGGAAAAAAAGCACTGATTGATAAATAAGTGTGTGGTAATCATTAACTGTTACTTTATTATTCTATTGTCACTGTTGCTTTTATTATTATATCTAGATAGTCATGATGACATTCAATGTCAAAGTAAAATTTTATTTTGCACAAAAATTCATTTTCCATCATTCTGTGTAAACCAGGGCACAAATAAAAGAGAAAAACTGAATTCATTCAACATTTGTTAGCTGTCTGCTGCATATTGGACTTATACCTAGAAGACTGATGTTGGCCAAGCCATGTTCAGGTTTATTCTTCTATTTCGGCTCCTTGGGGCATGAAGTCATTCATATAGGAAAAGAAAGCTCTCCATCAACCCCATTTATCTTGAGGAGATCATATTTTCCCATGTCAACACACTGATGGCAGTTTTTCTATAAGTTGATGGCCCCCTAACCACCAATCTGCAAGTTGGGAACTTAGACTCAATTGCATTGGATGATTTGTAAAAGCCAATACACTAAAAAGCCAAAACAGAGATAGAAACAGAAAGAGTGAGTTGAGTAAACAAGAAAAAATAAATAAGTACCTATGTTTTTAAAATACCTATGTTTTTAAAAATAAATATATTGCCCATGAAGTATTTCTACACTGTCCAAGTGAATGTATGTTGCCTATAATACATAGTATTTAAACCAGCAATAATACAAGGAAAGTGTAGCTGGTGAAAACCCTGAACAGTGTGCTAGATGACTATATTCATTCTCATCACTCTCTTGCTTCCAAAAACTGCACTCAGAACATCCAACTCCACAAGCCATGAGGACTGTGAGCTATTACATCATTATAATGCCATATCTATAATTCATTCAGCGTGTCAATTAAATGGTGATAAATGTTGGACTTACTCAAAGGGATCATATGACATATTTCATCTCAAGCCTTTTTTAATAATTTTTATTTTTTTTAAATTTCCATTATAACTTCCATCCGCTGATCACACTATGATCATCAAAAAACTACTCAGCTCCCAAAATTGATGTTGCTTAGTGACACCTGGTAGAGACTGATAGCCAGCCTCTGGAAGGCACTGGAGGTTTGTTAATCTGCTGGGAGCAAAAGGAGGGGTGAAACCAACATTTATGGGTCCTTAGTTTCTTCATCTGTAAATTGGAAATAACAGTCCTACATTCCTAGGTGTCTAAAAGACAACTTAATTGAAAAAAAAAATTTCTGAAGTTAGCTACCATTAGATATATGAGGCTGGCAAAAGTGTTAGTCTTTTCTTTTTTTTTTTTTAAATTCAGTTAGTGTGTGTTGAAGAACTATGTACCATAATTCCTGACCTCAAAGCATTTTCAGTGTAGTTCAAGAGACTGTCAAGAAAATTATAACAGAACAATTCAGTGTAAGCAGTCCTGTAACAGAGATCAGAAAACCTGCTTCTGAGAAAAATCAAGAAAAGAGAGCAAACTTGGACCAAATCTCTCCTTGAAGGATTATCTGATGATATGGTTTATATACTGGATCCTAAAATATGTTTAGAAAATTTCTGTTTCTGGGAGAAGGGAGTAGCTTGTTTAAAGTCTTGGATCATTGAAAGGGGTTGGCATATCCATTGTGTTAATTTCCTATAACTACCATAACAAAGCATCACAAACTGCTAGATTAAAACAGATATAGATTGTGTCATAATTCTGGAAGCTAGAAGTCCAAAATTAAGGTGTTGTCTGGGCCATGGTCATTTCACAGCCCCTGGGGAGGATGAGGATCCTTCCTTGCCTCTTGCAGCTTCTGGTGGCTGCTGTGTTCTTTGGCTTGTGGCAGCATCCCTCCAGTCTTTGCCTCTGTCTTCACAGCTGTCTTCTCCCCGTGTGTCTGTCTTTATGTGGCATTCTCTTCTGTGTGTGTGTGTGTGTGTGTGTGTGTCTGTGTCCAAATATTCCCCTTATACAGTCCCATTGAGTTAGGGCCCACATGAATGATATCATCTTAACTTGATTACATCTGCAAAGACCCCGTGTCCAAATAAGGTCCCATTCACAGGTACTGGAGGTTAGGACATCCGTGCACCCTCTTTTGGACAGGGATATAAATCAAGCCATTATATTCACCGAAAGTTAAGTGTGGCCTACAGGGAGCATGGTGGAGAAAAGAGAGGGGAGGACGGCAAGCAGAGTGTGAAGAACACAGAATGCCATGTGCGGGAGCCCTTAGGCATGTTTCAGCAGGCGAGTGAATAAAGCAGCTTTCTCTTGATAAAGATAATTCTTACAGCAGCGAAAAAATGTACCAAATGGGCAGTGACAGTCTTGCGAGAAGGCCATAGCAGTTGTCTGGATGAATAGTAGGGAAGCTTGAGAGAGGCCAGAGCTACAAGAAGTTTCTCAGAGGAGACGACAGGGTCTCCTCTGTGTGAGAATCAAGAGAGAAAGGGATAGGGAACCATCCCAGTGTTTCTAACTTTGGGCATTGGGTAATTGGTGAAGCTATTAACCAAGAGGTGAACCATATGTGGCAAAGCTGATTGGGAGTTAGTAGAAGGAGGAAGCAGCTGAAAAGTTTAATTTAATATATGTTAAGTTGACTAGGGAAAATGGAATTGAAGCAAAATTTTGAGGACTACAAATGATGAGTATATCTTGCATTGGGCTAGTTCTTTCCTATTTCAGAACTTTAGAAGAGGTTATAATCTTGACTCAATATTGAGGTCACAAGGGTAATCAGTTATCCAAGGTGTATGAGTTTTCTGTTGCCACATAGTAAATGCCCACAAACTCAGTAGCTTCTAACAATAGGCACTTATCTCACAGCTTTGGTCAGTGAGGAGTCCTCTGTTCAGAATTCACCAGGCTAAAATCAGCTCAAGGGCATGATCATATCTGAAGTTCAGGATCCTCTTTCATGTTTACTGGCTATTGGCAGATTTCAGTTGCTTGAGTTTATAGGGCTGAGGTCCTCAGCTCCTAGAGGCTGCCCATGATTTCCTGCCATGAGGCCCTCTCCGTAACAGGGCACTTTGCTACTTCAAAGCCAGGAGAGCATCTGTGCTGCTTTGAATGTCTCTAATGCCTAGACCTTCTTTTAGAGCACTCAACTGATTAGATCAGGCCCACCCAGAATAATCTCCCTTTTTATTAACTCAAAGTCAGCTGCTTAGGGGCATTGATTACATCTGAAAAATTTCTTCACCTTTGCCATCTAATGTAACCCATCATGGGAATCATATTTCATAAGAATTGTAAAGGCTACCCACATGTAGGGAGACAGGGAATTACACAGGGTGTGTGTTCAATATGGTAGAAATCTTGAGGGCCATCTTAGAACTCTGTCTACCCCTTCAGTTAACACAATCACTCTTGGTGGAGCAAGTACTATGCTTTATATCTTCTGACCTCAGTTTTGATGTTATTTTCCAATACGCTGTTTTGCCCCAGTAATGGCACACATCTAATTATCTTTGGTTAATGAAATGTTTATGTAGGGGCATGAATCTGGAATCATGAACTATCATCTGCATTCTTATACAAAGTTTATGGACATTTTTAACCATGACTGTGAGTTTTGTCACATACTTACCATCAGAAATAAAGATGCATTTCATACCCATCAGAGTAAACTAACAGAACGAGAAAATTGTCACACACTTTAGAAATGTTTAATGAATTTAAATTTTCTGGATATTCCAAATTCTTCTTGGTTAACTATAAAAGTCAATCACACAACTGTAACAATTAATAATAATAGTGATGATGATGATGGTTTGTAGTTTGCATTCATACATTCTCTCACACTAGCTCAAAACAATTCTTGAAGTCTATTCAATAAACACTAATTTATCCTCTACTATTTGTATTGTGGTAGGCCTTGTGTATATAAAAATCAGTGAACTGCAGTCTTTTTCCTCACCTAGCTCAAAGGGTAATTAAGTGAAATATATAGATCATGTTACTTCATTTAAGAAGGGAAACAAGACTCAGAGAAGGGAACCTGTGGGTGGAAACCACACAGTGTGTAAATAGAAGAGATTGCTTGTTCTAACCTTATAGCCAGCTGTCTTCATATCATTGTATATTTTAGTGAGGATAACATTCAAGTAATTCCTGTACAAAGCATTTGTGCTTTAGAATAATACTTTAAGGTGAAGACACATAGTAGGAAAGACAACACTGAATGGGAAAATGCACTGGTTTCTTTATGGATGCTGCCGGAAAATCATTGCACCCAATCAAGGAAGCATCCAACGATGGCCAGTGTGCTGTATGGCCATCTTTGTTGTTTCAAACTTTCCAGACCAGTATCTAAAAATGAGACAAGAGTAACCTTCTCTTTGGTGCCATGGATTGGATTGTTCCCAAAGGTCAGAAGAAACTTCCCAGGGAGTCGCTGCTGGAAAGAAGACAATCTTACCTAATTGCTTTGCTAATTTAGAAGGGGGGAAAAAAAGTCCTCCTCTCAGTGAAAGAGAAGTGATTTGAGGCCAGGACAATCACAGTAGGAATCCAGATTCTTCAAGGAGGCCTCCCAAAGAATGACAATACTACACAAGCAGATGTCCCCAACATGGCTTAATAGTTTTGGAAATTGCTTACCTAGTATTTAGAAGAGAAAACAACATTTAAAAATGAATGGAACAACTTTGTGTCACAAACAACTGTATTATGCTAGATAAGCTCCTTGGTATTCTTTATTTAGAGCTACTTAACAAACTCCCACTGAACCTCATTGTATTTTTATATCTGACTTCTGATTGGCTCGGGCTTCTATCACCTGCCGCCCCCCCCCCATCACAGTAAGCAGGAGAGGGGGTAAAAACTGAAGTTCTCTATTCTGTACACAGCATCTGAGAAACTTTCTTCTTTCCCATTTTCATCAAGTTATTCAAATTCATTAATGATTAGGCAAAGGGAATAAATTGCTGGCTAATTAAATTTGCAGATGATATTCAGTAGCGAGGGTATGTGAGGATAAGGGGATAATGTAAGAGGCCTCAAAAGCCTTGTGTTCTACGCAGGAGAGAATGGAAGGGCATGAGTCATTTTGTGCAATTACCACTGGCAGACAGAAAAAAAAGGCAGAGGGGAGGCTCCTGGAAGAGAGAACTGCCGGAGAGCCGTGAGAGGACATTGTGGGCGGAGCAAGAGGTGGACCCTAATAGCTGTGAGACGTCGGTGAACAATTACTCCTGTCCTGGCTAGCTCCTGGATTCATTTATAGGAGACCTCCTGTGTGTATAATTCTAGAGGGAAACTTCCAAAACCTCATCCCCAAATGAGGTTTTGATATTTGGCAGACCGCTGAGTCCACATCATATCTCTGGCTACAACATGGCTCCCGAGTTAACCAGCGGGGTTTCATTCATTCTCCAAGTAAAATAAGCTTATTGGAAATGGTATATGGCCATATGCCAGAAAGTTTGCAAAGCCAGACAATGTGGACAGCATATATTTCTCAGTGATTAGCTTTGCTCATGGCAAGTAAGGTAAACCTACATCTAAACGGACACAGACACACTGTGTACGTGATGGAGAACCTGCCTGCTTTTTGAGCTATACCTTAAGACTTGAAAGAGAATTCTTCCTTAAAGTGCACCATCTTGGCTTACCTCTTTGGGTGTTCTGCAGAGGCATATATATTCTTCCTTGATGTTACAGGTATCTGGGTGGAAGAAGTTAAGAAACTTGGTGCATTCCAAATATGTGCATAGCATGATATGAAATAATTATTTTAAAAATCCTTAATTTTTAATGGAGAGCCTGTCCTGTACTAGACCCTTCTATTGACGTGGAGAGAGGTACACTGATGTACAAAACAAGTCCCTACTCTCAGGAACTTGCATTCCAAGTTTCTGTCATATTTATGAAGTCCTTCCCATAGAGTGATCTAATGTAGTCTTACATAAAGTATTATTTATTGGTGTTCATTTATTAGTTCACTTTGCACATATTTATGAGACACTTTCTGTGCTAAGCACTGGACTAGGCAGGAGAGATACATAAGTGGATATTTTAGACCTGTCCTCTACCCTAAAACAACATGAATTTTAATAAAGAAGAATATCAGTTAAGCAATCAGTTCTAATTCTATGTGACGAGTTCTTTGCAAGTGACATAGAATTTGGTACAGCATGATTTGGCAAGGGTGTTTCATCTGCACTGAGATATGTAACTGTCCTCTCAAAAGAAATATGTTTAAGACTAAACTGGACAGATGTGTAGGAATTGGCCAGATGGACAGAGTGGAGAACTGTGTATTTCAGGTAAAGGGGAGAGAGGATGAGAGGGAATGTCTCTTTACTTAAGGGCATGAAAGACATTGATAATGGCTAGAATGTGCCCTGAGGAGCAGAATGTGAAAAGTCGAGGCTGCGGACACAGATCTGATCATGGAGATCCTTACAGGACATGCCAGTGGATTTGTGTGTTGTCCTACGGATGACAGAAATCTCTTGGAGGGTTTCAAGTGAAGGCGAGACGTAACCCAAGTTATGGTTTTTAAATGGTTACTCTGGCTTCAGTGTGGAAAGTGGACTTGAAAGGGACAGAGTGGAAGCAAGGAGATGATTTAATAGGTTATTGTAAAATCCAGACAAAAGAAGACACTGGTCAGCCTGGACTCCTGTGTTGGTAGTGAAGATGGACTGACATGGTATTTAGGAGGAAAGTCCAGAGGATTTGTTGAGTGGTTAGAGATGGGTCAAAGGCAGAAAGGTGAAAGGTTTGGGATGGGTAACAATTTGCATGTGCTCGCCACAGTAGTTTGGGGAAGAGAAAGATATGCTTGACTTTGGAGATCTGGAATGTGAAATATCCACATGCAGATAATCAGTGAGCAGTAGAGCAGCAGCCTGGAAGACAGGAATAGGCCAGACCTGGATCTTTTCAGAGTCTTGTTGATCTTGGACTGTAACTTCTGTGGTTGGCAAAGCAATACCCTACACATTGTGCTTATTTGACTACATTTCATCCAAAATTGATGCTGGGACTCTTCCCATCCTAGCAGAGTATGGCCAGACCCCACTCTGTCTTGTCATTATTCTGAGAATAAACCCGACCTTGTCCTGAGATCTGTCTGAAGTAACTTGTACAGAGTCTTGCAGCCACTAGTGGATGGATGAGTGGAAACCGGAACCTAAGTCTCCATACTACCAGCCTGGTATGCTTTCCTTTATTCCGGCTCCCCTCCTCCACCCCCACCTCCATCATGTAAACCCACCTATCCTCAGTATCTGTGAGTCTCTGTGTCTTACTCTACTTTCAGCAGGTAGAGGTGTTCATTTTTTTCCTCCCGGTCATGATGCAGCTCCCCATGTGGGAGCTCCTTCTCCCTGCTAAAGGAAGCCAAGGGCCTATGTGAACATGAGTTCCATTTCTCCCCAACCAGCCATCACCGTCACAGACTGACCACTCTGGCAGTGCTGGCAGCTACGAGTGGACAGGTTGACTGACAGGAAGCACAGATCTGCCGCTCACACCAATCCAGGCAGGCCAGGGATGGGAAAATTGGTATGCTTGGCCTGTCTGGCACCGACAGCTTCTGCCACACCAACATTTCAATCAGTACCGTGTTAAGCTAGCCCTTGTGTCACTCAAAAATCGTCTAGCACTAGCTCCAGGGGTGGCTCCTAGGGAACCAACTGATACCCTGGGCTGCTTCAGAGGGAAGGGTTACCAGGTCCCTCAGCAGCATCTGCCACACCTCTTTTCTTGCCAGATAATTAGGATACAGTCCAGCTGGGTGACTTTATCCTACCCAAGGAAGTGACAGCTAATACTGGGCTGGCAGAGGAGAGCACTCCGTAGTTCATAATGACTGTCCAAATCGGCAGGAGCTGTCTGGTGCATCCAAGAAGAGTTGAGTTTTATTTATTTTTTTTTCTTTGGGGAGGAGGGGGGATAGTAAGGCTAGGTATTCTTTGAAATGTGAATCTGACTACATTGGCACTTACATAGATCTGTTCATATGGATATAACAGACTTACACAATTACCTAGACACAAAATGATCTGTTCACATATAGGCTAATTTATGCACAAACTACAAGCATGTATGCAAACATATATGTCTGCAAAAACTAATGTGCTAATTGTATGCTCATAAATACACATGCAGACTCGCATCCAGATGCACACATACGGAAAACACACACGTGTACATAAATGAATTTTCTGCACGTGTGTGTGCACACAAAAACAGAGACACTGATATACAAAAGTACATGCGCAGAGAATGCAGACTGATGAACTCATAGACACAGATATGAACATACGTGGAAGGAGAGTTGTACAAATGCATGCACTTGTACGCATACCCACACACACTCTTTATCAGGGATGAATTTAAAGAGAAAGGGAGAAAGGATGAGGGATGTTTATGTATTGAAGTTTCTACTTGCCATCACTCAAATCACTTTCAAGAGTGTAAAACAGAAGAGGGGAAAAAAAAATCAATTCCTGATAGGAGAGGTTCAAGGAGCTGTGAAATCAATTATATTTTATTTTCAAATATCATTCAGAGAAGTTTACACTCTTTCAGAAAAGTCTGGTCTTGCTGGGGGGCAAAGAACCAGCTGGAAATGGTAATGTGAAAGGCACTGCCAAGTTCAAGGCAAAGGCCAGTACTGAGGTCAGAAATGACGCTTTCATCTTCTCTGGCAGGAGAAGGGGGTTGGGAAGGTTTCAAGTGCCCCGATTCAAATAATGGCCACAAGGGCTATCTGATGTGACACTGGTCACCTCATTGATTGCTGAGTTTGACTTGGTCAATTCGCATTAAAAAATAAATGTATGTGAGATCTGAAAGGAGCCTTAGAAAGCTCCTTTAAAAAAAATACAAAGAGATAAAAAGGCCAGAAGAAGAGGCGTGACTTGCCCAACATCATCCAGGAAGAGGGTGCAGAGCCTGGGACTGAGCCCAGCCAGCTGGTCTCCCAACCCCAAACTTCCTGCTTCTCCCATTAGACATCTGCCTTCAGAGCACCCTCCCTACCAAGCGGAACTTTGATTTCTCAAAGACCTTTATAAACATGTAGCAATTAACTCATGCAATATCAGGGGTATTTAATTACAGACACCAAGCTGAGGGCTGGTGGTATCACCAGGGCCAGACCCAGGTGGTATATGTTGAAGACTAGCACAACCCAGTCAGGTTTCCCTATAAATAGCCTCCCTGCCCTGTGGGATTACCTTTATTGCCAATATATACTAAAGGTGTGCGGGGTCCTTGATGATCAGGGCTGGGCTCTAGAGTACATAGCAGGATGCTGTAGAAAAACTAAAAGCCCAAAACCCAGCACACTCTGAAATGCAGAAAACTTAATAAGCAAATAAGCTCAGCAAAAAATGAAGGGATCAGGGGAGAGGGAACACAGAAGGTGACGTTGAGAAAGGTAGATGCTGCCTTTACAAGCTTCAGTTTTCTCACTGGGGGAAAAAAAAAGGTGGGGAACAAAAAGCTAAACCTGGGTCGCAAGGGGTTTTAAATTAGCGAACCTGTCTGAAAATGCATTGTGAACTTACTGGACAAATGTAAGGTTTATGAGTGTCTGTGGTCTTAGTAAAAGGAAAACATTGTACGAGCCTCAGCTTTTTCTGCTCCTCCTCCTACTTCTTCCTCTTCCTCTCCTTCTTCTTCTTCATGCCGAATCCCCTGGATGAATGTCCTGACTGTTCCCTGAATCGAACTTGAGTCATCCTTTAAAGATTGGCCGAGGGAGCTGACCTGAGCTGCCATTTCTCAGGACCATGTTGCTGAAAGAGTCCTTAGACATGATTGCTGGCATTTTCCACTCTGGTTCTGGGGCAAAATAAGGGATGTTACCTGGTGCCTTATAATAGTAGGTTTTGTAATAAAGCAATTTTACAATATGGTACAAATAGGATTTTCCTCTTGTAGATTCCCAAAACACAGAAGCATCTTCAAGATTCTGAGAGGTCTTTGGGGAAACAAACCTGCTCAATTGTGTTGAACATATTTCTAAAATGTCTCTAAATGTTTTTTGTCTTATGCCACTCACTCCAACCCTCAACCTTTTTTTTTTTCTTAATGTTGCAAACCTATTAATATCCTAAAGAGGAATTTTCCACAGAACATAATTTTGGGATGCATTCATCTGGTTCAGTGCCCTCATTTTAAATAGGAAACATCTGATGAGGGAAATGAGTTAGCTATGATCATGTAGCAAATTAATGATAGAGCTACACTTCTCCTAGTCTTTCTCTTCTCAGAATGCATATTGAATACAAGTTAGTACCTGGTTATACTCTGTCTTAATGTGGTATTTATTTATTAATTTGTTCATAGTTTTAAATGAAGTAATAGGTATAAAATCAATCAACATCATCTCTGGAACGTTTCATTTTCATTCAGCAAATGTTAAATCTGACCATGTCCATTTGTGTGGTTTTCCCGACCAGATCATGAACTCCTGGGAGAGGCCGTATCTCCTGCATTTCTCTACATCCCCATGGCTTATACAGTCCTGCTAGACAGACCGAGCCATTCAATAACTGCTTTCTCATTTACTGATTGAAAATCAGAGGCAGCCCCAGTTTTATGCCCATTGGAGGAAAGGAGAAAGCCTGACATTAAAGCAATAAAATGAGCCATTTCCCCTACAGAGTTAGTCTAACATTAATAAAAGCTTCATGTTGCACTATTATCCTTCCCTCTTATTATTTTCGTGTATTTCATGCTGGAATATAAATGTCAGAACACTTTATCTATCTGCATTTTCATGGGATTTATTGCCACTGAAGGAACACATGCTGTGGCTTGTGGCAAGGGAAATCTTGTTCTCAGGGGCCTTCCCTCTCCAGCCTTGCCCACAGTCCCGCAGTGCCCCCAGAGCTGCGGAAACTGGGGCAGGAGCATTGTGTCTGTTGTCATAAGCTAGAATTCTCAACCCACCTCTCCTGTTTTCCAATTCTGTGGTTATAGGCAACTTGCTTCTACTCTTGACTGCAGGGAAGCAGATGTGCTTGTTTTGAAGTATCTGTTTTTCCACCCACCACACCTAACACTCCTTAAAAAACCATGATTTTATTCAGATATTTATCCATTCTCTTCATGATCAGATGATTCACGGGAGGAGAGTCTTCCCTCAGAACCAGGGATAGATTGATTAAACCCAGGGTTTTTTAACTGGTGTGCATCAAAATCACCTGAAAGGCTTGTGAGAACACAGATTGTTGAACTCCAGCCCCAGAGGTCCTGATCCTAGAAGTCTGGGGAGGGGCCCTGGTTTCTAACAACTTCCCTGGTAAGGTTGATGCTACTGCTCTGGGGCTCATGTTTTTCAAACCACCCAGCTATGTTGTTTGAGGTATTCCCATTCCCCAGTTGGTCGGGTTCTGATATTTTAACTTGCTTTAAGTTGTCCTTCCAAGAACAGAGCCCGGTATGGGTTCACTAGAGTACGGGGACATGCTCCTGGGAATCTCTGTAAAGGAGTCATTCGGTGAGAAGCCACCTAGGATGAATCAGCAGCCGGCTTCCTCTGTGTGCCCCGGGGCTAGTGCTGCTGCAGACCCTCTGCAGGACTGGAAATTCACCTGCTAGGAAGTAAAGGAGGCCAGATTTTTAGTTCCCACCCTCACTTGTTTCAGCTTGTTAACTTAGGACTTCAGTGCCTCAGTATTGCCAGCCTGTGTGCATTCCGGAGGCGACCTTCAGACTCAGAGATGCAGTTTCCTGAGGAAGAATCAGGGCTTAGATGCATTTTGCCCAATAAATAGCAGGTGATCTGGGTGTGGGCAGAGGACATAAGGTGGAGTACCTGCCCTGTGCACCTGTGCACCTGTGCCCTACTGATGAGCACGTGGTGCAGATCTGGCCAGTGAAATGTGACGGATATCTGCTTGGGGACTGTCATCCAGGGTTGCACTGATCCTCTTTCTTTCTCTCTCTCCCTCTCTCTTTCTTCCTTCCTCCCTCCCTCCCTCCCTTCCTTCCTTTCCTTTTCTTTTTTTTAAAGATTTTATTTTTTTTATTAGAGAGAGAGAGAGAGAGTGCGCACAAGCAGGGTGAGGGGCAGAAGGAGAAGCAGACACACTGCTGATGAGCAGGGAGCCCAATGCGGGGCTCAGTCCTGGGACTCTGGGATCATGACCTGAGCCGAAGGCAGCTGCCCAGTGCACCAACACACCCAGGTGTCCCAGGGTAGCACTGTTCTTAAGAAGAAAACTGTAGAAGAGAAATACTTTCCTCTGGATGTTGTCACATCTGAATAGGACATTGAAATTGCTATATCCATATCCCGACCAGAAGAAGTGATCTTAGGATGGAGGCACTGCTGAAAAGAGCAGAGTGGGGAGAGTGAAGCAACCTGCATCTTTGATGACATCATTAGGATGCCAACATATCATGGCTGGAGCCGCCCCATCACTGGATTTATTGTGTGAGATATAACAGTGTCATCATTAAGGCTTTGGGGGATTGGGGTTTTCTGTTACTGATTGCTGAACTACTCTGTAAGAAGATTCCCTGAAATGCAAGATTGAAATGGTGCTTCACACTCCTACCACTCAGACTGTGGTCCCAGGTGTATAAGCCTCACTGGGAGCAGAATTTCAAGCCCCCTCAGACCCATTAAGCTGGGATCTGCCTTCATCCTGGCCCAGAGGTAATCCATGCACACATCCAAAGATGAGAAGTCCTACCTTACAGTTCAAAAGAGCTGATGATGTACAGGAATCACACTACGCATGTTGAATTTGATTATTATTTTATATTGACACCTTGGTGCCCTTCCTTCTGGTCCTCTTACTGCTCATTCCTTATTTAAAAATGAGACTAAATCAGCCTATGGAAATGCACCCAAATGTGAAATTCATTGCTGGTTAATTAGTCTGGGAGGTATTTTTTTTTACTGTAGGAGTTAGTTTTGCTAAATATTAATGAGCTATTAGAATTCCATTCTGAAAACAGATGGCATTGTGAGTTGAGGGTGAGTAGAGAAAGGTAAGGAATGAAAGGATACATAAGTAAACACGGTTATATATGAGGATTACTTTGAGGGCTTGCATTTCTTTTAAGCCTGACACATGGCAACTTGAATGAAAGTAAACCAGCAGGCACCAGGGTGACCCTCATAAACAAACGCATCATCTGCTGGGAAGTTAGGAAACAAATAACACTCTCCAAATCAAGCAAATGGCAAGTTCTGTTACCATTTTTGAAGGGCCTGGAATGTGACTTTAGCCTGAGATATCCCAAAGCAACATTTCTTAAAATGTGTTCATCAGGGGGTGCCTGGGTGGCTCAGTGGGTTAAAACCTCTGCCTTCGGCTCGGGTCATGATCTCAGGGTCCTGGGATTGAGCCCCCATCGGGCTCTCTGCTCATCAGGGAGCCTGCTTCCCTTCCTCTCTCTCTCTGCCTGCCTCTCTGCCTACTTGTGATCTCTATCTGATAAATAAAATCTTTAAAAAAAAATGTGTTCATCAGAATTTTATGGAGTAAAATAGGTGTTACTGAAATAATGATTCTGTGGTCAAGTTTGGAAAGTCATGGGGAAAAAATGGTAAATAGGTTAATAGTTTCACTCATTTTTTTTTTAGTAGTGGGTCAGTATTGAAGAGGCCAATTTCCCCATTCCAGATCTTTTTGCTGTAATTTCTCTGACAGCTTCCTGTGTTCGTCCTCTCATCCCTACACAATACTTTCACCACAGAGCAGCCAGTGTAATATTTTCAAAATGCGAATGAAGTTGGGTCCTTCTCCTCCTCAAAATGTATCAAAGTATTTTATATTCATATTTTTATTTTTTCCTCTGACATCCCCAGAAAACCTTTTCTTTAGCTCTTATGTGTTCTTCTCAGGTCATGGTTGACAACCTCCCCTCTTCCTTCATCATGTGGGGTATGCCAAGATATTTCCTATCTGACCTTTCTATGTACTCAAATGTCATTTTCTCAGGATGATTCTCACACTCCCCCCATCTCTCAGAACACCCTGTAAATTTCTTTCAGAGCAAGTTACAATTCATAGTAATCTTTCTATTTGAGTAATTATTTAATGTTTGTCTTTCCCCCAGAAGAAAATCTGCAAGAGATCTTATTCACTGTCCTATCCCTGTGCCTAGCATTGGGTCTGATGCATAGGGGACAATCAGTAAGTAATTATTTAGTGACTGAATAAATTGTGAATCACTAACACAGCAATGCACAGGGTTTTTCAAATGCTTTTGAACATGGGGACATTTTTTTTTTTCAGCCTAGAAGTAATATTCCATGGAATATATTTTGAGAAATGCTTTTCTAAAGTCAATTCCACTCCTCCTAAGTGTGAAGAGGGGAATATAAGTTATAACTACATTTCAAGCTCTGACTAGCTGTGTGACCATGGGCAAAGTTATTTCAAGCTTGAGACTCACTTGTGGAATGATGAGCCTGTATGAGATAATCTCTACAATCCTTTACAGCTCCCAAATTCTGAAGTTCTCATCATACAGAAAGAGTACCACTTTCACTTTGGTCATGGCATGAGCTCTCCAAGAGTAAGTCAAATCAGACTGACCTCATTTCACTCTAGAGTATTTATAGCCTAGCACGGTAGATCAGGGAAAGGAAGTCGATACAGCATATCTAGCTTTCCATGAGCCATTTCACAAAGTCTTCCCTGATGTCTTTGTAGACAGAAGTAAGGAATGGGGGCTTGATGGAGGTATGATGGACTGGTTTTGTAACTGGTTGAAAGATGGTCCCCATGAGTGCTAATTAATGGATCAATGCCAACACTGAGGACACAGAATGGTGATGGCCCTCAGGCTCTGGACTTTGTCCTGCTTTGTTTAACATTTCTATCAATGTCTTGGATGAGGAGTAAAGGCTCATGATCATCAAATACGCAGGTGACATGATGGTAGGAATATGTTGGATGACAGAATTAGAATTCAAAGAGTCCTGAAGAGCCTGGAGAAATGAGCTGTATCTAAAATAGGGGGTGTAGTACTACAAAAGGAAGTCCAAGAGAAAGAAGCAATCGCAAAAATTTATAATAACAAAAATGTGTATGTAAGCATCTGTGTGTGTGTGTGTGTGTGTGTGTGTGTGTGTGTTGTATGTGTACACGTGTGCCTGGATTATTTTGGGGGGATTTTGTTGCTGGTGTAATCCAAATAATAAAATAATGAAAGATGGTCATCCTAACATGGATGTTTGCTACGTATTGAAACTTCATATTTAGAAATCTAACATGTAAAAATAGATAATTAATACTCCCTATTCAGAGGGGAATCACAGTATTACTTCCAATTTTTAAGAAGGGAAGGCATATTAGAACATGATCACAGAAAAGTGAACAAAGTAGTGAGCAAGAGAATTGAAGGAATTGAGATTTTGTCTAGAGAAAAAACAGCATAATTTTGGATACCAGGATTTTTCCACTTTCACTAATCTGGATTCTGTGCCTCTCTGATGTAATTCTTCAGTACCTGAAACTCTCTCATCATTCACCCCTCAGAGTGTATTTTCTTTGCCTGTGTGTGTCCTTCATGGGGCCAGAGGCTATATAAAGGCAGAGTTTGGATCTATTTGATCACTGCCATCCATCCCATTATTAGTTCCGAATCTGGAGCATAGACTCAACGAGATGGTGGATAAGTAAATAAATTATTATTTTCCTTAAATATCTTCAGTGTTGTAAGGAGAGACTATGCTTGTTCTTTGTAATCCAGTAGATAAGCAAAAGTATTACCTGCAGTAAATATTTATTCCACGTAATAATCATAGATTTCCAAACATGCCGACTATTGGACAGATACTGAGTTTCCCATCACTGGTAGAAATCAAGCCAAATTTGGCATTTGGAGGACCATTGGCTGAAACCACTGTGAACCAGACCCAGTTCACATATTCTGTTTACCTTGGATAACTTTTATATTCCTTGAAACTTGATTTTGATTCAGTGATTTGTTCTACAAGTTTTGCTCTGATCTAACAGAATGACAGGTTATTTCCTGAATATTGTCTGTCATTTTGTGCATCCTGGTCTTTAGTCTCACTGTTTGGCCAGTCCATAGCTCATCCAAATTCTGTGTGTAAAATCCTACTCATCCTTTGTATAGACTTCCACATTTGGTTTTTGCTTAAAACATTTTATGAACAGGGGCACCTGGGTGCTCAGTGGGTTGAGCCTCTGCCCTTGGCTCAGGTCATGATCTCAGGGTCCTGGAATCGAGCCCCACATCAGGCTCTCTGCTCAGCGGGGAGTCTGATTCCCCTTCTTTCTCTGCCTGCTTGTGATATCTCTCTCTGTGAAATAAATGAATAAAATCTTTTAAAAAAATTTATGAACAAATTTACCAGAATGAATCCCTTCTTCCTCTGCATTTCTGTAGAATATTCATTCCTCTCTATGCCCTTACCATTTTCTGCCTTATATTATAGAGTTAGTTGCCAATCTGACTTACTATCAATTCAAAATATTGTAGAGGGGACATTGACATGAGCAGGTGAATGCATATATCCATCAGTCAAGGGGTTTTCCTTTTTTGTCTCACTTCTGGTAAAACCTCCTATTAAAAACCACAAGAGTAGATTGATTAATTCAGATTTTTAAATATCCAATTATTTGCCTATGAGCATAGGAATTCTTCCTGGTATTTTTTTCATTCTATACAAATATATGTAGAAATAAGTGTCAGACCTGATTTTCTTTGCTGCACAATTGGAGAGTAAAATCTACCCATCCTCAAGATATAGTTGAAATAAGGGTGAGAAAATGAAACACACAGACCAGAGGAAGGCAAAAGTGAAGCAAGTGAAAGCAATTGAAATCCACAGTAACACTGGAGTTGTGGAAAAAAAGTCAGGATGATAATATCTGTCACTTCATTTTGGTTGACAAGTTTGTTTACCAACATGTGGTTTCTTGTCTGGCAGGGAAAAAAAAAATGTTTTAAGAAATCATGTTGTGATTCTTTCATATTTCTCTTTAAGCACCAAATATTTACCCAATAATATTTGGATGGTTTAAGAGGAAATGAGTAAATGGGAAGCATATGGATTAAATTTCCCCTTGGAATGTGCTTTGGTTTTAGAAGAGGGCAAAAGTTGGTAGAGGAACTCTCTGCCAGGCATATGCTTAATTTCTGGAACATTGGACACCATCTAAAAGTCTTACTCTGCTTTCCCATCATCTGTACTCCCAACACTGGCTGTTTTTATTTATTTACTTATTTACTTACTTACTTATTTTTTTTTTTTTTATTTAACAATGTTTGGTAGTAATTACTTTGCCCACAGCGCTGGAGAGAACCAGATGGGTTTCCGATACTCTAGGGAACTATTATTGATTGTGTATCAATAATAGAATTCACTGTCAGTCAGGGTCCTAAACTCCTTGTAGGTATCAGTGTATTTAATATTTACAGTGACCTAATGAGAAAGCTAACTTAATATTTTGACTTTGTACTTTGATATTCTCATTTTCCCTTATGATATTCTCATTTTGAAGATGAGGAAACTAAGACAGAGTGAGGTTAAGGAATTCATTCAATGCTAAAGAGCTGGCAAATGTGTCAGCTGGGATTCGCACCCAGGCAAATGGCTTCACAGAACTGGTGAATGGCAGGTTGTAGATTTGAACTCAGATTTCATCTAACACCTGCCTCAGGCTATTCTATGCTCCAAGAATGGCTCCTGAATTAAGTACCTCAGTCTTGCCCACCGTGGGGTGGTGACGCTGTGCTGGATAAAAAAAGAGATCCAGATTTCCAACCACCCTCCCATAACCACTGAATCGGCCTCTCTAAGGTGGGGCTTTAGGATCTTCACTTTAACAAGTCATCAGCTGAATTTTGACTCTTAAGACTGAATGCCACATGCTGCCCCCAAGAACCTCTTGTGAGGACGAGGTACCCATCAACCAATTAGGGAATTTAAAAGGAGAAAGAAGATGGAAATGTATTGAGTGTGAACTAACAAAGGAAGGAAACAGCTCCAAAAATACAGATTGGAAAATCAGGTAATTCTATAAATCATTTGTTTCTAGAGTCATTTGCAGGGCTGTGATGGGCAAGCAGTTCTGGAAACCTCTTGAGGCCTTGAGCATGGGAAGCAGAATGGCCAGGATGGTAGTGGGCAAGGAACATGGCTCTGGAGTCAATTCCTACCTCTCTTGTTTGTCCTTTAACTTTGAGTGAATTATGAATTCATTCTGCATTTAAAATTCTCTCTGTAAGAGATTTGCCTTGTTGATTCTTATGCAAATTAAGTGAGCTACATAGTTGACACACAGTAGGTATTCAGTAGTCTCATTTATCTTTGCCTATATGCTTTGCACTATATGCTTCACAAGCTCCATTTTTGAGGCAGATTCACTTGCCAACTCTCTCCCTACTCAAGCCTGCATTATACTAGCTATTACAAATGTCCAGTTTGTCAATTACTTCCTTTCCTACAGACCATGAAACTGTCTGCTTAGGAAACTGTTTGCCTCTTAATGTGACGTTCATTGTTAGTGGTAGGTGATGACTTACCTACTTGCGCTTTCATTAGAAGAAGATGAAGTCATATAGGATTACACCAAAGAAATTAATGTCTAATGGGGAAAAAATGTCAGAGACTGTTATAGATTGGTAATAGGAATATTTGGAGCAAAATTCCTTTAAGAATATCATTTAATTTCCAAGTTCCATTACCTTCTCTATTTGAAATACCAGTTCAGAAATTTTATTTATTTATTTATTTATTTATTTATTTATAACATAAAATTGTCAAGTTGCAAAGGACTTAGAGGTCATTTTTAACAACTCTTGGGCAGTGCTTCTCCTTGGAGGAAAGAAAGCAGTTTGCCCATGTTATGTAGTGTGATACAGTGCACATTTGTTATTTACTAAACCCAGTGAGATAGAAAGCCAGGCACCACTTTTCACGTGAGAAACGTAAGGTTTAGAGAGATGAAAGTACTTGCCAAGGTGGCTCAAGTCACCCAAGACAGGCCTTGTCTCCAAATGCCAGGCTCCTTGTCTTTTTTATTCCCTTCCCTAGGTCATAGTACTTCCTGATTCCAGTCAGGCAAAATATTACGGATGAATTCCTTTCTCTATCTCTTTCAATCTCTCTTTTTAGAAACTTTTAATTAGTCTCTGACTCTCTGCCATTATTAGTATTTGTTATTAAGTATTAAGAGCCATCCCTGTTCCCATCTCCTCCCCTGTACCCCTCCTCAAGCTTCCCACTCTGAGGCTTCTGGTTTTAATTGTTACGTTTTTTCACCAGTGATCAGTGGAGCTTCCCTAATGATCTCAACTCATTTGGAGGGTTTATAGCTCCAGCACAGAACTCCAATAAAAGAAAAAGAGAAGCTTCTTTGGAATCCCCTGAGGGCTTTGCTTCTGCCAAGAACATAATCCTTTGCTGCTGACTACCCCACCCGCACCCTAAGGAGTGTCTTGTATGGGAAGACTCCCATCTCCTCCTTGGGGAGCTGTCCATCTCCACCCTCCCATCCCTGCCCCCTCCTCCTCTTCACTTTCCTAGGATACCAGCTGAGATTCCTGCACACAGTGGGCAAGCACATGATACTATTTGTTGAAAGATGCAGTGAATAAGTGCACTAAAGTAGGAAGCGAGAGGGTAAAAGGAAGATTTGTGGGCCATGTAGCTTTGCCAGAGAGTGCTCGTGAAGTTCTCACGAGTCAAGTGCTCATAAGCATGGGTATATACATGGGTATGTATTACAAGCATGGGTATGTACTTTATACATAAGGGCACAGGCAAAGAGCACTATTAAAATACTCCCCATAACCAGGCATATATTGGGACTCCTAACAGCTAACATTACTGAGCATGTACTATGTGCCCGGGGTAGGTTCGGGTACTTTCATTTACGGTATTCATTTGCTCTTCAAAGCCTCAACACAACCTGTCCTGCACTTGCTCTTACTGTGTTCAGTCTGCAGGGAGGGAATAAATGGGCAAGCCAGGATTCTAACTGAGGTGGTCTCACTCCAGAGTGTGGATCCTTAATCTTTACATCATGGTAGTACCATGGTCGTAGGACATACTTCCCAAGGACCAGCTTGATTTTTATGTATTTAAACCTTCCAAACAGTTTTCTCACTTGTCATTTAATTTAGATATGATTAAAACAATGGTGTGAGATAAAATACTATCTTTCTCATCTTTGATTTTTGGAAGGAGAACAAGAGGGGATTATGGCCCTTCCCACATTCAGTACCTTGCAAAAGATAGATGCAGGCCTGGAACTCAAGTCCATGAGCAGCACCAGGTGATACAAAAGAAATGACTGTAGAGGTTAGTTGTATCATCCTATCCCTGAAGTTCTATGTGCTAATCATTTCACAAGATTTAGGCTGGTTCACTCCTTTGAGCCCTGGTTTTTCCCATCTGTAAAATAAAGATGAGAATGCCTATCTCACAGGATTCGGGAAAAAATGTCACTAGATATTTTATCTGGTAGACTATGGCTCACATTATGCATTTGGTTTTCCTCCCCAGGCTCATGAGAGATACTGCAACCAGGTAAGCCCCTCAAAGAATCTGAGTCAGGAGGTCCTCAGAACATATACACGAAGCTGGACCTTCTTATCTAACTACTGCAAGTTGCTCATTCACCAAGGAGACAAACAAGGAAAATCATCATGTTTATCCATGAATCAAAGGACTTGCTTTTGCTGTCTCGTGGCTGTCCTAACTCTCTCACTACTGGATAGAAAACAGCATGAAGTGCATATCAACACTGACCACAATCATTCAAACCTTTCAGGCTCCTAGAAGGTCTAACTTGGGAAGCACTCACCTCAAAGAGAAGGAAAAACATGCTTAGAGGGGAGAAGAATAAGCCATGATCACATTGCTCAAAATGGCAGGACTGGGACTGAAACTCATGTTGGACTAAAACCACAGCTGCAGAGAGTACCTGGAGAGTAGTGCTTGGTATGGTTTCTGTGAGGGAACCCAAACAAGAAACTTCCAAGGTTATCGCTCCCTACTGAAACTGCCACACCAGAAGCAAAGGCTTCAAAGTCACAAAGTCACAGCAGCTGGCAGTGATGGAACTCTTCAGCTCCATGTCTGAGTAATGAAGAACATCTAATAAACATGAGGAGAAAAGCCAAGGATTCTAATACTTAATTATCTGCCCAGTGATTGAAAGACTAATTTCATTTGCTTGTGTTTATTTGTGAAGGCTTCTATATTTCCCAGCAAGGAAAGATCCTTAGAGTTCAGGGATTTAATGTAGATGAATTCATTAAGGTGCTTATTAATCTACCCATCCTAGTAACTTAATATTAAGTCAGTTGTCTGTCAATTCCAGACATGGAACCAGAAAACTGGGGAAATAATATTATGAGTTTGTCACTTCAATCCAGACTTAATGATGTATTTATTGACCATTGATTAAAATCCCTAAAGTTAATGTATTTCACTTCGTTTAATTATATTTTGTTTTGTTTTAGAACTGGAATCAATGATCTTAGAGTTCTCATGAAGTGTCAAAGGCCAAAGACGTATATTTTTGGCAAAATGGCAGCCTAGAGAGCAGTGAAACCTTAGCCAGTACACAATATTTAATACACTGAATTAAAATAAATAAATAAAATCTTCAAAATTTTAAAAAGATTTTATTTGCTTATTTGAGAAAGAGTGTGAGTTGGGGTGGTGGGCAGAGGCAGAAGGAGAAGCAGACTCCAGCTAAGTGGGGAGCCCAGTGTGGGGCTCAATCCCAGGACCCTAAAATCAAGACCTGAGCTGAAGGTGGGTGCTTAACCAATTGAGCCATCCAGGTGTCCCCTTTTTAAAAAATTTTAATGCACCTAAAAAATTTTCAGAGAAAAAAAATCAGGAGCCAGAGACTATATCAAAGTGTGAACACAAAGGATAAATGAGAACATTCCAGACAATGTTCTGCTGCTGGAATCTGTCAGTTAGTGGAGGCCTAAACCCAGTTGTTCCTTTTTTCTTTTCTTTCTTTTTTTTTTTTTAAGATTTTATTCATCCACTTGGCAGAGAGAGAGAGAGAGAGAGAACAAAGTAGGGGGAATGTCAGGCAGAGGAGGAGGGAGAAGCAGGCTCCTGCTGAGCAAGGAGCCTGATGTGGGGCTCAATCTCAGGACCCTGGGATCATGACTTGAGCGCAAGGCTGACACCCAACCAACTGAGCCACCCAGGAGCCCCAAGCCTAAACCCAGTTTTAAGGAAACTTTTGAGCCAAAGGAAAGAAGAAAGCCTAGGACCTATAATGTGAGATTAGACAGATCATCTAGACTAGGGCAAGACTTCACTATCACTGGTTGAACTGAGAGAAACAATGTCCATAGGGATCTTGGTGAGGTTCAGAAGTACAAGACCTAGATGATGTCTAAACCCTATTCATTAAAAGTTCGTAAATCCGAAAGGATATGACCTAAATTAAAGTTTATCAGTGTATAGCATGGATTTTCTTTTTTTTCTTCTTTTTTCCTTTTCAATGGAGGAGTGACTATATTGATTCACTTTGTACTATATTAACTTAAATGTGTGTATTATAATTTCTTAGGTAACCACTAAAAGAACAGAACAGTGTATAATTTCCAAATTAGTAAAGAAGAAACATGAACTCATTCCAAAATAAAAAAGAAAAAAGGAAATAAAAGTAAAATATAAAAAAACTGAAACAGGGGCTCCTTTGTGGCTCAGTCAGTTAAGCGTCTGCCTTTGCTGCAGGTCATGATCCCAGGCCCGCCTCAGTCTCTCTGCTCAGCTGGGAGCCTGCTTCTCCCTCTCCCTCTGCCTGCCGCTCCCCCTGCTTGTGCTCCCTCTCTCTCTGTCAAATAAATAACTAAAACCTTTTTTTTTTTTTTAAAAAAGCTGGAATAAATAGAAAGCACACAGTATAAAAGGTACAAATCCAAGTATACCCATAACCATAGTTAATGCAAATAGAATATTCTCTGCATTTAAAAGATTTAAATGTATTTTAAAAATACACTAATAGGGGCGCCTGGGTGGCTCAGTTGGTTAAAGCCTCTGCCTTCGGCTCAGGTCATGATCTCAGGGTCCTGGGATCGAGTCCCGCATTGAGCTTTTTATGCTTATCTGGGAGCCTTCTCCCCCCCCCCCCCCCACCGCCTGCCTCTCTGCCTACTTGTGATGTCTGTCTGTCAAATAAGTAAATAAAATATTTTTAAACAATACACTTATAGATTATTTACCAGAGGAAAAAACCACAAATGTACCCACAGACTGCAAAACCACAATAGGAAAATGTAACAGGAAAATACCTTGGAGCTGGCATGGCTGTTCAGATTTCAGATAACATGGACAGCAAGGTTTGAAGAGCTTTGGAAGAGGTAGAGGGCTGTTTCCCACCCCCCTCCCAAGGTTTTATTTATTTGAGAGAGAGAGAGCACGAGCAGGAGTGGGGGTGGGGGTGGGGCAAAGGCAGAAGCAGACTCCCCACTAGGGGAGCTGGATGTGGGATTCTATCCCAGGACCCCAAGCCCAAGGCAGACACTTAACCAACGGAGACACCCAGATGCCCCTAGAGGGCTGTCCTGTAGAGAAGACAGATTCAGTTTACTAAGAAAACAGTATAATTTCAAACTTGTAATCATCCGATAATACACTTCTAGTTATGTAAGCAAAAGCATTATGGATCTGCAAGGAAAAAAAAAAAAACGACAAATCCCCATCATGGTAAGATATTGTGAAATATGTCTTAGCAATTGAGAGAGAATACAGATGACCCAAACAACATACATATATATATATATATATATATGTGTGTGTGTGTGTGTGTGTGTGTATAGATAGATAGATAGATAGATTGATTGATAAGTGGAATATTTCCCCCAAAAGTTATTTTCTGGGCAATTTTAAATAACTGATCATTTTTCATGTCGAAAAATTTTTTCGCTAAGTTTCACTAAATTAGTATCATGTCACTAAATTTTCCAGACAAACTGAAAAGATTAGATGTCAATATAAAAAAGGTAATGAAAGTAAATATAAATAAATAAATACGTGTAGCTGTGTGCTAATGTGCATACGCATTAGGAAAAAAATCATATACATGTCTTTCAAAATTTAAATAAACTATTAAATAAACTTATATTGAATAAGATACTCAAATATCTTATCTAATATCTCTAATATTCTTTACCCATGGGCCAAGGAAGAAATTATATGGACACTAGAAAATATTTAGATCTATAAAACAATGGAAAAGTTGTGTTGTAGCTAAAGAACTTTACAGTTCCCAAATCCTTATATTCAAAGGCCAAAAGAGTAAAAAATTGATTAGAAAATAATAAAAGAAGAGCAGGAAATTTTTTTTTAAAAATAGGGTTTAATAATAAAGACAAAGATATGTGTGTGTGTTTGTGTGTGTGTAGGAAAGAGAGAAGTGGGGAGGGAGAGAGAACAGAAAGGCATAGATAATAATGATAGGAAAGGAGACAAAAGTGGAGTCTCAACAATGGTTAATAGAAGTAAGAGGCAATATGCGTAATAAACAATCATTCCTAAAAATGGGGAGGCATTTACATGAATCAAATCCTCAAAAATATAATTTAATGAACTTGAGTGAATAAGAGAGAAAATAGGTAGAAAATCCGAATGATCTTTATAAACATTAATGATATTGAAACAATGTTTTAATCTATCCCCACAAACAAAACAACTGGCCCAGTTAATTAAAGAGGTAATTTCTTTTTTTTTTTTTTAAAGATTTTATTTATTTATTTGACAGAGATCACAAGGAGGCAGAGAGGCAGACGGGGGGAGGGGGGAAGCAGGCTCCCCGTGGAGCAGAGAGCCCCATGCAGGGCTCCATTCCAAGACCGTGGGATCATGACCTGAGCCAAGGGCAGAGGCTTTAACCCACTGAACCACCCAGGAGCCCCTAAAGAGGTAATTTCTACAAAATATCTCAGAGAGCAATTATTCCAGTCTTACAAAATGTCTTTCAGAGAATAAAGTGGAAAGGTCACTTCCCATTTTTTTTTTAGTAGTGTACTCTTACAACCAAAACTACAGTGAAAGGTTATACAATAAGAACGTAACAAAAGAGTGTATAATAGTGTACAATAAGTTATAAAATAAAACCACTACCACTCCTGAACATGCAAAACTTCTCAATAAAATATTAGCAAATTATATTCAACACTGAGTTTAAAAATATATCATGACTAATATAAGATTGTTCTAGGAATGACTAATTTTAGAAAAATCTATAAATTCATTCCATCATTTTGACTGACCAAATAAGAAAAATAAATTTCAATGGATGCAATAAAACTTGGCAATCATTCTTAATGAAAATTCTTACTGAATTGTTAATAAAAGGGAACTGTCTTAACTGGATAAAGGAGAGACTAAGAAAATCTGCCCGAGAAACCAAATAGAAAGAGACCTATACAGATAAGGAAACCGACTACACAAACAGATGGCAAACAGATTATTAGGAAAATTATAAGCCTGTTTAACAATCAGTGCTGCGGTGAAAAGCAATTCTCTACATGGGAAAAAAATGAAAAGGGATGTGCATCCTGCATCATAAATAAAAATCATTTCTGGATAATTTAGTGATAACTAGATCAAAACTTCAAAAAATTGATAATCTTTTTATGTCCTTCAATGGGAGAAAAGCTTTCCTAAGCCCAAAAGAATAAAAAGCATAAATAAAGCATAAATATGATTTCTTTAATAGTAGGGACATCTATTCATTGAAAGACCCCATAAAGAGATTGAAATGACAAGACACAATGTAGAAGACATTCGTAATCACACAAATGACAAAGACTTATCTTGCAGAATGTACTTTCATTTCTCGCGAATCAATATGAAAAAGACAAACCACACATTTTAAAAAGGGAAAAGACATGATCCTCCTTTTTACTATGAAGGAAATGTAGCTGGCTCATGGCATTTGAGATATTCTCCATCTCAGGAATAGGGTGCGTGTGTAGTGAACTTTCTCATACCCTCAAAATGAACAGAAATCCAAGAAGTCCATCAATATGAAACATGAGGAAGGATGAAGAACCAAAGTTTTCATTGACCACTACTGGGTGTGTGAATTCACCTTTCAGTTTTAAAAAACAGTTTGACTTTGTCTAATAAAATCAGACATACGCACACCCTAAAATCTAGCAATTTTACTAAAACTGGGGAAAAAAGTGGCCTATTAACAAGAAATTCAGTGGTTCCTTGTGCTAGGGCTAAGACTTAAATTTCAGCTGGGGAAGGAATTGTGGAAAGTCAAGATCAATGGTAATGTTCTATTTCTTAAACTGTTGTATCTACAAGGACTAATTTATTACATTTGTTGTACTGTATATATATTTTTATACAATTTTATATATAAAATGCATTTCATGATATAGATTAAGTATATGTTTAAAGACAAAAGCGGTCCAGGAGAGCTAAAAAAATGTATCAACAGAGAGTAGATCAGAGTGATGTGCTTACCTGATGGGGGAAAAATCACATAAAGTCAGTGTTAATAAATCAATATATAAATAAATAGTTCAGTAGAGAAGAATATACATGTTTTATGTTTTGTATGAATTTAATGTAGAATAAATGTGGTAGTTTAATTCATTGATAAAATGATGAGTTATTTAATAAATTGTACTGGCATAACTGGTTATCGGTGTAAAGTAAGGAAAAAATCATTATCTCAGATGACATAAAATTAATTCTTTATAATCAAAGAATAAAATGTATAAAAGCTACATCTTAGAATTGTGACAATATTGTTTGCATGTCCTGGGGTCAGTGAAAATCTTCTTAGTGATAATTAATTCAATGATCAAGTGCCATAATTGAAGTTGATGACAAGCAATTAAATTGAAAAAGAAATGCAACAGAAATGAGAGGTGGCTAGTATTTATTCAATAGAAAGATTTATTTCAAACTCAAAAAAAGTTGAAAGTAGCCAAGAGGAAAATGGCATATACACAAGTGTTTCCCGTAAGACCAAAGCAGATGGTTAAAAACACACAAAAAGATGCACAAGCTCACTGGAAGTCAGACTAAAACAAATTAATATGTAGAAATGAGATATCATTTCATGCTCATTAGATGCCTGTGCAGCTAATAGCATAAATTGTTACAATCTTTTGTGAAAACAGTATAGAAACAACTATTAAAATTAAAGATATACTTAACCTTTGATAGCATTCCTGGGGTCTTTCTCACAATAATAAAAACTGAGGATATAGAGATCTATGGATACATGTGTTTATTGCCACATTATTCATAGAGGCAGAAAGTAGTACCAAAGTGACAAACAAAATAGGGGAAATAGGGAAATAACTTGTAGCACATTTATACCAAGAGACTATTTTACAGCTATCAAAAATAATGGATCAGAACCATGCTAACTGACAAAGGGAATCCCATAGGTATTATTGATTAGAAAACTTAGAGGTAGGAAATATGTGTACTAAGAAAAATATTTTATAAGGTCCCATTTAGAAAGTAAAATTGGCAAAAAATCTCCTAATTTTACATATATGCACACAAATGTATATTAGTTTAGGTATATTGATACATGGTACTTCAGCATGGACGCAGTATGGAAAGATCCCTGCCATGTTGTTATGTATGTGTTTTGTGAGAGGGAATGGGGTGAGGGGCAAGAAAAGGTAGACAAAGGAAAAAGACTGCACAAAATGCCTGATATCATCTTACTTAAGGAAAACAATGTCTGTGTGTCATTACCAAAAAAATAAAAAAAACTGTGGAAAGTATAAATTTACATTGACTGACTTGTACATTTGTAATGGATAATCAAGTTGAAAAAAATCAAATTTCAAATTTCCAACTAACACACATAATCACTTTCTGTGTGTGAAGCAAAGTTCTATATGTATTTTATTTTATTTTTAAATTTTATTTATTTATTTGAGAGAAAGAGATGACAAGTAGGCAGAGAGGCAGGCAGAGATAGAGGGGGAAGCAGGCTCCCCGCTGAGCAGAGAGCCCGATGCAGGGCTCGATCCCAGGACCCTGAGATCATGACCTGGGCCGAAGGCAGAGGCTTAGCACACTGAGCCACCAGGCGCCCCTCTATATGTATTTTAAAAAACGTGTTAAGGAGGGCACGGATTGCATGGAGCACTGGGTTTTATATGCAAACAATGAATCATGGAACACTACATCAAAAACCAGTGATGTACTGTATGGTGACAAACCTAACATAATAAAAAAAATAAATGCATATGTTTAAAGGGGAAAGGTCTATAAAGATATCTGTCAGGCTTACAGAGGGTGACAAAGGTGAAATTGATGGTGCTAAGGAGTAGAGATTGGTGGGAAGAAGAGGTATTGGTCTTTACACATCTTTGTACTGTATTGTTTCACTTTTTATAAAAAGCATGTTATATATCCATTTACCTACTGCTGTGTAACAAAGCACCCCAAACTAAACCATATAAAACAGAAACATTCAGTCTTTTCCTGATTTTATGCATTTTCTGAGTGGCTTTTCTGATCTGGACTGGCTTAGCTGGGCTGGCTCCATCAGTGGGAGCCTCATATATGTGTCTAGTACTTGGTTTGGAGTAATTGATGTGATGGCGATCAGTTGGCCACATGGTCATTCATCATTTTTCAAGCTAGCTTAGGTAAGCATTTTAGTAGTCATAGGGTTCCCAAAAGCAAAAGAAGGTAAGCTCCAAGATGAAAGTATCGTATAATCCTCTGCTTGTGGCACATAGGTCAGTGTCATATCGTCCAAAGCAAGTCACAGGGTCCAAGGAAGAGTCATAACAAAGAGCACAGATTAAAAACAAAACAGAACAAAACAAAACAAAAATCCAAGAGTTTGTAGGCATTTTTGCAATCACAAAGTATGACCAAACTTATTTTCATTATTATTTTATTCATTTCTGTTCTTTGTCATTGAAAGCATCCTGATTGAGGCACTCATTATCTTTTGAGGATGGATCTTCTTAGAGTGATCTCCCATAAAATATTTTCTTCTCTTTTATGCCACACAACATCTTTCATTTTCTGTACCCCTTACTATCTATTGGAGTGTGGTTAAGGAATCTTTATTTCCTCTTTAAATGACATAGTCTTGGTTTATGCCTGTTGCCTTCTTTCCCCATCAGATTCAGACTTTTTTTCTTTTAATTTATAACAAAATACTATTACTCATTGTGCATTAAAATAAGCCAGTGCTGTTTTGGGGAACATGTACAGTGCTCTTAGGGTTTCTGTCATGGTCTCACCTGATAGCATCTGAGATGCATGTACAATGCATTGAATTTTCACTTTAACAAATGACTGTACTTGGGAGAATGACCAGTTTGTCCTGCCTCTCTTTGTCAGATCATTTCCAGGTGTTATATTACAAAGCTGTTTTCAAGGACTTGAAGCAATGTGCTTAGGTGATAGTGTTCAGTATGGTAGAAGAAGTAGTACCACTGCCCTTATGGACCATTTGGTGTGCTAGCCACTTGTGCTGTGCCCCACATGACATCCAGCATGCTCAAGGTGTGTGAAATTGCCCAGGTGCCAGCCACCAGAGTCAGAGAGCAATCTGGAAAATTACAGCTTGCAGGTACATGAAATGTGGGCAGGAAATAGTGACTAAGCAACTATTTGGCTGGCCACAGTCACTACAGTGATTATTTTCAAGTATTTATGGATTATATCTGGTAATCTTTTTGTTGCTTTAAAAAAAAAAATCCTTTTGGATGCCATGAGCTTTAAAAAGTGAACAGTTAATTAAAAATTAGTGCTGAATTCCAGTTACTAAAGAAGGTTGATGATGAAAGTTATCCTAAAAAATATTTGTCGACATTTCTAACTACCTACCATGAAGAGTATGGCAATATCACTGACCGTGGAAAAACAGAATGCTAAAGAAAAATCAGATTTGCTTCAAATGAGCAGTTAATTTATGAAGATCTTTCCCCCAAAGAACTAATTAGCCCAGGAGACTACAGTGGAAAATATTTCCCTATCTGTCTGCAAAACATGACTTTTCATTTATGTAGATCAAATGCTTGCTCTATTTCTTCTCATTTTTATTTGAAGTTTTATCCTGCAAATATAAAAAGTGATGTGATAGCTATTAACATGTCGGTTCCATTAATACAAGAAAACTTCACAGACAGGTAAATTAAGCAAATTCTGTATGGGTATCACCAGATGCTATAAATAGAAAATTAATTAATTCTAATAATGAATTGATTTTTTAAAAAAACTTCTTAAGATCAAAGTAAAGCTTTTGGAAGTTCATTTAGTCAAATATGAAACATCTGACATTTTGAGGCATGGCATTATAAATTCAGGTGAAATACAACATTGAAAATAAAATTAGTTGTTTTTGTACTGAAAATGTGAATGCAGTTTGGTGGAGCACATCATGATGAAACCTGTGTTTTCACTAAACCAATAGAGGAAAATGGGCCTGGAATTGCTGCCAGTGGCCTTTATCATCAATAATTATGTCCAATCAAGCAGCTTAAGAAATTCATTAGGAAAGCAGTGCCTGCTTTCTTCTTGTTGCCCATTATAAATCAGATTTTAGAAATATTTAAGCTTTGGAAGAAGTGTTTTTTAAATCAATCTGAGGTTTTCAGAATGATAGTGCACTATTTCATTTTTTACCTAAGTCCTCCATATGTTGGCTGCATAATTGTTCAAAATCTGTAACAATGTATTCAATGATATGAGCGCCAAAAAGTCTTCAGATTTTTTAACTTTCAAAAAATTGCATATATATTCTGCACAGGAATGCAGTGACATTGAGAAGGCCCTTGATTTTCTAGCAACTCCGTTTAATGAAATATTAAAAAGAATCATGTATAGAGCACTATCTTTGACAAGTTTTGTCTTGTAAAAGTACTTATCGCAGTAAGATTCTGTTAATGGAAAGAAAAAGACAATTGCTGTGAAAATATTTGGGCTGAAATATTTATTCATTTTAATACACAGCATATAAGAATATACTCCAGTTAGCAGAATTTGCCCTTAGTTTAGAGTTATCTTGCATCCACAGAGAGAATATTTTCTCAGCTAAAATTGTAGAGAACAGAGTCCATAGATGATGTCAAAAACTTTAAATGTGTTAACCATAACATGAAATTAAAAAGATTGCAGATAATTTAATGAAAAAAATTAGTAAGAGCATAATGAAAAGAGTACATTCTTTATCAGGGGTGGGGGTCCCCCAAAACAGCAATATAATATTAGAAAGAGATACAGCTAATAAACTGTTTAAAATACATGAACATATGCCAAGAATAATTATTCTGCTTATTCAATTTTAATGTTGAGATAATCAAATGTAAAAATAGTTTTAATATTTTGGTTTAATATGTATAGATACATGATACTTATAAAGTATTTTGTTTTTGAAAATAGTTTTAAATAGAATTAAATTATGTGTACATTAGGGGCACCTGGGTGGCTCAGTGGGTTAAAGCCTCTGCCTTCCGCTCAGGTCATGATCCCAGGATCCTGGGACCGAGCCCCGGCATCAGGCTCTCTGCTCAGCAGGGAGCCTGCTTCCTCCTCTCTCTCTCTCTCTCTGCCTGCCTCTCTGCCTACTTGTAATCTCTGTCAAATAAATAAATAAAAAATCTTAGAAAAAAATTATGTGTATATTAATATTATAAAACTTGTCAGACAATAGCATTAGTTTTTAAACTTCATTTGTTTTTTTAAATTAATAAACCTTATTTTTTCATGTAGGTTCGTAGCAAACTTGAATGGAAAGTACAGAGAGTTCTCATATGCCATCCTGTTCCCACACATGCACAACTTCCCCCACTTTCAGCATGCCACACCATAGTGAAATATTTGTTATAAACGAGGAGCCTAAATTGACATCATTATCAACCAAAGTCCACTGTTTACATTACAGTACACTCTGCGTGTTTTACATTTTATGGGTTTGGACAAATGTGTGATAACATGTATCAATAATTGCAGTATACAGAGTAGTTTTACTCTCCTAAAAATCCTCTGTGTTCTTCAGTTCTTCCCCCAGCCCCACAACCCCCCAGCAATCACCCGTCATTTTACTGTCTTCATAGTTTTGCCTTTTCCATGATGCCGTGTAGTTGGAATCATGTAGTATGTAGCCTTTTCAGATACACTTTTTTCATATATTACTTATTTTGGTAATACACAGTTGAGTTTCCTCCATGTTATATGGCTTGATAGCAAGAAGAACTAGCTGGATTGCTGGGTATATGATTATATGGTAAGATTATGTTTGGTTTTATAGGAAACTGCCTAAATCTTCCAAAGTGATTATACCACGTTGCCTTCCCACCAGCAATGAATTAGAGTTCCTTTTGTTCAACATGCTCATCAGTATTTAGTGTTGTCAGTGTTTTGGATTTTGGCCATTTTAATAGGTGTGTAGTGGAATCTCATTTTTTAAAATTTTTATTTCCGTGATGACATACAATGTGGAACATATTTTTATATATTTACTTGCTAAATGTACCTCTTTTTTGTAAGTCTTCTGTACATTTTAAAAATTAAATTGTTATTTTCTAATTGTTGAGTTTTAAGAGTTCATTATATTTGTTGGATAACAGTCCTTTATTTTCCCACTCTGCAGCTTGTCTTGTCATTCTCTTTTAGCATTGGCTTTTGTGGGCAGAGTTTTTAGTTTTAATGATGTCTAGCGTCTCATGTTTTTCTTTCATAGATTGTGCCTCTGGTGTTGTATCTAAAAAGTCATCACTACACCCAGAGTCGTCCAGGTTTTCTCCTACATTATTTTCTAGGAGTTTTTACAGTTTGCTTTTTGTTTTGTTTTCAGTCTTTGACCCATTTTTATTTTATTTTATTTATTTTATTTTATTTTTTTAAGATTTTATTTATTTTTTTGACAGACAGAGATCACAAGTAGGCAGAGAGGCAGGCAGAGAGAGAGAGGAGGAAGCAGGCTCCTTGATGAGCAGAGAGCCTGATGCGGGGCTCAATCCTAGGACCCTGAGATCATAACCTTAGCTGAAGGCAAAGACTTAACGCACTGAGCCACCCAGGTGCCCCTTGACCCATTTTTAAATTAATTTTGTGAAGGGTATGGTCTGTGTCTAGATTCATTTTTTGAATGTGGATATGCAATTGTTCCCACATCATTTGTGAAAAGGATTATCTATGTTCCATTGTGTTATGTGTTACTTTGTCCAAGACCACTTGATTGTATTTATGTCTGTTTCTGGGTTCTCTACTCTGTCCCCCACCCCCAATTTATCTATTTTTTTCATAAATGCCATACTATCTTGATTACTATAGCTTTATAGTAGCTCTTGAAGTCAACTTCAGTACTAAGTTGGTTATTCTGGGTCTTTTACCTCTCCATATAAACTTTAGAATTGGTTTATCAATATCCACAAAATAACTTGCTGGGATTTTGATTGAGATTATATTATTATTATTATCATTACAATTTAAAACCTTTATTGAATTTATTTTTTTTTACATTTTATTTTATTTTTGTTTTGTTTTATTTTTTTCTTACATTATATTGGTCACCACACAGTACCTCATACTTTTTGATGCAGTGTTCCATGATTCATTGTTAGCATATAACACCAAGTGCTCCATGTAACACGTGCCCTCCGTAATACCCATCACCAGGTTTACCTTACCCATCCCCCTATGCCCACACCCTCTAAAACCCTCAGTTTGTTTCCCAGAGTCCATAGTCCCTCCTGGTTCATCTCCCCCTCTGATTCACCCCTCTTCATTTTTCCCATCCTTCTCTTAATGTCGTCTGTGCTATTCCTTATGTTCCACAAATAAGTGAAACCGTATGATAATTGACTTTCTCTGCTTGACTTATTTCACTCAGCATAATCTCCTCCAGTTCTATCCATGTCAATGCAGAAGTTGGGTATTCATCCTATTTGAGATTGTATTAAATCTATAGACCAAGTTGGGAAGATTTGATATCTTGTCAAAATTGAGTCTTCCTACCCATGAACTTGGAAACCATCTCTCCATTTATATAGTCATTCTTTGATATCTTTCAAAAAGAGGTTTGTAGTTTTCCTTATATAGATCTTATATATATTTTGTTAGATTTATACATAAGTATTTCATTTAATGGGGGGAGCTAATGTAAATGATTATGTGTTATTTTTCTCTTGAGTTTTGGTTTTATTTTATTGTGGTAAAAAACATTTAATATGAGACCTGCCCTCCTTTTTTTTTTAATCCAAGTATAATTAACACACAGTATTATATTAGTTTCAGGTGTACAATATCATGATTCTATAATTCTATACATTTCTCAGTTCTCAGAGTATTTATCAAGATAAATATACTCTTAATCCTCTTTATGTCATCCTCCCCCCGCTGACAACCATGTTTGTTCTCTCTAGTTAAAGAGTCCGTTTTTTGGTTTTTCCCTTTTCTTTTTTTTTTCTTTGGTTTCTTAAATTCCACATTTGAGTGAAATTTGTGTGATATTTGTCTTTCTCTGACTGACTTATTTCACTTAGCATTATACCCTCTAGGTCCATCCATGTTGTTGCAAATGACAAGATTTCATTCTTTTCTATGGCTGAGTAATATTCCAGTGTGTGTGTGTGTGTGTGTGTGTGTGTGTGTGTGTGTGTGAGTGTGTGTGTGTGTGTACATACACACATACCACATCTTTACCCATTTATCTATAGATGGATACTTGGGTTGCTTCTGTTTCCTGGCTATTATAAATAATACTTCAATAAACATTGGGATGCATATAGCTTTTCAAATTAGTCATTTTTTTTCTTTAGGTGCATACCCAGTAGTGGAATTAATGACTCATAGGGTAATTCTAGTTTTAATTTTTTTTGAGAAAACACCATACTGTTTTCCACGTGGCTGCCCAAATTTGCATTCCCACCAATAATGCAGGAGTGTTCCTTTTTTTTTTTTTTTCCACATCCTCACCAACACTTGTTACTTCTTGCATTCTAAGATTAGACATTCTGACAGGTGTTAGGTGATATCTCAGTGTGGTTTTGATTTGCATTCTCCTGATGATTAGTTTGAGCATCTTTTTAGGTAGTTGGCCATCTGTATGTCTTATTTGGAAAAATGTCTATTCAGGTCCTCTGTCCATTTTTATTTTGGGTTCTCTGATTTCTTTTTCTTTTTTTGGCTTTTGTTGTTATTGTTGTTGTTGTTATTGGTGTTGAGTTTTATATGTTTTTATATATTTTGTGTATTAACACCTTACTAGATATATAACTTGCAAATATCTTCTCCCATTCAATAGGTTGCCATTTTGTTTTGTGAATGGTTTCCTTCACTGTGCAAAAAGCTTTTTATTTTGATGTGGTCCCAATTTTGTTTTTGTTTCCCTTGCCAGAGGAGTCATACCCAGAAAAATGTTTCTGCAGCCAATACCAAATAAGTTACTGTCTGTGGTTTCAGGTCTCACATTTAGATCTTTAATCCATTTTGGGTTTATTTTTGTGTTGCAGTGTAAGAAAGTGGTCCAGTTTCATTCTTTTACATGTGGCTGTGCAGTTCTTCCAAAATCTTTGTTGAAGAGACTGTCCTTACTCCATTGTAAATCATTGCCTCCATTGTTGAGGATTAATTGGCTGTATCTGGGCTCTCTGTTCTGTTATTTTGATCTGTGTGTCTGTTTTCATGCCTATACCATACTGTTTTGATTACTGCCATTTTGTAGTATATCTTGAAATCTGGGATTGTGATACCTTCAGCATTGTCTTCTTTTTCAAGATTGCTTTAGTTATTTGGGGTGTTCTGTGGTTCCATACAGATCTTAGGATTATTGTTCTAGTTCTATGAAAAATGTCAGTATGTTGATATGGGTTGCATGCAATCTGTAAACTGCTTTGGGTAGTAAGGACATTTTTACAATATTGGTTCTTCCAGTTCATGAGCATGGAATATTTTTTTTTTCATTTGTTTATGTTATCTTCAATTTCTGTCATCAGTATCTTTCAGTTTTCAGAGTACAAGTCTTTCACCACTTTAGTTAAGTTTATTCCCAAGTATTTTATTCTCTTTGGTTCAGTGGTAAATGGGAAGGATAATGTTTTAATTTCAGATTCCACTTATTACTGGTATATAGCAAAATGATTGACTTTTATATATTAATCTAGTATTATGCAACCTTGCTAAAATTGCTTAATAGTTCCAGGAGTTTTTTGGTCACATCTTTTGCTTTTTCTACCGGGACAACCATGTCATCTGATAAAGAAGACACTTTTAATTGTTCATTTTTAATCTGTATACCTCTTATTCCTTTCTCTTGTCCTATTGAGGTGTCTAGACTTCCAGTATGATGATGAAAAGCCATGGTGAGAGGAGTGAGAGTACCGTATTTCTGTTTGTTGTGGGAAAGCTTCAAGTTTCTCACCATGAAGTATGATGTTGGTTGTAGGGTTTTTTTGTCATGTTCTGTATCATCATGAGGAAGCACCCTTCTATTCCTCATTTGTTGAGAGTTGTTAATCATGCATTAGTATTAGGTTTTGTTAATTCCTTATTCTGCGTCAATCGATGTGATCATGCTATTTTTCTTCTTTAGTCTGTTAATGTGATACGTTGCATTGTTTTTGAATGTTGAAATACACTTGCATACTTCAGAAAATCCACCTGGTCATGGTGTATAATTCTTCTTATATACTGTTGCATTTCATTTGACTGTACTTTGTTGAAAACATCACATGATTTTAATTATTTAACCCCTCTTTATTTCTAAAAAGTTTCACAGTTTAGGCATTATTATATTGTCATCCTAAAAATAGTAGAATGAGAGTGGGCTTTAGAAATAGCAAGTTTTGACACTTGCTTTATAACCTCAAGAAATTATACATTTGCTCTTGAATTACTTTTTTCACAAAATTTTGCCACTTAATAATTACTTGTATATTGCCTATGAGATGCCAGACACTTTTCTGAGCGATGAAAATAAACAATAATTAAGACAGACAAAAGTTGGGGCACCTGGGTGGCTCAGATGGTTGAGCGACTGCCTTAGTGGGGCACCTGGGTGGCTCAGATGGTTGAGCAACTGCCTTCTGCTCAGGTCATGATTTCCAGTTCCTGGAATCAAGCCCACATTGGGCTCCCACTTTGGTGGGGAATCTGCTTCACCCGCTTTCTCTGATTCTCCCCCTGCTTGTACTCTCTCTCTCTCTCTCTTTTTCTCATGGATAAAGTCTTAAAAAAAAAAAAAGACAGACAAAAGTCCCTGTCTTCATGAAACTAAAATTCTAGTGGAAGTTAGAATAAGAATTAAACATACTAATGAAAAAAACGTATATTATATAGCATGAAATGTTAACATAAAATAATCAATGAAAAGAAATAGGAAATTTGGGGACTAGAATCATTACAGTTTTAGGTAGGGACAGAATCAATTCTTTAGAATGTAATTTGAGTTAAAATACAAAGATGTGAAAGAATAATGTGTGTATATCTATGAAGGATCAAGTATTCCCAAATAAGGAGCCTGGCAAAGGCTCTGAGGAAGTAACTTGCCCCTTCCCTTTGAGGAAGAGCAGGAGAACCATTGTGTCTGGAACTGAGTGAGGGCAGTAGAACATGAAATCAGAAAGGAAGGGTGAAATGTTTGATCTTGTAGTCTTGGAGGTTATGGTAAACATTGTGCTTTTTACTCTGAGTGAGATGAGCACAGTAGTGACATGACTTTCCTGTATTTTCAGAGGATTGTTCTAGCTATTTTTTGAAAATAGATTGAAGCAAGTGTGGAACAGAAACACCACTTATTTTCTTTAAGGGAAATGGTGACTTGGGCCACATTGGCTCCAGTGCAGGTGGTGAGAAGAGGATGAATTCTGGGTAATTTTGAAGCCTGAGCCGAAAAGATTTGCTGATCAATTTGATGTGAATTAGAGAAAAAGAGGAGTCAAGAATAACTACCAAGCTTTTGGTCTGAACAAATCAAAGGACAAAATTAGCAGTACCTAATGCACAGGGTTACGCATACTCAATGAGATTCTCATCTCAGAGAATTTTCCTTACTCTGAGATGAGAATCTTTCCTTACTCTAACCTCCTTCAGATGTGTGTATTCGTTGTCATTTTTACTATGTAAGGAATTTTAAAAGGTTCACCACTGGTTTTGATTTATTTTTATGCCCTTTGTCAAAGAAAGGGTTGGAGAGCTAAGTAGGTATAGTTTGATGAGAGCTGAAGTTAAGGAAAGAGCTTGCGTTCAAAATACAGATAGCAGATGGCTGCTGAGTGCCTACTTGAGTTTGGAATTGTGCTAGACATGTTATCGCATTTAATCCTCACAAAATTCTCTTTGAAGTTGGTAATATAATCCATACTTGATAGCAGGGAACTGAGATTTAAAGAGGTTACATGATTTATCCAATGTCACAGAAAAGCAGAACTATGATTTAAACAAAGTAGTGCTTTATTCCACCACCTGTCTTTGTGAAACTAAATCTTCATCCAAATCTATCTCTCACAGCCCATTTTAAGAAACACAGATTGATTGACGTGAGGAGAACACTTTTGTTCTACATTTCCATCTGGGATACTTTATAATTTTTCTTTTGTAACAGTGCTGAACTAAATATATGGTTTTCCAAATTTTTTGCTATCTCTGGTCTTTTGCATTTGCTGTTTCTTCTCTATGGAATGCCTTCTCTTTACACATTAAGATTTCTGTACCTCCTTCAAATTTCAGCTTAAGGAATTTTTCTGTAAGCTTGTTTCTTTAATTTCCCCAAGTGGAATTAAGAGTGCGTATTCCTAGTTTCCTGTTTCATCCTACCCAAGAGCAGCACTAGTGTTTGACATATTGCATGATGGTGATATACCTGTATCCCCCACAAGGATGTGAGCTTGCTGAGGGCAGAAATTTTGTCTTATTTGTCTGAATTTCCAGGCCTGACTCACTTCTAAGCAAACAGACTCTCAGAGGATATTGATGCAGAAATGGAAGAATTCAAAATTTACACACTGTATATGAAACTGCATCACAACATCTTTCCTTGAACCTTAAGCCTGGCATGAAAAATAATCTTGTGTCCTAATGTTGCCTGGTCTGCAAGTAGAGTCACTCTGAAATAGTTGAGTCTACACTACAGATTCTTCCTTGAAGGGGACATTGGTCTCTCCCAGGGATTAGAAACCATTAAAACACCTTAAGATAGATTGATTCTGATCCTTCCTTCTGTCCTGACTCATCCCTTTGGAAATTTTCCCTCTGCACGACGGGGTGGCATTATGAGAAGTCTGGTGCTCTCTGCTTTGAGAACTCAGTCTGTCCTAAGGCAGTCCTCCAAGGGGCACTGCACTTTGCTATTCTATCCCAGGGTTGCATCTGATAGTAAATACTTCTGATATTTCAAAAACCCACTTGCTGAGGTGACAGATTTGTTATGGGGAACTTCACTGTAAAGAGCTGCTAGTTGTTGTTGTTGTTGTTGTTTGACAAATGTGTAGAGTATATTAACTTTTCCCACTGTAATTTATGGTGTAATAAAAACTACCATGCCCTGTCCCTTTTAGGAGAGTAGAAGTAAAGGAGGTCCTCTTGCTAGCTATTGATAAATCCTACCAAATTCTTACCATGAGCAGAAGTGATGATCAAATTTAAGAGTGGAGTGGAAGAAAGGACACCAAGTTCAGGACAATGAGAGATGAGAGACTACTCCCAAGATTTGATGCAAAGAGTTGGCAAGCCCCGTATTTCTCCAGTTGCAATTATGCCTTCAGGTTGTCACTTCATCATGGCTAATGTTTTGTTTGTCACATGCACACATAAACCTGCAGGTGACAGAGGCCCCAGTCTGAGGCCTGAAGGAAATGCAAGGGTGGTAATTATGCCTCTGAATCTGCCTCTACATCCCTGTTGAAAATTTGCATGTAGGAAATACGGAATGGGATATTTCAGTTCGGGGCTTTGGGGAATGAAACCCTATATTGGGCAAGTTTGTCTGTGGGTTGATGAACCAAACAATTTGCAAGGATGTGTTAAAAGAAGGCTCCTAGCAACAGAAAAAAGAGAAAAAAAAAACTCCCATATAATCCAAAACATATTTTTTCATCGGTGCAAACACCAAACCTTCTCAGATGTTTATTAGTAAATTGTTTTGAATGAAATGAATTAGAAAATGATATCATTGGTAATGACAATGATAGCTAACATTTATGAAGCAATTGAGCATTTATCAATTATCAGGCACTTCACATTTGTTAAGTAAGTACTTGTTTACATTCAGACTAAAGAAGGTCATTTTATTTGTTCTTTTAAAGATTTTATGTATTTATTTGAGAGAGAATGAGAGAGAAAGAGCATGAGAGTGGGGAGGATCATAGGGAGAAGCAGACTCCCTGATGAGCATGGGTGTGGGACTCAACCCTGGGACACCAGGATCACGACCTGAGCCAAAGGCAGTCGCCCAACCAACTGAGCCACCCAGGTGCCCCAGGAGGTCATTTTATATCTTACCTTAATCAGTCCTCACAATGAGCCCATGTGGTAGTGTTTAATCTTCATTTTACAGAGGAACAGACTAAAACTCAGAGAGGTAAAATTATCTTCTAAATGTCAGGGTGCCTGGGTGGCTCAGTCAGTTAAGTGCCTGCCTTCAGCTCCAGTCATGGTCCCAGGGTCCTGTGATTGAGCCCCACATCAGGCTCCCTGCTCAGTGGGGAGCCTGTTTCTTCCTCTCCCTCTGCCTGCCACCCACCCTGGTTGTGTTGGCTCTCTCTCTCTCTCTCTCTCTCTGTCAAATAAATAAATAAATAAAATCTTTAAAATAAATAAATAAATAAAAATAAAAGTCACACAGTGGGTAAAAGGATGGGCAATGAGATTACTCTGATTCCAAATCAATTTCTGTCACTGGTAGTTTGTTCTAATATCAAAATGTTGTCAAGAATCTGAATTATCTAATATGTGTTTTTAATTTTTAAAATAATTTTATTGATTTGAAAATATAATATATGGTTATTATTAATGGTCAAACCACTTAAATATAAAGAGAAAGAAAGTAACCTCATCTGAAATCCACCATCCAGATATAACCAGTTAATGTTTGGGTGAGCATTTCACTAAACATTTCTCTATGGATATATACAGAAATAGGCACAAGGTTTTATATAAATGGAATAATATCGAACATACTGTTCTAAAACCTGTTTTATGTTTCACTCAGCAATATGTCATGGGCATCTTTCCATGTCAATAAATATAGATTTGCATCATCATTTTTAATTGCACCATAATTAGAAATCACAATATTTTAGAGAGGAAAAAAATGTCAGACACTCTACTCCAACATTCTGTCCAGTGTAGAAATACTCTATATGACTTTCCTGGCTAAAAATCGTGCAAATTTTTCTGCATATTGTCATCCAAAGATGATAGTTCTAATAGTATGGGAATTAAGCCAACTTCCCCTTCTCTGTATCTTTCCCATGCTAAAATATATGTCTGTATTATTTTTTTTAAGATTTTTTAAAAAATTTATTTAACAGACAGAGATCGCAAGTAGGCAGAGAGGCAGGCAGAGAGAGAGGAAGAGAAGCAGGCTTCCCGCTGAGCAGAGAGCCCGATGCAGGGCTCGATCCCAGGACCCTGGGATATGTCTGTATTATTAAACCCAGCCATCATCTCTGCTTTTTCCCTTCTCATTCCTTTTCTCTTGTCCAAGCTAAACATTCCTAACTCCTTCTTCCTCATGAGTCAGAATTTATAAACCTTCACTAACCTGTATTCCCTCCCCCTGATAACTCAGATGAGTTAATGAACTGAACACAGTTCTTCATTTGTGGTATGACTGGCACAGAATATAGTGATGTTTTACAGTCCAGTGATTTGGACACCTTCCTTTTCCCAATGTAGTCTAAAACTGGATGTTTTATAGAGGTGAACCAAGTGGATGGGATCCAGTTATTCAGAACTGGAGTCAGTTCTATGAATATGCATGGACTCTGTTTCAGAAAGCCTTCAGAGAATAAATAAAATATCTTTTTTTAAAAAAAATTTCTTGACATGCAAAGGCAGTAAAGTAAGATAAAAGACATTTGAATGTTCTTATTTATTGAAAAATCAATCTCCCGAAATAGAGGAAAAAAGCTAAAGATGTCCTAGAAACCTCCATGGAAGTTAACCAGAAAACATTCAATACTACCTAACCCAATATTTTTATTACTTCACATGACTCACTCATGTGAAATAATAGGCTTAAATGTTTATCAAGTCTTTCCCAATGGCACATGGCAAGTAAGAGGGAAGATATTGTCCCCTGGAACATGTATGCAAAATAGTGCTACTAGCAAGTTGATATAATGGTGAAAACTTTCACTGAACACTTGATCAAGTAGACTTTATGGAGGGAGAAAAATCAAACTTGAGTGACTGCTTCACAGTCAGGGGCCATGTTCCCTTCTCAGAACCCGTATGAAAACTCGCTGTTTAGTTTTATTGTTATCTTGAAGACAGCTGAGAGTGGTTTGAGTAATTAAAATGCTAATTGGAAATTCACCATTCATCAGAGGAAACTGCAATGAGTCAATTTCCTTTTGTTGTTCTTTTTCTTCTTCTACTACTACTACTATAACTGTTTGTTCTGGTAATCACAGATGTTGAGGTTGTAAATTCATTGTGTGCTCTATATGTAGAGAATCTTCTATTCAAGACAAATTTTTTCTCCTCTCTTTTTGTTGATTGTCTACTTAAATTAACCTTCCCTAATGAGACGGAGATTCGTAGGGTATGTCTGTAATTTACTAGCTGTGAAATTAGTTAGTCTGGATAATTCATCCCATGGGTGACAAGGATGAGATCACAGAGTAAGCCACCAGGTGAGGGTGGAGAATGTAAAGAATGGCTCTTATGCTGTTGCATCACAGGCTGCATGAGGAGAACGCATATGATAAGCCTAGGCTCTAGGTAACCCCAGTTTATCAACAGCCCACCTTCATTCCTAGCATACTTTATTTGGAGCTTAGCTTGGTTAGTCTTGCTACTTAGAGTATGAAACCACCAAATACAAGTATTGGTGCTCAGTAGCTGTAATGAAACTTCCTTTGTTGTCAAACCATAAAACTCAGCTTTGAAAAAGACCCAGACAAGCAGTGGGAAAGTAGTGTTCGTGAATTACTGAACATTTCTTTTTGCTGAGTAGGAGCTGGCTTACTCTAGAAGACCCTCATCTCAACTCTTTCTTCTGGACCTGTGTATAAGAATTTTGAGATTGCATCATTACTGAATTAGTCATGTTTTATTCTAAGAAGTTCTAAATAAATATTCCTTGAGATATGGGAAGGAAGTGGTAAAATTTGATAAGTAAATGCATTTATAAAATTCTACCTTTAATTATTTATCTACTATATGGATTCTCAATTTATAATATGCTCATGTATTGCAAGTTTCCAATATGGGATAAAGGTATGCATTGTTTTCAACATTAGTTGGTCATATCAAGAGAGGAAATAATTTCTCAAGGATACTCTTTGTAGATACTGACTGCTAGAATCTTCTTGTAAGTAATGAGCTAAGGATACAAAATTATTATATGACCACTTAACAAACTCGATATTGCCTTCCGTTTAATGACAAACTTATCCTATTCTCCAACCCATGTTGTGTTAAACATTTGTGAAACATATGTGCACAACATTCAAAAAGATTAGACCATTAATAGAAATAGGAACTGGGTTAAAATGAAATATCTGGGGGCAACAGAATGACTGACACTAAGATGTTCATCCTTATTTTGCCTAACTTGGAACTCAGGAATGCTGCAAGATGACCTAACAATCCATAGGTGTCTGGGGCAAAATATTATAGTAGATACATATGACAGACTGCCTAAGGCCCAGAACGAAAAGCTGAAGGAGATTTGTTGGGAAATTAGGATATTCAATAACACCTATCTATATGGAGGAATTTAGGAAGCCACATGCATATTGAGGGAAATGTGTACTCAAAGACCTGAGCAGACCCTAAGATGTCACCTTGGACTGATTCCTAGGCTAAATGGGAGCCACTGACTAAATGTTAGAATGCTCAGAATTAATCAGCATAGACTGGGAGAGGTATTTGATCTTGTTTGTTTTTTGTTTGTTCGTTTATTGTTATTTTTTGGGTTTTGTTTTTGAGTTTAAACTTCTGGTTTTCAAGGAAATCTCTGTCAAATTACTAGCTGAACGTGATCTGAAAGAACAGAGACTTCAGTGACTACACATGAAAATGAATACAGTCTTTTTTTTTTTTTTAAATAGTTTGGGAGAGTCACTAAATAATGGGTTGCTATAGCCTTTCACAGTGAAAAAAAAAAAAGAAAGGAAGGAGGGAGGCGTAGAAAGAAGGGAAGAAGGGAGGAAACTCAGGGAAAATGTATCTGATTTCCAGAGTTACCATTTTATAATATTCAAATGTTCAGTTTTCAAAAAATCCCCCCAAATACAAAGCATTAAAAAGAAGCAGAAATATATGGCTCATTAAAAAGAACAAAATAAATTGACTGAAACCATTGCTAAGAAACCTGGAGACATGGGGCTTACTAGACAAAGAAACTGCTGTAATAAGTGTGCTCAAAGATCTGAAGGGAAATGTAGACAAAGGAAATCAGGAAAACTGTTTAAAAAATAAAAATGTCAATAAAGAGAAAAAGAGATATCAACTTATAGGGTTTAGCAAAGGTAGTGCTCAGAGTAAAATACAAACCTATAAATACTTATCTTCAAAAATAATAAAGGTGGGGTGTCTGGGTGGCTCAGTTGGTTAAACATCTGACTCTTGATCTCAGCTCAGGTCTTGATCTCAGGGTCATGAGTTCAAGTGCCTTGGTGGCTTTTAAAGTAGGCTCCATGCCTAGCGTGGAGCTTTAAAGAATAATAATTATTATTGTAAATAATTTTCTCTTTAAAAATAATATTAAAAATATTTTTAAAAATAATAATAAATAATAATAATATAAATAATTTTAAAATAATAATAATAAAGGCCTCAATCAGATACCCTAGATGAAATGAACAAATCTCTAGACATATGCAAATGATCAAACCTGACTGTAGCCAAAATAGAAAAGATTAACAGACTTATAATAACGAAAGGGATTGAATCAGTATTTGAAACCTCATAACAAAGAAAAGTCCATGACCAGATAGCTTCAGTGGCAAATTATAACAAAAATAATAGTTAATACCAAACCTTTCCAAAAGAAAAAAGAAAAAAAAAGAAAAAAGAGAACACTTCCTAACTCATTATAAGACTAACATAGCTCTGGTACCAAAGCTAGATAAAGATATCACAAGAAATGGAAAGTACAAATCAATATCTCTTACTAATATAGATGAAAAATTCTCAGCAAAATACTACCAAACTATTTCCAACAGCATATCTAAAGAATTATCTACCATAACCAAGTTGGATTTATTGTAGTAATGCAAAAATGACTTAATGTAAGAAAATAAATTGACATAATAGCATCACATAAAGAGAAAAAAGAAAAATATATGATCATCTCAATTAGTGGATAAAAGATATTTGACAAAATCAAACATTTTTTTCATGCTACAAATACCCCAAATTGCTAAGGAAATGTTGAAAAAGAAAAAACTGGGGAATCATGTTGCCTGATTTCAAGCTTTACTGCAAAACTGTGATCACCAAGATAGCATGGTACTGGCACAAAAACAGACACATAGACCTGTGGAACAGAGTAGAGAGCCCATATATGGACCCTCAACTCTATGGTCAAATAATCTTCAACAAAGCAGGAAAAAATATCCGCGGAAGAAAAGACAGTCTCTTCAATAAATGATGCTGGGAAAATTGGACAGCTCTGTGTAGAAGAATGAAACTCAACCATTTTCTTACACCATACACAAAGATAAACTCGAAATGGGTAAAAGACCTCAACATGAGGCAGGAATCTATTATAAAATCCTAGAGGAGAACATAGGCAGTAACCTCTTCGACATTGGCCACAGTAACTTCTTTCAAGATATGTCTCCAAAGGCAAAAGAAACAAAAGCAAAAATGAACTTTTGGGACTTCATCAATATCAAGAGCTTCTGCTCACAAAGGAAACAGTCATTAAAACAAAGGAATGGGAGAAGATATTTCCCATGGAATATCCCAACCCATGGGATGGGAAAAGATATTCACAAATGACAGTACAGACAAAGGGTTGATATCCAAGTTCTATCAAGAACTCCTCAAACCCAACATGCACAAAACAGATAATCATGTAAAAAAATGGGCAGAAGACATGAACAGACACTTCTCCAAAGAAGACATACAAATGGCTAACAGACACGTGAAAAAATGTTCATCATCATGAGCTATCAGGGAGATTCAAATCAAAACCACATTGAGATACCACCTTACACCAGTTAGAATGGCCAAAATTAACAAGACAGTAAACAACGAGTGTTGGAGAAGATGTGGAGAAAGAGGAGCCCTCTTACACTGATGGTGGGAATGTAAGTTGGTGCAGCCACTTTGGAAAACAGTGTGGCAATTCCTTAAGAAATTAAAAATAGAGCTACCCTCACCTGCAAATGCACTACTGGGTATTTACTTCAAAGATACAGATGTAGTTAAAAGAAGGGCCATCTGTACCCAGTGTTCATAGCAGCAATGGTCAAGTCACCAAACTGTGGAAAGAACCAAGATGTCCTTCAATGGATGAATGGATAAAGAAGATATGGTCTATATATACAATGGAATATTATGCCTCTATCAAAAAGAATGAATACCCAACTTTTGTATCAATATGGATGGGACTGGAAGAGATTATGCTGAGTGAAATAAGTCAAGCAGAGAGAGTCAATTATCATACGGTTTCACTTACTTATGGAGCATGAGGAATAATTACAGAGGACATTGGGAGATGGAGAAGAAAAGTGAGTTGGGGGAAATCGGAGGGGGAGACAAACCATGAGAGACTGTGGACTTTGAAAAACAAACTGAGGTTTTTGGAGGGGAAGGAGGTGGGGGGTTGGGTGAGCCTGGTGGTGGTTATTATGGAGGGCATGTATTGCATGGAGCACTGGGTGTGGTGCATAAACAATGAATTTTGAAACACTGAAAAAATTATTAAAAAAATACTCTGAAAACCAAGAATATAAGGACACTTCCTCAACACGGTAAAGGACATTTTTTATAAGCTCACATCTAACACTATTTTCAATGGTGAAAGATTGAAAATATTTCCCCTAAGACCAGGAATAAGGCAAGGATATCCACTTTACCACTGCTATATAATATTGTACTAGAAGTCCTATACAAAGCAGTTAAGCAAGAAAAAGAAATAAAATGGTGGAAAGAAAGAAGGAAAACTATCTCTATTTACAGAAGACATGATTCTGTGTTTGGAAAATCCCAGATAACTCACAAGAAAATTATTAGAACTAATAAACAAATTTAACAGAATTTTAGGGTAAAAGATCAACATGCATGAATCAATTGTGTTTAGGAATGAACAATCAAAAAAAAATTATTTAACAAATTCCATTTACAATAACATGAAAAAGGATAAAGTGCCTAAAAATAAATTTAACCAAAATGGTGAAAGATATCTATACTAACAACCATAAAACACTGCTGAAGGAAATTAAAGAAGACCTAAATGAAAGTAAATATATCTGTCTTCATGTTTAGGAAGCCTTAATATTGTTAAATATGTCAAAACTATCCAAAGTGATCTAAAGATTTAATGCAATTCATTTTAAATTCCCAATAGCTATTTCTGCAAAAATGAAAAATCTGCCCTTCAAATTTATATAAAGCTATGAGGGCCTCAAAGAGCCTTAATAATCCAAAAAGAAGAACAAAATTGAAGGACTCGTATGTCCCAATTTCAAGATATTTCAGTTATAATAATCAAAACAGTATGGTACTGACATAAGAACAAACATATAAACTGTGATGATAATTGTATGTGTCAATTTGGGCCGTGTGGTACTCAGAAATTTGGTCAAATATTATTCCATGTGGTTTCATGAGGGTGTTACTGGGTGCCATTCACATTTAAATAAGTACAATGAGTAAAGTAGATTGCCTTCCTAATGTGGGTGGGCTCATCTAATCAGTGGAAGGCCTGGATAGGGGGAAAAAAAAAGCCTGACCTTCCACCAAATAAGAGGGAATTCCTCCTGTCTGATTGCCTTCTAACTCAGACATTGTTTTCTTCTTGCCTTTGGACACCAACTGAAACATGAGCTCTTCCTGAGTGTTGAGCCTGCCTTCCTTCAGACAGGAACACCATTGACTCTTCTGGTTCTCAGGTCTTTGGATTTGGACTAGAATTACACTATCAAGTGTCCTCGGTCTCCAGCTTGCTAACTGAAGATCTTTATACATAGCCTCTATAATTACATGAATCAATTGCTATCAATTCTTTTTCTCTGCAATACCCTGATTTTGGTATGGAGGGAGGAACAGGATTTTAAGTATTCTGAATTGGTTCTCAGGTTTCTAGATTGTCTCTGTATTGTGATTGATTTAAAGATGTTAATGACTCTATTTCCAGTAGTAAAGAGCATACTAGTAGTCCATTATGTGATTTGGCAATAAGGATATTCAAAATGTCACTGCTGGATACTCCTTATCAACCACTTAAAAGAAGCAAACAAAAACTATATATATATATATATATATATATATATATATATATATACACACACATATATATATATAATTTTTAAACTAACAAATATGATGAGATGGGTTAGTTACTCCTAATATTATTATTGCTGGACAAAGTAAAGATATGAAGAGCTGAGCCCAGAGAGTCAAATTCACTGTTCAAGTGTCACATAAATTACCTGAAGGCTGCTATGTGTGCCCTAAAGGAGACACTTATCTCCTGAGACTGCTGATGTTCAAACAGAATCTCATCTTTAAACTAGCTGAATTCAACAGATGCTGTTGCAGAGGTTGTCTCCTATTAAAGTGAGGGCATTGACTTGGAAGGATGGACTCATGAAAGTTAGAATGGAGACATGTGGGGAAAGACTACGATGAACTGGAAACATTGATCTCCTAAATTTTGATGAGTCTTCTTTGTCAGTGGAAGCATCCTCTCCACTCTCAGTGGAAAGGGACTTTCCAACTCTGAGAGGATTAACCCTACATTACTTAAGAAAATTGTGAAGACCTCCCTTGAGGCAGTTACTTTATAAGAAAATGATGATCCTCCTCAGGACCCATCCAACCAGTTTTCTTGGCTTCTAGACCTATAACTAAACTCAAGTTCCACCAGACCCCTAAAAGTGAGATACAAGGTTTGACCCATGAAGAAGTTTTCTACACTCCAAAAGAACTACCTCAGTTTTCTAATTTATTTAGACAGAAACCTGAGGATGGATACTGATGGTGTGGGATAATGGTGGAAGGTGTATAAAGTTGGTTCTTGATATAGGCTTACTAAGCATATAATGTTGCCTTTTGAGAACTTAGAAAAGGTTCTCATAGTTTGTCAATTGCCTGAAACATGGATAAAAAAGATCCCACAGTGAGTGAACTAATAATGTTGGATCTGCCTTGGTTTAATGCAGAGGAAGGGAATAAAAGACTTGGAGAGATGGGAGAGTTAGAGCAGATTTGTCATTTAAGACCTACTCACCCACCTTGGGAGGGTACAGAAGACATACCTTTAAGCCTGATAAGTAAATTTGTGAGATCTTACTGTGGGAGATATGATCACTGATTTGGGAAATCTAAATGCAGTGGGTGTACTTGGAGCATTGGCGAGGGTAGGTTGTATCAACTCAACCACCAAAAGTAAGGTGGATTTGGTTACTTTGGTGGACAACAGAGTCAAGGTAGTGATCAGAATTGTCTGACTTGTTTAGACCTATAGTTTTGGCTCATTGATCATGGTATTCCTAGATGTGAAATGGATAGAAAACCAACTAAATTCTTACCTGATATGTTTAAACAGAAGAGTTCTAGGTCAACTGAACAAAAGTATAATCTGAATCATAAAAGCAGAGTTATAGCCCTTTAAATAATTCCTGGACTTGAACCTGTTTATAGACCTAGAATCACTTGGATCAAAAGGAGACTACCTCCTTTTGCTACCATCAATGACTTGAATAATGTGGAGGTGGTAATTCCCACCACATTCCCATTCAACTTGTCTATTTGACCTGTGCATAAGACAGATGGATTTTGGAAAATTGCAGTGGATTATTGTAAAATTAACCAGGTGGTGACTCTAATTGCAGGTGCTGCAGATGTGGTTTCATTGTATGAACAAATTGTCACATTCTTTAGGACCTGGTATACAGTTATTAATCTGGCAAATGCTTTCTTCTCCATATCTCTTAATGACTTGAAGAAACAGTTTGCTTCCTGAGACCTAGCCTGTAAAACCATAGCCAGTACTGTTGACTGGAGGCCTTACTGATAACATAGTTGATTAACACATATTTTGTATATGTACAAATTTTGTTTTATGTACTCTATACTGTATTCCTGTAATACAGTAAGCTAGAGAAAATAAAACGTTATTAAGAAAATTATAAGGAAAATACATTTATAGCACTATACTGTTTTTTTATAAAAAGAAATCTGTATATAAGTGGACTTGTACCTTCAAGTCTGGGTTCAAGGATCAAATATACTCTCCTTTTGAAAAACAGTTCTTGGCCTGAATACCGGGCCTTACTGGAGACTAAGTGCTTAAATGTGGGCCATGAAGTTCTGCTACCTGAGCTTCCCATCACTTGATGGATGTTATTTGACCCATCAAACCGTAAGCTTGGTGTGTACAGCAGCACACAGTCATTGAATGGAAGTGTAATATACTTGATTGGGCCCAAGCAGTCCCTGAAGGCATAAGTAAGGTACACAAAGAAGTGGCCCAAATGTTCATAGTCCCTCTACTCTGCCACACTATTTTCTCCCAGCCTACACCTATGACCTCAAGGGGAATTCTCTACAATCAATATGTAGAGGAAGAGAAGGCTCAGACCTGATTTACAGAGATTCGTGCACAATATGCAGGTGTTATCTGAAAGTAGACAGCTATACTCTGTAGCCTCTCTCGAAGACATCCCTGAAGGACAGTGGTGAAAAGAAATCCCATCAGTGGTCAGATTTGAGCAGAACAACCTGGTGTTTAATTTGCTTGAAAGGAGAAATAGCCAAATATGTGATTATACGCCAGTTCATGGGTGGTTGTCAGTGGCTTGGCTGGATGGTCAGAAATTTGATTGGAGAATTGGTGATAAGGAAATTTGGGGAAGAGGTATATGGATAGACCTCTCTAGAAAAAAATTATTAAGATATTTTTGTTTCATGTTAAATGTTCACCAAAGGGTGACCTTAGCAGAGGAGAATTTTGATAATCAGTTAGAATGACCCATTCTATGGATACTAGCCAGCCTCTTTTCATGGCCTCTTTTGTCATCCTCACCCAATTGGCTCATGAACAAAGTGCCATGGTGACAGGAATGGAGGTATGCTTGAACTCATAAATATGGACTTCCATTCATCAAGGCCTTCTTTGCTAGGGCATCTGTTGAGTGTCCAGTCTGACAGCAGCAGAGACCAAAACCAAGTTCCCAGTATGGCATCTTTCCCTAGGGTGATCAGCCAACTACCTGGCAACAGGTTTAATACACTAGAGCCCTTCCATCATGGAAGGGTCAGTGTTCTGTCCTTAATGGAAGAGATACTTAGTTTGGATGTGGATTTGCCTTCCCAGCATGCAGTGCTTCTGCCTACCTATTATCTGTGGACTATACACTTAGCTGCCGCCATGGTTTTCTACAGAGCATTGCTTCTAATAAAGAAACTCAGTTCACAGAAAATGAACTGTGGCAATGTGCCCGTGCTCATGGAATTCACTGTTCTTACCATGTTCCCCACTATCCTGAGAGAAGGATGGAATGGCTTTTTGAAGATTTAATTACAATGCCAGTTGGGTAGTAATACCTTGTAGAACTGGAGCAAGTTTCTCCAGAAGGCTGTGTATGCTCCAAATCGGTATCCCATATATGGTGCCATTTCTCCTATAGCCTTCACCAGAATGAAAAACTTTTGTACATCAGTGGTACAAACAAGATAATTAAGAGCTCACAGAATAGGAAAAAATTTTTGCAGATCTCATAAGGGTCCAGTATCCAGAGTATCTATATAAAGAACTCTTATAACTCAACAACAATAAATTAATCAACTCAATTCAAAAACAGGCAAAGAACTTGAATAGACATTTCTCCAATGAAGATACACGAATGACTGATAAACACATGAAAAGATCCTCAACATCATTCATTAGGGAAATGCAGATTCAGAGTACAATGAGATGCTACTTTACACCTCCTGGAATGACAAAAATAATAACAGTACTGATGTGAATGTGGAGAACTGGATCTCTTGTACATTTCTGGGGGAATCTAAATAGTGCAGCCATTTTGTTTTTTAATTATTATTATTATTATTTTTTAGTGCAGCCACTTTGAAAAAGAGTTTTGTTACTCCTCAAAAAGCTAAATATAGATTGCCATTTGACTCAGAAATTCCACTTTTAGGTATACATCAAGAAGAATGGAAAACAGGGATGCAAACATTTACCTATATGCCAGTGTTAATTTCTGCATGATTTTCAATAGCCAAAAGGTGGAAACAACTCAAGTTCCCTCGATAGATCAATAGATAAGCAAAATATGTTGTATCTATATGATGGAATTTTTATACAACCATATAATTGAATGAATTTCTGATACATGCTACATTTGGATGAACCTTGAAAACATTATATTAAGTGAAAGAAGCAGAAACAAAATAATACATAATTGTATGATTCCATTTATGTGAAATATTTAGAATAGGGAAGTTCACAAAGATGGAAAAATATATTAAAGGTTACCAGGAAGGGAGGAATGAGAAGTTATTGCTCAGTAGATACAGAGTTTTTCTGTTTGGAGTGATGAAGTTTTGGAAATACATAGTGGTGATGGTTGCACAACATTGTGAATTGTACCCTTAAAAATGGTTAAGATGGGGGCAACTGGGTGGCTCAGTGGGTTAAAGCCTCTGCCTTCAGCTTGGATCATTATGCCAGGGTTCTGGGATCAAGCCCCGCATTGGGCTCTCTGGTCAGCAGGGAGCCTGCTCCCCCTCTCTCTTTCTGCCTGCCTTTCTGCCTACTTGTGATCTCTATCAAATAAACAAATAAAATCTTTAAAAAATGGTTAAGATGCAAATTTATGTTATATGTATTTATCAAAATAAAATGTAAAACAATAATGATAATAAATGTGTTAATATTAGTCAATAATAAGAAATGCACCACCTCAATATAAGATGTTAATAATAGGGGATTAAAAATTAAAGGAGATTAATCCATCTTCAGGCTGTGGACTGATCACTTAGGGCAAGAAAAAATATAAGGGGAAACTGGGGGAAAGGGAGTATATGGGAGTTGTCTGTATTTTCTGCTCATTTTTTCTGTAAGTCTAAAACTTCTCTAACAAATACAGTCTGTTAATAAAATATTCAATTAGATATAGTTCTTTTTAAATCTTAGATGTACTTATCCTGAGTCTCAATGATGGAATAAAATTTGACAAAGTAATAATTTTATCCCAAATACTTAGCTAATGGTATGGGGATTATTATGGTATAGACAATGTTTATGTTAAAAAGGTTAGATTTGATATGTTTCTCACTTTTGTTCTAGTCTCAGATCCATGTAGTTGTTATGCCTTTTCCTGAGTCAAATTACAATGGTAAAACCAACTGATTATTTACTATGCTTCATGCTTGAGATCTATGTAAATTGTTCCAAAGCTAAATTTATCATAGTGCTTATGATACAGAGTTTTAAAATAAGAAATTTCTATGCTTCCAAGCATCCATTATTATATTTCAGATTCACTTGATTTTTGGACCCTGTCGCCTGCTGCCCCATGCCTTTCCCCCACATACACATACACATCTTATTAACAGTACATATGCTTACATGCTGGAGTGTAGCTGAGTGATTTGGCCTCAGAGTTGTTCTTAGAAAATAATTTTAGTGATGTGTGATTACTGTGTTAATGGAGTATGCAAACCCAAAAGATGGTTAGGATAATTAAGCTCAAACAATTAATTGAATAATTGAATGATATCCCATCATTCCCAAAGATGTATATGTGCATTTATTTTATGTATCTTACAAATATTAGATTATTTAAGATAATGCTGTTAGTTATTTTAGGGGTTATGGAACTGTTTATGATTCTAAAACCCACAACATACATATATACGTGAAGTATGTATGTATGTATGTATATGTATATGCACACATATGTAGAGAGATAGGCATTATATATATATATGTATGAGTGTGTGTGTGTGTATATATATATCCAATATAGTCTCTCTTTTATTTCTATCTCTGTCTCTTTCTATTTCAGTTATTTAATCCATGGAAAGAGCTTGGTACATAGTAAGTACATTATAAATGTTAGCTAACTTAATTAGCTAACATCTAATAGTGCTCAGTTCGAGACCATTAAATATTTTGACCAGTGTTCTGTAGTCATATTCTAGTTTGTTTCTCTCTTATTTTTTTAAAAGTTTATTTATTTATTAGAGAAAGAGAGAGAGAACACCTATAGGGAGATGGAGAAGCAGACTCCTGCTGAGCAGAGAACCCAAAGTAGGGTTTGATCCAGGACCCAGTGACCTGAACTAAAGCCAGGCACTTAACCAACTGAGCCACCCAGGTATCCCATGTTTCTCTCTTAAATATAATCAAAAACAAATTGAAGTATCCAGATGTGGTTTGAAGAGTCAGAATAGAGCAATTATATCATCTTCTCATTGTGAATCACACATACACATATATATATTCTATAGCTTTATACATGTATCTATGTATATATTTATATCTGCTGCTATTCACACATATAAAGATACATATGTGTTTACATACATATACATATATATTTTTATATGTTACCATGAAATAGAAATAGATATATATGTATATATTTGAATGAATATATATCATCATCAATATATATATCGTATATCGTATACATATATGATATATGATGTGGCACGTAATATTTTATTAAAAGATCTAGAAAGTCTATGGTATTCAGATTAAGAGCCCTTGACTAATAGAGAATGGGTCCATCCTTTGAAGGGTGATGAAATTCTAGTCACTGAATATGTTCAATTATCAATGTGACAACTAATTGTTAAGGATACTATACAGAAGAAATTCACCATCCTTGACTCAGTGAAACTGCAATTTCCTGTATCACTGGAGTATCTAGAGCTATTTCCAACACTTAAGTACACACCCAAACAAGCAACAGTAATGGAAATTCTTCATTTACTCAATGTAAGAGTATACAGGTTAAACAAATAGTTTGTTTTAGGATTTTCAGGACCTATAGGTCCTCAAAGGTCATCCTTAAGAGAGAAAGGTGTAGGTAATATTTCTGTAAAGAAATTCAAGTGCTATATTGAAAATCAGGAAAAACAAAACAAAACAACAGTGACCAAGATTGCTTCCAATTCTGAGACTCTATGATACAGAATTTATGGAGTGTTAAGAAAAGCTTAAGCAAAATGTTACTGATCACACTATATAAGAGTCATACTTTATATGAGACAAAGGCAAAAAGATACAGATCGTGTATTATTGGGCCAAAACTACTTTTATAATATATGCATGAAAAATGCTGTTGGTGATTATAATGATGATGATCAAGACAATTGAACATTTGTTCCATCCCACATAGCATGACTAATATTTGCATATGTAAATTAATTTAATTTTATTTAAATTCTTAATGTAATTTTACTATTATTCTTTTTAGAAATTAACAAAAATTATGGCTTTTATATTTTTAAATCATTTGACCGAGAGTTGACCAATCATTTGATAAATTGCAGCAAAGAGATTTAAACCTGGATAGTCTGCCCCAAAATGTGCATTCAAAAATACCATGTTGACCACATTTCAAAAATCTATATGATTTTTAGACAAGAGACTTAGCAGTGTGAGCAGAGGACATGTGTCAAATTAAATGGAATAAGGCATTTTTAAGCCATTAATATATTATATGATAATGAGTTTGATATGTCTAACCTTTTCATTAACTTTCACTTTTATTATTATTATTATAATCATTGTAAATGAGAAAATATGATTATTTTCACTTTACAAATAGGGAAGCTGAGGTTAAGAGAGATGAAGTAAATGTCAATGCTGATTCTCAGTGGCAGAACCAAGACTTACATTTACGTCTAAGTTTTTTTTTTTTTTAAATCATGTCACAATACTTCCCATAAATGGTATTGTGAATGTGATTTGATAAGACTGTGATAAATAACTTATTATTATAGAGCCCTCTATAACTCTCTTCATTTCCGCTGAGCTCTGTGACCTACATAATGTTCAGAGACCCCATTTATAATGTAGATAATGATACAGTAGCATTATCTTCAGTGGGTTATTATAATCAGTTGCATCATGCATATACAATGCATTGCCATATATTGAGTATATATTAAGCATTTAATAAAAGTTAACTTTTATTGTTACCATTATTCTATTTTCAAAGATGAAATCAGAACCAAGCATATACGATGTAGGCAGCTATTCAGAAAATCCACTTTAATGTTCCTTAGGCAGGGGTTGGGGAAAACAAAAGAAAAACATAACACAATGAAAATTGATTTGGTTTGGGTACACGCTCCATGGGACACCAGCACGGGAACCATAGTTATTGATTCAGAGGATCATGGACTTAGGGGCTCATATATATTTTGGAATCAAAGACTCACAAACTTATAAGCCATTAAGTTACAACTTCACTCAATAGCTATAAGAATCAACTCTTGAAATCACCAAGTTCCCACTGAATATAGCTGGCAAAAGACTGACTTATCTCAACTTGAATATTTTCTTGACCAGAATGCATTTTATCTCTTGGGGCATCCAGTTTTTCTTTGGATAGTTGTGAAAGCTAGAAAAGTCATGCATATATTAATCTCAAGTATATCCCCTTGAACCAACTCAACCCTTATCCTAGATCAATCTCTTGGGGCTGCATAAGAGAAGAAAAATCCATGTTTGAATGGTGAAGGAATACATAGGGAACAAGTGCCTACTCTTTTATATTGGCTTTTAACCTACTAACGTGGAGTTATGCTTTTCCTTCTCCCTGCCATCTCCTTCATGCTCCCCCAACTTTCCTTTCTCCTCCTATTCCTCCTTTAAACACTTGAGTCCTTAGTTAACCTAAGCTAAACTAAGTTATTAGAACATAAGGGGAGATAGGTGTGCCTAGGTGGCTCAGTTAGTTAAGTATTGGACGCTTGGTTTTGGCTTAGGTCATGATCTCAGGGTCGTGAGAATGAGCACCATGTCAGGCTCCACACTCAGCCCAGACTCTGCTTGTCCCTCTCCCTCTGCTTCTTCCACTGCTTGTGCTCTCTGCCTCTCTCCCTCTAAAATAAACAAATAATAATTTTTTTAAAAAAATAGAACATAGAAAATATCAATGTTTCCTTCACTTTGTACCGATGAGGATACTAAAGTCTAAAGAGTGAAGTGATTTCTCCAAGGTTGAGCTCAGCATGAAAGTATACAATCTTGACCGGTGTAGATGCAAACATGGTAGATGTGCTGTCCTGGAAACTGTCCATTGTTTGTTTTAACTTTTATATAATGAGACTACATTTACAATTATTAGACAGAAGGGATCCTAAAGAACTCTACCTACTTTGTGAATTTAATTCCCAGGGAATACAAGGATGATTTTTCATTTTGTCTCTGAAAAGGCATGTGTGGCAGAAGTTCCTTTCTTTCTTTCTTTTTTTTTCCCCTCCTTGTCATTTTGTCCAGATAGTTCCCACTTTCCATTCTAAATTCAGGGCACAAGGGCTGCCTTGTGCTTTTGGAAGGATGAAGTTAAAGAATGCAGTGAAGCAGCGAGGCAGAGAGAGAGACTCTAGGGCCAGTTGGAATGGTCTGTTCTTGAGGGAGCGGCAGGAAGATGGGCAAAGAAAAGAAGTGGGTCTTTTCAAAAGGAAAGATACTTATTAAAAATTCTGTCAGCAAGATACCTAAAGAGCTTCCCTCTAGGGGAAAATGGAGAACTCACTTACGGAAGTCAATTCAGCTTCATTACTGGCCCCGGTGGAGGCAGATGGAAGAATAAGACATTGGAGGCAGATGGATAAGATTTATAAGAAAAATCTGGAAGGCAATGGTTGAAGTCATGAGAAACACATTTTATCTTGCCTGTTGCACTGAAATATCTGAGCAACCTTGGGCAAGTTATGCTACCTCTCTATAACTAATTTTTCTCTGCATATTAAATGACTAGACAATATCAAGTGCCACCATCCATTTTATCAACCGCTGATTCCAGATTTCCTGAACATTAAAGTATGTGAAAGAAATGCTGAAATGATAGAATTTGATCTCTCAGTTTTACAGCAAACTTTTGGAAAGTATTCCAGATATATTTGGGACATGCCATTCTCCCAATTACCTGAGTGCAGAGATGCATGATGCTGCCTTTAGTCACTGACTGACATTAATCTTGTCAGCTCCCTTTTCTACAAGAGTGACTGCTTTAATGGGAAACTCCAGCCACTGTCAACATGCCAGGGGGTGTGAAGAAGTAAGGGTAGATGAATGGGAGGGTGTTATTAAAAAGGGAATGATGGATGAGAACATCAAGCTCCTGCATGCTGAGAGGGGGATGGGGTTGTCATGGAAGTTGGAGCATGGCTTGAAGTAGCCTGACCCATTGTCTCTGGAGAATATTTTAAAATTCTCAGCAGAAAATTGAGGAAGCTTTGTTATTCTTACCTTCATGCATACCACCCCATGCAGTGAATGCTTGTAATGAATGAATGAATGAAGTGTAATGGTTAGTGTGCACTCAGTCTGGCTTTGAATCTTGTCTTCACTACTTTCTAACTGTACTATTCAAATGTTTCTTATAAAAATTGGAGATAACAATAGTGCCTATTTGATAGGATCATTGTGATAATTTGACAGGAGAATGCCCACAGAGTGATTCACATAGGACCTGGTTTATACTAAGCCTCTATGAAGTTGGTTTTTACCTTCACAGTTTAATCCTGTATTATTTACATGTTTCTCTCACACCATTCCATTTAAACCTCACAAAACACTCTGATGCAGTATAGGAATCATCACCATGCTACACACACACAAAAAAACCCACAGTTCAGTGGTATTTGAAGTCAGATAGGTTCTTAAGTTGGGGCAAGAGCAAAACGTCATCTGTCTCATAGGTCAGCAAATGAGTACACATATGTTGAGCACCAGTAATGTGCCATAGTCTGTTTTGTGCTTCAGTACAGACTCTTAATACACAAGGCAGCTTGATGATATAGTCTTGCTTATATGAAGATAACTGAGGTTTAGGGAAAACAACAGTGAATAGCCATTGAGGGAAAGAACTGAGGGTTTGAATCAGATTCTGGGACATCAAGTCCAGTTTTCTTTCCATCTTAGCCCAAGTGCTTCCCTAATCATATAATTAATCCATTACATGGGTTTTGGTGACAATATAGACAAATTTAAAGGATGCATTAGGAGATGAGGACCTTATAGTTTCAATAATGCATCCAAATCACAGCTAGGATCTCCAGTAGTAATTCTCAAAGATAGTTTCCTCCAAAATTATTTGAAGATGAAGAACTGGTCAAATGAGTTGGTTTATAGGGACCCTATCAGACAAGACAGCACAAGTATATGCTCATGACCTAGAGCATGAGCTTTGAAGACAGAGACACACATAGCTGACATCATATTCCATGGAATTTACCACTTTAGTGTCTTGGGGAAAAAATTACCTTTTAAAGTTCAATTTTCTCTTCTGTGAAAGAAAAACAATACTAGCTCTCAGGGGGCACTGTGAGGATTAATCATGTAATTGGAGGTAACAGTGCTTATTTACTACGTGGTAGCTTTAACAAAAGAAAATGGGCTTTACATTGAGGATTTGAACCTGCTCAAATTCCTTTGTGTATGTTCTTATATACAGAAATGTTTCCTAGACAAATAGTTGTGGTCAACACTGAAAACAATAAGAAAAAATTAATTCATTAGATATATGTTGCTCTTCTACCCCAAGTAACATATTGGTTGACATTTTCCTTACGTTATGTGTGGAGAATGTCCCATGAAGGTTTTACCTCAGAATCTAACAGTATGAGTCTAACATAGAAAGGCACAGGATGTATTTCAAGGCACATCATATGCATGAAGTTCAAAACTAGCTTTTATCCCTATGTACTTTCAGAAGGTAAAATGTTAACTTTGGACAGAACTTGTCCCAGGGGATATATAATTTTGATGCAGCCCATTGCATAAGCTAAAGAACTTTTAGATTTCTCTTAACATCAGTTATCACCCTCAATTAATTTTTGTTGAGTATTCACTAAGTCATGGGAATATATGAACATAATTATTTCAGAGGCCCATTGGTATTGCAGTGTCCAATAGAATTTTTGCTGATGATGGCATTCTGTATGTCCCATACTGAATATAGTCTGTATAACTGAAAAATTAATTTTAGCATTTTATTTAATTTTAATTGAGTTAAATTTAAGTAGCTACATGTGGCTAGACAAGTAGACATTGTTTTGAATAACACAGGTAGCAAGAAAAGGAAACTGTTCTCAGAGTCAAGTAACTTGGATTCTAGTGTTGACCACTATGTGTGGTGTGTGTGTGTGTGTGTGTGTGTGTGTGTGTACTCTTCCTGCAATGTCTCCTCTGTCTGGGACTAAGTATCTCTATTCATAGAATAAAAGAGTTTCACTAGTGCTAGGACTGTAGACACATGGTATCAAAGTCACTGATGTTGATTCCCATGCTCATGGCTGACATCATGAATTAAATCAACACACTTCTTTCCACCGAGCCAGATGTGGGATTAATATCATCATCCATATGATGTTCCAGCAAGCACTTATCAAATGAGTACAGTTGGCAGTGAGAAAGAGCTTATGTGCATTTTCTATGCTAAATAGCCTCCACATTCCTTTCTAATTCCAAATTATTTGGTTGGGTCCGAATTTCCTTGCATCTTGAGGAATAGAATCTTACATAAAAAGGATATGGTTGTTCTTCCTGAAGTCAAGATGAAAATAATGATGATGATTTGATCATTTATGAATTTGCCTAAATAGTTTTGAATCTGTTTCTACCACATAATGGAAGGAACTATGTCATTAAAAGCAGAACAACCATGGGCTAGTCCCAGCTCTTTTAGTTATTCACTATGCAAAATCAGCAGCTACTCAGAGTATTGGAGCCTCAGTTTCTCCATCTGTAAAATACAGAGGATTACGTGATCTAGCATATCCATTTCTCTAGCAATAAATTAATGGTAGAAGAGTACTTAACTAAGGGGAAAATGCTATGAATGTGCTGGTGGTGAGTATGGCTATTTAGTATTTTAGGTAGTGTAGGTGGTTTTTTTTTTTGCCAAAGAGTACCATAATTATTTATTTGGTTTAAAATTATGGCCGCTTTATTTTCAAGACGGTAGGGATGAGAGAGATTATGTATGGTGACTTTTTAGGCATACACACACACCCACATTCAAACACATGCTGATGCAGATTTTACACTAAGACTGGAGATGTAGGCATGAGATTAATGAAATGTGATAAATGGAAGAGAACCAGGAGGTCATCTATTACAGGTTGGGTTTCCAAGAAGCAGATACCAAAATGAAGATTAGCATGGGCAAGGTTAATTAGAAAGTTGCTCTTATCAGCAACTGTTGAAGAAAAGAAATTGGATTGCATTGCGAAGAGGGAAAAGTCAACCTGTGGTTCAGTGTCAATGGAACATGTTAACCAATACTACAGGACATTATGAAGATGGTATGGTCTTCATATCTTTCTCGAGTGGGAACAAGAGAGCCAGGTCTTTATATTCCCAAGAACCAACCAGTTATTGCATATTGACAATTCCAGGAGGTGGGTACAGCCTTCGGTGAGGAAAGTCGAAATGTAGCTAGAAGCTGAGGGCTGTCTTCTTGTTCTCCAGAAGCTAGGAGATTAACTCCTTTTCTCCTCAAAGGGGAGGAATCTGAACAGTTCTTTGCAATACCATTGAATTGTCCAATTCACCAGTCTTGGTCTCTGTAGTATGACAATGAAGGTTGAGCTATAAATTGATATATCTAGCAATAAACAATTCTTGGGTAGACTAGGACTAGAATCCAAGGCTTCATGCTTCCAAATACGTGCTTACTGATCTACTCACCCTTCTTAACTTCACCCTCAGAGTATTTAAAGTCAACATAATTCTGGTCATGTGTGCTGAGTCTTCAGAGTTGATTGTACACTTAGCATGGTTAATTAATCACAAGTTTACACAATTAGGTGGACCTAGATGACAAGACTGAGCTGACTGGGCCCTCTGCCCACTGCTTGTCACTTCATCTCCTTACCTCTTATTGATTGTTGTTCATTTTCTTAAGAAATTATTCCAAATACTTTCCCTACTCCACAACCACCAATTCTTATCCCATCCATTTCAGCCACCCCAATCCAAAAAGTAATAAGTATAAGCTTCAAACAAAAGGGCTAGCATCCTTCTCCAAAATTTGTCTCATCCACTGTGGTTACCACCAGAAAAATATTTAGAGCTGCTTTTTCAAACCTTTCTGCTATTTTGGGCTGGATAATTTTTTTCTGTGTAGAGGTGTCCTTTTACATTGTAGGATGTTTATCAGCATCCCTGGTCACTATCAACTAGGAGTCAGTAACACCTCCAGTCATGTCAATAAAAAAATGTCTCCAGATACTACTAAATGTTTCCAGATATTACTATATCCCTCTGGTTGGCAACCATTCCTACAGAGGTCTTCAGACTTGATACTTCCTATTGCAAGGAAAGACCTGTCCATCCTTTTCCATTGTTCTCTACTCTGTTCCCTCCCATAGTCATTACCTCCTTCTGCCTCATATATTTTAAAGAAAATATGTAAGAATATTTTTTAAAGATTTAATTAATTAATTAATTTATTTATTTTAGAGATAGAGCAAGAGAGCATGAGTAGGGGGATGAGCAGAGGGAGAGGGATAAGCAGACTCCTTTATGAGATCATGACCTGAGCAGAAATCCAGAGTTAGCCGCTTAACTGAATGAGCCACCCATATTCTAAGAATATGTTTTTAAGAAAATAACTTAGCATAACTTGAAGTTCTCTTTATTAACCTCCTTCATCTCATTTTCTTCTCTTCTTCGGAGTTCAATTTTATCTTGGATATATATGTTTTCTTCCTGTACATATTTTTATATTTTTACTAGTATGTATGTAACAATGAATAATGTGCTTTTTGTGTTTTAATAGTGCTACTAAATTACATATATCATACTGCAAAATGCTTGTTTTTCATTCAAAATTTTATATACTGAGTTCCCTTTTCTGTTAGGATGCATGCAGTTCTATTTTATTCATGTAAACACATTAAATTCTATTAAGTCATTTCCCTCTTTTTAACTAATTTGTTTTCCTTATTTTATCTTTATAAACATTGTTGCAGTATATGTATAATAGGTGTATGTGTCTTCCTTATATAAGCAAAATAATTTCTATAAGTGATAATAACTAGGAATATATCAGCTAGATGGGAAAGATTGTGCATCTTCACCTTTACTATGCAATTGCCTACCAAAGTGATTCACCAAATTGACACTTCCATTCAGTAGTGAATTAAAATGACCATATCCCCAAATTTTTGGCAATATAAGTTAATGCCAGTTATAAAAAATATATGCTGAATGATAACTGATTTTTTTTTAAACTGAAGGCTGACTTGTATAGAGTATAGGCATAAATATCACTGATCATAATGTGCAGTTTAACAATTTTTATATGGATGTGTACCTATATAACCACCTGGTATCTTATTGTTGCCATAACGTATTATCTCAAACTTAGTGACTTAAACAATACACCTTTTTTTTCTACTGTCAGAATTTCCATACCAGTCACACTAGACTATGATAAAGGTTTTGGCAGAACTTTATTCCTCTCTGATGGCCTTGGTAGAGAATCTGTTCCCTTGATTTTTCCAGATTGTAGAGGCTGTGATGTTGCTTGGGTCATGGCCTCCTGTCTTCAAACCCAGCAACATTTCATTTCTCTGGCACTATTTCCATTGTCCTCTCTTTCTCTGACTCTTTGCTGCTTTTCTTCCATTGATAAGGACCTTTGTAGGTACCATGGGTCCTGCTGGATCATCTAGGATGATCTCCCTATTTTAAAGTCAGCTAATTAGTGACCTTAAAAGTTAGTTCCAATCAGAGCTTAATTCCATCTACAACTTCAGTTCCCCTTCAATTCCTCATGTAACCTGATATATTTACAGGTTTTTGAGATTAGTACATGAATGTTACTGGGAGCCATAATTCTGCCTATCACAAGAGGTAGCCACTATTTTGATTTCTGGCTTCATAAATTACCTCTGTCTTTATCCTTATTTGTCTTTTAAAGATACATGAAGTCTACATTATATATTCTTCTGTTGTCTTTTTTCCCTCAACATGTTTGAGGTTTTGTCTCTATTATCAAAAGTTTTTTTTTCCCTGTTCTGTAATATTTATTTAAATAAGAATATCACAGTTCATTTGTCCATTCTGCTATCAGTGGACATTTGGGTTGTTTAAAGAATTGTCTAAAAAAATAAAAACACAAGCATTTTTGAGCAAGGTTGTGTGACTATCTGCACTCATTTCTGTAGGGAATGTGCCAAAGAGTGGAGTACTTAGTTTTAAGGTAGACATTTATGTTTAACATCAGTGGGAACTGCTGTGCAGTTTTCCAAGATGGTTTTACCATTTTCACTCCCACCTGTAATGTAAGTGGGTTCTGGTTATTCTTCAGCCTAGCTCATACTTCACATTACCCATATTTTTCAAATCCGTTATTATGCCTGATAAGAGGTAACTTTCTGATCTAAAGAGACATGATGGTTTAATTTGCGTTTTAGTGATAGCTAATGGTTGGAAGTGACTTTTCTTGTTTATTGTCCTTTCACATATCTTCTTTTGTGTAGTGCTTGAATCATTTGTTTATTTTTTAAACTGGACTTATAATTTCATTTTTGATATTTAAAAGTTTGAGAGTCTGTTATATAACCTAGATGTGACTCCTCCATCAGATATATTTATTGAAAATAGTTACTTCTAGTCTGTGATTTGTCTTTTTACTTCCTTAATGATACTATCTAATAAACCAAAGTTTTTAGTCCTAAAAATAAAAGTCTTTTTCCCTTTTTAAAAAAAATCAATTTTATGGTCAATGCTGTTTGAGTCCTACTTAAGACCTTTTTGCCTACCTAATAATAATAATTAAAAAAAAATCTAGGGGGAGGAGTCAAGATGGCGGAGAAGTAGCAGGCTGAGACAACATCGGGTAGCAGGAGATCAGCTAGAGAGCTTATCTAACCATTGCGAAGACCTACAAATCCAATGCGAGAGTGAAGAGGAGAAGAACAGCAGTTCTAGAAACAGAAAATTGATCACTTTCTGAAAGGTAGGACCTGCGGAGAAGTGAATCCAAAGCGACGGGAAGACAGACCGCGGGGGGAGGGGCCGGCTCCTGGCAAGCCGCGGAGCAACGTAGTACAAAATTGGGACTTTTAAAAGTCTGCTCCACGGAGGGACATCACTCCAGAGGCTAAACCGGGGGGAAGCCCACGCAGGGTCAGCGTAACCCCAGGTCCCGCGGGGTCACAGGAGGACCAGGGGTGTCTGAGTGCCACAGAGCTTGCAGGTATTAGAGCGGGGAAGCCGGCTACAGTGACAAAGCCAGGGAGTGAGCTCTCAGCCCAGGGTTACCTTATGTCGGTCGCAGACTGGGTGGGCTCGGAGCGCAGCCGGAGGCCATGGAGATGGAAGCGACCGGGCGCTTTTCTCCAAATGCCAACAATTGACTGCTTTCCTCTAGGTGCAACTGCAGGCAAGGGAGGCGGGGTGGTTGGGCGCTTTTCTCTCAGGGCGCACTGAGGAGCGGAACCCCAAGCTCTCGGCTCCTCCAGGCCGGAGATTGGGAGGCCACCATCTTCATTCCTGTCCTCCAGAACTCTATGGAAAGTGCTCAGGAAACAAAAGCTCCTGAAAGCAAACCCAAGCGGATTACTTAGCCCAGCCCCTGACAAGGGCGGTGCAATTCCACCTGTGGCAAAGGTCTCAAAGACACTTGAGAATCACTACAACAGGCCCCTCCCCCAGAAGATTAACAAGAAACCCAGCCAAGACCAACTTCACTCACCAAGAACAGCAGAATTCTGGAGGAGGAGAAAGCAAATCTTATCTGGACAAAGTGACAAGGCGGAAAAACTCACCACAAAATAAAGAACAAGAGGCAGTACCGAAGGCTGGGGACCTAATCAATACAGACATTGGTAATATGACAGATCTAGAGTTCAGAATGATGATTCTCAAGGTTCTAACCAGGCTCGAGAAAGGCATAGAAGATATTAGAGAAACCCTCTCCGGAGAGATAAAAGCCCTTTCTGGAGAAATAAAAGAACTAAAATCTAACCAAGTTGAAATAAAAAAAGCTATTAATGAGGTGCAATCAAAAATGGAAGCTCTCACTACTAGGATAAATGAGGCAGAAGAAAGAATTAGTGACATAGAAGACCACATGACAGAGAATAAAGAAGCTGAGCAAAAGAGAGACAAACAAATACTGGACCATGAGGAGAGAATTCGAGAGATAAGCAACACCATAAGACGACACAACTTTAGAATAATTGGGATTCCAGAAGAAGAAAGAGAGAGGGGAGCAGAAGGTATATTGGAGACAATTATTGGAGAGAATTTCCCTAATATGGCAAAGGGAACAAACATCAAAATCCAGGAGATGCTAAGAATGCCCCTCAAAATCAATAAAAATAGGTCCACACCTTGTCACCTAATAGTAAAATTTACAAGTCTTAGCGACAAAGAGAAAATCCTAAAAGCAGCCCGGGAAAAGAAGTCTGTAACATACAAGGGTAAAAAACATTAGATTGGCAGCGGACCTATCCACAGAGACCTGGCAGGCCAGAAAGAATGGGCATGATATATTCAGAGCACTAAACGAGAAAAACATGCAGCCAAGAATACTATATCCGGCTAGGCTATCATTGAAAATAGAAGGAGAGATAAAGAGATAAAGGACAAACAAAAGCTGAAAGAATTTGCAAACACCAAACCAGCTCTACAGGAAATATTGAAAGGGGTCCTCTAAGCAAAGAGAGACCCTAAAAGTAGTAGATCAGAAAGAAACAGAGACAATATACAATAACAGTCACTTTACAGGCAATACAATGGCAATAAATTCATATCTCTCAATAGTTACCCCGAATGTTAATGGGCTAAATGCCCCAATCAAAAGACACAGGGTATCAGAATGGATAAAAAAACAAAACCCATCAATATGCTGCCTACAAGAAACTCATTTTAGACCCGAAGACACCTCCAGATTTAAAGTGAGGGGGTGGAAAACAATATACCATGCTAATGGACATCAGAAGAAAGCTGGGGTGGCAATCCTTATATCAGATCATTAGATTTTAAGCCAAAGACTATAATAAGAGATGAGGAAGGACACTATATCATACTCAAAGGGTTTGTCCAACAAGAAGACCTAACAATCTTAAATATCTATGCCCCTAACATGGGAGCCGCCAACTATATAAACCAATTAATAACAAAATCAAAGAAATACATCAACAGTAATACAATAATAGCAGGGGACTTTAACACTCCCCTCACTGAAATGGACAGATCATCTAAGCAAAAGATCAACAAGGAAATAAAGGCCTTAAATGACACACTGGACCAGATGGACATCACAGATATCTTCAGAACATTTCATCCCAAAGCAACAGAATATACATTCTTCTCTAGTGCACATGGAACATTCTCCAGAATAGACCACATCCTGGGTCATAAATCAGGTCTCAACCGGTATCAAAAGATTGGGATCATTCCCTGCATATTTTCAGACCACAATGCTCTGAAGCTAGAACTCAATCACAAGAGGAAATTTGGAAAGAACGCAAATACATGGAGACTAAACAGCATCCTTCTAAAAAATGAATGGGTCAACCAGGAAATTAAAGAAGAATTGAAAAAATTCATGGAAACAAATGGTAATGAAAACACAACGGTTCAAAATCTGTGGGACACAACAAAGGCAGTCCTGAGAGAAAAATATATAGTGGTGCAAGCCTTCCTCAAGAAACAAGAAAGGTCTTAAATACACAACCTAACCCTACATCTAAAGGAGCTGGAGAAAGAACAACAAAGAAAACCTAAACCCAGCAGGAGAAGAGAAATCATAAAGATCAGAGCAGAAATAAATGAAATAGATACTAAAAAAAAAAAAAAAAAACAATAGAACAAATCAATGAAACTAGGAGCTGGTTCTTTGAAAGAATTAATAAGATTGACAAACCCCTGGCCAGACTTATCAAAAAGAAAAGAGAAAGGACGCAAATAAATAAAATCATGAATGAAAGAGGAGAGATCACAACCAACACTAAAGAAATACAAACAATTATAAGAACATACTACAAGCAACTCTACGCCAACAAATTTGACAATCTGGAAGAAATGGATACATTTCTAGAGACATATAAACTACCAAAACTGAACCAGGAAGAAATAGAAAACCTGAACAGACCCATAACCAGTAAGGAGATTGAAGCAGTCATCAAAAATCTCTGAACAAACAAGATCCCAGGGCCAGATGGCTTCCCATGGGAATCCTATCAAACATTTAAAGAAGAATTAATTCCTACTCGCCTGAAACTGTTCCAAAAAATCGAAATGGAAGGAAAACTTCCAAACTCATTCTATGAGGCCAGCATCACCTTGATCCCAAAACCAGACAAGGATCCCATCAAAAAAGAGAATTACAGACCAATATCCTTGATGAACACAGATGCGAAAATTCTCACCAAAATACTGGCCAATAGGATCCAACAGTACATTAAAAGGATTATTCACCACGACCCAGTGGGATTTATTCCAGGGCTGCAAGGTTGGTTCAACATCCGCAAATCCATCAATGTGATACAATACATTAATAAAAGAAAGAGTAAGAACCATATGATACTCTCAATAGATGCTGAAAAAGCATTTGACAAAGTCCAGCATCCTTTCCTGATTAAAACTCTTCAAAGTGTAGGGATAGAGGGCACATACCTCAACATTATCAAAGCCATCTATGAAAATCCCACTGCAAATATCATTCTCAATGGAGAAAAACTGAAAGCTTTTCTGCTAAGGTCAGGAACATGGCAAGGATGTCCGTTATCACCACTGCTGTTCAACATAGTACTAGCAGTCCTAGCCTCAGCAATCAGACAACAAAAAGAAATTAAAGGCATCCAAATTGGCAAAGAAGAAGTCAAACTATCACTCTTTGCAGATGATATGATACTATATGTGGAAAACCCAAAAGGCTCCACTCCAAAACTGCTAGAACTTGTACAGGAATTCAGTAAAGTGTCAGGATATAAAGTCAATGCACAGGAATCAGTTGTATTTCTTTACACTAACAACAAGACAGAAGAAAGAGAAATTGAGGAGTCAGTCCCATTTACAATTGCACCCAAAACCATAAGATACCTAGGAATAAATCTAACCAAAGAGGCAAAGAATCTATACTCAGAAAACTATAAAGTACTCATGAAAGAAATTGAGGAAGACACAAAGAAATGGAAAAATATTCCATGCTCATGGATTGGAAGAACAAATATTGTGAAAATGTCTATTCTACCTAAAGCAATCTACACATTTAATGCAATCCCTATCAAAATCCCATCCATTTTTTTAAAGAAATAGAACAAATAATCCTAAAATTTATATGGAACCAGAAAAGACCTCGAATAGTGAAAGGAATATTGAAAAAGAAAGCCAAAGTCGGTGGCATCACAATGCCTGACTTCCAGCTCTGTTACAAAGCTGTGATCATCAAGACAGCATGATACTGGCACAAAAGGAGACACATAGACCAATGGAACAGAATAGAGAGCCCAGAAATAGACCCTCAACTCTATGGTCAACTAATCTTCAACAAAGCAGGGAGGAATGTCCAATGGAAAAAAGACAGCCTCTTCAACAAATGGTGCTGGGAAAATTGGACAGCCACATGCAGAAAAATGAAATTGGCCTATTTCCTTACACCACACACGAAAATAGACTCAAAATGGATGAAGGACCTCAATGTGAGAAAGGAATCCATCAAAATCCTTGAAGAGAACGCAGGCAGCAACCTCTTTGACCTCAACTGCAGCAACTTCTTCCTAAGAACATCGCCAAAGGCAACAGAAGCAAGGGCAAAAATGAACTATTTGGATTTCATCAAGATCAAAAGCTTTTGCACAGCAAAGGAAACAGTTAACAAAACCAAAAGACAACTGACAGAATGGGAGAAGATATTTGCAAACGAAATATCGGATAAAGGGCTAGTATCCAAAATCTATAAGGAGCTTATCAAACTCAACACCCAAAGAACAAATAATCCAATCAAGAAATGGGCAGAGGACATGAACAGACATTTCTGCAAAGAAGACATCCAGATGGCCAACAGACACATGAAAAAATGCTCCACATCACTCGGCATCAGGGAAATACAAATCAAAACCACAATGAGATACCACCTCACACCAGTCAGAATGGCTAAAATGAACAAGTCAAGAAATGACAGATGCTGGCGAGGATGTGGAGAGAGGGGAACCCTCCTACACTGCTGGTGGGAATGCAAGCTGGTGCAACCACTCTGGAAAACAGTGTGGAGGTTTCTCAAAAAACTGAAAATAGAGCTACCCTATGACCCAGCAATTGCACTACTGGGTATATATCCTAAAGATACAAACGTGGTGCTCCGAAGGGGCATGTGCACCCGAATGTTTATAGCAGCAATATCCACAACAGCCAAACTGTGGAAAGAACCTAGATGTCCATCAACAGATGAATGGATAAAGAAGATGTGGTATATATACACAATGGAATACTATGCAGCCATCAAAAGAAGTGAAATCTTGCCATTTGTGACAACATGGATGGAACTAGAGGGTATCATGCTTAGCGAAATAAGTCACTCGGAGAAAGACAACTATCATATGATCTCTTTGATATGAGGAAGTGGAGATGCAATGTTGGGGGGCCTGGGGGGAGGTAGGAAAAGAAAAAATGAAAAGATGGGATTGGGAGGGAGACAAACCATAAAAGACTCAATCTCAAAAAACAGACTGAGGGATGCTTGGGGGAGGGGGGACGGGAGAGGGTGGTGGGGATATGGACATTGGGGAGGGTATGTGCTATGATGAGTGTTGTGAAATGTGTAAACCTGGTGTTTCACAGACCTGTACCCCTGGGGATAAAAATACATTATATGTTTATTAAAATAAATAAATTAATTTTTAAAAAATCTATATCTTTGGGACACCTAGGTGGCGCAGTTTGTTAACTGTCTGAATTTTGATTTCTGCAAGACTCTCTCTCTTTCTCTTTCTCTCTCTAAAATGTATAAATGTTTAAAAATAATCTACAGCTTTTAGAAGCTATGCCTTTCACATTTAGGCCTGTGATTTATCTCAAATTAATTTTTATACATGATGTGAAGTAGAGGTCAGGGTTCATTATTGATAGATAGCTAATTGTTCACACACTACTTTTTGGAAAGACCAACTTTTTCTAATTGAATTGAATGTGCCATTTTTTTTTTAAATCAAATGACCATATACTTGTGGGTATAATTTTTTAAAATACATTCTTTCTATATAAGATAATGGATTAATTTATAACATCAACTGTATTGGTATTTCTCTTTTGTTAGAGTCTTGGTTCTAAGCCTGGAGTCATTAATAATTCTCATTATAATCCCATTGATGATGTACATTCAAACCCAATCATTTTATATTTATGGAGAATTGAGGCCACAGAAAATTGACTTGGGGTTCTTTTCTGCATTCTTTTCCTACACATTTTAATAGACTTATTTTGTACTTTCCTTAGTCTTAGGAAATGGATTCTCTAATAATAAAAAAAAAAAAAAGTGACAAATACTGACATTCACTGAGTATTCCACTGTGTGCAAACACGTGGTGTTCAGGGTGAACCAGGACTCCCTCTGCACAAGTTTGCAATTTATTTATTTATTTATTTATTTTTAAAGATTTTTTTTATTTATTTGACAGACAGAGATCACAAGCAGGCAGAGAGGCAGGCAGAGAGAGAGGAAGGGAAGCAGGCTCCCTGCTGAACAGAGACCCCCAATGCGGGGCTCGATCCCAGGACCCTGAGATCATGACCTGAGCTGAAGGCAGAGGCTTTAATCCACTGAGCCACCCAGGCACCCCACAAGTTTACAATTTAAATACATGTGAACACATAATAGTCCTCATTCCATTTACCTGTTTAAACAATCCTACCAACATATTCCTCATTTTACCAATATTACCTTCACTTTAGTGATGGATGACCAGTTTCAGGAAGATAGAATTATTTCCCTAAGTTTGTATAGCATTAAATATTATTAAATTATGTGTTGGGGTGCCTAAGTGGCTCAGTTGGTTAAGCGTCTGCCTTCAGCTCAGGTCATGATCCCTGGGTTCTGGGATCAAGCCCCACATTGGGCTCCCTGCTCAGCGGGAAGCCTGCTTTTCCCTCTGCCCCTGCTCTTGGTCTCTCTTTCACTATCTCTTTCTCAAATAAATAAACAAATAAAATCTTCAAAAAAAGTTTTTTTTAAATAAAAAATAAAATAAATAAATTATGTGTTTTAGGCATAGTATGTTAATATTTAGGTTTGGAAAAAGCTCTAAAGTCTACTCTGTTAAGTCACTTTCAGTCATCCACACCACCCCGGGTGGTCAAGAGGTATTTCAAAAGAATACTTGGAATACCTGAGTGACATGTTGCTATCTTCCCCCCAAAAATATATATAACTTGGAAATTAAGAGCTCGATCTCTGCTTAACATAGGTATGAATACTGGCTCTGTTACAATTAGCTCTGGGTCATTGAGCAAGCATCTAAAGAGCATTTTTGAATTTCAGTTTACTTATTAGTTTTAATGAAAAAAAAAAACCTATTTCACGGGCGTATTTTGAGGATCAAATGAGGTAATGCCAGCCCTTCCCTAGCACAGATCTGGCATATAGTTAGGAGTAGATATATACTAGTATTGAGTTTTATTTCATTTTTGGAAAGCTCTCATCTAAAGAAGAATCTAGATTAGAGTTCTTAGGTTTCTATGCCTATGGGACATTTGGAGAACAGCAGTATTGTCCTTGAAATTTTAAAGCCAAACACTTGCTCCCTTTTAGTCTTCTTGTACACACACTTATCTTCCACTTCTGCCAACTTCACTTTAAGTGTTACACTTTACAGATTATTAGTTATTTTTGTCAAAAACTTAATTTTTTCTACATATCCCTAGAACCGAATAGCGTAGGATAGGTAACTAAAATACGTTTGTTAAGTAAATGAGTGAATGAATGAATGAATGATGTTCCTATACCCTCTCGGTCATTATTATTTATTATCACATTGGCTTTCCATCTAATTTTAAGGCCACAATATCTTCTTTGTAGAATAATTGAGTTTTTAAAAATCATTATAGATTATATAGATAACATCTACCACTCTAGCTCTTTAAAGATCGTATTGTATTTTTATACTTGTTTTCAATGCATATATTATCTCAGGTAATCCTCACACCCTTTCAATTATATTAGATATCATTATTTCCACCTGAAAGGAAAAGAAATTGCTACTTGGAAATGTTAAGTAGTTTAAGTGGGATCTGAACCCAGGTATATTTGATTTTATAGTTCAGTTTCTTAAACACAGAATATTATTAACTCTAAGATGAATAGCTACTGAGAAAGTAATTCTAGTCACCTCTTTTATGATTATAATGGAGGAATGTTCTGTTCCCTTGACTGATTTTTCAGTTCTTTTCTGGTATTCCTTTTCTCTTTTCATTTCTCTCACCTGAAATGTCCCTCTTCACTCTTGACAGGTTGTTATTAGAAACATTTCTGCATATTAACTTGAATTAACTTACCTCTACCTCATAAACCAATGCATGAGTGACAGTTCCTTCAATACACCTGGACACATGAGATGCATCTCATCTCCACCAGTTTATGTAGGTCTGTCATACTCTATCTCACTATACACTCAGATCCTTCTTTTTTCCTTCTCTAGAGGCTGAATATCAACTCAGCCAACACTTTCAAGACTGTCTTTGCCCCACCTCTGAAAAAAATCGTTGGCACAATCTCAAAGAGAACTCAAATGCATTATTACAATTCTTAGTTGGATAATGCTGGGATAAATCTTCAAAGGAGGCAGACATCTGATGAGAAACAGTGACATGTGTTAGAAAGGGCACTGAGTTTGGAGTTGGGAGACCTTGGTATACATCCAAGATCATCTTTTCTGCCACTGTTGCTCCTGGGTAAGTTGTGTCACCTCTCTGAGTCTCAGATTTCATCTCTCTGAAATGAAATTGCAGATTGACTGGGGCAAATGATGCAAAAGTATTCTACTTTAAAAATCATGCCAACAAGCAGTTGTTGTCATGAGAGGTGAGAAAATATACCATTGATATTTTGGGTAGATTATCATTCAATTTATTCAATAGGGTTCAAGATGATGATTTTTTTAGTTTAGATTCATTCATTAATTCAAAAATATTAATCAAGTGATAAACTATAGAAATAAAAATTAACATATAAAATCAACCACTCATATATAAAATTAATAACACAGAAATATGCTTAAAGAAAGGATAGCACTTGTAATTGTGATATAAGCATTGAAAGATATAAGAACAAATAAAACAAAAAAAATGGAAACTCTGAAATAATACAAATAGCCAAAGAAGAACAACCATAACAAAAAAAAAAAAACCAACGGATATATATAAATTTTTTCTTCTTCTTTTTGAATGAAAAGACACTATTTAAAAACTGTCAAGTCTTCCTAGATTTTAGAAACAGGAATTTCTACTATAGATTACAAAGAAATTGAGGAAGACCTTAATAAAATTATTCTAAAAATCATTGAGAAGATTAAATTTGCAATACTGATTCTGTTATTTTTTAAAGAATATTAGAATACTTAGAAAGGAGTTACATCATGTGGATATTAAAAATATTTCAGTGGTGCCTGGGTGGCTCAGTCAGTTAAGCATCAGACACTTGATCCTGGCTCAGGTCTTGATCTCAGGATTGTGAGTTCAAGCCCTATGTTGCACCTACTTAAAAAACAAAAACAAAACAAAAAACAAACTCAGAGCAACAGCAAGAAAAATAATGTGTTTCTGGTAGCACAATATGGGCAGACAAAAAGAGAAAGGAATTTAAAAACTATAAAACCAGACTTTAGCATGTATTGTGATTTAAGTATTCATATTATTGGTTTTAAAAGAGAAAAAAAGAAGTGTGTTAGTCAGTATATGGTGGTGCAGCTATGTTTTCCATTTGGAGGGGGAAAAAAAATACCTGCATAGGGGGATCATTAAGTCTTATATTGAATAGTAAGGCATGCCTGCAGAGGGTAAAACTACAAATGTCTAAGCAAAGAATGAATGGGTGCTGTATAGTGAAAAGTTCCTAGAGCTTACAAAAGAATAAGAGATGTTCAAGTTCTAAACAGCCAGGATAAATAATAGGATAAAATATATTGTCATTTACTGAATAATCCAGACAGAAAACAAATTAGTAGTGTGGCTATACTAGCCCCAGAGTGGAAAGTTATTGTATCCCCAAATTAAAAAAACAAAACAAAACAAAAAAACCCACAAAAACTTAAAAAATGCTTCAGTCAAAAAGAACAGTCTATTCCATGAGTAACTTAACTTCTTGGAAGAATGAAATCCAGCACTACTTAAAAGAACCCTACAAAATCCAGCATTTTTTGATATAAGGTTCACAGTGCCCAACATGCATTATGGTTAAGAAACAAGAAAATGTGACACATTAAACTGGAGAAAGATCAGCAAATAGAAACACATCCACAAATGAATGAAATGATTAACAGACCAGGATTTTAAACAACTACTATAAATCCATTCTACAGATTAAAGGACAATATGGACAAAATATTGAGGGAAATGGGAGATATAAAAACAGCATGGAGGTTCTTCAGGACATTAAAAATAGAGCTACCTAATGACCCAGCAATTGCACTATTGGATGTTTACCCCAAAGATACAGATTAGTGAAAAAAAGGGCACATGCACCCCAATGTTCATAGCAGCAATGTCCACAATAACCAAACTGTGGAAAGAGCCAAGAAGTCTTTCAACAGATGAATGGATAAAGAAGATGTGTTTCATATATACAATGAAATATTACTCAGCCATCAGAAAAGATGAATATCCACTATTTACACTGACATGGATGGAACTGGAAGGAATTATTCTAAGTGAATAAGGCAGTCAGAGAAAGGCAGTTATCATATGGTTTCACTCATGTATGGAACATAAGGAATAGTGCAGAGGACAATACGGGAAGGGAGGGGAAACTGAAGGGGAAGAAATAAGAGAGGGAGACAAACCATATAAGACTCTTGACTCTGGGAAACAAACTGAGGGTTGCAGAAAGGAAGGTAGGTGGGGGATGTGGTAACTCAGTGATGGGCAGTAAGGAGGGTACATGTTGTGATGAGCACTGGGTGTTGTATGCAACTAAGGAATCATCAAACATTACATCAAAAAGTAAGGATGCACTATACATTGGCTAATTGAACTTTAATTTTTAAAAAAGGTTAACAACAATAACAACAAAAAAGAACTAAATGGGAATTCTAGAGATGGAAAATAAAGTATAATTAAAACAAAAAATAATGCTTCCCTAATGGGGTTAAAAAAATTAAATATTATGGAGAGGAGGAGACAAAATAAAATTAAAGAACTTGAATTCAGGGAATAGAAAGCATCAAAACCAGCACAGAGAGGGGGAAAAACACAGGTAAAAATGCAGTGTCAAAATCACTGGAATACTGTTGGAATACCTCAAGCACTCTAATACACACATCAAAATGAAAGGAGAGAAAGATTCAGAAAAAAATATTTGAAGAAATAATGGATGAAGGTTTTCAGAATTTTAGGAAAACTATAAAACGGCATATTCAAAGTGCTCGAAAGCTTAAGAAGGTTAGACACAAAACCACACCAAGGCAATCATTACCAAATTTCGGAAAGCCAGCAATGAGAAGAAAATTCTTAAAATCAACCAGAGAAAAAGACACATTACAAATATAAGAATGCCCGCAGACTTTGAAGTGTGAAAGAAAATATATATGCTGACGAAGAATTCAATACCCAATGAGGACATCTCTCAAAATGAAGGTGAAATGCTTTTTCAAACAAGGAAAACTGAGAACATTTTATCATCAGCTAACATTTTCTAAAAGATATATTAAAGATTTTTTTAGGCAGAAGGAAAGTGATATGACAAAAACATGGCTCACACAAAAGAATGAAGCTTACCAGAAATAGCAAATAAATGGGTAAATATTAGAAACAAAACAAAAACTAAAAAACAAACAAACAAAAAAATTTGAGTTCTGTGTTCTGGTAATGACAGAGTGACATGTATAAGACTAACTATCCAGATGATAACAATGATAAAAACTAGAAAAAAAATAATGATTTCAGGACACTTGAAAGCAGTCAAAAACAGGAAGAAACTGGACAGGATTTGTCTCTCAAAAAAAAAAGAAAAGGAAAAAAAGTATTAAAAGCCAGAAAAGAAATGGGTATTATATATAAGAGAATGATAATAATAATGAAGGCTGGCATTGAATTGTACAAAAAAGAATGTTAAAACCTAATGATATGCCATCTTAAAAATGCTGAGAGGGAAAAATAAAACACTGTCAACCTAGCATTCTATATATGTATATAAATATTTCAAAAATGAAGACAAAATGAAGGCATTTTAAGATAAACAACAAAATATTTTTATTTTTTATTTTTTTAAGATTTTATTTACTTGACAGAGAAGCAGACAGAGAGAGGAGAAAGCAGGCTCCCCGCTGAGCAGAGAGCCCGATATGGGGCTCGATCCCAGGACCCCGGGATCATGACCTGAGCCAAAGGCAGAGGCTTTAACCCACTGAGTTACCCAGGCACCCCACAACAAAATATTTTTAAAACAGATGCACACTACAACAAGTGCTGAAATTCTTCAGACTTAATGCATATAATGCAATATGGAAATTTGGATATATAGGGAAAATTAAGCACATTAGAAATAATAATATGTAAGTCAATATAAAGCTGTTTCTTAATTTCCTTTAAAGCCAATTAAGTAAAGTGAAAATAATGTGTGACAATAATAACAAATTAAACGAAGGAGTCATAGATGTTATTATACTATTACAAGGTTACTACAGGTAAAGTTGCATATAATCAAGTTAAGCTGTGATAAATGAAAATATAATACCAAATAAATCAATAAAATGTATTATATACTTTATCTATCTATATCTATCTGTATCTCCATATCCATATCTAAAAAAGGAGATAGATGGAATATTTAAAATATGTAGTGATTACAGGGTGCCTGAGTGGCTCAGTCAGTTAAGCGTCTGACTCTTGATTTCAGCTCAGGTCATGATCTCAGGGTTGTGAGATCTAACCCCACAGTGGGCTCAGGGCTAAGTGGGGAGCCTGCTTGGGCTTCCCTCTATCCCTCTCCTTCTGCCCCCCTCCCCTGCACACTCATTTTCTCTCAAATAAATAAAATATTTGTATTTTATAATTTTATAAATATAAATATTTATAAAATATTTATACACACTGTGGCCAATTCGTGTGTGTGTGTGTGTGTCTGTGTGTATATATATGTGTGTGTATCTATATCTATAGATACATATATGTATCTATATGTATCTATATCTATAGATACATATATGTATCTATAGATACAGATATAGATAGTGTGTGTATCTATATCTGTAGATACATATATGTAGATATAGATATAGATATAGATAGATATCTATATATAGATATATACCTATATATAGATATAGATACATATATGTATCTATAGATATAGATATCTATTGGTTGCCACAGGCTGGGAGGAGGGAAAAATGGGGAGTTAATAGCTACAGAGTTTCAGTTTGGGAAGATGAAACAAGTTCTGAAAGCGGATGGTGGTGATGGTTGCACAACAATGTGAAGGTACTTGAAACCATGGACTGTACACTTTAAAATTATAGGATAGGTAAATAGGGAAAAAAAGAGATAATATAGAATATAAAAGGAAAAATGGTACATTTAAACATGAGCATAGTAATTTGATTTTATATTAAATATAAAAGAACTATACTCTGGACAAAAGGGAGCAATTCTTAGACTGGAAAATGTGAGAGAGAATAATGCAACTTTGAAAATCCCTAGTAGGCTAAAGGTAAAAAAGAGGGAAAACCCAACTGCTTAAATGAAGAATTCTAGAGGAAACGTCACTGCAAGTCATACAGAAATTTTAAAAATGATAACAGGACCTATGAATAATTTTAGTTAATTAATTTGAAAAGTCCATCAAGAGGGGCACCTGGGTGGCTCAGTGGGTGAAGCCTCTGCTTTCAGCTCAGGTCATAATCTCAGGGTCCTGGGATCAGGCTCTCTGCTCAGCAGATAAATAAATATATACAAGTGTATATATTTGTATATATACAAATAAAATCTTAAAAAAGAAAGTCCATCAAGATTTCCAAAACTAATATGAGAATCACAAGTAAACAATTTTTTGCATGAGTACTTTTTTCTTTTTATTTACATAATGAGAAAAAATAATAACTAATATGTATGCCATAAATTTCCAGGTATAGATAGGTTCATTAATTATTTTTTTAAAGATCTTTTAAAAATTTGTTTATTTGTCAGAGAGAGAGAGAGCAAGGACAAACAGGGGGAGCAGCAGGCAGAGGGAAAAACAGGCTCCCTGCTGAGCAAGGAGCCTGATGCAGGACTCAATCCCAGGACCTTAGGATCATGACCTGAGCCAAAGGCAGACACTTAACTGACTGAGTCACCCAGGAATCCTGGGTTCATTAATTATTTCTAACAAACATTGTATGAGAAATTGTACCAACGTTACATAAACTCTTCCCTAAATAGAGAAGAATGGCTTTATGAGGTCTCTCTAAACCTTATAGCAAGACCCAACATTTAAAAAAAGTCCATCCTAAATACAGATGCAAAAATTCTTATCCAAATAGCATCAATTCTGGGACTTCTGGTTTCCAGGCTCTCATGTGAGAAGCTTGGAAGTTGTTACTCCATTCTAACAACAAATAAAAATCTAAATAACCTGAAAAATCAATAGTTCTCCCATCTGTAAAATAAATGAGGTCACAATGCAGTAGCTACCCCCTAAACTGGAGACACCAAAAGATGAATACAGAGAATCAGAACTTACCAAATAGGTAGTAGTCTCTGCAGAAACCAATGCTGGAGTAGGAAAACCTGAACATAACTACTGCTTTTCAAAATGACACTGCCAATTCTAGCCAATGTAGTGAGTCAATAAAGGAAATACAAGATATACAAATTAGAAAGGAAGAAATAAATCCGTCTTTGTTCATAGGTAACATGATCATCTATGCAGGAAATGCAAAAGATTCAACAACAACAACAAAAATGTTGTAACCAATAAGTGATAATAGCAAATTTGTAGAATACAATGTCGATATACAGAAGTCATTTGCTTCCCTACATAGTAGCAGTTAACAAGTGGAATTTGAAATTAGAAACAATATGACATTTATATTGTCACTCCCAAAAGACTAAATACTTCAGGATAAATCCAACAGAATATGTTCAACGTGTATATGAGAAAAACTACAAGACCGATGAAATAAATCAAAGAAGTAAATACATGGAAAGATATTCCATGCTCATGGAATGGAATATTCAGTATTATCAAGATGTTGATTCTTCTCAACTTGATCTGTAGATTCAACAAAATCCCAGTAAGTTATTTTATGGATATTGACAAACTAATTCTAAAATTTACAGGTAAATTTAGAAAGGTAAAAAAAAAAAAAAAAAAAAAAAAAAAGAAAGAAAGAAAGAAAAAAGAAAGAAACCCAGAATAACCAACTCAGTATTGAAGGAGAAGATGGATGAATGACCCCAGCTGACTTCAAGACTTACTATAAAGCTTTAGTAATCAATACAGTGTGGTATTTATGAAAGAATAGACAAATCAGTAGAACAGAATAGAGAACCCAGAAATAGATGAACATAAATACCGTCAAGTGATCTTTGACAAAGGAACAGGTAATGCAATGGAACACAGAGTCTTTTCCACAGTGATGTAGGAACAATTGTAGATCTATATGCCAAAAAATTAATCTAGACAAAAAGTTTACATGCTTCACAAAATTAATTAAAAAGATGGGTCATGGATTGAAAACAGAAGAAATTGTAAAAACTCCTAGAAAATAGCATAGGAGAAAACCTGGATGATTTTGGGTATAGTGATGACTTCTTAGATATAACACCGGAGGCATAATCTATGTCAGTTAAATACAAGGGAAACCCCATAAAGCTATCAGAGGCTTTTTCAACAGAAATTTGTCAAGTTAGGAGGGAGTGGTACAATATATTCTAAGTGATGAAAGGAAGAAAATCTGTGGCCAAGAGTACTCTATCCAGCAAGGCTGTCATTCAGGAGAGATAAAGAATTTCCCAGACAAATAAAAGTTAGAGGCTTGATCCCAGAGCCCCAGAAGATGACCTGAGCCAAAGGCAGTTGCTTAACCAACTGAGCCAACCAGGCACCACCTGACGAAATAGACTTTATTATTTTTTTCTTCAAAATGGCTTTAAAACAAAGATTGTAACAAGAGACAAAGAAAGACACTATCTAATAATAGAGGGGACAATCCAACAAGAAGATATGACAATTTTAAATATTTATGCACCCACCATGGGAGCATCCAAATACATAAACATAGAGGAACTAATTAGTAGTAATACAATAATAGTAGGGAACTTTAAAAGATCATCCAAACAGAATATCAACAAGGAAACAATGGTTTTGAATGACATGCTGGACCACATGAACTTAACAGATATATTCAGAACATTCCATCCTAAAACAGCAGAATAAATATTCTTTTTAAGTACACATGGGACATTCTCCAGACTAGACCACATACTGGGCCACAAAACAAATCTCAACAAATTCAAAAAGATCAAAATCATACTGTGCATCTTTTCTGACAACTCTGTGAAAACCGAAATTAACCAACAAAACAAAACAAAACAAAAAAAAACAAAAAACAAACCTGGAAACAATAAATGGGTCAACCAAGAAATCAAAGAATATACTGAAAATTATGTGGAGAAAAATGAAAATGAAAACACAAGGTACAAAATCTCTGGGATGTGGCAAAAGCAGTTCTAAGAGGGAAGTTTATAGCAATATAGATCTACCTCAAAGACCAAGAAAAATCTCAAAACAGCCTAACTTACACCTAAAGGAGCTGGGAAAAGAACAAATGAAACCCAAAATTATCAGAAGGAAGGAAATAATAAATACTAGATCAGAAATAAATGATATAAAAACTAAAACAAAGAATAATAGATCAGATCAATGAAACCAGGAGCTGCTTCTTTTAAAGATCAATAAAATTGATAAACCTCTAAGCCAGACTCATTTAAAAAAAGAGGACTCAAATAAAATCACAAAGGAAAGTGGAGAAAGAACAATTAACACTACAGAATTACAAACAACTGTAAGAGAATATTATGTAAAATTATGTTCTAAAAAAATTGGACAACCTAGAAAAAATGGATAAATCCTAGAAACATAACCTACCAAAATGAAGCAGGAAATACAAAATTTGAATAGACATTGCCAGTAATGAAATTGAATCAGTAATCAAAAAACTCCCAACAAACAAAGCTCTGGGATCAGATGGCTTCACAAGTGAGTTCTACCAAACATTCATTCATTCATTCATTCATTTCTTTATTTGTAAAGACTTATTTATTATAGGGAGAGAGAACATGAAGGGGAAGGACAGAAGGAAGGGGAGAGTCTCAAGCAGACTCCATGCTGAGTGTGAAGCCCTACTCAGGCTCCATCTCACAACCCTGAGGTCATGACCTGAGATATCGACCTGAGCCAAAACTAAAAGTCACATACTTAACCAACTGTCACACCTAAGTGCCCCAAATTCTACTAAACATTTAAAGAAGAGTTAATACTTATTCTTCTCAAACTATTCCAAAAAATAGAAGAGGAAGGAAAACTTATATATTCATTCAAAAAAAAAAAGAAGAGGAAAAAAACTAGTGGGATTTATTCCCAGGATACAAGGGTGGTTCAATATTTGCAAAACAGTCAATGTGATTCATCACATCAGTAAGAGAAAGGATAAAAAACATATGACTTCATTAGATGAACAAAAGCATCCGACATGGTGCTACATCCATTCATGATTTAAAAAAAAAATTAAAAAAACAAAACAAAACAAACAAACAAAAACTCTGCAAAGTAAGTGAAGACATATCTCACCATAATAAAAACCTTATCTGAAAAACCCACAGTGAACCTCATACTGAATGGGGAAAAACTGAGAGCTTTTCCCCCAGCTCAGGAATAAGACAAAGATGTCCACTCTCTCCACTTTTATTCACCATAGTACTGGAAGTCCTAGCCATAACAATAAGACAAGAGAAAGGAGTAAAAGGCATTCATATTGATAAAAAAGAAGTAGAACTTTCACTATTTACAGATGCCATGGTATTATATACAGAAAACCCTAAAGAGTCCACAAAAAACAAAACAAAACAAAACAAAACAAAAAAAAACAAAACACACACACACACACACACACACACACAAAATCCCCAAAACTATAAGAACTGATAAATGAATTTGGTCAAATCATAGGATATAAAATTAATGTACAGAAATCTCTTGCATTTCTATGCACTAATAATAAAGTGGGGAAAAGATAAAATTAAGAAAACAATTCAATTTACGATTGTACCAAAAATAATAAAATACCTAGGAATAAATTTAACCAGGGCGAAGAACCTGTACTCTGAAAACTATGTAACATTGATCAATGAAATTGAAGACAACACAAACAAATGAAAAGACATTCCATACTTATGGATTGGAAGAACAAATACTGTTAAAATGTCTACACTTCTCAAAGCAATCTGCACATTTAATGCAGTCCCTAGTAAAATACCAACAGCATTTTTCACAGAACTAGAACAATTCTAAAATTTGTATGGAACCAAAAAAGACCTGGAATAACCAAAGCAAACTTGAAAAAGAAAAACAAAACAAATGAACAAATGAATAAAAAGAGAGACTAACCAAGAAACAGACTCTTAACTATAGAAAACAAACTGATGGTTACGAGAGGAGAGGTAGGTGGGGGGATTGGTGAAATAGCTGATGGAGATTAAAGAGTACACTTTTCATGACAAGTCCTGAATAATATATAGAATTTTTAAAAAAGATTTTATTTAGGGGTGCCTGGGTGGCTCAGTGGGTTAAAGCCACTGCCTTCAGCTCAGGTCATGATCCCAGGGTCCTGGGATGGAGCCCTACATTGGGAGGGAGCCTGCTTCCCCCCTCTCTCTGCCTGCCTCTATGCCTACTTGTGATCTCTGTCTGTCAAATAAATAAATAAAATCTTTAAAAAAAAGATTTTATTTATTTATCTGACAGAGAAAGAGAGACAGTGAGAGAGGGATCACAAGCAGGGGAGTGGGAGAGGTGAAGCAGATTCCCCACTGAGCAGGGAGCCTGATGTGGGGCTCCATTCCAGGACCCTGGGATAATGACTTGAGCCAAAGGCTGACGCTCAACCGACTGTGCCACCCAGGTGCCCCTATAAGTAGAATTTTTGAATCACTATGTTGCATACCTTAAACTAATACAATACTGTGTTAAGTATACTGAAATTAAAATTAAAAAGCTTAAAGAAAAAAGAAAGAAAGAAAAAGAGAAGAAAAACAAAACTGGAGGTATCACAATTCCAGACTTCAAGTTATATTACAAAGTAGTAAAAATCAAAACAGTATGGTACTGGCACAAAGAAAACTCAGAAATAAACCCACAATTATATGGTCAACTAATCTTTGGCAAAGGAGGCAAAAATATGCAATGGATAAAAGACAGTCTTCTCAACAAAGAGTATTGGAAAAACTGGACAACTGCATGCAAAGGACTGAAACCAGCCCAGTTACACACCTTCACAAAAATAAATGCAAAGTGGATAAGGACCTAAATGTCAAACCATAAAAATCCTAGAAGAGAGCAGAGACAATGATTTCTCTGACATCAGCTGTAACATCTTTCTAGATGTGTCTCCTGAGATAAGGGAAACAAAGACAAAAATAAACATTGGTAATACATCCAAAGAAAAGCTTCTGCACAGCAAAGGAAACAACCAACAAAACTAAAAGAAACCCCACTGAATGGGAGAAGATATTTACAAATGACATATCTGATAAAGGGTTAGTATCCAAATTCTATAAAGAACTCAATGCCCAAAATACAAATAATCTGGTTAAAAAATGGGCAGAAGACATGAATAAACATTCTTTCAAAGAAGACATCCAGGTGGCCAACAGACACATGAAAAGATGCTCAGCGTCACTCATCATCAGGGAAATGCAAATGAAAACTACAGTAAGATATCCCCTCAGACCTGTCAGAATGGTTAAAATTCCCTCATACCTGTCAGAATGGTTAAAATCAATAACAAGAAACAACAGATTTTGGCGAGGACGCAGAGTAAGGCGAACTCTTGCACTGTTGGTGACAACGCAAACTGGTGCAGCCACTGTGAAACACAGTATGGAGGTTCCTCAAAAACTTAAAAGTAGAACTACCCAATGACCTAGCAATTGTACTACTGGGTATTTATCCAAAGAATACAAAAAGAGTAATCCAAAGGGATATGTACACCCCTATGTTTACTGCAGCATTATTTACAATAGCCAAATTATGGAAGTAGCCTAAGTGTCCATTGTTGGATAATGGATATATAAATTTATATATATAAATATATATATAATATATATAAATTTATATATATATATTATCTATATATAATATATATATATAAAATGGGAAATATATATGTAAGTATATATATATTTCCCATTTTTATATATATAAAATATATGTAAATATACATATATTTCCCATTTTATATATATATAAAATGGGAAATATATATATGTAAATATACATATATTTCCCATTTTTATATATATAAAATGTATATATAAAAACATATTTATATATATATATTTTATATATGTAAAATTTTATATATATAAAATGTATATATATAAATATATATAAAATTTTTTATATATATAAAATGGGAAATATATATATATTTACATATATATATATATATATTTACTTATTTCAGCCATTAAGAAGAATGAAGTCTTCCCATTTGCAACATGAATAGAGTTACAGAGTATAATGCTGAGTGAAATAAGCCAGTCAGAGAAAGACAAATAACAGGTGATTTCACTCATATGTGGAATTTAAGAACCAAAACAAAGGAAAAAGAGAGACAAACCAAAAAATAGGCTCTTAACTATAGAGAAGAAACATATAGTTAACAGAGGGGAGGTGGGTTGGGGGATGGGTGAAATTGCTTAGGTGATTCATAGTACAGTTATCTTGATGAGCACTGAGTAATATATGGTATTGTTGAATCACTATGTGGTACTCCTAAAACTAATATAACTGTATGTCAACTACAATGGAATTAAAATAAAAAAGGAATGGACCAAAGACCTTAACAGATACCTCAGCAAAAAGATACACAGTTGGCAAATAAGTGTACAAAAATACACTCACCATAACATGTCATTAGTGAAATACAAATTAGAACAACAGTGAGATATCACTACACACCTATCTAACTGGCCCAAATCCAGAACACTGCAAACACCAAATGCAAGTAAGGATGTAGAACAGTAGAAGTCTCACTGACTGCTGGTGGGAATGCAAAACAGTACAGCCACTTTGGAAGATAATTTGATAATTTCTTATAAAATATAACATACTCTTTCCAAATGGCCCAACAATCATGCTCCTTGGTATTTGCTCAAGGAGCTGAGAATTTTTGTTCACATAAGAACTGGCATACAGATGATTGTATTGGGTTTATTTTTAATTTCCAAAACTTGGAAACAAGGAAGATATTCAGGTGAGTGGATAAACAAACTGTAGTACATTCAGACAATGAGATATTATCTAGTGCTAAAGAAAAATGAGCTATCAAGCCATTAAAAGGCAGGGAGGATCTTAAATGTGTATTATTAAGTGAAGCAAAACAATCTGAAAAGGCTATATACTGTATAATTCCAACTATATGGCATGCCCTAAGAGGCAAAACTATAAAGACATTAAAGAAAGTGGTTGCCAGGTGTTATAAGTGAGGGGAAGATAAATAAGCAGGTTACAGAGGATTTTTCTGGCTGTAAAACTACACTGTATGGACATTGCTGCTATAAACATTCAGGTGCACCTGTCCCTTCATATCACTACATTTGTTTTTTTTTTTTTAAATTTTTTATTTATTTTCAGCGTAACAGTATTCATTGTTTTTTCACCACACCCAGTGCTCCATGCAATCTGTGCCCTCCCTAATACCCACCACCTGGTTCCCCCACCCTCCCACCCCGCCCCTTCAAAACCCTCAGGTTGTTTTTCAGAGTCCATAGTCTCTCATGGTTCACCTCCCCTTCCAATTTCCCTCAACTCCCTTCTCCTCTCCATCTACCCTTGTCCTCTATATTATTTGTTATGCTCCACCAATAAGTGAAACCATATGATACTTGACTTTCTCTGTTTGACTTATTTCACTCAGCATAATCTCTTCCAGTCCTGTCCATGTTGCTACAAAAGTTGGGTATTCGTCCTTTCTGATGGAGGCATAATACTCCATAGTGTATATGGACCACATCTTCCTTATCCATTCATCCGTTGAAGGGCATCTTGGTTCTTTCCACAGTTTGGCGACCGTGGCCATTGCTGCTATAAACATTGGGGTACAGATAGCCCTTCTTTTCACTACATCTGTATCTTTGGGGTAAATACCCAGCAGTGCAATTGCAGGGTCATAGGGAAGATCTATTTTTAATTTCCTGAGGAATCTCCACACTGTTCTCCAAAGTGGCTGCACCAGTTTGCATTCCCACCAACAGTGTAAGAGGGTTCCCCTTTCTCCACATCCTCTCCAACACACGTTGTTTCCTGTCTTGCTAATTTTGGCCATTCTAACTGGTGTAAGGTGGTATCTCAATGTGGTTTTGATTTGAATCTCCCTGATGGCTAGTGATGATGAACATTTTTTCATGTGTCTGGTAGCCATTTGTATGTCTTCCTTGGAGAAGTGTCTGTTCATATCTTCTGCCCATTTTTTAATATGATTATCTGTTTTGTGTGTGTTGAGTTTGAGGAGTTCTTTATAGATCCTGGATATCAACCTTTTATCTGTACTGTCATTTACAAATATCTTCTCCCATTCCGTGGGTTGCCTCTTTGTTTTGATGACTGTTTCTTTTGCTGTGCAGAAGCTTTTTATCTTGATGAAGTCCCAGAAGTTCATCTTTGCCTTTGTTTCCTTCGCCTTTGGAGACATATCTTGAAAGAAGTTGCTGTGGCTGATATCAAAGAGGTTACTCCCTATGTTCTCCTCGAGGATTCTGATGGATTCCTGTCTCACGTTGAGGTCTTTTATCCATTTCGAGTTTATCTTTGTGTACGGTGTAAGAGAATGGTCAAGTTTCATTCTTCTACATATAGCTGTCCAGTTTTCCCAGCACCATTTATTGAAGAGACTGTCTTTTTTCCACTGGATATTTTTTCCTGTTTTGTCAAAGATTATTTGACCATAGAGTTGAGGGTCCATATCTGGGCTCTCTACTCTGTTCCACTGGTCCATGTGTCTGTTTTTATGCCAGTACCATGCTGTCTTGGTGATCACAGCTTTGTAGTAAAGCTTGAAATCAGGTAACGTGATGCCACCAGTTTTATTTTTGTTTTTCAACATTTCCTTAGCAATTCGGGGTCTCTTCTGATTCCATACAAATTTTAGTATTATTTGCTCCAGCTCTTTGAAAAATACTGGTGGAATTTTGATTGGAATGGCATTAAAAGTATAGATTGCTCTGGGCAGTATAGACATTTTAACGATGTTTATTCTTCCCATCCAAGAGCATGGGATGGTCTTCCATCTTTTTGTGTCTTCTTCAATTTCTTTTAGGAGTGTTCTGTAGTTCCTCGAGTACAGATCTTTAACCTCTTTGGTTAGGTTTATTCCGAGGTATCTTATGGTTTTTGGTGCTATAGTAAATGGAATCGATTCTCTAATTTGCCTTTCTGTATTTTCATTGTTAGTGTGTAAGAAAGCCACTGATTTCTGGACATTGACTTTGTATCCTGCTACATTACTGAATTGCTGTATGAGTTCTAGTAGTTTGGAGGTGGAGTCTTTCGGGTTTTCCATATAAAGAATCATGTCATCTGCGAAGAGAGAGAGTTTGACTTCTTCCTTGCCAATTTGGATACCTTTTATTTCTCCTTGTTGTCTGATTGCTGTTGCTAGGACTTCTAATACTATGTTGAACAGGAGTGGTGAGAGTGGGCATCCTTGTCGTGTTCCTGATCTCAATGGGAAGGCTGCAAGCTTTTTCCCATTGAGGATGATATTTGCTGTGGGTTTTTCATAGATAGATTTGATGAAGTTCAGGAATGTTCCCTCTATCCCTATACTTTGAAGCGTTTTAATCAGGAACGGATGCTGGATTTTGTCAAAAGCTTTTTCTGCATCAATGGAGAGGATCATGTGGTTCTTCTCTCTTCTCTTATTGATTTGTTCTATCACATTGATTGATTTGCGAATGTTGAACCATCCTTGTAACCCAGGGATGAATCCTACCTGGTCATGGTGGATAATCTTTTTAATGTGCTGTTGGATCCTGTTTGCTAGGATCTTGTTGAGAATCTTAGCATCCATATTCATCAGTGATATTGGTCTGAAATTCTCCTTTTTGGTAGGGTCTTTGCCTGGTTTGGGGATCAGGGTAATGCTGGCTTCATAAAAAGAGTCTGGAAGTTTTCCTTCTGCTTCAATTTTTTGAAACAGCTTCAGGAGAATAGGTATTATTTCTTCTTTGAAAGTTTGATAGAATTCCCCAGGGAATCCGTCAGGTCCTGGGCTCTTGTTTTTTGGGAGGTTTTTGATCACTGCTTCAATCTCGTTACTAGATATCGGTCTATTCAGGTTGTCAATTTCTTCCTGGTTCAATTTTGGGAGTTTATAGTTTTCCAGGAATGCATCCATTTCATCTAGGTTGCTTAGCTTATTGGCATATAACTGTTGATAATAGTTTCTGATGATTGTTTCTACTTCCTTGGTGTTAGTTGTGATCTCTCCCTTTTCATTCTTAATTTTATTAATTTGGGCTTTCTCTCTTTTCTTTTGGATTAGTGTGGCCAATGGTTTATCGATCTTATTGATTCTTTCAAAAAACCAGCTTCTAGTTTCGTTGATACGTTCTACTGTATCTCTGGTTTCTACCTCGTTGATCTCTGCTCTAATCTTGATTATTTCCCTTCTTACGTGTGGAGTTGGTTTGATTTGTTGTTGATTCTCTAGTTCTTTAAGGTGTAGAGACAGCTGGTGTATTCTGGATTTTTCAATTTTTTTGAGGGAGGCTTGGATGGCTATGAATTTCCCCCTTAGGACCGCCTTTGCTGTATCCCATAGGTTTTGGAGTGAAGTGTCTTCATTCTCATTGGTTTCCATAAATTGTTTAAGTTCTTCTTTGATCTCCTGGTTGATCCAAGCATTCTTAAGCAAGGTGGTCTTTAGCTTCCAGGTATTTGAGTTCCTTCTGAACTTTTCCTTGTGATTGAGCTCCAGTTTCAAAGCATTGTGATCTGAGAATATGCAGGGAATCATCTCAGTCTTTTGGTATCGGTTGAGCCCTGATTTGTGACCCAGTATGTGGTCTATTCTGGAGAAGGTTCCATGTGCACTTGAGAAGAATGAGTATTCTGTTGTTTTAGGGTGGAATGTTCTGTATATATCTATGAGGTCCATCTGGTCCAATGTATCATTCAATGCTCTTATTTCTTTATTGATTTTCTGCTTCGATGATCTGTCTATTTCTGAGAGAGGCGTGTTAAGATCTCCTACTATTAATGTATTCATATCAATATGACTCTTTATCTTGATTAATAGTTTTCTTATGTAATTGGCTGCTCCCATATTGGGGGCATAGATATTTACAATTGTTAGATCATCTTGGTGGATAGTCCCTTTAAGAATGATGTAGTGTCCTTCTGTATCCCTGACTACCGTCTTTAGTTTAAAATCTAATTTATCTGATATGAGAATCGCTACCCCGGCCTTCTTTTGAGGCCCATTGGCGTGAAAGATGCTTCTCCATCCCTTCACTTTCAGTCTGGGTGTATCTTTAGGTTCAAAATGGGTCTCTTGTAGACAACATTTGGATGGGTCCTGTCGTTTTATCCAATCTGCAACCCTGTGTCGTTTTATGGGTGCATTTAGGCCATTCACATTGAGAGTGATTATTGAGAGATACGTTTTTATTGACATTGTGTTATCTTTGAAGTCTTTCTTTCTGTCGATTGTCTCTATATTTCTGTTCAATGCTATTCTTAGGATTTTTCCTCTTTTATAGAACCCCCCTTAATATTTCCTGCAGTGTCGGCTTGGTGGTTGCATAGTCTTTCAAGCCTTGCCGGTCTTGGAAACTCTTTATCTCTCCATCCATTTTGAATGTCAGTCTTGCTGGATAAAGTATTCTTGGCTGCATGTTCTTCTCATTTAGTGCCCTGAATATATCTTGCCAGCCCTTTCTGGCTTGCCAGGTCTCTGTGGACAGGTCTGACGTTATTCTGATGGGCTTTCCTCTGTATGTAAGGAGCTTCTTTGTCCTAGCGGCTTTCAAGAGATTGTATCTACAATTATGATTCCTCAATTTTACTATGAGGTGCCTGGATGTTTTTTTTGAATTTATAATCTTGGGGGGGGGACCTTTCTACTTCTAGTACATGAACACTTGTTCCATTCGCAAGATTGGGAAAATTTTCATGAAAAACTTGTTCCACTATATCTTCTAGACTTCTTTCTTTCTCCTCCCCTTCAGGGATTCCAATAATTCTGACGTTGGAACGTTTCATGGCATCATTTATTTCCCTGATTCTGTTTTCGTGGCTTCTAAGCTGTTTGTTCCAGGCTTCCTCCTGATCCTTTCTCTCTATTTGTTTGTCCTCCAGATCACTAATTCTATCTTCTGTCTCAGTTACCCTAGCTTTTAGAGAATTTAGATTAGATTGGAACTCATTGAGAGCGTTGTGAACCTCATCCCTGGTGGCCTTCAGCTCTGCCCTAACATTATGAACCTCCTCTCTGGTCGCTTTCAATTCTGCCCTAATCAATTCTGTTTGGTCATCCATGGCTTTCTCCAACCTAGCTATTGCCTGGATAATTGTTAGCCTGAATTCTCTTTCTGACATATTGTCTATGTTGATAGCCGTTAGCTCTGTTGCAGAAGGCCCATCCTCTGTATTTTTCTTCTGTTGGGGATTCCTCCTCCTAGTCATTTTGGTGAGAGATGACTGGACAGATGTAGCTGGATGTATTGACCGTGGTGCAGTCAAGGTGCACCCTGGAACGCTTCTGAGCACTCAGGATTCCCCACCCAAATGAGAGAAAAAAGAAAAGAAAAAGAAAAAAGAGGGAGAGAGAGAGACAGGAAAAAAAGGGGAGATAAAAGTGAAGGTTCAGCCCAAATGGGCCCCAGGGTAAGGTTTATGACGTATACAAACAAAAACAGACAAACAAAAAGACTGATAAAAGTATATGACGAGAGAAAATATATATATATATAAGCAAAAAAAAGGAGGAGCCTCGTCAAGAAGAACCCCAAGTATAAGATTTATATACTATCCGGACAAACATAAATACACAGAGACACTGGCAGAAGAAAAAGATGGGAGCATGGTTATAGATTCTCGGTGTGGGCGAGGAAGGTTATTTTGATTCTTCCTGGATGTATCTTGATATCTTTGTTAAAGGACTCAACTTTCCTAAGAAAAAGGGGGCTTAAAAATTGGTTCACCTATAGGGGTAGCATTGCTTGGAGAAAGGGGATTACCTTGAAGTTTAACTCTATATGAATATTAGAAGATAAAAATAAAAAAGGAATAAACTGGACTAAACTAAATTAAAAATTTTTTTAAAAATTAAGAAAATAGAAAAGCAAAAGAAAAACACATGTGTATGTATCAAAAAATTCAGGTTAGAAGTTTATCATGGAATTTGATGTACTGGACATCTCACTGTGATGGTAAATAGGTTAAAAAATTATCTATATAAAAAAAGAAAAAAAATGAACCAGAATAGTGGGAAAGAATTAAAAATAAAAGTTGTATCTATGAAGTAGTGGTGGTTGTTCTCTTGTAGTCTTTTTTTTTTTTTCCTGATTTGTTTTCTGGGGGAGGGGGCTGCCACGTGGGTTTTCAGTCAATGATGTTCCCTGAGTTAAGTCCTCCCGACCCCCTCAAGGGGGTGGGCTCTGAGAAAAACGTTTTTTTTCAGGTTTTTGTTCTCTGGAGGTTTTTATGTTTGTTCACTTCTTTTCTCTCGCCTTGACAGCTTTTGATGGTTTTTGGAGGTTTAGAGGAAAGAAAACTGCACCCCAACCTCCCTCTCAGAGAGAAGCCTCAGTCTGCTCTCCTGCAGGTGCTGCAGCCGCTGGGCCGCTGGCAGAGCAGGTTCTGAGTCACGGTCCCTGGGGACGCAGGATCTCCTGCTTGTACACAAAACCAAGGCAGCTGTGGCTGTCTGGGCAGCTCCAGACCGCCAGAGAGGTTCCAAGCAGCGATCGCACACTGAGATTTTCCCGCTGGCTGGGGCTAAGAGCTCAGGGCTTGCGCGCACCTCTCCCAGGGGATGGTTTGGGGCGCGGCGCCTCCAGCTCTATCGGCTCTATCGCCGCGTGGGTCTATCGCCGCGTGGGTCCCAGAACACCAGGCTGGGCGTGCACCTCTCTCAAGGGAGGTTGAGGCACGCGCGCATCTCCAGTAAGGTGCGCGTTCTGCCGTCTGGTGTGGCTCCCAGCCCCTCACGGGAGCCGGACTCCACCCGTTCTCGGGCGCATTGGCGGCTCCGGGACAAAGACCAGGTTTCTCCGCCGCACTCTCCGGCTCAGCGCCAGGGGAGGCTGCCCTGGGTCTGGGGACTTAAGCCCCTATCCCTATCCGCCCCGATTCCCACAATTTCCCCGCTCGAGTCTTTGCTCTTTTGAGTGCTTTCAACAAGACTCCAAGTTAATGCTGGTCCCCAGATGCCGGGCACTCTCGTATTGGGGTATTATTTTCCAGTCGGTCGCCTCTGGTGGCTCCCTCCCCCTTTTGTTTATCTTCCGATATCAGTCCGACGTTCCCACTCCACTTTACCTGCCCACTGGCGTCTTCTGGCCCCCGTAGAGATCCAGACGTGTATAATTTTGATCTCAGGCTGATTTCATGGGTGATCGGAGTTCTTTGGTAGGTAATCAGCTCACTTTAGGGTGCAGGTTGAAAAGGCGCCTCCTCCTACTTCCCCGCCATCTTGTCTCCCCCCACTACATTTGTATTTTTAGTGTAAATACCCAGTAGTGCAATTGCTGGGTCATAGGGGAGCTCTTTTTCAACTTTTTGAGGAACTTCCATACTGTTTTCCAGAGTGGTTGCACCAGGTTGCATTCACACCAGCAGTGTAGGAGGGTTCCCTTTCTCCACATCCTTGCCAGTATCTCTCATTTTCTGACTTGTTAATTTTAGCTATTCTGACTGGTGTGAGGAGGTATATCACTGTGGTTTTGATTTGTATTGCCCTCATGCTGAGTGATGTTGAGCACTTTTTCATGTGTCTGTTGGCCATTTGGATGTCTTCTTTGCTGAAATGTCTGTTCATGTCTTCTGCCCATTTGCTGATTGGGTTCTTTGTTCTTTGGGTGTTCTTTGGGTATAAGTTCTTTGTGGATTTTGGATACTACCCCTTTTATCTAATATGTTCTTTGTGAATATCTTCTACCATTCTATCAGTTGTCTTTTGGTTTTGTTGGCTGTTTCCTTTGCTGGGCAAAAGCTTTTGATCTTGATGAAGTCCCAATAGTTCATTTTTGCCCTTGCTTCCCTTGTCTTTGGCGATGTTTCTAGGAAGAAGTTGCTGCAGCTGAGGTCGAAGAGGTTGCTGCCTGTGTTCTCCTCAAGGATTTTGATGGATTCCTGTCTTACATTAAGGTCTTTCATCCATTTTGAGTCTATTTTTGTGTATGGTGTAAGGAAGTGGTCCAGTTTCATTCTTCTGCATGTGCCTGTCCAATTTTCCCAACACCATTTGTTGAAGAGACTGTGTTTTCTCCATTGGACATTCTTTTCTGCTTTGTCAAAGATTAGTTGACCATAGAGTTGAGAGGGTCCATTTCTGGGCTCTCTATTCTGTTCCATTGATCCGTGTGTCTGTTTTTGTGCCAATACCATACTGTCTTGATGATTACAGCTTTGTAATAGAGCATGAAGTCTGGAATTGTGATGCCACCAACTTTGGTTTTCTTTTTCAACATTCCTCTGGCTATTTGGGGTCTTTTCTGGTACCATATAAATTTTAGGATTATTTGTTCAATTTCTTTGAAAAAAATTGATAATATTTTGATAAGGATTGCATTAAATGTGTAGATTGCTTTAGGTAGCATAGACATCCACAATATTTGTTCTTCTAATCCATGAACATGGAACATTTTTCCATTTCTTTGTGTCTTCTTCAATTTCTTTCATGAGTACTTTATAGTTTTGTGAGTACAGATTCTTTGCCTCTTTGGTTAGTTTATTCCTAGGTATCTAATGGTTTTTGGTTCGATTGTAAATGGGATCAAGTCCTTAATTTCTCTTTCTTCTGTCTTATTGTTAGTGTATAGAAATGCAACTGATTTCTGTGCATTGATTTTATATCCCGACACTTTACTGAATTCCTGTATGTGTTCTAGCAGTTTTGGATTGGAGTCTTTGGGTTTTCTACATAAAGTATCATATCATCTGCAAAGAATGAGGGTTTGACTTCTTCTTTGCCGATTCAGATGCCTTTAGTTTCTTTTTGTTGTCTTATTGCTGAGGCTAGGACTTCTAGTACTGTCCGATAGCACTGGTGATAGTGGAAAGAACCTAGATGTCCATCAATAGATGGATGGATAAAGAAGATGTGGTATATATATACAATGGAATACTATGCAGCTATCAAAAAACCTGAAATCTTGCCACTGCAAATGGATGGAACTAGAGGGTATTATGATAAGCGAAATAAGTCAATCAGAGAAAGACAGTTATCATATGATCTCTCTGATGTGAGGAATTTGACAGGCAGGGCGGGTGGTTGTAGGGGTTAGAGAGGGGAAAAAAATGAAACCAAATGGGATCAGGGGGGAGATAAACCATAAGAGACTCTTAATCTCATGAAACAAACTGAGGGTTGCTGGGGTGTGGGGGAGTAGGGATAGGGTGGCTGGGTTATGGACATTGGGGAGGGTGTGTGCTCTGGTGAGTGTGAAATGTGTAAACCTGATGATTTATAGACCTGTACCCCTGGGGAAAATAATAACATTGCATCTTAATAAATAATACATTACATGTTAATAAAAAAACTATACTATATGATACTTTAATAATGGATACATGTCATTATACATTTGTCTAAATTCACAGAATGTACAACACCAAGAGTGAACCATAATATAGTGTAAGCTGTGGACTTTGAATGACAATGATGTGTCAGTATAGGTTCATCAGCTGTAACCCATATACCATCCTGGTCAGAGATTTTTATAATGGGGATGCTAGCCATGTGTGGGGGCATTGGGGATATGGGAAATCTCTTTACCTTAAGCTCAATTTTACTACAAACCTAAAACTACTCTAAAAAAAAAAAAGTCTATTAAAAATATTATCAAACTTAACCTAATGATATACAAAAACAGTAATACATCATGTCTAAGTGAGATTTCCCTACAGTGAAATGAATCAATGAAATTTGTCACATCAGAAGAGAAAAGAACAAAAAGTACATTGTTTATCTCATGAATGCATGAAAAATCTCTTTGCAAAATTTAAGAAGAAACTATGATTTCAATAACAATTTTCACTAAAGGAGAAATAAAAAGCAAAGATTTCAACTGGATTGTTAAAATCAAAGAGCTAACATCATACTTAATGGTCAAATAACTATATACCCTCCCAGAGTTTGGGAGCATGTAAAAAATATCTGTTTTCACCACTTCTATTTAAACTTGTACTGGAGATCCTCTGCAGTGACTTAAGGCATGGAAAAGAAATGAAAGGCATAAAATTTAGAAAGAAAACATGAAAGTATTTTTGTTCACTCAGGATATGATATTAACATAGCAAATTTTAAGGAATTTATGAATAAGCTACCAGAACTAATATATGAATTAGGCAATTCTGCAGAATACAGGTCCAATGTACAAAAAGATGCATTTCTAAACACTAGCAACAAATCATTGGGGAAGTGAATTTTAAAATATTACTCATAATTAGCATCAAAATATAAAATAATTAGAAATAAAGGTAATGAAAACTGTGGAAGACCTCTACAGTGAAAATCAAAACAGGCTGCAGGGAGAAATAATGAACAACCTAATAAATGAAGAGATACATCATAACAATTAATTTAAAGATGTAAAGTTCTTAAGACATCCATTCTCCATGAAAAGATCTATAGATTGACTGTCATGCCAGTCACATTTCTAATAGTGCTTACCTATAGAAACTGACAAGATCATTATAAAAATTAGAAAGACAACCTGGTATAGCCAATCTTAGAGAACATATTTGGAGGACTGATTTTAAGATTTACTATAAATCTACAGAATAAAGATACTGTTTTATTAATAAGAGACCAATGAATTTATAGAACAGAGGGGAGAGTCTAGACACAATCTGCACATATTTGGTCAAAGGACTTTTCAGGAAGACTAAGCATACAAGTCATGTAGATAATTCAGTAGGATAACATTTCTTTTAAAAAATGGTGCTGGAACAATAGTATATGAATTTGAGGGAAAAATTCACCTGACTCCTACCACATACCACATACAAAATATTATTTTGAGATAAATCATAAATCTAAATATAAAATATAAAGCTATAAAATTTCTGGAAAATAAAAAGAGAATATCATCATGATCTCGGGTAGACAAATATTTCCTGGATATCCAAAGCATTAATCACAAAAGACAAATTGAATTTCATTAAATTAAAACTGTTAGGGTCTTAAAAGATACCACTTTTAAACATAAAATTGCAGAGCCACATTCTAGGAGAAAATACTCATTTTAAAGGACTTATAGGTATAATATATAAATCACTCCTTTATCTCAGTGATAAGACACAAATAACCCTATAAAATGGGCACAGGACTTTCTGAATTAAAAAAATTAAGTGAGAATATATTCAACTACACCACTGAGATACCATAATACACCCAATAAAATGGCTAAGATTAAAATAACTAGTATTACCAAATGTGGATAATGGCATGGAATTACTGGATTTCCACTTATAGGTGGAATGTATGATGGTTTCAACCTCTTTGGGAAAAAATTTTTGCCGTTCCTTATAAAGTTAAACGTTTACCCATTTGTTCCATTACTTGACATTGTACCAAGCTAGATGAAAATCTACATCTCCAAAACTATTTATAATAGAATATTCATAGCTTTATTCATAAAAGCAAAAAGACTCGTAACAACCTGAAATGCCTATCAATAAAGCACAAAGAAATTCTGATATATTCATACAATGGAATAGTACAGAGCAATAAAGTAGAACAAACTATTGATGCATGCAAAAAAATGGAAAAACCTCAAAAGCGTTATGCTGAGTAAAAAAAAAAATAATAAAAAATAATAAAAGCCAGATACCAAAATATACATGCTCCATGATACCGTGTGTTATGAACTTAAAGAACAGATCTTTCTACGATGGTGGAAATGAGTTGTGCGTACTGGGTGAGGGATGCCTCCAAAGGAATAGAAGGGAATTTTCACAGTAGTGGTAACAAGGGACTGTATTTTTGTTAAAATCTATTGAATTATATATTTATTCACTTAAAATTTACATCTATATTTTAAAAGGACAAAAATTGTGTTATTTAATGTTTTTTAAGGACAAAAAGAGCCAAGATTGTATTTCTCACAAGTCTTCCTGCAACTTCCTTTAGAAAAGGTCTAATCAGGGACGCCTGGGTGGCTCAGTTGGTTAAGCGGCTGCCTTCGGCTCAGGTCATGATCCCAGCGTCCTGGGATCGAGTCCCACATCGGGCTCCTTGCTCAGCAGGGAGCCTGCTTCTCCCTCTGCCTCTGCCTGCCTCTCTGTCTGCCTGTGCTCACTCTCTCTGACAAATAAATAAACAAAATCTTCAAAAAAAAAAAAAAAAGAAAAGGTCTAATCAATCTTGTCATACTTATCAGGTTAGGAGATGTCCACCCATGATAATCATTCCTGTTTCCCAAAGTCCTGGTAGGTCAGTAACTCCAAAGATTATGAATTTGAATTTGATTGAATTTTGAATACACCATCTATATCATTTTGGGAAACAATGACTGAGTCTGAAAATGGATGTGATATTTGATTATAATTAGAAATTATTTCTATTCTATTGTATATGATAATAGTATTCAGATTTTTCAGAAAATGTTCTTTTTAAGAAATGCATTCTTAAAAAATAAAAAATTAATTAATAAAATCATAACCAGTAAAGATAAAATATTAGGGGTAAAAAGGCATAATTTATTTATTATACATTACCACATTTTAGGAAAAATCATGCAAATTAAACATGACAAAATATTAATTATCAAACCTAGATGGTGGTTATATGGACATTGGTTATACTTTCCTCTCTGATATTTCTTGGTAGAATGAAATATAAATTTAAAAAATTGAAGAACAGGTATCTTTTCTCTAAGACGGTTCTACTAACAACTGTATGTCCTTTAGTTTCTATAAATGCTTCAGTAATCAATTTTTTTCACGATTCAAAGCAGCATAAATGAAATTTTTAAATTCCCATTATTATATGTCATGCTGGCTTTCCCTTTTTACTGTCGCCCCCAGGAAGCTCAAATGTAAGCAAGCATTATGTATCATTTCAGTACCTTTGCCTTAGCCCACTGTTTTTCATGAAGACAAATATTGGAATCATTATGGAGTTTCTAAAGTGTTCATTCCTTCAATAGTTTTGTTATATTTCTCACCAAAGAAATGTTCTTTCCTTGATGGAGGAGTATGTATCTTGGAAAATTACTTCCCAGGTGACTCTAGTTTGCCAGCTCCATCTCCTCCCTGGCTCCTGGTCAAGAACTTGGCAAGTCTTGTGTGAATTTTCTGGACCTATATCCTTTATTTGCTGGCTCATATTTATTTTCTTTGGAAATTTGGTTTTATTCGGTATAGGCTTTCTACTGCAAGCAGCACCACTTCTCTGTAGAAGTGAGTGATATAATGAAAGAACACGTGAGTGAAGCGTTCAATGAGTCGGTGAATGAATGACTGAGGGAGCAGGTCTGTGGTGCTCTATTTCTTGTTGGGCTGTACAAAAGTGTTATCCCTCCTACCTATGGAAAAATGAAGAATTTTGACCGGAATTTGACAGTGAACAGGTGCTTTTGCATGAAAAAAATAATCACTTTTCTACAATAGCTTTATTTCATACCACATGTAGTCAGCAGTACCAGACTTAGAAAATCGTTTCTCCTAGATCAAGTAATACTTCTGTCTTGGTTTTCTTTTTCGTTAGTTTCTCTGTGTTTCTGATGAACTTTTTTCTGGTTTCTGCTACAGTGAGAGCTCCTTTCCTTACCAGGGTTCCTGGGCTCATCTGAAGGGTATATGGATTCTTTTTTTTTTTTTTTTTTTCCTGAAGGTGTTCAGGGGCAGTGAAGACATATCATCAGGCTAATGTTAGGCAGTCTTTCATTTGTAATCAATGTTAGAACCAGGAAACTTCAGCCTGACCACTGTCATAGGCTCCACCACACTGACCGTCCCCTTCAAAGCCAGTGATCAGGAGCAGTGCCATTTCTCTGAACAACTGAAATATCCATGGTTCCTTTAAGTGTATTTAAAATTGCACCAGCAATGAGGTTATTGACAGATGAATAAGAATTTTTATTTACTTGATCTTCTCTGTAGCAGAATGGATGAATTTACCTTTTGCATTTCTTTCTCCCAAATAACCTACAGGCAGGGCATTTAGCAGATGGTGGTAGTCTGAGAATTTCAGACCATGGAGTGCAAAGAGCAAACATGTTTGGTGGTGTCACAAAGTAGACTTATTCTCTGATTTGGTGGTGTCACAAAGTAGATACTGTGGAGGAAACAGTGTCTTAATAAGACTCCCTGATGGATTAATTTGGACCAAGATCATTCCATTAGCTAAAGATGGTCCAAGATTCTGCCCAGATCCTCCCAAAGGAGGTAGTGAAGAGTGGCAATTGAAAGCACTTGTTCTGAAGTAAGATGAACTTAGATATGAATCCTAATTTTCCCAGTAGTACCTTTCTAAAAGTAGCTTTTCCTGTTTGAATTCCAGGTTATAAGACCCTCATAAATAACCCAATAGATAGTAATAATGGTAATATGCAATCATATATTAATGATTAGTAATAAGTAATAATAATAATAGTAATGGCAATTCTAGTAATAATACATCTATTGAGTTCAATTTTGGTCATGTTGAAGATACAAAATGAATTGCATATTCACCCTGCGTTCATAGAAATACAGTCTAACTAGAGAGAGAAAGCATGTGATATCTGCCTTCTAAAGCAGTTGAGGATTATATGAGATAATATGTGTGAAGTGCAGTCCAGTGCCTGATGGCTATGCCCATGATACATAACCATGACACATTTTGGCAAATGTTAACTTCAAGAAGACATTCAAATAATGTGACTTGGGAATCAGAGGGTGAACAAGAACTTCCCATTTACACGATCAAGGGGGTAAGTGTGATATGCTAGGCTCAGCGCACGAAGACAGGAGGAAGTAGACCTTATATTTAGAGATGCAGACTGAAGGGAGTTAGTGTTGCAGTGATGGGCAACGAGAACATGCAGGAATTTTCGTGGCAGAGACTAGCAATTTGAAAGATAGAATAGAATACTCTAGGCTTAAGAACATCACTATTTTATACTTGAAGAGGTATTTAAAGCTCACAAGGATTTTTCACACTTATTTTCTTTCTCTTTTATTAATTATTTATTTTATTTTTGAGAGAGAGAAAGAAAGAGCACAGGGGGAGGGGCAGAGGGCCAGGGAGGTTAGAGAACCTCGAGCAGACTCCCCGCTGAGCACAGAGTCCGACACCTGGCTAGATCTCAGGACTCAGACTATGACCTGAGCCAGAACCAAGATTTGGACGCTTAACTGACTGAGCCACGCAGGTGCCCCTTATACTTATTTTCTTATCAAATACAAGTTGGATAAATTTACTATCCCAATTTTCAGATGAAGAAATGAAGACCTGTGACTCTGTGTGTTTTGCCCAAGTTTACTGAACTCGAAGTGACAGAGGCATGCTTTTGCTTTCCAGTGCAGTGCTGGTTCAGTGTGTTTCTGTGCAACAGGGCTGCTTTCTTTAAGCATGCTAACAAGAAATGACAGCCAGCATTGATATTAATCTTTTAGTGATGGCAGGATACCAGCACATGATGGTATCTCCAAAATGAAATATTAGCTGAGCCATGGGCTTTCTGTTTAAGGGCTGCCTGGAACCACAGGCAATACAGAGAATGAAAACAGCAAATTGAAAACAAATTCCATAGCTCTTGCAGAAGTTTGCAAAAGCCATCTATACATGGGGAGTGAGTAATAAGTTTTCTACTGTCTGTTAGCAACAATAAGCCTGAACACTGAGTGGTAGATACTCCATTTCACTTTGAAATCAACTTTAATTTGCATTTAGAGCCAACTTGCATAACTTTCATGCTTCAGGCTCACCTGTGGACATACATCTATGGGTAATTTCTGCATTATATCTTTATGGGAGCCACAGTTTATCCTTTACTAATAAGATCCATTACATGTTCTTTAAAGACCTTTCCTTCTGCACTGGTTACATTCTAGGTCCTTGTCTTTACAAAATAAATTTTCTAACCTGGGATACTGTTTTTTAATGATGGAGTTGAGATCTCCTTGCCTTTTGAAAAATCAGTTCAAAATACCATGCCACATACCATGGAAATGGAAAGTCCTTGCCAGGTTTTCTGCAAATTCCTAAGGAAGATGGAGTATGAAATAGGAAAGAGCTTTGTTATCATGGCCATTAAGACAGCCTGACTAAGTTTATGACCTACCTAACTTACTATCCTGCATTTGCAGATTCTGGTCCATCCTGCACTGCCACAGACCATTTTATTCCCAATATAATAATATATATTATTTATATAATACAGCCATGTTTTCCCAACTCCATACCAAAACTACTTGCCCAAAGTATTTCTTTTTTTTTTTTTCCAGTGATTCTATTTCTGTTAATCTTGCATCATGATATTACATGTCCCGAGAGTCTCACTTTCACTTGGGCCTCACTCTCAGGAAGTTTGCCAAGCCCATTAAAAAAAAAAAAAAAAGTCCCAAACCTTAAGGAAGCTCTGTAGCAAATTTTAAAGATATTAGCATTTCCCTTCACTACAAAGCCATTTGGTACTTAACAAGAAGCATGGGACCCTGACAGCTGGTTGTTGAGCAGATACAACTTTGAACATTTTCTGTGTCATTAAGTGTTCTTACACAACATCATTTTTAATGGCCATGGAGCATTTAAACATATGCATGCCCTATGTTTTATTTCATTGATCCTTGATTGTTGGACAGTTAGGTTGGGTTTCAAAACTTGCATATTTTAGGGTTTTACCATTTTTAAAAATCATTTGTCAGTTTGATAGAAAAAAAATACCATTTCAGAGTTGTATTTATGTTTGTTTCTTTTTCTTAACCTGTAAATTAATGTAAACATTTTTCTCATTAGTTGATTATTTAAATTTCATCCTTCTGTCCCATCAGACAATCTTACTACCTTTGATCCTGAAAAATAGACTATATGTCTTTACTTCTCTCCTGCTTCACTGCTATCACCTTGATCTGAACCACTACTTCACAACAACTGCTGACATCACCTTCTACCCAGGCTACCTGCATCCTTACTTGTTTTCTTGCAGGGGATTCTCTTCTCAAAAGGCAAATCAGATAATGCCCACTCCTGCTTACTACAGTTGAATGGCTTCCCATTCCACTTAGAACACAATCCGACCCCTGTAGTATAGCCTTCAAGGTTCTAAGTGACATGGACCCTCCCTAACTCTCTCTTCTCTGACCTCATCTGTATGGAACTACCCCTTCATTACCTATCTTTCTGTCACACCAGCTGTCTTTCTGTTGAAGAAAAAAATAATAAGAATGTCAAGCCCCTGATTTAGTGACTTTTTACTTGTTTTCTCTCCATCTGGATTGTGCTTTCCATCCCCACTCCCAGATCTTCATGGGGCTGGCTTGGTCTTATCTTTTGGATCTCTACTTAAGCATTGTCTTCTCACAGAGAAATTTCTCTGTGACCACCTAATCAAAATTAGCTACTCAAATTAGCTTTTTTTTTTTCTATTTTTTACCTTTTGGGAGCTGAATAAACATGGGAAAAGCTGCTAAGACATACAAGTTTCTTTGTGTTTTCTTAGTTTGGTGACCAAAGGAAGAGAGATAGTAATTAGAGATTGGGCCTGACAACTAGTCAGAGGCCAGGTAATACAGGGTCTTATATATCAGCTAAATAGCTTGTATTTTATTCTTTGGGATCTGGGTAGTGTTCTTCAGACCTCTATATAGTTTCATTCAACCATCATTTATTCTTCTATAAAGCATTTATTTAAAGATTTACTGTCAACTAAGCACTGATAAGTACTAGGGATGCAAAGTTATCTTTGACTTTAAGGAGCTTTCAGTTATAATTCAAACCTAAAATACTTGATATTCCCAAGCACATATAAGAATCCTGAACCATGTGTTCTCCCGAGTAGACTGTGATCCATTAAGGAGACACCTCCTAAATGAAACGGTTAAGATACATCTGATTCGTATGCCTGCATGTCTCCTAACCTAAGGAGTTCTGCTTCTCTCCCATGTTAATAACTCCCCTAGCCATCTTTTACTAAAGCCTGTAAGTGAATATGTTAAAGCCTTTGGCTAAAGACCTGGATAAAAATCCCACCCAAAGATCCCACAGACACAGACTTCAACTTTCTCACCAAAAGGTTTCTTCCATCTGTAGCCAGAGATGGAAAGAGGTGAGGAATTACTGAGGGGAGAGCTGTCAGATTTCATCTTTCTCCTCCTGATAGGGAAGAGACCTTGCACATCAATGAACATGCCGTCTTATTGACTGTATTTCTACTCTGGGTGTCCCGGAGATGGAAGGTGTCAGTTTCCATCTCTTTGATTCATCACTGCAGCATGTTTGAGAGGAGATACAGGGGCCTTGTCACATCTCTTGCCCATCTCTTTTAATTATATTCAACAGAAGAAGACAAGTCTTATCTCCCCATAAGCAAGATCCTTTCACCATTATGGAATTATTTGCTTGCTCTTCTGGTTTGGGGTAAAGCTCAGTTCTGTCATTTTTGACCCATCAAGGTTAAGTAGATTTTTTATTTATTTCTTTTTTGTTTGTTTCTAACAGACATTGGAATAATAGAACTTGGAAAATGTATACATATGACTCAGTAGCTAGCTACTGGCTACCTTGAATACCCTCTAAAGCTAATTTTAATTCTTTTATTGAATACAGTCTTTACTTAAGCATGTATGCTAGAGCCAATATTATCAACGTTTTTTTTTTTTATGCCATGAAGAGCTTTGACAGTTTACTGAAGCCTATGAAATCCTTCTGTACCAGATTAAAGATGGCTATAGTTTTTTGACACTTTTCCCAAAATGACTAGGGGTTTGCCTTTCTTCAAGTCTGATTTGGCCTTAGTGGTTCATGAGTAACCAAGAGAAAGGAGGTGAGGTGACATTGCATGACATGAAAAGCCAGGTCAGAAATCTTCTTTCTTCTGTTTTAATCTCGTGGACTATTCTCTTATTAAATACTACCTCTAGAGATGCTTCTCTTTCAGAACTCAGCCACTAAGATGTGAGAAGCCCATGGTACCAGGTGAGGTAGATGGGTAGGCCATCCCATTTGAACTCCCAACCGTCTTGGGTATCTAGCCCAGCTGAGCCTGCTGATGACTGCAGACAACAGTGAGCTGTAACCACATGAGAGATCACATTTAACACCTGCTTACCTTGACCCTTCTCAAATTCATGATCCAAAATATCATGAGAAAATAAAATGGTTATTGTATGTGGATAAATTTTAAGATAATCTGTTACCCAGTTGTAGCTAACCAGAAAATATTTTCAGAGTAATCTTTTTAAATGCATGAAATAAAACTTACAAAATTATAAAGAAAACTAGTAGCAAATGGCTATAAAATACTTTTTAAAATAATTTGATTTTAAATCATTAATCTTATTTATTGTTGAGTCCTTAATAAGAGCTAGTGGATCTATAGCTATTCTAAATTTTGAGTAAATGTGAGCAAAAAACGAGAATCCAAATCATCTGCTACAGTTTTAATCAAACATAGAAATATGGGAGTACCTGGGTAGCTCAGCAGACTGAGCATCTGACTCTTAATTTCAGCTCTGGTCTTGATCTCAGGGTCATGAGTTCAAGCCCTGTGTTGGGCTCCATGCTGGGTGTGGAGCCTACTTAAAAAATATATATATATATTATATATATATACATATATATACACACACACACACTCTCTCTCTATATATATATATATAAAATACATCTTGTACAATATATAATAATATTTGTATATTATATAATATACAAATATTATTATATTATATAATATACAAATATTATTATATATTGCATATATTATAAATTATACATAATTTATATGTAAATTCTCTCTCTCTTTCTCTCTCTCTTTTTTTTTTTTTTAGAGAGAGAGAGGATTCTAAGCAGGACCATTCCCAGTGCAGAGCCCAATGTGGGGCTCGATCTCATGACCCTGAGATCATGACCTGAGCCAAAATCAAGAGCCAGATGCTCAACTGACTGAGCCACCTAGGCACCCCTATATATAATTTTGAGTGGTAAAAAAATTTGCAGGTATTACTAAATCCACTTTTGTTTGCTGTCAAATTAAGGACTTATTAATTTCCATTAGATGATAGTGAAAATAAATATTTTTCCATACAAATTTACTGATCCCTTGGGGTCTCCTTGGATGTGGGATTAAGAAACCCTACTCTAGATTTTTCTCCTTCAGGTGTTTTTATATACTCTTCTTCCCAACTGGAATAAACTTCCTCCTCTGAATATTCAAAAATCAATCCATTATTTAAGAACGCAGACATTTAAGAACTGAAATGTTGCCTCCTCCACCAAGTCTTTGCTAACTGCACACCACCTCCAGTTCTAATCATTCCGCTGAGCTTCCAAATGATATTTGATCATTTATGTCTATTTATATACAAGCTATATGTTCCCTAATAGAGCCAGAATTCTTAAGAAAAGGATAAATGTCTTGTGAATATGCCTCTGAAACAAGCAGATTTTGTCTTTCAGAAACTTACGCAAAAAATATGCTTAATGGGTCCCTAATAAAGTTATATCAGATTGACCTGTACATCCTTAAACTGGCTAATAACTAGCATCACCTAGAGAATTTTTAATAAGCACCAGTTTTCATGTTCCAGACCGATCTGCTGAATCATAGTAATTGGGGATGGGCCCTGGGCTCAGTATTTTAGTAATCATGCCCCCACACCCCCAAGTAATTCTTCTTTCTGCATTATGGCACCAACCTGACTTTCAAAACCACTGGACAAAATAACAATATTATTATCATTATTATTATTATATAATTATAATAATTAAAAATGGAGCAAACAAGATCCCCTTGTCTGAGCATTAAAAACCCTTCCAGATCGGCACTCAGCCGACTCGTTCTACCTTACCCACACTAGTTGAACACATCTTAGGCCAAGCTCTGGCCATATCTTCAGTGTTTTAATGAGCATTAGGATCACTTTTCAGCTCAGAGGGATTTTTCTCGTCTGTGAGGACGAGGCATGAGCTGCCATGTTTGTATTAGGTAACCCTGCTCCTCTGCCCACGAGTAATTCATCCAGTTACCTGAGCCAAGTAGACCAATCAGAAGCATTCCCCTGGAGACTCTGACTTGGAAATAAAGGTAGTGAGAAAATGTGAGGTTTAGGAGCTCCTGCTAAATAGTGAAAGAGATATACAAAAGAAAATATAAAGCAGATGTACAGAGAGAACAGAGTGAACCTTCTGGTGGTGATTCAGTTCCTAGTTCTAATTGTCCCTGAGGTCTTCTGCTCTCTACCCTTTCCCTAGTCACTTAGTGTATTCTCCACCATTCTGATAAATTTCCCCCCCTTTTTTCCCCTGAGCTAGTTCAAGTTAGGTCCCATTCCTGGGGACCAAGAGTCTCCTGATACTGAAATCTTCCCTTTCCCGACACCTCAATTCAAGGGAGAGCTCCTTAAAATACCCCTGCCTCTTCTTTGCTTGGTGGCCCAGTCTGTTCTAACAGCTTGAGCCCACACTGAAATCTAACCTTACTGATCTTCCCTAACATTGATCATCTGTACCACACAAACTGGCAGCCTTATTATCCTGTTCTGTGTCTTGCACTGACTCATTTTTGTTTCCAAATTCAAAATGGTATTTTTTTAGGCATTATTCAACTGTACCATTTTATACCTGGGAAGAACATTAGAGATTTCTAAGCCAACCCCCTCATTTGTACAGAAGGAGAAAATGGCACCAAGAGAAGTGACTTCCCTAAAGTCACATAACATTTCTCAAAGTAAGTTCTGCTCAGACACAACATCAATGAATAAAAAGTTCTCATGGTGAAGCCAGTTTACAAAGAGGCACATCATTTACATTTTTAACAAATGGCGTCACACGTAAGCACAACAAAGAAATCCTGCGGAAAAGAAATCCTATTTAAATGGTTTTATCTCAGTTTTCTGAAAATTGAAGTATAAAAGTCTTGTCTTATCAAACTCTTATGGATTTGCTGTTGTGTTCTTTGGGATGTACTTTGGTAACCTCCTCCTATTGACTTTTCTTCTTGTCCCAACCTAACAACATCACAAGGAGAAATTTTGTCATTCTTTCCTGCCACAATTAGATGAGTGAGACTATAACCTTCCTCCAATTTTTTCTCTTAATCTAGAGGATTTAAACTATTTCATTTTCAAGTCTATAACTTCCCTTTTTTATTGAGATATAATTGACAAATAGTGTTATATTAGTTTCAGGCATACACTCTATATGATTTGATATATACATATATACACATAAATATATATCATATATAGTAACTTTTGATATACACATAATAAAATAATCACCACACGAAGTCTGCTTAACATCCATCACCGCACATATTTCCAACTTTTTTCTAATGATGAGAACTTTTAAGAACTACTCTTTTAGCAATTTTCAAGTATGTAAAAAAAAAATTAACTATAGTCACCATGCTGTATATTACACCCTCAGGATTTATTTATTTTATAACTAGAATTCTGTACCTTTTGACCACCTTCACCCATCCCCCTCCACCTCATCTTTGGCACCACCAATCTGTTCCTTGTATCTATGGGTTAGTTTTATTTGTTTGTTTGTTTGCTTTGTAAAGATTTTCTTTTTATTTGTCAGAGAGAGAGAGAGAGAAAGAGCGAGTGAACACAAGCCTGTGGAAATTCACAGGCTACCCACCGAGCAAGGATCCTGATGCAGGACTTGATCCCAGGACCCTGAGATCATGACCTGAGCTGAAGGCAGACGTTTAACTGACTAAGCCACCCAGGCATCCCTCTTTTTTTGTTTTTGTTTTTAGATTCGACATGTAAATGTGATTATATGGTTTTTGATTTTCTATGACTTATTTCACTTAGGATAATTCCCTCAAGTTCCATCCATGTTGTCACAAATAGTAGAATTCATTCTTTTTTATTGCTGAGTAATATTCCATTATATGCATGCATATGTGTGCATGTATATGTACATACATGTATATGCACCACATTTAACTTTCTATTCTAAAAAGAACATATTATGATATTTCATCTGTATTTAAAATATAGTCACTCCAACTCCATGATCAAAATCTGAGAGAAACACCCTGTCTTTCTCCCTCTGGTCTAAGCAGTGAGAAGGGATAAACCTTTGGCTTCCAGAGTAGAGATTTGACTCACACTTTAGTGAGAGCAGAAATCATTCGCAGAATCTTAAAACTGAAAGGAATCTTTGAAATAATGTAAGCATCTTTATCTCACAGAAGCAGAGATTGAGATTCAGGATAGGGAGGTAACTTTTTCAAGTTCACATAGAAATTGTTGCCTAGACTTGAGACTCAAAGAAGGGCTTTCACCTTCCCCTTCCTGTATCCTTTCAGATAAATTCCGTCCCCTTCCTCAACGCCTGAGGGCAGATTATTTGGGCTCTCCCTCTTCCTTTCCTCTTCCTCTTTCCCCCTTTCCTCTCCCTCCTCCCTTTTCTTCTCTTCCCTTCCCCTATCTTCCTCCCCATTCCTCTCTCCCCAATCCTCCTCTTCCTCTTTCTCCTTCTGTTGCTTTTATGTGGCAAAAATCCCCACTAAATGTTGAGCAAATTTGAAATTTCTCTGACATTGAGAAAATCTCCATACAATTAAAAACCGATAAACTATTGGTACTCGAATATTTTTACTTCCCAGGCCTCCCCTCAATCGTATAAATGCAATAGGCCTTCTGGCCAGGAAGAGTGCTTATATGCACATACCAGGAGAGCTCCGTACACTTTCAAGGGTTCATTTAGAGCACCATAAATCTCATCCATGCAACATACACCAGTGCCTCATTTCTTATGCATATTAACGGTTGAGAATCTTGTGAAGATTAACATATCATCATTCAGTAGACCTGAGATGAGGCCCAAGGATCTTTATCACTAAAAGCCCCAGATGATACTGAAATCCACAGGCTACACTTCAAGTCCTGAGAGTTTAAACCAAATCACCATTTGTGTTTGGGTTGTATTCTGTAGTATACACGAAGTCTCCATGTACATTCAGTTTTCCTCAAAAAAATTAATAATAGTTACAGCAAGCTTGCAAAGTAAGAAGACAGAATGTATATAAATTTAAACAATTTTAATTGGCCTACCGAGGTCATCTCTATCCAAAAAGGAATATAAAGATAAGAGTAGTCAAGGTAATGACCTAAATTGGTGAATCAAGTAAGTTATAGAGCTAGATTTTCAGACTCTCAAATCATGTACTTTCAATTATACGACTACATGGTTACACAGTTAGAAAGTCTCTCTAACACACACACGTACACACATGCATACATATATAAAGTAAGATAAAGGAAATCATGTAAAGTGTTCATAATGATAAGGAAATAAAAAGACAATTTTCTTTAACACTGATTTTTTCCTAATTTTGTGTTCACACTGATTGAAGCTGAGACTCTAGACTTGTGCAAGCTTGGTTCTGCCAGAGATTTGGTATATTTTCTTTGACAAGTTACTTAACAGAGCCTCAGATTCTATTTTTGTTAAATAATTGAGTTATACTTATTCAGACAGAAATATCTGGGTTTTTGTTTTTTGGTTTTGTTTCAGTTTTTATGCATTCTGGAATTATAGGTGACATGGGAACAAGTTAGAAAACATAATCACTCATTAGGGTTCAAATCCATGATAATTCCCTCTCTTTCCTCCCCTTCTATTTTGTTGTTGTTGTTGTTGTTTTTCTGTCTCTTGCCTTGTGGAAGATGGGATCTGAGCCCACTCAGTGTGCCTGCTGTTACTTATGGAGACATGAAGTCACACCAAGTACAGCACTTAAATAGTTCAGAAGCATGTGGGGAGTTGATTTAAGGTCTGTGAAATCCTACACACTCTCATTCTTCCTTACAATCAGAATAATCTCCAGTCTGGAATGGGAAAACACCATCACAATCTTTAAACAAGGCAACTTTGCTTTTTCCAAGACCTTATTAGTTTGGCTAGATTGATAAAGAATGCACATAGGTCTTATCAATTTGGGTCAATATAGGAGAAGCATGGTTTTGGGTGTTAATGTTTACTTTGAAACTATCTAGAGAAGTTTTATCTTGCTTAATGTGTAAGTAATGTGTAAGTAAATGGAATTAAAATGATGAAAAAATGGAGTAATAGACCTTACTTCTATCAGTGCCTATAAGAACATCACTCTTATGATCTTTAAAGACAATGATAGCCAACACATGTTGACCATGTACATGTTGACTAGCTAATTCACTGGGTTTAAAGCATACAGTTTTATCTCATGTAGCACTCCATGGTTGCCCCATATGGTAGGTACTAGTATGAATATCATTTTTAGATTAGGAAATTGAGAATTAGGAAAAGTAAAGAGGTAGTGAGTGGTACAGTAAGAAAACCAAATTAAGGGGCACCTGGGTGGCTCAGTCATTAAGTGTCTGCCTTCAGCTGGGCTCATGATCCCAGCGTCCTGGGATCAAGCCCTGCATCAGGCTCCTTGCTGAATGTGGATCCTGCTTCTCCCCCTCCCATTCCCCCTGCTTGTGTTCCCTCTCTTGCTTTCTGTCAAATAAATAAGTAAAATCTTAAAAACAACAACAACAACAACAACAACAACATCAACAACAACAGATTAAGCTGTAACCTTGCATATTCTGCCTCAGTTGTACTTAATCATATAGTTCATGTTAGATTATATGTATTCAGTCATTTTATAATTCAGTTGATGCATAATTTGGCTCAGTTGAATTTCTATTTTTGCCACACACAGATATAATCTTAATGGACACTTAAGAGTCAAGAAATTCAATCCAGGTGTGATAGATTGTTTGCAAAAAGACAGTAATTATTTCTCTCCACATCCCTTTGCTAGGTGATTTTGCAGCATTTTCTATGAAGAAGTGGAGTCTCTTTGCACTTTGCTTGAATTTGAGCTAGCTTTGTGACTTTATGTGGGCAATTAATGTAGCAGAAATGATAGTGCACCAGTTTGAGCCGAGCCTAAGCATTAAGAGACCTTGCATACTTTTTGCTCTTTCTTAGTCCTTTACTGTATGAACAACCTGGGCTAGCCTGTAGGATGAGTCATGTGGCTCAGTCACCCCTGTAATAGCAGCCAACAATCAACCAGTGTTAAACATGTTCATAAGGCTCTAGACCAGTCTCTCTCTAGCCAAGCTGCCAGCTGACCACAGACACAGAAGCAAGCTCTGTTAATATCAGTCAAGCTTACCTGGACCAACTAAACCAGAACCAAGCAATGCATACACTCATGAAGAATACTAAATGGTGGTTGATTAAGCCATTAATTGGCTTATTATGCAACAATAGGTAAGTTAGACATCAGGAAAGCAATAGCAAGGGACGCCTGGGTGGCTCAGTCCGTTAAGCGTCTACTTTCAGCTCAGGTCATGATCTTGAGGGCCAGGCATTCAGTCGGGGCTCCCAACTCAGCAGGGAGTCTGCTTCTTCCTCTCCTTCTGCCCCTCCACCCGCTCATGCATGCACACTCTCTCTCTCTCAAATAAATAAAAGCTTTTTTTTTCTTAAAGAAAGCAATAGAGAAAATACTTGTTTTCTTCCATGTTGCTTGTTAACTGTAACTTTGTATCCTTCATTCCTTCATTCATGCAATAATCATTTGATAAATGACTACTCTGAGCCTGTATGTGAAATAAGCCAACCCAGAAGTATTAATTAGGGGCTTTAAAATATGGTCTATTATAATAAGGCATCTGTTTACTGTAGCATCATCTAGAGAGAGCAGGACACAGTGGTGCTTTCTTTAGAATAAAGCACTTTTGTCATCTGGCATTAAAAAGCACCTGCTGAGCTTATCAAGTCTTAGCTATTCTGACCCAACCCCTGCTCCCCAACTCAATATATGGGTTTCTTCATCTTTTGTCCAGTTGTAATTTGGTTCATTTTGTTGCATCCCTTGCACATTTCCTAGCGCCTATTTCTGTCCTCTTAGACTTAGACCAATAAAGCTAACTTATTTTTTTACTTCTTTTTCATTTGACCCACTTATTTCTATCCCAGTTCTTAATTAAGAATCTCCCTGTGACCTGTCTTACCACTCCTCACATGCCTCAGTTTACCCTTAGACAAAGTTCTAACATGATGAATGGCACTCACCTCTCACCACCTGCCAGAATACTTTCCTTGCAGTGTCTTTGGGGCATAAAATACTAAAAATGATGATGGGGAAGAACTTGGCAGATATAAAAGAGCTATAAATATACATGCTAACTCATAAATCAACGCCAATAATAAATTGTGTTCAAGTGCTATTTAATTCTTCGTGATCATCAATAAAGATATAAAAAGCTCATCCCCAACACCCTCTCTGTGGTTACCCTCTGAGCACCTGTACGCGGTTGTCTGCACCATTCCTCATCATTCTGTTTACTGTCTCCCTGATGGTCTGCTTTCATTTGATTCATCTCCTTCCGGAAGCACTTCACAATGGGATAGCATTTTCAGGGTGGCATCCTGAAGAGGATGCTTTACCTCCTACGTCCAGTTAGGGAACTTGTCCATCAAAAACTTGCATTAGTGACGTTGAACTGGGGAGCTTCTCCTTATTAATCCTCCACTCCCAGGAGGTGTTGGTTGGTTCTGGCTGGAGTTTAGCAGGAAGCAGCCCACCCCCTGACACCTGCCTGGCACCCTTCTCACCCCACTCCAGTCTCCCTCCTCTCCCCAACACAACCTTCTCAGTTCATAATTAGACTCTGCAACCTCCGGGCCCCTTCCGCGGAGTGATGAGCTACTAAAAATACAACCCTGCAGGAATACGTTCAACTTCTATTTCTGTTATTTTTTTTTTAACACCAGTTTCAGATGAACAAAGCAGTTAAACAAAGGGGGAGAGAGAGAAGGTGCTGGGACTGTGGAGACAGAACATCGTCACACACTTTGTTCATTTTAATTACACAGAGTCATCATTTAGCAGGAGCCCAAGGATGCTGCTCAGAAAGAGCTTTCACAGATCTCTCTTCTTTTGATATTTTCCTTTTAAAGCCTCTTCCAATGACCCTGAACATAAATATCTTTATTGTAATCCTGAAACCCCCTACGTCTCTTGTGCTGCCCGTGAAACAGGCGCCACTGCTTTGATGGTGTGGGGAAGGCTGGACGCAATTGGGCCATTCTGCTAATGAGACCCACTTCCATCACTGCGCTGTCTGTCTCAGGGCACTGAAGATGGACCTCTTAGAACAGAAGTGAGGGTGGCGCAGGAGGAGGGCGATGTGGAGGACTCCCAGCTATACTAAGGGTTCTCAGTCTTAAGAAGTAGACAAACAAAGCCAGAGCACATGTGCGAGGCGAAAAAAACAAAACTCTTGCTTGTGTGAAATCTAAAATCTGGAATTTTCTACTCCTCACCCACAAGCTTGATATTTAGCAACTGCTATTTTAAATCTGTCCTGTGACAATGCATAAATGCCTCCTTTTCTTTGATAATATTAGCTACGATTTATCTAATGCATGTTGTGTATCAGCTGTACTGATAAAAAATCATATATTGGATAGTTACTTAATCTGCATAAAATAATTATGCGGAGTGCTACTTTCTGCTGTATACATAAAAATGTATATGTATATACATAAAATGTATGTATATGTATACATAAAAATGTGTGTATATGTACATATAAAAATTATGCATATACATATAAAATGTACATATATACATATGTATATACATAAAATGTATGTGTATACATAAAAATGTATACCTGCTGTATATGTAAAAAATACTTAACATTGGTAAGGCTTACATTGGTTCAATAACACAGCAGAGGTCATACAACTAGTGTATGGATGAACCAGTATTTGAACCTTTGATGCCTCAGTTGAAAACTTGAACTTTTAGCCACATGGTACTCACTAGAAGAACTGAAAATGTGAAGACAGAGTCAATTTTATAATTAATTCACTGAATGAGCATTTATATAACTCCTAATATATGCAAGGCCCAGTGCTAGGCAGTGAAGTAGCTTAACAGGGAATCTCATGTTTTGAATGGCTGACCATCTGAAATCAGAGAAATATATTTACACAAAGTATCTGCTGTATGGTAAAACATCTTAATAGTAATTAGATTTGTGGTGTTCAAAAGAGGGAGTTATAAGACCAGAGAGACTGAACTAATTGTGGCTAGCAGGAATCAAGCATGGCTTGAGGGGGAGTTCTCCAGTATCACAGACTCTGTCTTTGCATTTTATCGCTACATCTCTAGCATCTGTACACTGTATATGTTGGTGCTTGGTACACAACCGGTATTCAATAAAGATTGGTTTAATGAATGAAGGGGTAATAAAGGAATAAGCATGTGACTGACTTAATGACTGAGTACATGAATATGATTTTCATGTAGAAGCCTGAAAGAAGCTTAGACATATGCCCAGTGGATAAGAGAGAAAAGCTTGTAAAATCAAGGACTTGAGCAATAGTATGGCTAGTTTAGAAACAGGAAAAAATTATGAGGTCTAAATGCTCTGCCAGGGAGATTGAATTGTTAAACTCTAGAAAATGAATTAGAAGCTACTGGATATTTTTTAAAAAGATTTCTTTATTAGAGAGAGTGCGCACATGATAGTGGGAGCGGGGACAGAGAGAAAGCATCTTCAAGCAGACTCTCCGCTGAGCACAAACCCAAGCTGGGTCTCGAGCTATGACTCTGAGATCATGACCTGAGCCAAAACCAAATGTTGGAGGCTTAACTGACTGAGCCACCTAGGTGCCCCAAGGAAGCCATTGGATATGGCTTATACATATACATACATTGGATGCTTATACAATAGCACTCATGACAAAATTGTATAAGCCATAGAAGCGAGGATACTACTTATTATCATTATGATTACCACAACAAGTACAAAGGCCAGTATGGGTAATAAAAGTTGAGGAACTACGAACATTAGCACTATTGCCCCAGATTTTGGTGTGGGCAGTCTACTACAAAATGGTCATCATGGTAGCATAATCTATAAATCTGAAAGAAATGAGCTAAGATTTATTGAGTATCCTTGGTGCTTAACAGTGTGCAGCACACAGTGAGTACTAAATCAATTATCTTTACCGAGGTTGTTGATATCTGAAGTCACCCCTATCTTCCTGTGCAAGAATTCTTCAACCTTTCAACTTTTATTTATCCCTTTTTGCCCCACTTCCAACTTCTACCCTGCCATTTACCCACACATATGAACAAAGATGGAGGAACTCTTTTAAGCATCTTTTTCATGTTGGTTAAATGCCAAAATAGGGGCTTAATTTAGAAGTCTGTAAATATATATTTTAGAATTATGTGTATAAATGTATGTGTGTATATGTATGTATATATGTATACACATACATATATATGTATATACGTATATATGTATATATACATACATATACACACACATTTACACACATAATTTGTGTGTGTGTGTATACATATACACACACACACACACAAACGCACATATATATGACAAAGAAAAAGCAAACAAAAAATTCAGTGTTACAAATTGTTGGCTGAGTCTCTCGTCAGGTTTCATTTATCTCTGATAATTTCTCCATCTGAAATGAAAGAATTTATTTATTTCTCTCCACTCTCTGGCACAGCCTACTGAATTCCATCATCCACCCAGTCACAGATTGATTAGGTTAAACCAAACCACTGCAATTCATTTACGTGAGTCTTTATTTATTTATTTTCTTACCTCTGGTGACACACAAAGATACATCAGCCCATTCACATCCTTGCTGGCACTTGCTCTCACTCTCGCTCTCTTTTGGTTGCAAGAATGATTGTATCTATCTCTTCATAAGCCTATAAAATGGGTATTTGATTTGATTTAGATGGAGACTCACTGAGCTAATTTCATTATTATTAACTATCTATTGTGAGTTTTATACTTTTTGTGGTTCTGAACCACTAATGTAATCTGATTTGTCAGTGAACAGTCTCTGGCCACATCAGCAGGTCATTTTTGGTGAGAAGGAAGGTAAACTAAAGTTCAGTCTAGGCAGAGATGGGTTCATTGACACAATTGTATGCCTCCTCTGCAAACGAGAGTACTAGGCACCAGGGAAAGCAAGATGAAAAATATATAATAGCCTTTTTCATCAAAAAGCTCTCCAATCTAAGAGAAAGACAGATGATTGTAATGAAAGGTAATATGTGTAATAATAACAGTATGAATAAGTTTTCACAGAGAAGAAATTCATTCCTTCATTCATTTATTCACAAAATATTTCATGAATGCTACCTATGTGTCAAATAAAATGAGTTTTTCTCAGACACGTGCTCAGGAAATATTTTGAAGGCATAGTCACACCTGAGCAGTGTTTTAAAAAGTAAAGAAAACTTTACTAGTTAGACCTTGTGTTAGGTAATTGGCAACAGTGGTGGCAACCATTCCTTTCCCTATATATAAGACTGTTGGAAATTAGACTCTGTATCTCTTCTCATAAAGCAGTAATGTCTACCTTTTTCATTTCTCTTCCCTCCCTCCATGGATGCAAGGTGTCTTCCTTAGAATTCACTTTGACCAGGAGAATACAAAGAAGCAATGTTGTATCAGTTCTTAGTTTCAACCTCAAGGTACCTTGCAAGCTTCCATTTTTCTCTTTGGAATTCTGAGACCACCATACAAACAAGTGTAGACTGCCTTACCGGGTGACAACAGCCATGTGGCTTAGCTGTTTCAATCACTTGAGATAATAGCCAGCCAAGCCTAGAAGCAGAGGACCTAGCTGCAGAGTTGCATTAGTGATTCTAGCCAAGACCAGAAGAGCCATCCAGGTTGGCTTATTTCAAATTTCTAACATAGAATCATGAAGCAAATGAAAGTGTTGTCCAAACCACTAAATTCTGGGAGGTTCTGTTATGCTACAAAAACTAAATATTTAATACTACCTTCCAGAGGGCAGGAATACATATGCAAGAGCACTGAGGCAGGAATCCATCAAGAGAACTTCAAGTATCTATGAGAGGTTCATTGTCCTCACTAATGTCATTCTAGCTACAAATGATGAAAATTCAATTCAAGCTAGTTTGAGCCAGTAAAGGAATTTATTGGCTGTCATAGCTGGAGATTGCAAGAGGCAGATCTTACTTCAGAAATAATTGGAGCTAGGTGTTGAATGATGTCATCAGGACCTTATTCATCTACATTCAATGCAGTTTTTGGTTTGTAAACTTAATTATTGCATGAGTTCTCTTCTTGTAGTGCAGGGTTCCATGGAGAAGCCTCAGGTTTCCATTGTGTCCCCAGTTAGTTAATTCCTGGATGACCCTCTCATCCTCAGGGCTCTGATTTATTGTGGGGGAGGTGGGACAAAATTCACAAGACTATTAGGGAGAAAGAATAGTTTCCAAAATGAAAATAACCAAACTATGGAAAGAGCCTAGATGTCCATCAACAGATGAATGGAATTAAGAAGATGTGATATATGTATCTCATACACACACACACACACACACAATGGAATACTATGTAGCCATCAAAACCCTGAAATCTTGCCATTTGCAATGACATGGATGAAACTAGCAGGTACTATGCTAAGCAAAATGAGTCAATCAGAGAAAGATGATTATCATATGCTCTCTCTGATATGAGGAATTTGAGAAGCAGGGCAGAGGGTCATGGGGGGAAGGGAAGGAAATATGAAACAAGATGGGACCAGGGAGAGAGACAAATCATAAAAGACTCTTAATTTCAGGAAACAAACTGAGGGTTGCTGGAGGGGAGTGGTATGGGAGGTTAGGGTGGCTGGATGATGGACACTGGGAGGGTGTGTGCTGTGATGAGTGCTGTGACTTGTGTAAGGCTGATGATTCACAGATATGTACCCCTGAAAAAAAATACATTATATGTTACTTAAAAAAAAAGAAAGAAAAATATCACAAGAGAAAATAGGTTAGAAGAAAGACCGACAGGGATTGAAAACAATAGCCTCCCTCTATCAGTTTATTTTCCAGTTTCAACCAATAGAATGCCCATCTCCAGCTGATTTATATGATAAGTGAACTATAACCAAAGTTTGTTTTATCACGTAACTTAATAAATGAGATGTATTGTTGACCTCAAAATAGTTTGAATTAGAGTTTCATGAAGCCATCTTGGATGTGGCACCATTTCTCCATGTGATGCCAGAGTTTTTCCTCCTCTTTTGTCTTTCTTTAACCTGGCTTTCCTCATGCTAGCAAGACTGACCATGGCACCTCCAAGATTCACATCTACGAATTATAGGGTCCAGGGATAAAGATCTGTTTTGTCTTCTAGCTTTGCAAGTGAAGTCCTAAGATTCACCCTGTAGTACAGTCTTAGGTCCTATGCCCAACTGCAAAACTAGAACTATGGCCCAGAACCACAGGAACCAATCATGGAAACTGGGACTAATGAGCAGGGGAGAAATGGAAGTTGATAACGCAGGTAAAAGTGCTTATTATTTCCACTACAGTCAGAATTGATGGGGAATAGAACCCTGGAGAAAAGTGATGGGAGATGAAACTTAGGAGCAGGCAGGGTCAGCACAGAAAGGACTTTGAAGTCCATTTTTAAAAGTCTCTGGATCAGTTTATACATTCTTAAGTTCCTCTGAAATGCCAGCACCAGGTGAGCATGGATTATAGCTCATCATCTGTCAGGATTCATTCATTTCTTCATCCATCCATCTAGTCAGCATATCTGCTGTGGGCATCTATTACGGCCAATAGACTCTGACAACTGCTGATGGCACACAGATGTATTAGGTACTGCCATCTCCCTGGGAGCTCACAGTCCTGTAGGGAGGCAAGTACTTAAGAAAATGTTCACTATATATTAGCAAAAGTGTTCAGAGAGAACTTGCTTTATTTAGTAGGTGTTCGTCTTCCTGGAAGGATGAGAGTTAACAGGACTGTAACATAAATCGTATGGTGAATAAGCCAAAAAGAGTGAGAAACGACAGCTGTGATTTATGGGTGAAGTCAAGATTCACCTCTTGGTTTGATTTGCATCGTTTTATTGAATTTTCAAAACACCTCAGAAGGTTGACATAATTATTGGTGTAACTGGTGAGGAAACTGAAGTTCATAGAATTAATGTGTCCAAAAACCCTGAGGCAAAAATATGAAATTAACTTGATTCTTACTGAATCTAAATTCTGTGATTCTAATCACTACCTTACACAACCTATTGTATTGGGATCTCATATATTCTTAGATATTTTAAAGACAATCACCTTGTCTTTAAAAAAAAAACCCCACAAGGCAATAATAATTCAAATATATTTGCCATAGTTGTAGCTATTCTGATGGTTTCTCCACTATGTGTGTTTCTCCACTATGTGTGTGAGATCCACTGGGATCTCCTTTATCTTGACCCTCTTTGGTTGTGAACTTCTGCTTCTACCAAAACAATTTGGGGAATATTTTCTCATCCTGTACTATGATCTCTCCCTGTTGTTCTGCGATGGATCAACTTAGATGTGGAAGCCAATTTTTTTCCCTTTCTTTGATTTCTAAAAAGAGGAATAAAACAAAAATCTCAAGACAGGCTTGTATATGTGTAGATAACTTTATTGAAGAATCAAATCATAAAAGGAATTTCTATTTCAGCGCGCGCGCACACACACACACACACACACCCTTAAAAATTGAATTATTCTGTTTCTGAAAGACCACTTGTTTCTGCTTGTCAGTGTTCATCCTCATAGCACATTTCTTGGTTGCTCTTTGTCTCATTTCCTCTCTCTCTGCTCTTTTCTTCTTTATTTTCCATTTTTACTTTCATCTCACAGTTTCTGTCCAAATTAGTTTAGCTACTTCTTGGTTTCCTAGGCTCCTAAAACCCTATGTCTTCAAGACAGTATCAACCATCCCAGGAAGATTTTCAGGGTATTTTCCTGAACAAAGACAGTCTTTGCTCTAAAAGGATTTCAAATGCTACTTTTAAAAATATTGATGGTACACCTGGGTGACTTGGTTAAGCATCCAACTTTTGGTTTCTGCTCAGGTCATGATCTCAGGGTCATGAGATTGAGCCCTGCAACAGGCTCCATGCTCAACGTACAGTCAGGTTGAGTTTCTTTCTTTCTTCATCTCCCTCCCTTTCTTCTTCTCCCCCCACTCATTTTCTCTCTCTCTAAAATAAAATAAGTAAAGTCTTAAAAAAATAAAAATATTGTTTTGTTCTCCTCATCATGTCCTCAAGACCTGGGTTAAGTAAGGTGCTCCTGATATATGGAGGCAGGATGAGAAGCGGTACCCTGGCATACTGAGACAGGTTTTAAGACTAGAATTCATGGAGTCAGTAAGTGGAGTATTTCCTGTGAGCCTTGTAATGGCATATCCCAGACATATGTCAATAGTCAAAATTGTCTGTCTGGTATTATCTGGTGGTGATCTCTTGCAGGTGGTGGGGGGCAAGTTCTTATCTGATTGAGTCTGTATATAATATAAAATCTGGTGCATTATTGGATGGTTGGTAAATTTTACCAGATCAAACTGAATTTAACTAAGTAAGATAAAGCTATAAAATCAAATGAGAATTAGATGATTGTTTTTTTTCTCTTATATTTTTGGTTAATTTATTATGCTCTCCCTCCAAATTTATCAGAGCATTTTCAATTCTGACATACCTGTGTTTTATAAAGGAAACAAACAAACAAACACAAAAAAAGGTTTTATGCATTCCTTGCAAACATAATAGAGGTGAGCATGTCAGAATTGCAGTGGTGATACCATCAATTAAGCTATTCCTCTTCACCTAGTCTTTCTAGTTCTGAAGTACAGCATGAGTTCAGTTTTAATATGGGAGACTTTTTCTTTTCGACGTGTTGTGAATTGGAACAAAACAACACAAGCAATAATCACAAACACTACTTCACATTTATTAGAGTGGCTGTTACCCAAAAAAATCCCAGAAGATAACAAGTGTTGACAAGGATGTGGAGAAATTAGAAGCCTTGAGCATTGTTGGTGGGAATGAAAAATCTTGTAACCTCTGTAGAATATGGTGATTCCTCAGAAAGTTAAACATAGAATTACCCCATGATTCAGCAATACCACTTCTGTGAAAGAAATGAAAACAAAGGGGCACCTGGGTGGCTCAGTGGGTTAAAGCCTCTGCCTTCACTTCAGGTCATGATCCCAGGGTCCTGGGATCGAGCCCCGCATTGGGCTCTCTGCTCAGCGGGGAGCCTGCTTCCTCCTCTCTCTCTCTCTGCCTGCCTCTCTGCCTACTTGTGATCTCTCTCTCTGTCAAATAAATAAATAAAATCTTTTTAAAATAAAGAAATGAAAACAAGGACTTGAACAGATATTTGTACACCAGTGTTCATAGCAGCATTATTCACAGTAGTCTGAGAGTAGACACAACTGGGATATCCATTGAGATATGAATAAAGAAACAAAATGCAATATATACATACAGAGGAGTATCATTTGTCCTTCAAAAATTAATTACATTCTGGGGTCACCTTGGTGACTCAGTTAAGCATCTTCCTTTGGCTCAGGTCATGATCTTGGGGTCCTGGGATCAAGCCCCACATGGGGCTTCTTGCTCAGCAGGAGGTCTTCTTCTCTCTCTCCCCCTCTGCCCCTCCCCCTGCATGTGCTCTCTCTCTCTCAAATAAATAAAATCTTTTAAAAAGTTAATTACATTCTGATGCATTCTACAACATGGAGGGACCTTGAAAACATTGTGTTCATTGAATTCAGACACAATGATTCCATTTCTGTGGGGTACCTAGAATAGTCAAATTTGTGGAGAAAGAATGTAGAACAGCGGTTACCAGGGTCTGAGGGCAGGAGAGAATGGGAAGTTATTACTGAATGGGTACAGAGTGTCAGTTTGGGAAGATGAAAAGTTCTTGAGGTGGATGGTAGTGATGGGTATACAACAGTGTCAGTGCACTTAGTGCCATTGAGTTGTACACTCAAAAGTGGTTAAAATTATAAATTTTACATTCTAACTAATAATAATTTAGAGCTGTTTATTAAGTCACTTCTACAAGTCACTTCTGCAAGTAGAGCATTGCATTGAATGCCTGATGGTGGGGATATATCTCACACATACCACAATCCTACAAGGTGGGGCTATCCGTCATGGTTCACTCAGACCAATTAGAAACGATGCCAGTCATTGAAACAGAGAGAATTTAATATGAAATCTGTTTGTCATATTATGGAGAACTAAAGAGAGGGAAGGGGGATGGGAAATTAAATAGGATTGAGGTATCTCTTCTGGGGCAGGGACAAAAGTAAAGAAGTTAGAATTATTAAAAATAAAAAGCTTGACAGAGGGTTCCATAAAGCTGGGATTAAGACCACCAAGGAAGAGCCACTGACTGGCCGAGGCTGGTAGCTGTGGACATGCGGTGAAGCTGCTTCTGAGGATGTTGGGGCACAGCCGACCAGAACCGGCTTCTGCGGGAGCAGCTTACTGCAGCCAGAGGCAATGAGGGGTACTGAGCGAGAATGGCAGGAATAAGACCGACATAGGACGGATGGTGTCTTCTCTTCCACCTCTTGTCTTGATGCCTCTCCCAGCATCTCCACCTCCAGATGGCAAAGAAAATAAATATTTTCCCCAGTAAAGAGTAGTCAGTCGGAGCCGAGAGACCACAGCTTAATAAATCATACAGTTTGTGTATTTATCCTTATTTTACAAAGGACAAAGCTATGATTTGGAGAGACTGGATAGTTTGGACAGGTCATACAGTCAGTCAGTGGAAGAGCCAGTATATGAACTCAAGTTGTTATTCAGCAGAAAGTGTATCTTTCCCAATGCACCATCTTGTTTTATTGGTTAACATGTTTACTTCTTTGGTTATTCAAAAGAGATTATGCTGAGTGAAATAAGTCAAACAGAGAGAGTCAAGTATCATATGGTTTCACTTATTGGTGGAGCATAACAAATAATATAGAGGACAAGGGTAGATGGAGAGGAGAAGGGAGTTGAGGGAAATTGGAAGGGGAGGTGAACCATGAGAGACTACGGACTCTGAAAAACAACCTGAGGGTTTTGAAGGGGCGGGGGGTGGGAGGTTGGGGGAACCAGGTGGTGGGTATTAGGGAGGGCACAGATTGCATGGAGCACTGGGTGTGGTGAAAAAACAATGAATACTGTTATGCTGAAAATAAATAAATAAATAAATAAAATTTAAAAATTTTTTTTTTAGTTTTCTTATTTCTTTTTTTAAATTAATTTTTTATTTATTTTCAGCGTAAATAAAAAAAATTTAAAATATTTTTTTTTATTATGTTATGTTAGTCACTATACAGTACATCATTAGTTTTTGATGCGGTGCTCCAAGATTCATTGTTTGCGTATAAGACCAAGTACTCTATGCAAAAAAAAAAAAAAAACAAAACAAAACCTATCTTTGAAAGTTTCCCCAGTGTTGAGCACTGTGCTTGGTGTGAGCAAGGCAAAGATTAATATATTAAAGTATGGACGCGTCCCAGCTTGCAGTCAAATCAGGGATGCAGGGATTAGCTAAATGATCATAGCCAGATGGCAGGTATTAAAACAGAAATGTATGCTATGCATCGGAGGACACTGGAGCATTTTTACCTAAGAGGGTGATGGTAGGTGTCCAGGAGAACATCCTGAGTTGGTGACACTGGAGCTGTGGTCCTGGGTATGTACTATGGCAATCAAGGAAAATATGGACATTTCTTTGGCAAGAGTAGCATGACGAGAGTTCTTTAAGTGATCCCACTTCCTATATTCCTCCAAGATGAAGCTTATTAACTGAGCATAGTGCAGGCACCGATCTGTGAAGCTTTCCTGCGAGGCTGGATGTTTCTCCGCTTGCCACAAGCCTCGAGCCAGAGAGAGGATGACCTTTCTACAGAAATGGACAAGGACGAGAGGTCAGGGATTTTGTTTAAGTGGGCCATCTTTGAAGTCCTTAAGTTTCGACAGATAAAAAGAGGTGCTCATAGGTCTATCTTCTGGGCCCTGCCTTTGATTCTCAGACAAGAATATAAGAAATAAGATCATTGTGTCAGAACACAAATTCTCATTTCCAGGAACTTCCAAAGAGACTGAATTCTCCCTGTATTTTAAGGCAAAGCAAGGAAACTTAACTTTTTCCTACCCTCTGCTTACTTATAGCCTTGATAGACAGCAACTCACGGATTTCTCTTTACTTCACTTTTTTTTCTCTTTCTCACTTTAATGTTAAAAATAAGTGCTGTTTACTTAGTATTGACTGTGTTAGATTCTATGCCAAGGGCTTTACCCATATTAGCTCAATTAATTCTCACAAAAACTTAATAAGGAAGAAAACAAGGTTCAGAGAAGACAAGTCACCTGACCAAAGTCACACAGCTAAGAAAACCCAGATCTAGTACCAGCACACAGGACTAACAAGTGAGACAGATTGCCTTTCTCAGATAGGAGTTCCTTCCCCTATCCAATAATAATTGTAAGTAGAATAGTTGGCCAAAGGTGAACTGGAATAGTTGGCCACCAAAATAATGCTATTTGAGAAATAAAAATATTCAGATGTGGATATATTTTTCATCACTCTTTGCTTGTGCTTGAAATCCCAACTATTTTAAGCAATTCAATCAACGCGTATCTTGTGTCCGTTGTGTGTGTGGCATTGCTCTTGGCATTAGAGATACCCAAAAAATAGGTTAAAAACAGTCCCTGTTATCCTGAAACTCAGTCCAACTGGCCAATTATTCTGATCCTCTGAGCAAACCAGAGGAATGGATCTATAACTCGAACCCCACACCTGCCCGAGAAAAGCGATCCCTTCATTAAACTAAAAGGAGGGAGCTTTCTTGACGGCATGAAAGGATCTTTAAAAAGTTCCTTCTTCCTCCTCCTGGACTTATTTCTTGTCTGTCTTTCCATCTGGATATAGCAGGAGGTGAAGTACAGGTGTGACTTGTGTCAGGGAGATGCTTTAACTCTGGAGAGGTGAGGGCATGAAGTCAGGACGGGATGTTAAGGGTTGATGTGTGTGGCTTGTCAGGGAGAGGAAAGGGGGTTCCTGACATCTTTATGGCATACTGAAACTATCTTACCAGCAAGGATCAGTTATTTGAGGCAGAAAGTACTTAACCTGGATTAAAGAATAAGGATTGGCTAGTGTTCTCTATGTACTGTCTCTAGGATCCCCACCCTAGATGAGAGGTGTGCTGATGGGCCCCAGTTATAGACAATGCGGGGAAACCTTCATGTTCTTTTCAGTCTCCCATTTTCCATGTGAGTTTGAGACTCAGTGAAATTAAGAGACTGTTTGGAGATCACAGTCAGCACAGGATGAAAGCCCATGTTTTCCACCTCCAAAAGCAGTGTTCCTTCCTTTTCAGGACTCCAACACAAAAGACCATCCGTTTGATCCCCGCCCTTGACACAGAAGGTGCATTTATATAAACATTAAAAAGTGGTATCTGCAGAGTCCACACCAATCCATCTTTTAAATCTTGCTTTTCATGGCGTTATTATGGGAGCACACTTCGTGAAGCGCTCTCGGTAGATGCTATTACCCCGCACGGCAGCTTTGGAAAGTGGGCTGAAGAAGCTGTGAGTTTGTGCAACAGCACATGTTAACATGAGTTATAATATGTCAGGGGCCCCGTGTTAACGATCACAGAACCTATTCAGCTCCTTTAAGGTTAATCAACTCAGCATTTGTGCCAGGTGTAATGTCTAATTAAAATGATGAACGGGCGGAGAATGCCTCCAGGCAGAGGGAGGAGATGGCACAAAGAGGGAGCACCCGTGCCATATTGGTTTGGAAAATCAATAAGAGGAGCTCATTTTATCCCAGTGTTATCTGTGCATTTGCCATTCAGTGGCTCATTTGAAAAAGTGCCAACTGGCTGATGAGTAGGCTCAGCAGTGCTGTGTTTTTCAGCAATTAAGGATGCTCTGGTTGGAGGAAGCTCAGGGTGGCCCAGGATGTCTCTGGAGAGGACCAGAGAGAGGCAAGTGTGGTCAAGCTGATCCAGGAAGCCATCCTGGGTTCCACTTTGAATGACCAAATCTGAGAGGTAGGAGGAAGCTAGTGAAAAGAATCACCAGAAGAAGACTAGGAAACCCTTAGTTGGAGTCTCAGTTCTGCTAGTAAATAGATTCTTAGCCTCAGGGAAATATTTTCATCCCTCATTTTCATCATCTGCAAATGCACATAATCATAACATTAGCTGCCTCTTTTAACTATATAAGTTTGTTGTGAGGATTGGAATAATTTTTGGCTGTGAAAATGATATAATAATATACAGATTTTAAAAATATATTTAAATAGGTACCTGTATCTCTTTTTATGACTCTATTTGTGTGTATTAATTTATTTCATAAATATTTATTGAACATATACTATGTGCTGAACACTCTTCTAAGTTCCAAGGAAGCAGCAAGAAATAGACCCCATGACTGCTTCAAGGAAGCTGAATGTCTAATAACAGAGAAAGTATCTCACCAATAGTTGATTATGGTCTACTTAAGTTTGATCAAATTTCTTCATTCCTTTTCTAAGGGAAGCCAGCTCTAGGAAAGCTGACCGGAAGGTCAGATATAGAGAATAAGTAGGGAGTCACTTAATTTTAGCAAGGAACTTTTACTTTATGAAGATCAAGTGTTGGTGACCATCATTGTCTTCCTAGTCTGTAATTCATAAGTAAACCTTGGAAGAATATGGAATTGTTTATTATTTACCTTGAAGTATTGGATGGACATGATTTTTTATTTCAGTTCACAGCTCACTGAAAGTACTTTTTTAGCCCATAAATAATTTAGAATGGCAGATAGAATGGGATTATATGCTTTTTTTCTTTTCTGAGAATGGCTCTCTAATCTCAACTTGAAAACTTCTTCATGGGACATCATTAAACCATGGAATTGCCCAAACCACTGCTAGAGAACCGGGGGGGGGGGACTTTAGTTTATTGATTTCCTTGTCTATCATTTAATACTTTCATAATGAGACTTTTATTAGATACTTAATATTTATCAATTTTTCCTGTAGATTGTGTGAGAGAAAAATTAACCAAGAAGACACTTTCATTTAGCATATGGGTTTCGTGGAGCAAAACTATTTTAAAGTATCACATGGCAAAGCATTATCTATCTTACAGTCTGAGATAAATGACACCTGACATTATGGTACAGGGAAAGTGACTCAGAAAAAAGTGAATATTCGAAAATGGATAGTTCTCAAAAGAAATCATTTGAACAGTGTCCCTGGAAATTCATGGATCCCAGACTCCAAATACTAGAGTAAGATTGTAATCCTCTTTCCCTTAACCTAAACTTTGCTCAAGATTCCATCACACTGGGGTGCCTGGGTGACTCAGTGGGTTAAGTCTCTGCCTTCAGCTCAGGTCATGGTCTCAGGGTCCTGGGATCAAGCCCTGCACTGAACTCTCTGCTCAGCAGAGAGCCTGCTTCCCCAGCCCCCACCCCCGCCTGCCTCTTCCTACTTGTGATGGCTCTTTCTTTGTCAAATAAATAAATAAATAAAATCTTAAAAAAAAAAAAAAAGATTCCATGGCACTGAAGTTATTGACAGCTATTATGAGGAAAAAGAATAGAGAGGTGGCTCATTCTAAGAAAACATATCATTAGTCTTAAGTAGAAGGGAATTAAAGGAGAAATCTAGAGAAAATGGTATGGATACAGGCCAGAATTTGCATCCTTAGGAAGAATAGATAAAACTAAGCTACAAGAGACACTAAGTTAATTTAAATTAAAAAAAATAGATTTTTTGTGGTAAGCTTATACAGGGAAGGAAGAAGAACCTAGCATGACTGTACACTGGAGCAGTGAGCAGTTTATAATTCAAGAATATATATAACTGACTCTCTTCATACCCTGCACCTGACATTGACTTCTTTCTTTACATTAGTTAAAGAACTGGCATAAGAATGAGTCTAGTAAAAGTGGCAGAATCTAACCCACTGGGTATCATAATTACTAAGGCTCTGGACATGTTGGGTAGTGCCTTATTATGAGGTGGAGGGGTGGAAATTATTGCTGGTGGGAATCTCAGGTAAAAGTTGACTAAGAATTTCTTGAACACTTGATTGAATGCCTCACTCTCTCTTTGATGTTAAAACCCTTATCTAAGAAAGTATATTATGTAATTAGGTTTTAAGAAGTGAGAAGTATAAAATTAAGTAGAAAAGGGAAAGAAAGGAAGAGACGAAGATACAACCACCACCATTACTATAACAAATAAAAACAATGACACTAAACAATAAGCTTTATCAAGTGCCCACTGTGTATTAGACACCAAAAAAGTATTTTACCAATGTTATCCCAGTTTATTCTCAAAACATCCTTATTATGTGAGGATTCTCCCTTGTATAGTTGAGGACTTACCCATCACCACATGCCCAGTACAGTCTCAATGGCAATAACTACCTCAATATTTGAAACTGTGAGTTGGAATTTGGAAGGCTACCGTGGCATGTTCTGTTGTCCTCTGAACTTTCTTTGAGAAAGAAATGGTAACTCATTCAAACCGTCTTTTAGAATATCTTCACTTACATCTTATCCTATATAATACAATGGATATTAGGATTGTGCTTGTCAGACCTAATTCTATAACGGATCTTAACGGATCCATCTTAATTTTACAATAAAATTGCCTTATGTTTTGTTTTTTTAAATTTTATTTTATTTTCAGTGTTTTTTTTTTTCCCAAATACACACCACCTCTTACTTCAAGAAAATGAAAGTGTTGGAAGCATACAAAAATGAAATATGTTCTGTTGTAAAACAACAAGAACAACAAGACCTCTTGAACTTCCTGAGTAATGGAACTGGAAAAGACTTGAGAAAAGATAAACCAAGGCTCAAACCTGTGGTGCCATTGATATTCATGTTTCCAGCTTTGCCCAAATGGTGTAAAGGAGAGAGTACTGTTATCTTGACATCAGATAAACTTGATGGCTTTTACCATATCACCTATAGACGATGTGCTTTGGGGTCTTTGTGATAATACTTTGAGACTTCTCTATCTTAATTATTAAATTAGAATAATAATAAATTAGAATAAATTAGAAGTAAATTAGAATAAATCATAACTGACCTGATGTGCCATAGATTTTCTGAAAGTATCAAAATGAAGCAAAACATACATGGAATATCTCTGTTAGCTGGAAAACTGGTTGAGTTTTTGGAGCTGGCTTTGCTCAGTGCCCTGGAAGAGTCCAAGAAAAATGACAAGGTACAGTCACTGCCTTCAATTTCTTATCAGCCAAGATTAATAAAAATAACAGTAAATTAGAAGGAGTCTGTAATAACTTGTGAATTTTGAGAGGGCAGAGAAAGCAATGATTAATTCTGAGAGACGGGTATATATCAGAGGTGGCTTCAGATAAAATATATCATTTTGATCTGGCCAAGGTTGAAGACTAAGGAGGAGCCCAGTGTAGATTTGTGAGTCATTCATGGCTAGAGGAAGAATAGAAACAAGACTTTAAGAGTGTAGACTGTCATAGAATTAACAAAGACTCCCCTTTGCTTGTGAAGGTTCAATTACAATACATGGCATAAGTATGATATGACTGGAAAAGTGCATGGTTTTTTACAAATTTGAGATTAGATTAAAATTAATCTAATTTTAGGTACCACCTTTTCATTTTGGGGTCATCCTGGCACGTACTAATAAAGACCTGATGTTTAGAAGTCATCAAGGTGGAGGTTCTCTGTTATGTTGCTACTCTGTTTTCAAAATTGGAGACAATAGTATTTTTTCTGATTATGCTGTGTCTGAGACAAAGTCAGTGGCAGTGAATAGAGAAGCAGTATCCTTCCTTCTAATTGTATATTTCCTTTTGTTAATGCTTCAAAGCAAATGACATGAAAAATCCTCTTTAATGGTGATGAGCAGATTTTTCCATTTGTAGATGATGACCACATGCATCGATAGCAAGCCCATTCTTTATGTATGCTCAGCCAAGTTCTGCAAATAGAGAAATCAGCTAATTATCTACAAATTTTCATTCTTTATCTCCATAGAATTTGAATGAACAGGAATTGCCATTTACTCATTCATATTTGTGAAGAGGGAACAACCTTTCCCTTTGGTGATTTCTCTCATACTGTAGTTCTCAAGACATATAGTATTCAGAGAAATAAAATTCTGGCTAATCATCTTCCCATCACTCACCAATCTTCTCTGCTGCCCTCCTGACCACTATCTTCTGAATCAGCCTTCTTGTCCTGAATTATGAGGATAAAGTAGAGATATTTTGAAAATTTCCCTTACTGTGTTGTCTACATAGACCTCCCTCTCTGTGAAGATATGGCTTGGGTTTAATTGGCTTGTATTCCACACAAAGTAATCAAACCAAATCAACAAATACCCATTGAGGATAACTATTACAAGGCAATAAGCTTGACAAACTGCCCCTTTACTAATTTCTGGCCTGAATTCTATAGACCCCAGAAGCATTTGGCACAGAGGTGCAACTTCTCTGCTGCTAAATGATCATCATCATTAGTAGTAACAAGAGATTATTATTGCACCAAATTGTCTCCTAGAATCTGTCTACTTCTCCATTCCAACCACTACTGTCCTGATTCAGGTCCTATATTATCTGGTCTAGACAATATAATTACTTCTCTTTGGTCTCCCGGCTCCCCTTCAATCCATTCCCTGTATTGGCTGAAATATTTATTTTAAAGCATAGATCTTATTTTGCCCTCTTCTCCACCATAAATTAAGGTAATATGTAGTTCTTATCTAGAGAATAAAAAATATTTTTGTGGGCCACCAGTGAAGGTTCCAATTAATTCCCTCATAATAGAACTCAGGCATAAGTCTAGACATATACTTCTTAAAATAATAGTGCTTTTGCAGTTTTACCAACAAATCAAATTTATAAATGAAATAGAAACAACATAACGGAACCAAAAAGAAAAACAAATACCGAATATAATCATTGTTTCTCTAAAATTGTATGAATATAGGATTTACCTCCGGGTTCCTGGGTGGCACAGTTGGTTAAGCATCTGATTCTTGGTTTGATATCAGTGTTGTGAGATTGAGCCCTACATCAGGCTCTATGCCCAGTGTGCAGAGTCTGCTTAAGACTCTCTCCTCTGCCCCGCCCCCAAATGCACGTGTGCTCGCGTGCACTCTCTCTCTCTCCATATATATATATATTTATCAGTAGAAGGATATGTTTTTCTGATAACTTCTAAATTATCCATACAAATTTTACTTTTTAGATTTTGATAGAATAGATCATCATTTGAATTGTTGTCATTATTTTTAGACTTTTTTTTTCCTTTTTAGTCCTAGTATTATTTCAACATCCAGTCGTACTGATTGATCAAATCAAGGTAATAGGTTTCCCACAAAATCTTTATACAATTAATCATGCTTAAGGGAAAAAAATCTCATTTCACATTTACTACATTACTTTTAATGAAATGATGATACATATAAAAAGAAGTTTGGATTATATAACCTTTGAAAACGTGACCATCATTCTGAGCAAACCTTTTTAATTCAATATGAATGTACTACCTTGCACAATGGGATAACTCAATTTTACCTTGCCTTGTTTCTCTTTTCAAAATCTCCAGAATTCCTGTTTTTCTACAGCATGTCATATTATCATTTACCCCTAACTTTGCACAAATGGGACGATAAGATACAGGCATTGAAATAGAGTTGTGGTGCTTGGTTATAAGATGATTACATAAATGATTCAAACTATATTTGTCATTGAATTGGACACAAATATTTTTAAAAAGAATTCTCATAGATACCTTACTTATAACTTCATGAAAGATTTAATAAATTATCATTTTCTTGTAAAATCCCAAATCTTTAACCAACCCACAACCCACACTGTTTCCCCCTATGCCCTGTTCCCTAGATAAACTTCAGTATCGCTGCTCACTCTGGTTTCCCTGTCTAGAATCTCCTCCTTTACATCCCACATCCCTCTGAAGTCTCTCAAAAAGTTGGGGCAGTATCCCAACCTCTATGCAAACCCTCCTCCCACCATATTTCTCTAATTTTTTTAAATATCTACTCAAAAAATTTTTTTTCAAAAGGTGTTTTGTTTCTTGCGTATAGTCTTCTCTCTTTGCTCTCTTCCTGCCTCTCTATCAACTCCTCACCTTTACTTCAGAATTTAAGTTCCTCGGGGCACCTGGGTGGCTCAGTGGGTTAAAGCCTCTGCCTTCGCCTCAGGTCATGATCTCAGGGTCCTGGGATTGAGCCCCACATGGGGCTCTCTGCTCACCAGGGAGCCTGCTTCCTCCTCTCTCTCTGCCTGCCTCTCTACCTACTTGTGATCTCTGTCTGTCAGATAAATAAAATAAAAATCTTAAAAAAAAAAAAAAAAGAATTTAAGTTCCTCAAAGTTAAGGTGCAGCAATCCAGGACAGGACCCAGCAACAATAAGTCAGTAGTCATTGATCAGAAAGAAATGGAATGGAATGAGATGGGATGCCACAAGGTGGGGTTTGAAAGTCATCAAATGTTAAGACACCACTCTTGAGTTTGGGAGATGGGACATCTATGGGGGAAAAAAAAAGGAAAGAAAAAAATAACCAGGAACTCAAGGAAATGGGTAAATGAGTTGTGTAGATAGTAAAAACAATAGGAATCCTGAGAAATGAGACATGACATGGGTACTTGGAGTAATGAGATTTTTGCAAGAATGGATCATGAAAAAAATCATCAAATGTGGTCAACAAAAGGGATGGAATAGAATTTCGGACAGTGAATACTGTGTGGTCAGAAGTTAGGGTGATGTGCAGACAGTTGTCAATGACATAAACTACCTTGAAGGTATTATGATAAGGATAGAGGGAAAATATCTTGCTGGGTTATTTCCCCCCAGATTGAGAGAATATAATATGAAAACCAAAATGAAGATTCAGAAATGGTTAGACATCATTGAAAGTTATTCAGGATATCTCATTCAATGTGGAGTTTTCTTTTCTTTTCTTTTTTTTTTAAATCTAGTGGTTTTCAAAGTACTTAAAGACTTAAAGCCCAAGATTTGAAGCTCATGTCATTGATGATGCAGGCCCTTCACCTAAACAGATCAGCTCCTATTACAATTCAATCATTTTCTTCATAACACTCGTTAGAAATATAATTAAATAATGGATAGTACATTTATCTGACTCCCCGCTGCAAATAAGCTCTGAGAGGAAAGGGCCCACAGTTCCTAGTCAGAATTCTACCCTCAGTGTCCCACAAAGTGTCTGCCCTGTAGTAGACTCAAGATATATTGCTTGAAACCTAAAGCTGAGTTGCTGGTTTGCGAATGGAGTGGGAGATTTCTAGTCATCTTCTCTTCTTCTTTCCTCAAGTATGCCTGGAGTGGTTTAGCCCCATGTCTAATGTTCAACAGAGTATATTTTTTTGGGAAAAAAATCCCATTATGCCAACGTGGGAATAATAATGAGCAACCAGCACGGTTGTTGTAAGGATGAACTAAGAGGAGATAATGCATGTGAACACAAGTTTCAACCTCTAAAAACAGTTACTAGTCCTTGTCATATATAGCAGTGTAGAATATGGCCATTACCCAAATTCTCCTTAAAAAGCTGGTCTAGAATCCTGGACTCACTGGTCTGAGCCAAATGTGATTGCTATAATATCCAATAAAAACATTAAGTCTTTCTTATGGACTCTGGTTCAATAAAACCAGCCAAGTCCAGATAGATCCAAAATCAAATCACCCCCCCCACCCCAGTTATGAAATACTAGTTAAATTTGTTTCTGAAGCCCTTGTCTCCACTTCCCATAGATCTCCCCAGACCCACTAGCTCCCAGGTAATATATTCCACCCCTTGCATCCTTGTTTACAGACCCTTGAGAGAAATCACACTTATGCCTGATGCTGTTGAGTTGGGAACACAGTTAGAAATAGTTTTGAAACTGCTTGTTCTGGAATCTCCAAATCATGGATATGTGCAGTAGTTGGAATGGTGCTGAGGTTGAGGAGAGAAAGGAGACAAAAGTATAGAAAGACAGCATTTATTTTTAAAGGCTTAAGAACAATGATTTTAAGAGTATCCTCCCTCTCTGCTACTTTTGTTTTAAAAAGTGCTGCAATTAAGTGAGAAGTTGTATAGCCAGGGCCCTAAAATTCCCAGGTCCTGCATTAAGACAGACTTCAGTCCAAAATCTAGCATTAACACTTCCTGTGTATGTTCTTATACAAGTGACTTAACGTTCTAATTAGTGATTTCCTCGTAGGCAAAATACTAGTCTCCCAGGGTTGTCATGAGTATTAAATCACACAGTTCCTTACCTGCAGTTATTAGAGGATTGCATTGCCATATGGCCACCCTCTAGAAGTTCCAAATCTGGGCTTTTTTATTAGAATTCCATCCCTGAAGTTCCTGGCCATGATGTGGATCGTGTGTGTGTGTGTGTGTGTGTGTGTGTGTGTGTGTGTGAATTAACATGCCACTGTATTAGGACAAGTAGCATACGATCTCCTTCCTTCTCCTTCCATCGAAACAGAGTAGTAAAATGATGAAGAGCCTAGACTCTGGATGCAGTTGCATGGGTTTTAAATCCTAGCTGCATGACCATTTCTGTATCATGTTGAGCAAGTTAAATAATGTCTCTGACCTCCTCTGTTTATTTATGTGTAAAATGAGAACAATATTGACACCACCACTGTGGGGTTTTTAGTAAGGGTTCCATGAGTTATTATATGTAAGTGCCAGAGAAGTCCCCAGGACGTCGAACATGCTATATGCATTAGTTATTAGTGTTAATAATTACATCATTTTTATTGTTTTGTTATATGCTGATTGTAAAACACATCTGCTATCAGTGTTCCTAAATATGTCTCAAGTTCATTGATTCCATATATCATGTCGTTTAATCCTCATCAGCAATCAAATGTGGGAGGTACTTTTCCCATTATACAGTTGAGGGAACTAAGGTTCATAGGTATAATTAACTTGCCAAGCTCCCACAGACGTAGTGTCAGAAATGGGGGATAATCTTGATCTCAGTAAATCCAAACTTCACTCCAATATCTCACTAAAGGGCAAGGAAAATCGTATTTACAGATCACTTGAGAAGCCTTTTTTTTTTTTTTTTTTTTTAAATACTGCCTTCCTGACTCTCTTCCACCCATGGTGGGAAGAAAATATCCATTCCCTTATGGTCCTATATATTTCCATACTTTGTTGCCTTTTAACACAGTCCACAGTTCATCATAGATCTAAAGTGACAGACCTATAAAGGAAATACCACTAAGTATAGCTACACTTTGTGGGATGCCTGACATTCCAGGCTTAGTACTTAGACATTTACAGTCTTTCTCTCATCCATTCCACAGGATGGATCTGTATGATGGTGCAATTATTGCATTTTTAACAGGTAAAAATTCAGAGATTAAGTATTCCCCAGGCACTCCTGCTGCTATATAGCAGAATTTGGACTTAAACAGGCTAGTGACCTAATACTTAACTATATCTTACCCTGTAAGAAATGGACAAACAGTATCAAGACTGATACTGAAACTAGTTCATTTTATCAAAGATTCAGGAGAAAATCTAACACTCCGCATACCAGCAGGTGGGTGATCAAATTGGGTAGTGTCTCTCTCTTTCTCTCTGTCTCTCTCTATCTCTGCCTCTCTTTCTGTTTCCCCTCTCTCCCCTGCACCCTTCTCTCTCCTTCCTCCCTCTCCTTTTCTCCTCCCACACTCCCTCTACCCCCCTCCCTCTCTCTCTCTCCCTTCCTCCCCCCTCCCTTTCTTTCACTGACTCCAGCTTGCCATGGACAAAATAGAAATAATTAAGTGTCAATAACTAAAGTTTATTCCTGGCAAACAGCTGATGAGTATTTTCAGAGGCTCCTGTTTTTTGACCTTTACTGCCCTAGACAATGACGGAATCTTGTTGAAAGCTCTTTAAGCTGAAATTAATTTATGCTCGACAGTGATTAAAAGAGAAAGTGAGAAGGGGATGGAAATTAACAAATCCATCTTTATTGCCGAGATCCCATTATGATTATAAGGAGAGGGGAAAATCGACGTGGTGGGTGCCAGCTGCAGTCTGGTAAGGAGTTTAAACAGCCCGTCCTGCTTAGGAAATGTCCTTGGGTGGACAGATTTATCTGTCACTGAGGCTCTCAGAGAGGGGTTTATTTATCAACAATTGGAAGGCTGAGATCCTTGGATTTGCTTTTGGAATAAGGTTTCAGAGAGAAAACTGCCAAAGGATAGGCCAGGGAGCTTGACAGATGAGGCCTCTTGAAAAGTAAATTCTGCAGGCGCTTCCAAGAACAGAGATGGCTGAATTGTCATGCTCTGGGTTCCTGTTGGGCCAGTTTCACCATTGTATGCCTTTAAGAGCTGATATATTTGCACTTCATCATGGGTTCCCTGGTTTGGCCCTGAAGCCGAGGGCCTTGTTTTGTATCTTTCTGGCTCCATATAACTCTTTGGATAATGCACCATAATGAGATTAAGCAAACATTGAAGAAGACATTACCCCCATATTCCCACTTCAGTCTTCGAAAATCGTATATGCTTAGCACCTTCTGTGCACCACGCTCAGTACAGGCAAAGGAGATAAAGATTTCAGGGAACACAATACCTCTGTCCTCCTGGAGCTCAGTAGAGAGAATGAGGCTTATTTCCCCTTAAAATTAAAATCGGAATTCCCTCAAGGACAATCCCAGACTCGTGCCATTTTGAGAGAACTAATATGTGCAGAGAACTCATTGGATGCCAAACATTTGACACATGATGTCTCATTTAATACTGGAAACAATGAAATAATTTTTTTTTTTCTGATTTTGCAGTTGAGTGAATAGAGACTCAGAGAGAGGAAGTGAATTTCCCTAGAGCACAGAAGTAGTATAGATGGAACCAGAGACTCTCCACCTTGACTTAGTCTACACTGGGAACTGGGCCCTTCTCCACTGCCCTCACCACATAAAAGCCATAATGGTAAAGTAAGAGCATGAATCTAAGACAGGGCCTGACTGTAGGTTTTAGTGAGCATCTTACTGGCTTTCTGACCCTGGGGAAAATCACTGTATCTGCCAATATATTGATTTTCTCATCTGCAGAAAAAGGGATGATCCTCTGCCCTTTGTGTTTCACAGGTTAATCTGAGGCTCAGAGGAGACAATGTGTCCAAAAATGATTTGCAAATGTAAACTATTATCATTCTGTAGTGCAACCTCTACTAATATATGGACCTCCTTCATAATTGGGCATTAATCATTTATATTTTAAAAGAATGAAACAGACAAGGTTATATCACCTCATGTAGAAGTGTAACTAAGAGGACAGTTGTGTAAGGTATGACTCCTCCAATTTGCTTTAATTATTGTTGGACATCTACTCAGGAGGAAAAATTACCTTATTTCAAAGCAGGCAAAAACAGTGAGATGAATATCTGAAAATGTTAACAAAAAAGATAAAAATAAAATCATCTGTTATTTGATTTTTTACTGTAATCCCATGGAAATGAGGATTAATAAGAGGAGTAAACTGACAGCTTGTTCAGTCCTTAAGGAGGAAGTTGTGTCACTGTGATCATGTACAACTTATGGTGGTTGCCTCCAAGGAAACTTTAGGGGATCAGAGTTAGGATGATAGAGGTCACCAAATTCCCTAATGCCTTTAGGGAAATCATTTTATCTCTCTGGATCTCAACAGGAAGTACTTTCTACTTTTATCCATTCACCTTCCTTCAAAATACAAATCTTGGAATTCTCTGAAATTCCTGAAATTCTTATTCAGAACGAGAGAGGGGAAAAAGAGCACCCTTGATCTCTTGACCCGGAAGTCTACTCTGTTCCTCTAGAACTGTTTATCACATTACTGTAGGAAACAAGAATTATACTATTCATGCAGCCTTGAATACACAGTGACCCTTCCTATAAGTAAGCATGGCTCAAACAAAGTTTTGAATTTTGAGTCAGATTAGCAATTTCTCTTTCCTTAGAGGGAAATTGGCAGGTTAAGAGAAGATGATCACAGGCTGAAGTTACATGGCTTAGGGAGAAAAAACATAACATTAGCTTCTCTGCAAGGTTATAATTATTTCCCATACCTGGGTCCATTCAGTGGGTCCATTCAGTGGGTCCACATTGGCCAGAACAATACTTCTCATGCTGTGATCCATAGAATATGAATTTCACAAGATATCATAGTCATTACTTTCTAGAAAGGACTCTGTGGGGGAAAGTGCATTTGCAAAGTACTGACTTAAACAGTTTACCAGATTTCTTTATTTCAGGACTTCATTGAGTTCTTGTTACACTGGTATGCATTATGAGTCTCTAAGAGGGGATGTAATGTATAGAATATTCAAATATATTTAACCAAAAGAAGTCATTTAGAATGAAACATTTCTGTGATGAATGTTATGGTAAACAAATGCATTTTGGAAAATGCCAGTCTAAAATATAAAGTCCCAAGCTAGGTATACTTCCTTCACTACCAGCACCAATATCTCAATGGCTGATTTTTCTTTCATGGAAGTTCTTGTTTGGTGGATCCTCCTAGGGAGGTTACCGATAGTTCCTGAGCTCAGAGAATCAAGCCCCTTTTACCCAGTGGCTCTGCTATCTTAAAAGCCTTCACTTCTAACCACATGGCTGGGAGAAAAAGTCTGGAGCTAGGAAAGTTCCCAAGCCAGCCCTTGGACAGATCTAGAAGGGGCACACAGTACTTGTTTCCATATTCCTCTGGTAAGAGCTCAGTTATACTGCCTGACTCAGACACAAAGAGGGCTGGGGAATGTCTCCATGCCTAGGAGGAAAGTAGAAAGTATATACCATTGTCTCATCCATACTAGTCACTTTGAAGCTCTTTGTTCTTTGTCCCCAAAATTACCTGACATGCTCTAACTCAACACACTTTATGTTCTGTCAACTGGTTAGTTCCTTCATTTCAGTATTGTTAATTTTGCACAATTTCACCTCTTCCTTAATCCATGTCCTTTCTTTCCTTCCCTGTGTCTGAGAGGAAACCCAACCCATCTTAAAATTCTCCATTATAATGTCACATTTTCGATGATGCTTGTGTGCTCCCTCTCTCTCTCTCTCTCTGGCTACCCTCTTATGTCTGTTCCAGAAAACAGTCTTCTCTCCTTCCTTTATGTTATTATTTCTCTCTCTATTATATACCAGATACTGATACTGGGGACTCTTAAATCTATTCATATATAAGCTTGGGAGAAGTGAATGTTAGAGAAAGAGGAGTAGGGTCTTAAGAACAAGAAAGATCTGAGTGTGAATCCAGATTCTTGACTTAGGAGATGATATTACTTTGGACAGATAACATCGCCACCTTGCAGTGCTTCCTCACTTGAAAATTATGGATTTAAAATCTTTTTAAATAAGGCTGCCAGGAGGTTAAAATGACATAATGCATAACACGATGTAGCTGCCACCTAGGAAGTCATCTGTAAATGTTGATTGTTGTTATCCTTGTTGTCATTGCTGCTGTTGTGCCTTAAAGCCAGACAGACGTGGTTCTCAGTCCTGACCCTGTCACTTTTATTAGGGAATATTCCTCTTCTGAGTCAGCTCTTTGTTTGTAAAAATGGAAACAACACTTCCTTTCTGAGCAAATAGCAAGAAAATGCCTATCACAATGTGTCACAACAATCGGCACACAGTTGAGGCACAAGTAATGACTGAATTCATTACAAATCACCACCACTCCCAATACCAGGCAGGGGAACGTCTGTTCCCATAATGATTCTATCAAGCAGGAAAGAAGACAGCCTCCTCCATGTAGCTTGCTTTTGTGTCTGAGGACCTGTAGCCAGGCAGTTCTTCATTAATTCCCCTGTAAGTCTTCGAAGCTATAGTCTAAGCCCACTTTTTCTTTTCTGAGTGAACCTGGTCACCTTCCTTATTACATAGCTTCTTAGGCATTTGAAAGCTGTTAAGCCAGCCCCTCATCTCTCCCTTCTGCAGGCTGACTTTTTTAAATCTGTCATCCCATCCCGAGTTTCCTTTTCCATTCCTTTAATCATTTCCCATTGCACTGCCCTTCCATTTCTGAACAGTGCGGAGGCACAGGACTCAAGAAGTCCTACAACAATACGTAGGGATAGTGAGAACTTAGACTATAGACTGACTGATAAAGGACGGTTAGAAACCATCAACACTAGGAAATTACACCCCACTCCTACTACCTGTGCAAGCCCCACCATCATCTTCAGATCTAACAGCAGGTGGTAGTTTGCAGGTATCCATTTGTCTATGCAAAAAAAAAACAAAAAAACTGAACTATTTATGTCCAGGGGTCATATTCACTTAATTCAACATTATATCCCTACTGGATGCCAGGAACTGTTTCATAAGCAGAGAGCGTTCTGGATGAATTTCTCTTTCTGTGATGACAGACTTAAGCAAGTGAACAAGTAGTGGATGATAACATAATGGCTATAGACATAGATATTAGAGAAAACTGTCATGTATGGGGAAAAAAAAACAAACAGCCTTCCGTCCCGGACAGAGCTCCCACTTAGTAGCTATGGGTATTGCATGAATGAATCCCTTCTTCAAGCTTCAGTTTTATTTGTTCATTTGTGGAATTGGATACTACCAACAACCCTTCAGGGTTTTGTTGAAAATTAAATAAATAAATACACAAAAAGCATCTAGCTCTGTGTCTGACACTTAGCACTCAGAAAATCACTTTAGTTTCTTGTCTGTGTTTTGCAAGTACAAAGAAGAAATGTCCGGTGAAGAAATTATGGTGCCAGAAAGCCTTTTCTAACTAAAAGACTCAAGTTGAGTTTGTTAATAAATAGTCATTGATAATATTTTTCCTTCTTTTTTTAAATAAATTAATTTTTAGGATTCCTTTTTTTTTTAATGACCTTATTTGAGAGAGAAAGCAGAAGCAGGGGGAGCAACAGGGAGAGGCTGAAGGAGAAGCAGGCTCCCCGCTGAGCAGAGAGCTCAACCTGGGGCTAGATCCCAGAACCCTGTGATCATGACCTGAGTCAAAGGCAGCCACTTAACTGAGTCACCTAGGTGCTCCAATTTTTAGGATTCTGAAGACAAATTGTGCAGGCCCCACACTTTAATCAAAATACCTGTCTTTCATAGTCTCCTCTTCTGTTCTAGCTTTACTTCATCTGAACCTCTCTCCCCTTGTTCAAAATGCTGTCTTTCACCTGTATTCATCCCCTCCTTTGCTCTGAGCAGTCTATTTCCATCCTGTTTCTCATTTCCTTTCTTGTCCCCTGAAAGAGTTCTTCTATCTCCATAACCACAAGGGACCTGGAAAGAAGTAGGCAAGCATGTGGTGAGCCATGATGATGATGTAGAACAGTGGTCAGTGTCATGGGCTTTGGAGCCTGGGATCTCTGGGTTTCAATCATGTTCTCTCAATCATTAGCTAAATAGCTTTGGTAAAGTCACTTAACCTTCCTAATGCCCAGTTTTCTATCATCAAAATCAGCACAGTAATAGTTCTTTCTTTGTAAGGTTTTGAATTCATGTTAAATAAAATCATGCATGTAAAGCATGTGACCATCATGCACTCTCAATAAACAGTACTTATTGTTTCCAATACTGTATATCCAATTCAGAGACAGGTGCTCTGTTAAGTGCCATGCACTGTGTTGGGCACCATATAGGAAAGGGGTAATAGGGGCAGAATATCTGTCTTCAAAGACTTAACCTCTCATTGGAGAAGAAAACATGCCTATATAAAAACACAATGATGGAAACCAAAGCATAAGATTTTCTGTCTAGTGAATATGTTAGATGAAAAATCACAAATAAGGCTTTGTTTTAAAAACTAACTCCAATATATCAGTTTTGGCTGCCTGGAAAGTCATACTAGGAAGGATTCTGAGACCAGTAACAGAATGAGTAGAAAATAAAGTGTCATAACTGATTAATAATGCCTACCAAGGATATAGAAGGAAAAATTGTCCATCTTGGGTACAGAGAGTGTTTTAGAAGGCATGTTGAAAGAAAGAATGAAGTGTATTTTTGAGTATTTTTTTACAATTTTTTAGACCAGAGTATTTTTATTATTTTTAAATTATATATATATGTATATATATATATTTAATTTTTTAATTAACATATAATGTATTATTAGCCCTAGGGGTACAGGTCTGTGAATCGCTGGATTTACACACTTCACAGCACTCACAATAACACATACCCTCCGCAATGTCCATAACCCTACCACCCTCTCCGTACCCCCTCTCTCCGGCAGCCTTCAGTTTGTTTTGTGAGTCTCTTATGGTTTGTCTCCCTCCCGATCCCATCTTGTTTCATTTATTCTTTTCCTACCCCCAAACCTATTTTTGAGTATTTTTATGAGGCCTTTATTTTGCTCACGTTGTTCTGCATTGACATCATTATCTTCATTACAACTAGAACTGACACTCAGAGAAGTTAAGCCATCTGTTCAGGTCACACAGCTAGAAAAGGAGCTGGGCACAACTCTAAAATCAAGATTGATTTAAACACTCATACCCCGATTGAACACCATTGGCAGGATGAAGAATGGATTACTTCTGACAGCAGTGGTATAGCAGAAGTTGAGTGGATTCCTACTGGTCCTTCTATTTTTCTGGGCCCATAGAAAACCTAGATTTTCTAGCTGCCAGTGCAGTTAGATTGGGACCATGTGACTAATTCTAGATAATGGCTTATGGGGGACATCTATATGTCACTGTCAGTTATGGCCTCGACATTTTCCCATGAGACTCTTGACTTATGCATGATTTTCTTGCATCTGGCCTGATGTAGAGGATTCAGTGGGGAACACAAAGGAGGTCCTAAGGACAGTGGAACTATTGGAGGTAAGCTTGAAATTCTGTCCTACATCCCGGAGGGGAGCCACGCCAGAGAAGATTCTAGTCCATATCAGTCTGTGACATGAAGGGAATAAGCCTTTATTGTGCTCTGTCACTGAGATTTTTGTATTGCATGTTAGAACAGACAACATTGCTTATCCTAATAGAAGTTATCAAAAAATACTCGGCAAAGAAATGAGACTTCCACAGGGCCAGGATGATATGTAGATGTACCTTCCAGACAGAGGACCCTTTTCTGGAAAAGCATAAAGTATGCAAACTATTCAGGGAAATTAGGTTGGAAATGCAAAGAGTGGCTAAGATTGGAGTTCCAATTTTCCATTTTTGTGGTTTCCAGTTTGACAGTAGGGATTTAACTGGTGTTCCAGTTAGCCACTGCTGTCTAAACAAACTCCTCAAAGCGTAATGGCTTAAAACACCCACCCTTTTATTGTGTCATGTATTTTTGTGTGTCAGGAAATTGGTCAGGGCTCAGTTGATTGAGTTATCTATTCTACATGGTACCAACAAAGATACTTGATTGCATTTGGTTGGCAGATGAGTTCTTCTGGAAGATCCAAGATGGCATTACTCCTGTTTGAATTATGAGAGTTGGTACATCTGGGACCACCAATTAGAGAGTGTATATATACAGACAATGTCTCTGAGGTCAGGATTCTAAGAGGCAAGCTGGAAGTTGCCAGGCTTCTTAAAGTCTAGTCTAGAAGTGGTAGAATGTCACTTTCTCCATCCTCTGCTGGTCAAGCAAGTCATGAATGCTATCAGACTCTACCTCTCAGTGGGATGAGAAGCAAAGAATTTTTACCCACCTTTAATGTTTTCTATCTGGATCTGTGGAGCCAGGACCTGGCTATATGCATCTTTGCTTCCCCAGCACTTTCCACTTATCATACTGCCTGGGGTTCAATCTTCATGCTGGTAGAATTACAATCACACCCTAAGCCCACATCAAAAGAAATGGAAAAGAGAACTAAATTTTACAGAATACCAACTCCTGCTTCAAATGTCCTACCTTAATGTATTCTCAGAAATGACTCTATTTAGTGATGTAGGATTTATTTCTTCTGTATATTACTGAAGACACAACCAAGATTCAGTGAGAAAAAAAAATCCTAAGGACAATCAAGTATTAGACTCCAAAGGCAGTGCTCTTTCCAACACACTCTGCTACCTCCCATGTGTATGGCCTGCATGTCCCCTACTCAAAACACAGACTCTGTGTTCAGATGCTTGAATCTCCCCCTTGGCCCCTAGTCCACTGACAGACTGACTCAAAGCCTCTAATTTGCCTGGGCTCATTTATCTCATCAGAACCAGAGGAGGCCCCCATCTCTGCCTTCCCCACCATGAGATTATGAGGGGTTGCTAATAAAAATGAACCCTAAGCTCCTTGCAAATATAAATGCTAAATAATAATAAGATGAACAATGAGGGCAATAATGTGGCTTCACATGATGTTTAAGAGCCTGGGATAAAAGGCATGGTAAGAATCTCTGCATTTCAGGGGGCACCTGGGTGGTTAAGCATCTGCCTTCGGCTCAGGTCATGATCCCAGGGTCCTGGGATTGAGCCCCCGCATCAAGCCCCCGCATCAAGCCCCTGCATCAGGCTCCCTGCTCAGCGGGAAGCCTGCTTCTCCCTCTCCCACCCCCACTGCTTGTGTTCCCTCTCTCATTGTGTTCTTCTCTGTCAAATAATAAATAAAATCTTAAAAAAAAAACTCTGCATTTCAAGTCCCTATGCTTCCTCTTCTGTTTCATCCTCTGTCTCTAAAATGCTTGGTTAAGGCTCTTTTACACTTCATTTTACTTTGTCTTTTTTTTTTTTTTTCTTTTTCCTACTTCGGGAAGTACTTCACTATATTACTGGGGACAATTTACCCTTTTGTTTCACCAGAAGAAAGAAAGCAATGCAGGGTGACTTCAAAGAAGAACCAACCCAAATCCAGTGGGGGATCTGGTAATGAAGAAGCCCCACTTTGTTTTCAAGCAGGGACACAAAATTGTGCTGTAAATTACACAAAGCAAGGGGGTACGAAGTGAGAGATGAATGCAAGTCAAAATTATTGGTCCCATGGCCCGGGTTTCAGGCTACAACTCAGAGATTCATGGAACAAGATGATTTTAGACTGGAAAGGACTTAACAGAACCTTTAATCCAATGCCCTTCTCAGCCCAGGCATCTCTTGTGGTGGCTCTTAAATAATCCCAGGTTTTAGAGTTCACTGTCTCGCCATCAACGTGGACTGATGGTTAGCTCAAGGTGGGATGTCCGTTCTTGCCTTGATCTGAAGTCGTAGTCTTCGATTTTTTTTATCTACGGTTCCCTGTTCTTTCTTTGTGGATGTCACAGATCATATTTGCTCCCTTTCTGGGAGATACTGAGGAATTGGATTGCTTTCCAGGTGCTAACACCCATAACTCCTTCAGTGTTTCCTCAGGTGATTTTTGAAGAGTTTAATTCAGCCTCCTGGGAGCCCGGAAGAGGTTGGGAGAAAGCAATTAGAGAAAAACAGAGGTGGAAAGAAATTTGATTTTCTGACCAAAGGTGATAAACATGTTAGTGGGTGGAGAACAGCTAAGAGGTTGGAGAATGGTTTCTTAGCAGCTGATCAGCCCTGGCCTGGCGGTGGGCTGGAGGGAAGAGAGAGGTGGGCAGACTCCGGGACAGTGTGGGAAGGGCCCCTAAGATTGTTACCCAGATCATGTAGGCTGAAGGTCGCTATGCCAGAGTACAGAGGGGTGATTAAAGCAGCTCCGCAGGAGGCAGGAGGAGGTGATTGCCTTAATTATGTGGGCGGAGACCGATTAGTGGAATAATAGAGAGGGAGGGAACAGGTTAGAATTGCAGCTCTTTAAGAACTTCAGGTAGAGGGGTGAGGAAAAGGCGGTAGGAAGAAGGTTAAGGGAGAGCCGAGGCAGGAAAGAGCTCTCTGTGAAGCTTGGAAATTAAATTCATTATTCAAAAGCATGTGTGTGTGTTCTGTGACAGTTTCCAGGGAAATCTTCCCCCTTCCGCTCTCTGTACTTTCTTTATTGGATGTAATTTAACTATGTTTATATGGGGTTTGTTTCCCCATATATATCTATATACCAATACTGCTTTTCTTTCACAACTACCTTATTTAGCTACTAATCCTCAAGCCTCCAAGAGGAATATGAAGCATACAGGCAAAAAGGCTCATCTAGGGTTGTGATGGCAAATGTTTAACATCTGACTCTCCAGGAAAAAGAAAAGGCACCGACTTAAGAATTGGCCAATTTCTGTGGTATAAATACTCTTTGCAAGCTAAAACGGAGACATGGAACGCAAGTGGAAAGAAATGCACTCCAGCATTCCTTATGCAGTATTTGCACCAAATAGATGCCGCACGGATAAAATAGGCATAAACAAGGTCAAGAGCATAGATGATAGCAAATTGTAGAGAAAATAATTAGTTTGAGTGTTGAATTTTGAGGATGTATTAGCTTTTCTTTTAATATCATTTATCTAATTTCAAGTTTATATAATTTAATTTTTACTGATGATTCTGTTTAACAACTGGCTTGCAAAAAATTCCAAAAAATCTGCAGTTCTGTTGGTGAACTGGTTCAAGTTGACTGTAGGACACCACTGGGTCCTTCTCCCTTCTGACTTCAGTCGTGAGGCTATGTGTTAGCTCACTGAATTGAGAGAGGGGAAGACAAAAAATAGAGACAAACTTGTAGGTAAGGGAGTCTACAAGGGTAAAAGGAGAATATCCATTTATTTTAATTCAGAGTTTTACTATACATACACCTATCTATATATATACTAATATATACTATTTACAAGTCATACTTATATAGTCATAAAACAAGTAACCTAAGGTTTAGACCTTAACAACATTTAGTTAAGTTAAAGTATCTCTTTGTATTTCATCTGTGTGTCTGTTTACAAGATCTATGCTAAGTATGTACATCTATATATGTACAGAAGCTACGTATGTGGCTTTTATACAAATGTGGATGTTTCATCTATTTCATACTTAATTGTGTCTTATAGATAAGTTACTGAATATATATGATTTTCTATAGATATATTAGCACCACACATACACATATACATTTCCTACGTATACTACATAAAATATACAATGTCTATTATGTTGAGCATTACCTACTGATTTGGTTTGAGTTTCCTACTGGAAATGGTTTGGACTAGAGGCTTTAGCAGAACTAAGAGATATTTGGCAACCATATGCTTCATGCCAGGAACCATGAAAATGAGAGAGGAGACCCTAACTCAGAAGAAACTTATTCTTCCCTCTAAGAGACTACAATATAACAGAGGAAACAAAGTTTATCTGGTAGAAAATCAACAAGTGTATGATAAAAGCTAATAATGGCTGTCATATATTGGGGGGCTGTCATCTATGTCATGCATGATCTCTGGTGACCCTCCCTAGAAGCTTCCACAAAGGAGCTCTTATTTCCACTTTAAGATGGTGGGCATCAGTAGTTCAAAGAGAATTCCATTAACTTGCTTAGGATCAAACAGGGAGTAGATGACCAAAAAGGATTTCACCAAAGGTCTGATGCAAGGACTGGAATACGGTCCGTCACTTCTTTCTGTAAGTTGAGGAGTATGATTCAGACTGTGAGTGCTTTTGAGGCTCCAAGGAAGAAAAGCAGCTCATGAGCATCACGGGAGAATAGAGGTCTGTTAAGCAGCCTTGAGGCGGATTTGCAGAGATGCATAAAAAGAGCAAGAGTCAACAGGAGAGAACTTTGGTAACAATAAATACTTATGTTGCTTCTGATAATTTGTTACACTTAGTGGAATGCTGAGGCTTATAGAAAAGTTTAAACCTGACTGTAAGTTTGACCTGTTTTAGAAATCATCTGTGATCATTGGGATAGAGCAAGTCTGATAAAAAAAAAAAAAAAAACAAAAACAAAAAACACAAAACAACTTAGGAAATTAAAATATTCTAATCAAATTAATTAACCCCATCAATAGGATTGTATAAGTGTTTGGACTACCTTAGAGAACAGTAGTTTCAAGAACACTCAAGAAATTTAGATGGGCCCATTTTCATGCTAACAATTTCTAAGCTAATTGCAAATTATTCTTATCTAATCAGTGGAGCCTTAATGACCTCTCCCAGGCGACAGCTGGTTAGCCTATGTAGAGATTATATATAAATTTGATAATAATTAAGGATTTAAAGAGAATCATTTTAAATGTTCACTAATGTGGTTATTTTACTACCATTCTAGTGGTGTGTATCTGTTTGAGAGTGAGATCAAACACATCTTACACATAGCTATAGATTTAGTTCTAAAATGGAAATCTGGTTTTGTATTTGTAACTTAAATGAACGCAATCTCACTTTTCCTTTTTAACACTCTCATCTGGAAGCCTTGGCTTTGTCCAAACAGTGGGCAGTCCCCTACCTCTGTAATGTAGAACTAGCATTTATTGTTACTTACCCTGTGCTTGGCTATTCGAAGCACTTTACCTAAATTAATACACTTGTTTGTCACTATAAGTCCATGAGAAAGGCATAACTGTTATCCCCATTTTACCTAGACGAAAACTGAGTCACGGAGGTTAAGTCCTACAGCTTTTAACTGGCAAAACCATGTAACGGCTCTCCAAAGTTCATGTCTGCTAGCTACTAGGACAGAATCCCACCTTATTCAGCTGTGATATTATCATTGCCATCAGTAATCGTTGGTAACAAAAAATACTCTGTTCATTTGAGTGCAAATACCATTTACTGGTGGTAGTTAGAAAAGTGGGCTGCACAATTTGAATGTCTCTTTCTCCTCAATCCTCATGTCAAGTCAGGGCCACCCTCTCTAAGAAGACTACCATGGGTATCTATCTTGGCCTCTTGTTATTATTCCCATACTTTTAAAGTCTCACCATCAAATTCTTGCTCTCCTTTTTCTTCTACTCACTTTGCAAATGGCCTCAGGTTTCTCCATTCTTAATCATGAGTATCCTTATTTATGCATCCTATTTACTTTTATTTGTCTCATTCAGATGTTAACACTGTTGCAGGCCTATTGTTGCAAGTCTATTCCAGGCATTTTCCAAAATCTTCCATATCTTGCATTTTCCAAATCTTGCTGAAAATTCACCTTTCTTAATTTAGTTTTACCTGCTTAATTTGGGAATTGCGTATCATATTGTATCATAAGCTTTTCACTTATGGTAAGTGTATTTTTAACAACATAAGTTGAATTCCAACTATGGGCCAGACAGGACGTAGAACACCTAAAAAAACAAGAATAAAAAATAAAAACAGGACATCCTTAGCCTCAAGGAGGGGTCTCCAGCTTGACTACACATTAGAATCTTTGATTTTTAAAAATTCCTGATGCCCAGACAGTATTCCATACCAGTTTAAATCAGAAGCCCTGAATGAGAGACCGAGGCAGTAGCTTTTGGTTTGGGTTTCTAAATTTTCCAGGTGAATCCTATGTGTCACCAAGTTGTATAATCACTGCATTAAAGGATATGAGCATATAAATAAATCATTAATAATAGAAGTGTGCACAAGATACAAAAGTAGCAGAGACAAAAAAGTGATGCATTGTCCTTTGGAAGAGGTTCTCATGGGATCTCTTGGGACAGGAGCTAAGTTTGATTTAATGAGGAAGAGGGAAGAACACTTCAAGAACCCTAAGTATACCCATGTTGCCTGAACATAAAGTAGGGAATGAAGGGTATCAGGAGAAGAAATTGAAGAGATAGCCAAAGGGGACAGGTTACCCATCTATGTCATTCTAAAGAGCTTAGACTTGGGTGCTGGCTAATGGGTGGCCTTTAAATGGTATGAGGCAAAGAGAAGAGCTAGTCGTGCTTAGATAGATTTGAGTTAAGTAGGTAATGGAGGGGAAGAGACTAGCAAAGAGGAGGGAGAGCAATTAGGAAGTGTTACAGTATTCTCATGGGAGTTGCAGGGGGCCTAGATGAGGGCAGTGGCAGCCATGGTGAAAAATCATAATATAATAATAGTAATAATAATAGATCCAGGATTCATTTGGAAGAGATTCTATGCCTACTGATGGATTGATAATGGATTGGATCTGAGTGGTAAAAGAGGCATAGAAAAATGAATAAAGAGCGAACAAATGAGAAAAGAATGAAAATCACAGAGATTCCATTTCTGGCTTGAGAATCCAGGTCTATATTGAACTCATTTGCCAAAAAGAGGATAGTTGAAAAAAAAAGTTAGGGGAGAAAATGGCTTCAGTTTTGGAAATGGAGGGAGGAGAGTGATTATAAAGGAGAGAGTCATTGACTGTTAAAAGGTGGTAAGGAGGATGAAGGCAAAATAAATCCATTGGTTTTGAACATGAGGTTATTGATGACTTTGACTGTATATATTCTAGCATGATGGTGATAGAAACCTAAGTGGAGTGAGTTGAACAATGAGTGGAAGATGAGGAAGCTGAGCTAGCAAATGAATCATGTTGGAGGCGGGAAGAAACAAAAGAGCAGCTGGAGGGGAACGGGAGGTCATGAGAGGGCTTCTTTCAACAAATGGGTAATGCCATAGTATGTATACCATAGGGAATGAGGCAGTAGACAGGGGGATATCAATATTCCAGAAGAGAGGGAAGTGAGAGTATGTATAGGAAAGAACTTTGAACACATGAGAGGGGATACGATCTGCACTCAGGTAGATGGGCTGGTGTTTGGTAGGGGAAGGTGGGTACAGAAGCAAGTGGGATGTGGACTTGACCATGAGGAATGGAGAGGGGTCTTGCCTCTCTTCCATGCTGTTATTAAGCAGCAGTACTTGCCTCCTTACTACTTCCGGAAAGAGGACTTAGGAAAATTAGCAATAGACATTGGGAGAATAATAATGATAATATATTTTACCACTAGAACAACTCCTGGTATCGCTGTTGTGATTGTCATCACTGCTGCTATTTCAACTAGTGATATTAAATATTTCTATGTGCCAGCAGCTGCACCTGCTTCTTGAGATTTATTTCATTTAATCTTTACATCGTGCCTGTATTTCTACCCCCCCCTACCATTTTACAAATGAGAAAGAATGAGGCACAGAGAGCCAGAAAGAGGATGGTATTTCTGAAACTGAGAGAAGGGTTTCAAGCCAGGTATGGTTAAGTGTGCCAAGTACCACTGTAAGAACAAGAGACATTTTATTTAGAACAGAAGTTCCTCCACAGTCCTCTGCACAGCCTTTCATTGAGTGGGAACCATAGCTGAACAAAAGAATGATGAGATAAGTATTACTCAATGCGTATGTCACAATGCTGAGGTGTCAGTCCCTTCACCCTTGTTCTCTGGTTATCTGCTGTGAGTGATCCCAGCTGAGAACCCAAAGGGCTTGGATTTGGGTGATGAAGGAAACGGTAAGGAGAGAGACAAGCTGGCCTGGCCCCTTTTGTCATCTGGCAGGAGAGTGGCAACTTGAAGTTATCCACAGCTCCTGAAAGCTTTGCACTGAGATATGATGGTAGAAAGCCCTTTGGCAAGTGGATAAAATTCAGATAGAACAAATGCATGTATGTCTTCTTTCTACCCGTGCATGTGACCAATACAGAAAGGAAGTGAGGTATTGGGGTGGGGGTGGGGGGAGTCAAACCAAACTAAACCAAATAAATGCCTGTTCAGTAAATACTCATTGTATTTAAGTCCTATGATAAAAACATTTTGATAGTTTTCATTTTTTTTTTCCATTTGACTCTGGCAATGTAGGTATCATTTCTCCCATTTTCTGGGAGAAAGATTGGTGTCAAGTCCTGAGGTTGGAGAGTGGCCGAATAAGGGGTGACATCCAGGACCTAAAGAGTCTACTTTTCACTCTTATCTCATTGCAGTTGTAGAAAGCTAGTGTATCCTTCCCCTCTTCCTAGTCACCTTTCGCATGATGATGACATGCCAGTGTCTTAATCTTAATTCCAAGAGTGTTTTGGACCAAATTCTTGGCACTGAACCCCAGGAATTACTTTCTGGGAACATGTTTAACTCCTTTCTCCTTTCCCTGAGGAGTATTCTGTCTGTCTTCCTCCCCATCTGTGCTGAGTTCTTCCCATATTCCCTATTCAACATATTCCCATTTCCTATCCTTCTTTACCCTCTTCCTTGAATGCAAACCTGTCAACCTGCCAGGCCTTTTAGAGAACTCAGTTAATAAATCAGTTGTCATGAATAAAGGCCATTTTTTTCCCCTTGATGTGGCCTTGAGATTAAAATCACCTTTTATTTTATCTTATTTCCTCTACAAGAAGACAAAACAAAATAAGTCCTTTATTGGATTTTCAGTCTGGGCCAGGACCTTGGGCGGACATAGGGAAAGAAAAGAACAAGAACCAGACCGTACTGAGTGACCGTAGTCTTCTGTAAAGAAAGCAGGTTACATACGTAACCTGCTTTCTTTACAGCTCTGTTGACTACACATTACTGTGCCCATTATAAAGAAGTAGAGATGGGTTTTCAGAGTGATTCAGTAATAAATAAGCTAGAGTTTCAACCAGGTTCTCTTCACTACACTACCCAACCTTCTCCAGATGACTAAGAAAACATTTCTGCCTTCAGATATACCAGGAACTACTAGCGAAGTGAGTCTCATATGTAATCATTATGGATAAATGTAAAATGATGGTCAAGGGTAATTGTTAACTGAATGGGTGTTGAAAGTACAGGGATCAGAACATTAATTCTGGCTCTACCACTTTTTGGCTTGCACCAAACAATTTCCTAGATGTCTCTGAGTCTCAGAGTCCTCATTTTTAGATGGAAAAAAAATGTGTCTAATGTATTTATTAGGTGAATTAAACTAGAAAACTCATGTAAGATGTTTAGACCTATTCCTTATATGTTAAGCATTCAATTTGTTATGCTAATATTAATGGTACAGAAAGGATAAATGTAAAGTGCTAGAGAAACCAAGAGGTCTGGGCGACTGACTTTACCTGGGGACTTGCAGGGAAGGACTTCTTTTTTTTTAAGATTTTTTAATTTATTTATTTGACAGACAGAGATCACAAGTAGGCAGAGAGGCACGCGGAGAGAGAGGAAGGGGAGCAGGCTCCCTGCTGAGCAGAGAGCCCAATGCGGGGCTCGATCCCAGGACCTTGAGATCATGACCTGAGCCGAAGGCAGAGGCTTTAACCCACAGAGCCACTCAGGTGTCCTGCAGAGAAAGATTTCTTAAAGAAGATCACATTTGAATTAGATATGGAAAAATGAGTGAAGGTTTCCAGTGGAAGAGGACATGTCAGGTAAAAGGTAGAGGGCATGAAGAGTCACGATGGCCAGGTGGGCCCCAGGGTAGCCAACACACTATGGCCCTAAACATCTTGTGGAAGTGTCTGGACTTCATTGTATGGATCACCAAAGGAAACCCTGAGAAATCCTTGAGAGAGTGATGTGATGCTATTGATTTTAACATCACTATGGCTACTGTGGGATGCATAGTCTAGAAGCCCCATGAGTGTTCTTTCCTTATTCTTCATTTCTTGTGCATGGTCACACCCCTGGGTCCTGAACATCTCAACTATGCAATCACATTTTGAGGGCATGACGGTGGGGTGGGGAGAGATATAGAGAGAAAGCAAAACAACCAGAGAGAGGGGAAAAAAAAAAAAACAGGCCCCGGGAGACCCAACAGAGATGCCCTCACTGTTCTAACATGGAGAAAATGAGAAAAACAAGAAGTACATTACAAACAAGAACATGTGTCTGCATTTATTAACATTTCCAACGTGGATTTAATTTTCGGTGTACATCCTGCCTACACAGAGCCTGGTGCGTTTCATCTAACCTCTCGTTAAGTTGCTTGCAAGTCATCTTTTTAACGTGTCCTCTGGGGGAATCTTCAAACAGATTCTGTAATCTCACTTATAAATGACTCTCTTTCAGAATGCTGTCTATATTCATTCTTTTGCCAGCCCCACTCCCAGACACGCACACTATCATTGGAACCCCTTGCTTTTTAGAACAAGAAATGGATTCCCAGCTCTTAGGTAGAGTTGAAGCAAAGTATGTGGTTTTGGAATCAGACACATCTGCTTTAGTTCCTCACTCTACCACTTTCTCGAAAGGTATGTCTCCTTTCTGAGCCAAGAGGTCACCAGTTATAGAACTTGGACAATGATAGAAACTACCTCATTTTTGCCGTTGCATGTCACATGACATAATGCCTATAGAGCTTTTAGCACATTACTGGGCACATACTGAACACCCAGTGAATCATGTGGTTATTCTCAATTCCTTCTTCATCATACTTATTACCAATCTAAAGAACTGAGTTTAAGCACTGGTTCTACCACTTACTAACTACATTCCTTCATGTGTCTTGAGTTTTAGCTATATCATTTGTAGGTGGTATTAATATGTAAACATTTAACTCACAATGTTGCAGTAGGACAAAATAACACTGGCTAATATTTGTTTAGTATTTTTGGTATGCCGAGCACCAATTCCAACCAATTTACATAATTTTTTCCTTTAATCCTTTTAGATACTAACAAAGTGGGCATTTTTATTGTCCTCATTTTACAGATGGGAAGAGTGAAGTACAGAGAGGTTAGATGATTTGACAAGGCCACACATTAAATACTTGGTTGAATTAATTTCAAACCAAGGCAGTGAGGCTACAGAGCCTGTTTTGACGATTCTACTTCATTTGTCCCAAGAAATAGCATGATAGCAAGCATGTTGCATGGTTTGCTGGGCTTAGCTGATTTGTCATATTAATTTCTTTCACCCCTACCTTCCTGATCCAGAAAGCAAATATGGCTTCTGTAGTTTGAGAAGAGCAAGGGAAGGATAAAAGTCAAATTAATAAGACAATGCAAGGTGCAAATAAGGTCAGTGTAATTATTATCATTATAGAACCAACAATGAGCCCCACTGTTGCACATGGCTTGTGATCAGAAAATAAGTAGGAGAAGTTAGCAGCCAGTTTTTTTGCCCTCAAAGAACTTTAAATCCAGTAAAATAAATGACGTGCATTAATGATATAATGCATATTGCAGATGAAACTTAAGAGGTGCTCTCAACGAGAGAAATGGTACTTATTTCCATATGGCAGCAGATGTATGACAATCACAGAACTTTGGTAGAAGGGATAATTTAAGCTCTACCAGAAAATATAAGTAGAATATATTTCATAATATTCCCCATTCCTGGCCTACTTGAAAATGAATAAAAATATTGAAAAGAGATCATCTTAGGACAAATGTGTGCATTTACACTTTACACAGGTGGACAAAAATACCTGCAGGAGATTATGCAAATAGTGCATCTATGTCACATTAACCCATGCAAGACTTTACATAGATTATGAGGAACAAAATGGAAGTCGGGCCAATTCCTTATCCAACCTGAGAACTGCTGCTTGAGTCATTTTTCAAACAAAAAGATCTGTCTGGAGGAATAATAGACCACATGCAGAATGAGAAATCTGATAGGACATGAAATTCCAGATTTTTTTCAAAGCTTAGGTGAGATAAGTGCTGGTGTGGTTGCTTGGGAATCACATGTTTCAGATTGTCACTGCCTCTGCTACTGTCAGCCTCATTCATTGTAAACACCAGTACCTAAAACAGTCAAGAACCAAGACCTAATCTCAAAAAGACTTGAGGATGTCATTGATATCACAAACAGTTTGCTTTATCAGGCTTGAGGGGCCCGAATGTGGGCACAGAATTCTGTGAGGGCTGGAGGGAAGGAGAGAAGCACACAACCAGGTGAAGTTGTAGATTGGGAGCAAAGATGGGAACGCTGCCCTGAAACAGTGTCTCTCAGGCTTCCTGCAATCCCTTTTCCCCTTGGATACAAATAAAAATCTTACCATCTTCATTAATATCATTGCAGATTTCAAAGTAAGTACTTCTGCCATCAGAAAAGAATGAAAAGAACTAAAATTTAAGAGGCTATAAATAAACCATAAAAACGGCAATCTCGTCTACTTTTTCCAAACTACACACACAGAAACTCTTCCCCAACCCCAATACTCTCTCCTTCCCTCTCTCCCTCTCTCTGTCCCTCTCCCACCCTCTCACTTCTCCCTCTCTCCATCTCACTCCCTCACTGTCTGTCCCAATCTATTATCTGTCTGTCTGTCTATCTATCTATCTCTCCCCTTCTCCTTTAGGCAGTGACTCCTCTCTTTCCCTCCTGGTGCTGACAGATGAGAAGTGACTATGGAGAGTTTATCAACCAAGATGGAAATGAAGGCAAGCAAAGCCAAAATCAACAAGAGAACTTAGAAAATAGATCAGTCTGAGGCTAGTCATTGTAGGGAAAAACAATTTCCAACAAACTAGTGAATCCTGAGATCTTGGCTGTGTTAGAACAAGAGTAATTATTTGTGCTCATGACCATCAGGTACACTTAATGTCCAGAACTTTCTACTTAAGAAAGTACTGGTAGCAATAGTGGCAGGGCCTTGGTTAGACCTTGGATCTCCAGATTTCCAAATATTTACCATAATCCCTTAGCCACCTGGAAAAATTATTATCATTCAGTTACTGATCTTGGATCCTAATTTCCTATTTTATACTTTTTAAATTTAAATTCAATTAGTGAACATATACTACATCATTAGTTTCAAATGTAGTGGTCAGCAGTTTATCAGCTGCATATAACACCTAGTGCTCATCACATCACATGCCCACCTTAATGACCATCGTACCCATCTGCCACCCGCCTCCCCTTCAGCAACCCTCAGTTTGTTTCCCATAGTTAAGTGTCTCTCATGGTTTGTCTCCCTCTCTTATTTCTTCCCATCCAGTTTTCCCTCCCTTTCTTTATGGTCTTCTGCACTTTCTTACATTCCACATATGAGTGAAACCATATAATAATTGTCTTTCTCTGATTACCTTATTTCACTCAGCATAATACCCTCTAGTTCCATCCATGTCAATTCAAATGATAGGTATTCGTCCTTTCTGATGGCTGAGTAATAGTCCATTGTATATATGAACCACATCTTCTTTATCCATTCATCTGTTGAAAGACATCTCAGCTCCTTCCACAGTTTGGCTATAGTGGACATTGCTTCTATGAACATTGGGGTGCAAATGCCCCTCCATTTCACTATGTCTGTATCTTTGGAGTAAATACCTAGTAATGCAATTGCTAGGTCATAGGGTACCCTTATTTTTAACTTTTTGAGGAACCTCCATACTGTTTTCCAGAGGGGCTACACCAGCTTGCATTCCTACCAACAGTATAAGAGGGTTTCCCTTTCTCTGCATCCTTGCCAACATTTGTTGTTTCCTGTCTTGTTAATTTTAGCCATTCTGACTGGTGTGAGATGGTATTTTGTTGAGGTTTCGATTTGTATCTCCCTGTTGACAAGTGATTTGAGCATTTTGTCATATGTCTGTTGGCCATTTGTATTTCTTCTTTGGAGAAACATCTGTTCATGTCTTCTGCCCAATTCTTGACTAGATTATGTGTTTTTTGGGTGTTGAGTTTGAGAAGTTCTTTATAGATCTTGGCTACTAGCCCTTTATCTGATATGTCATTTGCAAATATCTTCTCCCATTGTGTCAGTTGTCTTTTGGTTTTGTTGACTGTTTCCTTTGCTGTGCAAAAGCTTTTGATCTTGGTAAAGACCCAATAGTTCATTTTCACTTTTGTTTCCTTTGCCTTTGGAGACCTGTCTTGCAAGAAGTTGCTGTGGCCGAGGTTGAAGAGATTGCTGCCTGTGTTCTCCTCAAGGATTTTGATAGATTCCTGTCTCACATTTAAATCTTTCATTCGTTTTGAGTTTTTCTTTGTGTATGGTGTGAGTGAATGGTCCAGTTTGGTTTCATTTTTATGCATGTGGGTGTCCAATTTTCCCAGCACCATTTATTGAAGAGACTGTTCTTTTTCCATTGGATGTTTTTTCCTGCTTTGTTGAAGATTAGTTGACCATAGAGTTGAGGGTCTATTCCTGGGTTCTCTAATCTGTTCCATTGGTCTATGTGTCTCCTTTTGTGCCAGTATCATGCCGTCTTGATGATCACAGCTTTGTAACAGAGCTGGAAGTCAGGCATTGTGATGCCCCCAGCAATGGCTTTCTTTTTCAACATTCCTTGGGCTATTTGGTGTATTTTCTGGTCCCATACAAATTTTAGGATTATTTGTTCCAGTTCTGTAAAAAATGTCAATGGTATTTTGATAGAGATTGCATCAAATGTGTAGGTTGCTCTGGGTTGCATGGACATTTTAACAATATTCATTCTTCCAATCCATGAGCATGGAATGTTTTGCCATCTCTTTATGTCTTCTTCAATTTCTTTTGTAAGTGTTCTGTAGTTTTTAGAGTACAGATCCTTTACCTCTTTGGCTAGGTCTATTCTTAGGTGTCTTACGGTTTTTGATACATTTGTAAATGGGATCAATTCCTTAATTTCCCTCTCTTCAGTCTCATTGTTAGTGTATAGAAATGCAACTGATTTCTGTGCATTGATTTATATCCTGCCACTTTACTGAATTCCTATGAGCTCCAGCAATTTTGGGGTGGAGTCTTTTGGGCTTTCATCATAAAGTATCATGTCATCTGCAAAGAGTAATAATTTGACTTCTTTGCAAATTTGAATTCCTTTTATTTCCTTTTGTTGTCTGATTGCTGAGGCCAGGACTTCTGTGTTGTGCAATATGTTGAAGTACTATGTTGAACAATAGTGGTGAGAGTGGGCAGCCTTGCTGTGTTCCTGACCTCAGGGGAAAACTCTCAGTTTTTCCCCATTGAGAATATTTGCTGTGGGCTTTTCGTAGATGGCTTTTATGATATTGAGATATGTTTCCTTTATCCCTACACTGTGGAAAGTTTTAATCAAGAAAGGATGTTGTATTTTGTCAAATGCTTTTTCTGCATCAATTGAGAGGATCCTATGATTCTTGTCCTTTCTTTTATTAATGTGACATATTGCGATGATTGATTTGTAAATGTTGAGCCACACTTGAAGTCCAGGAACAAATCCCACTTGGTCGTGGTGAATAAACTTTCTTTGCATATTTTTCCCCAGTTGGGGGGTGTGTGTGTCCTCAAAGCCAAGATCCTAGATTTTGGTGTTTGAATTCTGAGTGCGTACTTAGTGCTGGTTAAATTTGTGTATAAGTCCTTTAACTGTCTAAAACATAGTTTCTTCATTGTTGCATGGAGATACTTATAATAGAGCTTATAGCCCAACATGTTGTGATAAGCACTGGATCTTGTATCTTTTTTTTTTAATTTTTTATTTCTTTTCAGTGTAACAGTATTCATTGTTTTTGCACCACACCCAGTGCTCCATGCAATCCGTATCTAAGTGTTGAATCACTGAATTCTACTCCTGAAACCAACATTGCATTGTATGTCAAACTAACTAAAATTTAAATATTTTTTTAAAAACCCCAAGATTATTGTGGTAAATTAAAGAATTTAATCTTGCCTAAAAAGATATCTTAATATGGGGGAGTGGCAAGAATATAGTGGTTTAAAACAAAGGACTGGATTCAAACAGAATTTTTTCCCATTTAGATGTGTAACTTTGAGCAAGTTGTTTACCCTATTTTTGCCTCATTTTCCTTATCAGATGTAAAAATGACAAAACCCACTTCTTGGAGTTACTTTGAGGAGTCTCTTAAACAATGTCTGCATATTCTGGTTCCTCAATCAATGTTTGACATCATTATCAATATATTAATTAAATGCAAAAACAATTTTACTAGTGATAATGAATGATTTAATTTACTATAAACTGAAGGAGGACCAGAGTTAAACCTTTTTATTTTGTATCCACCAGATAATATATAACCTTAATTAGATTAAATAAAATTGGTACATAATGTGTAGTAGATTAAGCAGAGATATTTGATGGAAGTGGTGTTTGTCATTCTACCACAACTTCATTTGAATGAAGGGGGAAGAAGCTGTGTGGCCATCTGACTTCCCTCTCACTTAATCTAATGTCTCTAGGCTTAGCTCAAATAATCTGTCTAGACTTCATGATTCAGGAGAACATTTGGGGAACTTGGGAGCCTTGGCAAAAAATGCTGAAGAAGCAGGGAAGGTGGGGAGCAAGGGAGGACCTTCTTATATTCCTTCTTTGTTCTAGGAATCTCCCAGGCTAAAAGTAACCCAATCTTTTGAAAGATTGGGTCAAGCCACCCCATAAACAGTAAAGGAGCCAAAGACAGTGGATAACCAAGATATTACCAAGCATGAAATTATTACACTAGGGGCCAGGGTTGTTTTTGTAGGGATCCTGATCTCTGGTGATCTTGTGCCATATGGTCATATGGCATTTTGGGGAACTGTCCAGCACCCATGAATTTAATTAGATTCTCAAAGCAATCCATGACCTGATATCTATAAAGATCTCTTCCCACGAGAGCCAGGTCCCTATGAATAGCAGTAGACCGTTAGGGCTCTATGCCTGCCTTATTTTTAGCAGGAAGTGTAGTCTGAACATAAGGTATGTAATGTACTCTTTAGGAGTTGATTGTAATTGTATATTTTGTTCTTCCAAGAGATTATGATATGTTCCTATGAAATATGACCACTGTTAGTAAGAAACCTGTCATTTCATATATGAATGTTGACATTCCAGGCAGGGGCCAAGAGTGCTGCCTTGGAAATCAGGAGGTCTGTATAGTCTTCCTGACCTCACCCTGCAAGGACATAGGCTAATGTAAAGGACCTTCTCACTGTGGCAGTCGTAGAGTGCTGCACACAATAAGGGGTTAGTGTAGTGAGCGATTGTACTAAATGTGGGGAATGTGTCAGAGGCCATTCTATTCTGTCTCTTATTTGGCAGCAGAAGCAGGGACTAGATGGTGGCTCAGTTCAAACCTGCATTCTGAATTGGACCTGCTTTGGTATTTTCTTTAGAAAGCAAGTTGAGAATGATGATTATTCTACAAAGTTTCTTGGCTAATGGGCACTTTTTCTATAGGAGTAAAGTTCATTGTTATGGGAGAAATGGGAACAAATGATCACACCGTCCTAATTATTACATTGTAAGAGCTAACATTTACTGAGCCCTTCCCAGACCCATCCACTGTGCTGTGTCCTTGACTTTCAGTATATAATTAAGTCCTCTAGGCCCCTTCTGGGGTACATATTTTCTAACCACTTTTTACAGAGGAGGAAACTGAACTTGCAAGATTTAAATAACAATTATTGTAAAATCGCAAAGCCAGCGAACAGTGGAGTCAAGATTCGAACCCAGCCTGTCATTTATAAGTCTGTTCTCCTAAACACAGTGTTCACTGGGTCCGGATTTCATATTTTTTAATAACTTTAAAAAGATATTATAAAGGCATTATACATTTACTTTAGAATATTGGGAAAAAGTCATAAAACTACAAATCACTCATATATAATCTTAACAGAACACGGTTCCCATTAATAAAAGTAACACAGTATATTATTAGCATAGGTGTTGACAACTTTCTTATTGTTACTTCAGAGGGTAGGCATTTGATCCTCGTAAAAAATTACGGCTTTCTTGCTCTGTGTTAGATGAGACTTGGGAAAATTTTAATGGTTATCCCTCAGCTCTGAGAGCTTTGCCTCTGGGTTATTGCATGACTCTCCCTCATTTTCATCCTCTGCTTGCATGTCCACCTTATTATGATATAACTCTGTGAGATCAGGAACTTTGCTTGCTTCCCACCATATTTCTAGAACCTGGTACAGTTTCTGGCACATAGTAGGTACTCAATAATGTTTGCTGAGTAAATGCAATATTGGGTAAGACATTAGGATTCCCATTCAGAAGTCAGGAGAAGGAAAATGATTGAGGTGAGAAGGCTTACTTATGGCTAGTAAATAGAATAGGGCATTGTGCCAATCCTAATTCTTAACCACATGTTTTCTCCTGCTCTGCTCAGTTCTCCCTGTAATGTAATTGGCTCTATGCATGTGGCTAGCACAGCTCTGCATAAAGCTCTGTCAGGGTAACACGCCCAGTAAATGGATCTGAGTCCTGGTACTTAAGGGAAAATATGCAGCGTTGAAAGAATGGCCTCCTATTTATCTTTTTGAGGTCTCCATTTTTGGAAATGCTAACAGGAAGAAAATGAATTGCTCCAGTGCAACCATAAGAAGGATGAGCCTTTTCTTTGTCCCAAAGAGTGGACTTTGTTCCACTTAGCTGATAGAACTCGTGTTGGGGTCTTGGCTCCCACTTCTCTCTCTGATCTTGAGTGTGTTACATCTTCTCCAGAACCCAGGCATGCACATCTATAATCTTCTTGAGTTAGACCAGGTGATCTCTAAGCCCCATTATGCTTCAACTTTTTAGGTTCTGAGCATGCTTGGTGCCCTTCTCTGTGCTAAGACAGACATGTCTTTGGGGTTGGAAAGGAAACCCACTGGGTCCCATTAGTGTCAGATGAGCGTAAACCAGGATGGCAGCTTGGTTCTCAGATGGGTGCAAGAGAAAGCATGCAAAAATAAAACGCTGTTGCCAAATTAAAAAATAAAATATTTTAAAGAACAATATCTGTACCTTTTCCTTTGCAAAAGCAACAACACTAGGCCTGAAGATAATGTGAGCAAAAATAAATATATGGAAAAGTTCTTTTGCTGCTGCTTCTAGCAGTTTTCTGATCTCTTTCTCTCACTTTGCACTGACTGTCAAATGGTCTATCAAGAGGTTAGTTTGTAATTAAACTCAGCTCTAATTGCTGGAACAAGTTACTAATTGTGTTCTTAAATCCTTTTATTCTATACCCTAGAAACCAGTGCATTCTAGCCTTTAAACGCTAGTGGTTTGAGAGAATCACATAAGTACAGCTTTTAGCTGAAATTCTGTTCATTTTAAGCTTTTACCCAGAACATCAATCAAGAAAACTAAAAAACATGAAACCAATTGGTGAAGGGAATAATCCTCCCTCCACAACAATAACAAAAAATAAATTTGAGGAATTTCTCTGCCTTTTCTCTTTCTGAATTATAGATAGTGCCATGCTTAATAATTGGTTTATATACTAAGACCTATATTCAGGAATCTGTCCATTTTTAAATTGGGCTTCATATCTTTAAAGTGTCATTTGGGTGCTTTTGAGGCATAGAAGGTCTTGAATCCATCCAAATCCATTCAAATGAGTCATCACATTTTGATAAAAGGATGTGAGCAACCCAAGTGTCAGTTTTAATTTGTATTCGAGTTATAAAGAGTAAACAAAGCAATGGATCTCAAAGAGTAGAACTTGGAAGAACAACAGAGAAAAGACATTAGTTGTGACATAGTAACTATTTGTTTGACCCATGTAATGCTGGTGGAGCTAGTGACTCAAGAATACTAAAATCACTATGTTTAGACTATGCGCTGGGCACTTTGGGTTATGTCTCAGACTCCAATTTCCCATTCCTGTCTCTAAGAAGTCCTTGAATTTTAGGTGGCAATGGCCCCACCTCCAGTCTCCACGGCTTCAGTTTATTAGAGTAACCTTGCCCACTCCTACCTTTCCGTCATAGGAATGGGGTCATTGGGCCAAGGATGAGCCCTTGACCCATCCAGTTCAGGCCAGTGAAGACAAGTGAGACTCAATTCCAGACATTCCTCTGTGTCAACTGAGAAATCCTTGCTTTCTTCTGTTCTACTTAGATGTGGACACCTGAAGCCCCAAGGAGCACATATCTATCCTATTTATCATCACCCAGAATCAACTGAATTTTGATTCAGTTGAGTTTTGAACCAACTGCCTAATTTTAGGGGATTTCTTTTAGTGTTAGCCACTTTTTGCTTATAAGTGAAAATCTTGACTGATAAAGTGTAGGATGACTGGGAGCCATCTGGTTTCCATTGGGGAAGCTGGGCATAGGATGAAGCTGATACCAAATCCATGGGGTTGTGGAGGAGGGAAGGGACAGGGAGAATATAGATTTTGGTGATTACATCAAGTTACTTGATCAAACCTACCTAAAATTGTATTTCTAGCTTTCCTTAAACTACATGAGTCAATAAACTTTCTTACATTGTTTCCAAAAACATTTGCCTATTACATATTAGGTGGCAGTCCATGATCAAGAACCAGAGATAGCATTGAACATGAGACCCCTACATTCCAGTGTGAAGAGGAAAGGAGTAAAATACATAAATAAGGACACAAGAAGAGAGGTAGAATAAACACAAAACAGAGTATATTGATTTCCTGGGGCTGTTATAATGAAATACCACCAACTAAATGCCTTAAACCACCTGACATTATCATGTCACAGTTCTGGGGGTTCAAAGACCTAGATCAAGATGTCAGGAAGGTTGGTTCCTTCTTAGGCTGAGAGGGAGAATCTGTTCCAGGACTCTCTCCTAGCTTCTGGTGGTTTGCTGGAAAATGTTGACATATCTTGCCTCTCAGAAGCACCACTACAATTTCTACTTTTATCCTCACATGGCATTCTACCCCATATCTTCACATTGACTCTGGGCCCAAGGTCCCCTTTTTATAAGGAGACTAGTCATATTGGGTAAGAGCCCACTCTAAGACCACTCTAATGACCTCAACAACAACCCTGTTTCTAAAGAAGGTCCCATTCTGAGGCACTAGGATTGGTTATACTTCAACATATTGTCTTTTTGGGGTAGGAGAGTAAGGCACACACAGTTCACCCCATAACACAGAGTAATGTGACTAGGAGTCACGATAGGGGTATCTTAGCATCTTTTTGAGGAGATAACATTTACTCTGAGGATTAAAAGGTAAGATGGAACTCAAAGTCTAGATCTGATTATTTAGAGAGAAAAAAGTCATTTCAGACAAAGGAGAAAAGATAGTGCATATTTCTTGGTACTTATCATGGTAACAAACAAAGAAAAACAGACCAAAAAGCAACAGTGAAAAGGTCCTTTATTGCTGATGTCCATTTGAGTTGTAGTTCACATTTATGTGAAAGAGTTAAGTAAGTAGGAACCATTTGAATAATGCTTTTTAAAATTTTTTAAAATTTATTTTTGAGAGAGAGAGAGAATGAGGGGGAGGGGCAGAGGGAGAAGCAGATTCTCCCCTGCACAGGGAGCCTGATGCAATGCAGGGCTTGATCCCAGGACCATGACCTAAGCCAAAGGCAGATGCTTAACCGACTGAGCCACCCAGGTGCCCCTGAATAATTCTTACTAGAATGTTACCTACTAACTATAATTTACTTATAAAATCCCTAGCCCTTATTATTATTATTATTATTTGTTGTTGTTGTTGTTGTTGTTATTACGCAACTAGGTGACTTCACTTCTTGCCCCATGTTTGTTGGATATTGTGATCTTTAGTTTTCTTCCATGTCAGATTTCACTAGTCTGTACATTTCTGAAGTTGGGGATTATTTTAGCACCATTTTTCTCTCTGGTGTCAACCATGTGCCTGATAAATAGTAGGGCTTCCGACAAAAACTGAATTAGTGAAAGGAACTCCATTCTAGTTTAGGAGCTGCGGTATGCCAATGAATGTTTAATAGGGGCCTCTTCTCACAGGAAAAAAAAAAATTAAAAAAGCAAGCCCTGATTTTTAGCAAGTGCCAATTCCCAGGGTGTAAATCTCTCACCATCACCATTGCTGATTCCAAACTGCCAATATGACATCTCTGAACGGAAGAGTACACACAGTCACATCCCACAAGCGGGTGCCAGGTGCTCCAGCATACCAGGGTCCAAGGATCGTTTCAGTAATCTAGGGAAATGGTTCATACTTTGCTACCAAACTAACTTAGGTTGTTGCTTTGTTGCTAGCATTTAAGGCTGCGTAATCCCAATCAGTATTGCTGCCCTCATCTATACAATAAGAGTAATACTTGCTACAGATGATTCTTCTGAAAATTAAAGTGAATTATCACTGATAAAACAGTCAATATAATAGGGAATATAGGAAACAACTGACATGTGTAAGCTTTTGTTTTTAATTATGTTGTTGTTGATAGAAAATATTTCTTGTTTCTTGAATTTGTCACAAAAGTGAAAATGAATCTAAATGCAGTAGTAGGGCATGAAATTTATCTGACAGGAAACCAGCTCTTCCTACCAACTCCGAATTGGGCAGCAGTGCAAAAATGCAGGGTTTTGAGTGGACATCAATAACTGGAAGCCGCTATTGAGTTCATGATGCTTAGTCTATAGCTGGTTTCTGGCCATGGAGACCGTGTGATAACAGCATTTGAAAAAAAAAAAAATACAGATTCTAAACCAAGAGGTGACTCACATGATTGAAAAATGAGATGAGAAGTAGGAAAATCTTTGAGGACTTGGAGTCCTATCACTCACTCTCTTCAAAGACACACACACACTCTCTCTCTCTCTCTCCCTCTCTCCATAAATATATGGAGAGAGGGAGAGAGAGAGAGACTTTCTTCCCCAAGAGGCAAATAAACATTAAGACTCCATCTAAACAGGGAGCTCCAACCTCAAGGGCCCAGTGTCAGACAAATTAAAAGAAATAAGTGAAATAGACTCAGTATGTGTGTGTGTGTGTGTGTGTGTGTGTGTGCACGTGTGCATGCACAGACACACTAGAGACAGAAGAACAGAGACAGAAACGGAGACAGAGAGACAGCCAGGAGGCAGAATACGGCAAATTTAACTGAAAGGAGTACCTTTAAAGGTAACCGAATTTTAAAATGTTTAATGATCATGCAAACCTAAATAAAATATATGCCTTGTGAGATGGGTTCTGGTCCATGGGTCTCAATTTGAGACCCTGATTTATGTTGAGATGCATGTCAAACCTGCTCCTAGAGTCCATGTCTGTTCAGTTTGTAATGGAGATAAATGCAATCAATATAATTTGCTTTTACCCCACTAGATAGGCTTGTTTTTTCCCGATGTTTATTTCTAGTAGTTTCCTTTTATCCACTGTGAATGTATGCTCATTGCAAATAATCCAAGCAGGATACAAAAGCGTATGACTTAAGGTAGAGTGGTGTCAAAATCTCCCACTCAAAGGAGGGTGCCCAGACGTTTTGGTGAATCTCCTGCCATGCCTTAGCATGCGCATGCACACACATGTGTGCACACACAAGCTACGTGTAATATTGCGGACTTCCCCATGCCATATATGCTCCTTTTACATGGAGAACACACCAAGGATATCTATTCAGTCACTGTCGCCTTAGAATCCTGGTTCTACTATTTAGTAAGTTTTGGCTCACAATAGGTATAAAGTAATTGTAGCTCCGGTATCAAATTTTCACATCTCGTCAGTTTCCACCTTGAAATAAAACATTTCTTTAGCCTCATTTCTAATAGGGGAGACAGGGCCACCCTTGTTTTTGAAACCAGGCAGTACTATTATTAGGAATTTATCAACCTTTACTTATCTCTGGATTTTCCCCCCTCTCTCCTCACTGTGTTTTATCTTCTCTCCACTGATCTTTTTTTGCAGATGACCTTTCATCTTTTTTCTCATCTGCTGGTCCCATCAACCCTAACTTTGTATCTGCTAAAACTCAGGTAATTGCTTTTAGATGGGTATAATTAAGAAGCCATTAGTGTAAAGTTTCATTTCAGTTTACGCCTTGGTCTGCATTTGAGCAGAGAAATATGAAATTAAGGTATTAGCTCCTTTCAGGAGTATGAGTCACGAGCTAATAAGTTTCAAGAGCAGTTTCTCAACTGTAATGATTGTGCTTTTCTCTTTAAATATCTTCTTTGGAATTCTCCTAGAGGTAATATTCTAAAAGAAAAGGGTACAGATCTACAGAGACAGACCTGGATTGGGTATGTGATTCCCAAAGTGTTGAGTGTCCATGGTGCCCAAGGAGGGCACATGAGATCTTTTAAAAGTAGTGAACACAGAAAGCCCAATCTGAAAACCTGTATGTTTTCAGATTCTTACACAATAGGGAATAGAACTCTTCTCCCAAATGTGTAAGATTTCTACCTTTCTGAGGACAGCTTGAAAGACATCCCCTCTACAAAGGGATTCGTGCCCTGGATGGAAGGAGTCAAAGTCAAGATGACCTAATGCGATTTGGGGTTAGCTACCTAAAACAGTAGTTCTCAAATCTGGCTGAGTGAATTACCTATTATATTAGAATTACCTATTATATTCTTTTCCTATGACTTCCATAATGAATTTCCACAAACTGGGTGTCTTAAAACAATGAAAATCCATTCCCTCACACTTCTGAAGGCTAGAAGTTTAAGTCTGAAGTATCAGCAAGGCCATGATCTTCCTAAAGACTCTAGGATAGAATCCTTCTTTGCCCCTTCCTAGATTCTGGTGATGCCTAGCAATCCTTAACATTTTTGTCCTATTCCTGCATGACCCTAACCTCTGCCTCTGTTGTCACATGGCCATCTTCACTCCGTATGTATCTCTGTGTATCCTCTCTTCTTACAAAGATACCAGTCATTGGATTTAGAGTCCTCCAATCCAATACAACCTCATCTTAACATTTATAAAGCAAACATTTTCATCTTCACTTCCCAACTACAAAGACAACATTTCCAAATAAGGTCACATTCTGGGATTCCAGGGAGACGTGTATTTGGGGGAACACTATAATGCCTGGGAAGATTTTAAAAATTCCATTGCCCTTGTCACACCCCAAATCAATTAAACTGGAATTCTAGGAGGGTACGGATTGGAATCACTTTGGGAGATTTAAAAAAAAAGTGATGCTTGGGGCTCACCCTGAGATTCCAACCTATAAAATAGGTATTCTAACAAATATAACAATTGGATTATTAAGGAAAATAAATGAGATAATGTAAAGTATATAGCAGAAAACTGCACATAACTTATGCTCAATTAATATTTTCTTATTATTTGTTTGGCTTGACTGGTTTATAAAAATAAAGATATAGTTTCACTTATGTAAGGATTCAGTATTCAATAAGCATTGATACCCTTTTTCTCCTGCCTTTTTCAGGACAAACATGATTATCTGCTTTATGTTTCCAGGGTCAGGGTTTTACTTAGTATATGGTTTGCTGTTGCCCTTACACAGCCTGTTTTCCTGATAGAAAAATTCTTATAATCTTTTCTTCATTTGAGTCTAATTGCCATTGTCCTCCCATCCTTTAACAGGTCACGTTGTAAGCTTTAATCTCCTCTAGTCTGCTAGAGTGACTCATTATCCTAATTTGCTCAGGATCGAGGGATTTTCCAGAATATAGGACTTTCTATATTCTATAGTGCTAATCTTAAACAGTCCCAGGGAAACCACCATGGTGAGTTACCCTAAGGCTGCCTCCATCAGCCATGGATAAGTGAACATGCCTAGTGTTATCCCAAGAGTATAGCACGTAAGGAATACAAGGAGCTTTAAGAGGGAATACAAACATATAAAATATGACACTTGCCTTCAAGTTTATACAGAGCTATCAGTACAATCATGAATAATAATCGTGATAATGCTGGTGATAATACTGAGCACTTACATGAATCCCATTCCTTTGCAAAGGGTTTTACATGTATTATCCAGTTAATACTCACAGCAACCTTATATATGCGTGGCACCATGATCATCATTTTCTAAATGACGAAACTGGGGTTCAAGCAGCTGATGTGACTTCTGCAAGGTCTCACAGCTAGTATTTATTTTGGCCCAAATGTACCCAGGCAGTTTGGTTTCTACACTGGTAGTATTAATACCAATGCCATACTGAATGCATGCCCAAGGGATAGAGAAATCCAAGTCAGAGAAGGACAGAGGGACAATGTTTTTCAGCCTGGTGCAAAACTGTTACAGATAAGGGGGGAATTGAACTGGCACAAGTAGGTCATAATGCATCATGACTTCCCTTCAGTGCTTCATTTAAGGTAAACATCAATTGAATACCTAAAATGTGTGCAGCAATACAGAAACACTGAGCAATGATAGTAAGCAGAATTTGGGCGGGGAAGGTAGTTAGTTACTCTGTCCCTGGCACTGTGCTGAGCCCTTGATATATTATCTAATGGCATGGCGTGGCATGGCTTTGTTATAGCCAACCAACAGGATACTATATCCCCATCACACCAAAGAGAAATGAGGCTCAGAGACATCAATTAAGTTGACCCAGAATCTCACAGCTAGTTTGAGATCAATTCAGAATCCAAATCTTGGTCTTTGTGTTTGTGTCTTGGTTTGTCTTACGATGGAGTCTGTTTTCATAACTGCCATGCTGTCTCGCTCTTCAAGATGAGAAAGGCATCAGAATACTTTGGTGAGGCTTCAGTGGAAACGTAGAGCAGGTTTATTGGTGGATGCATCATATAAAAGTTAATTTACCTGTTTAAGATTGGGATAATGGTGGGAAACCTGCAACAGAAGCTAGATATTAGAGATGTGAAAGGAACTTGCCAGCAAGGAGAACTGGTGGCACGGCATGGGCACTTCTCATCTTTAGGGCACAGCAAGCCCTCATCTCCATGAAGAAAGGCAACAGCCAAAGCTATGGAAAACACTCCCGTGACAAAATCGGAAGTACAGTTAATCAGGACTTAATTAAACAGTTTAATCTCTGACTAACGGGTGGGGGGTGATGGAAGATAAGGAGGGGAAAGAAAAAGCACATAAAATCCCTCCATTTAAGATGGTGAAATGTGTCTTCTCATCCATAATGCAGCACCATAATGTTCTTGTATGAATTGAAAATGCCAGGCAATCAAAGGCCATATGTGAGTGAATGCATACAGAGTGTCCATGTATTTTTAATCAAGGCTGCATCTCTGAAGTATGTTTATGCTTTCTTGGCATGAAAGATGCTCCCCCAGATTAGCTCTGCACATGACTCCAGGCTGTTGTTACCTTTGGCCATGCCAATGAAAGGGAGTTGGCAGATCCCCCATAATGCATTAGTGTGGAGCTGATGCACGCCACACTGGAAGGATAGTGAACATCGAGCAATCCATTAAGGCTGAGGAAATGGGCTTAGGAGTCACTGAAGTCTTCACTCCCTAGAAGATCGCTCTTCTTCTACTCTCTCTTCACACCCTAAAATTAATTTTCCACACAGTACCCAGAGTGATCTACTAAAAATGTAAATCCAAACTCTTCCTTTTATCTGCTCAAATCCCACTAGTGAAGAGTTTTAAAAATAAGAACTGGTCTCTGCTGTGGTCTCCACAACTCTGCATGAGTTTTTCCCTATCCCTACTTCATGTCATACCTCACTTTACATTAATGATGCTCTGGTCACATCTTCCTGATTTCTGTTCCTAATCACTTAGAATTCTCTCTTTCATGCATTCACTTGCAAAAAAAAAAAATGTCTGAGCACCAGGTATGTGTCAGGAACTCTCCTATGTGTTGGTGATGCACCAATGAACAAAACAGAAATCTTTCTGCCCTCTTGAAACTTATGTTCCAGTGAGAGAAGATAGATGACAAACGATAAAGAAGAGGAAAGTGTAAAATGTGTAAAGTATTTAAAAACTGACAAGTCCTTCACAAAAAAAGAAAGAAAATAGAGTAGTATAAATAGGGCCAGGATTAAGTGGCAAGGAATGCCAAGTTATGACATTAAATAGGATGGTCAGGGGAAATGCCTCATTTCAAGGCAATTTCTCTTACTGCTCCCTCTCCTAGAACACATTCACCCAGATCCTTACATGAACATCTCAGAACTCAGGTCTCAGCTCAAATGTCACCTCTCTGAGAGACCTTTTCTGATCCCACAATGTGAAGTGGTCCCTTCTTGTCACTTTTTCTCACTACTGTCTGTGACAGCACTTAGAACTATCTGAGGTTTCTTTCTTCATTTACTTACTTACTTCGTTTTTGTTTGCAACATTCATGGACTGCACATGCTAAGAGAAAAAGGTCTTTGTCCTTTCACTGTTAGGTCTCTTGTGTCTAGATCTGTGCCTGGAATACAGTAGATATTCAACAAATGTATGTTGGGATAAAAGAATGAAGGAATGGATGAAGATAGATACTAACGCATTAATTAGACCATTGGGGCAAGGGAGATAGGTGATATTTGACATTGAGAAATCACTAAGAGATATTAGCATCTTCTTGTTTAGTAACATGGCGTTTATTTAAGTAACACAGTCCAAGAAATATGGACTAGATCAGGAAAATACTATTGAGAGAATAATTAAAATGATCAAATCATATTCTAAATGTACTTCCTTTATATTCCTCATGTCTATTTCTCTCCGTTCTCACAGCCACCACTCTGGGCCATGTGCCATCATCTCGTTTCACTGAGTCCATTCTTACAGTGAAACACAAAACATTTCTTCAAAGTTCAGGAAGAGTAATGCTTTTAAAATGTGTATTTGATTATGTCTTCCATTGCTTAAACCCTTCAAATTACTCTCTACTAACTGTAAGATAGGGTCCAAAATCTTAAAGTGGCTCCCAGAGACTTCAAGAGCTGGCCACTGTCCATGTCTCCAATTTCATCTCTGCACACTTCTCACCAGCTCTGTGGGCTACCTAGACTGATCTCTTATGTTTCCTGAAGACTCAAATTTGCCATCTTTCCCTCAGATGACTAGAAGATGGTTTCTCTGTTTGGCAGTCCCTTCTCTGCTCTTTTTCTCTGTCTGTGTCTGGCTAAGTCATTGCCATCTTTTAAATATTTTAATAAATAAATTAATTAAGTCAATTAATTAATTAAGTCAATTAATTATTTAATTAAGTCATCTTTTAAATATTTGCTTAGACTTCATACCCTCTGGTAAGGACTCTATGGTCCTTAAGTCTGGACTAAGTAACTCTTCTCTGTGGTCTCATACCATGTCAATTTCCCCATCACATTACTTACCATGTAGTGAATCGCTCTTTCCTGTCCCCACCACTAGACTTGAGCAGTAAATGGACAAAAATAATTTCTGCCTCCTTTATTCTAATAGTTCAGGCATCTCAGGTAAAGACTGGCTCATAGTAGTTCCTCAAAATATACTTGCTGAATGATTGGATAAAATGTATGGTCATTTAAAATAGCAACACTGTATTTCCAGACAGTGCTTCGAGTATCATTTCTCATTCCAAAGCATTGGTTATGGGTCTTGCTCCTCTGTGGCAACATTGCTAAAAACAGAGGAGATGGTAGAAAGTTGAGGGCACATAGCTTATCTCTTGATATTGATGTCATACAGTACAACTGGGTCCTTCAGTTCAACCCTTGGTGATAGCCCCAGGAACCAAGGAATTGATCTAGCAAGACAAGAATTCTGAATCCTACTGAAGTATTGAGCATAGTGGCTTCTGCAGAGGAGGTAATTCTGATGTCTTGCTTATTAAAGTGGAAAGTACCTTAAAATTAGTAGCTTTGCCTATGTCTGAAGAAGGACAGAAGTGGCTGTAGAAACAAAGGTTGCAGAACCTGAATGAAGTCATTGGAAGCATAGTATCCAGGAATCTCAGTTCACCAAAGAAGAAAGCAAGAACTCCAGTGGTTGTTTAAAAAAAATCCTCTTTATTCCTGAATTTTGAATGAATGAATGAATTTTTGACTTTTTCTCCCACCCTATATTTTCTTTCATCTGTTTAATTTGGTTAAACTCATATATTTTGACAGGTTTTAATTTTTTTTTCTCTTCACCATGTGCCAGACATTAAGAATATGTCCCCCATATGAAGGCCACATGTCAGTTCTGTGACATAAGTGCAAGTGTTTTCTCATAGTTCATCTTGCATCCCAACTAAATTCAGAAACCTATCCTTCTTTAAAATCCTTTGACTGATTTACTTGCACCAGAGCTTTGGTGAGCAATACACATTTTATTTAAAGTAACAGGAAAGAAGGCACAGAGAGGACATTACATCACACATATATAAGCAAACAAGTTAGCATTCTCCCCATGTAAAGACGTAACTTAAAAAAAAAAAAATCCCTTTCTCCTCTTGTCACTGAGGGTTCCTTTTTCCTCCTTTCAGTACATGAAAAGACCATCCTAATTGACTTAGAGCTCTTCTCTCCAGTATTTTTCTCTAGGCATTCAAAATTCTTCTTTCTGTGACCAGACACCATAATTCAGGTCTGAACTAGCTCCTACTTCCAGCAGTGCTAATCCAAAGTCATCACAGTTGTTCAGCTAAACAAAGGGAGGGTCCTCCAATTAGCAGAACCACCAGCCTTAGAAAATGCTTCTTATGCACATTGCATCTTTATGTTTGGCCAGCAAATCCCAAGGAGCCAAATCATTATTAACCTAAGATTTGAGCATCTGAATCTTCATTTATAAGATGCCCAAAAGATCAGAATCTTATGAACCTTATGAAATTGTGAGGATCACATGAAATAAGGATGAAAATAAGGATGAAAAAAACAAAAAAAAAAACAACCCAAAATTGGTACATAACCCAACAGAGAAAAAGCCTATTAGAAGCTAAGTGTGTACTGATTTCTTTCTTTTCAAGTGACAGGATTTGAGGATTCATTTATCCCACAATTTCCTACTGGATTCCTGTTTAGGAAATCTCTCAACTTCTCCCATCCAAGTACTAACCAGGCCCGACCCTGCTTAGCTTCCGAGATCAGATGAGATCAGGCACATTCAGGGTGGTGTGGCCGTAGACTCTCAACTTCTTAAAGCTTGTTAGTGTCCTTAAAATTACCATAAAAACACAAAATAGTTCAAAAAATGCAAAGTAAAAAGCGTATCCTATTGTCATTTGTGCATGTTGGAGACATGACTATCCTGACATAGACCCAAAAAGTGTGTGTGTGTGTGTGTGTGTGTGTGTGTGTTCTAGAGAATTTATATACTGAAACCCCTTATTCAGAGACAGTGCTATGTTCTAAAAGGCTGTTGTAACATTGTTTTGTCCACAGCCCTTTGTGACACTGTAGACTAGCATTCCAACTGTAGGTGGTAGATAGAAGCACCATGGTTTTTACTTTGATGCAAAACTTTGTCGCTATCTAGAAATGTCATGGTTTTAAAGCCTTGAAGCAGAGAAGCTTCTCTATTTATAATCTTATTCTTATTCGTAGCAGACCCAGGGAACAATCATGCTCATTGCTATGGTTCTCTGAGCATGGTTGAGCAGTGCTATTGACTGAAGCCACTTTGCCATCAAACCATCAGGGATTAGTAACCTCTGAAACCTTCTGCTTCTAGCAGTTCAGGAGAGGTAGGGTCTTCTGGGCTCTACCCATGGAACTGATGACAAAAGCACCCATGAAGGCAAAAGATACATTCACCTAACAGCATGTATTAAAAGAAACTACCAGAGTTCAGACCTTTGGCCTGAATTTAAGATTATTGAATTATTTTTTCAATCCCTAAGGCTCTAGTACTGAATGAGTAATATGTACTCTGCAAAGAGCTATGGAAATTACAGAGATGAGTAACAATTAGGTAAATGTTTATATCATGAATATTGTACCAGCTAATCTTCACAGCAATTTCACAAGATAGACCTATTTATTTTTATTTTATAAAAGGCAAAATCAAGGCTCAGGAATTTGAAGAAACTTGCCTAAGATTAACAAGCTATTGCAAAAGTTACATTTCAAAATCAGGTATGTCTGTGGAGAAGGGTCAAAACACAGTCATAAATAACATTGGTCATTATCTTGAATACATTTTCCCCTTTAATCTTCATAAAATCCCTGTTGTGTCTCCATTTCATAGATGAGCAAAATGAGGTTCAGGGAAAATTGGTACTTGTTCAGAGAGCTCATACAAATCTGCAAGCAGGACACATGAAGTGCTCTTGGATTTGGGGGGTCATCAAGCATATAGCGTTAGGTTTAGTAAGATACCCTAAATATTCCAGAAGGTCTGAAACAAAGGGAGACACTGAAGAAGAGAAAAGGGTATCCAAAAGAAAAATAGTTACATTAGCATGGAGACAAATTCTGCTTCTATTTTAGATGGCAAACCTACATTTTCTCTGAGTTATGTAAGAGAAAGCCTTGTGTTTGTGTTCAGAGGGCAAGCTTGAGGAAAAGCTCAGGACACCACCTGCATCCTAAGTGGCCCGAGTGTTGGAGGGAATGGGCCCTGTTCCAAATTGATTAGTTCTGCTACCTTCTCATTATTGTTCCGCCTGAAGTTTGGCATGCAAGCAAGGTCATTCCATGCATGGGTCTGCGTGACTTAACTGATTCCACTACAGACTCCCTCCCCTGCACACCCCCCATGCCCACCGCGGCATGCCACCTGCACTAGAGAAAATTAAAAAATCAACGCATACATTTTACATGAGTTCCCGAGACTGGTGAGAAATTAATGTTATGTTGTCTTTTGATAAAGATACAGCGGTTTTTGCTTTTTTTTTTAAGATGTTCATCCAAATCAGTAATAGGAAGCTTTCCTCAGATTCCTCCATGGAGCCGTATGTCAGGATGAGAAGAAGAAATGCATATAGACTCAGAAGAATCTGTTTGAGCAAATTTTCTTTTTGCAGTTCACCTTATAAAGAAATTTCAGGGTTACCTATGAGGTGGCTGCCCTCCCCAGACTGTCAGGTGCCTTATTAATTTTCTGTTCCCATGGTTCCCTCCTCTGAGGTTGCTCCCTTAGCCTGGAATGACGTATTCTCTTATTCTTACATTCAAATGCTTCCAGTTCTTTAAGGTTGACCACAAATGCCTCAGTTTTCGTGCAGCTACCTCATATCCTTAAATAAGATGTGATTGCTGTCATGGCAGATCTTCAGCAATTCTTAGAAACATTCTCATCCCCTCTGCTCCTGTTTTCCTACCAATCATGTGCGAATACTTACAGCTGTTTATTTCAGGGTTGACTTAAAAATTAGAGATAATGTCTAAGAAACCTAACAGAGTAATTGACAAATAATAGTTAATAGATGGTATTGGTTTTGTTATTATTGCTACTGACAAAGAAATACAATGTCCAGAGTTTTTTGGGCAGAATTCAAAATCTTTACAGTCAAGTTCCGGTCTTCGTCTCTGGTTTTATCCTTCCGGGAGTCACTTTGTCTTGGGCACCTCTGTTCCCACCACCACCCCCCGCAAAACTTCTTTATTCTATTAAACTAAACTCCTCAGTGCTATGTGAACATTTACACATTCAGTACTGAGGACCTCCGTGGTTGTGATTCTTTTCATTTTGTTTCCTTCCACACTAAAACTTACCTAAGACCTCACGATTTATAAATCACATAGACAAAAAGCGGCAGAGTCGGAACTGAGATCCCGTTTCCCACACCCATAAACAACAGTTCAGCCAGGCTTCTAAAAGGTGTCAAGCAATTGTTGAGAAGTGATTTGTTTGGTTATGTGCATAAGCTTTGAATTTAGACAGATTTGGCTTTGAATGTTAGCTGCCTGGCTACACGGTTGCAAACAAGTTCCTTCCGGTGTCTTAGCTTAAGCAGTGATCTTTGTAACAGGAAAATAATGTGTGTGTGTGTGTGTGTGTGTGTGTGTGTGTGTGTGTGTGTAAGCTTAAAGTTATTATACCTTATGTTGTTTGAAATGTATGTTCATAAATTATATGCATAATTATAAGTTCAAATTCAAGTTATATTTGTGATATAACCTATATATAATATATGTAACACACATACACACACGCACATATATACATATGAAATTTGGTCTACATTATAACTTTAAGTTGTGTGTGTGTGTGTGTGTATATAATGCACAGGGAGAATTTATATGTTACAGTATCCATATATATAGTAATGGTATGTATACATAATAGCATATGTGTGTATGTATGTGTGTGTGTGTGTATATATATATATATAAATATATATAAATATATATATACATATGCCTCTGTGTGTGTATGTGTGTGTGTGTGTCTGTGTGTGTGTGTGTTCTAAGAATCTCTACCTTAATTCTGATGCAAGAGTGAAATACATCCAGGAGTCAGCAGGTTTAAAATAAAATATTACATTTATTACTTTAAAAGTTTTTGACCAATGTGGTTTAGATCAATGTGAGGCTAAAAGGACTTGTTAAAGCCCATTTCTAACCTCACTCCCACTTTCACCCTTCTCAGGGCCTGGAATCTCATCCAGAGGGCGAGGAAGGGCATCAGGCAAAGTAGAAAGACATATACAATCACAGCATCACTGGGTGGAGAAGGAAGGAAGGGAGTGAAATCTTGGTATTTACTAACTTACGATAAATCATCTCTAAATAATTGAAAACACAGACCAATGTTTGCTACTGAACAGTTAATGACTCACTTATCCTCCATGAGAATCTCAGAGTACAGTTTCTTGCAAGAAGCCGGAAGTGTTAGTGGAGTAGAGACTACTGCACATGGGAAGAAGGGGGAGTTCAGAAATACAGCCTCTCTCTTAAAATCTAGTGAGATGCTGATGCTCAGCAAGCAACTCCGTCTAAGTGGTGCCTATTATTATTAGTTAATAGTTGCTGTTGTTAAGTTTCCAGTGATCAACATTGAAATATTATTAATGATACTAAGTATATCTATATGATGTCTACGTATTTTTTGTACATAAAAGCTGAAATAAATCTTTCAATGGAAACTATGCAGTTAAGGCTCCTGTTTAGCAATGCAGCTTCTGCACCCCTGTGGAAGGGCAGCCACCACCAAATATTGCTGACCTGGCTTCAGTAAGTTTTAATTCAACAAAAAGCCTGGTTGGACAGAGGCATCCACAAGTCCCAGACCATGTAACACTCATTCTGTTTAGTGGAACTGTTCCATATTTGTGCTTTCTGCTGGAACTGGATATGTGTCTTTCTGTCCCAGTGAAGCATAAATGTAAGGTGATATCCAGAAGGGACCCAGATCAGGAAGGGATGAAAGATGATGTGGTGGCTGGGGGAACGTAGAAACTGGACTGCTAGCAAGAAACAGAAAAAGATGACTCAGGTTATTTCATCAAATAAAAAGCGTCCCCTTTGTGAACTGTCACAGCTGATTTCCACTTAAAAGCAATATGAATTTAGCAGACAATTTCGATGGCCCCCTGAGATTGTTAAATAGGGTATTGTCTTTATGGGCATGTATTATCCCTGTGCATGTGTACATTTTGATCAAGAGCTAAATATCCGGGGTGGGGGGGTTCAATTAGGATGATGTATATTGGGGGTGCCTGGGTGGCTCAGTCAGTTAAGTGTCTGACTCTTGGTTTTGGCTCAAGTCATGATCTCAGGGTCCTGGGATCAAGCCCCACATCAGGATCAGCACTCAGCAGGGAGTCTCTCTCTCCCTCTCTCTTTGCCCCTTCCCCTAGCACGTGCTCGCTCTCTCTCTCTCTCTCTCTCTGAAATACATAAGCAAATCTTAAAAAAAAAAAGATAATGTATATTTGGTGACTTCAATGAGATAGCCATTTTTCTAAAGACTTGTAATACATCTCTCTCTCTCTGTCTCTCCCTACCTGCTCGAACTAAGCTTCTCACACATATGGTTTTCTCTCACTAAAATCTTATTCTCTATCTTCTTCACCTGATGAATTCCTACTCTAGACCACATTCTTCTTCGAACACACCCTATCAGGGAAATTTCCCTGATATTTAAATTTAGCACTGGTTCCTTGGTATATGCTCCCACCACTCAGTATAGTATCCCTTAATACCCTGTTTGCAGGTTTTAAAGCCAGATTCCTATAATTTAAATTTTCACTCCATGACTTTTAGTATTGTGACCTTGCCCAAGATAATCCAGCTGTCCCATCTATAAGTCAGTAATAATACTAATACCTACCTCTGGATTAAGTATTAGGTTTTTGAGGATGAAATGAGGAAATTTATTTACAGGCTGAAACCAAGGACTGACATTGAATGCATATTAGCTATTTTTATTATTTTCATCCAGTTTTGTTTTCAAGCTGAGATAGGGAGGGAAAGAGACTATGACAAGCTAGCATTCCAAATTCAGAGGTTGGATTTTATCTGGTAAGAAATGGAGAGTTGTTGATGGTTTTAAAGAGAGGAGAGACAGGGTCAGATGTGAATTTTAGAAAAATAAAAAACTAAAAGAAATACAGGATGATGGGCAAGTGGAGGAAGAAGTCTTTAAAATATGCTCCATATAGCCAAGTGATTCATATTTAAGCAATCACATTTAATCACCATTCCCCAAAACTAAGAGCACATGTAATTCAACAAACATGGGGGGAGAAATAAAACATTTGCGGAATGTTCACTGAGTGTGAGATGTTATGCCAAAGGCTGAGAATTCAAAGAGGCAGTTTGCATATTGTGGAATAATCCAGCCTAGTGTTTAAGAGCATCGGATTTGCAACTAAAGAGACCTAGGTTCATCATCAAGGGCTATGCCTTCCCCTTTCAGCAATGTTCTTAAACTACCTAAGCCTCAGTTTCCTCAAAATTAACAAGATTAATTGGCAAGATCAAATGAGGTACAATGTCTAAATCACCTAAACATGCTTAGGATGTGGTACGTGTTCAGTTAATGTTAGTTTTCGTCATTACTATGATTGTTGTTGATATTACTTTGCAACAGTGCTAAGTGGTGCCTTTCTTCAATATCAAGGTGCTCACTGTCTGAATATAGAGTACAAATACGTAATATAGGAACTGTATTCTATTTGAGGACCATGCTATTAAAAATGGCAAATAGCAATCCAGTGTATATCACTCATCAGGTATTGTTCCAAGTGGTTTACATGTATAGTAGTATTTAATTCTTACAAAAACCCCAGGAGGCAGATAATGCAATGCTAAATGGTATACAGATGAAGCACAGGAGCTCAGGCTGAATTATGTGTCCAAGGCCACACAGATAGTGACTAGCGGAGGGGTGTGTAAGCTGAGGTTGTCTAACACAGCTGCCATGCCTTAAACCACTAGTTTTCTGTGCTTCCCTGATAAATAAGGATGTGATAATTTTGAAATCAGAGGGTTTCAAGAGGACACAACATCTGTGCTGGGCCCTGACAGCTGAGCTACTCACTTTGTTTCTAGGAACACTTGAACTTAAACCATTCCAGATAGAAGTGTGTCCTCAAACTTCCTCAAAGCTAGAATGACTCTTTCCACAATCTTTCTGTATTTTAACAACCAGTCATCTATGTTGCAAACTTCTTGTATATACTAAATATTTATGTTGGAATTAGGGCCAGAGTAAAAGAACATCACCCCCCACCAGTCATGTAAGGATAAATTCTGTCTGTGCAAGCAAAGGTATCCCCCAAAGACTGCTGATTCTAAAAACAATTTTCTGCTGATCCATAAACAGAGGGAGGGTAATAATTTGAAGGCTGATATTAATCTGTCTTTCCAACTACCCATAGAAATTCCCTTGTTGCTCTACAAGGTCAATAAAATAACAATGGCAACAATGTTACTTTGATTGAAAGCCATGATGATTGTTAAGGTAAGTATAGCATTTGACCCAAGTGGCATCTCATAAATATCTTCAAGATATTTAGAGAGGTGGAAACACCATGAGGGATATGTAATGGATCACACCTTCTTAAAAATGAGGACACTGTGGCATGGGATGATTTAATAGGTATTCGAGATCACATAACTACAAATGCACAATTATAGTCATGGGCAGAAAAGCTGTTACTCAGGTCACTGCTGTGGGTACAGATCTGTCTCAGCATCCTCAGGTTAGACTGTGCTTTGTGACAAGATGTACAATTTAGAACTTTAATTTTCCTACTGAGCCCAAGGTTTAAGGTGGGAGTAGAGAAAAGATCTCTAGCTGGTGGCCAAATCCCATAGTCTCACCTGAACAGAGAGCCTGTACATTCCAGCAGAGTAGAAAATATGTACAAAGATTTTCAGTATTCACTGGGTCCACAAAGATGCTGGGTCACCTTCCTGCATTCTGTGGGGTTGGGGGAGTGGGGAAGCACTTCCATCAGTAGGTTCCAGCCTTTATAGCAGTTCAGCCTGGCTGAAGGATTCCAGAGGTGAAGCATCTCCCATTTTATGCAGCTCAAGTGTAGCTGTGTTTCTTATCAGTTACTACCAGTGGTGTACAGCTGGTTCCCTCTCCATTCACCTAAATAGTCACAGTTAATATTTACAAATACTTAACATTACCGAAGCAAAATTCTTTACATTTATGGGCATGAAGACTTCTCCTAATTTAGTGAAGAGTCTGGTGACCCTTTCAATTGAGTGTCATTGACTGGTGAACTGACCCGGAAAAAAGAGAGAGAAAAGAACTGAATATCCTTCAGCCATTATATGGTGTGGAGGTTATTAGGGCTGGTCATTAGGTATTTCTTCTGACTCTTGTTCTCTGAGTCACATCCTAGTGTTTTGCTTCTTCAGTTCCATAAAGCTGGACATAGTCATGGAATGTGAACAGAAGCAATCTCTATTTCCCCTGGGGGGAATATTTTCAAAGACAGTTCCTCCTTTATTATGGCCACTCTCCATTTCTGCAGTGACAATAGAAGCCTCTGGCTGGGTGGCATCTGCAACCTTGTGGGTCCTGAGAGGCAGCAATGAGTAGAGAGCCGTTGCCAGTACTGGACTTGCCCTAAAGTATTGAGTTTTAAGGGTTGTCGTCATCATCACCATCATGCTCATGTGATGTGGTACATGATGTAGGTGCTTCTGGCAACACTTGGCAAGTTGCTACAAGAGATGAATGAGTTCCGAAAATAACTAAATAGAAGCAGGTAGAGGCACTCTGGGGTTTAGTAATTTACAGGCTTAAAAGAAGAAACTGTTTTTCAACCCAGTCTTTAAAAAACATATGTATCATCAAGAATGTCATTGACTATAACAGACACCAAAGAAAACTTAGACTTGCAGCAAGGGTCAGGTGGAAAGAATGGCCATTACAACCACAGTTAAAACCTCTTGAGTCCATTAAGGTTTTTCAGAGGAAAAGTACAATTAGGTTCAGCATCCAGTAAATGCATTCAATTGCAAAAAAGTGTCTGGGGTGGGGGGAAGAGAGAGAAATCTTGGCTTTCCTGAGAATCCCTTATAGGTTGTTATAATTAAAATGGCAGGGAGGAGAAGGAGAAGATTCAAGCAAACAAAGATATATCAAATCTAAGAAATAAATCTAGGAAAGAACAGTGAGAGTCGTATTAGCATATAGAAGTGACCGGTTTCAGAGATTTGAGGTCTACTAGCATTTTAAGGGGGTGGCACTGCAAGCAAATCACAGTCTATGACTGTTTGAGATTTAAAATAATATTAGGACTCTCAAACTCCTAAGCAGCAAAGAGACTGAGAAAGATGCTCAACCACTGCAAAGGACATATTCTCCAATGCCCATTTTTTGGTGTGGCCAAGGAGGTTAATGGAAATGGAAGAATCCCATTTCTAAGAACAGGAAATGGACCATGACAGTATCATGGACCAAAGAAAGCAAAGGAATAGAGGACTCACCCCGGGAACAGAATGGAACACTAATCCGCTAATCTGGGAACTTTTGTACTCCCAGAGGAAACCTTGTCACATCTCTCTAGTAGGATTCCGTAGTTGTGATAGACAACTATTGTGTCTCCTCTATTTATGATTGAGGATATTTATTATGGTAATGCTATGCATGATATTTTATTGGATATTGGCTTATAAAATGCATTTTCAGTTAAGTTTTGTAATTCATCTCTGAACCAAAAGCAATAACCTCTAGACTTCATGAAGAAAGAACAGGGAACTATTCAGGAGTCTGGACTTCAAGCTGATTAATGAGTGGATGACTTGCCTCAAGTTCTTGAGTTAACCTCTTGAGTTCTCCTTTTTGGTGGTGTGGGAATGGATATCTTATAAGCAGGAAGGAGAAATTATATATATATATATATTTTTAACATATATGTTATATATAAATTTTAACTATATATATTATATAATATGTAATACATAAAGCATTTGAACATGTAAAACATATATATAGAACATTAATATTTACCAATGCTTATATTACCAAAGCATGATTATTTATATTTAAAGGCCTGAAGACTTCTCCTAATTTAGTGATGTAAATATAATATGTTTATATATATATATATATTTATTTATTTATTTATATACATTAAATATTTATATATTTATTATATATAAATATATAAAAAATATATACATATTTGCTATTAGAAAAGCAGACTGTAGTAATTATTAAGTCTGTTAAAAAAATTCCAGATTTTCTCCCTTCTTGGCACATGGGAAAATTATACTTCCCTACCTTCTTTGAGTTAGATGTTGTCACATAACTGAATTTGACCCCCCAAAATGTAAACAGATAAGCTGTGTGTCATTTTGAGATGTATTTAATTATCATGGCAGTGTCAGGCACCGCAGTGTTCGGTAATCCTGGAAGCATATGTAGGGATGTGTCCTCTATCAGCCAGGGTCCCTAATTGACTATAATGACATAGCACTCTGCTGTCCTGCATGGACATGTACTGTGAGAAAGAAAGAAAGAAACCTGTGTTATTTTTGGCCTCTGAAACTTGGGGGTTATTTATTTGCTCAGTATATCATATCTGTCCTGGCTCGATCATAGACATGAGCTGATGTTGTCTAACTCTACACCTGTAGAATGCCTTTTCTTTTCTTTTTTTTTTTTTTTAAGATTTTATTTATTTATTTGATAGAGATCACAAGTAGGCAGAGAGGCAGGCAGAGAGAGAGAGAGGAAGGGAAGCAGGATCCCTGCCAAGCAGAGAGCCCATTGTAGGACTCGATCCTAGGACCCTGGGATCATGACCTGAGTCGAAGGCAGAGGCTTTAACCCACTGAGCCACCCAGGCACCCCTAGAATGCCTTTTCTTTGAGGAATAAGGTAGGGCTCATCTGGCTGATCAGTATAGTGTATCATCCAAACCTGAACCCTGGACTGGCAGCCACCCTTTGAGGTTATGGCCAACCCCATCATGAAGATGAGGATTGTGACACTTAGCTCCTTCCTTGTCCCTTTGGACAACTGGCACTGCCCTTCCTTTTGAGTGATTTGCATTTCATAAAGAAAAAGCCAGAGACCAGAACTTCAGCACAATTTTATCCTAGCTGGCTCCTCCACATCCCATCTCTTTGATGAAGTACATACAAATTCACATCACTACTACTTTCCTTTGAGTAATGAGACCAAACCCAACCACCCCATCATGGTACTATTCCAAGTGCCAGTCACAGATTTAAACATAGTCATAAAGGCTAGATCTGTTGAATGAGGGGATATATAACCTCATACTCATTGACATGTGTCCCAAATTTTATCTACTCTAAATTTCATGAAAGAAGAAATTATAATTATATGTACTATATGTTGGCTAACTGAACATAATAAAAACAAACAAACAAAAAACAGGAGACAATATTTAAAAAGAAGAAAAGGAAATTAGCTTCTCCTCACAAAGGATGTTATGTGAATATAACGAATAGGTATCATTTCATCAAACAAGCTAAGACTTTTTTTGCTTTTAGGCTTAACATAAAGCTTCTTCAACAGCACGTCTTATTTTTTGTCTCCCATTTAGTCAAATATAGATAATGCACACTGTGGGTGGCAATCGCTTAATAATTCAGCTTATTAGTATCAAGGACCACTGTGTACTTGGTTTTGTGCTGGGGATACACAAGGAAGGCCTCCTTAGGAGAATGACATTTAAGCGAGAGTTTATGAGTGAGGAAATTACCCAAGTGGGTAAAGAAGCATTCCAAGCAGAAAAGTAGAAAAAAAATACTCTGATGTGCAAAAAGTTCAGCTCATTTGGGATTCTGAAATAAAGCCAGTGGGAGTTATGTGGCAGGAACAAGTAAGAGGGTGGTTGGGGTGAAGACACAGGCAGAGGTCTGCTAATCCCTCACATCGTAAATGTTGCCACATACTTTTTTTTTTTTTTTTTGGAGTACAAGCTTCCTGTATGTTTATTACCTTCTTTTTTTTTTTTTTCATTTCTTTTCAGCATAACTGTGTTCATTATTTTTACACCACACCCAGTTCTCCATGCAATACATGCCCTCCTTAATACCCACCGCCTGGCTCCCCCAACCTCCCACCCTCCACCCCTTCAAAACCCTCAGATTGTTTTTCTGAGTCCATAGTCTCTCATGGTTCGTCTCCCCTTCCAATTTCTCTCAACTCCCTTCTCCTCTCCATCTCCCCTTGTCCTCCATGTTATTTGTTATGCTCCACAAATAAGTGAAACCATATGATAAGTGACTCTCTCTGCTTGACTTATTTCACTCAGCATCATCTCTTCTAGTCCTGTCCGTGTTGCTACAAAAGTTGGGTATTCATCCTTTCTGATGGAGGCATAATACTCCATAGTGTATATGGACCACATCTTCCTTATCCATTCGTCCGTTGAAGGGCATCTTGGTTCTTTCCAGTTTGGCGACCGTGGCCATTGCTGCTACAAACATTGGGGTACAGATGGCCCTTCTTTTCACTACATCTGTGTCTTTGGGGTAAATGCCCAGTAGTGCAATTGCAGGGTCATAGGGAAGCTCTATTCTTAATTCCCTGAGGAATCTCCACACTGTTCTCCAAAGTGGCTGCACCAACTTGCATTCCCACCAACAGTGTAAGAGGGTTCCCCTTTCTCCACATCCTCTCCAACACACATTGTTTCCTGTCTTGCTAATTTTGGCCATTCTAACTGGTGTAAGGTGGTATCTCAATGTGGCTTTAATTTGAATCTCCCTGATGGCTAGTGATGATGAACATTTTTTCATGTGTCTGATAGCCATTTGTATGTCTTCATTGGAGAAGTGTCTGTTCATATCTTCTGCCCATTTTTTGATATGATTATCTGTTTTGTGTGTGTTGAGTTTGAGAAGTTCTTTATAGATCCTGGATATCAACCTTTTGTCTGTACTGTCATTTGCAAATATCTTCTCCCATTCCGTGGGTTGCCTCTTTGTTTTGTTGATTGTTTCCTTTGCTGTGCAGAAGCTTTTGATCTTGATGAAGTCCCAAAAGTTCATTTTCGCTTTTGTTTCCTTTGCCTTTGAAAACATATCTTGAAAGAAATTGCTGTGGCTGATACCGAAGAGCTTACTGCCTATGTTCTCCTCTAGGATTCTGATGGATTCCTGTCTCACGTTGAGGTCTTTTATCCATTTCGAGTTTATCTTTGTGTACGGTGTAAGAGAATGGTCGAGTTCCATTCTCCTACTCCACCCCCAAACTACTAGAACTCATACAGCAATTCAGTAACATGGCAGGATACAAAGTCAATGTACAGAAATCAGTGGCTTTCTTATACACTAATAATGAAAATACAGAAAGGGAAATTAGAGAATCCATTCCATTTACTATAGCACCAAGAACCATAGGATACCTGGGAATAAACCTAACCAAAGAGGTAAAGGATCTGTACTCGAGGAACTACAGAACACTCATGAAAGAAATTGAAGAAGGCACAAAAAGATGGAAGACCATTCCATCTTCTTGGATCAGAAGAATAAACCTTGTTAAAATGTCTATACTGCCTAGGGCAATCTATACTTTTAATGCCATTCCAATAAAAATTCCACCGGTATTTTTCAAAGAGCTGGAGCAAATAATCCTAAAAATTTGTATGGAATCAGAAGAGACCCCGAATTGCTAAGGAAATGTTGAAAAACAAAAAATAAAACTGGCGGCATCACGTTACCTGATTTCAAGCTTTACTACAAAGCTGTGATCACCAAGACAGCATGGTACTGGCATAAAAACAGACACATAGACCACCAGTGGAACAGAGTATACAGCCCAGATATGGACCCTCAACTCTATGGTCAAATAATCTTCGACAAAGCAGGAAAAAATATACAGTGGAAAAAAGACAGTCTCTTCAATAAATGGTGCTGGGAAAATTGGACAGCTATATGTCACGTACTTTTATACTGTGTTTAAAGGACGGTGGGGAGCATTCAGGAGTTACTGATGATCTTACACTTCCCAAGTTCCATTCTTTTGCAAATTATTGAATCTAAGAATTTAAAAGGCTGATGTCTCTGCTCCATCCTGCCTCTTATGCAAGAATCATTTCTATAACTGACTGGAGTTCCCAGAGATCTGTCTCTTTATCAGCTTTTATGGGTCTTCAGCATGTCAGACACTGTGCAAAAAAGCTGGAGGTATAGATATACCCCTTAGGTTGCAATGGTCATGTAGTGTACAATAAGATTAAAAATTAAAAAAAAAAAAGTAAAGACAAAGACACATCCTTGTATTTTTGCACACTTCTTAAACAATAATGTTGCTTTCTCTAAGTGGGAGAAAACAAAACTGTAAATTTTAAAATTAACAAGTTAAAAAAATGTGTTTAATAAATAATCCATGGAAGTCAAAGGGATAAATACATTGAGCTCCTTAGAGAATGACAGAAATGGGATAGATGACAAAATATAAGGAAAAGCCCTCGTGATTCTACTGACAAAATTCCTTTAAAAGCCAATGAACAGAAAGTAGAGTGGAACAGGAGAACCGAAAGCTTGCCGCAGTTGCAGAATTTTAAGAGATTTATTTAACATTCTCTGGGCATAGTTCTAAAATATTCATGCGTGTTGGACATAATTATGTCATTTTATTGTCCACTGTGTGTCAATGAAATGTCATTTTTTTCACTGCAGCTTATATCACTTCTCCAGCAATTGGGAAATGCAAATGATTATAAACAGAGAAGTCTTATGTGGTAGAAAATTTGTTTTATGAATCTTACAGTGAAACTTCTAAATCTGAATGTTGTACTAGGGGAATGATTGAGATCCAAATGGGCACATTTCTCTATCCCAAACACGGAGTGGTGCCTTTACAGCAGCCACATTTAAAGAAACATTGAACTAATGATTAAAGGGGTCAGGAAATGTTCTAATGAAGATTGAATAGCAACTAAATTGCTATTTCCAATGAAGAAATGACTGCTGTTCTGTGTTGTTTCCCAAGACTCCATTACTGTCAATGAATAGAAGTTGCAAAGAATCTGATTCTGTTCCAACTCAAGGAAACATCCTATGGAATTCAGCTTTTTGTGAGAGACACCATTAGCCCTGGTATACATGGTCTATTAGCAGAGGGACCCCGTGGAAGAACTTTAGCCCCTCTGCAGGAGGAGACACTAGAAATCTCCAGGGGATGGTTCGGCATTGTGGAAATTGCCTGAGCTTTAATATCAACCAGATTGAATTCAAATCTCAATATTCCCAACTCACTAGCTGGCCGACTAGCTGTTATGGTTCACTTAACTTTTCTGAGCTTGGTCTTTCCTCATCTGAAAACAGGAGAAAATCTACTCAGACTTGTAGTTAAAATTAAATGAGATGGTGCATGTAAAACACCTAACAGATATCTATCAAAGGACAAGTGCTTTATAAAAGTTATTGGGAAAGTGAGGCTCACAGGCATGAGATATGATTCCTGTCACATAGTATGTGTTCAACAAATGTTAGACCCCTCTATCTTTCCATATCCTTAATGATAATGTGGTTCTAATTTATGAAAGCTCCTATTGTCATATTTACTTTTTGCATCTAGAACATGAATTCAGGGGAGACTTTCTGGTTTAATGCTCAAATCTTGTCTGTTTTCTCAACCCCGTCTAGGCTTGTTTCTGAAGGTAGTGAGGCTCTCACCATGTCTTTTATGTGCTTCATTTTATCTGCCTTCAAAATTGCAGGTTTATCTCAGAAAAAAAGATGAAAATGCAACATTCTTCTTGACCCTTGTCTCAATTTAAATGAAAACCCAAACTCTAATGATGTTAAACCCAAAAAGGGGTCCAGATTAGTCAGTCTAATTTCTTTTCATTTGGTGATGGCAAGAGGGGCAGGTGCATTTTGATAGCATTGGTTTTATTTCCCTTTGTTGTAAAGAAATCCAGCTTCAGTAATGTGCGACCCATGGCTGCCAAATATGACACATGGAACTGAAAACTACCTCGTGCAGCAATCAGCCTTACAATTACCCACACTGATTTATTTTCTCTGTCCTATCTTTCTTCCTTCTCTTTTGCTCGTCATTATCTTTACTAAGAAGTTTAAGTAGGCTTTTTTGCTGCAAATGGCAATGTATCAATTAACTTGAGCATTAACTCAAAGCATTAACTCTGAGTCATTTCAGACATATCTATTAACAAAAGTTTTGGGAATTTAGAAAGTCAATAAGCAACACTCCTTTCCTCTACTCTTGTCAAAGCAGACCTTCTGTAGGGGACGCTTTAAATTACCCAGCTTGACCTATAACTTGAAAGATTTATTAGTTAGAATGAGCAAGGTTATGCTATGTAACAAGCAACACCAACATTCCAGTGAACTAAAGAAAGGGTCTAATTATCTCTTATGTTTTCTAACGAGGGTTGGCAGAGGGCCAAACACTGAACACTGTAGGCTCTAAGAGGCCAAACCTCATGTTGAGACTTGAAGACTTATAGGTGAAAATAATAGACCTTCATAAACAGAGATCAGTGCCTCACTGTTACTACTGACAAAAGCTGGGTTGAGGCATGTAGATTAAATCCACGTTTGAAAGACGGTGTTCTCAGGGCTCAGTTGGTTAGGTATCTGACTCTTGATCTCAGTTTGGGTCTTGACCTCAGGGTTGTGACTTCAGGCCCTAAGCTGGGCTCCACGCTGGGTGTAAGCCTACTTTAAAAAAAAAAAAAAAAAGTGTTCCTTTTCACATTTAACCCTGACTTATCCCAGGTAATCAGATCATCTCCCAGCCAAAGGTGAATAAAATAGTGTCCCTGAGGGGCTACCTTATAGCCCTTCTAAGATGAGGATAACACTAACAGTTATATATTATGGGAGACAAAATTCCAAACTCTGTGAAGCAATTTTCATTTAGTCCTTAATAGGTAGATACCATACTTCTTTTCCATTCTTTAGAAAAGGGAAACTTTTATCAGAGGAAGAGTCATTAGTTCAACATTAGAGATCTAGGAAGTTTTAGAGGCTGGTAGTAAATAAATACATGCATTATTGATAAAAACATATTAAAATAATACTAATAGCTTAGATACATGTGGGTATTTAAAATTTATGAAGTGATGTTACTTTCATCTCCCATCTGAGTGGGATTCTGTACAACTGTGGGAGGTAAACAGGGCAGAGAATGTTGTATTCATTTCACAGAATGGAAGATCATAACTAATATTAATGTAGCAGTTTGCAATTCACAGAGCATTTCACATACATCACCTCACTTAATCCACACAACTTGAGGAGAAAGAGAAGAAAGGATGGAGAGAGGACGGTGGTGTAGACCTGCAACACTTTTTACTGGAGAACTCAAATACTATTGGGGAGTTTGAGTGAATTACCCTCTTACTCAAGAAGAACCTCCATTCCCATGGAATCGTGTCCATAATAGAACTTTCACTTCAACAAATCCTGGTCTTTCTTTGTCCTCCCTACTCCTTCAGGGAGGAGTGGCTTATTTAATTGATGAAATTTAGAAAAGACATTGAAAACACTCAATTTTTGCCCTTTCTGAAATTATTACTGGATCTGCCTATATGTTGGCCTGCCCCCTCGTATGTGGCGAGCTTGCCGTTGCAAATTCTTCTGTAGGGAAGGCTTGGAGTTTTACAGTGTAGTTTATGACAGGTTAGACTTAACATTCAGGATTGGCTGAGTTATGCTAGGTAACAAACACCACCCATGTTTTAGTGGGTTAAAGAAAAGGTTTGATTCCCTCTTAGGGACAACAGGGGTGAGCTGAGGCACAGCCTGATGGAGACTTAAGTGGAAAATGAAATGTGTCCAGTCACATAGTGGCTCATAAACCCTCTGTCTTTAAGTGACTCATGGCACCCCCATTCATAGTTCACTGGCCAAAGTAAGTCACCTTGGCATGCTAATTCCAAAGTTGGAGGAGGATCCACCCTCCCAAGTGCTTAGAGAAGTAAACCACTGCACGTGTTTGATTAGTTGCACAATGACTGCCATTGTGCATCAGTATAAAGTTTGCAACTCAGGGTTTCCCAGTATATTCATATTCAGTCATGGAGCCTCACCACAATCGACTTTAGGACATTTTCATCACCTCCAAAAGGAACCCACATCCATTTGCCATCAATCTGTACACTTCTGTTTTATGAAAACTCATCATAAAAAAGAAGAAAATGAAAAATTACGTTATGTGTAAAACATATTAGATTTCATAAACAATAAAGTATATATTAAGAAGAAGGAAGCATCCAGTTCCTTTGAGTTGGAGAAATAATTTCTCAGTCCTCAGGTGGAGTAAAGCATGGGGTTTCTGCTGTCTTTTGTGTCTGGTTTTTCCATAGATTACGTGTCTTCTGGCATTTGTCTTGTTGATCCTCCAGGTTATGCTCTGCCTCTGTTTTTTCCTAACACAGAGGATTCATATTCATGTTTGTGTCCATATTTTGCTTCTAATCTCCCATGTTCTTATTTTTGTCCTCTTTATCCCACCGTAATATTAAATTATTAGCATGACAGTTTAAATGCATTTACACAATACCTAATAGTAAAATTAACATTAATACCATCACCCTATATATGTGCAATTACCTGTATTTATACAAAGTGCCGTCACAAAACTTGGCTCGTTTTAACTTCACAGGAAGTCTGTGAGATACCTATAATTATCTGGATCTCACAAATGAGAAAATAACAGTCATAGAGGTAAGCCCTAAAAGCAGGTTTACTGATTCCATGTGCAAGGGTCTTCCTTACAGTGCTTTTAGTGTATCTTTCCTTGTAGAATTGCCAACGTACTAGGCAAGATGGATCACAGCAGTATCCACCTGCATCCCAATGTTAAATTGACTGGAATTATTCACTGTTTGTTTACCATTAGATCCAAAGTGATTGACTAATGGGGGATCATGGGTTCTTTTGATCAGGAATACTAAGGGAAAATCTGAGAGTAGAAATGATGTGGTCAGATGAGAGCCAGGGATCCCGAGAAACCTCACATCAAGGCACATAAATGAGATACTTGTGAGAACATTAAGTCAGATGGGCCAGGCACTAGGATAGCATGGGTCCAAAGAGAAAATGGACTTAAGGAATGGTACCATGCCAAAAAGTGATCAGAATTCTAGAAATTTTCCTGAAATCAGAAAATGGGATAAGGCAGGACAGATAAGAAGGAAGACACTAGGGAGACAGCAATTCTAAGACACACTCCAGAAGCACAGTGTCCGTTGAGCAATGAGCATGGGTTTCTAGTTAGAAATATGTGTGGGGGCACCTGGATGGCTCAGTAGGTTAAACGTCTGCCTTAGGCTCTGGTCATGATCCCAAGGTCCTGGGACTGAGCCCCACATTAGGCTCCCTGCTCCACAGAGAGCCTGCTTCTTTCTCTCCCTCTGCTGCTCTCCCTGCTTGTGTTTTCTCTATCTCTGTCAAATACATAATAAAAAAAAAAAAAGAGAGAAAAGAAATATATTGTGTATGTGTGTGTGTGTATGTATTTTTTTTTTAAATTCAACTTTGATGTTTTAGCTAACTGACTTTGGGCAAGTTTCTCAACCTCTCTGAGTCCCAGTTTCTTTATTGTTAAAATGGGGGGGTAGGAATATTTAATATTTATCTCAAAGTTACATTGTGTTGCATGATCACATCAACTGGATCTTCTAACTACATGAATCTATAGCATTCTACAGTTCATATTAAGTGTCATCACATTTACCCATCTCTATAACATAAGCTGGTAGTGACTGTGTCTTACTGATTATTGCTGTATCTGCAACACTTAACGGGCAAGTAAAAATCATTAAAGAAATTTTTATAATGTGGTTTTGATTAAAATAACATGGATGAAGGACATGGCATATAGTAGGCTGTTGACAAATGCTAGATTTATTTTCCTCTCAAGAGGATTTCGACAAACTTTCTGTAAAAGTTCAGATAGTAAATACTTTAGACTTTGTAGTCCGTACAGTCTCTATCAAAACTCCTCAACTCTGCTGTTATGGTGTGAAAGCAGCCATAGGTGATATGTAAATGAGTGAGCATGACTGTTTTCCAGTAAAACTTTATCCACAAAAATAGGTGGAGGTCCAGATTTGGTCCTGGAGCTTATTATCCACCCCTGCTACAGAGGATACGTTTCTATATTACCTTCTGTAGCAAGGGTTACTTTTAAAACTTCCGAGTAGAAGGCAGTGCCAGGAAAATAAGTTTAATATGGATTTAAAGAGTGAGTAAGAAATGACAATCCAAACTAATAGAGTTAAGCATTTGCTCTACCTGCACACTCTCCATTCTCCTCCTCCTCCATCTTAATGTGCTTCACACTCTTAACGTCCATAGAAGAACTTTTTCTTCTTTAGTAGCACCAGTGGAGACTTGAGCCCAATTCAGGTTGAACTGTTCTGAATAAATAAAACACATGTGGGTTTATAAATGTCAACTCTGTAGTTCTAATTGTCATGAATGCTCATTATTATACTTATTGAGAATAAATTAGTGTTGGGGTAAACATTCTCAAAATGCTCCCCATTATCATCTCAGTCACAGATGTCTTTTGTTTTGTTATAAGTAAAAAGTTTCCATTTCTCATGTTAATAATCTCAATTCTTTTTTTTTTTTTTTTCCTTTCTTTTTTGAGTCTCTGGATCCAATTGCAAGCCATCTTAAAACATACAGTTGGGCAAAGTGACAGAGATACTGGTATCTACTGGTATCTATACCTTATGCCTTCTGTAACAATATAATAAAACAACTGCCAGGCACGGATTGCCTGTTAGGTGCCAGAACCAATGACAGGGAATTTAGATACATTTTCTGATGTAATCCGTCTAAGATGAGCAGTCATTCCCATTCTACATGCCAGAAAGTAGTGACTCAAGAGGTTGCTTACCCAAAAGCTATAGGACTGGAACCCAGATTTTCTAACACCAATCCTTTTACCCCTCAAAAAAAAAATTCATCAGGGGCGCCTGGATGGCTCACTAGGTTAAGCCTCCACCTTCGGCTCAGATCATGGTCTCAGGGTCCTGGGATCGAGCCCCACATCGGGCTCTCTGCTCAGCAGGGAGCCTGCTTCCCCCTCTCTCTCTGCCTGCCTCTCTGCCTACTTGTGATCTCTCTCTGTCAAATAAATAAATAAAATCTTAAAAAAAAAATTCGTCACATCTTTTCAACTGTACTCTGGGTAGTCTATTTTAGTATATCATCAGAAAATAACAGTAATCCTTGGCTTTTATATGCATAGTCCTTTGAGAACTTTTAAGTTTTACCTCATTTAATCGTTACTCAAACCTTATAAATTAAATACCACAACAGAAATGCAGAGTCTTGGCCACAGCCCAGACGTACTGAATTAGAATCTACATTTTAACAAAATCCCTAGGTAACCTGTGTTCACATTAAAATGCAAGAAGCACCGAGTTAGATAATATCATTCCTCTTTTACAGATGAAATCCTAAAAAAAAACCCAGAATTTCTGGATTCTGATTGTAAAGGTCTACTTACATTTTTTTTCAAGAAATTAAGACTGTATGCATAAAAAATGTACAGGAGGCAGGCATCTGGGTGACTCAGTTGGTTGAGCATCTGACTCTAGATTTTAGCTCAGGTCACGATCTCAGGGAGGTAAGATCCAGCCCCATGTCAGGCTCCTTGCTCAATGCAGAATCCACTTGTCCCTCTCCTTCTGTTCCTCCCCACCCCCCTCTCTCAAATAAATAAAACCTTAAAAAATGTACAGGAAGTGCTAATTGTCACCAGCTCTGTGCTTCCTAAGTCTCACTGCAGCAGCAGTGAGTATTGGGAGAGGGAACATCAGAAATTCCTTGATAGAAGCCTCACCTAGAACAAAGGGAACACTAAGAACTTAAATCGACCTCCACCCAAGGGAAAAATAATCTATTCTAAAGGGGAGCTGGGGTCACAGGAAAATTCTGTTACACATGAATGCCAGCGCCCATTTTTCAAGATAACCATTATTTCATATACCAAGTATTCCTTTGATTAAAAGTAGTTAGAACTCCTTCACACAAAGAACACACGTATTTGGGAAGAATCTCTCTCTGAAGACTGTTTTTCTACCACAAGATCATAATAGAAGTGGAATAAATCATTTAGAGAAGATTAACACCCAGAATCTTCTCTTGCCGCCTTTCTTTTCGAATATTCTACTTTTTCGTCCCTGTCTTGTTTTCTCCGTCTCTGTCTTCTCCCACCCTCCTTCACTGTTCCTCCTGCAAACACAGAATGTAATCTCATCCCTCCTCTGTCTGGTACCCACCCAAACAACAATGCCGTTTCTTTATAATAATGTAGTCTGAAACTCTGAAAAGAGGAGAAATAATATAAGATTTCAGAGCAGTTAAAAACCGGTATCTCAGTATCTACACAATAATGTCCACATGTTTGCTTCCTAAGAAAGAAGATTCTAGGCCCTATTTATTCTCAGTTTGCTTTTAAGTAAAATGCACATATTCATGTGTCTTTTTCTTATTCTTACAGAAGATAAGTAGTTTCAACACATTTTTAAGGGCAGTCTCAGGCAAAGACACAATGAAAGCAGTAAGAGGGACAGCTCCAGGTATGTAACCGATGGGAGAAAAAAGTAAGAAATGACACAAAACAAATAGAACCAGGAAACAATAGTGGAATGTACAATGTGCTGAACCTTCTAGAGGGAGGTTGAAATGATTCAGTATGCCCATGAATGTTATAATGATGATTCTGTCCCATGAAGGAGTTCAATTATGTGCAAATATGATACAATTAGTTTTTGAAAAAGGGATATTAGTAAAATAACTTACAGAAGCTACTATCTAAAATGTTGAATTAAAATTTAAAAACCATTTTTTGGTCTTTAGATACTTATATTTTAGTTCTTCAGAGAATAACAGAAATTTATTTTTTGGAGAAAAATAAATTTATAAGGAGCAGTATCTTCTAGTCCTCAGACATGTTGAATAAGATTATCATCTCCTTTCTTGAGTACTCTAGCATTTTCAGTCTTTCTAAAATATGTATTTAAGTTACCATCAGAGGAACCATTTGTGACTGAAGAGTAGATAACAGTATACCCATTTTGCAGTTGGTGAAAATGAGGTTAAGAAAGTAATTTGGGAAATGTAAAAACACTAAACATGTGACTGCTACCTAATTACTACCTAATGCTTTACCCAACTTGCTATTTACCATATCAACAATCCAGTTTTACTTTTTCTGTTTCCTTCAGTAAATCTGTCAAATGCAAGCATGTTTTTTTGAAATGTGGTTGGATGACAATAATTAATTACATTACTATTACTGATATTAATATAATAATAATACAATATATGCAGATATTTATTTTTAATGAGATGAATTTATTTTATTCATGTGTTCTGTAATTTGGCAAAGATTTGGGGGGGATGCAAAGAACTATTTAAGTGTTTATAGTCGATCAACCATGGGTATTAGGTGTGGAGATAAATGAGTGAGCAAAACTTCTGGCCTCTAGTACCTCACACCTTAGATTAGTGGTTCTCAACAGGGTGTAATTTTATGCCCCACTGAACATTTGGCAATATATGGAGACACTCACAATCATCATACTTGGGAGCGGTGGAGTAATTTGGTGCTTCTGGCGTCTAGTGAGTAAAAGCCAGGGAAACTGTTAACATCTTACAGTGCACAAGACAGCCCCCCCTCCCACCAATAACAAAGAATTATCAGTAGTGCCAAGATGAGAAATCCTGGCTTATATTGAAAGGGCAAATATTTACAGAACAATGTACATAGATCTAGAACAGACTGCTCTAAGAACCAAAAGGAATGACTAAATCTGGTTGGGCACTATAGGGAAAGTTTGATGGGGACAGTATCTGTGGACGTTCTGAAAGAGTGGTTGTAAATTAGGTGAACAGAGAAGAACGTATACTAAAGAGCTAGGATCTAACCTGGGAGCCAGTGTTTCCCAAAAGTGCATTCCGGAAGAGACTAGAGTGTATGGGACAATAAAAGTGTAAAGAGAGGCATTACTCTCACACATGAGTGCGTGCACACACACACACACACGCATGCATACACACATGAACTTCTATGGCCAAAGATTGAACAAAACTAACTTAACTGAAGGTAAGCAAATTCTTTTCTACAGGCCTTCTTATAGCCTTTCTGAGAGGGACACAGTATTCAGCATTTTAAAAATACATTTAGCGAGACAGAGAGAGAGATACATATAGACAGATACAGATATTCTCTCTCTCTATGTGTGTGTGTGTGTGTGTATACACACACACACACACATATATATATGTGCATCTATTGTGATTAGTGTTGCATGGATCACTGCTTTGAAAAATACTATTTTAGACAACAGGGGGTAATTTAAAGAGTTTAAGCAAGGGAAGTGGTCTGAGCACGTTTTTGGTTTTGGAGGTAAGTGATAGCTGTGAGGAGCAGAACTGGGGACACAAGCGAGGTAGGGAAGAAAAGTGGGTGGCAAGAATATCAGAAGATTATCACACTAGTTAATGGGCAATTAATGAAGTCGTGTATTAAGGCCGTGCTCAGAAGGTGGTTTGGAAGTACTAGAACTTGTAGCCTAAGTGAAATGATAGCTGTCATCCAGATGAGAGTAATATTCTTTTTCTTTATTTAATGAATTTTTATTTTTTTTCTCATCATGGTAAGTGTACTCTTTAATCCCCTGCACCCATTTCACCCATCCCCCCACTCACCTGCTCTCTGGTAACCATCAATTTGCTCTCTATAGTGAAGAGTCTGTTTGTTGGCTTATCCTTCTCTCTCTCTCCCTTTTTAACTTTGTTTGTTTTGTTTCTTAAATTCCACATGTGAGTGAAATCATATGGTATTTGTCTTTCTCTGACGGGTTTATTTCTCGTAGCATTTTACACTCTAGCTCCAACCATATTGTTGCAAATGGCAAGATTTTATTCTTTTTTATGGCTGAATAATATTCCAATGTATGTTTATACCACATCTTCTTTATCCATCCATCTACAGATGGACACGGGCTGCTTCCATAGTTTTGCTATTGTAAATAGTGCTGCAATAAACATAAGGGTGCTTATATCTTTTTGAATGACTGTTTTTGTATTTAGATAAACACCAGTATCTAAATCTTGGGGTAGTTCTATTTTTAACTTTTTTTTAAGAAGATTTTATTTTTATTTATTTATTTGACAGATGGAGATCACAAGTAGGCAGAGAGGCAGGCAGAGGAGGAAGCAGGCTCCCTGCTGAGCAGAGAGCCCGATGCGGGGCTCCATCCCAGGACCCTGAGATCGTGACCTGAGCCGAAGGCAGAGGCTTTAACCCACTGAGCCACCCAGGCGCCCCTATTTTTAACTTTTTGAGGAGCCTCCATACTGTTTTCCACAGTGGCTGCACCAGTTTGCATTCCCACCGACAGTGCAGCAGGGTTCCTTTTTCTCCACGTTCTCTCCTAAGTTGTTTCATGTTTTTTATTTTAGCCATTCTAACAGGTGTGACATGAGATCTCTTTATAGTTTTGATGTGCATTTCCCTATTGGTAAGTGATGGTGAACATCTATTCATGTGTCTGTTAGCCATCTGCATGTCTCCTTTGGAGAAATGTCTGTTTATGTCTTCTGCCCACGTTTTAATTGTGTTACTTGTTTTTTGGGTGTTCGGTTGTATCAGTTCCTTATAGATTTTGAATACTAACATTTTATCAGATATGCCATTTATAAGTATCTTCTCCCATTCAGTAGGTTGCTGAAAGTTTTGTTGATGGTCTCCTTCACTATGCAGAAACTTTTTTACTTTGTTGTAGTCCCAGTAGTTTATTTTTGCTTTTGTTTCCCTTCCCTCAAGGGACATACCTGGAAATATGTTACTGCAGCTGATGTCAGAGATATTACTGCCTATGCTCCCTTCTAGGATTTTTATGGTTTCAGGTCTCACATTTAGGTCTTGAATCCATTCTGAGTTTATTTTTGTGTATGGTGAAAGATAGTTGTCCAGTTTCATTCTTTTACATGTAGCTGTTCAGTTTCCCCAACACCATTTGTTGAAGAGACTGTCTTTTTCCCACTGGATATTCATTCCTCCTTTGTAGCAATTAATTGATCATACAATTGTGGATTTATTTCTGGGTTTTCTATTCTGTTCTATTGATCTGTGTCTATTTTTATTTCAGTACCATACTATTTCAATGACTACTGCTTTGTAATATAACTTGGAAATCTGGAATTATGATACCACCAATTTTGTTTTTCTTTTTCAAGGTTGCTTTGGCCATTCAAGGTCTTTTGTGGTTCCAGACAGATTTTAGGATTGTTTTTCTAGTTCAGTGAAAAATGCTGATGGCATTTTGATAGGGACTAGATTAAATCTATAGAGCGCTTTGGGTAGTGTAGACATTTAACAATATTTGTTCTTCCAACCCATGCGCATGGAATGTCATTCGATTTCCTTGTGTCATCTTGAATTTCTTTTATCACTATTTCATAGTTCTCAGAGTACAGGACTTTCATCTCTTTGGTTAGGTTTATTCCTGAATATTTTATTGTTTTTCGTGCAGTTATAAATAGGATTGTTTTCTTAATTTCACTTTCTGCTACCTCATTATTAGTGTATAGGAATGCAACCGATTTCTGCACACTGATTTTGTATGCTACACCTTTACCGAATTCACTTATCAGCTCTAGTAGTTTTTTTTTAGTGGTGTCTTATGGTTTTCTGTATATAATTTCACGTCATCTATAAATAATGAAAATCTTACCTCTTCTTTACTAAAGTGGATGCCTTTTATTCCTTTCTCTTGTCTGGTTGCTCTGGCAAAGACTTCTAACACTATGATGAATAAAAGTGGTAAGAATTCCTGTCTTGTCCCTGACTTTATGGGAAAAGCTCTCAGTTTTTCAACACTGAATATGGTGTTGGCTGTGGGTTTTTCATATAAGGTTTTTATTAGGTTGAGAAGTGTACCCTCTAGATCTACTTTGCAGAAGTTCCTATCATGAATTATGTACTTTGTCAAATGCTTTTTCTGTATCTATTGAAATGATCATATGGTTCTTATCCTTTTTCTTATTGATATGATGTATCTTGCTGATTGTTTTGTAATATTGATCCACCCTCCCAGGAATAAATCCCTCTTGATTACAGAATATGATTTTTTGATGTATGGTTGGATTTGGTTTGCTAATATTTTGTTGAAGATTTTTGCATCTATGTTCAGTGGGGATGTTGGGCTGTAGGGGTGTGTGTGTGTGTGTGTGTGTGTGTGTGTGTGGTATCTTTATCTAATCTTGGTATCGGGGTGATACTGGCCTCATAAAATGAATTTGGAGGTTTTCCTTCCTCTTCTGTTTTGCTTTTGTTTTTGTTTTTTTTTAAATAGTTTTGGAAAAGCAGGTATTAACTTTTCTTTAAACACTTGGTAGAATTCACCTGTGAAGCCATCTGGTCCTGGGCTTTTGTTTTTGAGATGCATATTCTTTATTTCTTGTCACTTACCCTTACTTTCTCTTTTAATCTATTTGGTCTGTGGCAGAATGTCCATCCATTAGCAGAAGTACAGCATAAAAAAACATACTCCTTAAGCATGCACTAGGCTTGGGATTTCAACTTACAGTGGACCTGCAGCAAAGACTCTGTGAGGCACAATTCTCATCCACTTAGCATCGGAATGAAGCCGTTATCCACAGAGTAGGGAAGGTTGCCTTTATAAACCGCAGCCTTGCATATCTGTGCGATGCTTGATCTTCAGCTTCTAGAGCCCCCTGAATGGTGGAAAGTTTGGCAGCTCATGCATCACTGAGCTCCTTGCTATATGAAGAGCTCCAAAGTTACTGAGCAGTCCACGCTGAACCATAAATTATAGGGTAGTTATTTCTTAGTTATTTTGCAGTTACAGTGCAATTAGTTCCACTTAATGTCAACTTTTGCCAATATGTCTTCCATTAGCCTGAAAATTATAGCTTGGTTCTATAATAGCCATAATGTTCGAGCAGCTTCCAGACTCCAGTTTGCATTTGGGAGGGGAAGGCAGAGAGGAAAATGCTAGGCAGACCATGTCGATTTGTATGTGGATGTATGATCTTAATCCCCAATTCAGAAACCATCCACTGACAACCTCACAGCCCCTTTCCATGTCCCTTTCCATATCCGTGATAAAGCAGGTCAGAGGAATACAATGCCCACAGCGTGGTATGGCCAGAGAAAGATAGGAATCTACTTGTCAGTGCTGAAATTCCAGGGGTCTGACAAGATGAAATCCAGGCTGTGCCACCCTCTGGGTATAGAGAAAGCTTGGATTAAGTCAGATTTGTTACAAGGTTCAGAGTTTACCAACATACTGTTTCATTTGCTAGACCACTCTCACTGAAGGTACAAGGGAGTTACACACAGCAGACTTTCTTTCTTTGCTTTTATGCCAAATATAGAGCGCGCATATATTTTTCACTTTACAGCATAAAATTTTAAAGAAACATGGCTCAGTATTTAACATATATACCAGGATAAATCCATACAATGGAGTGATATTTTCCAAAATAGTTTTTTTGGGGAACCTATTGGCTTAATCCTTCAGAATGCTTTTGTGTCATTATTTTAAGAACCCAATCATAGCAACTATTCACTAGGCATTTATGGGTGCCAGGCATGATACTAATCACTTTGTTTGAGTTTCTCATTTCATCCTCGGAATAACCCCATAAGGTTTGTATCTCACTACAGTTTCCTTTTTTTTTTTTTTTTTAAATAAATAAGGACTCTAAATACCAGAGAAGATAAGTAACTTATCCATGGAGTTGTATTTTAACCCAGGTCTTCTGGAATCTAAAACCCATACTATCTCTAATAAACGATTTATTAATATTTATTGAATAATCGTTCAGCATGAGCCAAGAACGGTGAAAATACCATGATCCTAGTGTAGAAATGGAATGGTATGGAGGTCCCAAAACAATGCCATTTGCTTGTGCAAATGTGGGCATGCATGCACTGCAATTTACAAACTGACTCTAACATTGTTCACCAGCAGGCCATCTGTTCTAAATGGTGCCAGCTTTGTTGTAAGCATGTGTGACTTCTGACATACAAGGCAGCAAGAGCCTGAACTTCTCTATTCTGTTTTCTTTTCTTTGGGTGCCTCTTGGGACCCTCGTACTATCTTGCTTTGAATTATACTCATTACATTACAACTCATTATTAAATTATAACTCATTATTTATGTCTGCTGTCTTCCACTTACCTTCAAGGGCAGAGGCTGGATACTCTTCATCTCCATACCCCCTTGGCCCGCCACAACACGTGTACTCAGTCAGGCAATGCACATATTGACAAAAGACCTAGGCTCTCCTTAACCATAAGCACATTTTATAACTTTTATAAACCCTAGTTCCTTAATTGGAAAAGTGGTGATAATGACATTCACCTACTTCATAGGGGTTTTGTTAAAGTTAAACTGATCCATCCATATAAAAGACTAAAACAGTATATGGCACAGCGTGAGTTCTCAATGCATGGCTTAAATTATCATTCATAATGTAATCACTTTGGTAGTGGTAATATTAGCCTACCCATATATAAGAAGGAGAATGAATAAAGGGAAATTTTCTATGTTCTTCAGTTGACTAAAGAAATATGATTAAAGTAAACACAATAAAAAAATGAACCAGGCTCTAGTGTATCCTGCATTCTTGTCCTCTTCTTTTTCACTTTCAGTAAAATATGTCTCAATGAATTGTTTTATCCTAGAGCACATGACTTCAATCAGTGCAGCTCACAGAGCATATACCCCTCATGTCCATCTCTGCAAGCATCCAGAGCAGTGGTGATTGGCTTCCCCAGATTCAATCAGCAGATTTGCAGTAGGGAATAGGGATTGCCCTCCTTGGGCTCCACATTGGATTTCATTTTTATTAATAAGAATGTTACAACTGTGTTGACCATGTTACATCCATTATTCCAGCGGCTCCAAAGACAGCCAATATGATAAATAAAATTTTTATTATTTCACCTATTGGTCTTCATTTTCCCGGGTATCCAACCTGGTAGCTCACACTTTTTTTTTTTTTTTTAATTTCTTTTCAGCGTAACAGTATTCATTGTTTTTGCACCACACCCAGTGCTCCATACAATACGTGCCCTCCTTAATACCCACAGCCTGGCTCCCCCAACCTCCCACCCCCCCGCCCCTTCAAAACCCTCAGATTGTTTTTCAGAGTCCATAGTCTCTCATGGTTCGTCTCCCCTTCCAATTTCCCTCAACTCCTTTCTCCTCTCCATCTCCCTATGTCCTCCATGTTATTTGTTATGCTCCACAAATAAGTGAAACCATATGATAAGTGACTCTCTCTGCTTGACTTATTTCACTCAGCATCATCTCTTCCAGTCCCGTCCATGTTGATACAAAAGTTGGGTATTCATCCTTTCTGATGGAGGCATAATACTCCATTGCATATATGGACCACATTTTCCTTATCCATTCGTCCGTTGAAGGGCATCTTGGTTCTTTCCAGTTTGGCGACCGTGGCCATTGCTGCTACAAACATTGGGGTACAGATGGCCCTTCTTTTCACTACATCTGTGTCTTTGGGGTAAATGCCCAGTAGTGCAATTGCAGGGTCATAGGGGAAGCTCTATTTTTAATTTCTTGAGGAATCTCCACACTGTTCTCCAAAGTGGCTGCACCAACTTGCAATCCCACCAACAGTGTAAGAGGGTTCCCCTTTCTCCACATCCTCTCCAACACACGTTGTTTCCTGTCTTGCTAATTTTGGCCATTCTAACTGGTGTAAGGTGGTATCTCAAGGTGGTTTTAATTTGAATCTCCCTGATGGCTAGTGATGATGAACATTTTTTCATGTGTCTGATGTAGCTCACACTTTTTGACAGTCAATGAATATTTGTTGAATAAATGGAAGTTAATTATAAAATAAGGTCTGTGTTAAATGGCAGAAAACAATGAATCAAATAATTAGTCAACCAATTATGAATAGTCTTCTGCTAGATAAGGAAGGTATTAGGAGTAGCTATTGTGCTTTGGCAGTATTTTCAAACATTGTGTTGAAATCATTTAAATACAATTGAGAGGCATCTGAATGGCTCAGTTAAGCATCCAACTCCAGGTTTCAGCTCAGGTCATGACCTCAGGGTTGTGAGATTGAGTCCCACATCAGGCTCTGTACTCAGTGCAGAGTCGGCTTGGGATTCTTTGCCCCTTTTTCTCCCTTCCCTGTGCCTCTCTTCCTACTCACACTCTCTCTCTTTCCCTCTCTCTCAAATAAATAAATAAATTTTTTAAAATTATTAAATACATTTTAAAAATTGTGTGAAAATTAACCATGACCACAATTCTACTTACACGGTCTGATTCTACTTATATGTGATATCAAAAAGTTGTCTACTGCATAGAAAGAAGAAATAAAAAGTGGTTACCAGGGCTGGGGATAGTAGAAAAGGGACAACTGTGGTTTAAATGGTATAGAAGTTCAGTTTTGCAAGATAAAAAAAAAGTTCCGGAGATGTGTTTAGCAACAGTGTAAATATGACCCTACAGAACTATACTTTTTTAAAGACAATTTGAGGGGCTTCTGCATGGCTCAGTGGTTAAAGCCTCTGCCTTCAGGTCCTGGGATTGAGCCCCCACATCGGGCTCTCTGCTCAGTGAGGAGCCTGCTTTCCCCTCTCTCTCTCTGCCTACCTCTCTGCATACTTGTGATCTCTGTCAAATAAATAAATAAAATCTTAAAATAAATAAATGATTAAAAAAATTTGAGATAGCAAACTTTATGCTCTTTTTTACTACCATAAAAAATTAACTATGAACTTTGAGTAATTTAAAACACAAAGTTAAGTATAAAAGGTAGGAATGCATCTCTTCCCACCATTGCTCTTGTCTTCTAACCCCACAGATCCCCTCCACAGAGAAACCACTGTTGGTGATTTCTGGGCTTCCAACTCATGTATTTATTATATATATGTATTTTACACTAAAGGCCGATCAGTCAGGGTTTAACCAGAAAAGGAGAACCTGTATGATAAACACACACACGTATATACATACATGTATGTGTAGGAATTATTAGATGAAATTGGCTAATGTGGTTGTTGAGGCTGGCTAAGCAAATCCAGAGTTTGTAGGGCAGCAGTCAGGGAGGAAAAATCACAAGCAGACTGAACCCCACAACAGGAGCTGAAAATCTTAGTGTCTAGGGAGTGGCCGGGAAGGAAGATTCAAGGCAAAGAACAAGCAACAGCTGTCCCAGGGGATGCTTAGGACTCTTTCTGAAGACCTTCAAACTGATTAAATCAGCCCTACCCCGGATAATCTGCCTCTTGATTAACCCAAAGTCAACTGATTAGGGACTTTAATCACATCTGGGAACTCCTCCCTCCACAGCTGCATAAATATGAATGTTTGATTGAGTAACCGGGAGAGATTCGGATGTGCTACAAAATGACCACAGCTTCCTTTCTGCCCTCCAGTTCTCCTGAGAGCATATCTCTTTAGCTGTCCCTAACCAAAACTATATGAGTAGGGCATCCTGAGGACTATAGTTCAGGCTAGCTAAGCTGACATGTTAAAAAGCATCACAATGGTGCCATCCTCTCCATAATATTAACACTTGGTCTTTTTTTAAATTTTATTTTAATTCAATAAATTAACATATAGTGTATTATTAGTTTCAGGGGTAGTGTTCAGTGATTCGTCAGTTGCATACAACACCCACTGCTGATTACATCATGAGCCTTCTTTAATGCCCATCACCCATCCAGCCCATCCCCCTTGGTGTCTTATATCAGAAAGATTTACCATATTGGTACATAAAAGCTCATTCTTCTTGGCAGCTGCAAGATATTTCAAGGCATGTGTGTAACATAATTACTTCTGCTGATTGACATTTAGGTTATTTCTGATCATTTTTCTCCCAGCAATGTTTCAGTGTTCATGTTGCATATACATACATCTTTTCTCACGTGTGCCAATATATTTGTGGAATATATTCTTAGGATTGGGAATGTACGGTCAATCATACAGGCATTTTTAAATTGTGTCAAACGTTGCAAAATGTCTCTCCAGAGAAGGTGCAGCAGCACCCTAGCTTCCACCAAATATTAGATATTTTCTGTACCCAAGATGCTCCTGCTTCCCTGTTTGCTTGGACTTGTCAGCTCAGCACTGCTCTCGGCTTCCCCAGGTAGAGGTGATGTCTCCAAAGTGTGGGGTTTTCCATGAATTTACATTTTCATCTTGAATTTAACCCCTTCTCTAAGAGTAATTAGAGCAAATGTCGAGACAAGTATCATACTTTATAAATGAGGCCTGCTAGCTAATGTATGGTAAACTTTTGGAGAGCCACAGACACTTGGAGTGAGGAAACACAAAACCCCATAACCCATATTCATTTAGTTAGTCTACAAATTGTTCATATAAACTTGGGTATCCATATTTTAAATCTATAAGACCACCTGTGCCCTATTTGATAACTTTTTTAAATTTAAAATTATTCAGTGCAGTTTTATTTGGGCAGATATCCAAATTAGAGAAGGATTGTACTGCTCATGGTGAATGTAGCTGAGATAGTAGATGTAAGTGTTCAAAAAAGTTTTGACCTTAGAAAGTGGAGGACACAACGAACATGTGACAGGAAGAAGGAAGTCATTTGGGTTTTTGCTTGTATCTTTCACTTTTGTTTAAAGAGCTGGACCTGGACCTGGTCTTAATTTAACAGTTTTAACTTCTCAGGATGAACTCAGGGCCCTACTAATGATGTGACCTCTGTTCAGTGAGGTACAGGACAGGTTGTTAAAGACTCAAAAAAAAAAAAAAATGCCTGTGCACTTTCAGGATAGGGAGGATGAACTAGCTCAGATGTTTTGAGTTCACAGATCTGCAACTGTTTGAAAACCCAGGGAATTGAATGGGAATAAAATTGTCCACATCAAACAAGAGCTGTCCGTGGCTTTTGTGCCCAGGCTGATCCTTTGGATTATCAAAGAAATCCTTTTCCTCCATGGACAAAATAACCCCATACAAATCAATAAAGAACGAGGCAGAGGGAAGAAAGTTTGCCAGATTGAGGCAAGTAGACAGAACAAGGGCTGGGGAGGATCTATGAGAAGGAGCACGGGGGATACTGGAGGAGGAGAGTAGAGGGGAGAGAAGGCTGATGCTGTTCAAGGACCATGCCAGGGACTGAAAATTGTGGGTGAAGACAGAAGCAAATGGAAGAGAGGGGGGGAGAAGAGCAATGGACAGGCTGATAGCACTGAGAAAATATGGGGGAAGGAACACACAATCACTCAGTGCATGTTTACTGTGTGTCTGTTGTAGAGGCACGATTCTGAGCTCCCCACACATCATGGTTTAGGTACCTCACGGGCCTCACTCTAGCCCTGGCCCTGGTACACGATGCTAGTACAGCACTATCCCAGGCCCCAGACACACAGGGATGATCAAGACGGGGGCCCTGATCCAAGTGGAGAGGACAGAAGGAAGGCCAAACAGGCAACCATAAGCTGGTGTGATAGGAACTAGGAGAGGGACCATTTGGAGGGTGATGAGAGCATATGATAGGGACACAACCTCATCCAGGAGGAACTGAGAACTGAGAAAGAGACTGAGAAAAAGAAAAGAGGAAAGTAGGAGAAAGACTAGCATTTGGTTGTTGCTGTTGTTGATGAGGATGATTGTGATTATTCTAATAGCCCATTTTATTTTTTAGGCACTGCATTCATCGTTGTCTCTTAAGACATAGATTCTTCACAGATGTCATCTCATGTCAACACAGAATTTTTGCCCATATTTTTTTACTGACCCATTTTGAAGATGAGTAGATCATGTATCTGAGGTTTAGGCAAGTTCCTCAAAACCCCAGAATGTAAACCCACCCATGTCCATCTTACATCCAAGACTGTGGTTCTTTCTGGGGCACTGGGTTACTGTAGCAAGGAGTGGAGGGCAAGTATGGGTGCTGAGAAAGTGAGGTATGGAAGGAGAATGTGAGACAGGATGTGGGGTAAATAAAGAACAAAAAGAAGAAGAAGACAGAGGAGGGAAAATCCCCCACAGATGAAAGGTGGGGTCGCATGCAGGAGAGGGAAGCGTAAAGGAGGAAGGACCCCTGGTGAAGAAATAAGGTAGTCCTTAGAAAATGGAAGTTTCCTGGAGCACCTAGGGGCTCCGTCAGTTTAACGTCTGCCTTCGGCTCAGCTCATGATCCCAGGGTCCTGGGATAGAGCCCTGCGTTGGGCTTCCTGCTCAGCAGGGAGTCTGTTTCTCCCTCTATCCCTCTTCCTCTGTGTACTTGCGCTCTCTCTCTCTCTCTCTCTCTCTCAAATAAATAAATAAAATCTTAAAAAAGAAAAGAAAAGAAAAGAAAATGGAAGTCTCCTGGATGAGGAAGGGTGGCAGTGAAGTAGCCAGCAGAGCGAACATAGGTGATAAGGACAAAACATGAGGACACTGCCGATGGGCTGAATGGAGGTCTGGAGTGTCTGATATGGAAGAAATTAGCAGAAGGGAGCAGCGAAGGGTGAGGGAAGCAGTGACACGAAGGAGAGTCCTGGAAGCTGTGAAAAGCCTACTGATTGACAAACTGGTCCACTTGGGCACCAACCTTGGATGCCCCAGCTTGGGCCCCTCCAGAAAACCCAAGTTTCTGAAGGTACCACAACAGGGAGAGAGACTGAGACTGAGATGTGAGGCCTGCCATTGTGCTTACTGTCTCTGTGGCCAACCTAGGTGCTCTGGACATAAATCACCCCCTTTCCTACAGTCCTTAGAGGAGGAAAAACAGTGGAGGGAGATCATGGACGTTGAGGAGGAAGAAAAGAAGAAAAGACTGTGGGCTGTGGGGTGGGGTAAGGGCGAGAGACAGGAATGCAAGGAGGGGAACCACCGGGTCCAGTCTGTTAGTCAAGACCTGCTTTCTGATTTTATAGATTGGGGAAACTGAGGCCCAAGAGGGATAGAAGTCCTATCCGGATCCCACAACAAGTCGAGGCCAAAGCCCGGCTCTGTCCCAGTCTTTGGCCCGATGTCAACTCCAACACCCCCCATCTGTGATGAGGAGGGAAAGGAGAGACTCGGGGAGTACAGGCACCTGGTAATTAAAACAACGTTCAGGGCCAGCACCGCTCCTCTGCAGTTCCCCGTGGCAAGTGCTTTCGCCTGCAGGCATATCTCGTTCTGGGAGCTCAGGTTGTGAGACTGCAGACTGAAGCAGGTGCTGCTATTTCTGTCCTGCTCTGTCTATTTTCAACCTCGGGATGCAGCCTCCTTCGGCTGCAGGAAGGACTCGGGAAAAGGTAGATCCATTGCTGCTTCCTTTCTTCCTTCCCCACCCAGTCTCCCCTTCTACAGACAGACCTCAAATAGGGTCAATAAGGGCTGCTTCTATGCCCCAGAGGCCCTGGCTATGAACATCTGCTTCCTGTCTAGAATGAGTCACTCTGGCTTCTGCAGAAATAAGTGGGGAGGGGACCTCATGTGACCTGTATGTGAAGGCACCCTTGAGATCCCTTAAACTGACACCAGTAAGCTTCCCAGCACAAAATAACAGCTCAAGATATGTATGCTGGGTCAATGAATGAATGAATGAATGAATGAATACGGAAGCAATCCTCCTCAGATCATAATGGAGTACACTTAGGACCAACAAGGGAAAAGATTTTCCTACTATTTCATAGCAAGTGAGCGGCAGCACCGGAACTAGAAGGGGTTCTGGCTTAGTGGGTGGCATAGGGGTTAGGGACCATCTAAAACACTTGTGTCATAATTAACCATGAAGACAGTGTTTCATCTAAATTCTTCAGGCTCCAACCAGGCTAGTGAGTCCAGAAGTAAATCAAGAGGATCCAGGCATGATAAGACCCCAGAGATAGAAAGAGAATGAGAGCATGAGTCCTTAAATCAACCAAAATAGATTAGTGCTTATAAGGTGAGGTAGGGCAGGGAGTATAGCTGGAACTGCAGACTGCACTAGGCAAGGAAGCCTCAGGTAGACCATAAGAAAGTCAGCCCTATGATACTACCAAGCTGAGTTTTTGAGAGTCAAAAATGACCTCAAGGAAGAGTAGAATGGGCCAAGAGAATGAAAGACAGAAAAGAGAGAGATTGCGGATTCCTCCAGAGTCAATGAATCAGACACAAAGCAAGTAGCCAGTGGGACCAATATATGTGCTTGGCAACAGTGAGGACTCCTGCGGAAGGAAGACATTTGGAAGAGCAGCTCATGTCAGAGTGCTACTTGAAAAAGTGTTTCATTCTAAGAGGGTGTGGAAGAAGGGGTGGTCAGCAGGCTATAGGATGGCCTGCTCTTCTGACCCATTGGGAACAGACAACAGGCAGATGATGCCTCTTGAGAAGGTGCTCACAATGGAACAGGGAGGGGCAGAAATGGACTCTCTAGGGTGAGAAATCTTGCAAATCAACCTGAATGTGAAAGAACCAAAAGGTAATTCCAGAAGAGTTTTTTATTAGTTTGTGTCCCTAAAGGGGCCGTAGAAGAATAAAATCGGTACTTGAGATGACAACAGATCGCTGTTTCATAGGAGGTAAGAGCTAACATGTTACAGTGAGCACTGGGTAGATACGCTCTCCTTTTAGCTCCATCTGTGAATTTGAAAGAATTCACTTCCTGCCTTTAAGCCTCAGTTTCCCATCTATAAAGCAATAATAGGGTTTTAGATCTATTTCGAGGCTTCTCCCTACATGCTTCTTTCCTTCCTTCCTCTCATTCATTCATTCATTCATTCAGTATTTACAACATCCATTGTTTCCTCTTGCAGGAAATATCTGGGGACAGAAAGATCACTTCTCCTCATTTATTACTCTTACCTGGCTGAAAAAATGAGAGGCATTTCAGAGAACCAGGAGCCTCTGGGAGGAGCCTGGTTTAGAAATGTGTTGGTAATTGCTCAGAAATCAGTCGGACTCAGAAATCCTTGATAAGTAAACTAAATGTTGAGAGGACTCTGGATGCTTTCATATTTCAGTTCCTTGCAAGCCCCCTTCCTCATATGCATAAGGAAAATTGCTTCTTTAACCAAGGTCAGGTTAAATTGAGTGGACAGGGGCATACTGCATTTGGCTGCAAGCCAGTGGGAGCTTAATAACCATCACATTTCGTCCTGTGAACTTTGTGGCTCAGGTCGGTTTCACATTTCTTTATACTCTCTCTCTCTGCAAATGCCTTTCCTCACAAAGAGCATTTGTAAAGGTTGAATATAGTGATTAGTGACACGTACACATTTAATCTTCTTCAGCCTTTCCCTGTCTGTGGCTCCCCTCCTCACTTTTAGTCCTTAGAGTTTTATGCTTGTATCAAGGAAATGTTTTCATCTGCTTCACTGCTGTTTTCTTTTCTGTCTTATAAATCCTTAAAGAAATGTACTGTGGGTGAATTTAGAGAGAGGCTGGATGGATGGCTCCAGAGAATGAATTCTGTTCATCTGAAAACTGTCTCTATACACAGAGAAGCAAATAGCATCTTCCAATTCTGTCAACGTGATTATTAAGCATTTATAGAGCTTTTCCCTCCTTAACTATAACAACTACAAGCCGTTTAATTAGTTGGTTTTCACCCCAGAGTTGTAAAGATAGATGATTCAATTTATCCAACCTTAGATGAAATGCACATTTGAACCCAGGCTCTCTTCTTTGATAGAGTACCAAGAGTGCTTGGCTTGAAATCAAATGCCCCAGGTTAACCTTTCAGGCCTGAAGTTCTTAAGCTCTACACCCTAGTACAAATCACTTCATGATCCCAGGGTCAGCTTGAAACAAGAATGCATATCATGATACCAACAGAGCATGCATTCTCAATGATAATGATGTGCTCCCCCCAGGAGGTTAAAATTGGTTTTTATGGGGCAAACAAATTTTACTCATTATGCATAAAGCACAGATTTACATACTGTACAGAAATGGGTATATAATGTGTTTGTAGTGTTAAGAGTTTTATGGGGGTTAAAATTAGAAGAAAAAATGTCAAAAATTCTCCAGTTGGGGGTGGCAGTAACAATAACAATGAAAGTTGGGAACCCGGGCAATGGAGAATAAGGGATGAAACATCCATTGAGCACCTACTGTATTCCAGTGCACATGCCTCCATTAGTCCTCATAACCTTATGAGGAAAATGTAGGTATGTTTCTTTATGTAAAAAGACTTGGGATAGGCGCGCCTGGGTGGCTCAGTGGGTTAAAGCCTCTGCCTTCGGCTCAGGTCATGATCCCAGAGCCCTGGGATCGAGTCCCGAATCGGGCTCTCTGCTCAGCGGGGAGCCGGCTTCTCTCTCTATCTGTCTCTGCCTGCCTCTCTGCCTACTTGTGATCTCTGCCAAATAAATAAATAAAATCTTTAAAAAAAAAAAAAAGACTTTGGATAGGAGGGAACTGTGGTAGTATGTGCAAAATACCTTTTCAACAATAAAGTGTACGTATAAGGTGCTATTATAGGTAATTTCTAAATATATATAAGTTAGCAAGTGGTTAAAAAGAATCCAAAAGCTAGTGGCTTAAAACAATATTTATTTTTTAATTCGGTGGGCCAATGAATTAAGCTGGATTCAGCCGAGCAGTTCTGATATTGGCTGGATTCCCTCACGCATCTACCTACAGTAAGCTGCAGATCACCTAGGGAGCTCTGTTTCTGGTTGCCTGTCTGTTGGCTGGTCACCTTAGGGGATGCCTAAGACTGGTGTCTGTCATCATTCAGCAGGTTAGACACGGTCTGTTTTCACAGGGTATCGGTGGGGTTTCAAGAGACCCAGATGAAGTTCTAAGCTCAGAACCAACACACTGTCACTTCAATGATGCCGTATGTGTCAGGGCAAGTCCCCAAGCAAGCAGTTGGGAGTGATCTCCATCTCTTGATGGCTGGGGCTACAAGGTTACATTGCAAATATGTGGCCATAAGAGGGGAGTCATTGCAGCCCTCTTAATAAACAGTGCTTCTCAGCATAAACATGACTGACTAATGGGCAGTGACTTATCTTCCTTGGGAGCAAATGGACACCTTTAGAATTGTAAACTGTGATTTGAATCTTATCACCCCCCCCCTGGCTTTTGTCTTCAAACCATGCTTGGAATGTGTGAGTGAAAACATTGACACGATGTCCTCTTTTATAAACATCACAAAAAGAAGCAAAACAAGTGCTCCCTAATATTAAGTGAAATAAGTCAGTCACAGAAGACAAATACTTCATGAATCCACTTATATGAGTTATCTAAGACAAGCAAACTCATAGAAGCAGAGAGTGAAACAATGGCTTCCAGGGGACGGGGCTGGGGGAAGTGGAGAATTGTCCAATGAGTATAAAGGTGCAGTTTATACAGGAAGAATAAGTTCCAGAGATCTTCTGTACAACATCCTGCCTACAGTTAGCAACATGGTATTGTGTGTATAAAAACAAGAGTGTAGATCTCATGTTAAGTATTCTTTTTTTCTTTTAAGTTTGTTTTTTTTTTTTAATTTATTTGACAGACAGAGATCACAAGTAGGCAGAGAGGCAGGCAGAGAGGAGGAAGCAGGCTCCCTGCTGAACAGAGAGCCCCAATGCGGGGCTCCATCCCAGGACCCTGAGATCATGACCTGAGCCGAAGGCAGAGGCTTTAACCCACTGAGCCACCCAGGCACCCCTCACGTTAAGTATTCTTACCACACATGCACAGACAAAATCAAAGGGGCACACAGAAGCTTTTGGGGTCGATGGACATGTTTGTTACCATGATTGCAACAGTGGTGTAAGGGATTTATGCATATGTCCAAACTCATCAAAGTGTATACATGCACAACTTTTTGTATATTAAGTATATCTCAATAAAGCTAAAGTAAAGAAAAGAAGAATTGAAAGACATAGTTTTGTTTTTTTTGTTTTGTTTTGTTTTTTCCAAAGCTTGCTTTAAAACACCTCCATGTGAGAAAAGAACCTTAGTAGACATACTAACTAGCCATTCATCTCAAGGCTTCAAGTTCTATTCAAGCATTAAGTTAGGCCAACCGAATGCTTGGACACCATTATATCAGCCTCGCACAAAATTGCCTGCCCTGAGTTATGATTTAATGTCACACCCTCTGCCTTTATGAAAGGCCAGTCTGTGAATCACCTAGGAGAACAGCATTTCTGTATCTTTTGTAAAACTCTGGTTGTAGATAAAGTGCATGGAATGATGTTGTTAGTTTTTTTTTTTTTTTTCTTTTTTTCTTTAAATACTGGTGGACATGCTAAATTTCTTCTTGGGTTAAGGTCCAGAAAGAATTTTCTCTACAGATGAATTTGTATGTTTTCTATTATTGTGTAATTCAAAATGTTTCTCTTTATAGCTTAGCTGCCAGAAAATAAACTAATTGTCCCTGTACTGTAATCTTCTCAACTCAAGTGCCTGAAAGTGCCAATTCTATCTACTTTTTTAAAAATGCCTTTTCAAATAACCTTAAATGTTATTTCTCTTCCTTGTTTTAACAGCTAAGCCACCTTAAGCCATTTCAGAAGAAGTCAAAGGACATATTTAAAATACCTTTTTTTTTTTAAGTGAACTAATGTCTTGAAGGGATGTTTGCATAATTATAAGTTTAGGTTTGAAAGATTAGCCCTCAGATGCTATTTTTATCACCCTACATCCAAAGACTGTATTAAGCTGCCTCCACATGGATGGGGGTGCCTGTGTTTGCTTTGGCCCCAGTAATTTTACTTTCCTAAACTGTGGTTATCTGCCCTAGAGAGTCTTTCTACTGAGCTGTGCTTTTTTTTTTTTTCCTCCCATGACAATAGAATTCTTTTTTAAGACATTAAGATATTATGTTTACTAGAATTACTAATTATATTTAATGATACGCAATTTAGATAAAGATTTAAAGCACCACGAAGTGTACCTAGCTCTAAATAGTTTCCTTTGCTAAGTCTTCAAGTTGATCCTATCTTCAAAAATGCGACTTATTTTTCTGGTTGTCCAAAGCTCAGTCCCTCTTCTTGGGCTGGCTTAGTGTTGAAGTCAGACGGGGAAGTTTCGCAAGGGGGGGACCCTGTTTCTCGTGTCTGCTGTTGTTCCTCCTGGGACTTGACCTTGGTACCCAATAAATACTTACTGGGCAATCGCCAGACTATTTGATCTGCATAACTCCAGCTGCCAGGGATGTGGATTCCTGGCAGTACCTTCTCTCTGGTTGAACTATCTCAATCATGCTATGAGCATAAAAGCATATGCTTGATGAGTTGGTTGCAAAACTTCCCGTAAATAATGGCCATGAAAAGCTATAGTGATCTCTAAAGCATGATGAATGTGGGCACGCATAAGAAAGAACTTTCTTCCTCTTAGGCTTTCTCATCTTCCTCCTCGCTAGCATTATTCTTATCGTGACTTGAGGTATCCCTTTCTGGAAACGGACTGAAGGTATTGTCCAGTAGAATTATTTTTGGACCAACACCCATGAATGTTCTGAAAGTCCACAGTCTAGCCCAGTTTCCTAGGAGGGACTCTACACCCAGGGCCTCTCCACCCTTGCTGGTTCAGTGAAAGCCCAGATGCTTACAGATGTAATCCCCGCTGTTCGGTTCAGTACATCGCCTTCCACTTGCAGCTCGATTTAGTCTGTGATGCCCTTTGGCTGAAAGAATCGTGAGATATTTCTCCTTCTTTGCCATATTCCATCAACTCCCTCCTATTTGAGGAGTATGGAAGCAGAGAAGTGGAGAGAATAGAAGAAATATGCATGTAAAGACAGACAAAAGCACCCAAGCCCTACATTCTTATTTCTTTAAAAAAAAAAATCATACGGGGTGATAACTTTTGACACATATTGCTCAACGACAAGCAAATGGCCACAAAAGGGTTATATAGAAAGAGAGAGAATTCTAAAAAAACAAAAAAAAAAGCAAAAAACATCACACACACACACTGAAAGTTTTGCATGAAAATAGAACACACATGATAAAGTCACAATGAGGGGAATGATGGAGGGTTTGGGGCAACGTGCTGGGACCACAGAAAGAGCACTTTTAGTCAGAGACCCGGATCCTAACCTTGGATAAGATTTGGCAGCTCTTTAAGCTTCAGTGCTTTTCATCTGTAAATGCAAAGTTCAGTATAAGGTGGTCTCTAGGATCTTACACAAATCTAAGATCCCACGACTCTGTCCACAAATATGTGAAAAAAAAAAAGCCATATATTTCTGGCCACGCGATTCAGGATAGAACAATTGTATTCAAATAGCAGGTACCAGTTGCACTGGAGTTTCCTCTTTCTTTGTTATTTTTAATGTGATATTTCTTATATTCTTCTGGGTTTCAAAAAGTCCTCTGTTGTCTCCTCTGCTTCTCTCGCACTAACTGGTGGAGGGTACAGGAAGGAGGACAGGGGTTTGCTGTTCAGAGACTCTCAAAGACCTTGGCCAAGCGACTTTATTTATTTATCTATTTATCTATTTATTTATATTTTAATTTTGTTAGACTAGGTTACTGTAAAAATGCGTTTTAATAAAATCACCATTAGTCTGGCATTTAGTTGCTGCATTTAATTTATTAAGTTACAAACAGTGGTGATGGACTGTGGAAGATGCTTAGCTGTCGGAGAAGGACAACCTGTAGTTACAAAGTAGGAACTGAGAGCGTACATGTCACATGGAAAATCGTGTGTGTTTCTCTGGCACAAGTCCCTGCGCTGCTCGTCAGCGGTAGGAAATAGGCTTCGTTTTTAACATTTTATCCTCAGCCTAACCAGTAGTGGATTCTCAATATTTGTGGAAGTGAACTGAATCCCTCTTATCTGTTTCCTAAATGAAAGCCTACTTGAAAAATAAGGCCACTGAGTTTATGTGAAACGGGATGATCTTTAATCCTGGAACTTCTTTATCTTGGATTTTTTTTCTCTCAAATGCCTTTATGAAGGACTGGATTTTTTTTTTTTTTTTGTAGCTGTAAAGTTTTGTTGTTTTTTTTTTTAAAGTACTGTGAAATCTTTAACAAATAATGTTTCACTGTACAGTTCATCAATAAAATCAGTTATGGAGAATTATGTAATAAATTAAATACGAAATGTACTTGGAAGTAACAACGCTCTGAGGTATATCAACTATGTGTCACATTAGGGCCGAGGAGAACAGGCATATTTATTGAGTACACAGCCCAAACTGACAAGCTGGGGGCAGACAGGGGAGGGGGGCATTCAAGAAATGGCATTTTTTATTTTCAAAGAAATAAAAAATTGAGGTTGTTTAAAATAAACACTTGTTGAGACAGTGTTAGATTGAATCATAAGAAACTCATCCTAAGAAACATAGTTGAATATTGGCATGTTCACCAGCTCTCAACCAAACTCAGGACAGGCTTCTCCAAACCTTCCATCAACTACGTTCCATCGTTGGGTGTGTCCTCCAAGACACCAGTTTAAGCAAGAGTCTCATCAAATCCCATTGACTTAGCGAGAATCTCCACCTTCAATATCTGATCCCTCTCCTCCTCCTTGAACATCCTCATTACCCCAGCTGGCCTTCAGCAAAGAACCCTCTTAAATCAATTTAGCAAGAGTTACCTACCTTCCTAGTCATTCCCCACCCCTGCTCTACTCCTTAGCTATATATAAGTTCTCTCTTTTCCTTGTGTTCGGGATTGAGCGCAGTTCTGTACTGAAGGGTTGTTTTTTTTTTTTCTCTCTCTCACAATAATTCGTAATTAAATTATCTTTTTACTGCTTTAATTAATTACTGCCCAGCTCTGGTTTTCCTTTAACAGTGTCTCAATCTAAATCTATGTATATAAAGCAGTGCTAGAAATTAGGGAATTTCAAAGATGAAGATAGTCTTCACGGTAGTAACGCATTTATACTGTTTTATTTCATAGAGGATGTGAGGGGACTTACCAAAGATGAACAATAAAACAGAAAAAAATAGTTAATTAAAAATAAGATCAGAGAACATAAAAAGTATATGGAAATTCAGGACTAGAGAAAACTTAAACTATGCAGATCCTATGCTCTTATCAATTAATAAAACTGATTCAAAATATGACTGTGAGTTTCCCAGCAGCCAAGAAAAAGGAAAAAAAAGTCAAAATAACATTGATTTTGCACATAAGTGAAAAGCCTACAAAAAATAAGATTTATGTCATGTAGGTCTGAATCATACATGAAAACAAATGATCTGTTTAATTTATAAATATATTTAATATCAGGAAGCTAATATCTTTTGTTGCCAGTATTGTTGTTCTTTTGTGGTAGTGGTGGTTGTGGTGGTGGTTTTTAAATTTATTTTAATTTCCTAATGAGACACCAGAGAACAAGGACCCAAAGGGGTGGAATTTGGGGAAAATTTGTGGAGAAAATGTCAGTTGAATTGCATTCAAAAGTGTATGGGATAATGATATTTAACTCATGTAATATTTAACATGTGCAAGATATCATTCTAAATATTTCACATTTATTAACTCATTAATTTTTTAATTAACTCATCAATCTTTTGAGGTAGTAAATATCATTTTACATTTTATACACAGGGAAACTGAGGCATCAGGGAGTTAAGTAACTTGCCCAGGACCACAAAGTTAGTAAGCGCCAGAACCAGGTTTCAAAGCTGTCAGGTCAAAGCCCATACTCCCACGGGCTACCCTTCTGCCTCTCCTACCTCTACTGTCTTGCATGTTTGTAGGACTTTAAAAGGACTTAGAAAACCACTCAGCCTGCACCCAGCCCCACCCACCACACACACAAAGGCAGGGAGTGAATAGCCAGTGATCCTGGGGAAGAGAATCACATTCCACCTGGCGTTGCCAGGCAGTGGGCAGGTGGAACCAATGTGGACACAGTTCAGAAGGCTGTGGAATGTAGTGGTTAGGAGCATGGGTTTTGAAGCCTGGAAGACCAGGGTTTGAATTCTTGTTATTTACTACCAAGGAGACTTCCAGGATTTTTTCCAATCTCTCTTCGCCTCAATGGTCTCAATCTTAAAACAAGGACAGTGATTTCTCTCCCACTGACTTTCTGCAAGGATGATATGATATAATGCATAAAAAGTGTTATTTAATGTATTGCCTGACAGATGGGACCTCACCACAAAGGGCACTAGTGATGGTGGTGGTGATACTTAGGCTGCACAGCCGGAGGAGTGAACCCTGAAACAAGGATGAATGAACCCAGTAATATGAAGCTCTGTGAGTTGGGGAGAGAGCATCTAGGTTGATCCATTCAGGTCTGCCCAGGTTCACTGAGGGATGCCCGGCCCCGGTATTCAACGATGACCAAAGATGGAACAGAAAGACAAGGCTTCATCATTATTTCAGGACAGCTTCCTTTTATAAACGGAGAAAAAAATTATCATAGTCCCATCCAGGTTTAGTACACCTGTTTCATCTGTTTTATGAGTGTTAGCACATTACAGGGCATTATAGCTGAAAGAGTTCAAAGCGTTGAACCAATCCAACTTTTCCACTCCAGAGTATATGGAAAATGAGGCTCCGAGAGAAACAAGCTACTCAAACTCTTAGGGCCGGTTAATGTCAGACCTCTCTCTCCAAGGATCTTTTTGCTGCCCAGTCGGCCTTGCTGTAGCAAACACTCATTGCTAATGATTAGGGAGGGGTGTCCTGGGACGGGTGCTAGGGATACAGAAATGAGTGTGCTTTTTCCTTCATGAATTCCTGAAGCCTACTGGAAAGAAAGAGAAAGGATTGATCCAAAGAAGCCATAGTGATATTCACTGATTTTTTTTTTTTTAAAGATTTTATTTATTGGGACACCTGGGTGGCTCAGTCAGTTATGTGTCTGCCTTCAGCTCAGATCATGATCCCAGGGTCCTGGGATCAAGCCCCGCATCGGAGCCTGCTTCTCCCTCTTCCTCCTCACTCATGCTCTCTGTTGCCATTTCTCTCACTGGCTACAATTCTCCCTCTCCTACCTCTACTGTCTTGCATGTTTATAGGTCTGTCACCATTTCTGTCTCTCTCTCAAATAAATAAATAAAATCTTCAAAAAAAATTTTTTTTCGCAGAGAGAGTCAATGATCATATGGTTTCACTTATTTGCGGAGCATAACAAATAACATGGAGGACACGGGGAGATGGAGAGGAGAAGGGAGTTGAGGGAAATTGGAAGGGGAGGTGAACCATGAGAGACTATGGACGCTGAAAAACAACCTGAGGGTTTTGAAGGGGCGGGGTGGGAGGGTGGGGGAGCCAGGTGGTGGGTATTAGGGAGGGCACGTATTGCATGGAGCACTGGGTGTGGTGAAAAAACAATGAATACTGTTACGCTGAAAAGAAATAAAAAAAAAATTTTGTCAATATTTAATTTATTTATTTATCAAAGAGAGAGAGAAAACATGAGGAGTGGGAGAGGGAGAAGCAGACTCCTTGCTGAGCAGCTAGCCCAATGCAGGACTTGATCCCAGGATCCTGGGATCCTGATCTGAGCCAAAGACAGACACTTACCTGACTGAGTCACCCAGGTGTCCCGATATTCACTAATTTTATAGGAATCATGAAGAGCCACCCAACCTTGTATGGCATGAGGAATGGTCAGGAATGGCTTCTGAAAATAGTTGAAGGTTGTGCAGAGAAAGAATAAAGTACCTAGAAGAGGAGGAGGTTGCTTTTTCCAGAAGGGAGTGAGAAAAGGAATGAAATAAGCTATACCCACTTAAAAAGCACAGAATGTGGGGCTCCTGGGTGATGCATTCAGTTAACCCACTGACTCTCGGTTTCAGCTCACGTCCCAAGATCGAGCCCTGCAAAGGGCTCACACTCAGCCAGCGTGGAGTCTCCTTGAGATTTTCTCTTCCTGTCTCTCTCCCTCTGCCCCTCCCCCATTATGTGTGCATGTTCTCTCTCTCTCAAATAAATAAATAAAACTTAATAAAAGGGAGGAGGGGGAAGAAATCACAGACCTCATCCCCAGGGAAGAAGTCAGACACACTTCATCATGACAGACAGGCCAGATGTCTCTTGATACAATATCCACTACCTTACTCCCAGTTCTCTGCTGAAATAAGACTGCTATTAATTCTGTTTTCTAGATGAAGAGCCCTCAGTACAGGGAAATCAAATCACCTTCCTATGTTATACAGTAAGTACCAGAACTTGGATCCAAAACCCAGGCATCCTGGCTTCAGATTCTGCACACAATCCTAATTGCCTTAACTGGCACACAATATCCTTCTGCGAAATCAGATCCACTCAAAAGTGCATCTACCTCATATAGAAACACAATTCCAGAGAAAAGCATGCAAGAAGTTCAGTTTGGCAAGTGAAACTAAAACGCATGAATATAAGTTTATTTTAGCGTATATAGTCAGAATTTATTTGATAATTTTAACCACATGCTAATTCTTAAAATGATCAGAAAATGAGCCAGGTCTTGATTTTTTAACAGTAATTTTTCTGACAAAATTGTAGGATCAAATGAAATGAAATCCTTCACTTTGCATTTCGCTTTCATATCATGATTAGGAGGAAGGTAATTTTTGTAAAAATATTTGAGAGATTCATCATTTCCCCCTTAGGCTTCTCCTAATCCTTTGATATTCAAATATTTCTCTTTTGAAGCTTCTAATCATCTTCCTTGTTGATTTTCTCTTTTTCAATTGTTAATTGGTCTAACTCAGCCCATCCTCCTCTGCCAGTGGCTCAGAATGGATTCCAGAAAAGCCCTACATCACTTCCATCAACTTCATGATACTGTGCAGCTTTTCCAGAATGGCTGTTTTGTTTTGCATTGTATTCTCACGGTGATGTGGGTGCTCAAAATATTTTATAAAATCATTAATGTTCAAAACAGCAAAAACTCTTTTTTGACACAATGGAAAGAAATAGGATGAATACCTTGGTAGAAACTAATTTTTTAACAACTAGTGTTTTCAGTATTTTTAGGTAGCAAAGACTTTTTTTTTTAAGATTTTATTTATTTGACAGAGAGAGACACAGTGAGAGAGGAAACACAAGCAGAGGGAGTGGGAGAGGGAGAAGTAGGCTTCTCGCCAAGCAGGGAGCCTGATGCAGGACTCAATCCAAGGACCCTGGGATCATGACCTGAGCTAAAGGGAGACGCTTAATGACTGAGCCATCCAGGCGCCCCATAGTAAAGACATTTTTTGCACAACCATAACTATCTAAATTCAAGTAATGAACACTCATATAACAAGGATCCCACAATTATAAAGATACCTTGCAATTCCCCAGGGTTCCAGAGCTGCCAAAGGGGGAAACAAGAGACCCCATCTGCACAATTTGAGAAGTAGAACATCTTGGGAAAAGAAGCAGGAAAAAGATTTTATAAATAGAGTTGTATTTTATATGTACATTCTGCATATGCAGTACAGCTCCTATTAATATATTTCTCCAAGTTTATAGGGAGAAAAGATTTTTTTCCTGTACTTTGATGAGTTAGTACATGCTGTGAGCTGCCCAGAGACAGTGTATTTCTAGGGAGTCGAACTGCATGCAATCCCAACGATTTCGTTGAAGTTCCCATTGCCATGAGTGGATAAAGGACTTCTGAAATTCAGCATCTCCCAGGCTTCATCCTTCTCCCAGGGAAAAAATAAATAATTAGTTCTATCTCCTTAATCTGCAGCATTCTGATAGAGCTGGGGAGCCAACACTTTCATGAAGAAACTTTGAACCACATCAGTGCTGCCTGCTAGTAAACCTGGATTTAGAGGTTATCCCAGGAGTCCGGTCAATCCCTTGTTGTCAGTGAAGAGAACAGGAATCTATTCTTCAATTCAAGGAGGGTAATACTGGTGAAGACTCCCCCGCTATGCCCAGTGCCTTTCTACAGAGCTGGTTTATGTGCAAAAAGCTGGCCATGTGTTGTGTCTCGGGATGGAGTACATGTGTCTGAGTGCAGAAGAAGACATACAGACTCTCAGCTTTACAGAACCGAACCGAGTTCCAGAATTTCTTGTGTTTTAGGAGCTTCCTGGAGCCAAGAAGTAAAGGGACAAGTGTTGTCAGTGGACTGTTCTTTCAGTTTGCATCTTAGCCTTGGAATCCATAAAACCCCTCTATCCCCAGCACATGACTCAACTCTGTTCAAGTCGGCACATTGTTATTAATCTTCATGTTTTGTGCCAGTCACCGTGAGTCACACGTACACATATGTATGCCCACGCTAGCTACCATTTTCTGTGCATGTTGTATATTCCACTCATGGTAGCAAGAGATTTATGTCCCTTACCTCTTTTAATGGTCACACCAACTCCTACAGGAAGGTCTTTTTATTCCTGTTCTACAATAAGGAAATTGAGGCTAAGTGGGGTTAGGAAACATACCTAAGCTCACAGAGCCAATCTGCTGTGAAGAACTAGAATTTGAAACCAGGTCACCTTGACTCCAATGCCTATAATCTAAAGTTCTATCTCTTGTATATATATATATGTGTTTGTATATGTATGTATATAATACTATAAAATACCTGAAAGGCATACTGTGCTAATTACCATAATGGAGGTGAAAACAGCATCCCACTGGAAACATATTGGTGTGAAGATTCACTGAAACCTGAGCTCATTGATGCTCAGAATTAGAAGGGACATCAGGTGGCCTTAAATTACCCTGTTCTGCACTGAATAGCAGTCGGGAAGGGTGATTCCAAAACCTATTTCAACTCTGAGATATTATGATCTTAATTATCACATGATATCAGGTGATGCTTCTCAGGTTAGAGTATCTATACCTGCGGGGGTGTGTGAAGGACCAATTTTACAGGGTAATGAGCATTCCAAAGACTATATAAAAACAAAAAAGGGACATATTGTTGAATTTAATGCCAAGTGTATATGACATTTTACCATAAAACAGGAGACTTCAAAAGAATGTTGTGCTTTTAGAATCCATTTCGAGCTATACTTCCCTAGATTCCTATGAGTAATTTGTATTCTCTTCAGTCATAAGAGTTTCCTTGGGGGAAAGAATGATGAGGAAGCTCTGAGAGACCCTGTGACTTGAATCATCCCACTGTAATTTCTAATTCGAAGAAAGCATGTCCATAGTTTGAATTGAGATGTCCCCTTCCTTGCAGCTCTAAGTACTAAATTTCCTCTACGGAAGTCATCAATCCTTCTATTAAGCGTGAGTTTCAGAAGAGGCCATGTCTTCTCCTTGTTGGGCCAAAGTCTTAGAGCAGTTTTTATCTGTGCAGTCAAATGGCTCATCACCCATATTCAGATTATTAGACCAGTCAGTCTCATCTAGAACCCAGACCACATGGCTTTTCTGGCACAAAACCCGTGTTCAACCAGTTCTGTGACTCAGTGTAGACCATTCCCTTCTGGGACCCAGTCTCCTTTTCTGGACAGCATGGAGGATTCTGCATCTGCTCATGTCTCAATGGCTCTGGATCGTGAACAGAAGCTCAACGTTAAGCCATTTCTAAGCACTTTGCATTATCTTTTAACAGTGTCCTACTGCATTCCTCTGCTTACATTAAAATAGCTTAACATCTTCTAGCACCTCTGAAATAAGCTGGGCCTTGGATCCCATAGTAAGCCCTACCCACTAATATTTTAGCTGTTTAATTTCTTTGAATAAATATCAGAGGTGAGCAATGTCGTAAAAGCAGCATCTCAAGTAGGATGAGCACTGTTCGCTTCAGTAAAGATTCTGAACACAGTGCCTAGGTGGCCTAGTCGGTTGAGCGTCTGTCTTTGTCTCAGGTCATGATCCCAGGGTCCTGGGATCGAGCCCCACTTTGGGCTCCCTGCTCGGGTGGAGGTGTGCTTCTTCCTCTCCCACTCCCCCTGCCTGTGTTCCCTCTTTTTGCTGTCTCTCTTTCTCTGTCAAATAAATAAATAAAATCTTTAAAAAAAAAAAAAGAGTCTGAACAATAAGCAGGACTGCCTCTGACATAACTAGTCACCACTGATACCTTGGAGGGTGTCATAATGCAATGGAAATTTAATAAGTGAGAAAATCCTGCATCCTATGAGTTTCATAGTCTCTACCATGGTTAAGTAGCTTATCCACACCAACCATCCCTGGTTAAAGAAACCTCAAGGGCAAACTCCCTCTGGCACCCCACCTTCTTATAAGCTGTCCCATCGCCCTGCCCGGTCCAGCCTCCTCCTGCTTCTAGATGCCTCCTCTCTGCTCCTTGAACATGCTTTCATGACTGCATTTGCAGAGGCTGCTTCTCAAATGCTCTTCCCTCAACTTGGCACATTCCCTATTCATCATGAGCTGGATAAATCAAGCCCGAGCTTTAGAGATACATAGAGCTGGGTTTGAATTCTTAAATTCTAATAGGTGTGTGGCTTAGGTAAACTACTTCTGAGTTTGTAAATTGAGTGCAACAATAATTACCATGCTATATAATTGCTGTGATTAGCACATTAAATACATTTCTTCAAATTATTAGTAAAATACTTATCACGTAGTTGACCCTTGGTTATTTTTGTTATTATTAATAGCATTTTACGGGATTTTAAATGGTATCTGTCTCATTCCTAAATTCTGTTCTTAATTATTACTCATAATAACCATTTTGTTATTCTGAATTAGGTTTCTGCAAAGTTTCTACAAGGGATAGGTTGGTAAACATTCTAGGCTTTATGGGCCATAAGGTCTTTGTGAACCCTGTTGCTACAGCGTGAAATGGGACTTACTGGGGTGATCATTCTGCAGGATATGCAAATATCAAATAATTATGTCATATACCTGAAACTAATATAGTGTTCTTTGTTGATTGTATCTCAATTTAAAAAAGCATACATATGTATGAAAGGGAAAAGAAATACAATCTCATTGGCCTAATACAGAAAAAGAATGGGCTATAAAGTTTTGAACTCTGATATCAAATAGCAGACTTTATTCACCTTATGATGTCCAGCATCTACCTCAGATGTCTTCAAACTATAACCCATGGGCCAAATCTGGTCCTCCCCCTGCTTTGAAAATAAAGTTTTATCAGACCACAGCTATTCCCACTGGTTTATGTACTACCTACGGCTGTTTTTGTACTAACAGCAGAATTGAATCCAGTGGTTGTTAACAGAGACCCTATGACCTTCAAAGCCTAATCCATTACTATCTGGCTTTTTTTTAGAAAAAGTTTTCCAACCTAGCTTAATGCTTGGCATCTATTTGTTGAATGAATGAAGAATGACCAGAAATAACCAGATTAACAATCTGGTCTAGGACTTTGTAAGCTTCAGTGAAAGCAGATGGAAGGAACCAGGAATGGTAAATCTCAGAAGATTCAAAGAGGTTAGAGAACCACAAGAGTGGTTATGGAGTAGAGGGTTCTAGGACTAATGCTAGTATCCTGTAATCCTGTTCTCTGCTCTCTACTAGATATTGATGGGTCCAACCATGTACAAAAGGGAAAATTGAGGCCCAGAGACGTGATAGTTTGCCCAAGATCATACACCTGGTATAACACTGGGTGGGTCCAGGCTGGTTCCAGCCTTAGGAGTGACATATGCCCCTAATGGAGCCCTAGGCTGAAATGCTTGGATCACCCTCAAAATTGAATGATCGCGGTAAAACTTCTAATGTCCTGCAATGTTTGTCTTTTATTTGTCCATCAGCATCTTCATGGCCTATGGTTCAAGATGATCAGCTTATGGTGTGCTTATTTTTGTAATGACTACCCATAAAATTTTAAAAACACATTAGAGCATTTCACAGATGAGCAAGTCTATGACTGATGAGGCATGAAATTCCCATTCAACCATATTTGACCATTTTTATTCCCTATCACGACCCCCTTTTCTAAAGCCCTTGGTACTGTTATAAAGTACTTAGGATAATTCTTTTTGGAATGGTTTCTTTCTTTCTTTTTTTTTTTTTTTTTTAGATACCTCCCTTTTTAGCCCACAACATCACCATGCTACTTTGGTGGTATCAACAAAGTCTTATATGGTTAGCTAGTTAATTAATTCATGTGGAACTACTTTTAATCAAGGATAAACTATTTTTCATATTTGCACTGTCCAGCCGTGACCCTGACTATCCCCTACCCCATTCATAAACTACTCTCTCATAGTTAACCAGAGATCCTCTTTCTCGAAGATACCTAAAGAATGTAAAATCTTAGCAATTGAATCAAAGCTGAGGGGAAAAAGAAAATTTCACATTTATACAGAAATCTCCATTGCAGGCATTTTGGTGTGTTCATAGATTTTAAACTTGGCTCTCTGGAGCAAATATAAGCTATCTATCCATTAAATGTCCCCCTAGGATCAGAGAACTAATTACTGCATGTGGAAGTGTCTAGCTCACTGTTTCTGAGTCCCTTTTCCTGCCAGTGTGCACCTTTATCTAATGCATTAGACCCTCTATGCATTCTAGCAGCCCAACAAGTTCTTTAACCTTGAAGGAATTTCCAGGAGTGGAGAACTCCGCCCCTCTGAAGGCTTCACACTTGCCTGCTGAGGAGTCTGATCCAACAAAAGTTCTACCTGAAGTCCATACTCTTTAACTTTCAGTGGCCCTTCTGATTTCCAGGGCCAAATCAAGCAAGTCTTTACCCATTAAGATGTAAAACACCATCACACAGCTGGAAATGACTTCCCTATCTCTCTGTAATGTCCCTCCCTCCAAATCTAATATCTCCAGTCCAGCCATCCATGATAGTTTGAAGTCCTATGCCACCCCCACCATGGCCATAATTCCACTTGCCAGTGCTCTCTCGGAAGTTCTGAGCATTTTGCTTCATTTATTGGTTGTCATATTTGACAGTGATTGGAATAGTACACACATGCATATCTAGTCTTTTCATGGAAACATTTGTTCTAGATTCTGGATTCTAGAACTAACTGAGCTTTAATAAGACCATATACATCTTTTTTTTTTCCATCTGCTTTTATATCTCCTTTATCTTTATTTTCTCCAACTCTCTTCATTTTTATAAATGATAACAAAATTGTTATGCCTAAAAGAAATAGAATGACTTCCCTGAGTTCATGCTGTGAAATGACATATCCTTGCAAGTATTTAAAGCTAAGAAAATAATATTTAAGTAGAACCACTGCATGCCAAGTACTTTGAACATGTTTTCTCATTCACTCTTTGCAGAAAGCTTCATGCTTTCATTCCTATTTAACAGATGGTAGGACTGAGGCTAGGAGAAAGGAAAGACTCACAAATGCTCAACAGAAGTGAGCCCAGATCTTAATGATTTTTTTGGGAAACCACCCTGGACTTCAGCTCAGAGTCCTATTTAAATCATGGTCCTCTCAACCTTAGGCCAATGATGCTGCTGCTTTCTGAGAGAAGTAATTATTCATCTTTTCCCATAATTATAAAATCTTAGAGCAGGAAAAGACCATATGGAGGCTGTCGAGTCCAACTTGATTACTAAGGAGAAAAATATGCTCTAACGTTTGGGTTTCTGCATCACTCGGTTTCCTTCCTACTTTCACAACTTGCGTTCTATATTCTTGTGAAGTTAATATCTTAGATTAAAAAAAATTTATCATCACCCTCGTCCAAACAGGTAGTGTCATTTTATGACATCATGGTCACCATAGCAACACCTGGGAGTTAGCAGCATATTGTCCTTAGAGATCATGGCAATGAGTTAACAAAGTATGGCAGCTTCATATGCTGATGTGAATGGGAAGGGAAGACGTGGAGAAGGAAGAGCAGGTGTGCTACTTTTCCTGCCAGCATTTCTTAGACCTGAGATGAAGTGGGAGTGAACCTGTGAATAGTCCTTAAGGAACAAAAATAAATCTAATCACCCAGCCAATAAAAAGGAGAAGGGGAGGGGTTAGAAGAGAAAGTAGAAGTATTCTGGTGTCCTGTTTCCAAATGTCAGAGTGGCGAAAAGTCTCAATCCTTTCTCTACCTTTTGTCGTTGATCGCACAGCCTATCAGAAAGATCATGGGATTAAATAGTTCCTGAGTGGAACTTTCTGACGACATCAGGTATAAGCTTTTCACACTTGAGAAAGTCACCTAATCTTTTGAATCTCCAGGATATCATCTGTACAAGGGGTGTGACATTTGCATCCTGAGAGTGTCAAGAAAACCAAAGGGTAATGCAACTAAGGTAGCTGACATGTAAGGCCCTCAGTTTACCTTTTTTCTTTCTAGGTGGTACGAATTTAGAGTTACAGAGTGTGGTGGTCAGCGGTGGGCACCTGGATGGCTGTAGTGCTCCATTATACTTTTTTCCTGTTAGAACTATCCCATTATTATTTAACTTCTAAATAAAAATGTGTAATTTAAGTCCCGCGTATGCAATAGCTATCAGTTCTAGATACGTTTTCCTTTGCGAGCTTGGTCAAACCCCTCCACTTCTCTGAACCTTAAAACTGTATGAAGAGAAAAATTAATTTTTATGCTTCTGTTATTCTTTCCTATTTATATCACACCCTCGTGTCATTTAAAGATGCCTTTCTGTACCCGTGGATTTATCCATCCCTGTAACTGCAATACTGAAATTGGATATTTACTTCTGTTCTTCTCTGTTTAATGAATGTCTTTCTATTTAGACTTCAATGAGTAGGTTTTGCGTGTGTTCTGTTTATTGCAACTCCAAGTTCTGGCACTGTACCTTACCCAGAGAAGGTGCTCAATATAGGCATTTGTTCAATAAGCAGATGTCCAGGAGATATCATTATTTGAGATAAGTACTAAAAATGTTTGCAAAATATTATTGCATACCTCTGAGTCCACTCACTAAATTAACCAGACGAGTCCTTACACATGTCTGACTTTGCCCATATCTCTGTCTTTTGTCCTTGAATCTCTCTCTCAAACTGCATCTATTTCTCTATGTGTCTGTCTTTATCTCTCTAAGTATACCTATGTCATTCTCTTCTTTCTGTGCCTTTAAAAAAAAATGTCCCTCCCTGTCCTCTACACTAGGTCTCCTTTTTTTTGCTCCCGGGGCTTCAGAAGATTTTTCCTTGGGACTCCCCTGCCAACATAATTCTGTGTGAGTTACATTCGTTTGCAAAACCTTTCACTGCATGAAGATGTTCTATTAGTAAAAGTTCATTTTTTTTTTTTTGGTCCCCGACAGAGCATCATACATCACCAAGTCCATAGAGTCATTAGCTATGAAATTAATCAAGATGGAGGAGAGAAGAATAAAATCCTAGACCTCAGTGAAACTCGCTGTGTCTCAGGATCAGCTACACCAACCACCCTGCAGGATTCAGCCCTCTGAGGACCCCTTGGCCATTCCTGCTTCTGAAAGCACAGTGAGGGAGGCTGTTATTCACCCCAGCAGATATTATGGGACTGCTGTTCAGAGACAGAACAGGGGACTGGAGGAACCAAGGGTTGAATATCTCAAGTACAAAATATTCCACCTGGGAGCTCCCATTACTGTTTTGAGAGAAAGTGTTTATCTACCGGAACCTCTTTCAGTTTAGGTGAAAGGTTAACTGCATCTACCCTTGGGGGATAAAAAAGAGCTTGTTTTCATATCTCTGCCCTTCCCAGTATACAACTTATAGGGAATCCTGCTTTAAGATTATGATATGATTAGGAATAAAACAAGGAAACAGAATGTATGTAACTCTCTAAGAAGCGTTTAATCTTTATATAAATTATGTTCCTTGGTTGCTCTCTTGGCCTTAACGCTTTCTGGGCCTCAGTTTCCATGTCAATAAAATGGAAATAATGATGCCCACTCTCTATTTCCCTCGCAGAGCTGTGACAGTAAAAGAAAAGAATAAAATTAACAGTGAGATGTTAAAATGACAGTTGTATTGCTTAAGATTCTCAAAAGCTACTTTGTCAAACAAAACCATATGTTGGAATTAAAAACAAAACATGTGACTATTAATCCCACACTTTCCATCCACCACGTGAATGTGAAAGGCAGCTGTCATGGGACAAAGAGAACACTGGTCACAGCACATCTCTACCCTTGATGACTTGCGTGACCTCAGGTCTGTGAGCTTCAATTACACATCTGTAAAATGAAGGCAATGGGAGTCACTTATCAGGGTGTTCCTTAAGAACAGAATGAGTTCATGAACATCCACCTGCCTTTCTTTCCTCTTGAAATAGCATTAGATAAACATTGTGTTCTTGATTGTTTCAGTGTAACTGTGTAATCCTTACAGAATGATTATTGTCTAGTATACTATTCTTCTCTCTCACCGTTCTATACTATTCTTCTCTCTCACCGTTCTTCTCTCTCCTGGATAGTTACATCAATTTTTCTCTGGAATCTATCATTCAGCAGCTTTTACTCAGTTTCATGTACTATGTAAAGTGGTTAGTATACATTATCTCATTTCCTCCTCTAAACAACTGCAACAACTGTATCAAAATTAGGCATTATCTCCATTACACCAAGAGTTGGTGAGAAGTTTCCTGTAGTTAGTAAGCCGGAAGCCCAGGATCTAAGCTCATCACCTTCCTTCACCTCCGAAGTCAGAGTTCATTCCTCTTTATCCCATTGCTTCTCATCAAGCTTTCTCTAGGAGCTGTAGAATCTCTGAATCCCCCCTGGGATCTGAGATGGGTTTGATGCTCAAGCATAAGGAATGAGCAAGTCTAAGGTCAGGTTAGATTTCCAAGCAGCAGCTGATATGCTTGCTTTTCATTCTTGTTCTTTCAAATGCAACATAACACACAGCCCAGCAGGTGACCAGAGCCTGGTAAATTGTAATAATAGTAATACCATGTATCAATGTGGTACCTTTTATCTGGAGCGTCTGAGGGCTTCCAACTGTAATTAAACTTCACAGCATCTCACGTCTTTAAGGTCAGGACTGTACCAATTTTAAAGAGAGATAAACTGAGATGATAATGACAAAATCAAGGTGGACCCTTTGTCAGAGGCTTCTTTAGCAGACGATAGGGGCCCACCCAGTCTCTAAATTGACTGAAACAATCATCACACAAGTGTGTCAGAGAAAGCACCAGCTGTGAAGTCAGTAGACATATGGTCTGACCTGTTCGTTTGTTATCAGGGTGAATGCAGTCAAGCCATTTCTCCTTTTCACTCTTCATGTACGCATTAGAAAAAGAAGGCTGATGACTACCTTGCAAGCATCACTTATGCTTGTGGCAATATCGTCCTTAAAATAATGTGCCTAATGTCCTAAACAGTGCTTCACGATCTTATGTCACCAAATCGTTTGAGAATTGACTCAGAGGTGGAGTGGGGTGGGGGTTAGAGAGCTTATCAAAGAAACGAAAATTCCAGGGCCCACAGCGATTCTAATTTAGTAGGTCTGAGATGGGACTCAGGAATGAAAAATTTTTAAACACTCCTCACATGTTCTGAGGCAGCAGCCTTGAGACCCACTGAAAGCCAAACTTTGCTTCGATCTCTGCATTTTCTCAGGTTATAGTGAGACTTTCTGGTCGTAGCCCATCTGTCCCCTGCCCCACAACTTTCTCCCATCCTAATTACTGCCACAGATTTCATCTTAAAACATGGACTATCTGCTCGTTCTCAACAGCAATTTAAAAAATGCTTCTATTGAGGTAGATTGTAGGTAATCTACTTAGGTTGATATACCAGAAATGTTCCAAAAGAAATCTTGAGTTCTATAATAACAGCAGATCATCACTTACTGTATGCCAGGAACTGTTAATTATTTTTACATATATCAATTGATTTGATCTTTACAACAGTCTAGTAAGTAGATAACTTGTGTTATTATCCTTATTCTATAGGTGTGGAAACTAAGGTATAGAGAGTTTAAGTAATTTGTCCAAGATAATGCAGTAGAGCTAGGATTTGAACCCAAAAATTGTGGCTCCGGAGTTTCCTCTCAAGCCCTATTTATAATATCTCAAACAATCCAGAGGAAAGAGATGAGTCTAATCACCTCACACTATGAGGTACTTTAGACACTGAGAACTTTGAGAATCTGAAAACCTGTCCCACAAAATTCTGGTTGTGATTTGAAAAGGCAAGAGGCTTACCTCTGTAGCTTTTGGATTACAAAGAAAGCACATTATGGTGAAACACAAAGGAACTGACATTTTTAATGGAGCTATCAGAGATTTTGATGGTCAGAGTTAGACTTCTTCAAGGAAGTAGTGAGTTAACCACTGCAAGAGCTCCTCAAAAAAATGCTGAGTGGTAAATTGACAGGGTTGCTGTTAATGGAATTTTCCTATAACAGATCAGTTGCCTTTCTGGAAAAGAAAAACACAACTCAATATCCTCAGAAGGAGGATATCAAAATGGAGTCTCAGTAGTGTAGTATCCACATTGTTCTGTACATAGTAATACTGAAAATATTACTATTAATGTGGAGAAGTTGGAAAATGTGGGCCCAAACCTGGAAACTGGCCTGCTATAACCCAGTTCTTCAAATTAGAAAAAAAGTAATTTAAAGCAACTGTCATAAAAATTCAAGGATTTAAAGGAATGTATGTATGGTCATAATATGTGAATCTCCAGCAACCAAATAGATATTATAAAGAAGAATCAAATGGAGATTTCAGAAAAAACAACAACAACAAAATAGAATATTTAAAAGGAAAAATTCACTGTTTTAGTGGAGTAGCAGATTGGAAATAGCCACAAAAAAGATGAGCAAATTTGAAGACATGATTTTAGAAATTACCCAAAATAAAGCACAGAGAAAATACAGAGACTGGAAAAAAAAATAGCAAAGCTTTAGTGACTTGGGGGACAATATCAAGCACTGTAACATTCATGTAATTTGAGAATAAAGAAGAGATGATGGGACAGAAAAACAATTGAAGAAGTAACGGTGAAATTTCCCCCAAATTTGGTGGGAGATATAAACTTACAAATCCAAGCACATCCATAAAGAAAAGGAGACAAGAGCCCCCAAAAGGATAAAAACAAAGAAAATGATATCTAGGAATATTTGATTGTAGTTTAACAATCAAAAATTGAAATATTGAATGAATCCAAAGAAAATGACACATCAGGGGGCACCTGGGTGGCTCAGTTGGTTGGGAGGCTGCCTTCAGCTCAGGTCATGATTCCAGGGTCCTGGGATTGAGCCCCACATCGGGCTCCCTGCTCAGCAGAAAGCCTTCTTCTCCCTCTCCCTCTGTCTGGTGCTCTGCTTACTTGTGTTCTCTCTCTTTCTCTCTCAAATAAATAAATAAAATCTTTGGGGGAAAAAAAAAAGGAAATGACACAACAAATACAGTAAAACAAGGATGTGAATACTAGGTGATTTCTCATCACAAGCAGTGAAGAACCAAAGACAATCAAATGACATCTTCAAAGTACTGGGGATGGCAGTGAGAACTGGTCAACCTAAAAGTCATATCCGGTGAAAATATCCATGAAAAATGAAGGCGAAATTAAGACATCTTTAGATTTCTTAAAAAATTGAGATAATTTGTCTCATGGAAACTGGAAATCCAAGAAATGCTGAAGGAAGTTCATCATGCTAAAGGAAATTGACAGATCTGTAGAAAGAGGTAGTGGTAAGAACAAGGGTAAACTGAAAAGACAATTTTAAACATTTTCTTAGGGGTGCCTGGGTGGCTCAGTCAGTTAAGCATCTGCCTTAGAAGACTCAAGTCATGATCCCAGGGTCCTGGGATTGAGTCCTGCATCAGGCTCCCTGCTCAGCAGGGAGTGTTTCTTCCTCTCCCTCTGCTCCTCTCCCCACTCATGCCCTCTCTCCCTCCCCACTCATGCCCTCTCTCTCTCTCTCAAATAAATAAATAAAATCTTTAGTTTTTTTAATATATTTAAATACATGTGATTATTTAAAGCAAAAATTATAAGACTATATATATTGCACACACAGAAGATAGGTGACACCATTTAAAAAAAGAGAGGATGGTAAATAGAACTCTGTGGTTGCAAGGATTTTTCATTTTATTGGAAATAGTGACATTAACTCTAAGTAGAGTATAATAACTTAAGGGTGCATATTGGAATCCCTAAGGCAATCGTTAAAAAAAAAAAAAAAGAGTGAAGAGGTATAGCTGAAAAGCCAATAGAGGAATTAAATGCTAGAAAATACTTGATTAACCCAGATGAAGTCAGTAAAGGACAAATAGAAAGGTAATAAGAAAATAGTAGACCTAAATCCAACTATATGAATAATAATATTAAACCTGAATGAATGCAACATTACAATTAAAAGTCTGGGATTGTCAAACTAAATAAAAAAGCTAGATGGGGTGCTTTTGCAGAGTACTCTAAATAGGAAGTCACAGGTAGTTTAGAAGTTAAAAGATGCAATAAAAATACCATGCAAAAACATTAAGATGAAGAAAGTTGAAGTGACTATATTAATATCAGACAAGATAGAGTTCAAGACAAGGAACACTTTCATTTTAAAATTATTTCAGATGTATAGAAAAATTGTGAAGTAGTTTTGAGAATCTCTACAGACTTTGCACCCAGATTCTCCGCGTTAACCTCCACTTTTCACAATATCACTCTCTGCATCTCTCTTTCTTCTTGCTCCCCCTCCCTCTCCCTGCATGAACATCTGTACACACACACTTTACACACACACCCAAGCCTGCAGATCATTTTTTTTCCTGCATCACTTGGGAATATGCTGCATACATAATTCTCATTTACATTTAAATATTTCATTGTGTATTTCCCCCCAAACCAGGACATGCTCTTACATAAGCAGGAATATACTGATAAAAATCAGGAAATTAACATTGCTACCATATTATTATCTAATTTACAGATCCTATTTTATTGTTCTCAATCATGCCCCCCTAAGGGTTTTTTGTTTGTTTGTTTTATAGCAAGTAGTAATTTTTCTTTTAATTCAGCATTAAGTGTTGAACCTAATTGTTATGTCCCTTTACTTTCCTTTGACAAAGAACGACTCCTCGACCTCTGTCCTTCATGACCTTGAGGTATTAAAAAATCATGGGTCTTCTTTAGTAGAATGTTCCTCAGATTGGGCCAGTCTGCTGTTTCCTCGTGATCAGGCTCAGGTTATCCATTTTTGGCAGAAGTACCTTGGGAGTGTTGTTGTGTCCTTTTCTCTGCAAAATATTAGGAAGGACATGTTGTCTATTTGTTCTGTTTCTGGTGACTAACTTTGATCATTCTGTCAAGGTGTCTGATTTTCTCCTCTAATGTTACTATTTTTGCATTTGTCATTAATAAATATCTCATTAGAAGATTCTTTGAGACCATGCAAATATCCTGTTTCAAGGTTTTTCCTACTGGTTTTAGTATCCACTGGTGATCCTTACCTGAAACAATTATTACTAAGATAGTTTCCATTTGAAAGCAAGGACTATAGCCAGAGATAAAGAGCAATGATTGTTACAGTCAATTCATTAGGACAACATAGTAATCATAAATGTATACATGCCTAATAACAGAGCTTCAAAATACATAAAGCAAAACTGACAGACAAAGGAAAAAAGATATAATCCTATAATCATCACTGAAGATCTTAAAATACATGAAGCAAACTGACAGAATTAAAGAAAAAGAGGTAAATCCTCAATCATAATTGAAGATTTTAACACTGTTCTTCAATAGGTGGTAGATAACAAGAAGTCGGTGAGTATATAACTATGAATAACACTATCAACTACATTGACATATGTGACAATTATACCACATTATATCCAGAAACTATAGAATGTACCAACTTTTGTAGTATATATAGAATGTTTATGAAGATAGACCATATGCTGGACTATTAAATAGGTCTCAAAAATTTTTTAAAAAAATAGATATCTTATAGAGTATAGCCTCTAATCAAATGGAATTATATTAGAAATCAATCATTTTAAGGTATCTAGAAAAGCCCCCCAAATTTAGAAATTAAAATGCTACTGGAGCACACAGTGCATTAACCAAGGAAGTGACCTTATCAACAAAATCTAAATATAGCCTCCACTGTATGATGCACTTAGGAAGTCTTGGGAGATAAATATTATCTTACTGCATTTTGTTATTATTTGATATTTGAAAATGTCAACAGATAAACAGGTAAAGAAAGAATAACAATTATAATTAAATACAGATGCAGATGTTTAATCCCATGATTTGGTGAGGGCTTTTCTTGATGAAGAAAGTAAAGCATGAACCAGAGCCTGTGCCACCCTACCAGCTGGGCAGAGTGATTCCCCCAGACATATATAGGAAGAAGACCCAGTGCATTTCCTAGGACCTGCATAGGATCCTCTGGTTTCAGTAGCTAGCTTCTCCATGATTCTGGAAGGAAGGGTACATAGCAACCTCGCTTTCCCCAGATTCCGGCCTTTAGAGAAGTTGACATCATTCTGGCTCAGGGAACTATAGAAATGAAGCAGCAGCAGCAGAATTACCTGGCAGCACATCCCTGCATAAATGCCACTGGATCTTTATTAGAATGGGAACAAATGCTTCAGAGCAGCTGACCTCAGGGGGTTATTTCTGCCAGTAGAGTGTGGAATAAAATTGCATCTATATCCAGAAATGCATTTATACATTTTATTTTCTTTTGTTTTACCTCTAGTAACTATTTTTTCTATTATGAACACTATTCTTTATATAAGGTGTGTGTGTGTGTTTGTATATATGGGTTTTTTTCTTATCTTAAAAGTAAAAGTGAATTCAATGCTCAAAGCAAGGAAAGTTTTTCTTTTTTCATTACCCTTTTAGAACATTGTACTGTTCCCATTATTTCGGGACCTAAATCAGTGCTTTAAAATGATTAGGAAACTAAAGGGGAGAAAGTCACACTTGATTTGTTTTTTTTTCAGGTGATAAACTTCACACTTGAGAGGGAGAGAGGGAACTGAGAATGTATCTATGCAAGTTAGGAACCAGTGTGCTAGTCAAAATCGGTGTCAGGAAGAAAAAGGCAAGAAGGGGGGCATTGCAAATTAAGAAAAGCAATTCAGTGACGAAGTGACTCAAAAGGTCAGGCTGATAAGAGTCCCTGCAGGGCGAGAACCAGAAATCACAAGATGCAGCCCACGCAGGCCCACATGAAGGACCAGAATAATTGATGATACGGGAGCCAGGATCTGCGTAATTCACAGGATCTGAAACCACCCACAGACGTGCAGCCCAACTGTCTCTGTGCAAAAATCCCAGAGTTTGGGTAATAGTGGGAGGGTTTGGGGCTGCAAGGTGATAGGGTAATTAATTAGAAGGTTTATACAGACTGGGACCTGAAACTTGCCCCTGCTCGCTCCCTACGTTTTGAAGATAAACAGGAACAGTGCTCATAGAAGAATCAAAGTCCCCACTCGGTGTATGTGTGCCAGTCTCTAGTGACATAGGGCAAAGCTCTCTGGTTCAAAAGCTGGGATGGAGTTGAGGTGTAGCTTCAAAGCCTAAGGAGATACCCTCCTGCTCCTCCAAACCAAGCCTGCAGGGGGAGAAAGGAATGGCAGGTTCCCAGTGGGAATTCTGGGGTAGCTTGTGCTTTCTGCCTCTTGAAGAGGTCAAGGGCATGCAAGAAGGATGCTAGTATCTAGTCCCAGCTTTGTAAGGCACAGTGAGCTTGTGTACTATGAAACGTGGCTCCATGAGTGACTCAGACTTGACCAATCCGCTGAACAACTCTTCCTGCCTTGGAAGAAAGCCAGGCAGTTGGTGGACAGAGGGGTAGAACTGGCCCCATATGCCATCCCAGGGAAGGAGCCATCACCTTCCAGTATACGCATTTTAGCATGTGTGAGCCGGAGTGTTGTTCCCAAACCACTTGTCCCTTTGAAGGGACTCCTGCTACTCCTGATAGCTGTTCTCAGTGCTTCCTAAACCCTCAGTCTTGTTACCTTGAATCTGACTCTCATGACTATCTCTGTGATTCCTCCAGATCAGAGCAGGGAAGGGTCAGCTCTCGTGCTGGCACAGAGTGATCTTGGGAAATCACTTAAACCCTCTGGGTCTGCCATGCTTATTACCATTTAGATTCATTCACCTGGTGCAAAGCCTCGTGCTAGGAAACATGGACACAAAGGTGAGCAGCTGTGGCCTTGGATGGTCTCACAATGCAGTAGGCGAGGAAGCAAAATCATATAGACTGTGGCAGGCGCTAGTAGTCCGCCAACACTGCCGTCATAAAATCCTCACAGACTGGGTGGCTGAAACAACAGAAATTTTCTCACAGTTTCTCACAGTTACAAAGTCTGGAAATCCAAAATCAAGGTGTCAGCACTGTTGGTTTCTGCTCGGGCCTCTCTCCTTGGGTCGCAGGTGGCCACCCTTTCACGGGGTTCTCAAGGGTCTCTCCTCTAGGCTCTCTCGTGCCTGTGTCCCAATCTCCTTTTGTAAAGACATTCATTGTATTGTATTCGGGCCATCCATATGACCTCGTTTTTGCTTTAATTGCCTCTTTCAAAACCCTATCTCTAAATACAATTATATTCTGAGGCACTGGGGGCAAGGACACCAATTTGTATGTTGGTGGGGGGCAAAATTCAGCACAGGAAATAGACACTGTGTTGGATAGGAAAACAAAAAACAAAACAAAACAAAACCAACAACAAGAAAATGTAGTCCCCACCTTTGAGATATGTTCAGGCCAGTGAGAAAGGCAAGACTTCCATCTAAATATAAATCAGGCAGGGATTTAGCACTTCAGAAGCTTATGTTAAAATTGAAGAAATAAAAACATGTTTGCAGATAAATAGTATTATAAGCATTTGGAAAGTTTTCATGGAAGAAATGGTAAGAATGTTAGGACTTGAGTAGAAGGAGCTATGCCTGCCCTCCCCATCACTAATAACATTGGTCCTTATTAGGACATTTGTCTTCCTACCCAGCAGCAAACTCTCAACACAGTGATGCTACTGGAGCCAGTGGGGGGAGCAGGAGGGGTGAGAATCTGGGTCCTGCCACAAACTGCCACACCCCGTTTGATAAATTCAGACTCTCCTATGCTCAGCATTATCAAAGGTGGTTGTTAAATACTGCCATTCAGCTAAGCAGTCCTCATTCATTCAAATATGCCTATGCCATGTAAGAGCTAGACGGAGCCTTAGAATTCTGGGGAATTGAGGAGGAGTGTGGATGGGATCTAGGAAAAGCTGGGATTCTCCTAAATAATCATCAGTTTTGTGATTATGTACATTGTATCTCGGTGGGGCCCATATTGCTCATTACGTGATGATCATGTCACCCTTTTCCAGAAACCCTCCAACAGCTTCCTCCCGTGACACTTGGAATAGAATCAATTCTCATTACCAGGCCCTACATGACCTAGCCCTGTTTATCTTCTAGCCTCACCTCGGACTCCTCTCCCCCTTAACTCACTGAACCACAGCTACCCCGGCTCTCCTTCTGTTCCAACAACATGCCAAACTGATTGCTGCTTCAGACAATTTGCTCCAGCTGTTGCCTCCACGTGGAATGTTCTACCACAGATCCGTGCCTGTCTGGTTCCTCCTGGTCACTCGGATCTGACCTTACTACTTTCTTCACCCCAAATCACTAACTTCTTCAAGCGCTGTTTATCACAGGACCCTCCTTATCCTGCTTTGTTTTGGCGATGACTCTATCACGATTTGAAGTTATTTTCTCTGTATATGAATGTACTTGCTTATCTCATCCCACACGACTAGAATGTAAGTTCCATGAAACCCAGGGCCATATTTATCGATGTCGTCCAAGCATCTGCAGTTGCACTGGGCATATGGCAGGTGATTCATACATATTTGATGCCTAGATCCTCAAACTGATCCATGATCCAGGACTCTGGGCTATGCTCATCAAACAGATCAACAGAAAAGAGGTAAAACTGAGAAACACTAATTGCATTGCATTTGTTCTTTTTTTAATGTATATATATAGATTTGTTTATTTATTTGAGAGAGGGAGAGAAAGAGAGAGCATGTACATGAGTGGGAGGAGGGGCAGAGGGAGAGAATCTTTAAGCAGATTGCCTGCTAAGTGCAGAGCCTGACATGGGGCTCTATCCTACAACTTAGGAGATCATGACCTGAGCTGAAACCAAGAGTCAGATGCCCGACTATCTCAGCCACCCAGGCACCCCTCTGTTCATTTTTAAAATGAGGAAGATGAAGCCCAAAGGAGTCCATTCATTTTAACAAGCCCTCTGTTGTAGCACTCCAACTCTTTTGCCATCCAGGAACACTTGATCCTGTTCTCAACATTCTTCCCAAAATATGGCCCTGGGAACACCTCATAACAGGTGACTGGAAGAGAACAAAGCAAGGTCCTCCCTCACCCTGACCCACTCCTCACCCCATACTTCAGATTTTCTTTCAAGATCCTCCTTGTGCTATCAGGCAGCTCATCTCTTGCAGACCTTTTGGAAACAGTTGCCATATTTTCTGTTATTAGTTATTACCAATCCAAACAAACACTTCAGTTTTCCCAAACTCTAGGAGGAGGTATTTTTTTAAAGGCCATCTTAATTATGCATAAGCAATGGAGAATCACAGAGGATTCATTAACATAATAAACAGAAGTCGGTTTCCAGCATCCCACAAACAAGGTGATACAAAAACAGCCAACATTTGCTGCTGCTCAGCAACTGTGGGTTTCTTTCCCAGTCTCCTCCTGGCTTCCTTAGTTTTGGGGGGACTCTACTCTCTGCCCACACTTGCACCTGGGAGGAAAGAGAGGGCTTTAAAGAGGGGGTGGCTCTTGATCTTTGCCTTGAGAGAGAGATGGAAAGCACATCAGGAATACACCCAACAGAGAGTCTTAAAACAACAGAGATGATAAAATATAGAGAAAAGTAGAAATAGGAGAAGGGCATAGTCTTAGCACGGAGAGACAGGAGACCGAATCCCAGCTCTACCACTCACTCGCTGTGTGACCTTGGACGGGCTGTATAACCTCTCTGAGTCTATTTTTTCCCTCTCATGACAGTATCCCCTCCTTCACTGGGTTATGAGATAAATTTGCAAGTATGGATCTCCTAGCGCAGTGCCTGGCACACTCTCGGAAACTCTAGTTCCCTTGACCCAAAGTCTTTAGTGTCGTTCTTCACCCTTCCTACCTCTTCCCCCCTATCCTGACGTGAGAAGTTGACCTAACTTGATTCTTCCCGGGGCCTCGGGTTGGATCAAGAAACCTGCAGGCTCTGAGTGGTAACTGCCTGCGAGTTGGCAGGGAAGGACGGTGTGCTGGAGTGGGGATTGAACTGTTGCCATTGGAGATGGCAACAGATGCTTCCTGGTTGAGGCTGAGTTGGCTAAATCAGGGCTCTGTGGTTTGAGACAGAATCCCAATTATTTCCAATTAGAAGATCGCAACGACAGCTGCTCTTCCCTCAGCCCCTCCTCACTGCTGCCGACCTGGCCTCCTTCAGTTGAGAGCTGTAACCTGAGCTGGAGATCTGTACATGAGAGCATCATCAACACACACCGTATTTGAATTCCTCAAATCTCTCTCTCTTTGGACCTGGGGTCCCACACCCCTTAGTTTAACAGTAGTCCTGGGAGGAGGCAAAGGGCAGTGGAAGACCTGAGTTCAAGTCCCGATTCCCAGCTCTACCACTTGCTGGATGTTTGCCCTTGGGCTTGACCTTGGGCACCTGCAAATTCTGTTTTCTCATCGGACAGGAGGTTGATAACGCGATGCCTGTTTTGATGCTGAGAGAGAGATGCCCAGTGTGAAAGGGCTTTGGAAGTGGGGAGGGACTCTGTGCCATCCTCCCTGTCATAGAACACAACCTCTGCAGTCTGAACTCAGCCTGATCTAGCCAGTGGCAGATGAACTCGAACTCAGGTCTGGAGGATACAAATATACTCTAAGGCTCAAGCCAGCCATTTCACCTCTCAGAACATTTTTGTTCTTTCAAATTGAAGGAAAGTTAATAGTAGGTTGCTTGCCTCACAGGGTTTACAGTTTTATGAGTGTAATGCAGAGTCCTTTGTAAACTGTAAAGTGCTGTGTACACATGAGCAATTATTATTATGTTCTTAGGGCTTTTTTTGGTTTGGCACCAGTTGAGTCAGCTGAACGCTCTGAGCAAGAACAATCTGTTTTCTTTCCTCTTGGCAAAGAGCACAAAAGACAGAGCAGCTCATAGAAACTGGGGCAGGAGAGAAAAGTTAACTCCCCTTCTCTCTCCCTCTCTCTTTCCCTAGACACACACACACACACACACACACACACACCCTACACATGACTCCCCCACAGATTCCCACAAGTCCAGCATCCCAAATACCACAGAGGAACGTGGGAAGTGGCCTCATTTCTTAACCAGTTTCTGTATCCCTAATCTCGATGCTCCCTGCTCATTGCCCAGATATAGTTAAGATCTAAATTAAGAACAAGTCCCTGGCAGCAGGCCTTGTCACATTATGTGCAGCCCTAGACTTGGACCCCAGGTGACTGACTCTGCCATTTCTTTAGCATCTATTCAACCCCCAAGTCAATCAGTCTCCAAATTATGTTCATTTTGTGTCAAAAATCTCTAAAAACCACTGACTTCTCTTTCCTCCTAGTTCAGGCCGCACTACCCCCTCCCCTCATCCTTATTCTCCCCCCTCCCCCACCCCCTCCTCTCACCTTTTACCTCCTTCCCTCCCCTCTCCCCTCACCCCTCCCCACTCCCCAAAGAGCCCCCTTTCCAGCCTCCCTGTGTCCACTCCAGCTTCTTTTCAGTACATCCTCCCCAGGGTTTTGCATTTTTAAAATGCAAAAGTCACTCCTCTGCCTGGAACTCATCAGTCCCTCGGCTTCTCTACAGGAAGAAACAAAGGCCTGCACACAGCACCTGGGCCTCCGCATGACGGGCTCTATCTGTTTTGCCTCCTCTGCAATACCCCGCTTTGTCCTCTGAGCACCAGCAGTCCTGCCCCTCTGTCTGTTGGGTAACCTGTTCTCTCTGCTCTGGTCTGTTGGTGGAGGGTCTTAGGCAAGCCCCTCCTACCCTGCGTAATTTGGCTCACTTCCAACTAATTAACTCTGGACTCCTCCTGGGCACCAGTTCCTAGGTGTTTCCACCATCTTCCTTAGTTTCTCAGCGTGGGTCAGTCCTCGTAGTGTACGTGCTCGTGGCGCTCCAGCGTTTCCTGTATGGCACGACCCCAGCTTGCCATTATACTTGTAGTTCTGTAGTGACGCAATTAATGAATCCTAAAATTCCAAGCTCTGAGAATACAGGAATCAGGTGTTTGCTGACCCCACGGCCCTAGATGCTCGCACAGTGCAGGGCACAAAATATCTTGGAAGGAATGCATGTGAATTTGGGCAATTCATGTATTCCTCTCATTCTCTCCTTTCTCATCTACAAAATGGAACTAATGTTACCTTTCCTATCCATTTCAAAAGATGTATAGAAGAGACAAGGGAAATAATGCCTCTGATAGGGGCAGTGCAGATAAAGTGTCATATTTGGAACCAGCACAATGTCCACTGAGTCAGCAGAGGTCGTAGAAGTCAGAGGGAGGAGGTGTTGCTCAGGTTTGCGTCCCAGCGTCGTCATCTACCCAATTGGGTGATAACACCCAAACTGCAGCATCATTAGGACTGTCAGGGATTAAGCACATAAGCCAGCTGGCAGAGAATCTAGAGCATATAGATGCTCAGTAAATTACATCACCATTCCTACTATTATCACTATTACCGCAGATATTCAGGGGAAAAAAAGTTGATTTCTCTTTGTTCCATCTCTTACTCCCCTCAAAAGAGTATTTCCTGCAAGATGTAGTTGGCATTGCCCTCCTCTGCTGATAAATTGTCTGTATTATGAATGTCACATTCAGTATCCTAAAATGCATGCATTTTGTTATCCACTAATTAATCCACGTTTGCAAATGCTGCCTGTCCTTCAGGGCAAGGACTGTGGTACGGAGACATTTTGTCACCAGCTGCACCCACATCAGTACAGTGTGCTGCAGGTGCCTGACGGATTGATTCAGGAGACAGGAGTAGAGTTAACTCACTAATTTACACTTCGCTAATTTTTAGCACTCTGGAGAGTGGGTCAGAAACTCAAGTGTGTCTGTGGGGAAGATAAGCACATTCACAGATAAAGCCGGGGTGTTTACACTGAGGGGGAAAATGGAATGCTTTAAGAAGCATTTTGGAATCGACCTATCAATAGTTTCCAACAAGGGGAGAATAATTCACAACCTCGAGCAGAGTTGCATCCTGAACACAAATCAACTTGGAGGAACTTTCAGTGACGGTGACATGAAGAGGTTGACGAGTCCTCACTGCAAAAACAGGTGTAAAACTAAACCATTATACTTACTCAGATGTCAACCTTGAGAGAAAGCAAGACAGAGAGAGGCAAAGGAAGAAATCTAAATATTAATTTAATTTGGGAAACGTTCTCAGCCGTCCACCCTATGGGCATCCGCTCAAGGTGCATCAGTGGCTCTCAGGTGGGGAGGGAGTCTCAGTCCACTGCTGCTCCATTAGAGTGTGAGCATCTCAGGGTCATGAGCATGCTTCTGGTGGTTAAGGGAGTGATTATACACCATGGACCCTAAATCAAGTCAGCTACCAAAATGAGGACGGGTATTATATTTTATGGATAACAGGCAGTAGAGTATAGTGGTTAAGGACACAGTTTCTGGAGCTGGGTTGGTTAGTTAGTTCTAACTCCCAGAACTACCACTTAAACAATAGGACACTGACAAATGATTCAATCTCTCTGTGACAGTTTTCTGTACTCTAAAATGGGGATGATAATTGGGCTTCCTCATAGGATTGTTCTGAGGGTTGACTGTATTTATGTACAAAGTATTTGGCACATATTAAGTACTATCTACTTACGGTTGTAATGTTATTACTTGAGGGATTTTCAAGGGCAATTTAGACCATATACAATTTTTGCCTTAAGCACTGGCTACAGAAACTAACACCCAAGGAAGGTACAGCTTAACTTAAATCTACAAGGTAATTACAAATTATTTAGGTCATTATTAAAGCAGGTCTTTCATGGGCCTGGCTAAGATAGCAATTTGTCAACCCAATTCAAGTAATTGACTTTGTTTCTGTATACTCTTTAACTGGCCATAGGATGCACCTGTATTTAGTACAACTCTATTTTTTTTAAATCCTATAAACCTGATTTTTCATTAATTCCACCTTCCTGTCTACCTCCGGTGTCATTTGAAATAATAGGGAAGATTCGTTTCACATGACTCAGCATAAACTCTGGTTGGAAACTTCGTGACTCACTGGGTGGCTGGAAGTCTCTGTGCCAATCAGCTGGAGCAACATATGGGGAAGGAGAGGGATTTGGAAGGAAATAAAGCAAAGAAATTCAAAACAAGTCCTCTGTATTTGAATATGGTAATTAATCCCTGAAGATTAATTTACTTATTAGGAAAATGGGTGATGATGGTGGCATATGTGTCATGAGATTTATTGAGATAATAAATGGGTGTCAGCTGTATAGTATAGCTGATTCATAAATATTATTCTTACAATGAACACCTACACCTACATCCTATGAAAATCCCTATTCTCTTATATTCATTAGGTATTGTTTGCTAAGCTAAATAAAACTCAGAGATGGGAATCATTAACTAGACAAGTTGGGAGATGCCTAACTTTCAGAAGACTCCCCCTCCAGGAGACATCTCTTTTTTTTTCACAGGGAACATTCAAAATGGGTTTTTAAAAATAATTTGTCCATATCTGTACATCTTCTCTCCTCTGGAATTGTAGAAGACCTTGGGTCAATGCTGGTTGACTGAGAAGCCTCGTTAAGAACATACCTAAGCGTTGGTTTTTGCCAGCCATTCTTATAGGAAAAAGTACTTACAAATTAACTGAGGACCTAATAGGTTCTAAAATTGATGTCAGTGTGTTCATTACCCAAGAGAAATAAAGCAGTATATACAGATGGTCTCAGAGGCTCTGAAATGTTCCTCCCTGGTCCTCTCCATCTGTCAAAACTCCACCTCTTTCTTAAAATACGACACAATGGCCACCTCCCTGTGGATTTATTACTGATCATTTTCAGCCTAAACTGAGAACTTCCTTCTTTGAAATCTTCCTTAGCACATTCTGACCATCTTCCATGAATACGTCTCATATGCTTCATCGGACAAAAATTAGACCCATATAGTTCTTATGTCACTTGCAAAGAGGAAACAGACCAGAGTTGTTAAAAGTATGTGGATTCTTGGGGCGCCTGAGTGGCTCAGTGGGTTAAAGCCTCCGCCTTCGGCTCAGGTCATGATCCCAGGGTCCTGGAATCGAGCCCCGCATCGGGCTCTCTGCTTGGCGGTGAGCCTGCTTCCCCCCCCCCCCCTGCCTGCCTCTCTGCCTGCTTGTGATCTCTGTCTGTCAAATAAATAAATAAATCTTTAAAAAAAAAAAAAAAAGTATGTGGATTCTTTTCAAACATCTGGATTTTAGTCCCAACTTCTTTACTGGTTTGCTGAGTGATGTTGAAAAAGTCAGCACTTAAGCTTCTGGAAGGCTTCGCCAGAGTTTGCCAGAATGTGTCTGCTGAATGCTGAATGCTAAATAAAAGGGGACTTCCATGCACACACAGAGTTTAGCTTCCGTAGGAGTATCTGGTAGTGATTCCACAAATGCTTGGCAAATCCTCTTTGATGAATTTCTAGAAACCATAAATAAATAAGGTGTGGGCTCTGATTTCTTACCTTTGTCTTGAGCTCTTCTCAGTATCAAGGATCTGTATGAAGGTCTTTAGAGTTCGTAGACCCACATTCTTATCTCATCTAAAAACTTTGCTATTTACTCTAAGACCTAGATTAGGTAAATCTTGGTTCACTTGGTTTACTTATATGAAAAGAAGAATAATTTAACTTTAATTTTTAACCTAAATATTTAACCCGTAAGATCCTTATGAAAATTTATTTGGATCAACAGATCCTTCAGAGTGTTCTGTAAAATGTTACCCACAGGGCATGTAAATAGATATTTTAGGAGAAAAAAACTGGCATGCCCAAATATATTTGCCAATTTCTGCACTAAACAAAATTAAGTAAATTTATTTAAGGTAGAACCTTATAAGAATTTTACATGTCAGTATGCATTATAAATCTCCAGAAATGATAGGTAGGATTCAATGTCTTCCAAAAATAATGGTCATAAAATCTCTGCTCACCAGAGCCCTTGATTACAAGTGATGGAGACCAACTCAAAGAGAGGCAGAGACAGAGATGGAGACACAAAGAGAATACATTTGCTCTTTTAACTAAAAAATCTCTAGGAAGGGCTATATTCAGAAGATCTAGAGTGGTCATCAAAACTGGGTCCCTGTTTGTTGCTGAATTCTGATTGTTCTTTAGTATTTGTATTCTGTGTGGACAGAATTGGGTCCTTTATCCAACTCTGAACTAACCAATGATGATTATGGTCAGATGGCTATGATGTTCCAACCCTGGAGCTTCAGATAAGCTTCACTTCCATATTACCTATGTGGATTAAGAGTAGGAAAGGAGTATTTGAGGTCCTACTAGCAAAATGGATGCAAATAAGTTGTAAGTAACATGGTGTGTGCTACTGAATCTTCTTTTGGGTAGAAAATCAAATGAGACAATGACACAACGTTCTTTGGGAAATATGAGTTAGGCAGGTGTGTGAAAGGCCTGGCCACAGTAGATTCTCATGAAGTATCTTCTCTTTTTTTTTTTCTATCCCCATATGTTATTTTAGCGTCTGAATGAGCCAATCAAACCAGTAGGAAATTCTGTAATACCTAAAGATCAATCTAAGTATCAAGTCTTATAACACAAATCAAACTTCCAAGCACTTGAGAAATTCTTTAACCTTGGTCGTGAGATCAGTCCTATAGAATGCCTGGTTATAGTCTACTGAGTATTCTTTAATTGAATAGCAGAAAAATAGCCATGTTTCCATATACCACATGCCATATAGCCCCTAAATGCTATACATATTTATTACTTTAAATGCCACAGAAAAGACTTTCACAACTTTTTTCCATTATTAAGGGTTTTTTTATTTTTCCCTTCTCTCTGAAGATAATAATACTTCAAGGTGACCTTGACCTGTTTCTCCTTTCTTCTCTTCCCTAACTGCTTTGAGCCCCCACGTTACCTTTCTTACCTCCTCTGACCCCTCTTGGTTTACGTCTTGCACTCCCCTTGGCTAGTCTCTCTCTGGCTTCAGGGTAGCCTCTGTTTCCTGCCTTCTTCTTGATCTTTATCTCTTTTTCCCACTGTGTGCCTCCTCTTGGACCCTTTGAACGCCTTTCCTCTTGAACTTTTTCTTCACCTTAGGCCCTCATGGCATTGCATTCTTAAACATCGTGTCCCCCAATTGAGAGCCACATGACCTTTTGTTTGCAGAAATCATATCCATATTCATAAGTTGCTAAGATATTTTATAAATCATCATGAAATACATTAACCCCTCCTGCTGTTTCAGCTTGCCCGATAGAGGAAGCTGCAGTTTCTTGCAATTTTGTTCCAAGGAATACAGGCAATGTCTGGCAAATGAGAGCACACTCTAGCTCCTGCAAAAGGGAAGATGTGGATAAATCACACTGCTATCCTGCTGGGGCTTTTGTCTCCCCAGCAGTTGCTCTGAGTGCAGGTAAATAATAGTAATAATGGAACTGTACATACAAATACATTTTTCATCTGGAGGTTTCCCTCCTTGGCCCCAAACACCTTTGCTTCTGAAACAATCGTCAGGCATCTAGTTGTCCAAGAACCAAGGAGCTAACTGTCAACAAGAACAAAGCTCAACTGCTGACTTTTAAACAAAAAAGGAGGGAAGAACTAGGGTCTAAAGAGTATCTCCTTGTCACTATTAGGTTAGGTGTTTGCCCTTATTTGAGCATTAAAACGATACCATTATGTAGCTTTTTGTATCTATGTGTAGAGATCTAAATAAATATAGGTATATCTTAGTCAACCTAGGCTGCTTTAACAAAATACCGTATATTTTGCATATATGGTATATATAACAAAATACCATATATTGCACAATTTGGGAGGCTGGAAGTCTGAGATCAGGATGCCAGCATGTCCCTGTTTTGGAAAGGGCCCTCTTTGTGGCTTGTCAATGGCTGCTTCCTTACTATGTTCTCACATAGGGGAGGGAAATCAAGTCCCAGTCTCTTTCTCTTCTTATAAGGATACTAATCCCCTCATGAGGCATGACCCTTGTCCCTCATGAAATCATCTAAATTTCATAGCTCCCAATGTCCCACCTGCCAGTGCCATCACACTGGGCTTAAGGGCTTTAACATATGTATTTGGTGGAGCGGTGTCGGGAGAACAAGCAGTCAGCCCATAGTAATACAAGATCCCAGTTCTTACAGGGGGTTGAAGCTCTGACACAGCCCAAGATGACACAGTGAGGGGATAGGGTGAGTTTGGAGCCCATAATAGCTCTGGCTTCAAAGGCGGTACATTTCAGGGCTGGTTCTCAGATAGATAGATAGATAGATAGATAGACAGTAAAATAAAGTAATTCAGTATCTCTGTCAGATCTTACACTATTGGGGCATCCTGATGTTTTCATAGCACAGGAAGGAAGGCATGGATTGAGAATTATACTCACCAATTCTTAGATTCTCTGCCTCCAATTTTTCCCTCTCTGGGGCTCCTCATTTCCTGAACAAGGGGTTTAGGAGGTGCTGTGTATGGTCTTTGTTCCGAATACTTAAAGCTCTTATTTGTGGAGTGGTCACAAAGCACAGGACTTAGTAACTTCTCACTTAAATCTCCTACTGACAGCAAACCATTTCTCAGATGAGGAAAACAAGGGCTCAAGATGTTAATTAACCAACCAGGCCAAGTTTACCCTACTAGCAGATAGAAGGAATTAGAGCACAGATTTGACCTCCCATGCTTGTGGACCCAACCGCAATAGCAACAACAGCTTGGATATTCTTTCCAGAAGAATAAAAATCCCTCTTACAATGTAAAAGGCTCAGGGAACTATGACCCCATTGATTTGTCCGCTATAGACACAGTCCCTCAGAATGAAGGACATGCAGTCTGCCTCCAAGGCCAAATCCAAGCTATGGCTAAAGCTGGTGGTGGTTGAAGTTCATTCACCTGGTTACAGCCAGAGGGCTGAAAACATTGAGGTTTGTTTGCTGGGACTGGAGCCTGTGCCTCCGGGGAATCTCAGTGTGTGCAGATGTTGCACTAATGAAACCCTCCCACTGACCCTCTCTGCCACACGGGCTGTAAGTCATTTCTGTTAGTTCTCCACACACCATGCTTATACTGCAACCAACACTGTGCACGCTGATAAAAGCTTTCATCTTCATATCTCAGGCTGCTTTACAAACAGTAATTAATTAGGTCTCATAACCCCCTGATGAGATGATTATGTATAAACACAGTCCTGTGTGTGGCCCGGGGAATTTTGTCATCAGGAGTTGCAAGTTCAATTCACACCTCTACCACCGACCTCAGGCTACCTCCACAAAGGCAAAAGGAAAGATGAAAAGGAGTGACATTGGGATTCCCGTCACGAAACACCTCTACCACTGAGGGAAAAATAGAAGTGTTTTTGAGCGTATGAAACCCATCAGTAGCATGATGGTCATTCATGGAGCACCGGAGTTGAGGGGTGGGACAGAACTAAAGTCACAGCAGCGATGTGATCAGTGTGGTGGAGGGGGAGCTGGGGAAAGCCCATACCTAAGCTTCTCTTCGTCTGGAAGGGGGGAAACAAGAGTTCCTGGTTTACAGACTTGGAAGAAGAGTACTTCAGTCAAATCAGAACAGAAATCACAAACCATTTGGGGCCTGTGAAGTGTCCTCCAAACATAAGTATTTGCATATCGCTCTGATCTGAGCTCCAGATGACCTGCAGGACAGAAAGATCAGTGTAGTTCTCTTTGCCATGTCCCCCTAGAGCACGGAAGGTAGAGCACGGAAGGAAGCCTTACAGTGCTCTTGGATATGGAGGGTGGAGAGATAAATACAGTTCATTTTCTGAGGGCTTGCTGCCTCCTTGGGTCTATGCCAGGATGCTATGGAGACAGATTTTGGAATTTTAGTCAGCACCGGTTGCAATTCTGTAATCAGTCCCTGTTTTTTGCTTTTCATGGACAATGTGAACACAACCACGTTGTGGGGTTGCTGTGGTCTGGGTGTTTGTGTTCCCTCCCCAAATTTGTGTGTTGAAATTTTAACCCCCAAAGGTGATGGTATTAAGTAGGTGGAGCCATTAGGAGGTGTCATAAGGGTAGAGACATCGTGAATGAGGCTAGTGCTCCAAGAGTGATCCCGTCAAGCTCCTTTGCACCTTCCACACTAGTTGCAGATTCAAGAACACTGTGACCTGGAGGACCCTCACCCGACCAGTTTCGGTTGTTTATAAGCGATCCAGTCTGTGATTGTTGTTACAGCAGCCCAGAAGACTATAGCTAGCCCCCATGGCAAGGTTGTACACTTTCCATAATATAGAATAATATCCTACTATCATATGACAGAAAAGGGAAGCAATATATATCAAAAATCCGTTGTTTGTGATTGGAATATAAATGGCTTCTCTTGCTTAATAACATACTACCTATATTGCTCACATTGAATCTTTTTCATCAGATTTATGGTATTTTAAACTCTATATATATAGCATTGCGCTGAAACTTATTTTTACAACAGTCATAAATCTGAGGACTTCATATTTCTGAAAGCAGTTTGGTGATCAATTTAATATGTACAATGACCCCCTCTTGTTACTCTATTAAGGAAAAAGAAACAATTTCTCATAGAGAAATTTGTTGTGGAATTATTTCATGGAAATCTGAAGTCCTCTGATCCCTTTATTCATTATTGATAAAATAATTACTTAAGAAATTTTCAATTTAACAAATATTTACCGAGCGTGTGAAAATTAGTAACCTCGCTAAAATGGAGCCAGGAGGTTTCAGCAGGGGGCGCTCTCACGCTCTTACCACTTGTAGTCCATTGAGGCCCCAACAGGAAGAAATGGACTTGACCTTATCCGTATTTGACCTTGCTAGAGGAAGAGACACTTCCCTCAACCCCCATCCCACACCTCAACGGCTCAGCCAATGAAAAACCACCACAGTTTCAATTTCCAGTTTACTCCAAAGGACCTGTAGTTCCTAACAGCCTTCTGGCTTTCCCCTTTTCTCCTTTAAAAAACGTGCCTCTCCTTTGTTCCCTGGACTTGCCTATGGTTTTGCTGCACCTTTAATGTCCCTGATTGCAAATCCCTTTTATTACCAAATACGCCCATCTTTTTCTGGTAAAGTAACTGTCAGTTTTTATTTTTAAGGTTACTAACAAACATTACTGGTAGAAGTGCAAAATAGCACAAGTATTTGAAAAACAGTTGAGCAGTAGCATATAAAGATAAAAATATATATCTACCCCATGACCCCAAATTCCCCCAAGAGATATGAAAGTATCTTTTTACCCCCTCCCCCCAAAAAAGAAAATCCCTGTTCACAAGAAAAGACTTACACAAGGATATTTGTGCAGCTTTATTTAAAAATAAAGCTTATTTATTCCCGTTTATTCCAAACACTGGAATAATGTCCAGCAACAGATGACCGGATCAACAAATAGTATATCCACAGTATGTAATACTAATTAGCAACACAAATAAAACTACTAATACATGTAGCACATCAGTGTGACGCTTACTTTTATGTGTTAACTTGATTACCAGGCAGAATCCCCAGATATCTGGTCGAACCATACATTTGGGTGTGTCTGTGACGAAGTTTCTGGATGGATTAAGATTTGATTTGGTCGACTGAGGAAAGCAGATTGCTCTTAATAGATGTGGATGGGCTTCAGATGAAGACCTGAATACAACAAAAAAACAGAATTGTTGGTTGAATTTGCTATCTGCCTAACCACTTGAGCTGGGACATCAACCTCTGGCTCTCAAAGCTCCTGGTTCTCAGACTTCCATATCCAGGCTGGAATTTATACCATTAGCTCTCTGGCTCTCAAGCCTTTGAACATCGCTAGCTTTCCTGGATCTCTCCAGCTTATAGATAGCAGTTCTTGGGACTTTAAGCCTACATAATTCTGTGAGCCAATACCTTATTAAAAATCTCTTTCTATAGATACTATAAACTATACTGTACTAGACTACACAATACTATCTGTCTCTAGACACACTGTTTCTCAGGAGAACTCTGACTAATACAGTCACTGAATCTCAAAAACAGTATGCTGAACAAATGAAGCCTGACACAAGTATATCCTCTGTGTTTCCACTTACCTAACGTTTTAGAATAGATAAAATAATCTCTTGTAATAGAAGTCAGAGTAGCGGTGGCCAGGAGCAGGGGGGTGAGAAACTGACTGGAAAGGGACACTCATGGAACTTGTGGGGGTGTTGGAAATGTTCTATATTTTGATTGAATTCGCAGTTAGAGGTGTAACCTGCAGGACAGGTTAAAACTCACCGGTTTGAATACTTGAAATTGGAGCATTTGTCCTACTATAATAAATTATGTCTCGGTAAAGTTGATTTTTAACTGTATACAATGATTTTATCACATTAAATTGTCAACAGTGTTAACTTCTTCCCTCACAGTCTAACCAACATATCACTAACTTATCCATTAAAAGAGAGCCTTAAAAAAAAAAAAAAAAAAAAACCTCCAACTGTGAGTTCCTATGTATTTAATAATCTATTTAAAAGTCTGAGAATTTGAGGGGTGCCTGGGTGGCTCCCTCGGTTAAAGGTCCGACTCTTGATTTCAGCTCAGGTCATGATCTCAGGGTCGTGGAGTGCCCTGTGTCGGGCTCCACGTGGAGCTCAGAGTCTGCTTGTCCCTCTCCTTCTGCTCCTTCCCCCCACCCCCTCCTCTCTCTTTCTCTCTCTAAAATAAATAAAATAAAATATTTTTTAAAATACATTTTAAAAAATGTCTAAGAATTTGAAAGTCCACATGGAAACACTTTTTTTTTTTCTTTCCGTGAAGAAGGGTAAGCTAACAGCACCTGCTCTGATTTGTCAAACCAAAATTATCCTTACCATGTGGTCTTTCACATAACTTTGGGAACTCAACCAAGCCTTTATAACAGTGCATGAGCATATTCAAAGCCTGTTTCGGGGGGGAGGAGGGATTTATAAATATATATATATCTTCCCTACATATATACATATATATATATTTATATATATATATATATAGGTTCTACGTGTAAGTACCTGCTGTTCGGGTCTGCTTAGCTCCTGAAAGATTAAAATATCTGGTTCTTAAACTTTCTCAGCAGAATGTCATCCTTAATCATCCCGTCTCCCTTATGGCATCTGAAGCATAAAGTTCTCACTTCAGTACCTAGGGTGCTATGGGAGCCTCGGCTCTGGATAACAAGTAAAATGTGCGGATTGCCTCCTTGGTGCCAGGCGCTATACTCATAACTACTTTATGGACATTACCTGATTTATTTCTCAGAAGAACCTGAGATGTTCTCCCTGTCTGAGTGACTAGTGAAGAGCACACAGGTGACATAATTATGGTATACCTGGATCCCAGTCCGAGGGAATGGTGACAAGCATGTGCCTTAACTACAGAGTAGCCGCCCCTTCCTTGATGACACAGCATCTGCCAAACGCCTTTATGAATTCTGGCTTGGGAGACAACCAAGATGATCTTACTCTCCCCCTGATTGACTCATATTACCTGAATGAAGTTGTACAGAACATGGGATCTCAGGTCACTGGCTGAAACATCATTTCTGTGATTCTCTCCTCTGTTGCGTCCTCTGATTTGTGTGGTAGGCTAAGGCCAAGAGTCTCCCTTTTAACTGTATTTGTATTTATGTTTATGTTTTTGTTTTTAATAAACCATAGCAGAACATAAGATCAGTTGCATAATTTGCAGGGACCAGTGCAAAATAGACTGTTGGTATTGGTCAAGGCTGAGAAGGTCATTCTCCACTTCCCACAGGTCCATTGCCCAACCCATGGCAGAGTGACAGCATTCTAAGAGATTACCAATCTCTCATTGACAACAGAGGTCTGTTAAGTACCTGGATCATGAGTAAGCAAGAGTTCACTGCCTTGTTGCCCACTGAATGCATCATGGTGATGCCAAACCACGACACGACACCCACTGCCTTGCCCATCCCGCATTTCCATGGGGAATATGCCTGAACCCCAGTCTGCCCTGTGACTTCATGCCGGCCCCCGCTGGGGCAGGAGGTCATGGTGAAACATCATGTGATGTGATCTGGCCACCACCCTGAATGAAAGGTAGCAGTGGCCATGAGGTGGAGGTGGAGAGGCAGAGGTCTGGGCAAGGCCCAAGACACCATGCATAGAAACCAGAGTAGAAGCAGTGGCTCCAAGCCCTCAAAACATGCTCCCATCTGACTTCACTTGCAAAGCAAAAATGCAAAGATAAAATTATTAAGAATTTTAAGACAGCAACAACAGAGCATTCAACCCCACACTTGGGATCTTTCTGAGTGGGGAGGCTCTGTGTGATGTGAGCGCGTTGGTCGCTCACCCACGAAGCCACTGGCTGAATGTAGTGTATGTGTTGATTAGGAGCATGGATTTGGGAATAAGACTGTCTAGATTCAAGTCCCCAGTCCACTATTTAGTAGCTGTATGACTTCTGGCCAGTTCCTTAACCACACAGGGCCTTACTTTTCTTATCTATAAAGTAGTATTATTATAAAAAATTCAATGTATAAAATGCATTAAGCACGAAGTCTAGAGTACCTGGCACATAGTAAAAATTATGTAAGTGGTAGCTCTTTGCTGATTATTTATAAATATTCCCCACATAAATGTCCCAGAGCCCTTGTATGCATGTCTCTAAGCAAATCTCTTTTTACCACTAACTCACTGATGTGAACTACAGCAAGTCTGCTTCTCTCTCCAGTCATCGCCTGCTGCCTGTGTTCATTATTGAAAAGATGGTTTCAAAGCAATATTAAAAAACAATTTGTAAAAAGGAAAAACAAATCTTTAAGTGTACACCCGTACGTAATTATTTCAATGTTTGCATTTAAGATGCTAGGACTTGCCAGTATGCCTGTGTATTTTCACAAAGCTACAGTCGTACTGTATATATCATTTTATATTTTTTCACTTCACATTAAGTCGTAAGCATTTGTTCGTGATGCCACATTGTCATAATTATCATTGTAATGGTTGCATAATACCCTATTATGTTGATACATCATAATTTACTATAAATTATTCCCCTATTGATGGACATTTAAGTTGTTCCCTTTTTTTGGCAATTACAGCTAATGCTATAGTGATGAGCACTCAGCTCCAGCCTTGTGCTGAATTATTTTATAGAGATCTGTTTCCAGGAGGGGGATTGCTGGGGCAAAGGGGATATATACATGTAGGGTTTTTTCACATTCTGAGCCATTGATTTTCAAAAGGGTGATAGTAGTTATTAATATTGATACTAATACTACTAATAATGGCAATAAAGGCAACTTAATCTGCCCAGACTCTATCCTAAACTCGCAGTACATATTTTATCATTCCATTCTTTCTGTGGCCTTAGGTATTATAATCTACTTTACATCTGAGAGAACTGAGGCACCATTCGATAATTGGTCCTGGGTCACTTATTTAGTAAGTGGAAAACCTGGAAAAGGAACTAGTCTAGTGTAATAGCGAAGCCTGTTAGTTACACCATGCACTCCAGCACTCCCCTCACTCCCTGCTATTGATTATGGCCAAGATCTTATACGTTATCAAATAATTTCCCTGTGGACCCTCCATAGGACCCCCCCCCCAGCACCCACCCACAATGAATGTTTGCTCCTTTGAAATGCTTTCTCATTCTCTGTGTTATCAAAAAGTAATGCCATTAGTTTACCTTCCTCTGTTAGTTCAGCTTTCTTGTCTTCCGTTCTCCTCCCTCATCCATCATCCTTTAGTTTCTGTCTTTCATGCCTTCTCTTCTTTCCTCCTTTCTTTTTTTCTCTCCCCCCTTTACCACGTATTTGGACTGTGTCTTTTATGTGCTAAATTTTATAAGAAGCTGATAAGGAATTCCTTATTCTTTGTTTTACTCAGTTGTCATTGCATTTCCCCCTTCTAGCTCTTGAAGCAGTTGTACCAAATGTTAATACACATTTTCATCTACTTTGCATTTGGTTTTTTTTTGCACTTTTTTGGATTGCCATTAAAATTTAATTGGTAAGTTCATATTTTTCTTTAAGCTTCTATAAGCTTTTAGAGAAGGTTACAGAAGTCTTCACCAATTTGCATCCATCTTGGAACATTTTTTTTTTCCCCAAAAGAACGTTGTCTTCATATATGTCATATATTTTCATCATATATATTTTCATAATGTATGAGGGAATCAGTCTGGGTATACCCAGGCTTAATTTACACACCTTTTAAGAACAATCATTTGCGATAAAGCAAAGCATATTATATTCCACAGAGTTGATATATTATCTGAAGCATTTTCAGTGTGGAGTTGCTCTAGTCCTGTTGTTTTTTACATCATTTCTGTTGCAGGAAGGGAAGGTTCAGATGGTTGTAAGCAAACATTTACTTAGCCTCTTCTGTAACATAAATAACTATGAGAAAAAAAAAGAGAGAGAGAGATGGGGAATTAAGAAGTGAAAAAAAGAAACAAAGCACAGAGAGGGGTTTGAATGGGTTTTGATAAGTCCTGAGGTGGAGAAGTCCTCCCACACCCAGCACATTCTATTACAGGTGTTCCGAGTACCCCAGAGACAGTCTCTCAACATCTAACACATAATTCAGTAGTGAACTTTAGAACTAAGCCCAGCCGAGAAATAACTTTCTAGATTACAATGCCCATCTCTTGGGGCTCACAGGTCTCTCTATCTTCCTCATTCCTTCCCCCTTCTCACCTCTTTCACCCTTAAGCCCCTTTCAATCTATAGCAAAATGAAACATTCAAATACATTATTCAGTCTGGGAGAAAATGTCAGCTCTTTCTTTCCTCTCCCCATTTATTGTTTTCTCTGGTTTTCCTCCCAGTCCTGCTGCAGACCTAAGTCTCAGTGGTTTTTGCCTATGATATTTTGGAATAGAAAACTTGCAAGGAAATATTTCCCGAAGCACAAGGGAGTTGAGTGCTGAGAAGTAGAAAATCCGAGGTTTCTCATAGCGCCCTTTGGCTGTGGTTGGAATAGGGTGCCACAGAGTTAGGATGCAGACAAAAAAACAGATAAACCCAGTCAGCCTCTTCTAAGACCCAGGTCATCCTCAGGCCCCAGTGAATGCTAGGTCCAAATTATCTTTAAAAAAAAAAAAAAAAATCTTGAGAGTAGCCAAAACCCAAGAGACATTTGTAGAGCAGTGATAATGTCAATTCCCCTGGTTTTCTACCAAAACTGGGAGACAACTTCAAATTTGTTTGTTTTGGCCACGCTCAATGCCTCATTGTCTCTGTATTATCTACATCTCATGTTTCCATCACACAGTGGGGTCTCCACACACAGACTGTACTGGGTTATGTTTGGACACACAGAGGGTGGAGATAAACCTTTGCTGAATGAAGGGCCATGGGACGCAGTCGGGGAAGGAAAGTCTAAGCAAAATGACCATTGAAAATCTTTTCCTCCTCTTTTCAAAGGGGATCATGCCACCCAGCAAGTTTTCATATAACAAACAGACTGCTGAAGAGATACAATCGAGGAGCCTTTCAAATTAGGTTCACAAATGGGTTAGGAAGGCTAGGCTACTTCAGCATTGCTTGTAAAAGAACAAATAAGAAATAAGAGGATACTCTCAATCACTATCAGTGAAGAACTGAGTAGGTACACCCATTAAGTGGACTAAATGTTTCCAAAAAATGTGTTTGTGTCTGCAGACATCAAGAGAGACCCACATAATATTTTAAGGGGAAATAATTTTTCTGTCTACAATATATGGAATTAGCCAATGGTTCATACGCATTTGTGTATCTAGAAGAATGTGCTAGAGCAGCTAGCATGTGGATATTGTCTGTGTGGGTCAGACATTGGGCTGATAGGCATCATTACATTCAGTCCTCACAAACCATCCCAAGAGACAGGCTGTGACATCCAGTCCCAATTTCTCACTTGAGGAAAATGAGATTCAGACAGGTTGAGTCACTTACCCAAAGTCACACAGGTCAGAAGTGGTAGAGTTGGGACCCAAACCCAAGAAAAAGAAAGCCAGGGTGATGCCACTAGTGACCAGACACTGCTTCCTAACCATACTGTAAGCAGTGGCATCCCTGGGAGAGATCATTGAGGAGCATTTACTTTCTGTTTTATAGATTTCCATTTTATTTAGCTTATTTTTACTTTAAGCAAGTATGGTCTTTACCTTAAAATCATTTGTATTTTGAAAATGTAAAAAGCGAATGCAAAATGCCTTAGGGGTTATTATAAGCCATTATCATGGTGCCTGTGAGGGTTGGGGGTGTGTGTGTGTGACCAGATGAGTAAGAAAATGAAGGGGAAGGTTAAAGTGAAAGAGGGAGGAGGAGCAGGCAGAGGAGGAGAAGCTGAACATCCTCCTTCGCCTTCTTTGTAGCTCTGAGGCCCCAGGGAAACTTAAGAGAGCCCTAAAAATAAAACAGCAACATCAACAACACTGGTTTGCATTAGCAAACTACAACTATCATTTTCGTAGTATTTATTTTTGAATCCTACAGAATATCTTCTCTTCTCTTCCCTCTTTCCATGAGCCTTTTCCACCCCCACATGACATGCCCACCATGCCCTGTTCTGTACCGTCTGTGATGATGAATTGAATCCAAGGCTTTAAAAACTAGACTTCTAGTTATCTGCACAGTTCATCAGTTCAAAACTTTATTGTATGATAACTGGTTTCTGTTATTTTTTCATTGAACTGGGCAACGGTGTGTGTCACATAGGATAGGAATTAGCCTTGCCCTACAGCTTTGCCCAAGGAAAAGAAGGAAAGGAGGCAGTGCTAAGGTTCAGGCCAGGCAGGGAAAAGAGAACTCGTGCCCAGCATGCCTGTGACCTCGAGGGAGCTCTTCTGTGCAGTGAGTTGGTTGGCCCTGGGTGATTGCATTATCCGCCCATGGCTGTAAGATGCCAAGGTGAAGGCTCAAGTTAAAATGTACAGTTGGAACTCTGTCCGTGGGTTGTGCAGCTGAGAATAAGCCTGGCACCTCAGGAGACATAGATAAGTAAAGGCAATCTACTTATTCATCCATGAGCATATGACTTAACTAACCTGGCTTTCATGAATAAAATGGGTCTAATTTCCCACCTTTCCAAGGCTGTCAAGAATATCAAGTTGGATAATATATGTAACACTCCTATCGAATAGTACAAATCATTGTTCATTCCCCCCTTCTCCTTTCTTTCTGACTCCTATGCCTGCGTCTTGCCAATGCCTGCTTCCCCCACCCACAGAGCTTCCCAATTCTCTTTAGAAAAAAATGCCAATTTTCTCCTTAAATATCTGATTTAGAGCCCAGATTTCTGAAGCTTTTCTTATCTAACACCAAGCAACACTTGGGTAGATGGAATTACATAGCCTTCCCAAGACTCAGTTTCCCCACACACAAATTAAGACTGTTTGAGAGCATTATGTGAGTCTTTACAGATATTAAAATCTCTTAAATCCACGTATTTTTGTTTCTCTTTCTCTCTTCTTCCCTGTCTTCCTGCCCCTGTCTCTTCTCTGCATCACCGTCTGCTGGTGAATAGAATTCAAACCGTAAATCAGATTCAGGTGTTTACTTGCATTGGTCACAAACAGAAGATTTCATCGTGCAAGAATAGGTTCCCCTTTTTCTGATCAAATTAGTCAGTTCTGTGTCTGCCTCCTCCCTCCCTCTGGCTTTTCCTCTATTTTTAGATAGACAGTCTGAAAAGTCTTAATATATCAATGACATTTATAACACATGTTAATATCTAAAGCGTCAATGCTCTATTTGTAGAAATGACTGCTGATGTGATGAGATGCTTTTATTATATCAGTGACTTTTATGATAAATAGGATGAAACCGTGCACTCTTTTGGGAAATTAAATAATAATAATAAACTATTTTCTGCCCCGGTTTGTCCAACCATTAGCTTCAAGTACTAGGTTTTATTTTTTTGATGCACTTTTTATAAATTGCTCTTTACAACTTCAGGGTGAATATCTGTCTCCTGGAATAGATGACAGCGGGTTCTTCTGGGAGAATGCATTAGGGAGGTAAGTGCAGACACCTGGGGATCCATTTTATAATCTTTGTAGCTTCTCAGGCTCCCTAATGGGGCCCAGCACCTCAGAACTCTGGGGGTGGCCAGTAGTGTGGTCTTTATATAAAATGTACAACCCCCATCTCTGCCTCAGCACATTTTCCCTATCATTAAAGTGCATTTCACAATTATATGAGTTGGAAGTTAAGAGCATCTCTTTTGGGAGCACACAGACATGGGCCGGAGTCACCGCTGTGTCCCTCACCAACCGTGTGATTTGGATAAACCATTCAACCTGTCTGGGTTTCATTTATAGCTTCATCTGTAAAAAGTGGAAAGTCAGTGCAGCTACTCCAAAGAGAGGGAGTGAGGTTACAGCAAAATGGTATATGTAACATATTTACCACATATGCAAGGTTCAAGAGTAGTAGCTCTTGTTAGTTTTTGTTGTAATTATTTTTACCACTGCCTCCTTTGTGAAGAATATCCTTCACGCTCGGCAACTCCATGCAGACCTGCTACTCATCTCAACTTCCACTGAACTTTAGTCAAACATCGGTGGTCACTTTCTGACTGTCCAAATTTATCCTGACCCTTCCCAGACCAGCACCCCAACATGCATGTAAATAATCCACATTCCAAACATTTCACCTTCATTCTCCAAACACGCCAGGATTTTGTGGGCCATCATGATTTGCCTTACTAGACCCTCTCCCTGTCTGTCTTCCTTTCTCACCTTAGCTCACTCTTTAAACTCAGCTTGGATTTCACCTCCTAGGAAGTTCTTGCTTGTCTGGTCAGAGGCTAGTCTACCTCTGTGATCCTGTAGAGTCCTCTATGAGCTCCAGCATAGCTTTTGCCAGAATTATCAGTACAATTGACCATGTCATCTCCCACACCATGAGTTCATGGAGGACAGATCTTCTGATTCTTTTGCCTTTGTATCCCCAAGTCCTAGCGCAGACACCACGATAAATATGTATGGATCAACTGATTTCTGATTCTTCCTGATAGATTGCCAATTCTTTAGTTTGTGGAGTATTAATTGTTTTTTTGCTGGCTGCCATTGTTTTTAGCACAAGTCTTTATCTACTCAACAAACACTCTTGAGCATCTATACTCAGCTTGGACCTAACATAGAAGATGAGGTGTGGTGATACATAATGTAGAAGAAGCAATACTTCAGATCCTTCTGTCCATGCCAACTGTGTCTGGGGCACTCAGCAAGGCAGAAAGTGATCTGAGTGGCAGAAGCAGAGACCAGATTTCCTAGGAGACAAGATTACCATCCCTTAAATGCAAGATCCCATAGTTCTTATACTTAGACAAAGAGTAAGAGGGCCATGAAGGACAAGCAAGTCTCTTCACTTGCTCTTTTCCTCCTGTTCCCTGTGTGGAATCTATAAACTGAGCCACATGCTGCTTCTCAGATGTGGCAATGCCATGACTCATCCCTCATTTGATTCCCTTCAAGCAGCTACAGGAAACTGTATTTCAAGATTTACATTGGTAGGGATAGTGAGCAGTAGAAGAAGTAAAAGTCTCCATTTAGACCTGAAACCATAGTCTTGTGCATTCCCCCATTCTTTACCTAGAATTACTGCACTGCAGCATCAGGTGTGGGGACACATATTAATAATTTAGTCCTGTCCTTTTACCATGATTGGTTTATCTCGGAACTCCCTGAGACCCCATGGAAGTGGAGGTTATTAACACGAGAGAAGTATTACATTCCTAGATTTCTGATCCTAACACCACATGATAGCATGAAAATTTTAACCTGGGCTTAGAAGAAATAAATCCAAGCTCTTGCCTCTTTCAGTTGCCAGTGAAGACAGCCTTAAACACAAATACTGATACCACAGTGAGCAAAGTATGTAGAGTGATAAGAAGTATCAGTGCATACTCAACCAGCATTATTACATGATTGATCTTAAGGAATAAGTCTTTCTCTCCCAGGCTATTGCTTTTATGGGCTGCACTAGTATGTCCTATGTTTGGGGTCCTACAGGATATCAGCAATTTGTCCTATGGCCTTTAGAAAAGTTCACGTACTTTCTAAAGGAGAAGTTTTTCCAAACTGGCTCTCAATCTCCACTTCCCCCATCCCTCCAAATTTCAGCAAGTTCATAAATTCATACTGGATGTTACTCATCCCATCAAATGTCTTAACTCTGGAAGCTATAGCAAATAAACTGATACAAAGGAAATGTGAAATGATTATGATATAGTCTAGCATCAGGTGCATTTGGTAGAGCTGACTCATACTGAATTAGTGGCTATTGCCATACTAGTGATCTAATAACAAACCGCCCGAAATCCCAGTGGCTGATAGTAGCAAACCTCCCGTTTCTCACTCAGGAGACTGTGGGTGGGCTAGGAGAGCTCTCCTTCAGTCTGCAGATCCAATGGGTATGTTTCAAGGATTCAGCTTTGGTTTTGGTCTGCTTCATGTGTCTCCACCCTCTCTTTGAATCAGCATCCACCGAGGTATATTTTTACTACGGAAAATCATAGGTGTGCAAGTGAACAAGTTGAGCTGTGCAAGCATACCTTTACCTCTGCTCTCATATGTCTGTTAGCATTCTGTTGCCCAACGCACATCACATGACCAGACCCACCAGGGTCAGGGTAAAGATGATGAGCACGGTAGGAGGGTGCTGCAAAGTTGCATGACAAGGCGTGTGGAAGAGAGGAACAGGGAGTGAAGAATTGGGACCAGATATTCATGCCAGCACCCATGTATATTCTGCCATTCATGCCCCATACCCATGGGGCATGTATCATTTCTCCATCAGAACAACCTCTCCTTAGTATTCTCAATGTGCCAGTTGATAGAAATCACCATTCCTGATGCTGCTCATTGTTCTTGCAAATAGGAAACTTCTTTCCATTTGTGTCTGTTTGAACAAATCATTTCCTCTCTCTGGGTCTCACTTTTCTTATTTGTAAAATGAAGGAACTGGATTAGATGTTTTCTAACATTTCTTCAGCAATGACATTCTGTGCTTTGAGGACTTTAATTCTTCAGGAGGCAATATGATACAATAATCAAAGGTGTGGGCTCCTAAGTCAGACTATCTGGGTTCATAACTGGGCATTAAAACTTTGTGTATTTACTCTTTATGGCCCATAGTGTCCCCATCTCTAAAATGGGAACAATAATAGTACCTATTCATAAAATGGTTATGAGTATTCAGTAAAGTAATGCACAGAGAGTACTTAGATCAGTGCTAGCATATAGCTAGCTAGCACTTAACACGGTCCCCTATTATTTTAAGGTTTGAATGATCCACTGCTGGTTGGTCCTTTTTCATGTTTCTCTTCTCGTTCTGTCTCTCAGATCTGTCTATCCGTCTGTCTGTCTGTTTACCTGTCATCTCTGTTCAAATCCCTGTGAACTTGTATGTTTTGTTGATCACAGAGGAGCCTTTCAGATGAGAAAGAAATGGTGACTGATAAAAAGAAGACATCAGAACAGAAATAGAAACGTTCAGCTCATCATCCATCCATCCATCCATTGATTCATTTAAAAAATATTTCTTTACAGATTTTGGATACTAGCCCTTTATCTGATATGTCATTTGCAAATATCTTCTCCCATTTTGTCAGTTGTCTTTTGGTTTTGTTAACTGTTTCCTTTGTTGTGCAAAAGCTTTTGATCTTGATGAAGTCCCAGTAGTTCATTTTTGCCCTTGCTTCCCTTGCCTTTGGCGATGTTCCTAGGAAGAAGTTGCTGTGGCTGAGGTCAAAGAGGTTGCTGCCTGTGTTCTCCTCAAGGATTTTGATGGATTCCTTTCTCACATTGAGGTCCTTCATCCATTTTGAGTCTATTTTCATGTCTGGTATAAGGAAATGGTCCAGTTTCATTTTTCTGCATGTGGCTGTCCAATTTTCCCAACACCATTTGTTGAAGAGACTGTCTTTTTTCCATTGGACATTCTTTCCTGCTTTGTCGAAGATTAGTAAACAAGAGTTGAGGGTCTATTTCTGGGCTCTCTATTCTGTTCCATTGACCTATGTGTCTGTTTTTGTGCCAGTACCTTACTGTCTTGATGATGACAGCTTTGTAATAGAGCTTAAAGTCTGGAATTGTGATGCCACCAGCTTTGGCTTTCTTTTTTAACATTTCTATGGCTATTTGAGGTCTTTTCTGGTTCCATATAAATTTTAGGATTATTTGTTCCATTTCTTTGAAAAAAATGGATGGGATTTTGGTAGGGATTGCATTAAATGTGTAGATTGCTCTAGGTAGCATAGACATTTCACAATATTTGTTCTTCCAATCTATGAGGTAGTGATCCGAAGGGGCACATGCACCTGAATGTTTATAGCAACAATGGCCACAATAGCCAAACTATGGAAAGAACCTAGATGTCCATTAACAGATGAATGGATAAAGATGTGATATATATATATATAATGGAATACTATGCAGCTATCAAAAGAAATGAAATCTTGCCATTTGCGACAAAATGGATGGAACTAGAGGGTATTATGCTTGGCGAAATAAGTCAATCAGAGAAAGACAACTATCATCTGATCTCCCTGATATGAGGAAGTTGAGATGCAACATGAGGGGTTTGGGGGGTAGGAAAAGAATATATGAAACAAGTTGGGATCGGGAGGGAGACAAAACATAAGAGACTCTTAATGTCACAAAACAAACTGAGAGTTGCTGGGGGGAGGGGGGGAGGGAGAGGGTGGTGGGGTTGTGGACATTGGGGGAGGTATGTGCTATGGTGAGTGCTGTGAAGTGTGTAAACCTGGTGATTCACAGACTTGTACTCCTGGGGCTAATAATACATTATATGTTAATAAAAAAAAATATTTCTTGCCTACCTACCTACTGAAATCATGATCCAAACTACAATCAAAAGACCCCAAAATATAACGGCTTCAACAAATTGAAGTTGTATTTTTCCTCATGTGTCCATGTAGAATCAAGCTGTCCAAAACTTACAGGGAAACTTTGCTAGCCTCAAAATGTGTCTTTCACTTCCAGGTCTAATGCAGCTCTCCGACTGTCACCCCCTTTCCAGGCCTTGGAGAAGGGGGAAGGGGGAGTGTTGTCAACAGCCATTCCTTTTATGTAGCATACATTATTTCTCCTCACATACTGATGCTAGAATTTAATCCCTTGGCCATAACAGGCTACCAGGGTAGCGATGATATGTAGTCTACAGTTCAGTGGCCACAGGTTGTGGGAAAATTTAGGATGTCTCTAATTGAATAGGAGAGAATAGATATTGGCAAACAATTAGTAATCTCTGCCTAAGGAACTGTACCAGACAGGCAACACTGTAAAAGATGGACATGTCCCTACCCTCATGAATTCTTATGGTCCGGTTGGGGGGCATACAGTTAATCTGGCTGTGTGCAGGAGTTAACGAAGAAGAAAGGTCAATAATAAGACCTGACAAATGGGTGAGGGAAACCAAGGAAAAGGTGTGGGGGAGGGGAGCAGAAGGCATTGCCAACACAGGGAGCCGCTCGAATGTCTGGAAAGAATAAATAATACGATACATTTCAGCAACGGAAAGATGTTCAGAAGGAAGGGGTGAGGACAGCAGAGAAGGTGAGGCTAGAAAGGCAAACAAGGACAGCAGGACACAGGGGTTTATTCTATATTAAAATGTTTGGTTTTTATCCTGTGGTTGATGGTCAATGGCACAGTATTTTAAAGGAGGAAATAAGAGAAATCACAGGGGCTCTCACAAAACCGAGGAAAAGAATTGGATGACCCATAAAGTTGCATTGTCAGGGAATGCACTTTAAAAATACATGCATTGTTCAGAGGGTGGAAGTGAGGAGGGAAAGAGAATGGGAGCAGAGGAAGGGTAAGCAGAATACACGAAGAAGGTGTGATGGTTTAAATTTAGCTACTTGTAGGGGGTTTGCCAGAGGCCCAGAACCCAGTGCTTGGGAGCCCCAGGGCAGGCGGCCTCACCTCACATCCCGTGTGCTGCTGCTTCGCCAACCTCTTGGTCTTCAAAGATTCAAGCAGGGGGGAAGGGGGGAGGGGGAAGACGCTAGCTGAACTTTCCTGCCTTCCCACTGCCCCTGGCCATTTGAAAAGCGACGTAAAAGAGGCTGAGGGAGGAGTTGAGACAGATGCACCAATCCAGGTTTCTTGTGCGGCCAAAGGGAAACTAGGGGCTGGGGTGGGGCAGAGGTATCATTATGCTGCCTCCATGTTGTCTTTAGAAGAATCCCCCAAGGATTTGAGATTGAAGTGCAAATGTCAGCACGCAGGCTAGCCCATCCTCCAAGCAGAGTGAGTTTACAGCAGCCCTTCCCCTAAAGTCGCAAGCAGAGCCCCTCTTAACATCACCATGATTCTGGCTTTTTTGCATCTTCAGCTGGGTTTGGGGGACACTTTGTTCATCCCTGCACAAATCCCCTAAGGGATGCACACATCCCTCTCTTTCACTACCTTTTCACTACTACACAAGAAAGAAAAAGATTGTTTAGAGACACCCATATGTGCACGTGTGTGTGTGTGTGTGTGTGTGTGTGTGTGTGTACCGGCCCTTCCTTAGCAAAAGCTAGACTTTTTTTCCCCCTCCTTTTTCTCTTCCTGCGGCCCTAGAGAATTAAGAGCCTCTTGGCTGGTCTCTGGGAGGACATGTCAGCCAGCAACATCTCAGTTCAGCAAGCAACATCTCAGTTCCTCTAAGGGGTTTAAAAATATTTTACTTGCCTGGGGCCTGTTGGCCAGAATTTGGTTTGGGGCCTTGGGAGTGTGGCAAAGGAAGCTCAGAAAACTACTCAGGAAGCTCAGAAAACGACTCTGAACTGGGAATCTTGAGCCCTAAGTAAGAGTCACCAGGAGTGACCTTTAGAGGTCATGGCTTGGACTGAAGGACTGTTGAGGTGTTAAAGCACAGACTCTTTATGAATTTATTTTGATTTCTCTATTTTGATTTTTGATTTTTCAAAAATTTTAACCAGCGTAGTTATCCATAGAGTATTATTAGTTTCAGGAATACAATGTAGTGATTCAGCACTTCCATAAATTGCCTGGTGCTCATCAGGACAAGAAAGCCCAGACCCTTTAACTCGGCAATTCATTTCTGAGAGCTTCTCCTGTAAAGCAGAACTTCAAAGGTATACAAAATCACGAGCAGGACAGTCGTGACATCATATTTACAATTTTATTTATTTATTTACTTATGTACTTCTTTATTTTTAAAGATCTTATTTATTTATTTCAGAGACAGTGTGAGAGTGAGAGCAGGTGCCTGTGAGCAGGGGAGCGTCAGAGGGGGAGAGAGAGGGACAGGAAGCCTGAGGACCCTGAGATCATGACCTGAGCAGAAATCAAGAGTTAGAGGCTTAACCAACTGAGACACCCAGGTGCCCCATATTTACAATTAAAAAAAAAAAAAATGACAAAGAACAAAATGAAGAGGAGCAAATTTTGCCATCCCAAGATAGGACTTTTGGGCATGGAAATGATTGTAAGCTGTTTAATTTTAAGGAACAGCAGACTCAGGTGAAGCTGTAAACGTGAAATAGAAGTTAAACCGTTCCTTAAGAGGCATTGACATTAAGGAGGGAAATCTCTGCTTGTGAGGGTGTCTCCCTCACTGTACCAGAAGGTGGGGGATGATAATCTGTGGAAACCCTCTTCAGTGGAGAAGCCAGGGTCTTAAACCTGTATCACCACCTTACCCTCATTGACTGTGCTTTTCCTGGTGGCCTCCCCTCCCTGGCTTCCCAACAGCTTCTTTTGTCTTTCGCTGAAGGTAGTGTGTAAGGCAGTGACTTCAGCCCAATCGCAGGCTTCGTTTCCCGGGGTCACTTCCATATATACAGAAGGTATACGTGTGCCCGAACTTTTGTTTGGTTGTCTTCAGTTCATCTGTTCTGTATCAATTTAACGATTAGACCAGGCAGAGAACCTAGAAGGGAAGAAGGGAGAGCTTTTCGGAGAAACCAAATTGTCAATTTTGTATTGACAAAATTGTACGGAATGGGTTTTATTCATTATAATGCATCCTCTCTCTCCCACAGAAACCCACACATATGCACAAGCAGAGGGGGAAAAAAAAGATTAAACTGATAAACAGCAAGAAATGTCGGGTTAGGAATGTGGTAACTACTGAGGAAATATTTCTGAAAGGGTAATAAAACACCTACAATTATATTAGTTTAGTCCACACATCTGTATTGAACACCTATTGAATGATAGGATTTGTGCTAGAGCCTGGCAATGCATGGCTCAGTAAATACAGACCTGGACCTTGCCTTTAAGGAATTTATGGTCTGGCCTAGGTAAGATCTGTTGTATTTGAATTACGGTATTGAACACGATTTAAATCTTCCTTTTTGCTTTTTTCTGGGAAAATGAAAAAAATATCTTTTTAATTTTTGTAATTGAAAAATGTCAATAAGTAACTTTGCATTTGTACAACACTTTCATAATCACTATTAATTTGCTACTCACAGCTACTGATGCAGAAGGAGAGACGAGGGGGAGAAGAGAGAAGGCAGGACGGACACGTGCCAGTGGCAGGAATCTGGTATGGGCCACTTTACCGCATTTGGTCTTCAGGACACCTCGGAGAGCCCTGGATTAATCATTAATCCTGTTTTGCAGTTAAGGAACCTCTCAGATCACGAGGTTGATGTTCAGCCCAATGTTAGAACTGAGGCAAGTTTAGCAGTTCACACTGAGGGGAAGCAGAATATCCCATTCCAGAACGTGCCACTTTGGTATTTTGATTATTTTGAATGAAAGTTCCTAAAGAAACAGTCTGTGTGAGGACACTCGGATCACCTTTGTCCCCCTGAAAGTAGGAAATAATTCTTCCATGTGAAAGGTGCCCTCCTGCACCAGGCAGGGAGAAGGCATCCTCCCCAGCAGACACAGAGTTAAGGGCTGAGAAGGCTGTGTAAAGAAACCCTGTTACTTCTTCCTAATTCACTCCCCCCAAGCCCAAACTCCTTTGTCTTGCCAATTCTTCACAAATTCATTGTTTCCTGGTCTAAAAGGTATGAAAGCTGCCTGCTTTGGTCGTTTCTTTGAGTCTCATATTTTTGTGGGCTCCTACATGTATGAAATTAAATGTTTTTCTCCTCTTAATCTGTTTTATGTCAATTTAATTATTAGGCCAGCTAAAGAACCTAGAAGGGAAGAAAGGAAAAGTTTTCCTCCCCTTCAACACCTCCATCAATCCATGAAATTGAGCAAGCACAAGTGGCTTAGGGAACTCCCAACTGGATAGCCTACCACTCTTTGGAATTCAAACACAAAACCAGCCTCTGGATCAGTTTCCTCTTCTAATTTTCTACCCCCTGCCAGTGGCTTTAGCTCCTCTGGTACAGTTTACATATCTGTAAAATAAGAACAGCAATAATTTTCTGAAAAGGTTAGTGTAAGAATTAAATTAGATAATACTTTAAAGCTCTCAAAATAAGGCCAGATATATAGTAAGTTCTTAATAAATGTACTCTATCTATCTATCTATCTATCTATCTACTTACATCATTATCATTAGTATTCATTACAGGTTAGTAATTAATCATTAGTATTAATTACAGGTTTTGGCCCCAGTATCTCCTAGACAAAGCCACACAATCACCATAGGCACTTCCATTTTCCTCAGTGCCTTGCTCACCCTCTCATCAGGCACCCAGTCATGTGAATTCTGGCCTTCATTGTATCTCTCGTCTTGATAGCCTGCTCTTCGATAACTCGGGGAAAAAATTACAGTAGGGATTTTATCGATATGGCAGCTATCTCTCAGGGCTTAACCTGAAGGATCAATGCTTATGAGGCCCAGGAGGACAAGATGGCCCTCAGAGGGGCAAGATAAAAAATGGAAGGCTGATTAACAGGCAAGATAAGTGATCACTTCGACACCTAAAGATGCCCCACTTCCCCTGGTTTAACAGGTTAAGGGAGAAAAGAGGATTCTCTATCTACAAAGGTCTTTTCACAATCTAAACCAACCTCTGTTCTGCTAGCTTAGCCGGCTTAAGAGAGAGCAATCAAGCTACTTACCCTAGACCTGTGGATGCAGGAGCCATGTTGAACGTGTCTTAAAAGAGGTGGTAAAACAAGGACACCATTAAAAGCAGAAAAAAATTGTTTTAATTACTGGCTGTGTGATTTTGGAATATGTAACTTCACCTCTTTGAGACTTGCTTCCCTCCTTGGTAGTTAAAGATTATAATATGTATTTCATGGGGCTTTTATGAAGATTGAATATATGTAATCGATCTGGCACATGGGAGGGAATCAATAAATGGTGGCTATTATCATTACCATCATGGTGATAAAATGAGTAAGACACAACTCTTTTATTATGGTAGGAAAGTGAGAAGCAAGTGAACAATAATTGAATAATACTTAATGAATGGCAATTACATGTCATATGGTGCGAGTGTATGTATACAATCATACATACACATATAATCGATGCTTATTGTTAATAATTAAGAGTTGTTAAAAGATAATGGTTGTTAATCGGCAGTGGTTGTGCATAGTGTCTTAGCTTTGACAATAGTATCCCATATTAGGATGATAAAAATTCTGGACTCAAAGCTCGGGGGAGCTTCCTGGTTGGTACACACGCATCAGTGTTCTGGAAGGGTGATGTGCTCTGATTCCACAGAGAGAGGGCATGAAAGCCCTGTATTTCAGACTCTTCCAGACCTCACCCTATGTGTCTTCATTTGGCTATTCCTGAGTTGTAGTCATTATAATGAAACTGTAATTATAAGTATAGCACTTTCTTAAGTTCTGTGCCTTATTCTAGCAAATTGTTGAACTTGTTATGGGAACCCTTGAATTTGTAGCCAGTTAGCCAGAAAAGTGAGTAGCCTAGGGATGTTACCCGAAGCGAAGGCAGTATGTGGATTCATGTGGCAGTGGGTGTGTGTGTGTGGGGGGGGGTCCTCTCTACTAAATCTAGAGGGTTAGTGCCAGAATTAAATTGTAGCACACCAGTTAGTGTTGGAACAGTTAGGGTTGAAACAGAAGAACTGATCTCAGAATTGTAATCCACCATTTACAGGCTAAAGAAAAAAATTACATGATCATATCTATCAACACATTTAAAAATTCAGAAAATTCAACATTCATCATGATAAAAACTCTTATAAAATGGGAGTGAAGAACTTCCTCAGCTTCTTAAGAAGTATTCATTAAAAAAAAATAGCTAACATTATACTTAATAGTAAAAGACTGAATATTTTTGTCCAAAGATTGGTAATGTGGCAAAGATATCTATTCTCACCACGTTGATTCAACACAGCACTGGAGTTCTAGCCATTGCAATAAAGCAAGAAAATGAAATAAAAAGGCACACAACTCAGAAAAGAATAAATAAAACTTTCACTATTGAAGATGACATGATTGTCTACATAGAAAATCCCAAGGAATGTGAAAAGAAGAAGAGGAGGAAGAGGAGGAAGAAGAAGACCCTAGAACTAATGAGTGAGTTCAACAAGTTGTCACAGAATATAAGATAAATGTAAAAAAATAAATTGTATTTCTTTATACTAACAATGAACCTATGACACCAAAATTAATAATAGAATACCATTTCTAATTACTGAGAAAAGAGGCATAAGCATAATAAAACATGGATAGGACTTGTTTGCTGAATACTACACAATATAGAAGGAAGTCAAAGAAGATCTAAGTAAGTGGAGAGACATATCACTTTCATGAATTGGAAGACTCAACCTAATAAAGATGCCATTTCTCATCAATTGGTATATAGTTTTAACTCAATTTCCATAAAAATTCCCCCAAGTTATGCTGTAGATATATAAGATTATTCTAAAATTCTGAAAAGGAAGAATAAAATGGTAGGTATCAGTCTACCTGATCCTCAGACTAACTGTAATAAGCTACATCAATTAAGATGCTGTGGTATTGGCACAGAGATAGATACATAGATCAATGGAACAGAATAGAGGACCCAGAAGAAGAGGGATGTGACCTGATGATTTTTGGCAAAGTTGTTATTTTAAGCCACTAGGTTTGTTGTAATTTGTTATGCCAGAAATTAAAAATTAATACAGGGTCCTCACTAATTATTAAAAATACATAAATGAGTCCTGAGGCCAAAAATTTGAGGGCCAGTCTCCTGTGATCCTGGGAAAATATTTTCAATTTTACGAGCCCCCATTTCTACATCTGTAAAGTAAAGATAACAATTTTCCCCACATAATAGGGCTTTCTGGGTCTCAAATGAGATCATTAATTTAAAGTAGATAGCAAAATCCTTGGCATTTGGTTAGTGCTAATATGTGTTAGCTATTATTATTGACAGAACTATAGTCGGGTAGATCAGAGTCACAGAGGAAAAAGGAAGGTAAAGAAAAGTACTAAAAATGAATAAACACAGTAAATAAAAGTCCTAAAAGTATCTTTTTCTTTAATGAACCAGATTTGACTGCAATAAAAATCAACTCAGTTAGGTGACCCTTCTTTTGGATCACTTTTTATTGTTGTGAAAATATTGATCTCTTGAAGCAGCTTCCCCTCAAAGTTTATAAAATACCATAATTCTTAAAAACAACGACAGCAAATCTCATACTAAAATTCTTACGGATTTGAGGTACAATGGCTGAACTTACATTTTTAATTTTATTTCATTTCTGCATATCTTGGTCAATTGCTTTTGTAAGAGAGGGCTGGCATTTCCACAAATTATCTTGGCGCTTAAGAGCACATTTTTTTCCGAGCCTAATTTACTGCCATGCCTTAGGAAGGATGAACACGAAAATGTCTCCTTTCTTCACATCACTGGGGAGATCAGCTGTCATAGTCTGTAGGAGCGGGGATGAGCACCTTCTTCTACAGAGACCAAACTGTACCTCACAACCCCAAAAGCAAAAGCACTAACAAGAAACAATTAAATCTTTAGCCTTCCATTACACCTTTCAGTCTCAAATCCAAGCTTCACAGAGGATTGCTGTGCGTCATTCACATGTCCAACCATTAAATATATATTGAAGGGGTGCCTGGGTGGCTCAGTGGGTTAAAGCCTCTGCCTTCGGCTCAGGTCATGGTCTCAGGGTCCTGGGATCAAGCCGCGCATCGGGCTCTCTGCTCAGCAGGAAGCCTGCTTCTTCCTCTCTCTCTGCCTGCCTCTCTGCCTACTTGTGATCTCTGTCTGTCAAATAAATAAATAAAATATTTAATATATATATATATATATACATATATATATATATATATATATATATTGAACAGGTACCATGCATAAGATACTTTTCAAGTCCCTGGGAATATGCTTCTTGCTTGTATAGGTCTACAGTTGAATGTTCAATACAGTCCAATCCTTATGACCGCACCAGAAACTCAGCTGAATATTCCATATAGCACTTTGTACCACCGACATCCTAAGAGCCTAATGCCCTGATCTACGTCTGCCATAGTCAGTGCTCAGAACACATTTGAGTGCATGGATAAGGGAATCATTAGCCAAACAGTCTCACTTCTATTGGTCTGGAACTTTACTGTCCAATATGATGGTCACACGTGGTGGTGAAGTACTTGAAACGTGACTAATTCAGAGTGAAACATGCTGTAAGTAGAAAATGCACATCGAATTCCAATGACCTGGTCAAAAAATTTTGTAAAAAATTGCATTAATAATTCTTGTGTTGATTCTATGTTGAAATGATAATATTTTGAATATATTAGATTAAAATACTAAATACTTTAAAAGTTAATTCTGCTTTTTCCCACCTTTTAAAGCATGGCTAGCAAAAAATGTAAAACTTCATATGCAGATCACTTTTGTGGCTCTCATTCTATCTCCATTGGACAACACTGGTCTACAATGATAGCCATGAAAAACAAATTGCAAGAAATACAGAGATGTGGATAGGTTAATTAATACCAGGGCCCAGGAGAAGAAGGAAGCACTTGGAATAATAAATTCAGATTCTGTCTCCAGGCAGCTCAGGAGAGAGATCATTCCAAATTAAAAGAGGTGGCACCCATATGTCCAGCGAGGTGTTTAGTAGGAGCTAGGTGCCACATCCACACTGAAGTTTTGGGAAGAAGTAGACGAGGAGCAAGTCTGCCACAACCTCATTCCAGACCCCTCGGAAACCACATCCCTCCCCTTGATGTGTGACCCAAATGCTATCAGGATGTTGGGCAGCGATTAATGGTGACAGGTTTACGAGCACAGTGGTGCATAGGGATACAGACAAGGAGCTCCCCAGCCGCTCAGGAGGGACTTTTAAAGGCCATTAAATCAATGCTGTGATATTTTATGTTTCACTCCTACCGTCCTGGCTTCAGAAGGGCCAATTCAGAGAGGGATCTGCGTATGCATGCATGAAGCTTCTCTAGAATTGCAGTGAAGAGCTTTGATAGCAGGCTGGTTCTGCTTTGCTTTGGAAAATAGCCCAGGTGAGGAGCCTTGTCTTACGTGGTTTTTCCCAGTGGGGAGAGGCTGCTTTTTGTTCGGGGTTCCTGATCTTTTTTTTTTTTTTTTTCCTTTGGATACTTCAAGTATGTGGATGTCAAGAAAGCCAAGGATGGCTTTGGTTGGTATGATTCCAAGACTTTTCCTGACCATTGTTTTTGAGCCATAGTGAGAAACAAAATTTCCCATGGTAGAAACAGCTGACAGTACAGATGCTCGCTTCTGTCTCCGGTCTGGGGCTCTGGAATTCTGATGCTGATGGTCTAAGTAATTCACAGTGATTTGGGGTATTTGCCTGATAGGATAGATGAGGAAATTGAGGTCCCCATAAGGAAAAGAGCTTGTTGGAATCTCCATTGAACTCTAACTTCTGGGGATGTCAACATCATGTTCTTAATGGCTCACTGAGACAAACCATGGCTGAGCTTTGGCAAAATTGTTAAACTAAATATTTTGGGGTGGTCGGTGGGTAGCACTTTATAATCATCAGCGCATTCCTTGACTTGGAGGCTGATCCCACTCTTGTCCTATGCTCAATTGTCTGCCAGAATAGAAGTTCCTTCTATAATCTCCCATCCCTCAAAACATGTGAAATGGAATGTTAAATGGTGCTTCCAGGAGACTGAGTTCAGGAGTAAAGTTAGATTCGGAAACTAGGTTTTTGTTTCTTCATATGTACTTTTTGTTTACTTACAGCAGGACTTATCAGAGCCTTTAATATATTCATGCCATACAATTTAACTGCAGAAATCTCACAAAACTCTAGGTGGGGAAACAGTAAGATCTCTAGACTATTAAATGTTACAGTCTTTTAATATTAGTTCTGTGACCACTGTCATGTGAGGGAAGGGTCATAGTAATGACTTAACCCCAGTTAATGGTTGAGGGAAATTAAGGTACAAGGGGTTAAGTCAGTTACCCAGAAACACAGAACTAATAAATGAGAAAGCCTTTTCTCAGACTCAGATCTTCAGCCACAATATCTAGGACTTTTTCCCATTATTCTTTGTGTTGGTTTAATGGGAAATTAAGGAGTCTTATTCAGGAAACAATTTCTATTTTGTACTTTTCTTGTACTTCTCTCCAAATTACTTTGCACTTTTTTTTTCTCCTAAAACCAAGTAGAAGCCTGCAAACAAAAACATGCCAGTTTCCATACCTCAGATGTGACATCTGTGAATGAATTGGTTTGCCACCAACCTGCTCTCAATCCTTCACCACTAACTGTGGATCCCATGCTTTCTTGATTGCTAATTAGTATTTAACATAAAAACAAAACCACACACATGCACACCACACAAACACACACACATATTTGCATGCATGTGTGTGTGTGCACGCGCGCACACACACACACACACACACACACACACTCTAACAAAAAAAGCAGAACATGGAAAGTGCATGATGACTTTAATTCTCACATGACTTCCAAGGATGGAATAAATTCAGGAATGAAGGGGCCCTTCTCAGTGACCAACCCAAGCCCCAGTCCTTTCCATTCCTGTGAGATTGGCAGGCTCCCCGCCTTCCAAATTCAGTCCCATGAGAGTCAGATTTGATCAAGAAAGACTTTTTGGAGCTTACCAGTGAGGAGCACCCAGGATCAAGCATGAGTTTCTAAAAGTGGGTTAACAAACACCAGCCTCTTCATGATAATGTGTGATGTTGGATGGTCTCCTCCCCAACTCTCTAACCATGGTGGCCTCCACATTTCTGGCAGCTGCACCACATGATGGAGTTCCCAATTTTTTATCCCCCGCGTACACCAACACCTCTGCCTGGTGGGCCTGAGTGTCGTGAGCCTCATAACTTGGCAGTCTCTCTGAACTGAGATTACACTTTTCTTTTTTATAGATTTCTATTTCTTTTTATTCTTGTGTTTGTATCTCTGTGTGTGCATGTGTGCCTTGAGTATATGGGAGTGTGCATGTGCAGGTGTGTGTGTACGGACCCCCACTGAGTGCATCGACAGGAGGCAAAGGCATTTCTTAGTTCCTTAATGCTATATTATAAACTTGTGTTCTCTCTATCTAAACACATTTCTGCAAATGACAAATGCAGTCATTAATTATTCAAGACAACAGCTATCCTGGCATCCACCACTGTGGAAACCCTTGTAGAAGAAAGTGACAGACTTGCACAGGGGAAGCAGGACCCAGGGATATTCCCAAACAACCCCCACAATATCGTCTTCCACTTCTACATCAAAGCAATCCACCACATGCTAAAACTACAGGTTAGTGATCGGTAGCACCACAGCTTAGACACGCCTTGTGATGAAGAACTCGCTACCTCAGCAGAGTTCCTGCTACGATTTCAGGGTGGAAATGATTCTCTGTAACAGCTACTATTGGTCCTAAGTGGCTCTGTAGAGCTTTAAGGAGCTAACCTGCCCCTTCTTCTACCTTATGGCATTTTGTATCTTTCCTCAGCGCCCTGCAGGAAGAAAAAAAAAATGAGTTTTAGAACATTAATAGACAACACCACTTTTCCTCTACAACAGTTAAAACTTATTAAGAAATGAGATTCAAGGGGTGCCTGGGTGGCTCAGTCAGTTTGGTGTCTGCCTTCGGCTCAGGTCGTGACCCCCGGGGTTCTGGGATGGAGCCCTGCATCGTGCTCCCTGCTCAGAGGGGAGCCTGCTTCTCTCTCTCTCCCTCCCTTTGCCCCGCACCGCTGTTTGCTCTCTCTCTCTCTCTCTCTCTCTCTCTCTCTAATAAATAAAATTAAAAAAAAAAAAGTAATGAGATTCAAGAAACACACCAATGAAAATAAAACATCCCAGATTTGTTACTGACGAAGGCGTATGTGGAAGGTAAATCGGGTCAGCATCGTTAAGGGCTTTATTTTTCCTCATCTCTGAACTAAATGTACCGACCCAGCATAGGTAGCACTGGGTCACTGCTGAGCTCTCCCCAGGTCCTGACCCCAGTCTGGGCAGAGACTGCCTCTATAAACTAACCCTTGGGAAAATGCAGATGTGTAGGTCCTGTGGATAGGGCTGGCTCTGAAAGAGATTAGCTCTGGAGGGGCTGAGATGAGCCAGGCCAGTTTTTTGTTGTTTTTTTGTTTGTTTTGTTTTGTTTTTGTTTTTCCCTCTCAAACAGCAATCATGTAAGTGAATACTCATCCTCTGGGGAAGAGAGAAAATGAAACCAGAGAAAAACAGTTAAGTTTCTTTCCCTTCTTTTGCAGCGGAATAGGATTTCCTTCCTTCCGTGGATACTTGAGTTGTGGAGCAGGGCGTCCCCCCTCCCCTTCCCTAGCAAGTGATACCTCTCGTTCAGCTGTCCTCATTAACTCATAATCCTGGTTGACCTTCTCTGAAAGTCACTTGTGGTTCACATTTCCCTTTTACTCACGAGCCTGAGAGTAGATAAAACCATGATGTCTAGGCAGAGAAGAGTCCAGTTGAGGAAACTGAGGTCCAGAGTGATTAAGGGGCTCCTTCAAGATCACACACGTGCACATCAAACCCATGTCTCTTCCCCATTGGGTTTTTTTTTTTTTTGCCACAGCACCTCTGGCTGCCATGCTGCCTCCCCAGGTGAGGACCATTAGCAGAACAGGCTATTGTTACAGTATTATCTGTCAAATGAAATAATGATTCTGAGACTCTGGCAGCCTGAGCCAGATGAAAACTGGCAGCCCCAGGAGGAGAGAGCATTTGACTCAGCACAGTCCCTTAATCCATCCTGCCTTCTACTTCCCCCTCACAGGGCATGGGGAGAGGCGTAATCTGTCTCTATTGCCTTAGCAAATAAGCAGATGTGGAAAGCAGGCCGAGAGCAGAGGACCAGAAAAGAAAGCAAAATGGAGGGATCTGTTTTTTTAAAAAAGCTTTCGATCGAAGGGGAGAAAAATGAGAACAAAGGGAGAAAAATGAGACAGAATGGTTAAAGGGAGGGGAAAAGTTTCATTGTGCCAGAGCCCGAGAATAAGAAAATAGGGAAGGGTAGTCAGTCCTCGTTAATGGAATCCCACGCCTTGCACACCCTTGGCAGTGACATCCATGAGAATCTTGTTCAATTGGCTTGGTTTGGCAGCCGATCGGAAGTGTAGCACTAAACGTGATCTATTTTAAATGGATTGCAGCTGAATTATTTAATTCGAAATTTAGCTGGTGCCACGGGCACTGGAGAGGGAGCAAGAAGAATGAACAAAATTATTTCATTGGAAAACGGTTTAATTTTTAATTATGAGATGGAGCACTTCGGGGGGATGAGGTGATTGGTCCATGAAAGCTCTGTCTCCTGGATTCATGTGGTGTCATGACAGGTACGTCAGCATATTTAATTATCCTGTCCTGGTGTCTGTCCACTGATTCTAGGAATTAACAAGGAGAAGAGGCACAAACAGAATCATTATAATAATAACAATGGTAATTGCAACTCATGTTTGTGCGGAGGAAGTTTCCATTGATTTTCTTCATTGTTATAGATACCATAAGGTAACCTTGAAGTCTTTTTGTCTTTTCTTATAAAAAGAGGAAAGGGTACAAAGCCCTTTGGGATAATAGAAAATGCACTCAGACTGGGAATGAGCAACACAGGGTTCTGTCTTTGTGGTTGCTACCATAACCATAATCGTGCCACCTTGAACAAATCACTTTACCTCCCCGTGCTTCAACTTCCTTAATATATAAGGAGACCATTCGGGTCTGGGGACCTTTGTGATCCCTTCCAACTTTAAAATGTGCCCCTCATATGTGATTCTAAACCAAGTTCTGTTCTCCATAGGTGAGGTTCTGTGGGAATCCAAAGAAACATTTCATTCTACTAAATGCCATTCTTATAATGCATCATATAACTCTTTACTGAGCAGTACTACACTGTGGTCCAAATGACCACTCAGAGTCAGGCAGATTAGGATTTGAATTCAGATTACAGTAGTTCATAGTCTGTGAGTCAGGTTAGTTATTTCTCTGAGCTATGTCTTCCTAAAATGGGGAGAACGGTAGTATTGGTGATTTTTGGGGTGTCAATGCTCCATGCAGTTGAAAATCCACATATAATTTTTGACTCCCCCTAAATTCAACTACTAATAGCTTATTGTGACCAGAAGTCTTACTAATAACATGAACAGTCAATTAACACATATTTTATATGTTCTATGTATTATATGCTGTATTCTTACAATAAAATAGAGGAACACAGTTATTAAGAAAATCATAAGGAAGACAAACCACATGTAAGGTATTTATTAAAAAGTTCATACAATCAAGAAACCAAGAAACTGCAATCAAGAAACTGACAACCTACTGAATGGGAGAAGGTATTTGCAAATGACATATCTAACGAAGGGTTAGTATCTGAAATATATATGGAACTTATGAAGCTCAATACCAATCATCATCATCATCAACAACATCATCTAATTAAAACACGGGCAGAAGACATGAATGGACATTTCTCCAAAGAAGACATACAGGTGGCCAACAGACACATGAAAAGATGCTCAACATCACCAGTTGTTAGGGAAATGCAAATTGAAACTAGAATGAGACAGCACCTCACACCTGTCAGCATGGCTAAAATAAAAATACAAGAAACAATAAGTGTTGATGTGGATGTGGAGAAATAGGAACCCTCTCCTTGCACTGTTGGTGGGAATGCAAACTGGTGCAACCACTCTGGAAAACAGTATTTAGGCTCCTCAAAAAATTAAAAATAGAATTACCATGTGATCCATTAATTCCATTACTGGGAATTTACCCAATGGATACAAAACAGTACTTTGAAAAGATTTTTTAACTTCTGTGTTTATTACAGCATTATTTACAATAGCTTAATTATGGAAGCAGTTCCAGTGTCTGTCAATAGATAAATGGACAAAGAAGGTGTGATATATGTACACAATGGAACGTTACTTAGCCATAAAAAAGAATGAAACTTTGCCATTTGTGACACCATGGATGCATCTAGAGGAAGTAATACTAGGTGAAATAAGCCAATCAGAGAAAGACAAATGCCATATGATTTCACTCATATGTGGAATTTAAGAAACAAAGCAAATGAACACAGAAAAAAAAAGAGACAAACAAAAAATGGACTGTTTACAATAGAGAACAAACTGATGGTCACCAGAGGAGAGGTGGGTGGGGGGATGGGTGAAATAGGTGAAGGGGATGAAGAACACCGTGGAGAGCACTGAGTAATGTATAAGATTATTGAATCACTACATTGTACACCTGAAATTAATATAACACTGTATGTTAATTATACTGGAATTAAATTTTTTTAAATTGTATATAAGTGGATGTGTGCAACTCAATCTCATGTTGTTTAAGGGTCAATCGTACTTACTTCAAGGTTTGTGGTAAAAATCAAATGAAGTAGTCCATGTAAAGTGTTTAAAAGTCCTATTCAATAAATACTAGCTCCATTTGTCAGCAGTAGCATCGTTGTTGTCATCATCACCGTCCTCCTCATCATCACCTTCATCAACATCACCATCATAGTATGCTGGGCTCTCTCATAGATATGAGGAATATGGAGCTAAATAAGCTGTAGCTCCTATTATCAAAGGGACATTAATGTTCTAAGGAAAACAGACAGAAACCATAAATGTTGTCATTCATGTTTGAACAAGGAGCTCTTAAACTATAGAGGAAAAAAAGGGACGCTGAGGCCCATGAAGATCACACGACTTGCCCATGATCATCCATTGTGTTATCCATAGTATCGGAACAAGAAGCCCAGTGTTCTCTCCTCTGTCTCATTAAAAACAAACACACAAACAAACACAACCCAAAAAAGCCTTACAAGAAGATGTTTCAAGAAACTAAATAAAATTAATATCCTGAGTCTAACCTCTGCAAATCGTCCAATTGCCTCTTCTATTTTCCTATACCTCGGGGACTGTCGAGTCAAGAGTTTTACTGTTTTCTGTTCGCAACTCAATTTGGAATCAATAACAAATGGCGTAAAATCGGTACATTCATATACATCTATGTAAGTTCGTGTGAGTGTGTAAGCACAAATGTGTAGAAATACGTGCACCGTAGTCACATGTAGCTGTACGTAGTAGTATATACTTGATCCCTAAGCACAAGCATTAGTGGATGCTGGAGCACATGCACACGCCCATGTGCACGTCCATATGTGGCCATGCATATATTTATACACAGGCACGCATGTGTTCAAACATACAGCTACACAGATATATATGCACAGAGGGTGTTTTGACAACACTGTGAACAGCTCCAGCAGCAAACACCGTGGAGGTTCTCTAATTTAATTCAGCAATTGTCAGTAAACTTTGGTTCTGGTTCAGGAGGGCCTGGGATCTCCAGCTGCACCGGGGCCCTAGCTCTTAATCATCTTAATTTAATTAAAACAATGTTTTAAAACATCAGTTTTCTGTCTTAACTGTACAACCTAAAATAGTTTGTACTTCTTTTCAAGTAAATCAGAGAATGCTAGGTTAAGAATAGAACTTGACAATGGGTCTCAAACTTCAGTGCTCTAACAGCTCCAGGGGCGTGCTTAAGATGCCAACCCTTTATCCTCAGTTTGAAATTCTAAGTCTGAGCCCAGGGATCTGCAGTTTACATCATCTGTGACTTACGTGTTGGTAGTTCGTGGACTATCTTTTGAGAAGGGTTCAACTTGAGATTATCGAAAACTCTTCATTTTGCAAACGTAAATAGAGATCCCAAATGGTAAAGTGACTTTGCAGAGTTCCACCACAGTTAATGGCAGGATGGGCTTTGGAGCATAGACCTTGTGCCTGTTTCTCAACAATTTGGTGTGGGACATTATTATTTAGCCTGTATGAATCTCTTATCTTCCAACAGGATTTTAAGCTTCCTAGGGTAACCTCATTCTCCTAGTTCTATTTATCTCTTTTGAAGTAGGTTCCATGCTCAACATGGGGCTTGAACTCACAACCCTGAGATCAAGAGTTGGAAACTCCACGGAATGAGCCACCCATTCATGTCTCACCTCCCCTCCCCCTGCAAATCCTCTCCCCCTCTTTCTACCCCTGTCTCCAGCTCTATCTCCATTGTTGGAATACACATGATACACCAGGTGAAGAGAGCAAACAGTAAAGAAATGCACAAGAAAAATATCTTGGTGGGAAAATATCTTCAGTGGACTGAATTAGGAAGAGAGTGAATCGTTACTGAGTTCTTATTTTGAGATAGGTAGTATTTTAGAGCTGTGACTGGCTGCACATAACTGAAAACCTAACTAGAGTGGCTCAGACTAATAGGAGTTTATTTTTCTGGTCAACTAAAAATCCAGAGTGAGGGCTTGTGTTGACAACTTGACAATATTGAGACTGGTGTCTGTATATTGATCGTTGTCTTTGCCACTTCCTTACTTTGGTTACCTCGTGATTGCAAGATGGTTGCTGCAGTTCCAGGCATCACATTTGAAATCAAGGCAAAAAGAAATCTGGGGAAACACACCAGTTTCACTTTTCCCTTTTATTGAGGAACAAAAGTTGTCCTAGAAGATTTCATCAGGCTTTGGCTTATGTCTAACTGGGAAAGTATTTAGCTAGAAATTTGCTCTCAGAAATAAAATGGCTTATTTGTCTTCAGCAAAGATGAGGAGGGAATGGCTTTGGGATATTTTGCATCTTCACACTTTTATCATGATGGAGAAGGGAAGGAATGATCCATGTGGTATAAAGACAAAACAGTAGGCCCTTCTTTGCCAATATTTTGTAGGTGATGATAGGAAAATTGTGTTTTCATCCAGCAGGCAGTATTCCAAGCTTCCCTTGTATACCAAGAACTGAAGTAGGTGCTGTAAACATAAGATAGAAATAGACATGGTTCAAGTAATGGTTACAGTTAAGGACACAACCATGAGAGCAACCTTGAAATTCAATATCATATGGGATACAGTGGAAACAGAGTGTTCTATTTTTGCATGTCATTTCCATGTCCCTTTAAGTATTGATTTGCTCTCTGTATGTCTTAGGATAAAGAACTAAAACCTACAAAGCTCAATGTGATCAAAACTGGGACCACTTTCCTCATACTGTGCATTTATTTATCACAACATTTCTTTAATTACTGTGATGGGTCTAGTTTCTTCCTACTTCAGGCCCTTTGCGCATACTACTCCCTCTGTCTAGAATGATGTTTTATCCATCTCCTCAACACACTTCACCTATAAATCCCTGTTCCCTATTCAGATCTCACGTCTCATATGATATCTAGCTCCTTAGACAAGGACATATCCCACCCTCTTAGCATTCATAGTGCCCATCACATTTTACAAATATATGCTTGTATCATGATTTGCTTAATATATATTTCTTGCTCTATACTTTAGACTCTGTGAGGGAGGAGGCTACATATACTTGGATAGCCATCTTACCTCCAGGATCTAGCACATAGTAGGTACTCAGTAAACATCTATGAAATTGATGGACATATGACTGGGTAGAATGAAGCCACAGGTTCTACTTAGGCTTCATGAGGGATATAACATTTGAACTTGTCCTCCTCGATCCTTGATTTTCCCATCTCTCAAATGGGTAGGCCACAATGATGATTGCTCAGGGCTTTTACAGCCTTTTTCTTTTCACTGAGACCCACTCCTAAGCTCTGACCGCAACACTGCCTTTCTATGTGACAGTGGGTGACATGCTTGACCACTCTCAGCCTCAGTCTCTTTCTCTGTGAAAGGAGTAGAGATGATCTCTAATGCTCCTCCCAAGCCTGAACCATCAGTGAGTTTTTGAAACTCCAGAAGGAACATGAAAACCACAGGACGAGAGCCGGAGGGATTCTGCTGAGTTGTGGGTTTTGCAGGTGTATCTCAGCAGGTTCCCGGGAGCCATTCTTGAAGGGACTCAGCATGTTACCTGGACTAATTTATAAAGGAAATGAAAAGGAAATGGACTCATTATAATGAACACCATTAATTCACCACTCTAGACTTCACTGTTTGAACAGCAAGTATCAAGCCATTCAATTGTCATCTGTCGATTGAATTCTGCTATTTTGCCTGTTGGAAATGACCAGCCAACACAACAGCGTGCAGACGACGACATGACTACTAATTAGCATATATATTGTTTGTCCTGGTATAAATTTATGGCAAACAGAAATATTTTACACTCCAGTAAAGTTAATAAATGAAGCTTTGGGCTATAAAAATTTCATGTTCTTTTGTGCAAAGGTCAATTATAAATAGTTAAGCACATATTCATTCAAAAGTGTGAGGCCTTGCAGCCAGGAGAATGAAATATATTCTGGTCAATTTACACTCTGGCTGTACTTGCCTTTCATTTTATAGCTTTGGTGACATCCCTTCTTGCTGGCCCTCACTGTCTGGTTCCTAAAGAACTCCCTGGCTGGAGGGACTGAATGGAATGAGTATGTGCATGTTCCTAGGTCTGGTTTGACACCAAGAGTGTGTTCAAGAAATGTTGACTTAAAGTGAAGGGGACAGCCCATGTGAGAAAGGGGGAAGGGATCCAAAATAACTCCTAAATCCCATTCTTTGCTTATCACAAGGACACGGACTAGAGTCAGAGATACGGGTTCTTGTCCCAGTTCTTCTATGAACCAGCTAAGAGACCTTAGCATGACTATTCTCCTCTCTAGACCTTGGTTTTCCCATCTGAAAAGATGGGGGGAAAAGGGGCAGGGGGATTACATCAGTATGCCAGTAATCCCTTGCTGTGTAACAAAATACCCAAATGTAGATTGGTTTGTTGTTTTAAAACTGTAGTCATTTTATTACATCTCGTGATTTTGTGGGTGAGGAAATGAGGATGGGCTCCATAGCAAACCTTCCTTTTCTGTCTCAGTGGCTGTCCCTCAGCAGTGCTTACCTGGCAGACAGGCTGGTCTGGGGAGTGCAAGGCACCTTCTCTCACTTGTTTGGTGCCTCGGGAGTGTGGCTGGAAGGCTGTGCTCTGCCGAGACTGCTGACTAAGGCATCTGCGTGTGCTCCCATCTCCAGCATGGCATTGTCAGGATAATCAGACTTTGTATACGGCAGCTCAGGGGTCTAAGGGAGTTTTCCAAGGGGCAGGAGGGAGATGCTGCCAGCTACCTACAGTCTGCATCCAGAAACTGGTACAGCACCATTTCTGCCACATTTTATCGTACCAGGCAATCACAGGACCCCCCCTCCCCAATTCAAGTAGAGGCAACACAGATCCCACCTCTTGAGGAGAGCAAGGTCAGAGCTCTTTCAGCCACCTTTTTGAGGTACATTTGAGCAATTTCTTTAAACTACTGGACACCTCAGAGCCTTTTACTTGTTCCTTCATTCTCTCAACACTTAGGTTTACTTGTGAGGCTACAGAAATGCAGCAGTGAACAAAATGGGACTTACTTTCTATTGGGGAGGAGGGATTAGGCAATAACAAAAGAAACGCGTAATTGTCCGGTCCTGGTGTGTATCATGAAAGCAAGCCACAGCGACAGAGAATTGCAAGATTTACATTTTCAGATGGGGCAGGCAGAGGGTTGAGAAAAGCGTGTGTCAGCAGGTGGCTGAACAGTGAGAAGGCCGGCCATCCAGAGAGTCTGCACGGGAGCAACAGCAGGCTCCAAGGCCCTCCGAGTGGGTGCATTTTTGGCCAAAATGGCTGGAATGGAGTGAAGGGGAACCTAAGTGCATAACGCTGAGTCAGAGAAGCAGGCAGGGCCTTGGGAGTTCTGAAAGACTTTGGAATTTACTGAAGGTGTAATGGAAAACCACTGGAGCCTCATGGGTAGAGGTAGGGTGCAATTTGACTTTCGACAGATCTCTCTGCCTGCTCTATAGAGAGTAAACAACAAGGAGTAAACAGGATAGGGACTAGTTAAGAAGTCACTGCAGTATTCCAAGGGAGAGATGATAATGTTGGCATTACCAGTAATGGAGATGGGAGTGGAGAGAGGCATCTGGACTTGGAAGATGTTGTGGAGAGAAAGCCGACAGGATTTGTTGATGGATGGAAGGTGGGGTGTGGGGAAAGAGACCAGTGAGAAGTATCTCCTAGGATTTGTGTCTATGCAGCTGTGGAACTGGGGAAGTAGACGTCAAGAAGGGAGTGTATGCTATGACTATCAAGGTGAACACTTCCAGACAAATTCTGAGGACCAGAGTTCCAAAGGACACGTATCATTAAACACTGATGAAACCAAAGGATGGAGGTTAAACAATGGGGTGAGCTTGTGGAAGAGCACTGGGGGATGATTTGGGGAGGGGGTTGCCGGTCAGTGTAAGCCTTCTGTGCTTGCTAATCGGGCATCTGCTGAAATCAGGCAGTTACCCTCCCAGAGACTAGGACATAGGGACACTCTCTCCTTAGATGAGCATTTTGAAGGGATGGCTCCCAGGCCCTTGAGAAAGACATTCCTGGGTTGTAAACCTTGCAACAGTCTGGGAGAAGATTTACATCTCAAAGGGACAGGAGGAATTTAAGACTGGACGTTTTCTGGAGAAAATGCTCTAAGAAAAGGGACCTCCTGCTCAGAAAGAAACCCGTCTACGCTTCAGTCAGACTGAGGGCCGTGTTCAGACGTTCCCGGTCATGCCATCCTCTGATGCTCCCAGGTTTGAAGATTCCAGCACGCTAGATAGCATCCTAGCACCCCAGATCTGTTCTGCCACAGACCGTCTGCACGACCCCGCACTGCTATCCCAGATTACCTCTGTCTCCACCGTTTCATTCTTCCACCTCAAAGCCTTTGCACCCTCCATTTTTATTCCTGGAAGGATCTTCTCCCAGATACCTGTGTGTCTGCCTTCCTTATAGGGTTCCGCCTCGGTGAGGCCTGCCCTGACTACAGTATTTAAAGCGGCCCCTGTCCCTCTGTTGTTCTCTGTCCCCTTTAGCCCTAACGTGCTATAACATTTATTTATTATGTTTCTTATTTGTGATGTGTGTGTTGCCTTCCGCCATGACAGCAGCTTGATGGGCCACATAACGTAGCCCATCACAGAATTACTTACGATACAAAGAAATTTAAAATAAAAAACACTACAAGGACAACATCAGAGGAATAGTTAAGAAAGCTGGTACTTCTGTTCAGGGGAATAGTATGCAGCCATCGTCGTGATGTTTCTGGAGAAAAAAAAATCTATCAGGAAAGCATGTCTATGGAGAGGATAATTTAAAAGAATCAGTCTATAAAATGACAAGTAGGTATGATATTATAAAATCCAAAATTTTTAAAAAACTATGAATATGAATAGAAAAAGCATTGGAAGGAAACGTCATGACATTCATAGATGATATTTTACATCTGTATCTATGTATCTGTATTTGTGCATTTATATTTATCTGGATGGAAAGGTGTCTACCTACATATATATGTAGATGTATAATGTTTTATTCTTTTCTTAACTTTAATTTTTTTCAATTTTTAAATAACAAGCAGGTTTGTTTTTAGTATGAAAAAGTAAAATCTTTTAAAAATTAAAGACTCTGTGAGACCTCAAGACTATAAACTTCCTGATCCCCAATTTGGGACATATCCATGGTGACCAAACTGCTTCGGCGCTTATCATAGGCCCCGTCTTGACATGTATGCAGTGCACGTATGACGTGTGTTAGGAGTGGAGAAAGCTGGAACCTGTCTTTTGAATTGTTAAGGGGGGTGGAGAAGCAGAGGTCTGGGCAGAAGACACTTGAGGAAGACAAACCACAGCCAGCAGGTTGGGGCAGAAGCACACCCATGGGGCACTTGGGGTACCCTCTGTGTTGCAGAGTCAAGCTGGGTATGCAATGGAGCAGGTATTATCAATATTAGCCCAGTAACTAGGCAACTAAAAGATTTGCAAAGAAAGCACAGCATCGTGCAAAATGCAGGGATGTGGTTTAAGGAGGCATGGTGGGGATGAACAGCCCCGTGATTCGTGGAAACAGCAATCTGTCATCGGTGCTACCCTCCGCATGTAGGGGACAAAAGTATAGACACTGCAGAAGTGTGCCAGTGAACTGAGTGATAAGCACAGACAGGCAACGACCAGAATGACTTCACTTTAATTATTCTGTGTCTTTCTCTAAGCAAAATCTGGGGGCATTGTTCTCCTACTTTTCTTTGTTTCCCTCTGTTTGTTTTCCAATGCCAAAGTCAATTTTTCTAGACTGTCTTCTTGGACCAAAGGGAAGGCTCTGGTTTATTGAATACCTACTAGGTGTCAGCTGTTATCCACGGTATCTTTTAAAACTCTCCATTACCAACAGTGTGGGCATGATTATCCGTCTCATTGCAGACGTAAGTAAATTAAGACAAACCAGAGGTGGTGGTGCAATTTCATTATAAGATTACACATTAGTCACTGTAGAATCTTTGTATGCAACCCCTGCCTGCCCAGCCTTACTTACTGTCTGTCCCTGGCTACACTGCCATGAAGTTATACATAGATGTTGAATGTTTCTCCAAATGCTTCTCCTCCAGCTGGGTTCAGGGAGTCCTCAAAACCTGTTGCCCAGAGTTGAGGAATTACAGATGATTGCAAAAGGAGCCACAGCATTTGGTATTGGGTCTGTCGATTGTCCAGGCTGTGCACTGATGTGACAAGTTCACACGCTTCTCAGCATTCAATTTTCTAGCAAAATGGAAAATGCAATTACAGTATTCAGCAAAATATTGTTGTTGGTTCAAAAATAATTAAGCGTCTTATTAAATCTCTATTTTACCGAGTAGAATGCAGAGACTCGGCGGGGCTTCAGTAGGGAAAAGCAGGGGCTGCCTTGAAAGGGTGTGTGTGTGTGTGTGTGTGTGTGTGTGTATGGGGGCAGTACATCTCCAGGGGGTTAGAGTTAATAACCTGAGTTCTTAGGAGAAAAGGCTGCAAGGCGACTCCTTTAGAGGGCAGACTCTCTTATTAAGAGTTTAATGCTAAAGTTGACTGAAGCTAACTCTCTATTACAATAGCTTTGGAACTTATTTCCTCGGGATCCACTTTCACTGCTTGACATTAAGGGACTTGGCTGCAGGGAGAAAATCCAGGAGGTGAAACACCAGTTGGGGAGGTGCTTAGCCTGTCAAGGAGAAGAAGAGAAGCATCTATTAGAAAGAACCGAAAAGACTGAGCATTTACTGTGCACCTACTATGCTCCAGGCACTGGATAAGGATATTCTCCATTTTATTTAGAGAGAAAGAAGGCGAGTCATTAATGTCCATGAACAGAGTCCCTAATTACTGAGCATCTTTTCTATGCCGGGCACCATGCAAAAGCAGCTCAAAGAGCACAAAGAGATGTGTAAGTTGCCTGTGCCACGCGGCTAGCAAATAGGAGAGATGCTACTGATTTCTAGGATCTTCTTCTTTGACAGCTGTTTTTAATTGGCAGCTAAGAAAACTAAAGTTCAGACAATAAAGAATTTACTCTGCAGTAAAAAACACCTCATGCAGGGCCCTGGGTGGCTCAGTCAGTTAAGTGTCTGCCTTCGCCTCAGGTCATGATCTCAGGGTCTTGGGATCAAGCCCTACATCGGGCTTCCTGTTCAGTGGGGAGTCTGCTTCTCCCTCTCCCTCTGCCTTTCCCCTCTGCCCCCACCTCCCCACTGCTCATCCTTGCTCACTCGCTCTCTTGTGTGTTCTCTCTCTCAGATAAATAAAATCTTAAAACAAAAACACCTCATGCAACATTATAAGTTTAAGGGAAAACAAACCTCATTTCAAAACCTATGAATGGTAGGCAGTTTACTTTGCCTTTCTGAGGCTCTGTTTCTTCACCAATGTTGCTGAAACCACAGTAGCCATTAGAATCATGCAGAGGACTTGTTAAAAAAAAAAAAAAATCCAGATTGCTTAGTTCTACCCCCAGGGGTACTGTTTCAGTATATCTGGGTGGGCCAGAGGATTTTCCCGTATGACACTGATTCTGCAGACTTGGGGCTCCACCTGGACAAACCCCACTACACCATACTCTGAATTTAAGCTCTGGTTTCCTCCAGGCTGAGAGATAGAGTTTGCTGTAGGAAGCAGGACATTGGTGTTGGAGACATGGTCTGATCCTTCCTTCTTCATTTCCTAGTTGTGTGATCTTAGGCAAGCTGATTGGTCTTTTTGAGCCTCAATATCTTCATCTATAAAATGAGGCTATTGCTTCCTTTGTTACCACACTGTTGGTGAAGATTATAGGGGGTATAGTATTGAAAAGTATCTAGCCTGTTGTCTGGCTAAAATATTCAGTAGATGCTGATTCTCAACACTGGAAAGTTATCAAGGTTATTTCTGTGGTACACGGTTTCCTACTTACTTATTTTTGTACTCACTAAATATACCAAGCATTGCAACATTTTCTTGCAATATTTTCATTTCTTAAGTGTCTGCATTCATAATTATAAAAATATGTTCTATGTCCACTGTAGAACATAGAGATTAGAGCAAAGCACTGTACCTACCCTTCCTGTCATTATTGTTGGAGAAATACTATGTATATAGTATTAGTTCAGAAGTCATGGTTCACTGAAATCCCTAGAAGAGAGGGCTGTAAATGTTTTTGAATCTTAAATTGCTATAGCCATCAAGGACCAGGCATCACCAGGGAAGAACCCAGAGATAAAGGTCAAGTTGAAAGATGTAGAAACCCTTAATGCCAGAGGGACTGTCTCTCAAATTGAGAAGTTTCCTAACCTTTCCCATCAAGAAGGTATTGCTAGTGAACCTACATTAATAACTATTGACCAAACAAGTTATAAACCCCAATGGATTAAAAAAATATATGTTTCATTATTTAAAATAAAACCTTAAGTCTCCCACCTCCCTTAACCCCAAGCAGAAGCCACTAAATATGATTTTTCCTTCCCTTCCACTTTGTCAAAGTTGAAAATCAATCTGTCTGATTCACCTTGAATCTTGAGCTGCATATTTTTAGCAGCATAAGAACCTATGTTGCCAGCATTGCTAGGAAAAAGGCAGATAACACCCACGGTGTCCTCTAGCCAGGAGGAGGGTGGGAGGCTCAGAGGAGCAGAGTGCCTGTGGCTTGGATGGTTCACCAGCCTCAATCTTTAACCAAGGAGCATGCTGGCTGGGGCCCATGACCGAAAGACCAAGGGCCAGGAGTTAGAATTTTCATACAAGATCTCTGATCTCAGGCCATCAGTTCTTCACTGATCAAGATCAGTATGGGAAAAAGGTTCAGAGTAATACAAAGAGCCCAGCTCTTGTGTATTATTACTATAATTAATACCAAGCAGCATCTATTAAGGAATGGATGCAATATGTGGTAGGAATTATAATAGTTAATACTCATCTGTGCTTACTGTGTGCCACTCACTCTTCTAAGTATTTGACCTTTGTTGACTCATTTATTATCATAACATTTCATAGATGAGAAAAACGAAAAACAAGGAACTGAGAGGTTGATGAACTACCAGGTGCTGTGTCATTAATTATACTACGATTTCGAGGGAAGGGTATTCTTGAAACCCTAATTTAGCAGATGAAAAAAAATGAAGGTGACTTCCCTGAGATCACACAGCTTGCTTGAGACAGAACGGATAGACTCTGAGCCCACAGGATAGAAATTTTTGCTAGATTAATCTGAAGGCTTCCCAGAGGGTATGAGGCTGGATAGAGCTTTGAAAGATGGTACAAACCATATTGAAGAGTGTACTTGTTAGGATTCAGAAGCTTGGATTTTCACGTAGCTTCTCCTGAAGATTTTCAGGATGGCCCATGGTCCCTGTGCTGTATAGAAGCCTAGGATTGCCAGAAAGGTCAGATGTTAAAATAAACTCTGTCTGGAACATTCTTCCCCTTGATGGGTCCACATGGCGAACTCCTGTCATCTAATTAACCAGCCCTCACATCAAGGGTCATCACTCTCCGAGGCCATGTCTTCCTCTCCTTCTGTCCTTGGAGAAGATTTTTTTCTCTTTTTAATTTGCCCCCACATTTTCTTTACCTGCTGCCCTTGAGATCCTTTGTGGGAAGCCCTATCTTCTTCGCTGAAGTGAGAAGAGCACAGTCTTGCCTCAGTGGTGTCCTCAACCCTGTTGCTAGCAGGGACAGTCACACAGTTGACACTCGGCGAATGTTTAATTCATTGTAGGAGTGGCTTCTTCTCAATCCCAGCAATGTTCTCCTCTCCTGGTGTAAAAGACAGCTGATCATTAATTGCACAAACACTTATGGGGTACTCTGAGCCGGACACTGTGGCAGATGTAGGGGATAGTGCTGTAAACGTGATGGAACAGATATAATTGATAGAACATGCAGTCAGTGAACAACTTGTGATGTTTATCCATTTGGGTCCCTCCCCTCGATTCATATGTTAAAAACGGAACTCCCAAGGTATTGGTATTAGGAGCTGGGGGCCTTTGGGAGCTGACTAAGACATAAAGACAAAGCCCCCACGAGTGAGATTAATGCTCTTATAAAATAGGCCCAACAGAGCTCCCTTGCCCCTCCTGCCATGTGAAGTTACAGCAGAAAAGACGGTCACCTAGGGAGCAGGTCTCACCAGACACAGAATCTGTCAAAGCCATGATCTTGGGTTTTCCAGCCTCCAGAACTGTAAGAAGTAAATGTTTATGATTTATAAGCCACCCTGTGTTTTTGTTATAATAGCCCAAATAGACTAAGATATCCATATATCCACTAAATCATTCATCAAAAATCATAAACATTTATTATATGGCATGGACCATGCAAAGTGCTGAAATATAATCTTGAACAAGATCTGACCCCTGCCCCTAAAATACTTATACCCTAGCCAAATCCCCAATCATAATGAGTGAACACAGCCCTGGGATTTCAGCTACAAATATAGGATAGGCGATTGAAGCGAACAATCTTGCCTGTTAGGGCTGCAGTCTGGCTGCCAAAATGTCCTCACAGCTCCCTATTTCCTCCTGGGAAAAGGGCACCATGGTTCCCAGGGCACCGGGCAGCAGTGACATTTCCTCTGGCTATTAATCAGCACCTTGCCAGTGATTCTGCAGCAGTACCATGGGGACAGCGGCATGGAGGGGGCCTCAGACGCTATTTACTATGTCTCCTGAGAAAGTCTCTGACCTCAATTTCATTTCTTGTTTTTATTGACCCATTTCATGCTAGTGGAGTGAATTTCAAGGCCCTTTAGGGACAAATCGGCTTCTCTTGTCCTTGTTAAATGGACATACTCTGTGCACTGATGGCTGGACACAGCCTTATCATTGGGGAGATAAGGTCTGGAGTGCTTGGTTCGGCTGCAGTCACCCAGACTGTGCCTTTGTCTTCAGAAACCAGGCTTCAGTGGCTGCATTTTGTGAGCAGAATCTAGGGTGGGTTCCACATTCTGAGCCTAATTTGAAACAGAGGGAGGGCAGACAGAGTGATTCTGCCCCTATATTCAATTATACTTAGGTTTCCCCCAGAGACAGCCCCACGTTAAGGAAGACTGCTGAAAGGAACTGTACAGGACAGGAAGAAATGAAGGCAGAAAGAGAGAGGAAGTAACAGAGGAGGAGAAAGAAGACCTGGGGTTTGAGAGTATGATCAGTCAGGGAAGATTCCCAAGAGAAAAAGACAGGATGTTGAAATGTACCAATGAGATGGATGCATCAGTCAGGGTGGACTGTTATGTTGGAGTAACAAACAACGCTGAAATCTCAGTGGCTTAAATCAACACAAATTTATTTCCCATTTAAGGTGCATGTGTATTGTAAGTCAGAAGGATGTCATGGCCCTTGTTGTCATTCAAGCATCCGGGTGGCAGAGAAGGCAGCCTCACAAACACTGCTGGTCACCATGTCTACGGGAAACTTGAGTTCAGAACTCAAGTTCAGAACTCAAACTGCTCACACGAGCAGTTCAATGCTCTGAACCTGTGAACAGATCGGGTGACCTAGATACATGGCACCACCCTCCCCAAACCAGGGTCATGTGTTGAGGAGTCAGAGAGCACTGATGCCTACTCCAGGGGACCTGGGAGTGGAAGAGGAGTCCCTCAGAGGTGCTTATGCCCGTATATTGTCTCAGAAGTGGACAGATCTCCAAATGCTCTCTGATCAAGATTCTAGCCTTGGTAGGAATATGACACATGCTTCCTCGGGGTTGAAGAGGAAACCAATAACAAAGCAAGGGAAGGAACAATAAAACCACCTAAATAATGTTTAATGAACTAATGTCCTACTTTTTCTTTTCATTTCTGTTTTTCTTTCCAATTTTGAATCCTGGCAACACCTTTTGCTAACTCTGTGACTTGCACACTTTCTCACTCTATGCCACAGATTCCTTACTTTATAGAAATGGTATAACAACATTCCAAATCCTCAAATGTTTGTGCACATTACATAAGTTAATACAGAGCTTAGGACAGTTCCTGGCACGTACTGATAAATATCCCATGATGTTAGATATTATTCATAACAATTCAATGAACTAGGCTAAGAGTTCAGTTGAATGGGTAGGGAAGCGAGGCCTGGGGAGACTGAGAATGGTTCAGGCCATGGACATTGTCAGTGGTGAATCCAGGGTTCACATTCAGCCACTTTGATCCCAGAGGTTGTTTATATTTCACATCAAAATGATCACCCCCCCCCCAAAAAAAACCCCAAGCATCCCAGTTGATCCTCTCGATAACCCTGTGGGCTAGAGTCAATGCTATTTTTCCAGTCACCAACCCTCTTGCTGCCATGACTGTCATCACTACAAATTCCCGACGTCATTCATAGAGTACCCGTCCCTATTTTACATAAATCATGTCTCAGCTTCATAACAGTTCCCTGAAGTTAGGTGTGGTTATTCCTTTTTTGTACAACAGCAAAGTGAGTCTCAAAGAAGTTAAGTAGTATATCAGTCAGCTAGGGCTGTCACCGCAGAGTTCCGCAGACTGAGGGGCTTAAACAACAGGAATTTATTTTCTCAAGTTTCTGGAAGCTGGAAGTTGAAGACAAGTGTTAGCAGTCTCTTCGGAAGATCTTCCGTGGCTTGTGCGTGGTGGTCTTCTCCCTGTCTTCATGTTGTCTTCCCTCCCTGTGTATCTGTGTCCTAATCTCCTCCCTAAGGACACCAGTCATATTGAATTCAGGCCTACCCATCGGAACTCATTTTACCTTTTATTACCCCTTTAAAGGCCATATCTCCAAATACAGTCACATTCCTGGGGGTTAGAGGTTCAACATATGAATTTTGAGGGAACACAGTTCAGCCTATAATAAGGAGCCTCCACCCAAATGCAGCATGGATTTAAATGGAAGATGTTCTGATTCCAAACCCACATTCTACGTCCACCTTCACGCCAAGAGTCAAGCCCGACCAAGTGCTCAGCAGAGTACCTGGTGTTTGTCCACCCTTTTTACATAAAAGAGGATGTGTTGGCTTCCTTGACTAGAGGAGGAAATTGAGGCTCAAGGTAGGGAGGAATTTCTCTCAGTTGGTCACCATTGACCACTTTGGGATGTGTTCAGATCCTCTGACTCTTGACTAAGAACAAACTTTCTCCTGTAGCCTGCTCCTTTGGAGATGAGGCGATCTTTTCCAAATGATGCCGCACCCATTGCATCAACAATAGTAGGCATTTTTAAAGTACCAATGTTGTGTCATCATGAGGACAGGCAGTTAACACACAAAGACCCTGGACACAATACCAGTTTTCTAGAAAATCGCAACTTAGATAAAAAGACAAGTAATAAATAAATAAATAAATAAAGACAAGTAATAGGCAGTAAAACATAAATACTGCTTGATATTCCAGAAGCACTGTCGGTAAATCCTGTAAAAATTCAGAGGAAGACAGAGGCACTACAGACTATGTACTCAGAGAACCCTTTTTGCCAGCGTTTAAGGAATGCGTCTAGGGGGTTGGGGTGGTTAGAATGCCAGCAACAACAGAAACAGGTTTGTAAGAGGTGTCTGTGGGATGATCTCCAGCCATACTCTTGCTTAACATGTTAACGACTCACCATGGTCTGCAAGGTAAAGTCTTCTTTTGCAGACCGCCTTGACCTAGCTTATGCTTCAGCTTTCTTACCCACCATTTCCGTACGTGGAACCATGAACGAGGAGCCAGTCCCTCCCATGCCTTTCATTTCCTGCCTCTGGCCCCTCACCCGTGGACAGAAGCTGTGGTGTGGAGGTAGGTGTCGGGCTCTCCGGCAGGCACGTCTGAGCGCTGGCTCTGCCACCTACTAACCAGTGGGACGTTGGACAAGTTATTTAACCTCTCACTTTCTTCACCCATAAAATAAGAATAGTAATAACTATCTGGCGAGGGTTGTGCAAAGATTTAATGGAATGAAGTATATAAAGCACCCAAGTTACTGCCTACTCTATTATATATACTCAGGAATGGTCGTTATCGTTATAATAATGTTTTTCTTGTGCCAGCAACTCGCTGCTACTGCTTCTTAGCCCAAACAATCCCCATAGCACTGTCTCATATTTATCCCCGAGCATTCTATTACTGTACTCTCTGACTTACAGAGAGAAGCCGTGCGGGAGCCCGGTCCTGGCACCCGCCTGCAACCCGCCCTGTGTCTCAGGGATCTTGTGTAGAACATGGAGATCAGGGCACTGTCTCTTCCACAGAGACAGTTTGAAGATGGAATTAGTTCACCTCAGAGTGCCTGGAACGCGGTGCAGACCCAGTAAATAAATAAATAAATAAATAAATAAATAAATAAATAAATAAAAAGTTTTTCTGATTTCCAATTTATAGAGGGAGAAAAAGACTAAGTAATTTGACCACAGTTGAGCGATGGGTAGTGCAAGAACTTTCAGCGTCAGAATTTTGAGTTGGCTGACTCCGCAGTCTGTTCTCTTAATCACCAGGCATTTGGCTTCGCCCAGAAATAAGGCACACTTCCGCCTCCAAGTCCTCCCTCACCGCCATTGTCTGATCCACATACTTGCCAACTCTGCAGGCCGTGCCACCATCAAACTGGGACATAGGACAAGCTGCCTCCCACCATCATCACTCTGGAGAAATCTGTGCCACAGCCACCCCACTCCCTTCATTCACCCTCAGCACATACAACTTTTGCATCTGGAAACAGAAGTCTCAGAGGTAAAGCACTTTGTGCAGGGTCCCAGAGGAGACAAAGGATCAAGACCCAAATCCTGGTCACATCTAGATGATTGCTTATTTTTTAGCTCCTGCTAATTGTCACGGCCTGGGTTAGGCACTGGTGTGGGGGGCTGGGACATGCGTTTTTTGTCATATTGGGGACTGGACCATGTTTCTCTCTGGCACAGTGTGTGCACTCAATAGACATTTATGGAATCAATGAATTCATGCAGCTGTCTACTCATCTCTCTCTCCCTCCATCTCTCCCTCTACCTACCTAACAAAGCCCCTGCCTCATCAAATGGGGGAGAAAGAGATGAAAGCAACTGCTTCCGGTCTGTTGCGTCAGGAGCTGTGATAAGAGTGGGTGCTGTCGGCACCGAGAAAAGCTCTCATGACGGGCAAAATGGTCCATTCTGCTCCACCCAGGGTGCCTTCCTGCCCACACTTATTTCTTCCACACCAGCACAAAAAAGTCACGATCACAGCAAAAGCTTATATAATGCCATAGTTATGCTCTGAGAAAAGCAGCAACAATCACGAAAAGAACTTTAAATACAAATGAAACAAAGAATGGAAGAAGTCAGGTTGCATTCTCCAACATGAAAAAGTAGTACATTTATTTATTTATTTATTTATTTATTTGTTTAGGAGAAAAATGTGGTTCTACAAAGGACCAGAATCTACAGCCCAAAAGAAAACATGGCTCTTTCTGAATGGTCTGGATCATAGAGTCCCTAATATTTTTCTCTTGCCCAAAATGTCTTACTTGGTACCTAAACAAGCTTGACGTCTTCTCTATTTTCTTTGTTAATTTTGTGTTTCTCAGTTCTTCTCATTTCTCACTCTCTTAATTACCTTGACCTTCGTTGTTGCTTGTTTTGGTTTGGTAAAGTTGAAAGATCTATCGATGTTTTTCCTTAAGAATGTGTGTGTGTGTGTGTGTGTGTGCGTTCGCGCGTGCATGTGCGCACATGCACCCCATATAGGTCTAGTAAGTAGAAGCCTATAGGCAAAGCAAGGCAAACAATACTTCATCTGCATAGCATATGTTCAGAACACCACATTAGGGCTTCCTTGATGGTTTCCTCACTTTCATTTCTGCATCTCGATAGTCTCTGAGTCTTGTGACTGCTACACCCTGAAATCCTTTCATAGTCGTCTCTCTCTGACCAGTCTTAGTCACTTCTTTCTTGCAAGCTGTCAGCAGTGCATGAGCCACTGCAAGGCCATCTTACGTATCTGATCTCTGCTTGCTCTCCAGCAATGTCATTCCTCCCCAACAGTGTTGCCAGAGGGATGTTTTTAAAACCCAGATCTGATCATGTGCTCTGCTAATTCGGTGGCTTCCCACCTGTTAGAGGATTCAGTCTCCCTACTGTGACATGATGGACTGACCTAGCATGATCTGACTTCTGCTTGTGTCTCCAACTCTGCTTCTTATCCAGACCAACTAAAAAGTAGAGATACAGTAACTCTTGACTTTTAATTTTTCCCACTGTCAGCGAAAAGGCTTAAACCTCCTTGTCCTTTTTCTATACTATCTCTCTTGCCTAAAGAGTGTCTCTTGCCTTGAAGAGTCTCCACAATTTTTGAATACCTATTGTCTTTTTTGTTAACTGTGAAACTCAAAGAGAGCCTTCATCCCTGCAAAGAGTATCTGTCACCCCCTTTTTACTACTAGAGTATCTTATGGGTACTGTTTTTTTACTTTATGTGGATTGCATTGAAATGTTATTACTTTCCCTTCTATTGTAAAGTAATAGATGCACCTTGTAAAATCTTAAGAAAATACAGATAAGCAGAATGAAAAAATTAAAATCATTCATAATTTTGTCACTCTGACGCAATTATTGTTAACATTTTGGTGGACTCTACCTCTAGTCTTTTCTCCAACTGTACGTAAATATTTATTTTGCAAAAACATAATTATACTATCCATATGGTTTTATAATTGGCTTTTTGAAATGGAAGAGTATATTGTAGAAATTATCTTCTGCCTTTAAAATTATTTCCTAATAACCACTGTCAACGCTTAAAAGTATTTCCTTGGATGAATGAAATAATTTTCTATTTTTTGAACTGCAGTTATGTCTAAAAGTTTTTATTACAAACAAGGCAGTTCCTCTCTTGGCAGCCAAATCTTTGAGTGTGATCATTATTTCTGTTAGATAAATTCAACAGGAGTAATTTCTGGATCAATGAGGATGTACAAGTTTAAGCCTTTTGATATATATTTCCAAATTGTCTTCTGAAACATTACTATTTACTTACACTCCCCAAAACAATGTATGTCCATTTCCTCACAAAGTTAATATAAATGTATGATATTTAATAGCAATTGAATAAGCAAAAAGTATGACTTATTTTAATATAATCCCTCTGTGAAGTATAATACATTTTCTTTGCATACTAAACTCATGCATATATATGTTTCTTTCATGATTTTCTTAATTGAGTCTTCTGAAAGTCTTCACTTTCAACTGCAATGTTTGTCTCATTTTTTCATTGGTTTTATATATCATCCATTGTCTGTCATGTATGCTTCACAAAAATTTTATCTCTTTTTGCTGTCTGCCTTTGAATTTGAAAATGATTTATGATACAATTCATCCAATCCCCATTGATTTGAAATGCTACTGGTGTTATATATTGATTCATATATATAGGCATATATATATATATATTCAGATCAGTTTATGAACATTTAAAAATAATCCATCAGCCTGTTCTCTACCTCTCTTCTATTTTTAAGTTACTTTTGTTCATATAAATATTATTTTATTGTTATTACATTTATTAAGTCTGTTATTTTAATAGCTACTATTTACTGATCCTGATTCACATTTAATATTTCAGCATGTGATGCTTGGTAATCTTACCAAATATATCTGGTTTATTCTTTCAAACGACCCTGGGATATAAGTATAATTGTTATATACATGTTTTAGCTAAGGAAACTGAAACATGTATTATTTATTATCTAGTAGAATTGAGATGGAAACTTAAGTTGTCCTGGTGCCAGACCTACAAATGCAAATTCATAGAAATACTTTCTCTTTACTCATCTTCAAAGTGTTTTGTGCCTATTCTCAGATGACTTATTCTTGGAGAGAAACTTCAGAATATTAACTTTATAAAGCCAGCCTTTAAATCTTTTTAGTAGACTCTTTATTGTGGAATAACAGACATACGTACATGCACCGTAAGTAAGCAAACATGGGTAACCCACACCCAGGCCAAGAAATGTGTCAACACATTTGAGACCCCCTTGTGCTCTCTTCCACCTCTTGCTACGCCCCACAGATAAACACTCTCCTGACTTCAGACCACAAGTTTCAATTGGTTTGGGATTCTTCAAACATTTATGTTTTTGTCATCAAGTGTCTTTTCACATCCCTTTTGACTATTTTGTACATCTTCTATTATGAAATGTCTGTTCAAATCCTTTTTTATTTTTACATTTTGTTATTTCTCTTATTGAGTTGAAGGGTCCTTTATCCTTAGACTAATCCTTTGTCATATTTTATATATAGGTATGTATACATAATACTTCCCTGTGTTTGCTATCTTTCAACCCTTTTTTTCTGAAAATTTTTAAAAAAAGGGTTTTAATTTTGGTGATGTCTAATTAATCCACTTTTTTCCCATTAGGGCCCATGCTTACCCTGTGATCATGAAGAATTTTCTTGTTTCTTCTAAAACTTTGATATTTTTGGCTTTTATGATCCACCTGATCACATAACGCTGTGACTCCTCTGAGTCGTGTCAAGGTTCAGTCTACTCTATAGAGATATACAATTGTTTAACAATCATTTAGCGCAAATACTCTCTCTGTTGAATTACTTTGAAAACTTTCTGTAAAATCAACGAGGTGTATAAATACAGGGTTCTATCACTAAACCCGTTCTCCTGTTCCTTGACCTACGAGTCTATTCTTTTGCTAATATCACACTGCCTGGATTATTTGAAGAGCTCTACAGTAAATCTTATACATATACTACCTGAAATCAGATAGTGTAGAAGTTTTTAACTTTTTTCATTGCTTTCAAAAATCATTTTAATTATCCTAGGTCCTTTGTACTTTCACATATATTTTAGAGATAGCTTGTCAATTTCTATGAAAAATGGTTTCTGAGAGTCTGATTGGGATTGCAATGAAGCTGTCGATCAATAGGGGAAGAATATTGAATCCTATTGTCCATGAAACTGGTATATGTCTCTATTTACTTTGGTTTTTTTTGTAAGTTCTCTTAGCAGTACACAAGGCTTAAATATCCAGTTAATTATAGTTTTACATCTGTAGATACCCAAAGGACTTCCTCAAAAAGTAGTCCTCTTTTTTTTTTAATCTTATTTTTTATTTGACAGAGAGAGAGATCACAAGTAGGCAGAGAGGCAGGCAGAGAGAGACAGAGGAGGAAGCAGGCTCCCCACTGAGCAGAGAGCCTGATGTGGGCCTTGAACCCAGGACCCTGGGATCATGACCTGAGCTGAAGGCAGTGGCTTTAACCCACTGAACCACCCAGGCTCCCCAGTAGTCCTCTTTTTAAATTGTATTTCTGGTACCTCTGAACACTGAGTCACTAGTGGGTATCTTTCTGTTTTACGCTTTCTTTTGGACACCTTTTTTTTTTTTTTAAGATTTTATTTATTTATTCATGAGAGACAGGGAGAGAAAGATAGAGAAAGAGGCAGAGGCAGAAGGAGAAGCAGGCTCTCAGCAGAGCAAGGAGCTGGATGTGGGACTTGATCCCAGCACCCTGAGATCATGACCTGAGCTGAAAGCAGATGCTTAACCGACTGAGTCACTCAGGTGCCCCTTTTGGACACTTTTTTAACATGTCAGACAACTTTTAACTGAATGCCACCATGTTATTTTCCTCCAGAGATGTTTACACTGTCCTTGGGTGGTAAATAGACTGGTGGTAGATCACCTTAATCTGATCAGAAATGGGGCTGATGTGAAACAGAGTTGTGGTTCTTACAAAGTTTCGACTACCTCTGGTTAACTCCAGCACTCCATGGGTTCCCAGCTGTATCTCTGGATGCTTATTAGGTGACCACCACCCCACCCTCCCTCACCACCCTGCTGCCCCACAACCTTTTGTAGTTTCTCATCTCTAGTTTTCGTCTGCTCAGCTCTGAGAGACTTGGAAAACTGTGCTACACTTAAAAGGTTTCTGCCTTACTTGCTCTTCCCCTGACCTCTGTGGTTCAAGAATTTAGCCAATGTCTCAAGGAGAAATCAACAATTATATTCATTCTGTCCTTTTTATTAAAATTCTGGCTCCCTAGGTCTTGGCTGCCTTGGCAGTCACAAAAGCATTTTTTTTTTCCTCCTCAAATTTATGAGTTCGCCAACAGTTCTGTGGGATTCTTTACCACTCAGCAATGGCCACCTAGCTCCATGTTCTAATAATTGCCAAATGCCCTGGAGAAGAATGCGGGTGGGTCCTGTCTGTGGGCCCCCTCTCCATGATTCACTTCACTCTGACTCCTAGAATCTCAGTCTTTGGGCCACCTGGGTGGCTCTGCCAGGTTAAACATCTGCCTTTGCCTCAGGTCACAATCTCAGGGTCCTGCTCCCTACTGAGCAGGAAGTCTGTTTCTCTCTCTCCCTCTGCGCCCCTCCCCCCCCCCCCGCTCTTGCACACATCCACTCCTTCTCTCTCTCAAATAAATAAATTCCAAAAAAAAAAAAAAAAAAAAAGAATCTCAGTCTCATTTCCCTCGGTAATTCTCTTGCATCTTTTAAAAATTATCTTAAATTTTCTTCTTCTTTTTTCCTTTTTCTATTTTGTTCTTTGTGGGAGACTGGACTTAACACACTGCCTCATAGCCTCAGAGGAATTCTTTTTGTATGTGATTTGTCATTTCAAGACATTTGACCATTTTATTTATATCATCAAACGTATTGGTTTGAAGTCGTTCATATTCTTTACTTATTATTTTTCAATGTTTGTAGTGTCAAAGTGTTGCCCTTCTTTCGCTCCTGATGGTGGTAATTAGGACATTCTCTCCTTTTTTCTTGGCCAAGCTAGAAGTCTGTCAATTGTGTAGTCTTTCCAAACAAACAAAACAAAACAAAGAACAAAAACAGCTTTTGGTTGCAGTGACTTCCTCTCTTGTTCACTTTTTAAATATTTCATTACCCCTCTGTTATTTCTTTATTTCTACTTACCTTAAGCTTACTTTTCTTCTCTTCTTCTAACCTCCTAAAGATGAAGAGTAGATAAGGTTTTAGACTTTTCCTCTGAGTTAATAAACCATCTAAAGGTATAAATTTCCTTGTAAACACCAATTTTCAATGTTATTAATACAGGCAATATATCCCCTGTAATACCTACCTGTATCTATCTATGCCTGTATCTACATCTCTGTATATATGTTGAACAGCTATGTTGTATTAGAAAATGTTTGTGGTATAACTTGTGCTTTAAATAGCCATATATCTTTTAATATGTTGTGTTCTTGTATATATTTGAATTCCAAATATTTTCAAATTTTTTGTGTAATTTATTCTTTCAGCCATTGGTGTTTAGAAGTCTGTGATTTAAATTTCCAAATATATAACTTCCAGATTGTTTTCCTGTTGCTGACCTCAAGTGTAATTATGATCAAAGAACATGCTTTGAATAAATTTATTTACTTTAAATTTATTGAGACTTCTTACGGTCAAAGCAATTATCTGTATTGGTGAACGTTCCATGTATGCTTGAAAGAGAATGTACTCTCTTACTTGAGGGGTCTAATATTCTAGAAACATCAAGTAAGTTCAATTGATTAATAATGTTCAGTTAGTTTAGAATAATGTTTTTCTGTATTTCTGGTGAGTTTCTTTCTGTTTCTTCTATCCGTTAATGAGAGACAAGTATTGCAATCTCAAATGTAATTTTTGTCTATTTCCCCTTTCAACTTTGTCAGGTTTTGCTTCATGCATTTCATAGTCTTGTTGTTAAACATGTATAAATAATATATTTTTATATTTTCCCATTGTAGGCATCCTTTTATTAACATAAAGCATCTCTCCTTTTCTCTAGAAATGTATCTGTTTTAATGTCCACTTTGATATTAGTATAGCTATTATAAATTTCTTATACTTACTGTGTGCATAATCTTATTTCTGTAAATTTAATTTCCACTTATTTGTGTTTTTCTTAGAGTATCTCTTGTAGGCAGCAAATAGTTGAATGTCATGTTTGTATTGAGTTTAACAATCCAGCTTTTGATTAGAATATTTAATGAATTTACTCTTAATGAATTTACTCTTAATTTACTCTTAATGTAATTGTTAAAATATTTGGATTTAGGTCTAACACTTATATTATTTGTTTTCTAATATCTCCTTTTTGTTGTTGTTTTAGTGTTCATCCTTTTTCATTAAGCAAATATTTTCTAGTGCAGCATTTGAATTCCACAACTGAATTCTTGGCTACCTTTCCTTTTATTGTTATTCTTGCCTGATCTAGGAATTACAATATGCTTGGTGAAATGATTCCAATCTACTTAAAATTAATACTGAATTTCTTCTGGCTAAAACAAAAACAGATGATTCTTAGAGCAGTAAATTTCCAATTACCCCCTTCCATGCTTTGTACTATTTCACCATATATAATGCCTTATAAACAGATAGATCAATCAACAGGTAAATACCTATATTACCTATAATAGCTATCTATATAACTTTATTGCCTATAACACCTATCTGTAGCTCTCTACACCTGTATCTAATCTATATCCATGTATTACACAATTCTGTTATATTCCACAATGCTTGGGATATGATTTTTGCTTTAAAGAGCTATATACCTTTAAAGAAATCAAGTATGATGACTGAAGATGCATTGATTTGATCTCCTTTAAGACTACATGCTGAGGGGATCATAGTTCATTGACACTTCCGGGCGCTGTTCCCATGAACCCTGAGGTCACGTTTGCCCTAGGCTGCTCATAACCAGCGACGAAGCAAGCTAGAAAGAGTAGTGCTGGTGCATTCCTTCTCAAGGTGGAATTACTCTGACAGGCAGCCTGGCTGAGATTTTCTCAGAACTGTACTGTGGGCTGAGCTTTTCAATCCCTCTTTTGTTAATGGAATTATTACATTACATTTCCATCCATCTTTTGTTCTCTCCTTTCACAGGTGTTGGACCTGCACTATAGTCAGAAGGCTGTCTGCCTACTCAAGTCCTGCCCTTATTAATTCTTCATAAACATTTCCTTAAAATAATCGATCACATCTAAACCCATCTAGGTGTCTAATTCTTGGGAGACTTAAACTGCCATAAAAAGAAAAAAATGCACATTTTACCAATTCCAGTGTTCTTCACCCCTTCTTATGCAGACAAGTCACTATCTGATATCATTTCTTTTCAAGCTCAAAGATTTCCCTTAACATTTCTTTAAATGGTGTCTGATAGCAACAAATTCTGTCAGTTTTTGTGTATCAGAAAGTATCTTTATAATACTTTCCTTTTTTTTTTCTTTCAACACTTTAAATATTTAATCCTATATCTTCTGGCTTTCATTGTCTCTGCTGGTGATTCAGCTGGTAATCATCATTGTGTCTCTGCTTGTAATGTGTTGTGTTTATTTCGCTGCTTTCAATTCTTCTTTTTGGCTTTCAGCAGTTTTACTGCGATGTTCTCACACGGTTTATTTTGTTTCGTTTTCTCCATCTGTATACTTCTGGGGGGTCGTTGAACTTCTTGGATCTGTAAATTAATGTGTTTTCTTCAACAGTTCAGGGGAAACGTAACCATTATATCTTCAAATATTTTTCTGCCCCATTGTATCTTCTCATTCTAAGAGCCCATGTGTTGGCCTGCTCACTATGGACCATAGGTCTCTGAGGCTTTTTATATTTTTCTTCCATGTTTCTCTTCCCTGTTATTTTGACTGGAAACTATCTATCGTGCTTTCTTCAAGTTTACTGACTCTTTCTTCTGCCATCTTGAATCTGTTGCCACGCCCATCCAGTGATTTACTTTTTCATCTTGTTATACTTTTCGGATCTGGATTTCAAAAAAAGAATTCCTTTTCATAGTTTCTATTTCTCTATTCACCCATTAATACCATATTTCCTTTTAAATCTTTAAACTTATTTTCCTTTAAATCTTTGTATGCATTTATATTAGTTTCTTGGATGTTTTTGCCTGCTATAATCCAACAGCTGGACACACTCAGAATCAGTTTTCTATTGGCTGGGTTTTATGGATTTGCTTGTTTTCTTACATCTTGCTCATACTTTTTGGTTCTTTGCATGTTTGGTAATTTTTGGTTGAAAATTTGGTTATAAGGATTGTGGAATCTGTTGTGTTCAGACCAAGAGGGCTTCCCCTGTTCTAGCACTAGAGCTCTTTGGGGGTTGTGCAGCGACTTTAGGTAAAAAAAGTAAGAACTGGCATCGTAGTTCTTTTTTGGTTCAGTAGCAGTCTTTTAAGTATAACACCTTCTCCAATTCTGACCTGCTCTGTACTATTTCGTAGTGTCTCTAAATGGTTGTTTTTATTAATTTTGCACAGTTTTTATAATTATTATCTTCAAAGAAACCACCTTTCCTTATCATGTGGCCATGACTGAAAGTCACGGTCCTGACTCATTTAATAGCATTTTCTTCATGCAAATGCCCATTGCTAAGTGTAGATAAAATTATATACTACATTTCTCACATTTTGGAATAAGTAGTTTTTTTTACAAGGTAGTAAAATAAATGAAAAACCATCTCTTCTTAGTAAGGAATTTAGGAAGTATAGAAGTTACATAGAAACTGTGTTTCTTAAAGATTTAAAAATCTTTCCATTAAAGACTCTTGGCTCTGCCCTGTCTCTATATTTCTTGGATGATTTTCACATTTCATCTATGATGACTATGCATTTCAGTCTTTCAACATATGCCTCCATCAATCTTGATAATTTATATTTATTTAGAAAATAATTTTCTAGATATTTTAGAGTTTATTAGCAAAGAGTTCCACGTCATATTCTTTCTGCCATTTAAATAACTGCTCTCTATCCATAGTTCTAGGTTCTATTTCCTAGCATGACTTACTCAAGTTTCTCTTGGTTTCTGTTATACTCACTTAAGTTTGCTATTTATATATCGGCCCTGTTCTTTAGGCTCTGAACACCTTAAAATCAGGAATTATGCTTTGTTCACCTGTGTCTAAAACACCAAGTACAGGGCCTTTCACATTGTAGGACTCAGCTGTGTGCTCAAGTGAACTGTACAGGTGTGGGTTATTTATGGAGAAACTACCCATTAAGCTGAAATCCAAGAGTTTATTTTGCAAATGGTGAAGCTGAAAAGAGGGTTGACTTGTCCAAGTTTACACAGCAGATTTGTGGCAGAGCAGACATCTTCCCAAGAAACCATGCTGTCTTGCTAAAATGGATTGAATTCTAAGACAGCCTCAATTACCATCTCTTCCATGCATATATATTAAAGTAAAATATGCACTGATTCCAGAGCAAGTTCAAGCTCTAAAATTGTGAGAATCTTTGCATTAATATTCTGTGTCGTAAGGTCTGTTTGGGTTATTAATGACATTTAAATTAAGGGCCTCTTGTTCTTGGTGTTGTGTCATCCCAGGAACATGTCAATGTGTGATGGATGTGGCTAATTTAGCGATTCTTTGCAACTTTACAGAGAATCATCCTGCCAGTTTTTGGCAAGAAGGTTTGCTTTATTAAACTTGGAATCCACCGTCCAGGATAAATAATGTCTATGTCTGTCCCATTTTAGGAATATGTTCCAATTGAGGGAAATACATAAGCTGCCCTTTTTTTCTCCTAGTCATTTCTATTTGTTTTTATATGACTATAAACAGATATTAAAGAAAGGATTACACTAAAAATCAGGAGACCTGGGTTCTGGGCCAAAATCTGCCATTAAGTGCTTTGACTTCCAGGGATCACAGATTCTCTCTTTTTTTTAATTTTTATTTTTTTTTATTATGCTCAGTACCCACAGTATCATACATCATTTGCTTTTGATGTAGTGTTCAATGATTCATTAGTTGTGTATAATACCCCATGCTCATCACAACATGTGCCCTCCTTAGCACCCATCACCTGGTTACTCCATCTCCCCCACCCCTTCCCCTCTGAAACCCTCAATTTGTTTCCAGGGGTCCATGGTGTCTCATGGTTCATCTCTCTCTCTCTCATTCTGATTTCTTCCCATTCAGTTTTCCCTCCCCTCCCCTGTCCTCCATGCTATTCCTTATATTCCACATAGGAGTGAAACCGTATGATAATTGACTTTCTCTGCTTGACTTATTTCACTCAGCATAATCTCCTCCAGTTCCATCTATGTCGATGCAAATTGTAGGTATTCATCCTTTCTGATGGCTGAGGAATATTCCACTGTATGTATGGACCGCATCTTCTTCTTCATTCCTTATCTTTAAATGAAGCACTTAAATAGGTATGTGATGTTTGTGCATACCTCAGAGGTGCTTAAAAGGCTCTTCTTAATGGATAAGGCCAGAAAAGCTTTCAGAAGGCTTGTCTTTGCCTAACCTCCCCAAATAAAAGGTAAGCCCTTTGTTTTTTCTTTTCTTTACCCCCACCCCAGGAAAACTTTTCCTTTAGATTCTGCCATTAATCAGAAAGTCAAAATAGCATCCTTATTGCAATAGAAACCATCCTCCAAACATTTCAAAAGGGAGATATAACAAATGTGTTTTAAATATTCAAATGACTGAGAAATCACTTTCAGCACTTTTGTTTTAAGATTGTGGGTGACAAGATGAATGTTTAAAGCAGCAATGTCCACAATAGCCAAATTATGGAAAGAACCTAGATGTCCATCAACAGAAGAATGGATAAAGAAGATGTGGTGTATTTATATATATATATATATATATATATATATACACACACACACACACACACACACACACATATGTATATATATACACGCACACACATATATATGTGTATATATACATATATATGTATATGAGCATATATATATATATGAGCATGGGGTATTATACGCAACTAATGAATCATTGAACACTACATCAAAAACAAATGATGTACTATACTGTGGGTACTGAGCATATATATATATATATATACACATATATATATGTGTCTGTGTGTGTGTGTATATGTGTGTATATGTATATGTACATATATATGTATACACATATACATATATATGTACATATATGTATGTATATATACATATATACATATACATATCTGTATATGTATATATATATACGTATACACACACACACACACAATGGAATACTATGCAGCCACCAAAAGAAATGAAATCTTGCCATTTGCAATGATGTGGGTGGAAATAGAGGGTATTAAGCTGAGTGAAATAAGTCAATCAGAGAAACACAATTATCACATGATCTCCCTGATATGAATAATTTGAGAGGCAATATGGAGGGTTTGGGGGGTAGGGAAGGACAAAATGAAACAAGATGGGATCGGGAGGGAGACAAACCATAAGAGACTCTTAATCTCACAAAACAAACTGAGGGTTGCTGGTGGGAGGGGGTAGGGAGAGGGTGGTTGGGTTATGGACATTGGGGAGGGTATGTGCTATGGTGAGTGCTGTGAAGTATGTAAGCCTGACGATTCACAGGCCGGTACCCCTGGGGATAATAATACATTATATGTTTAAAAAAAAAAAAAAAGATTGTGGGTGACAAGAAGCACAAGATGAAGCTGTACAGGTGAGATGGTATTAGAGTTGGTCCTTGAGGAAGACATAAGATTTTCACATCCATTTATTAATCCATTTATTCCTTTAATGCTTTGTTTATTCAGTATGTGCTCATGGAGATCCTACTATATACCAGGCACGATACTATTGGATGCACTGGTAAGCATTATGGAGCTTGTCGTCTATGGAAGAGGTAGCTATTAATCCAATAATCATGTGTGTGTGATTACAAATCACTATACCTGTTATGTAATAAGAAAAGTACGGTGTGAGTTGATACACTCCAGTGAGGATGGTGAGGGAGGTTCAGGGAAGGCTAACTTTCTTGATGAAGGGATATGTGTGCTGATATCTGCATTAACTGGGTTAAGGGGTAGGGGGGGAGTGAGGTAGAGGAAAGGTCCCAGAGAGAGCGGGAGCACGGTCCCCTTCTGGAATGGAAACGAGGTCAGTGAGGCTGGAGCTGAAAGTCAAGAGGGGACGCAGGAAAAGTATATTCTGCGCTAAGGAAATAGATATAGAAAAGAGCGTACCTTGTCCTGAGAATTCCGGAGTAATTGCATTTGGTCCGGGCTTTCAACACCTGAGGAGAAACAGTGGAAGTTTTTGAGGGAAAAGTAGGTTGAGTTTGTATTATAGAGAGGTTTAGTTGACAGGTTAAATAATCTGGGCTAAGGCATCATGTGTGAAAGAGAGAGACGGAAAAGTTACTGACCTTGGAGCCTCCTTTTACAACATTTGTTGCCGGGTGAAGAGATTAAAAAAAAAAAAAAAAGGGAAAGGAATTTAAAAAAAAATTCGCTTGTGAGGGACACAATGTGTACAGACAGCTGGGTGACTCTCTGCACTGGTATTACCACACACTCTGTGGGTCCTTTTATGTGGCTAGTTGCAAAAATGTGTGGGAAATGGAAGCTTAGACTCTCCCTTTTCATCACTGATGCCGTTTGTTGTTGCTTTCTGCCTTTTTTCTTCCTTGAGGTGTCACCCAAGCAGTACAAAGTGACATGGGGAAAAATAAAAGCATCTCTTTTTCATAGTTGGGTTATAGTAACAGATGGTCATGTTCGCTCGGCAAAGACAAATAGCTCAAGTGATAAACACCACAGGTTGGAGAAGCCGAGAAAGATTTTTGCCAGGTTCTCCTCTCATAGCTGGCTCTGGAAAGAGAGCAGTCTGCTTTTACGGGTTTTACAGGTTTTAGCCCCCGAAAAGGAGGGCCGGTGAAATACCACTGATGGAAGGAAGGTGACCTCAACAGAAGGGTGAGGAGACTGCTGGGATTCATGCTTCATCTCACTGTGGGGTGGGGGTCCCACTCATGCCCTCTCAGCTTCTCCAGTCTCTCACCAAGTCCTAGCAAGTGTGGTGTGTTTCTTCAGGTGCGCCTGGGTGGCTCGGTGGGTTAAGCCTCTGCCTTCGGCTCGGGTCATGATCCCAGGGTCCTGGGATCGAGCCCTACATCGGGCTCCCTGCTCAGCAGGAAGCCTGCTTCTCCCTCTCCCACTCCCCCTGCCTGTGTTCCCTTTCTTACTGTCTCTCTCTCTCTGTCAAATAAATAAATAAAATCTTTTTTAAAAATTGTAAAAAAAAAAAAAAAGTATGTTTTTCTCAGTTTGTCTCTCTCCACTCTTCCACCAATTTATTCAGCCTCTGTTATCTCTTGCCCATGTTCTTTCTTTCTTTCTTTCTTTTTTTTGTTAAAAACAATTTGGTTCTCCCTATTGTTTATTATCATTTAATTTCAGTACTTAAATGTTCAAGACAATATCAACCAGATTTAAGTAAGCACGAGACAAACTGCTAAACTTAAATTATATATTTTTCTAAATCTGTTCTAAAGACAATACTACTTTTTCAGCTTTACTAAGGTATAATTGACAAAATCTTTAAGGTATTTAAATGTACATTGTGATGATCTGATTTACATATGCATTGTGAAAAGATCCTCCCACCTATTAATTAACACTTACATTACCTCACGTATTTTACCTCTTTTAATGTGCGAGGACATTTAAGTTGTACTCATCAAATTTCAATATACAATACAGTGTTATCAACTCTAGTCATCATATTATATGTTAGATATTCAGACCTCTTTCATCTTAGATCTGTACCCTTTTACCAACCTCTGTCTCTTTCCCCCACCTCCAGCGCCTGGCAATAACTTGCTGCTACTTTCTACTGCTTCTTTGAATTTGAGGTTGTTTTTTTTTTTCCACATTCCATGTGTAAGTGAGACCACACAGTATTCATCTTTCTCTGTCGGGCTTATTTCACTTAGCATAATGCCTTCCAAATCCATCCATGTTGTTGCAAATGGCAGGGTTTCCTTCCTTCTCATAACTGAATAATATTCCATTGTATGAATATAAACATAATTATCTCACATCTTTATCCGTTTTTCTGTGAAGGTTTTTTCCATATCGTGGCTACGTGAATAATGCCTTGAACGTGGTAGTCAGAGATCTCTTCAATATTTTGTTTTCATTTCCTTGGGATATATACCCCCAGGTGGGATTGCTGGGGCATGTCTGTGTTATTTCGATACCGTCCCAATGCTTCCCTCTCCTCTGCAACTTCTTCCTCCCTTTCTAGTATCTATGCCGCTGGCAGCCTCATCTTCCTAAGATCCCAGTTTGACCATGCTACGATTTCATCTGATACCCAATGAAGGCTCCCTGCTGCATTCAGTCTACAACCCAAGATTCAAAATTTGGCATAAAGAATCTCTGGTCATCAGCCCCTTCCTAGGGTGGAGCCCCCGTCTCTGCTCAACACCCCTCTTTCACAGACACATCTTCATACTTCTGTTCAGCAAAAAATGTTTCCATGAAGTTCTGAATAGTGTAAGCCCCATGCTTCCTCTTTCTGGTTGCTTTTTACTAGAATTCACTTTCCTCGCTCCTACTCACCTATCAAAACCCTCTGCAGCATTTCCTCTCTGGGAGCTCTGCGTTGAGCTTGCTTCAACAGCACTGAATAATTAACTCACGACCCTCTTTTAGAATCCACGTGTCTTTTAGAAGTCTGTCTGCGTTCACCATTAATAATTGTAATGCGTTATAATTATTTGTTAATGTGACAATCTCCCTATTATTTGGGAGCTTCCTGGAGAAAACAGGCATTCTTCATTCATCATCGTTTATCCCCAGAGACCATTACAAGCTCTCCGAGCAGCAGTGCTAATAGCTCATGTTTGTAGGGAGTTGCTATGAGCCGGGAATTGTGCTAAGGCCTGCTTTCAATGGCCGTGTGGGAGGAACTCAATACAGTCCTCTTGATTCCAAGTTGCTCATCAAAGGACACATGATCCATTTGCTGAATAACAAATAATGGGGACATCAAACTGTGTCCTTACAACACAGGCTTGGCTGAGGATTTGAGGTGGAGGAAACAATTAGGAGATAAAGGGAAGAGCCATGTGTCTGCTATCCAAGGCATTCAGTCTAACTCAAGTATTGATTAAATACCTGCTGTGTACCCAACCTTGTACTAGGCAATTAACCAAGTGTTTACTTCAATAGAGGTGTCCTACCTTATTGGAAGTCAGCTTTTCCAATCTGTAAATGAAAATATATTCATATTTTGGTGATTGTGTTTTAATTCTACGCACATCAAAAAATCACAGCAGAGACTCAATGTATCCAATGCCCAGCATATAGTGTAAGAGAGAGAGAGCATAAACCTTGGAATCAGCAGGGTTCCAGAGCCTATTCTGCCCCCTTCACACTGTGTGACACGGGGTTAGGCTCTCCTCTCTGCATCTCAGTTTCACCATCTTGAAATTGAGAGAAATGATCTAGATCGGCTCCCTTCTCTCTTCTACCTTTGATACCATCTATGGCTCTATGGCTCCTTCCTCAGAAGATTTCTCTAAAAATGCTGTATTCTTGGGGCACCTGGGAGGCTCAATCATTAAGTGTCTGCCTTGGGCTCGGGACCAAGCCCCGCAACGGGCTCCTTGCTCAGTGGGGAGTCTGCTTCTCCCTCTCCCACTCCCCCTGCATGTGTTCCTGCTCTCCCTATCTCTTTCTCTGTCAAATAAACACATAAAATCTTTTTTTAAAAAATGCTGTATTCTTCACTCAAATTGAAGGAATTGCCCCTCTAGCCTTGAAGGTAAAAATCCCAAGAGAAGCTTTCAGTGGTAACAGGGACTTCATCCCACAAGCTAATTGTAAGGCTTTTTTTGGAGAGTCAGAGACATCCCTGGCACCAAGGAATAGATCTGCAAAGAACCTGTGTCCAGGCTCCATGTTATTCTGATGCCGTGGATCATCAGGCAGGGTGCAGCCCTGAGGTTACAATGTCTGAGATCCCATCTCGGCGCTGCCAACCAGCCGTGTGCCCTGGGATGAGAAGCTCACACTCTCTCAGTGTTTTTGCTCAACTTCAACACGGAGACACCAGTTCCTAGAACACAAGCTGATTTTTGATTTAATAGATGTATAGTGTCTAGAACAGTTTGGGCATATAGTCAAAGTTCCTTAAATATTATTACTATTGTGCATATGATTAATTAGAGTGTTACCTCATTTAACAAAGAAGAAAACTAAGCCCCAGGCAGGGGCTCTGATATTTCTCTGGTTACAAGAGCAACCCCTTCACTATAACAATCACAGAAACGGATGTTTGCATAACACTGTAGATTGCAAGTGTCATCAGATAGGAGCACTTATTTCTGCTTTGCAAGAGAAGACCCAGACTTGGAGCAATTAAGTGACATGCCCAAGGTTGCACAAGTAATTCATAACAAAGCTGGGAAATGAACCTGGATAATTTAATGCCAAAGCCGCACCCCATTCCATTAAATTCACATCCCCTTGTGCCTCCCTAAACTCTTGGCACCTCAGTCAGTTTCCTAAGAAAGATTCCAGAAGTTTGGAGATGAGACTGTGGCAAGGTCAGTACTTATCTGAGTGTCTGTTCTGTCTGTGTATCAGTCATCCATCTAACAGTTCCTCCCAGTGGATAGGGGTCTGGGGCGAGGGGATGCTACGCCCTAACCAGACTTGACTTTGCAGAACATGCCTCCTTTTTCTCCCCAGAGTCCCCCTAGAGTCTGCTTCCCCAAGTGCTCCTTTGGGCCCATCGGGAAACCTTGAAAGTTTCCTTTGAAACTCTGAGTCCCATACCCCTAACAGATGTGCAAGGACGTTTGCTCACTTAATGGCCTGTTCAAGACGTTTGAGGATCCGCACTATCTCCCCATCAGCCTCTCTGAAACATGCATTATCCATCCGTCCTTGAAGCGGTTCCCCCGGCGCAGTGATTAAAACAGTCCTGTGTTGGATAAACCCGATGCAATTTTCCAAAAGTCATCATCTCGGCATTTCCCCCGCCACAACAGAGCACCTCGCCTCCAATTTCTGGGCTTGCTCATTTGTTTTCCTTCCGACAATCTTGGAGACACTCTTTCGAGTGACCTCTGCTAAGGGAAGGGAACAGTACACTCTTATCCTGACATTATGCAGACGCAGTGACAAATTGGTCTATTTTTTATGCTTGACAGAAATGGTAGGGGTGGGAAACGGGAGAAACATATTAACTTACCATATCTTTAACCACTGGTTGATGGAGTTTGGAAAAGACTTGTTTTTCCTTAAGTTTCCCTCCTTATGTCTGGTCTCATGTGTGCTTCCTTTAATTAGTCCTGGAATGTGACAATACTTCCAAAGTAGGCCGAAGTCCTAGTAGATTTTTGAAAGCAATGTGATCAGAACAAATTTGTCATTACTCTCTTTTTTCTTTTTGAGGATTTTATTTATTTGAGAGAGAGAGAGAGAGCATGACAGGACAGAGGTCAGCAGGAGAAGCAGACTCCCTACCAAGCAGGGAGCCTCATGTGGGACTTGATCCTGGGACTCCAGGATCATGACTGGAGCCAAAGGCAGCTGCTTAACCAACTGAGCCACCCAGACGCCCTGACGTTACTCTCTTAAATCAGCTTCTCCTCACCTCGCTCCCAACCCGCTACTAGAACACAGGTACTCTCTCCAAGTTGTCTGGAGACTCCAATGCTGGATTTCATCTTTTTCCATCCTCTTTTTCATTTCTCGTGCCATTCACTTTTTTTTTCCATTCACTTTTATTAATTCTTCCTTAGAAATAGATGTTTCTGCTTCTCTCTTTCTGCATGTCTACCGTGTGCCCCTAGGGAGGGTCTATGACAGGGTGACTCTTTTGCATCTGTGTTTGTAAGAGTTTCGTTATCTCAATCACGTTTTCTTCCACCACGTATCATAGGCTGTTTTGCACAGAATGGTAATGAATGCAAATCATGGTCGTCCTGCTCTTCCTTCCTCACCGACGTGCATGTGCCGTCGGCATTCTTCCCGGAGACATACAGTCATTCGGGGCATTGTTGTCTATGATGTTTCTCAGACCAGAAAGCAACCAAAACCATGAGCTTTAGACGGAAGGCATGATGAAAATTTATCTTTTACGTCCTTGATCGTGGAGAGGTCAAGGTGGCTGGGAGATAATTCTATGAGGTGAATTGTATGATGGAATTGTACACTTAAAAATAGATCAGAAGATAGAGGGAGAAGCAGGGAAGCGACCTGCTAAATGACTCCTTGCTCTGGGCTGCCTCTCTTCCTTACTCCCTCTGCTGTGACTGGACCCATCCCTCCAAACTCTCACTAACTCCTTACTCATCTGTCGCCTGACACAAGACTGTGAACTCCTTATGAAAAAATAATTCTGCCTTTTCTAATCCGTGTACCCTTGGCCCCTAGCAGAGTTGTCCTTATTTCTTAATAGATGCTGAATACTTTTTGACTGAGTTGAGTGACAGCCTTTGGCATCAGATACTTTAGAACTACTTTCATTTGAAAACATTACTTTTTTTCTCCTCCGTTTATTTTCCTTTTGTTCTTGTTTGCAATGACAAAATGTGTTGCTGTTGTTTAATCCTAACTGGTCTGAGCTCCGTTCATGTAAAACTGAAGGAAGAACTGCCTGATCATGGGAAGGCCAGGATATGAAATTGAAGAAATGAATTTCCTGGAAATTATTGAATTCTAAGCAAAAGAATCCCTAAAAGACGGTAAAACTCCTGGAAACGTGTGAAATCACTTGTTCAGAGTTTTAGCTTATATAGTCACGTTGGCAGGTAAAAAAAAAAAAAGGAAAAAAAAAAGGAAGAAAGAAAAACTGATGTCAACCGACGTATACAACAATGGTATTTATTACTTCCCAGCATGAAATTCAACAACTTAAGTTGACTTGAAGGTGAACAGATTCAGTGTCTCCCAGAACCTGAGCTTTTCCCCATCTCTCTTCTCTGCTGTCTTTGGAATATACCCTGCATCCCCAGACTCATCCTTCCGAAGTTCACAAACTCGTAGCCAGCAGCAGCTGGAGCAACGTGCTTCCTTCCTCACATCGCGTGGGAGAACAGGATTCCTAACCTTGAAATGTGTTCCTCGCTTTAGCCAATTTATGTTGACCCCAAGATAAATAATAGGCACCAACAGGGTGTGAAACACTCATTGGCTTGTGGCTAGATTCCAAAAACCATCAGTGGCAGAAAGGGAGAAGTTCTCCCGACGGGCAAAGACCGAAGTGTCTCAGCTAGGGCCACTATGGACATTTTAAGGCCAGATAACTCCTTGGCCTGAAAACACTCTCCTCTGTATTGAAGGAGCAACATCCTGGGTCACTAGATGTCAGTAGCATCCCTCCCCAGTTGTGACAAGCAAAAATAGCTCTCCCTTGGAGAGAAAGTCGCTTCCAGGGTGAGAGCTACTGACTAAGACCAATCAACTAGAATATTCGGGGATCCACTCCACTGTCAACCATAATTAACTATCCCTCTCTTGACAGATTTTCTCCTTTGAGGAATAAACCTTTGAAGTTGTATGTTTTATTTTAAAATAGATGGTTCGGGGTGCCTGGGTGGCTCAGTAGGTTAAAGCCTCTGCCTTCGGCTCAGGTCATGATCCCAGGGTCCTGGGATCGAGCCCCGCATCGGGCTCTCTGCTCCGCAGGGAGCCTGCTTCCCCCTCTCTCTCTCTGCCTGCCTGTCTGCCTACTTGTGATCTCTGTCTGTCAAATAAATAAATAAAATCTTTAAAATAAATAAATAAATAAAAATAAAATAGATGGTTCACTTACATGATCTTTGTCATGGTTTGCCCATGCACCATCTAACTAGTCTCTGACTTCTGCTTCTAAAAGTCAGAAAGTAGAGTCTACAGGGGGTACATGTCACCCGTCTCCCTAATTTTAGCTCAGACTAACTATGCCGCTCTCTAATATGGCGCCTCTTCAATATCCAAATTGGAAAGGGGCTCTCTGAGGAGGGCAACCTGTTCCAGGGTAGTTGCTGTCACTGTAAGCGAGAGAGACAGTGACAAAGACAGAGACAGAGACACAGAGAGAGGGGCAGAGCAGTGAGAGGGGGAAAACAGTGCTAAGTGTGGTAGCAAGTGGAGTTCTCCATACTCCTGGAATAGTTACCATTTGCTTGGCTTCCATTCCGTGAACAGGCATTGTGCCGAATGCGTAATCTGCATTATCTTATTTAATTCACAATAACACATGTAATTTATGCATTTGTGTATCGATTTTACAAATGAGGAAACTGAAGCCAAGAGATATTTTGTTCTTGCCTAAGGTCAGAAACTCTTGTATTCATGCAGTGAGTATAACATAGAAACACAATTTGAACCCAGTCCTCTGCCACTATAAACTCATTTTGTTTTAGGCCAGCGTCTGCCAATAACCCTGTCATTCTCCATTTAGGAGCCCATCCGTTGGAGCTCTAACCTTCTCAGATTCTGTCATTCATGGGGACAGGGATACTGGACACAGGAAGCCAAAGGGGGGTAGGGGGCTCTGAAAGGAAAGGGAGGTTATTAAATGAAAGTCTGGGTCTGCCTTACAGACTCATCCCCACAAGGCTGCCTTCTGACTCATGTGATAAATCCTGCTCCCTCAAGTCACTTTCTTCAGCCACAGCTGCACACAACACAGTAATCACCATCAGAGGGGTCATCTCCAAATTGCAAAGGACAGCACAGCAGAGGAAATTATAACAGATAACACACACCGCCTGTATATATCCGTCATGCAGACAAGAGCTGCATGCAGAATTCTGCCCCATCCCCTGTACTTCTCCGTCGCCTTCCATTTCTTTTCCAATTGCACTGGTTTGAACCACATTTTTCAAAAGTCTCCCAGCTGGTCTCCCTGCTTTTTCTCTCCCCCCTCTCCAATCCATTTTTCATAATTGGATTAATTTTTTCCTAAGCTGCTAAACATTTCACTTCTCTGCTACCAAAAATGAACAAACCAACCAATAAAGAATGGGTCATAAAAAGAAATCGAGCCATGGCTTTGCAGCTCTTCGTTGCAAAGCCTCTTATACAGTACCCCCATCCTTCCCTGATCTGGTCGACTTAGATCTCACTGCCGTCTGTCAGGCCTATCGAATTCCACCACACTGAGCCTCTGCATCTTACATGTTGGGACTGTGTCCCACTGTCTTTGCTCATCCTAGTCCTTCTGCTCAGAACGCTCTCTGTTAACTCTGCGGCCAGTTTGCCCTGTTTCGGCAATCCTACTGTCTCCCCTAATATTATTCGGAGAGCCCAGAGTCCTTGCACCCATTTTTTGGGGTGGCCAAAAAGAGGATCAGAGATGTAAAAGACAAGACCCAAGTCATCAAGTTTGTAGGCTGTAGAGCAGGGAACTGAAATCCATGTCGTCTGATTGACTTCCTGGTCTGGTGTCATAATATTCACTCTTTTCACCATTCCATCCAAGCATAAATATGTAGAGCCAAAACTGCACCCGACCCCTTGCTCCCAGCTGCATTATCTTCAGACTTCAGCCGATAATATCAGCACAGCCCATTGAAGAGCATTATCAACAAGTCTTCTCTCCTGCTTCCTTTGTCCTAAGCTCAAAGCAACCATCTCCATGAGATTAATTCTGAAACGGCAGTAGCATGTGTGTAGACGATGCCATGTCTGGTTATCTTAATTGCATATTTGGGATACCCGCCCTGTGTCTGTTTCATATGGCATGCCATTTGGTGTTTATGACCATCATACTGGAGTTAACAGCATATGGGGAGCTCACCCACTCTGAATACTAAGCTTATCCAATCTTTCTCTCAGAACCGACATGAGAAATAACTAATAAAAATGATTACAATATTAGAGGGTCATATAAATGCCAAATGCAATAGCTATTCTTCATTCTAAAGTTTCTTAATATCTTTCCTCTACCGACATCATAAAAGTGGGGGAGGGGGAAGATAAGATATTATACATAAATAATTAGGAATGCTTCCTTGAGCTTTATTTCAAATTCTTCCATTAAGGGTTAAGATTCAATTTTAGGGTCAACTTGAAGGTGAGGCAAAGTTTTAAGGATAATTGAAGTAGAAATTGTGTGACCTTTGCAAAGACCTCTCTTTGTATTTATGCATTTTTCTCCAACCAGCAAAAATAATAATATAAAAAGATACAAGAATAACACTTAACTAAATCAGATGCAGATGGCTGTTTTATCAAGCAGAGGCAATTTTTATCATTTTAAAAGCTTTTGTTTTCGTAAAGGAAAGAAAATGGGCCATGTTCCCTTGTTTTGTTTTTTTTTTAAGAGAGGAAAAAGCATATGTTTTTTAATTTGAAATGGAGTATTAATGGTGTTATCTCCCGAGAATTGCTGCACTAGAGTGAATTTACTTGCAGGTTTTCTGGTAAATTCGTCTCTGACTTAGAGAGTTAGTAGTGTATTATATCAGCCTACCTTTCCAAGACAATACTGTACACACACCCTGAGAGTCAATTTCCTGAGCCTCTTTTACTAGATCATCTTGTTTCCTTTGTTTATATTATTGATTTAGGGAAAATCATTTGGTGAATATTGAGTGCTCACCTAAATGAGAAGGTGGTAATGTGCAGCAAGTAGACAGAAAGGGATATAATATAACTGGGATAATAAAACCTTGTATCTGCGCTGCAATTTATGGTTTGCATTATCCCATTTGAACCTCACTATACCTCTGAGAGTTATGGGGACAGAAACTATCACCCCAATTTTATAGACTGGAAGTGAAAGCATGGAGAGTTTAAGCGGCCCCCCTTCCAGTGTGCCTGGTAACTGAACCAGGACTAGAACCTTCACGAGTCAATCTCATGTTCCCTCTTCTGCACAAAGCTGCCTCTCCATTAACAGCCACCCAACCAAGCATTCAGAGACATTTTGGGAGCACCTCCTGTTTACTTGCATTAGAGTTGAAACAGTGACAAACGTAACAGTATTTTTAGGTACTGTTCTGGTGCACAAGGTGCCTACCATTGAGTCTAAAAGCAAGATAAAAATGTATGAACTCTTCAGTGAGTAAGATATGACAAGTACATAAGTATGGACAACTTCAAGACTCATATAAACTGGTATATGGGAGGCCCTTACTAGGGAATGAATAGAAAGTTAAGAATGACATTAGCTAACATTTATGGAGCGGTTACCATGTTCCAGTCACTTGCGTCATAATTTCTTTCATTCATTGGACAAACATTTTGCAGTTTTGACCCAACTCTTATAGGAAAGAAATTCTAGTTCTGGCACCTTCAATGAATGACCAGGAGCATGTGACTTCACCTTTTTGGGTCTCATTTTATTCATCTGAAAAAAACTTGTTTAGAAAAAGTACCCATTTTTTAAAGTTTCTGTAAATAGTGAGTACAATAAAAGGAAATACTGACATATAATAATGGCTTTGTGATAATTTGGGGTGTTTTGGTGATACAGTTATTTTCATTATTATCTACATAATAATGTAGATATTACCTACATTCACCTAGTGGCTCAGTTTAGGAATCTTTACTTTTACTCTCTGGCGCCATCTAACATCAAGTTTAACTGCCCCCCAAAATATCCTATACTCTAATGAAACAATGCAGATTGAGGCACCATACATCTATGGCTGTTAAAACTATTGGGTAAGAAGTAAAAAAAAGAAGTAAAAAAAAAAAAAAAAGAAGAAGAAGAAGTTAATGGGGGACTTCATCGACAATGAGTCAGAAAAATGGCACCCTAATGCACTGATCAATCTTAGCATCACTAACGAGTGACCACTAGACCATGTGTCCCCTGGGATGTAACAGGAATTTCCAGTCACTAGCTATATACCTAAGTGTAATCAGTTCTCTACATACAGCTTTCAGATCTTAGGAAATACAGGGGTAGAGGAACATATATGATGATAACATGAATATACAATCAGACAGATACAGAATATGGGAAGGCCTATGTGACTAAAATCCTAGTTTAAAAAAAAATAAAGGGGTGCCTGGGAGGTTCAGTGGGTTAAAGCCTCTGCCTTCGGCTCAGTTCATGATCCCAGGGTCCTGGGATCAAGCCCTGCATCGGGCTTTCTGCTCAGCAGGGAGCCTGCTTCCTCCTCTCTCTGCCTGCCTCTCTGCCTCCTTGTGATCTGTCTGTCAAATAAATAAATAAAATCTTTTAAAAAAAATAAATAAAAATAATGTTAATTTTTTTCATAAGAGATGGAAGAGTGTCCTTTTATACGTAATTCAAAAGCAGTCAAAACCAATCAGTACTGCAAAAGATAGAGTGGTCATGCAGTTCAAATTTTCTGGCTCATAATCTGTAAGGTTCTTATATGGCTATGCAAAATTTAGTGAGCTATATGTTTCAGAGTTGTATAAATTATACCTCCAACAAAAACATTTTAATTAATTTACATAAAGCGGGACAAAAAACTATTATAGAGTAAAGTAGACTTAAGAGACATGTCAACCTAATTCAATGTACAAATCTTGTTTGGATTCTGATTTGGGGGAAAAAAAACTTGTAAAGCACATTTTTTGATACATCGGGGACATATGGAACACCAATTAGATGTTAGATAACATTAGGAACCTCATAATTCTGTTATGTGTGCTAATAGTAACATAGTAACAAAAATAACAATGAGGAGACAGAAGAAGGAAGAGAAGGAGGAGAGGAGAAGAGAGAGTCATGGTCTGTTAGAGATACTTACTGAATTAATTACTGGTAAACGTGATAAGAAATGTGATATTTACCTCATGGAAAAAGAAAGAAGGAAGAGAGAAAGAAAAGAAACTAGGATATTCAAAATAAGCATACAGAGATATTCTAAAAGAATTTGTAAACATAAAGATCCAAGTGAGGTCAAAGACGCAGAATGCTGATAGTGATAAGAAGCTCTACAGAGCCAAAGTCCAAGAGGAATAGAAAAAGTAACAGTTCACCATGACTCAGCTCACCAGACTCTTTAGAACCCTTACTGGGCAAAAGATGTGATATGATACTAGGGACTAGGGGCATAGAAATATCTAACGTGAATTCCTTTATATTCAGTGACAATAATGGTGAGGTTAACCATAGCTCACCTGTTAACCAGTATTGGTCATTTCCCATGTTCTGGGCCCAATTCTAAGGACTCCATCTGCATTATCCCATCAGCGTTTCTTTCTCATAACACTGTAAGTTCTATTAGAATCTTCACAAAAAAAAAAAAAAAAAAAAAAAGGAAATCAAGATGCAAGGAAACAGTGATTCACCAAAAACCAGTAGGCGAAATACTTGTAAACAGCAACCAATATAAGAGACAGTGTTAGTGAAGTATCTGCTAAATCCCTCTGTAGGCTTGAAAGAATAGGCATGATTTATCAGGACATGTCAGAGAAGGCCTCATAGATGAAGCAGCAGCATTTGGTCTGGGCCTGCTGGGATGAGAAATGTATTGCTACCTGGAGACTGGGGTGTTGGGAAGGTCATCAGTTGAGTGCTTAACAGCCTGAGCTGTAGAATCCCATAGTGCTTAGAGTTAGGATCCCACCCTGATATGTACTAGTTCTATGACCCTTTGATCGAGATCTCAGCCCTAATTCCCCACTGGGTTGTCTCAAGAATTAAGTAAACCTTGCATTCAAAGCCCAGTACCTAGTACACAGTAATCACTTGAACTTTTTCATCTGTTACTGCTTCTAATTTAGAAATAGTAAGTATAGGAAGCTTATCACCAAAGAAATCTGGGGTGATACAAGTCTGTGAAAAGTAATCTGAGATCAGTTTGCTGCAAGTAGTGAATTGAAAAGCCCAGACTCTGTTTCAGACTCACATGAAGGGGGCTGAGTGCATAGGGAGGAGATTCTGGGGAGCTGCGGTTTTGAGATGAACTCAACAGGGCACCTCAAAGTGTTAAGTATTATTTTTAGCATTACTATTAAACACAGTTCATGGCTACATAAAACAAAACCTCATTAAGAGTCAAAAGCAGCCCTCTGGCGTCTACTTTGAGACCTCTGTAGAAGCAGTGATGATATTTTAGAAAGAGCGCACCCCAATTTATTTTTGGAAATATCACTCAAGCAACACTGGGGAGAATGGATGGAAGGAGCCAAAACTTAGGTCAGGGGACAATTCAGAAAGTTTTTTAAATCAAGCAAGCAGTGAACCCCTGAACAATGAGTTGCAGAAAATTTGAGAACATGAGGGTGATTGAACAAGCACTGGGTTCAAAAAGGAAAAAAAAAAATTATGGCAAAATCAAAATTGAAAATCATAAAAATAAAATTCAGACATTGGTTTTAATAAAAATCAATTCAGAATTTCTAAAAGTTCTGAAATTACCCAAAACAACCTTTCAGGCAGTTGGATTTACTCCAGAAAACCCACGTATCATTCAGGGCCTAGAGGTGGTGACATTGGTGACAAGTCTGAGAATGTTAAGACCTCCTATCTCGGGGTACTTACTGTTGGTGATTTTCCCGTAGTGTATCTCCTGTAGCTAAGAAGACAGAAAAATTGGCATTAAAATGTCAAAGTTGAGTATCAGAGACTGGCATTCAGGAAAGATGATGGGGGGTAACCAATTTAGACTTTCTTCCACCGTACATCATATTCTTTCATATCACAACAGAAAAGTCTGTCTTTGAAGCTTCATATGCCTCTGTCTTCCATGGAAGCATTTACTGAAACAATTCTTCCCAACAGACTGTATTGAGTACCATGTGCAATTGTATGCTGGGCAAGGTGGGTGATTTCAAGAACAAAGTCCAGGCCTTTTATTGACATGGTTTCTAGTCCTACATTGCTCAATACAATAACCACGAGACTAGATGTACATACATATAACATACTATACATAACTAATATATATATATAAACATATAACTAGACATACATACAATAACCACTAGACACATGGGGCTAGGGAGCACTAGAAATGTGACTAATCCAAATTGAGATGTGCTATAAATGTAAGAGACACTCCAGAATTCAGAGATGTCCAATGAAAAAAAAAAGTGAAATATCTTCATAATATTTTTATCTACTACATATTGAAATAATAGTGTATTGGATATATTGAGTTAAAATATACTGTTTAACTTAATTTATCCTTTTTCTTTTTTACTTTTCTGATGTGGCTACTTGAAAAAAATTGCAACTGGCTCTCATTTGTGGCTTTGAATTTCTGTTGGATGGTGCTGCTCTAGACTCTGGCCAACTGGACTTCTTGCTGCCCCCTTTCACTGGCCTCCTGCCTCACCCTATGTTCATTTGTCAAAACCTACATATTCCTGAAACCCACCTGAAAGGACATTGCTTCAATTCATTATCTTTTAGAAGATTTTATTTATTTCTTTATTTGAGAGAGAGAGCCTTAGCAGGGGAGATTCAGAGGGAGAGAGAGCAGGGAGCCCAATGTGGTGCTTGATTCCAGGACCCCAGGATCATGACCTGAGCCAAAGGTAGATGCTCAACTGACTCAACCATCCAGGTGCCCCCATTATTTTCTGAAGTCTCAAACCACATGGGATATTCCCTCTTGAACTTCTAGAGGAATGTGTTTATCCTCACAATGTATTTATCATAGCTTTCTATGTAATTTTTCATGTATTTTACCAGAATATAAATTCTTTGAAGTCAGTCATATATAACACATTTTTATGACCTATAGAGCCTACTAGCATAGTGTTTAATGAGTTTTCTTTCTTCTGAATTTAAAATAATTCAAGAACCCTATAATCTGTATGGGGTCATGATGCTTCACGAATCTCAGAAATTCTGATATACAAAAGGGAGACACTTATCCCTTTGCTTCTCCTTTTGTGATATTGTAGCTACTAATGTAGACTGTCAACAGCTCTGAACAGAGGGGGAATATATGAAAAACAAAAGAGTTCCTAAGAATAGGGAAGTTTAGACTTGGAATAGAGGCCATGAAACGTGTATCCATGTATGAGACAGTTGAAAGACAGAGACAGAGAGAGACAGAGAAAAATGCTGATTTGCTGTTCATGCTAGAGAATAGCACATAGCCCAACTGATCCAGTTTTAGATGTATTACTCAAAATAGGCTAATTCCTATAGTGTACAATCTTCAACTTTCAATGGCTTGATGAAATAAAAGCTTAAAGATATTTTTCTAATGTGGAGAATCAGAAGTTGAGGGCCTGCTCTGCTCTGCATGGTCATTCAAGGTCCCAGACTCCCTTCATTTTGTGTCTTCTCCTTTTGTTAGGTCACAGGAGAACTCTCCATCCAGCTAGTGCAAGAGGGATGAGAGATTGGGAGGTTGATTAAACCAGTTCCAGAAGCGTCGTATGTAACTTCCATTCACACCCTATTGAAGCAAACTCAGTTATATGGCCACACCTGACTTTAGAGAAAGGGTAGGAAACACAGCCTAGATGCGGGTTAAAGAAGAGGAAATCAAATATGTCGGTGATCACTGGAGTCTCTGCACGATAGGGCACATGTAGGATAGGCCTTTCAACCATTTGTTCTTTCATTTGTTCCTTTAAGACAGAATTTGACCGTCTTAGGCAGGACAATCCTTTGTTATTCAGGGTTATTCTGTGCCTTGGGGGAGGTTTCCCAGAATCCTGGACTCTCTCTTTACATCCCAGCAGCACTGCCTCCCACCCATGTCAATAAAAAAGGTCTTCAAATATTTCCATTTGTCCAGGGGCAGGAGATTGCCCCTGGTTTGATGTCATATTCTTTTGTTGAGTGTTTTCTGGATGCCATGAAATACCTATTTGTAAGAGTGCTAGAATTATGGAATTCTTTATTTAATGACATCAGGAGGATTCCCCCCCCACCCCTATCCTTTATATACAGCTGTCCCTCAAACACCACAGCAGGGAGAAACCAACTGTCGACAAAAGATCTCATCTCAACGTTCAGCCCATTCACTTGCCTGCACATAGTATTTATCTCCACGTTCATCTCTCTTGTTCTCCTGTCTCGTATTCAACGATTTGCCTCTTGATTATCTTCTATTTTTAAACCCCCTCAGTCATCTTATTCTGGAATATTGAGTTCACCTTCCCACAAGACAATCTGTCTCCTCTAACACGGAATAGGAATCACACTAGAACTAAAAGCATCATATTTCAAAGATGTAAAAAAAAAAAAAAAAATGGCGCTCGTGTTGTCATTACTGCATCCCACTCCCTTGACAGCCATCACTAACCAACTTGATACTCCTTCTTCCTGAGCCTGGAATCCACCTCAGGATCTAGGAAGAAATCACTACTGATTGAACAGGGTTGTAACAAGAGGTTACAAATATTTGGTCTCCAAGTTCTGGTCCAACTCCTTCATTTACAGAGAAAAGGAAACTGAGAACCAGATGATGAAATGGATTTGCCCGGGCCACACGGCGGTTTGGCTCTCTGGGCTCTTGTTTCTTCTCCGGCCTCTGTGGTGTGAATTAATGAGTCTTGCCCAAGTCCTGTGGAAGTGAATTCTTGAAAAAGGGTTGCTAAAAGCAGGACTCAGAAGGATGCTGCAGTGAACTTGAGCTTAACCAGATACTCTTCCCTTTTTCTCCTAACCAGCTCCTCTTTCCCTTTTTCTGCTTTTTTGAACAGCATTGTATACTCTGGTGTACCCAGCAGGGAGATTGGAGGGGTATAATTACCCCTGCCACTCTGGTTTTTAGGAGATCAAAGAAAAAAGAAGATCTTGAATGCTAACTAAATGCCTGAATTTAAAATTCAAGAAAAATAAGAAGCAGTCACATGAAAATAGGGTTAACTGCAGCAGAATTTGCCGAGGTGAACATGGTAGGTACTTTTGAATGAATGATGGGATTTGAGATTCAATGTTAGGCAGAGTCTTTTAAGAAAAAAAAAAAAAAATCATCAGAGTCTGGTGGGAAATCAGAGGCTGTTTATGCTTTATCATTTGTGTACAATAAAATACATGGGGAAGAAAAATTGACGCTGGTTCATTTTCTCATCTGGGTTTTATTTCTCTACTCTCAGCGTTCCTGGCTAAGGCTCGTACCATCCATGTTTATGTGAAATGGGCCAGTGCTCTTGTCTTGCCTTTCGATAATTATAGGTCTCCCCAGGAAAATGGCTTTACAGAGGAATTTTATAAAGGTTTTAAAGATTTTATTATGAAGGACTCAGCCCTTCCACAATTATTAGTTTTAAAAGGGGCTTTGTAGCCACTGCTGGTAGAACAGCTATCGATCCCTTTACAATGGGAAGCCTGAGTCTCTCCTACCCACGTGCTATACCTTGGTACCTTTTAAACTGATATAATAATGCAGTGAAGCAAAATGATCATTTTCCTTGTTGGAAGACCTCCTATCCCCACTAATGGTGACGGAATAAACTCAAGGCCTGTGGGCAACAGTAACCACAAATTTCACTTTGGTTCTAACAGTTACAATGGAGGCAGTAATGAACTTCACACAGGTGCCTGGAGTTTGCCCAAGAGGTGATTCCTGAACTTGTTAAATAGACAACCTTCTAAGTATCTCTTCAGTCAGCCATCTCCTCTCCATCCTCTCTGCCTTAGCCACCACCGCCTCTGGTTGGCACTACTGAAACAGCTTCCCAGTGGGTATCTCTCCAGCATGTTTGCCCCCCTCCTGTAATTATTTAGTGCCAATCTCTCCCGTGCTACAGCAGTGAATTCAGACTGTACCGCACGTATGCCAAGCCCTTGGCCATCTGGTTCATATATACTTTGTCTCTCAACTTGCTCCCACATAAGCCTCAGGAACCAGCCTAACAAATTAATGAACACATCATATCTTATTTGGCAAAAGAAAACAATTTAGGGCATGTATTTCAATGTAGTTGTATAGTCCAAAAAATGGTATGGAAGGTCTCAAGCCAGACAGATATACGTGAGTTTTATTGATTTTATTTTTTTGTTTCTTCACTTGGTGAATGGTCTTGAGATAGCCATTTAACTTACTGGAATCCTGTGTCCTAAAATGAGTATAATGATGAGGAGAAACGGATGAAAGGGGCCAGACACAGTCGCTGGCATATGATTGTTATGCCATAAAGAAAGGAACTTCCATTTCCTGGAGAATGCTGGAGCCCAGGCAAGGGTAAGGAAATGGGCTGGAAGAGCACTGGCAGGAGGTAGGGGCTTGGTCTGGAGGTGATGGAGATCAACGAAGAGTTTTGAACATCAGAGCAACATGGTCAGAGACGTGCTTAGACAAATGAATCTGAAAGAAAGGATAGGGGAGGGGTCAGAGGAAAATTTGAAGATCAGTTAGAGGCTGTAATAATAATCCAGGTAAGAGTTAACGAGGGAATGGAGGTGCTTATAGTGGAAACAAAGAGAAAAGTCCAGATGTGAGAAAGACTGCAGCTGTTCTTAGGGAGTGAACATTCAGTCAATTATTGCTATGCGGGGAACACTGTACTTTCTGTTAATTATTGCTGTGCTCTGGCTTGGAAACCCAATAATTATTTTGATGTTTAGACAAGAAAAGTTTGTCTCATCCAAAGCAAATTTTGTTAGCAAATAGGGTCAGGTGAATTTCCTATGGCCACACTACAGTAGATGTTGGAACCAAGATTAGAATGTAGATTGGTTCAAAAACTAGAACTACCCTGCAATCCAGGAATCACACTACTGAATATTTACCCAAGAAATACAAAAACACTAATTCAAAGCGATACACGCACTGTGATGTTTATTGCAGCATTATTTACAATAGCGAACTATGGAAGCAGCCCAAGTGTCCATTGGTAGGCACATGGAAGGATAAAGAAGATGTGGTATTTATATATAAATACCACATCATATATATACACATATATATATATATGTAAAAATACAGACATATATATGTACATATATATACACACATACATACATATTGGAATATTGGATATATATTGGATATATATGTGTGTGTATATATATTGTGTGTATATATATATATACACATATTGGAATAATACTCAGCCATTAAAAATAATGAAATCTTGGCATTTGTAACTACATGGATAGAGCTAGAGAGTATAATGTTGAGTGAAATAAATTAGTCAGAGAAAGACAGATACCTTATGATTTCATTGCTATGTGGAATCTAAGAACAAATGAGCAAAAGAAAAGAGAGAGAAAGACAAACCAAGAAACAAACCCTTAACTACAGAGAGAACAAAACTGATGGTTACCAGAGGGGAGGTGAGGGAGAATGAACTTGTCATGATGAAAAAAACAAAACAAAATAAAATGATAAAAAAAAAAAAAAGAAAGAATGTAGGTTGGTCTGGATCCAAAGTTCATGTGCTTTCCACGTGCGTGTCCTACCACAATGCCTCTGGAAAGGCATGTGCTAGAGTACTTTGCTTTTCTCGGAAAGGTGTGACAAGAGCATGAAGTTCATGGAACAATGTGGTAGGAGACGAAGCCATCCACACAGACGAGGATTAGATTCCACGAACCTCGAGTGCCATATGGTGGAGTCAGACCCTGTGGCAATGTGGAATGCTTAAGGAGTTTGTGAAGTTAAGAAACAGGAATGTGGGGAAGAGTGGAGGCAGGGAGATAGGTTGGGGTTTGTTGCAAAAAATTACAGGTAGGAAAACAGAGTAGCTTGAGTGACGGCAGGGCAACGGGAATGAAGTGTACTTAGCGATATAAAAGCAATATATTGCCAATGAGTAAAAACAAAGCTTCTAAACAATATGAATCCCACTTTGTGTTCAGAAGATAAATAGATATGTCTGTATCTTTACACGGGTCTCTCTCCCTCTGTGTGTGTGTGTGTGTGTGTGTGTGTCTGTCTGTCTGTCTTGGTAATGTCTTCATAGAATGTGTGGCATTTTTTTCCTGCTCTTTTTGGTTATAGCTAATACATTTTAAGTAATTCCTGTATCAGGAACTACGCTAAGAGCTTCATGGCCATTTGCTTATTTAATCATTATAATAGTTTCATGAGGTGGATATTAATATAACTATCACAATTACTATCATTATTATTATTATCCTCATCTTACTGTGAAATCACGTTTTATGGAGAGCAAGCAACTCGCCTAGAGCAACTATGCTCTGAATACATAGTTGAATGGATGAATACAGATCGTGTATATTTTAGTGGTAGGGGGAGAACCCCAACTCATATGCCTGTATGCCTCCATGGGTTAATCTTTTAACCACTGTGTAATATTTTTATAATTCATCTCTTAGTTTATTTGAGTCAAAATACAGCTTGAACAACATAGGCTTAAACCACATGGGTCCACTTATATGTGGATTTTTTAAAAATAAATACGGTACAGTACTGTAAATATTTTTTCTTCCTTGTGATTTTTCTTAACATTTTTTTTTCTCAAGCTTATTCTATTGTAAGAATGCAGTATATAATACAAACAACGTGAGTCTCAATTGACTGCTTATGTTATCGGTAAGTCTTCTGGTCAACAGTAGCCTATTAGTAAAGTTTTCAGGGAGTCAAAAGTTATATGTGGATTTTCTGTTGTGTGGGGTTTGGTGCCCCATCCCCCACATTGTTCAGGAGTCAAATATAAAATGCATTGTACATATTTGAAAACTGATTCACATAAGCTGTAAAACATTTGTTATATGTTTTCTTTCACTTGTTCACAGAAAAAAATGGCCATTTTGTCTCTTTTTAAACTTTTATTATAAAAGAAATACATGTTTATGGTATAAATTTAAATCATTTAAATAATAAGATAATGTAAAGAAGAGTCTCCTTGAAAAGGCAGCTTCACTTTTACACCTCAAAGAACACTTCTGTGGGCTGTTTGTGTGTACGTGTGTATGAATTTTCCAGAAATGTTGAAAACACGAGCAAGCATGTGTATATATTCTTTATTTAATATGTTAAAAACAGATGAGGTCATACTACACAGTGTTTGTTGTTTTTCTCTAAATGTGGATTAAAGATCCTCCTTAGAATTGCACATAAGAAAATTCTCAATTTTTTTGTAAACTCTAAAAAAACAAAACAAAAAACAGAAACAGACCCATAAATACAGAAAACAAACTGATGGTTACCAGGGCATTGGGGAGTGGGGGAATGGATAAAATGAGTAAAAGGGAGTAGGAGATACAGGCTTCCAGTTATGGAATGAGTAAGTCACGGGTTACCATAGGGAACATTATATGGTGACAGATGGCAGTTACACTCATGGAGAGCACAGCATAACCTATAGATTTGTCCAGTCACTATGCTAGAGATCTGAAACTAATGTATCATTGTGTATCAACTATACTTCAATGGAAAAAGAAAATCTCAGTCTTTTGAATGGTATCAAGAATTGCATGAGTGTACCTTAATTTGATTGGTGTTTTATGGACATTCAGAAAAATTCTTACATGTGTGTGACCAACAGTGTAGAGCTTTAATTGCTAGATAAGAGAATCTGTGCATATTTCATTTTAATTAAGGTGAACAATGACTGTATACATAAATCAGCAGTACATGAGAATGCCTGTTTCCCTTTTATACTTGCTTGCATTTTTTGATCTTTGCCAAAATGATAAATGAAAATGGTGTCTACTTATTATTTGAATTTGCTTTCCTTTAATAATGAGAAATTTTGACAATCTTCTATACATGTTCACTGGCTATTTGTGTGTGTCTGTGCATGAGTGAAACTTCCTATGAACTGCTTTTTTTAATGCCTTCTCACACTGGGCAACAGTCTTTTTTTTTTTTTTTTTTTTTTTTTTTTTTAACTGACTGGTAACAGTTCTTAAATATTAAGGGAATTAGTTATTTTCCCTATGTTGCATATCAGATTCTCATGTCCTACGTTTTTATTTGCACTATGATTCTAAATGTTACACAGAGTATTTATGTATGTATAGCTAATACTCTAGGGGTGCCTGGCTGGCTCACTGAGTAGAGCATGTGAATCTTGATTTCCGGGTTGCAAGTTTGAGCCCCATATTGGCCATAGAAATGACTTAAAAATAAAATCTTTAAAAAATAGTAGTCTATATTTTGGCAGTTTGTGGTTTTAAGTAAAATATGTTAAGACTTTCCCAACTCAATACTTTTTTAATGGTATTTTTCTTTTTATGTTTGAGGTTTCTCACATCACCTTCAATCTGTGTTCCATCTAGAATTTATTTTGGTGTGGAAAATGACATGGGGATTTGGCTTCCACTGTGCTGCTCATTCCAAATGGCGAGCTTATTGTCCAGGAAAATCTATTCAGTAAATCATCTTTCCCTCACTTTTGAAACTCTGTAATAATCCTTTTGTTCGATATATATTTGGGCCTATTTGGAGAATTTTTATTATGTTCCATTAATTTGCTAGTCTTTTCCTGCTACAGTAGAACATGGTTTTTACTACTATATCCTTGTAATGCATTTTAATATCTGATGGTGCTAGTCCCCTCTCCTGTCCTCTTGCAGTCCACAACGGGTCTCACAATTTCCTCATGCTTATTTCCCAGATGGATTTTTGTGTTATATTTTCAAGTTCTAAGGTGAAATATTATATTAATGTATTTCTTGTGGATACCATCAATATTTAGATTAATATAATTGATTTTTTAAACCATTTACACCTTCTTATACAAAAATAAAGTAGGTCTTTTTATTTACTATGGTCTTCTTTTATGGTTATCAGTGAAGTTTCACAGTTTTGTGGGGTTTTTTAATATATGCCTTGTACATATCTTAAATTTATTTCTGAGAAATTAATCCTTATTACTTTTATAAATGAGATATGTTCTTACATTAAATTTATACTAATATTATATAAGTCATTGAAATTTTATTTACAATTCTAACCATCTTAACTTCTAATAATTTAAATCATTTCTCTGAATTTTTAATGATATATAGTCATTTTATGTGTTGATAATAACTTTCTATATTTCATTTTTAATGTATCTCATTTTCTTCTCTAAAAGCAATGGCTAATACTTCCAGAACAATTTTAAATAATAGTCAACATGGTATGTTCCTTCCTTATTCTTTATCATAATGGAAAAACTTCTATTATTTCAAAATATCAACCTTTTGTTTGACATAGGGTTAAGGAAGTATTCATCTATTTCATGTTCTATTAAGTACCAAAAAATTTGGTATAGAAAATTTTGTCATTTTTCTGTTTTGGTGTTTATTGAGATAATCACATGCTGAGACTTTTGTCCTTGAGCTAGTAAAATATTGAATAATATTGATTCGTACTTAATCTTGAATAGTTCTTTCCTTCTTAGGTGGCAAAAAAACCTACTGGGTTATAATCGGTTAATGTGTTATTTTATGTGAAGGTGGACTCTATTTGCTAAGAATTTAGTGTTTTTTAATCAATATTCAGAGCTGTACTATGTCTGCATTTCTCTATTTTGTCCTAATTACTTGGTTTGGGAATCAGTATTGTCTTTTTCCAGCCACTCCCCTGTTTGCTCAACATACACAAACACACATACACTGTTTTTAATGTAGATAGTTAATGGATGGTCTAATTTTTTTCCCCAAACAACCATCTTTCATTTTTATTTATTAATTCTACTGTGTTCCTGTTTTCAAAATCACTAATTTTGATTTTTACTTATTAATTCCCACCTTTTGCCATCCTTTTATTTTTCATTTTCTAACATTTTAGATGAATAAGTAATTCACTTATTTTCATGTTTTTTAAATATGGTAATGTGTGTAGAGCTATGAATTGTTCCTTGAGTATAATTATAACTTTATAATGTAAGCCCCTATCTATGTACTTTCATTATTGCTATTTGCCATATATCCAGCACTTTTAGCTATGCTTTTCTCTTTGTTCTGGGGGTCATTCAAGGAAGAGGGTGGGATTATGAGGATTTTTATTTTGTCCCTATCCTTACAAACCCCTTATGACTTTATTGTGATCAGAAAACATGATCTTTTTAAGCCATTTACATCTTCTTATATAAGAATAAGAGATGTCTAGGGGCACCTGGATGGCTCAGTTGGTGAAGCGTCGGACTCTTGGTTTCAGCTCAGGTCATAATCTCCTTGGTGGTAAGATTGAGCCCCAGGTCAGGCTTCAGGCTCAGCAGGAAGTCTGCTTGAAGGTCCTCCCTCTCTGCCCCTCCCCCAAAACTCTCTCCCTAAAAGAAATAAAATCTTTAAAAAAAAGAAGAAGAGGTGTCTTTTTATTTACTATACTCTTTTATGGTTATGAGTAAAGTTTTACAGTTTTATTTTTTCATATAGGCCTTGTACACATCTTGTTAAGTTTATTTTTAAGCAATTAATCTTCATTATTACTTTCATAACAGATTTTCTTACATTAAATTTACATTAACATAATATAATTATGAGTGTTGCTGAATTTTACTAACACTTCTGACCAATTATCTTAGATTATCTTTCTTTTAATAATTGAAGTCATTTCTCTAGGCTTTTAATGATATAATGATTTTTCTACCTTTGATCAATTATTGACTTTTTTTTTTTAAAGATTTTATTTATTTATTTGACACAGAGAGAGAGATCACAAGTAGGCAGAGGGGCAGGCAGAGACAGAGAGAAGGGGAAGCAGGCTCCCCGCTAAGCAGGGAGCCTGATGCGGGACTCGATCCCGGGACACTGGGATCATGACCTGAGCTGAAGGCAGAGGCTTTAACCCACTGAGCCACCCAGGCGCCCCAATTATTGATGTTTTAATAGCGATCAAATATAAGACTGAGATATGCAATGTTCAATGGGCACTTGTAAAAAATGGGTGTTTGCTGTCCTCTGATATAGAATTAATAATATCTGCCTCGCTGGTTATGTATTTATCTCATCTCTTTTCTTCTTTTACTTGAAGTGTCTTTCTGAAGCTGAGAGTTCAGTGAAAAAGCCTGACCAATATTGTTTTATGTAATTTTGAAATTTTCCACATTTTTTTCCTTAATATCAGTACTGTGGTATTAGCATAAAAAGCATTAACAAGTAATATAATAAAAATTAATATAATAACATAATAAAATTATGTTATATAACAGTAACATAATAAAAATTAGCATTAACATAAAAAGCAATGATTTCCAGATCCCCATTGTTATGTCATTAGAAAATCCCCCTTTTTTGCCTTTAGTTCTTTCTCCCCCTGGTTTTAATTTTATTTTATGCTCACAACTATTCCCAGTATGTTCTTGCTTGAATGGTAGGTCTTTATTTGACACTGGAATCTTTCAAAGGTACTTGTTCTAACTACTTCCAACTCACGTTGTTTTTGTGAGTCTATATGCTGGTCTTTTTTTTTCTTTAAGATTTTATTTATTTATTTGACAGACAGAGATCATAAGTAGGCAGAGAGGCAGGCAGAGAGAGAGGAGGGGAAGCAGGCTCCCTGCTGAGCAGAGAGCCCGATGTGGGGCTCAATCCCAGGACCCTGGGATCATGACCCGAGTCGAAGGCAGAGGATTTAACCCACTGAGCCACCCAGGTGCCCCAATATGATGGTCTTTTTGAATAATTTGTGGGTTTATCCCATTGTAATTAAATAATATGTGTGGGTTTTATTTCAGGTCTATCATTTTATTTTGTTAATTTCTTACTTTTGTGTCCATTAGATTTTCTGTGCTTTGCTTTTGGATGTGTGCTTCCTTGATTCATTTTGTATTTCTCATTTCTGCTGAGAAGTTGGAAGATTCTATGAAAAATTTTTTTTAAAACACCCTATTTGGTAACATTTATAGTCAGTAATAATATGCTTAAATATGTTTTTCTCAATTTAACAAGTATAAGTAATATTTTTAGAAGTCACCCACCACGGCGAAAAAATAAGAAAAATTAGCTCACACGTATGCACACACAGACACACACTTCTTTACACCTCATGTGTTTCTACTTCAGTTTTTGTTAGTTTCATTTTCGTACGTAGTTTCATGGTTTATAGCAGTTACATTTTGCACTGCAACCAAAATTCTCACAATTCTTTAAACTTAGTTCTACATTAAAATAAAGTTAGTGCATAAGAACTTTGCTTGCTTCCATAGTTCCTCTTTTCTATGCATTTTATTTTGCTTCATTTCTTGGTTGACTGGATTTTATGACCATGTCTTTTTTCAAGAAAGGCTCATGGGTGACATTTCCCTTGAATTCTACCATGTATAAAAATGGCTTTCGGGTACATTTATGCTTGAACACCAATTTGGCATGGTATAAAATTCTTGGGTTACACTTCCCTTGCCTTGGACCAGAGTAGACATTACTTGTACACATTGCTTCACTGTCTGCTAGCACTGAATGTTGCCTAAACAGAAACAAGCCAGTGTGTTCCTCATTCCCATCTTTGTAGGGGATCCTGTGTGTATTCAAGTGCCTTCAGGAGTCATTCTTTATCTTTGAAAATTAACAACCAACATGGCTCTGTCTCATGTTTGATATTATTTTGCTCGTCTGCCTTTGTTTGTTTATCAACTTTCCCAAGATGAGTTGTGCCCTTTCGCTTTGTACATGTAGGTGTTTCCTTAATTCAGTCTTTTTTCTGTCACATTATAAGAATATTGGTGTGTTTTTTGGTCTAATTTGTTCTCTTTTTCAGGAACATTAATCATCCATATGTTTGCTCTCTTCTAGGATATGTAGCTACATTTTCTTTCTGATCATTTTTAGTCTTTATTCTTTTTCATGTTATTTTATATTATTTTTCTAAGCCTGTCTCCGTAACACTTTGGTGTTCCATGAAGCTTAACTCTCTCTCTCTCTTTTTTTTTTTTTTTTTTACTTCTCATGATGATTTGATTTCTATAATGGAATTGGAATTATTTGCTTATTCTTTCTAATTATTTGTTATAACTCTTTCTTGGGGTCATTCCTCTCCTTAGTGATCAACGTCTCTGTTCTTGCAAGAATAAGTCTCTTGTGTTTCCCTGGAATCCCGATATGATTATGGTTTTCTAGGTGATGACTTAGACCTTTTTATCTTTTTTCAGCTAATTGTACCATGTGAAAGATCACAGAGATGATCCAGCAGCAAACCAATGATTCAAAGAGGTATGCAGGAGGTGAATTCAGACAAGACCACTGCAAAAGGCACAGTTGCAGTGCTTTAAGAATGGAGTCAGGGAGGAGTTTTCAACCAGTTGATCTTCCAGACTTCTGGTGCATGAAGATTTTCTATGACCTAACTCTGTGTAATTGCTCATTCAATCATCTTGGGAAAAATCATCTCTTCCCTTATATCATCATCTTACTAGCTACCCACGACACTCTTGCCTAGAGCAAATAATGTGTGTTCCATGAGTATCTGCTGAACCACCGCTAGCTTTCTCATTGTGACACCAGAGTAGTTGAAGCTATGAAAGCATGCCTAACCACTCCATACCTTTCAGAATAGCTGCTACAAAAAGCTGGCAATACCAAATACTGGTAAGAATATGCAGCAGCTGGAACTCTCTTTTGTTGCTGCTAAGAATGCCAATGGTAAAGACCACTTTAGAAGGCAGCTTGATGGTTTCTGACAAACCAAATATAGTCTTACCATGTGATTGAACATTTGTGCACCTAGGTTTTTTTCTCAACTGGTTTGAAATCATGTGTCCATATAAAATATGCATGTAAATGTTTACAGCGGCTGTATTATAATCACCAGAAACATTCCAGACATCCTTCAATAGGCAAATGCAACAAATCAACAGGTGAATGCATAAACAATTGTGGTATATCAATAAAACGGAGTATTTAAAAGAAGTAAGCTATGTGGAGAGGTGGGTGGGAGGATGGATGAAATAGGTGAGGGAGATTAAGAGTACACTTAATATGATGAGCACTGAGTCATATACGGAATTGTTGAATCACTGTATTATACACCTGAAATGAATAGAACACAGTCTATTATACTGGAATTAGTTTTTTTTTTCTTTTAAGAAATAAGCTGTTAACCCATCAAAGACATAGATTATCCTTAAACACATAATGCTGAATGAAAAATCCAGTCTCAAAAGGCTGTATACTGTATGATTTCAATTATATGCCATTCTAGAAAAGGCAAAACTAGAGAGTCAACAATATATTAGTGGTTTCTAGGAGGAGAATGAAGGAAGGAGGATTGAATAAGTAAAGCACAGAGGATTTTTAGAAAAATGAGTCTCAGGGCACCTGGGTGGCTCAGTGGGTTAAATCCTCTGCCTTCAGCTCAGGTCATGATCCCAGGGTCCTGGGATCAAGCCCTGTATCGAGCTCTCTGCTCAGCAGGGAACCTGCTTCCCCCTCTCTCTCTGCCTGCCTCTCTGCCTACTTGTGATCTCTTTCTCCGTCAAATAAATAAATAAAAATCTTAAAAAAAAAAAAAAGGTGAGTCTATTCTGTATTGTATTGTAATGGTGGATACATGACATTATGCATTAGTCATACTCATGGATCTTTGCAGCATGAAGAGCAAACTGTAATAGACCAAAATTTTAAAAAATCATTAAGGAGGTGGGGGGATCCCAGGGATCTCAGGGAATGTACACCATTACAGGAGGATCTGACTATTACAAACGTGTGAAGCAGCCTCAGTGTAGGTAGTGGTGGGGAGGGAAATGCACACCTAAGTAACGTTGAAGATAATGGGGTCTGTAAGACAAAAGGCAAAGAAGCTGCACATAAACCCTGTACTCTAGTTGATAAAGTTGTTTCCCATGGGTGCATGGACTAACAATTCTGATATTTCCATGCAGTGAAAACAGACTCTGGGCATACTGATGCACAGAGGCTCCATTTTAGCTCTGCTTCTGGAAGAGAAGCCACAATATTCTCGGACTCCATTTCCTCTCCCTGGGCATATAAAAAGACTTCCAGTAGGTTGAAACCATGTGGCTCATTCTGGGCAATAATAAGATGGGCTAAAGGAATACACAGCATAACCAGGACTGGCTCCTAAAACCTTCAGCCAGATCTAACCTTTCTTCTTCCACAGAGACCCCCAGAGGCCATATCTTTAGGATAGATGCATCACAGGAAGAAACAAGTCCAGATTTTCAAGTTACTACCTAGCGGGGAGCCTCCAGGAAGAACCATCCCATCCACATTGGAGAATCATATGAGAGATAAATAGAATTGTGTTTTTGTTATGACACTGAAATTTTGGGATCATAACAGCCTTCCTAAATAGTTGTCCATCAAGGCAATATTCCATCAATATTAAAATATCCGAGCTCAGATTTTGGCTTTAGAAAGTTAGGGCAGGAGAAAGAGAAAAAATGACTACCACCTGCTTCACTGGGGCCTGGACTCAGGTAGAACGACTTGTTTAAGATGCTACATTTATTTCCTGAAAGGCCTGCTGAAGCCTCCTATTAAATACAAGTTCACCGGCACCATCTACACTGCTGGCTTAGAGCAGGGAGGATCATGAGAGGAAGTTGTTATTAATTAAAAATTATATTAATAAAAAGAAAAGGTTCTGAGGTATTATAAAACACTTTTTCTCATTTATTCTCCTCCTCAGCTGTATATGTTGATCATTTTACAGACGACTGAGGTTTACAGAGGTTAAGCACAAAGCTCAAGGTCATCCATTTAATTAGTAGCAGCAGCCAGGCTCAAAAATCAAAATGTCTAACCACTAATCCAATGTCTCTTTCTGTACAATGAACTTTCTCTGAGCCTAAAAATACATATCGGGGCTTTGCATTGTCTAGCTGGGTTTGAACATTACCTCTATCAAGTATCCACTGGGGGAACCCAGGAAATTTTTGATATCCCTGAGCATTCATTTGTGATTATTTGTACAAAAAAAAAAAAGTAAATTCTGCCTGGAAAATGCATGGAAGATTATCTGGACCAAATGAGATACTCAGTGTACTTGCAGTAACTGTACTGGTCACCGGTAGCTGTTGGTGGAATGCTGCTGGTGGTAGTTAGCTTATAACTTGTATGACATTGAATAGTCACATAGTCTACTCTGCTATTTGTGAACTGATTCTGTTTGACACCTATGAGCTCCTGGAGAATACACACAAAGGCAGCACCAACATACCTTCCTCACCTACCACGATCCTGTCCACAGAGTTGTAGATGATTTCTTTCCTTCTTCCTTCCTCTTTCTTTCTTTCTTTCTTTCTTCCTATAATAGATGATTTCTGATAAAGTATAAGAAGCACTCTTGTGATTTGGAAAAGGCAAAGGAAAAATTATATCTCCATACTACTTGACAACCCATTGACAAGTCCTTGAAATAGGCAGAATGACATTTCTCTAGAAACTCACCTGCCTCAATGTTACTACTTTGCTAAGGGCAAAAGGTAATGTTAGCCCAAACCCCAGGATCCTGTAAATCTACTTTAACATATAAAAATTCCTTTGGAATCTTCCTTTATCTCTACCCATTCCCCCAAAGATCCATGTTGGCTATCATCCCCCAACCCTATGACCCACTGATACACACCTGAAGGGTCTCCTGGCTAAGGTTTTATTATACAGCAATAAATGACCTTTTCCCAACAATAGCTAAGCTCCTCAAGGTCCTGGAAACCTCTCTTCCAAAATTCCTTAGAGACTTACAAGATCCCTAACCCCCACCCAACTTGAAAGTATATAATGGGCCAGACCTCATGAACACCAGTGCAGCTCTTTCTGCCCATGGCTGTTGTCCCCATGTTTTCATAACACCATCTTTTTGTACCAAAGACACCTCAAGAATTCTTTCTTGGCCATTGGCTTTGAAACCTAACATATTTCCTACATCAGGCTTACTTCATATTCTAAACTGATTTCAGGACCAAGTCACCTCTAACAAGAAGATAAGCCTTCACGTAAGCCAGCTTCTCACTCTCCATGACTTTTTATTCAAAAATGCTGGATATGATTCAATTCTATTCCATATAAACAACTTGGGGGAAAAGACCTGTTAAATATTAGAAAATGTTTATTTATATTTTGTATGTTGATGATAAAAATAAGAGTTCATGACACAAAATACTTATAAATATGAAGTTGAACATAAAAATCACCTTTAATCCTACCAACCATAAATATGCTATTTCATTTTAAGATGCTTTCATTGTATTCTTAATGCATGCACCCATATGTTTATGTGTAGGTACAATATGTCTGTAATATACTTAGCCTTATGGAGAGGGTGGATTTGGTGAATTTTTTAGAAAAACATGTAAGTCTTAAGTTTACAGATTAACAAATTAAAGAAAAAGTTCACCAAATAAGAGGTTATTCTTTGAAGAACCAGGCTCTACCTTCAACAAACAAACACAAAGGAAATTACTTATATGTTGATGGCTGTTCTAGCATGCCTTGAAGGTGTTTGGGAACACTGCCTTTTAAACAGGTGAACCTTCTCCCCTGAGGTCTTATTTCCTCTGTTAATTTATTTAGCAAATCTTTTTTACTTCTAGATAACACAGAGTTATATTTTAGTCTGGCCTGAATTAGTGGAGTCTGAATTAATGAGATTTGCCTGCATTTAATTCAGCTTCTTTAAGCATGTGTTCCTCCTGGTAAAATCACCTCGGGATGCAAGAACAAAACGGTAACAATTAAAATATGCAACAGCCGAGCACCAGCTCTGAGCAGACCTGAAGAAATCAATGAGACACCATTAAGGCTTTAAATCTTGCCTCGTAACCAGGAGGAGAGTGGATTGTGTTTCAGCATGGATAAGCAATTCTAGGGCACAGGCTTGCCATAGAAAGTACCCCACAGGCTCTAGGTCTCTGGAGGTACAATTTGGGCTCTGTCAGCAAGAGCCTCGCAGCAAAAGATGCTATAGTGCAAATCTGAATGGCACTGGAATTTGGGATGGATTGAGCACCAGGCCAGTGGTCAGTGGAGCATCTGATCCAAAATATTGTTGGTGAGGGATCTGGGTACTACGGACCATCGCCAAATCACAAGTGATTGTTGGGAATAGTTGGGGAATGGAGCAAAAGGGGCAAAAGAAGTCCAGAGAGAGGAAGAGGAGGTGATGGGAAGGCAGAAGAGGAGTGTTTGTGCAGGTCACATAAGAGGGGATTGACCTGGAGATGGACCACTCCCTCATCTGTGCCTTAGTTTATCCGGCACATACTCCTGTCATTGTTCTTGTGATATCTGTTTGCACTGTTTGTGAACTTGCTCCACTTCCTAAAACTGGGAGTCAGTCCTTTGAGGCAAAGACTTAGTTTGTTGTCATATCCCCCAGAAAACAGAGCAGCATCTAATACTTAGCTCATGCTTAACAAATGTTCATTACATGAACAAATGGAGGAATGAAAGTGAGACACAGAACCCCTGTGTCTCAGAACCACTTTATTAGTCCATAAAAGGAGGGAGAGAAGAAATAGGCCTAAGAAGTGGATTCATAGCCAGGCCTGAATAACCGGCCGGATTCTGATATGATGTGAAGCAGTTTGTGCACAAAGGTTTATGCTTATCTCAAGTATCAGGGATGGGCTTTGGGAAACAGTGCTGGGTCTAAAGGGAGGGGAATTGTTTTTCTTAAATAGGTGATGTTAATTAAGTTCAATGAAGGTTACTTAAGGCTTTTTGCATTTTAAATATCTGCAGTACCTTACACCATTGAGACCTTGAGAGTTGTAAATCAACAATAAAAAGCACTGTGTTTGCCGTGGACTCAATGTAGAATGATGTCTGGGGATGTGTCCTGGGCTCTGTGACCACTGGGAATTCTAGTCCTGAGAGCATCACTGACTTCTTGCAACATACAAATAACTTTCTTTCTCCTGGCTCAGTGATTCCAGGCAAAAGGACATCAATTTACTAGAAGCATACTCCAGGCCACACTTCACCTCTTACGACAACAGTTGTGTTTGGAAGAGCAGATCGCCTTTCTTCTCTGAAATCTGGCTACTTGGAAAGTAGTTCACTGGTCTTCTCCCTAAGAAATTAATTAATTAATTGATTGATTAAATTAATTAATCCTGAGACCATACGCTTGGGATGGAAAATTTACTTTCAAGGAGAGAAACCTCTGGTTTTCCAATGCTCTCTGAATTTGGGTGGGTATATTTATAATTTTGGGGTGTGGTATTAGAGAGTCAGCTGAATGTCTCCTTTATCCAGGTGATGGTGATGGATTTTTCAACTGCTTAACCTCTCTGAATCTCTACTGGTTTAGAATGCAGGTGACATTGGGCCCCCAGAACACTGCCAAGAAAGGCACTTGTCCTCATGGAGCCTAGAATTCATCACTCATGCAATGTATATGCCAATGCAGGTGCCCTCTGAATTATGATAATTTGCTGATTTTCATCAGTGTCCTTTAGCTATAATAAATTATAACAGTGAATATAACTTCTGGGTCCTGCAAGTTCTTCTAGTGAGTCAAGGAGCCTCAGAGTGGTCTTGGGCAACCCTGAAACAACCATCCACTTCTCCACCCATCTATTTCTATGGGATTGACCTCAGCTACTCTGACTTTACATCCTTAGAGCAAGAACAGACATTCACTGTAAATTACATTTATTAGCATGATATGGTCAAATGGCTCAAGGCCCCTAGATATACATGAACATTCTTATCAAGTAGAATTCCAAAAGCTCAGAGCTCATCTCCTAGGAGTTGGCCAAGGGCCAGTCTTAAAGGGAGGTCTTTCTTAGAGTTTGCATGGTTTGAGCAACCCAGGTCTGATAACTCAGTCCTTTTTTGCATAATGGTCAGTCACATAGTACTGTACTCAACTGTAAGGTTAGTTTTCATAATATGATGGTGAAGTACCAATAAGAACGAGGCCTATATTTCACCTAAAAGACTGCTACAGTAAAGAATAGTGTGAAAGCTTTTGACCAGGGAGGATCCACCATTTCCTCTAGAGGAATCAAGGCATGTAAGTACGATACAAAGCACATAGTTAGAGCTCAAGATTTGTTAGATGAAAGAAGAAATTAGTGCTTTTAATGATATGAGCATGGGAATCAGACAGAGCTGATGTGAATCCTGCTCTTCCAAAGCTAAAGACATTTTCTGAGACTCAGGATGACCATGCCTGTCTTTTTTTCAGAGTCTTTTGGAGAATTAGATATATGAACCTTCAGCTTGGTGCCAGGCAACAAGTAATAAAATGGTCCTGCTTCATGAAGCATAGTTGGAAGTCAATCCATCCTAGGGAGACCCATTGCTTACCTATGCCTTTATCCCTCCTGTGTCGAACTCGCATTAAAACAAACCAGGGATCAAGTGGGATTGATTCCAAGGATGCAAAAATGATTTAGCACCCACAAATCAGCCAATGTGATATGCTGCATTAACAAAATGAGGGATAAAAATAATATGATGATCTCAATAGATGCAGAAAAAGCATTTAATAAAATTCAACATCCATTTATGAAAAAAGCTCTCAACAGAGTAGGTATAGAGGAAACATATCTCAACATGATAAAGATCATATATGAAAAGCGCATAGCTAACATCACACTTAATGGTGGAAAGGTGAAAGTCTTTCCTCTAAGACAAGGATGCCCACTCTTACCACTTTTATTTAACATATTGTTGGAAGTCATAGCCAGAGCAGTTAGGCAAGAAAAAGAAATAAAAGTCATGCAAATTGGAAAAGAAGTAGAAAGATGACTATTTGCAGATAACACAATATTATATATAGAAAACCCTGAAGACTTCACCAAATAGTTATTAGAATTAGTAAACAAATTTAGTAAAGTTTAGGATACAGAATCAATACACAAAACTCTGTTGTACTTCTATAGACTAACAATGAACTATCAGAAAAAGAAATGAAGAAAACAATTCCATTTACAATTGCATCAAAAATAATAAAATACCTAGGAATAATTTGATCAAGGAGGTAAAAGACCCGTATATTGAAAACTATAATACATTAATGAAAGAAATTAAAGAAGACACAAATAAAAGGAAAGATACTCTGTGCTCATGGACTAGAAGAACAAATATTGTTAAATTGTCCACACTATCCAAAGCAATCTACAGATTCAATGTCATCTCTATCAAAATTCCAATGATATTTAAAAAAAAAATAGAACAAATGATTCTATAATTTGTACAGAGCCACAAAAAAACCCTAAATAGCCAAAGCAGTCTTGAGAAAGAACAAAGCTGAAGGTATCACACTCTAATTTCAAACTGTATTATGAAGTTATAATAATTGAAATAGTATGACATTGGCATGAAAACAAACACACTGCTCAGTGGAACAGAATAGAGAGTTCAGAAATAAACCCAGATTAATTTAGATTAATTTACAACAAAAGAGCCAAGAACATACAATGGGTAAAGAACAGTCTCTTCAAAAATGGTGTTGTGAAAACCAGATGCCTTCATGCAAAAGAATGCAACTCAACCACTATCTAATGTCCTCCACAGAAATTAACTCAAAATGGATTGAAGACTTGTAAGACCTGAAATCTCCCATGAAACTTCTAGTAGAAAACATAGGTGTTAAACTCCTTGGCATAGATCTTGGCATGGATTTTTTTAATGTGACACCAAAATTAAAGCAACAAAAACAAAAATAAATAAGTGAGAATACATTGTACTAAAAACTTCCACACAGCAAAGGAAATGATTAACAAAAAATGAAAAAGCAACCTCCTAATTAGGACAAAATATTTGCAAATTGTATTTCTAAAAGGTTTATATTCAAGATATATAAACAACTCATACAACTTAATATCAAAAAGTGAATAATCTTATTACAAAATCGGCAGAAGATCTGAATATTTTTCCAAAGAAGACATACAGATGGCCACTGGATACGTGAAAAGGTGCTCAACATCAATCGTCATCAGGGAAGTGTAAATCAAAACCATGATGAGATACCACCTCACACCTGTTAAAATGGCCAGTATCAAAAAGACAGGAAATAACAAATGATGGCAAGGATGTGGAAAAAAGGGACCCCTTGTACACTGTTGGTGGGAATATAAGTAGGTTCAGCTACTATGGAAAAACAGGATTGAGATTCCTCAAAAAGTTAAAAATGGAACTATCATATGATTCATCATTTCTACTTCTGGGGTGTTTATCTGAAGAAGAAACCCTTACTCAAAAAGACACATGTACCCCATGCTCACTGCAGCATTATTCACAATAGCCAAGGTAGGCAAACCACCTAAGTGTCCATCTATGGATGAACGAATAAAGAAACTGTGATATATATAGACACACACACACACATACACGCACCCAGAGGAATATTTTTCATTCACAGAAAAGAGTGAAATCTTGCCATTTGTGACAGTGGGGATGGACTTTAAGGGCATTATACTAAGTGAACTCAGGCAGACAGAGAAGGGCAGATACGGTATATATAATCTCTCTAATATGTGGACTCCTAAACACACACACAAACAAAAACAGAAAACAAACAAAAACAACTCAGCAACCAAAAACCAAACACAGACATTCCCAACTTCCATTCCCAACTCCCTACGTCTGGCAACAGATTAGTGGTTGCCAGAGGTAGGGAGTTGGGAATGGAAGAAACGGGGGAAGTTTTTTGTGTTGTTGTTTTCATTTTTTATTGTTCTTGTTGTTGCCTTCTTAGTTTCAATAAACTGTTTACTTTCAAAAAGAAAAGAAAAAAAAAGAAACAAGGAAAGGTTTAAATGAGGGTATTATCATTCCAGACCTTTGCTCTGTCAACCATGAGAAATGTGCCACGATTCAAGTAAGAGCATCTTCTAATTCAGCAGGACTCCTGCGTTCCACACTCAGCATGTGTCCATTCATTTTGCTTCTTATCAGATGTCTGAAAAGTACACATCAAGGCTTCAAAAATATTTTTAATCAGCTTATTAGAGAATTCCATGTACAATAAAGCCCTATATGGCAGCAAATCCTAGCTGCTGTGAAGGGTTCCTTGCAACATGACAGATTGAGGTCAGTGTCATTAACGAACATCCAGATTGATGTTGCCAGCTTGATGTTCACAGAGGATGGCAAATTCCTTTCACAAGGGGACAGAGGGAAAGAGGATTTGTCATACTAGATAATTCTGCCCATCCATTGGCATGGCCCAGGCAGAATCCTGAACCAGATGCTTCTGGAGAAAGAATGTTAAATACCTACATAGGTTTTGAGAAGAGCACTGGAATGAAAGCAGTTGTTTTCATTCTTTCCTTGTATGATAGATGGAATGTATATGTGCCCCTTACCCTAATTCAAATCTTGAAACCCAGCATAACTCAATGTAGTGATGGTATTTAGAGGTGAGGCCTTTGAAAGGTAATTAGATTTAGATGAGATCATGAGCACTATGAACTAGTGTTCTTATAAAAATAAGAAGAGTCTAGAGTTCTCACTTTCTTCCACATGAAGACACAAGAAGGACTTCACCAGGAACTGAATCACTGGCATCTTGATCTTGGACTTCTTGACCTCTAGAACTGTGAGGTATAAATGCTATTTAAGCTACTGATTTTAAGATACTTTGTTTTAGAAGCCCAAACTGACTAGGACACCTTGTGTTTCCCAAAGACATTTGGTTACTAAGTGACCTTGGCCAGGTCCCTTTTACTGCTCAGGGTCTTTCTGCAGCTCTGCAATAAAGTAAATAACACATGAGAAGTGCATCTTTTCATTCAACAGATACCGAGCACACAAGTAGTGCCATGTGCTGTGCTAACACTAGGGATGCCACAGAAATCAAGATAAAAATGCCCCTGATCCTAATACTGTGACTTCATAGCTGTTCTGCCTCCTTAGATATAATGGATATTAGTTTCTTCTATAACATAACAGATGCCAGAAATGTTCTATTTCTTTCTTTTTAAATTATATATTTCTGAGTTTTTACCATCTTCATTACCAGGATGACCATCACACTCATTAATGAAGTTCCCTCCAATCCTCTTCTGAATACTGCATTCATTCTGTACACTTACTGTCCCAGGAAAATGAGGCAGAGATCTGGTCTCTGGTCTCTACTGACCACTACCTTGCAACTGTTATCTGGAGATGCCATGGAGGACTTCTGCTTACTTCTTATCCAGAGGTTCATACTGAGGTCACTCAGAAGAACTCAGGGTCTTCACAAGGGGTCCTGGATAGCTTCCTCAAGGCCACACACTGTGTGTCCATTCCCCAAGACATCTAGGCCCGGCCATTGCATCAAAGATCTGGTTCCCCATGGGAAAGCAGGGTGAAGTCTCATCTCAGGAAATCCAAGCAGCCATAGCATCTCCCAATGAAACAGTTTTCTCTTCTCATTGTCTCCTACCTCCACAGTCACTGCAGCCTGATTCTTTGATGGGGACTGTGTTTGCTACAGACAAGGCAGCTTAAGCAACAGGAATTCTCACAGTTTTGGAGGCTAGAAGTCCTAGATCAAGTGTTGGTGGATTTGGTTTCTTCTGAGGCCTCTTTCCTTGATCAGCAGATGGCCAATTTCTTTTTTTTTTTTTATATTGTATTTATTTATTTGACAGACAGAGATCACAAACAGGCAGAGAGGCAGGCAGAGAGGGAGAGAGGAGGAAGGAAGCTTGCCACTGAGCAGGGAGCCCGATGCAGGGCTCAATCCCAGGACCCTGAGATCATGACCTGAGCTGAAGGCAGAGGCTTTAACCCACTGAGCCACCCAGGTGCTCCAAGATGCCCAATTTCTTGCTTTGCTTTCAAAAGCTGTTTTCTCTGTGACCACAGATCATTGATGTCTCTTTGTGTTCCCAAATTTCTTCTTAAAAAGACCCCAATCAGACTGGATTAGGGCTCACCCTACCAGCCTCATTTTAGGTTCTGTTTCCAAATGCAGTCTCATTCTGAGGTACCAGGGCTTAGAATTTCAAAATATGCATTTGAGGGGACACAATTCAGCATATAACAGTCATTAGCATTATCTACTACTGCATAAGATGCCATTTTTTTAGACTAAGATGAGAATGGTGTCCATGGAGTTGGGCAATGCAGCCATTCTGTTAACCGCCCTGGATGGAGTGATTTGTAGGATGGCCTCTGAAACCAAAGAAGATGCTGGCCTTTTGCAAAGACTAAGAAGAGCCCTTAAAGGACACATACTGCCTCTTGTGGGTGGTATGTGTGAATACACAAAAAGGGCAGTCAGGGTGGGTGGTGAAGACTTGCTCATTTACTATGACCCTGTGTTCCAGAAAATAAGGCACAGTTAATCTCTGAGAGGATATTCTGCTTCATTAATGATAATTAATAATAATAGCTAATATTTGTCTTGTGTTTATTATGTACCTGGTGCTTTATAAGTGTAATCTCCCTTAATCCTTCAATCTTGGAAAGGCATTGTAAGGATCAAAATCAGAAATGTAAGTAGATAATGCCCTTTTGGAGGAGTAGTGAAGAGGAATATTTATTTTCTTCCTACTGTGTGCAAGGTGCTAGTCTAGGGTTTTTCTCTCCATAATCTCTTTCAGTCTTCATAACAGCCCCCATCATATATATGTGAGTATCTTCATGTAAGGATGACAAAACCATGCTCAGAGAGATGAACTAACTTGCCAAAGATTGCACAGGTAAGTCTTGTTAGAGGCCAGGGTTCACCCTCAAGGGAAGTTGAATCCAGAGTTTGAGCCCTTCACCACTATTTTATAAATTTTATTTTTTTTAATTTTATTTATTTGACAGAGATCACAAGCAGGCAGAGAGGCAGGCAGAGAGAGAGGAAGGGAAGCAGGCTCCCCGCTGAGCAGAGAGCCCGACGTGGGGCTCGATCCCAGGACCCCGAGATCATGACCTGAGCTGAAGGCAGAGGCTTTAACCTACTGAGCCACCCAGGTGCCCCCTTCACCACTATTTTAAAGAGGCTACTGAGCCAGATGGATTCCTTGCATCATCACTCAGATGAACAGAACTCAATATGAGACACTTTCTATGGAGTGGATCAGTTCCTTGGCAAGGAGTTGGTTGGTTCAGACACAGTTGCTGCAGGTTAATGGGGAGAGGACCACTCAGTGGATTTTACCTAGTGTTGGCAGGGTGATAGAAGTAGTCCAATCAAACAGCACCAGGGGCAACCATAATGGTATATGGGGAGGGACAGGAGGGGCAGAAGGGGCAGAAGGGTGACCAAGAGTCATAAAACAGGCAAAATCAGAAGGAGAGGAGGTACTTGAGCTCAGGTTTAAGAGCAAGACTCCATACATTAGGGAAGGGGTGGCAATATGGACTAATAATAATAATAATAATAATAATAATAAAGCAAGGTCTTTTCAGAAAATTAGGCAGAAGACCACACCAGGAACTCCAGAGACTAGACCAGAGAGCCAAGCACTGGGATCTGAGCATAGAGTGCAATAGCAGAAGGACTGACTGTATGCTACTACATTTGATCACCTGCTGCCATGCTTAAAATTCTGTAAACAGATGCTAGTTGCTCTTAGGAGACAGTCCAGAATTCTCATATGAGTTGCAAGACTCTCCCTTATATGGCCATGATACTCACATATTCTGTCCCTATCCCTCCTCATCCCCATCCCCAATTCTCTTCTTTCTCTCTCTTCCCATCTTCTCCCCACCCCAATCTTCTCTCTCTTTCTCTTCCTCTGTCTCTCTCTCTCTCTCCCCTCTTCTTTCCTATCTCTCACTGAACTGGACCATTGCAAGAGCTGTTGCTCCATATGGAACCCTTTCCCCTTCCCCTCTTTGTTGAACTCTGACTTACTGTTCACGACTCCTGTTAAACATCACAGCTTCTGGTGCTTTTTGTGACCTTCCCCCTTCTCTGTCAATTCTAGGTTAGGGGTCCAGGCTGTATATTCCCACAGCATCTTACACTTCCCTCCTTAACATGAATCACACTTAAAAATTAAAGCCTATCTTCCTTTCTAACTGTCAAGCTTCAAAAAAATATCTGTTGAAGGAATGAATATAGAGTTGAACTCTAACACCTCCAATCTCTACTGTGTAAGGACTATATTTTCTCCAGATCTTGCTCTGAAATTGAATTTGCAGGTGGTCATCAAGAGGCTGCAGCTGCTGGGAGAGGTGGCCCACATGAGCTCGGAACTGGGCATGTCCTGCTGGCCTCAATGGCCGCGTCAACATTCAGTGAAGCAGACTCACCAACTCCTTGCCTTGGCAACTCTTTCTTAGCACATCAAATTTCTGCACCATTTGAAAGAAAGAAAAGAAATCTACTCCATATTTTTTTCCCACTCATTTAAACTGAGTATTTCCTCCTATGCCTGTCTTCTGCTCAACCTAACTTCTCAGAAGACTCTCCTCCCAGGTGCTTTCAATTTGCAAGTGTCCCTTGTGCTGGAGGTGGAGTTTAAAGCAAAAGTTTGGTCCTGTTCAGGACTCCAGTGGCAGCCCTAAACGCTTTTCCTGGGTGGGTTGCTAAGCAACATCCCTGCTTGCCTAGAAATGGGGTGAGGCTATACCAGGCTTTGTCAGGGGCGACCCTGGGAATAGTTGCCTGGATCTTCTAGTCTTCATTACTTCTCTTACCAGTTAGGTATTCCACGCTCCTTTCCCCAGATTCTATTTTTATAATTTAAAAATGATACTGTCTCTGATCGCACCCTGCCCCTATTTCGGGTTTTAAATATGTGTTTTTCTGTGAGTTGCCTGTGAACTTTTGGAAGTCAGGAATTCGCCTAAGTCCTCCACTCAATTCCTGTGTGGCAGACAATTCCAGAGGAGCACGATACGCAGCAGGGGAACCCAAAGGGCATCATGAGGCTCTAGTTTCAAGTTCTAGCCTTGAGCCAGGCCTGGCCCAAAGGAATAATGAAAGCTAACTTTTACTGAGTGTTTCCTGCGTACCAGGGAGTTCTGGATAGGCCCTTACCTGCACTAACTCAGGCAAAAGGTAGAAATTGGGCAAAAGAAACATTCTCACACAACCTGAAGAAGTGGGACTTGGTATTCTCCCCATAGGACAGATGGAGAAACTGAGGTACACAGAGGTTGAATAATTTTCCAAGGTCACCAAGTTCATAAAGGGAACCAAGAACTAAACCTCTTCCGCCGTTAGATCTCATGCTGCTAACCATTCCTTCTTACTGCTGCCTTTTGTGCTAAACGAGTAAATCAGATACATGTTAAATACTGGGACATCATAGATGCTCAGTCAACCTTATGTGCCTTCTTTTCCTTTTTTTGTAAATGTGTGCTAAATCCCATTTCCTAAGACCTGGCTGACCTTACAAGGTTAGAAGGTGCAACATGCATTTATAGTCCTCTTTCCATAAACACTGCATGAGATAAGACTTGTAGAAGTAGTTTTGTTTTGGAACATTGAGAACCCCTCATCCCAATATAGTTGACAGAGTTTTTCATACTACCTTTCTGTCCATGAAGTCTTTGTGACACTGTAAGAGACCTGATTTACATGTTACGGCCAAGGATGACGATACTGGGATGGGGAGATGCAAAGAGATTGAGGAACTAGTGTGACAGCAGGAAGCTGAACAAGAACAACGGGCCCTGCCCACTGTTTCTAGAAGTCACTCTCGTCCTCCCTTTCCTCCTAGAGCTCCCCCTAGTTTTGTGAGTCTACGGTGGATGGGCCTGGGATTGGGTTTTCAGGAGCCTGGCATCAGACGGGTTCCAGTTCCACCCACTATGTTGAAATATGGGAAGTGACCCAGCTAGAGATCAAAGGCTTTCTCTTCTATGATAGCCGTGGGGAACAGACGACAGTTTTCATCTCCTGCTCACCATGTGTTCATTTTAGTCCCTCGACACTGTACTTTCCCAGAGAACAAGGTGCAAGTCAAAGGTACTTTGCTCAAAGAGGCGGTGGCTCTACCTGAAGCCAGTAGGCATCTCCGAGGTGCTTGGGAAGGAGTAAGAAATGCATCTGGGCTCTGAGACAGACCTTGCCTTTGCAGATAGAAGATCTGTTCTAGACAGCTCACTGCTCCTGGGTGCCCCCTGTGGCTCTGTGATTTCGGGAGTCAGTGCACTTAACACTATCTGGATACCCTTGACTCTGACTCATGGAAAAACTGAATAGTTCTGCCTTAGAGGAGTGGCAGCAGGTACCTTTTAAGGTCTGGGTTATTCTTATAGATAACTCCAACCATTTATTTGCACTTACAAGGCACACTGGGTGGCATAATTAGGAGGCGCCTTTGCGGGCAATGACGAATCATAATTCCATCACTAGCTGTGGGACCACAGACAAGCTATCTCATCTTCCAGAGACTCAGTGTCTTCGTATGTAAACGGAAGGGAAAATTGGATCCACCTCATTGATTTGCCGTAGAGTTAAGTGAGATAGCTGACTTCAAATTCTTACTCTAGTGCTTGGCTGGTAAAATAAGCTCAACTGATTTTAGCCATTATGCAGATTATTAATTTGCATATCTATCTAAATTATATTTTTATTTATGTCACTTATGTACCAAATAGATAGGCATCCTCTATGCCAATCATTCTTGTAGGCTTTTTAAACGTACTTGATTCTCATAACGACCTTATTAGAAAGGACCTATTAAGAACCTCATTTTTACAGAAGAAATTGAAGCAGAGAGAGGTTAAATATCTCAGTCAAGTTGCATAGGTAGTGAGTGGCTGAGCTCTAATCACTGTTTCCCGCTCTGTGTCTTCTGGTCTGTGTTCTCAGCCACAGCACTCACTGCCAGTTACATTCTCATGTCAGCAATAACGTTGAGCGTAATGGTTCATCACTAATCTGGGAATTGGGAAATTTGAGTTCTAATCCTCGTTCTGTCGGTGCCTAATAATTCAGGAAAACCCAGCTCCTAGGGTTTAAGCTCAGCATCCTGTTGAACACCAACAAAAGATCAGGTGACATTATTATTAATTTATAATTATGTGTTATACAATTAACACCATATAATTAACAATCCCTTGGCAGTGTTTATAATCGTCCTCTAATTTATAAGACATTACAATTTCCTCACTTGCACAGGCCTGGGGCAAAGTCAAACCAATTGCTGGTCCCTGGTTAAGGCTTGAAGGGGTCACTCGACAGAGACTATATCCACCCCAGATGACATCAACACTGAAATTTATTCCTGTAGCACCGGTGCCCATCCTTTGTCTTGTTGTCAGCTCTGAAGCTTTCATTTAAATTTTTTATTAAAGTCATTTTCTTCATGGAGTATAGAGCTCTGTTTAGAAGTTTTCTCAACACTGTAAGACCTTGATTGTGGAGAGGCTCCTCATTCATTATTAGGGAAATATTGGAAAAATTGGTGGAGTCAATGCAGATTTGAGGACACCTTCCAACCAAGGAAGTTCAAGGATGGAGGTAGATACTTAGAGAGCAACTCAATTTGTGATTCGTGAAGCTCATTTGTTTATTTCAAGTTATTTAATGGAGGTTTTTTTTTTTTTCCTTTTACTGATTTAACACTGTTACAGACTAAATTTTTGTGTCTTCCATTACACTCCCCCCAAAATTCCTATGTGAAATTCTAACTTCAGAGGTGGTGGTATTAGGACGTAGGGAGGTGCTTAGGTCATGGGAGTGAAGCTCTCATAAATGAGATCAATGCCCCTATAAAAGACCCCAGAGAGCACTCTTGCCTCTTCTGCTATATGAAAGCACAGTGGGGTGACAGCCTTCTGTGAACCAGGAAGTGGATTCTCACCAACACCAATCCTGCCAGTGCCTCGAACTTGGGCTTCCGGATTTGTGGGAAATCAATGTTTGTTATCTAAGCCACCCAACCTATGGTATTTTTTATTACAGCGGACAAAATCTACTGAGACACACATCCTCTCCTTCAAACTTCAAGTACCCTTGTACGAGGTTCGGTGGATAAGACTCTTCATCCTCTAATGATGTCAGACTTATCAAAGCATCCCTGCATATCCTTCAACTACAGTCAATGCTTTCCAGCTTAGAGGCCTCTTTCTTTAAGTTAGTACTTATAGAGAATATATCTACTTAATACATTTGGAATTTAGTATCTATTGGGTTTTATTAAAGTGACCATAACTGCCATTTTCCTCAAGATGTTTCTTTATATTAAAAACTGCCTTCCTTGAGGTGCCTGGGTGGCTCAGTCAAGTGAGTGTCTGGCTTTGACTCAGGTCATGATCTTAGGGGCTTGGGACGGAGCCTCACATAGGGTTCCCTGCTTAGCAGGAAATCTGCTTCTCGCTCTGCCCTTCCCCCTGCTTGTACTTCTTCTCCTTCTCTCTCTCTCAAATAAATCAATAAAATCTTTAAAAAAACAAAAAACTAAAAACTAAAACAACAAACCTGTCTTCTGGGATACTTGGGTGGCTCGGTGAGTGGGTAAGCATAAGCTTTTAGCTCAGGTCATGATCCTAGGGTCCTGGAATGGAGCTCTTTACTCAGTGGGGAGCCTGCTTCTCCCTCTGCCTGCTGCTCCCTCTCTCTCTGACAAATAAATAAAATTAAAAACAAGCAACTGCCTTCCTTGAGGGAAGGATTCTGCAGTATAAGCTACATTATCTTCATATGTGATACCAGGCCAACATATACTTGAGATAGTGAAAAGGGAACTACACTCATGCTAAGTGTTCCAAACGTGTAGAATCGCTTTGAGTATGACTCCTCATCTCCAAAAACTGAAGCTTAAATTTTGTAAAATAGAAAGTTTAACCTAGATCTGAGGTACTTACTGAAGGTTTGCAGTCTTCCAGAATGTCCAAGAAAGGTCATCAAGGGATCTATGAAACATTATTCAAAAGTGTATCTGATGGTACATTTTTACTGAGAAAGAGCCCAGAGCTTTCACATTTCTCAGAGATCTATAATTCCCCTCAAATTAATTCTTTGACTTTTGAGGTGATTTCCTGTCCATTAATTCAAATCTGTGCCATTCTTTTCCTTCCATTCATCTCGATTTGTGAATCTATTGAAAAGGAATGACGATTCTGAACTGAAGTGGACAGAAGTGTACCATATGCCTTGATTCAGAATCCTTACAATTATATCTGATACAGAAAATCAAGGAGTGACCTTATTTGTAACTGCAAGCCCTGTTAATTATTTGGAGAGAAAGAAGAGTTCCTTTTAGGGTCTTAGGGTTGATGGGACAGGAACCACTAATACTCAGTTTCCAGGAAGAGAGTGATCTGCACTCAACCTGAGATCCTTAAAACCATCCAAGGATTTGAGTTGATCCTCAATTGGAAAAATCCCCATATATCAGATGGTGGTGACCTAATAAGAAATATATATTATAATGTAATATAATAGTATGCTCTAGTGTGCATGTGTGTGTGTATATATATATGTATATATATATGTGTGAGTGTGTGTGTGTATTAATAGTATAGATACTATATATTATATAGTATATTACATATGTGTGTATATCTATCAAGAACATTATGTGTGTAAGTTTGTATATCCTATTAGTTTAAATGTAATCGGGCTATTTCTTGATTCTTCTCTTGGATAGGAGATTGTGCTACACAACCCTTCACTTGGTGATAATGGAGAGGGAACTGTAATCATGGTTATTGTTGAAAACTTGTAGAATAACTTTAGGTATAATTCCTCATCTCTAAAGGTTGAAATTTTACAATTCTTTATTGATCCCTTTCGCATTCTGAGTCTATGGTTGTATGTGTCCACACTTGTCTCACTTTCTTTGTTAAATTGACCTTTAACACTAATAATGTATATTGCCTTAAAGTCTTTTTGACTGTTATTAACAGTGCAGCATCAGCTTCTTTTTACTTAATATTTGTCTAGCATATTTTTATCCTTTTATTTTGGAACCTTCTTTCCCTTTACTTTTTAAAACTTATGTGTAGTCTGACCACCTGTCTTTCTACTCACCAGTTTTGTCCAATTACATTTATTGTGATTATCTGTAGAGTAAATTTTGTTATTATGTCTATGTAGCTAGCTATTTTAATCCTTTTTTCTCCTTTTCTGCCTTTTTAATTTAGTTTTTTAATTTTAATTTTTTAAAATGTGAACATTATACAAACTATCTATTATTTTATGGGTTAATCACTCCACACTCTCTGACTCTACGATGCCTCCCCCTGATCACTTATCACCATGTAGTGGATCCATATTATTCTCCCTTTCTTTCCACAAAACAGAAACTAGGAGAAAATGTTTGTCATTGAGGTAACTTTATCAGCATAGGAAACCCAACAAAATACTTTTACATTAAAAATTATATTCTTGGATTTGAATAATCCCAAAGCCTCTTTTCTTTCATTGTGTCCATTTGTTTTACTTCCCAATCATTCTTGCACTTTGTGACATGCAGTCTCTGTAGAACTACGATTTTAATCATCGAAGGGAGACTTGCTGTTAGTATGAACTCTTCTTGCCCTCCTCTTTGAAGGGGGCAGATATGCCAGGGTCCAGAATTTTCCAATGATTTTATTTGATAGCTAATTAATGGCTTTCTGCAGTTTCCATGGCAATGCCACGCTTTGCTGCCAGGCCTTATCCAAATGGGCATTCTGTTCACTCTTTTGCCTTAGCATCAGCATATTAATCAGACACCATAGGTCCTTGGTTGCTGCATCAAATTGGTAAGACACTAATTGAATTAAAATCTCAGTTGAAGGCTTCAGGCTTCTCTTCCTCTCAGCTGGAGAGGAGCCTTATTAGCTCAAAGGGCCAGACCCAAGCAGGAGACATTGGAAAATCCACAGAACTTTGTGTCCTTTTATATAGCAAAGTATTTTTCTTTTGCCTTTGAATAAATATTTTGATGTCTGAATCTTTCTCTCTCCTTGAAAATTTCTCTATTTTCCTGACCTTTCCAATCATTGGACATTGCTGTGTTCTCTTTGAAATATGAAGTGATGCAGTTAGTATTTTCAAGGTGAAGGGAAGAGGATTTTCCTGCACATACAACTGGTGAAGTCTGGGAAAGATCTCAGGTGGAAGGCCCTAACTGAATTGTGATAAGGATTAAGTAGCATAATGCCTCTGAAGATTGCCTAGCGATCTGTTAAGTGCCGAGTACAGGGGTTCCTATAGCATGAGTTCTTGAAGTGTTTGGAAGGTAGAGTTGAAAGGAAAAAAGGAAGAGAGGCCACTGAGAGATGGTCAGTCTTAAATTCATTTAGCAGGTCATTATTTCCACTTCTCATACAGACTTAAAATCCTCACTGCCCTTGTTAGGCTTCCCATTTAAAACCACAGTTTTAAAGCTGTTAACTGACCCTCAAATATTCCATGTGTATTCATCCTTCGTATAAATATTTTGCATTTTCTCTTCCTTTGGCCCTTCTTCTTCTTGCTATTTGCCCAATTCTGATTCACTTCAGCACTCAGAATAAACATGCCCACGTAAAGCTTTGGCTAACCCCATTAAGAGAGAAAATAACTTCTCCAGGGCTTCTCTCTGTGTGCCTGACCCCACGATAACACTCATCATGGTGTACTGTAATTATTGTTTATTTTTTCAACTTGGTTCATATGGCTGTATTTTTCATTAATTTGTGAGTGGCACAAAAGTATAGACCGTGCCCTTACAAATTTTTGTTTCTCTGACATACCCCATTCATCTAATAGGCATTGAAGAGATGTTTGATGGTTTGCTGACCTTCTGCAAAATCTTATGCTTGATGAATATCTGCGATGTGATCTCTGGCATGAAAGGATTTCTAGTCTAAAGGAACAATGAATCCTCAAAAGCTGAGGTCCAAAAACCTGTGTGCATGTGAAATGCAAGTTACTGTTAAAGTCATTATCGGAATATATGCTAATTCATGCTAAAAACTGGAACATTAAAGTTGGAATTTACCACTACCCCCCCCAAAAAGACTTAATCCCCCCAACTCACCGCCAACACACGCACCCATACATAAACACACACTAGGTAATTCTTCACTTCTAAACTATATTAGGGATGGTGTAAGCTTTGATTCGTACTATCACAGACTGTGGTGACCCCTGAGATAGGTCTTTGTATTGTATCCAGGAGAGCATTAACTTGAGAGAGAAATTCACATTCCAAAACTGGAGCCAGGGAGTGGAAAGTATGCAAAGGCTGGCCAAGGTATGGAAGAACAATCTAATGACTAGATTTGTTTTATAACACAAAATGGAATGAACATTATTGTTCCCTTTTAGCAGAAGAGGAATTCAAGGAACGTGGAAGAGCTAATTAGCTTCCTGTCGCTGGAATGGTCAAGCTGGTAAATGGCGGTGATCTCCATAAGATGGTGAGAAAGAGATTTGGACTGGGCAGAAGTTTAAACCAGAGGAATTCCATTTTTTCTCTTGACCCTGAAATTGGTGATCCTATTTCTCTGACAATACAGAAACGAAGATTTGGATGTTCAGAAGCACCTCTAGCAAGTACCACCTCACCAAAAAGATCAACGTAGAGATCCTGAAGGCTAAGAAGTGATACCCGCCCAAATCCTCTACAGGAGTGCTCTGAAGTGAGTTTTCTTTCTTGAGTTTCTCCTTTCAATTTAACTACAACATCCCAAAACAAGGCCTCTCACCTTCATAGATGCCAAGGAAACGGCAGTGTTATAATTTGTGTGTACATGCTGTGCATGTGTGTGTGTGTGCGTGTGTGTGTTTGTTCTGAGTTTATCAAAGGATCATTTTTTCCCCATACTTACTTGGGGAAGTCTGCCTGGTAGAGCAATGCCATGTTAGAACTAACCCCATTTTAGTTTATTGTGGTTATTGATTTTTATTTAAACAAAATTTTAATATGCAAAGGACTTCTAGGAAATCTGAGACCATTTCTTTTTAGAGAAAGTAGGTGAGAGGGGTTTTTCAATTGAAAGAAAAAAAGCTATCAAAACAACCTGAGATGGAAAAATACTTCATCCCCTGGCAGCCTAGGTGGAGGAGAAACCACAAAGTGGCTGGCCTGATTTAGAAGGAGGAGCGCTGCCAAGGGGGTCAGAAGGCAGAGTTCAAATCCTTATTCAGGCCGTAGCTATGTGTGGCCACGGGCATGCCATTTTCTCTCCGTGCTTATTTCACAAACTAAATCAAGGAGTGTGACAGCGGATAACTGAGGGCCCTTATTGTTTTAACACCCTGTGGTGATGTATCTGTTTCTTCCCTGCAAACCCCCTTCCTGTCCTGCTTCAACGAGCTTCAGCTCATTCAGAATGGGTAAGATAGCACGGTCATCGCATCCCCACCCCTGTGCAAGAATGAGTCAAAAGAACCACAAGGAATTAGGCATAGAGAGGGAAGAAATCATAACCCAAGAAATATCTTTATCTATGTCCATTTCCTCCCACAAGGAAAAATGGCAGTGTCGGTTGTACATTACATATATCTCTCTTTCTTTTTAGCGTTTAATCTTAGCACCTGCACAGCAGAGATCTTGGCAATTCATTGCATATGCTCTCCCCTTCTCCCCCCACAATACAGCACCTGAGGCCTAAGAAGCAACCCCTCCAAGCTCCTCCAAAGGCTGAGACCCTTCCTCATGACAGAGTATAGAGATAACAAACATGCCCGACGGTTTTATACAGTTGCTAGAACGTTTTCGTTTCCAATGAATGAAGACTCTTCCTCCTTTTCTTTGAATATTAATTACATTTTACAAACTTGTGTTGTGTTTTGTTCTGCTTTGCTTTGTTCTGTTACGTTTGTACAACAAAAGGGAAAGCCCACGGCAAGGAGTCTCAGGTTAACAGAGCTTGGCTGTCATCTGGTCCGACTGTTTGAGGATCTCGGTGTTGTAGAGGTCCAAGGCGTGGTTCACCCTGATGATCTCGCTGTTGGTCAGTTTCAGCCGGTGCTTCAGCATACAGGAGAACAAGTCCAGCTGGGGCTTCCCTGGGGCTACAGGGGGGGCCAGGCGATTAATTCGGTCCCGAATATCCAACAAGAGGAGCATCACAGACGAAGAGGAATAGAACTGGCCACCTTGCGTGTAGGACTGGTTGACCTGCTGCACGGCGCTGCGAAGGAGGTCGGCGTTGAACCGCAGGCTGTACCCAAACACCTGCACATCCGAGATCTTGATGTAGAACTGCCTCTTGGAGGGGTCGGACAGGTCTACGGGGCCCTGGCCAGTCTCGTTTCGCAGGAGGGTGGGTAGCCGAGTCCGACTACGTAGGTAGATGTGGACCGTCTCGAAAAACGTTTTCCACCGATTGCCCAGCAAGAGAGTCCAGTTGTAGCACTGGCTGTTCTGGAGACGAATCTTCTCCCAGCGCGGGTAGCCGAATTCCCCGAAGGGCATGTTCCAGCCCTCAGAGTGGCTCCCACTAAAGGGGTTGACATAGACAAAGAACATGGGGTCCAGGCTGCTGTTGCGCATCTGGCAGATGCGCATGGACATGCCGATCACCATGTGGATGAAGTCCATGCGGTTCTTGTTGCTCTTGAGCGTGAGGGACATGCGCTTGCGCCACCGCGGATCGAAGAACGTGTCGAGGCGGATCTCGTTGCTGATGAAGGTGGTGTGGACGTAGAGGCGCGAGTCCATCTTCTGCAACAGGTACTTCAGCTCCAGGTCCTGGAAGTCCAGGTCGGTCTCGAAGCTGATGAACTGCTCGCTCCGCTCCGAGTCCACGTTCTGGGGTTCGCAGCGGCCGCGGTACAGCTTGTAGCCCTTGTTGCAGGAGCCGCAGAGCGAGATGTTGGCCAGGCTGCACATGGCGCAGCTGTTGTTCCCGCCTATGATGCAGGGGATGGGGCGCTGGCACAGCGTGGTGCTGCCGTGGCACACGCAGCTCCTCTGGCTCTCCAGGAAGGTTCCCCAAAACCCGTTCTCGTTGCAGTACAGAAGCGACTGGACCCTCGCGAGCCACTGCTGAATTGTCCTGGGGGATAGAAGGAAAATGGAGACTGTTAGCCACCAGGGGTGGGCTGGAATAAGTGTTCTTTGGGGTCTCTCCAGCTCCAGGATTCTGCTATACAGTGGCCCCAAAGGAGTTGGATCCAGGAAATTAGAGTGTCCAAACTCAAAACACCCCTGTCAGATCAAAGCAGACCGCAAAGATCAGCCACGGAGAAGAACTCAGGGGTTCGTGTATTCGACCGGCATCATGTGTTTCAGCCCCCTTCCCAGATTCTGCCCAGGAGGTAATATGACATCCGACCACTTCGGACAAAAACAAATTGCAGTCTGTGTTACTCTAGAGATCACCTGGTGCTTCCATATTGATGATCTTAACATGATCCTCACATGTAAGAAAGACGTCATCGCCCCCTTCTGCTCCCGAGCTCCAAACTCTCGGTTCAGTGGGACTTGAATCACAGCATGGGCCTCTAGGTTCCCCCTTCCTCACGGCCCCTCTGCACTTTTACAAACGCTACCCAAGCCTGTCCCCCGGTTCCCGCCACCGAAAAGTTCCAGTGAAGATAGATACGAGATCAGATAAGCAGCAGCAGCAGAATAGGGAAAAATATGGAAGGCGGTCAGCTGAGTGGCCTCTCATCTTTCCTCATTTCTGTGCCAGTCATCTCTTGGCCATCTTCCATGCTACAAAGAATCCCTTACGTGTGTCTGGCACTTTTTACCCTGCACAGGGCACATCCACTTCCATTCTCTCACTTGAGCCTCACAACAACACCCTGAAAATAGCTGGGACTTGAGGTCAGTCAGAGATTGCTTCAAGTCCCGGCTTCTCCACTCAGGAGCTGAGGCGGTGCCGGGCGTTTTCGTTCACCTCCCTAAGTGTCACTACCATGCAGGGCTGTGGTGAGGAGGACATGAATTTTTATGCCAAGCCTTCTCCCCAAGCCCGTCTGGTATTAAGGACTCGATAAAAGTTAATTCTTCTTATTCCTGCAAAGGGACTCTCAGCTCCATTTTACAGATATGGTGAGAGAAGCTCAGAGGTGACGTGAAAGATCCAAAGCCATACAGTGAGGGAGTGGAGAAGTCTCCTGGCTCATTGCTATTCGTTTGTTTTGTTTTGTTTTTAAATCTGTGTCAAGCAAGAGTCAAGAAAGGCTGTCTTCAGGCCACAATGTGCTGTGGTAATGTTGATGACGACAGTGATGGCGACGATGGCTGTGGCTCGTGATCTCCATTTTGGGAGCCTGGGAAGAGAAGCCCTCCTGCATCGGACTGCCTGGGGCAGGAGAGGTCAGCAAAACCTCAACCGTACTGCCTGCACCCTGGAGCCATGGCCACCAAGCCTGAGCACCGAGAGGGGGGCAGGAGAGCCTGAGAGTGATGAGCGGGTGCATTGGCCCAAGCAGAACCGAGTTCAAAGCTCAGTCCCGTAACCAGGGACAAGTCACTTCGTGTCTCTGAGTCTCAGTATCCACATCCGAAATGAGCGTGATGAAGCCCACCTTGGGCAGCGGTGGGGTGGGGGGAGAGGACCGTGTGAGATGATATTTAAAGCATTCAGCACAGAGCCTGGCATAGCTCAATTATTAAACAGGTAACAATAATAATAATAATAATAATCACTCTTATCCCAGAGAATAAGCTATCCCTTTGAAGGCACTGAGACACTCTCAGGGATTTCGCTCTCTCCCTGGAGTTTGAGGGAAACCATTTGATTCTATGGGGCATTTGAAAGTGGATAGCGTTGACACGGCTTCCCAGAACGCTCTGCTTTAAACGAGTTGCTTATCAGCTGAGAGAAAATGGAGGAATAATTAGCGCGCTCCTTGAAGCTGCTCTGCCTTTTAAATCCACGGAACCACCCGCCGCTGGCAGTGAAACCTCCCTCCCGGCGTTCTGAGCCCGGTGGGGAGACACCTGCTCTCCCTGTCCGCTTCCCCTCCGGGCTGGAAGGCCTGAGAGGGAGAGACCCGTCCTCCCCTGAGTGGCTCAGCCCCCAGCACGGCTCTCCCGCTGCTTGCGGCATGAATGAACGCTTGCTGAATGACTGAACCACAAAAATTAATATTTTCCCTGTATTTGTCATTAAAAAAACACAGAAAACAAAAAACCGACGTCTCTTTTCTCCCCTCCGGGTTGCAGTGTTCGTTCTGGATGCCGCCCACCCACACGGCTCCAGGCGTCCCCAGCCTCTGCTTCACGAGACCAATCCTATTACAGCCTGGAGAACAGCAGCAGGCCCAGCCTTCAGGAGACGGAGCCGGAATAACAATGAGCCCCGTGGCTCCCACCTCCCCAACCAGAACATTGACTGAATATTGGCTCTGAGTCATCTGATATTTTTGTGAGCCGCAGGGGCCCGCCACACGTCTCTGATTGCACGGCTCCATCTGACGAGAGCGTCATTCCAAAATGCCTCTTTCAAATGGCCCACACTTGCCCCTGTCACTCCCTCTCCAAGTGACAGGACAGTACCCCATTTAGAGCTCCTCTGTTCCCATCTGCGAGGCATTCTATAACCCCGTCGAGCGCCCCCTTTCTCGTGTCTTATCATTGGGACCCTTTGTCAGCCGCGCAGCCCCCACTCCTTGAATCAATGCCTCATTGTGGCCGAGCCCTCAGAATCCTTGGTTGGGGGAGAGAAAAAGATGAACGTCCCCGGTGATGCTGCCACAAGCGAAGGGGCTGGTGGCGAATTAGGATTCCAGCCCTGTCGCACAGGAGGGATTGGGGACAGAGGGCCTCTGAGGCGCACCAGCGAGCTGCGTGGCACCTGCATCTCCTGACCTCAGAATAATCATGAGGTTGTGGGCTATATCAAAGAAGGCATTAATGATCCAGCCAGAGGACTTAGAACGAGGCCGCGTGCAGGGGGGAGGGGGGCAGGGAGCGTGAGGCTCGGGGGCAGGAGGAAAGGGAACAAGGAAGAGGGAGGTGGAGCACGGGGAAGAGACGCGAGAGGAGAACCCGCCTGGGTGCTGGAGACTGTGGGGGCGACCGTGGAGCCCGACCCAGATGGACAGATGGGACAGTGGTAGGAGCAGGTGACTGGAGAAGGAAAAGAGGAGGGAATGAAGTCAGAGTCGGCAGCACAGACATGCAGAAGCTCAGCCCAGCCTTCATTTGTCCTAACTCACAGGCTCAGGGAACATGGACGCTGGGCGGGCCACCTAAGGGCAACTCGGCTTTTGCTGAGAAGCGGGGACTGGGTGTTGGAGACAGAGAGCAGGGTCACTAGTGAGAGCCCTGATTCCGAAGCTCAGCCAACTGTCTTTGGCTTTTCCATCCTTCCTTTTGTGGAGAAGAGCAAAACCAGAAAGACAAGCTCATTCCAGTGTTTCATGGGTTTGTTCTTGACATAAGCAACTTCTGGTAATGAGGAATCTGCTTTACCCAGACCAAGCTCCTACACCTTCTCCATCTCCAGCCAGTGCTCTGGATAGTGATCATGGATATTCAGAAACGTGGCGATGCTCCCCGGTGTAGAGCACCCACAACCAGCCAAGGGACTGGGCGGCCTGCAACTCGGGAGCCCTCGCCGTCCCGCAGGCATTGTGCCAGAGGCTGTCGAGCAGCCCACCGGAGCAGCTGAGTCACAGACAGACACTGAGCTCTCCAGGAGCGAGACCCACAGAGTCACTCCATGCTCCCATCCCACGCCCTCGAACCCCAGCACCACCGCGCATTGTGCTGTGTACCGTAACGGGAAATTACAACGATGCGGCAAGAAGAAGAAGGACACAGGCCACGAGAAGAGAAGTAAACTGAAATCATGGAAAAATACTGAAAGTTGGAGGGTGTGAAGGGCCTATTATCACATCCCTCACTTCCTCTGGACCTGCCAGGTTCCCTCTCGTCCATTCACAGATAATTGGAGCTCACCGACAAGTGCTCGGGGAGAGGCTGGGGACCAGGGGTAGGAGGGACTGTGATCTATAAATACCATTTCCCAGGCTCGCTGGTGACAGCCAGCCTCAGCCCTGGGAACAGAGGAGCGGCTTAATAGGCCGGCTCCAGAGGGGAGGGTCGCACAAAAGGCTGACACAGCCCCACTGCAAGGCAGCCGGTGCGAGCCAGAGAGGACCGAGTTTTTAAATGTTTTCCTCTGTCCCTGGGGATCCAGAGCCTCTTCTGTTTGCAGCCAAAGATGAACTCCAATACATCCAAATCAGCATCTTTCTGTTGGATGTGATTTCAATTCATTCTGATCAGGGGAGGGTCGGGGAGGGGTGTGGAGGGCAGGGAGGAGAGGAGGAAGGAGGTGAGGGCAGCAAGCAGCATTTTTATTTCCAAAGCTGGAAAACCTTGAAACCTGATTCGTGGGCTCCCTCCGAGGGCCACGTGCAGCAGGGTGGACCTCAGAAGCAGAAAACCTTCCAGAAGAAGACTGGGAAATGTTTGGCCCCTTTATCTTTAGACCTGAACACTGAGACTTTGGGGCTTAGGTGAAGAATCACAGTTTCCTGAGTACTTTCTACGTTGTGGCTATTTTCCTACTATCCTCACATCGACCCCCTGAGATAGGATGACTTTGTGATTTTCATTCTCCTGAGAGGACACTGAAGGCCAGAGAGGGACTGTGACTTTCCCATGGTCACACAGCATGGATGTACAGATCAGAGCTCGGGATGTCTGGATCCAAAGCCACTGTTCCCTCCAACCCCCGGTGTACTTTCCTTACCCTCTACAACCCAGGCTGGAGGAGAGGCTAGGCTCCCGGCCATGCTCCCCCGCAGGCCTCTGTCTCTGCCTCAGCCAGGATTTCCTGGCGACCTGACAGGTCTCCCAGCAACACAGCTGGAGTCGCTCGTCATTTGGAGGACAGAGGCTCTGCCACCCAGGGCTTCCCATCAGAGCCTTCAAAGACACACACCTCCCTTTCAGAACCACCCGGGTGGGGAGCCCAGGCTGGGATTCCTAATTCAAGCAAACTCCCCGCTGATTTTAATTGGAGGTTTTGCCTAAGACAGGAATGTAGTGCAGGGCCAGTGGCATTTTAGGGAAGATCACACAAACCGAGTGCCAAGGAGAGAGGGGAGAAAGAGATCTAGGCTAAAATAGAAAACTATAATCCATAACTCCCGTTTGCCTACCAGGAGTGTTTATTTAAAGGGGGAGAGGAAATGAAAAAAATGAAATTGGAGTTCTGAATTATTCTTTTATTTATGCCCTGTGCTTCTTCCTTGACATTTCTTTGACACTGTAATGGGTGTCTGAGTAATTCCATGATCCTCCACAAAATCTACACTCTGTAGATGGTAGGCTAGACTGGGAAGGCAAACAGTGTTTCTAGTCTTCTGATGATGCACTGTTTTTTTGGTGGTGTTGTGTGGGACTACACGTGTGTGCATTTGCATGCGTGTGCACATGCACATGTGTGCGTGTGCATGTGTGTTAAAAGTAGGGTGCTGATAAAAATGAGTGTGTCAACGATGTCAGAATGTTCAGGGCTCAACTGTAGGAAACCTTCATTTACGGACGTGCTCGAGGGAATTAGCTGGTCATCAGACCCACTCTGTGTTCCTCATTTTCCCCAGATAAATATTAAGCTTTTCAGCATCCCCCTCATTGAGTTTCCATCATTGCCTTAATAACCTGTTTTCCTTGCTTGTCTGGGTCCTTCACATGATGTCAGAGCCTCATGGAACCAACGGCTCATAGCCATAAAGAAGGAAAGACCAAGAGAAGAATTTGGTAGTCCTTTGTCATGATGAAGATGCCTTCTAGTTTGGAATCATGGAAGAAGTAATAGGTCTGATTTACAGAGGACAGAGGTAGAGGGTAGAAGAAGGAGGAGTGGGGAGAACAGCCCTGTGAAAATGCAATGGAGTCTTTAAAGTCAGGTTGTCAGGAGCTTAATCGGGGAGGATTATGAGACAATTTTTGCAATTACACAGTTCTGCATCTGGAAGGAGGTGACAGGTAACATCGGCTGCATGTTCAAATCCAGCCTTTTGCTCTGGGGCATGGATGTGTTGGAGGCAAGTGAAGCAAGGACCTGGAAGCCTGTTTGGGGCTGACAGAGAGGCTGAGAGCGCGGGCAGCTCGCAGGGGGAGGGCTACAAGAGCAACTACAAGAGTAGTGAGGCAGAAGAATGAGAGACGGAGGCCCAAAGGCTAGAAAGTAAAAAGGGGCTGATCGGGGGGCGCCTGGGTGGCTCAGTGGGTGAAAGCCTCTGCCTTCGGCTCAGGTCATGATCCCAGGGTCCTGGGATCGAGCCCCATATTGGGCTTTCTGCTCAGCAGGGAGCCTGCTTCCTCCTCTCTCTCTCTGCCTGCCTCTCTGCCTACTTGTGATCTCTGTCTGTCAAATAAATAAATAAATCTTTAAAAAAAAAGCGGGGGGGCTGATCGGGTCTAATGGACTTAAGTCCAGTCATGAAGCACCATGCTGGTTATCTCCATCAGTGAATGGGGCAGGGACACAGAGCCATCACAGGGGTGGGAGTCAGCTAGTTAAATAAAGCCTGGACCCTGCTCTACTGCTGTTTGCTGTTGGATATTTGACCTTGCTGTGTGATCTTGGATAAGTCACTTGACCTCTTTGATTCTCAGTTTCCTCATCCGTCAAATGGGGAAGGTAACACCCACAGCACACTTTGTCTTCAGAGCTGGAATCAGTAACACAAAGCTCCCAGGAGGTTTGCAGTGCAAGACCGTTATGACTGACCCTTAACCGTTATTGTTACTGAGGGCAAAGAACAAGTAACTGCATTGTATAAATGCTCCAGGTAAAAATATTCCTCTTGGTTACTCAAACAGCTCAGTTGATTATAGCTTAATACCCTCGTCGCTCTGGTTACTCATCCTCCATGGTCCTAATGAATGCTGTCACCGTGATGCCTGAAGAAAAGGCAAGACATGGGCTTTGGAGTCAGGCAAGATTGGGTATTGACTCATAGCTCTGCTGCTCATTATTTAACCTTCAGCGAATTGCTTTTCCTTCCAAAGTTTCTGTTTTCTCAACTACAGAACGGAGTAGTAATACAGTACGTTTGAAAATCAGGTAAGACGGTAGGTTTTCTCCCGAAAACAAACTATGGTGTTTCTCTGGCTCACACAGAAAACGGTACCTTTGAAATAAGTAATTATAGATGATAAATCCAGGGACAGAGTTCAGTAAGTGTCACTGGGTCAGTTGGATACTGACGTAAAAACGGCAACAAGAACAAAACCTCTTCCTAACACCTAATCTCTTATGTTCCCCCAAATCATAAACAGATGAATTACAGATCTAAGTGGGAAAAGTAAAATAATAACTACCAGCATCAACCAAACAGCTTCGCTAGAAGAAAACATTGGGGGGACATTATGATGGTATTGGAGGAAACAGAGATTTTTTTTTTTTTAAAGCTCACCATAAAGGAAAAAAAATGATTAATAGGGATATATTAAGATAAATTATATCCATCAAAAGATACCATTCGAAGAATAAAACGACAATTCTTCATTAGAGAGTAGATCTGCAATACCTCTGGCCAATCAAAGACTGTATTTCTCATGTATAAGGAACTCCTACCCTAGTTGGATGCTGGGCTGGTCAGTGGGCTCCTAGGGCTGCTCTTTAAATCAGAGCAGATGCGACTTGAGAATGCACTCATTAAACTATTTAATATATGTAATTTGTCCCAGAAATAAAGAAAAAAAACCCTACAAAGTGGTAAGAAGATATCTGATAATCAGAAGGGAACATAGGCAAACGAGCTGAACAGGCACTTCATAAAAGAGGATATTCAAAAGACCGATAAGTACATGAAACTCCACTTCATTAGTCCTCAGGACAATGCCAATTAAAACTCCGACGAGATACATGCTTCGGCAGGATAGCTAAAGGAATCAAAAAAAGATGGGGACTGCTAAGTATGAGCGAAAGGATGTGGAGTTAAGGGAGACTCTCCTGTGCTATTGGCAGGAAAGAATTCGGTTCCGCGAATTTGGAAAACTGAAAGTAACTACTTGAGCAGATTTCTGGTATAAAAAGAAGAAAAACTGAGCCACAGTGAGTGGGCCAGTGAACAGTAGCACCCCCCCACCCCGGGAGCAGGCTGGGCACGCCCTGAGAAGGACACTGGTGGGGGGGGTGGTCTGCAGTGCTCATAACGGGGCCTTTTTATTTTTTATCTGGGTGCTGCTGGTGGCATGTGCGAACTCATCTTGTGAAAATTCATCTTCCTGTACACTTTCGATCTTTTCAGCTTTCTACAGGTCTATGATACTTCACTAAAGCACTGACTTAAAATACCGTCCTTTAAAACAACCAGAATTACATGATGAAAACAGTAGCCCTTTGCATTTTTATGTCACTTTTAAACTTCCTAAAACTCTCCTGTTTGGTTCTCTAACTTGATCTGCACAACTCTCCTGTACCGTGGTTTGGGCTGACAGGGAATCCTGCATCTCATTTTATTTTTTTTTTTAAATTTACTTTTTTAATAAGTCTTTATTTATTTGACAGAGATCACAAGTAGGCAGAGAGGCAGGCAGAGAGAAAGGAGGAAGCAGGCTCCCCGCTGAGCAGAGAGCCCGATGCAGGGCTCGATCCCAGGACCCTGGGATCATGACCTGAGCCGAAGGCAGAGGCTTTAACCCACTGAGCCACCCAGGCGCCCCGCATCTCATTTTAAGGATAGGAATAACTCAGCTCAGGGAGGGGACGTGACTTGCTGCAGGTCACCAGTGAGTCGTCACATCGCTGGGATTATAACTCGCCCATTGTGAGCTTGCTGGCCAAGTGGGAGGGCGGACGTGGGGAGGTGAATTGGAAGTGGCTCTGAAGGGGGTAGGAAGGAGCTATGCACGGATACTGTAAGAACTTCGTTCTATTTCTGACTCAGTCCTCTGAGCTTCTAGATTCTATTCTGAACAGGAAGCCACTTCTGAGCCCCAGGGAGGGGGGAGGAAAAAAGGAAAGAAAAAAACCTAAAAACAAAAGAAAGGGTCTGAAGATGCTTATTTTCTTGCCTTACGTCAGCTGAGTGATTCAACTGCCCTACTTGCTACAACTGCGGAATGACAAACAGGGCTCAGAGCGGAGATCTGCCTCGTAGTGTTGGTTAGAACGAACCCTGCCCATCCCTCCCGGGGAAACCAGCTGGCCGACGCATCTCCCAGCCCGTCACCCAGACCCTACACTTTTGGGTTGCCGCGGGGTTCGGCCTCGCAGACTGCCTTCTTTCTACCCTCATAAACAGAAAAGAAATGCCAAAGACATTCTTAGTTAAAAGCTTCATTGCCCCATGGTTGGGAGGGCACTTGTAGGCTTCTGTGACTGACAGGCAGCTGCTCTCAGCCAGCCTGGGGTTATCTGCGGGCTTGTACCTCTTCTGTAATAGGACAGTTTAATACACACTCACAATAGGTCTTTGTCACCAAATTGCCACCCTCCCCCCACAAACACACACACACACACACACACACACACACACAGAAATGAGTAGGTCAGGGACTATCAAAGTAGCAATTTACTCCAGGGAGAACTGTCTGTGGGTTTAGACTGACAGATTTTCAGAATCCCAGAGCTGAATGATGCTTAGACCAGACGGGGTGCGTGGGAAACAGAGCCCAGGCAGGTCATGTGCCTTGCTTGAAGTCACACAAGCAGTACCTGGACGCTCAGAGCCAGAATCATCCCGGAAGAGCCTCATGAAGTGCAGAAAGGGACCATCATACCTGGGGTGAATATGCACGGGGGAAAAGGAAATATTCACACTCCTCAAGGATTACTAAACACTGGATCTGAACGGTTACTAATTCCAGGAGACAGAAAGGTCAGCGTGGTCCACAAGTCTGAATAAGTGTTTATGGAGGTCAGGTAATCACTGGAGATTGAGCTCGGTCTGGGTCACAGTAGGGCCAGGGGTTATTTCCTGTATTTCCCTGATTCTAGAACAAATACCTGGAATTGTTCCATAACTGAAACTCGCAGCAGCTGGCAGAATCCTCTTCCTCCCCACTTCCACTACCCATACAGCACATTGCCCAAATAATGAAATCATATTATGGAACATTCTCTCCCTTTAACCAGCTTCCAAGAAAACAAAACATCAGTAACAAAACATGCACCTTGGTTGAAACATGTAGCAAGGGGTCAGAACCTTAAGATAAATACACTAAACAACAATCATGATTGACAAAAGTTCCAAAGGGCAATTGAGTATTACAAAATGTTTCTTCACAAGGTCTCTGAAGGGTGCACCTCTCCTTTCTACTAAAATTATTACACTGCAAAAAAAATAAATAAACAAAAGTCACTATGTAGGATGGGTGGCTCACAGATCCTCTCAGAGATAGATCTATATTTCCTTCCCTTGAAATCTCGGCAGATCCGACCACTTTTTTGACCAATCCAAGAAGGCAGAAGCGATTTACCCTGTTTACAGACTCCGATCTCAAGGGACTTGCAGCTTCTACATCCTGTTCTTGAAAAACTCCCTCTTGGAGCTGAGACCACTTACAAGCCATCTGACTACCCCACGGCCACGATCCCATGAAGAAACCCTGCGTAGGGAGAGGTGCACAGCCGAGTCCAGCCTCTGGCTACCTCTTCCAAGGCACCAGACACGGGAGTGAAGCTTTCTTGGAAACTCCAGCCCAACCCAGCTGCCGAATGAATACCAACGAGTGACTTCAAGTCAACTCCGTGTGGAACAGAATTGCTCAGTCAGTTCGGGCATGAATTGCTGACCCGTAGATCATGAACATAATATGATGGTTGGTGCTTTAAGCCTCTAAGTTTGGGTCAATTTATTATATAGGCAAATAGATATGCAAACCACTGCATGACATCAGCCCCAAAGAGAACGGAGAATATCTCTTCCCCATTCCATTACTACCAACCTATGCTACTGTACTAGGCAGCATTCTAAATATGTCCCCTCGTTCCCCAAGATTCCAGGCACTAATCTTCAGGACCTGTGAAAATAATAAGATATCTCTCCCGTGATGGTGGTCTGTTATTGGGCACAGCTGACCTAAAAAATATCAATGATCTAAGTGTGCCTAATCTAATCAGGCAGAAAGCTTTCTCTCACTGTCAGCAGAACGAGAGCTCTGAGATCTGAAGCACAGGAAGGGTCCATTGCACCTTCGTTCCTTTGAAGACTGGGGGAGTCCACATGCGGGGAGGTAAGAGCAAACCCTGACTAACAGCCAGCAAGGAAATGGTGACCTCAGTCCTCCAACCACAATGAAGCGAATTCTGCCCACAACCTGCGTTGAGCTGGGACGTGGGTTCTGGCCCAGACCCTCCCCATCTTTATGGCTGCCTGTGAGGTACGAGCCAGAGATCCAGCTGTACCATACCCAAACTCCTGACCTGTGGACACTGTGACGTAATAAATATCTTCGTTTTAAGCCTCCAAATCTGTGGTTCTTTGTTACACAGCAATACTCAACGAATACAAGCTTCTCTGGCCAACACACTTCTCCACTTGTTTTTGTTTTACTCTTTAATAAAATGGCAGGAAGACATTGGCTGATCATGTAGATTCCCTGCTGATGACGACATTTTATGATGGAATAATTTTAGGTCATCTACCTTCCCGAGCCTCAGACTCCTGAGGTAAAGCACCCCTGGTCTTGTCTACCCTCCACCATTACCCTTCACGTAGTTCCCAGCCCCTAGTCAGCACTCACTACGTATTCGTTGAATGAAGGAATGGATGAATAAATGAAGATTCAGCACAAAAATTAACGTCAATATTCTTCGACAAGAACCAAGAACTATGCCAAAGATGGCAACAGAAGTAGTAGTATCGCAAGACGCTGGGCCAGGCATGACTTTCTGGGAGCCTTAGTTTTCTTACCTGTAAATGGGGAGACTAATCCTTGCTGTAGCTCCCCGACAGGTTATTATGTGTATGGAAGGATCAAATCATTGATGGGAAAGCCCTCTGCAAAGTAAAATAACCTGTACATAAAGTATTTGTCTTAGTTTACTTTGAAAGGTTAGGAATGTCCCCAGGCCTAATGGGGTAGATTTATTCTCTAATTACACCAGAAACCGAGTACCTTCCTGCTGTTACGTTGGCTGCTGCTGGCTTGCAGTTGCGCCACCTCCCGGCAGGAGCGGCACCTGCTGGGATGCGAAGCCATTAGCATCTGCTTCAGCAGGTGTTAGAAACTCAAGTCAAAGAAGACAAGCTAAAGGATAGGAATCTGTTGACGGGAGGGATACTTGCGGTATCACACCAAATAATCTGGGTCACTGCCTCTTCGTCTGGTGTAAAGTACTCTTTTCTAAGGCTAGGTACTGAGGAACCCAATCTCTTGAGAAACTTCAAGAAAGGGTTCTATGGCCAAATAAGTTTGAGAAACTATATTCATACGACCCCATCTTTATTGAGGGTTTTTTCTTTTTTAAGTCAACGTTTCCTAAACTTTTTCAATCAAAGACATCACTTCATCTCCCCCTGCCCCATCACAATATCCTATAGGATTCACTTAGGGGAATTCATTTTTGCTTAGTTTCTACTGAGTGAGGGGACACTGTATTTATAGCAGTGAGGAGAATATTCTAATCCAAGGTTAGTGTAGCCCCCAGACCAGCAACCTTAGTATCATCTAGGACCTAGGAACCAGCCCACCCCTGCTGAATCAGAAACTCTGGGTGTGGGGCCCAGCAATCTATTTTTCAAAAAACCCTCTAGGTGATCAGGATACCCACTCCTGTTTGAGAGCCACTGCTGTGATCCACAGTTCAGTGGTAACGCTCAGGTCAACACAGGGAAGAAACAATGAATCCTTTTATACCTGAGAGAGAAAGTCCATTGATTCTCTAGCTCATATTTCAAATGACTAGCAGAAAACTTTTACTAAACCAGAACATTCCTTCTAATTTTTTTTTCTTCCAATAGCTACTCATCAGCTAAATGATAATATACAAACTCCATAGTTAGGTATTCAATTCCTCCATAGTTTCATCTCAACATATGTGTCTAATCTTAATAACAATGAAGAAAAACACATAAAGAGTTAATGTTTATTGACCACCTACTATATGCTAAGAACACTGCCTATATATCTTAGGTAATCTTCACAATAACTTGATGGGGAATGTCCTGTTATTATCCTCATTTTACAGATGATGGCACTTAGGACCAGAAAACACTGAGCACACAGCTCACCCCAGGATTTAATGCCAGACTGTCGGGTTCTAAGTCCATGCACTCATGTTCTTTTTTTTTTTTTTTTCCCCTGTTTTGTGATTTCCCACTCTGGATAGAATTAATTTTCCAGTCAATTCTTGATATGTCGTTTTCTGGAATAGAAAACCATTCTCTCCATTCCGAGTGCAAAGCATCATCATCCCTCAACTTCCATCTCAAAAACTCCCTCAGCAAACACTGTACCACTGTGGGGGGGGGGGGCAACGTGATCTGTCACTGTGAGCTGGGGGAATACGCCGGCTGCTGCCATCATGGAATCTGTGGTCAAGACGGGGGAGTCTGGGATGAAACACAACTGCAAATGTGCCAAGTGTTGGAAAAAACTGCCATGCGGGATGTAGTAAAGACATCCCGTAGGACTTTGCAAACTGGTCCCATGTGTCTGGGCAATCATCCCTGAGAAATGGGGGTTTGATCTGAAAGTTAGAGGATGAATAGATTAATCCAGGCAAAGAGGCGAGGGGATTCTCCAGTCTCCCCCAGTAGGAATGTATTTCTCTCCCTTCTTCCCTCTACTGGCCTTCAACCTATGTTTATGATAGGAACCATAATGGAATCTCTTTTATAGGCTTGTTGTAAGGATGCAATGAGTAAATATACATAAGGCACTTAAAAACGTGCCTGTGGGGCGCCTGAATGGCTCAGTGGGTTAAGCCTCCACCTTCAGCTCAGGTCATGATCTCAGGGTCCTCGGATCAAGTCCTGCATCGGGCTCTCTGCTTAGCAGGGAGCCTGCTTCTCCCTCTCTCTCTGCCTGCCTCTCTGCCTACTTGTGATCTCTCTCTCTCTGTCAAATAAATAAATAAAAATCTTGAATAAAATTTAAAAATGTGCCTGATATATATGTGAACTATTATTATCATTATTTTTTTCTCTTACTGTATGACCTTGAGCAAGTTGTTTCACTAACAGTGGCAAGTTAGTAGGAGGAAGAGCTTCTGTCTCAGGACAAACTCGTGTAATTGACCTTTATGCGAGTGACTTGTCACACAGCTGACACTCTCCTTTCCATCAGATAATTGCGTGATGCTCTCGGAATACTCACTACTGGTTGGTTATGAGCCGACAAAGCCCGCATGCCTCTGTTCCCTCCAAGTAACAAGCACGCTTGTTCCCACATGTGCTTATGCCAGTTGTATTTGCCATGATTATACCATGGAAGTCAAAGTCAAATAAATCAATTAAATATGAGCTGTCTTTTCTGTGGAAACTAATTTGAATTCCATGAACAAATTCTAGAAAGACATTTGCTGGGGGGAAAAAATGCCATTGATTGAAATAAAGGGGAAGTACCTGAAAATGATTAGGAGGGGATGTGAAAATCTGCAAATGTTTAGATTGTTTCCTAAGAGTCTTTGAACTGTTGCTCTACTTTGAATAAACAAAAGTTGGAAATGATATACAATGACGGGTGTGGTTTATGCAAGAAAGCCAGTAAAATGTCAAACAGAATATACCAGCACCCTCAAAAAAGATTCTGGCCCTGCTTCAAAAGGCTGGCCAAGGAATATGCATGTATATATTTTAAGTTAAAATAAAATGTGTTTAGATATGTGCGGCATGTATATACATTTTAGGATTCCCTATTTTTAACTTAACTTTTGCAATTAACTGACAAATTATTGGTCTCTAATTTTGTCTGATAAGGAGCCGTGGGCTTTGACACCTTACTATCTGCTAAAAGTGGCATACATGTTCTTTTACTGATTTTCCAACATTAGGTATTATTTTTATCTCTACCATACCAATTAGAAAAGTGAAGCTCAGATACTTTAATACTGTGCCAAGTTTACATTGTTAGCAAATGTACCTTCTTCTTGGCCTATCAGACTCCAGAGTGTGAAGTCTTAGGTATCTTAAATCCCACTGCCTCTCTACCGTATTGTCACATGTGGTCGGGCTCATGCTTTGTCTCCTCCAGGGGAAGCATCTATTTCTTGAAGGCGGAAATAGTGTCCTCATCAAATATCTAGGGTTGACTACCCCAGTGCTCCTGATTATATTAATACTGTACCTGCACATTTCTTTATAAGTTACCAAGGGTTTTCACATATATCCTATAAATTGACTGGGACGTCAACTCTACGGGGTAGCTATTCTTATTATCCTGAGTGTACAGATGAGGAAACAGAGGACTCGGGTACGTTTAGAGATTTGTGGAGGTCACACATGTCATAAGTAGCAGAGCAGACACTGTCAGTCTAATAAACTAAACCTGACTTCAGTTCAATAAAATATAAGAAGTCCTATCCATCTGCCCCACTGTAGGAGTCTATGGAGATTAAATCCCCAGGCAAGTAACTATAGGGTTCAGAGAGAAGAATCAAAACCAGTGTGGAGACTGAGGGTCATCATAATAAGGCTAACGATTATCTTGGTCCCCAGAATCTTTCCATAGACACCAATTAAACACCGTATGGAGCAGGAAATATGTTAAAAGCTGACATGGGTTCAGAAGCTATGGCCCCAGGATTGGAGCCCGAGGTGGACGCCCCCAAGAGATTTTCATCTCAACAATGTATAATTACATTGTGCTTGGCGAAGGCCCGGACTGCTGGGTCAAGGCCATGTGAATCTGAGAAGTAAAAATAAACCAAAGACCAAGAGTCATCGGAAAATGCCAATAATTATACCGCCCGCCCTCAAGTTAAAGCCATGGATCTGCTTTGCCTTACAACACTCTAACCTCTGCACAAATCAGGTGACAGCACGCAGCAAAGAAACACCAAATCACACTGACATTAACTACCTACTCCGCGTTAGGGATTTTTCTTCATCTCAGTGAATTTCATAGACTCTGGGACGTGCCTATTTTTGTCCCCCTTTTGTTTCTTTGTTTCTTTTTTCTCTTTTTCTTCAATAGGGTACATTTCACAGAGTCTCATATGAAGCAAGAAATACTTTCAGGATTTGGATCCAGGTCAGCTGAAGACAATCTCCATCTGCAGTTTCCATCTGACCATAGTGCTGGGACTGTCACAGCCTGAGAGCTTCAGTTTTAATCCTGGCGTGTTCATCCCCTGGGTAACCTGAGACAAGTCACGTCACCCCTTCTGGCCTCAGTTTCCTCACTTATGAATGAGGAAGACAATCTAACCCTAGTCAGTATATGTGGAAAAATCCTTAAATTATTTATATGGAAACGGGACACCATTGTAAAATACTATGTCGCCATGCCTTGGGACCCCATTCCAGGTAGAAAATAATTTATTTGTCCATTTAGCGAACAACGTTTTTTGAATAGCTACTGTGCGCCGATTCCCATGCCAGGAAATGAGGGTGTTAAAGTGGTCAAGAACATGGGTTCACACACTCGTCCGGAGCTGACAGTCTCATAAGACGGATAGGTGTTAATAAATAGATAAGCAAAGGTATTATTGTAAACCGAGGTTTGGGGCTTCATTTGGGAAGTCAGGATGTTAGGAAAGCATGTCAAACAGGTCCTGACACCCTCACAGTGCAAGGAACACAGCTACTGCAGTGGAGGAAAAGGAGAGAACATTTCAGATAGAGGGAAGAGCCTCTGTGAAGCCCTACAGAGTGGGAGAAGCATATGAATTGAGGGAAATGAAAGATTAGTGGGGTTACAGCCATGTCAGCCACGAAGAGGCACACAACAGAGAGCCAGGAGGTAGACAAGGGTCAGATCGTGGCAGACCTGTAGGTCAACTTAAGATTTTGCTCTTCCTCCTAAGAGCAGAGATTAGTTACCAAAGGCTTTAAGCAAGGGTGCCACAAGAAGGAATTTGCTTCTTACATAATCATTCTGACATTCAATTGTTCAATGACATTCAATCATTCTCGTGGAACATAGACTGGAAAGTGGGTACAATAGGTTCTGGGAGACATAGTTAAGAGGCCATTGGAGGGGCACCTGGGTAGCTCAGTCGGTTAAGCATCTGCCTTTGGCTCAGGTCATGACCTCAGCGTCCTGGGTCCGAGCCCCATATTGGACTCCCTGCTCAGTGGGGAGCCTGCTTTTCCCTCTCCTTCTCCTGCTCCCCCTGTTTGTGCTTTCTCTTGTTCTGTCAAATAAATAAGTAAAATCTTAAAAAAAAAAAAAAGCCATTGTAATTTGGGGCAAAAGAACTTAGTTTGAACTACAGGCTACTCATTAAAACTGACTAGGACTTAATTACTGAATTTAAATCAACATTTTGGAGTTGAACTGTGGTTCTCTCAGTCTCTCTGAGTGATATTTCTCCTCCACTTGGGCAAGACCTCAAGGTAAGGGAGTCCAGTCGTTTTCAAATTGTTGAAGGAGAAAAGATGCCGTTATTTTCCCAAGTGAGCTCTAATTCAGACTTCCCATAAAGAACATGGGTAACGAACAGCCCCAGTGAAAGGTGAGGTGTCACCGTTCACTGCTCAGCCCGTTTTAGACCTGGTGTCTTCTGGAGCCCCTGCTATAGACCCATTATGGATTTAATGTGCCCCATACAAGCCCATAAGGGCACACTATGGCCCATACAGGCCCATAAGGGCAGAGCCGTGACCTGAACTCAGGTCCCGTGGTTCAAAGCTGTGTCCTTTTCAAAAGCACCCCCTGCCGCTAAATAATGTTTCGAGGACAAATGCCCTGTTGCTTGTTTCTTTAAGTTGCCTTCCAGTGTCTGGTGTTGGGCTGGGAGGCCAGGTGGTCAGTCAACATTTGTGGAATTGCATAGACGCCTGCTGAGTTCAGCACTGGCCAAGCTGATTTTCTGCTGCTTTATTCTTGCCCTTCTCCCTTCTTCCCTCCTTTCCTTCCTACCTTCCTCTCCCCATCCCCCTTTTCTCCCTCTCTCTTGACATCTCTCTGTCCTCCTCCCCTCCTTTGCAAGGACAGTGGGGTGATTTCCAACACCATGCAGTTTGTATGTAGGCAGGGGATCTGAATGTCCTGGATCATCACCTTTGGCAACAGGTAGGAGAGCCTAGAGGTTATGGGAAAGGACTGCCAGGGTTTGAATCCTGCCTCTTACCGGCGGTGTGATTTTCAGCAAGTCCGTTAACATCTCTGTGCCTTAACTTCCCTACTGATAAAAAGGGATGATTTACTGTTGCCAGATAAAGTTGCCTGGGCCCCGGAGTTGATGATTCAGGGTTCCACAACTGGGGCCATTTCCTAAATCTCAGCACACTACGTCCCAGGCTATGAAATTCTAATCTCAATCCATCACCATCCCGTGACCTTAACGAGCTAACCCTGCCTTCGGCATCATCATACACCCAAACCACGGTGCCCTAACCAAACACAGCTGCCTCCCTTTGCCGCCGCACACCACTCAGGACCTGCACATGGCCCTTGACCAGCAAGACAACCAATGAGACAGCAAGACAATCCCGATCTTGCCACTTACCTGCCCTGTGACCTCGTGCAAGTTAATTATATCTCTGCCTCATCAGTTTCCACGTCTATAAGTCAAATCCAATGGCATCAAATTAGTAGAGACGGTATGAGGACTAGATGACATATTTTATATATGATATGTCATCATTACCAACACTTAGACTTACTAAGTATTACCACGGGGAAAGTAACTTACATGCAAAATAATCAGTGCCTGGTAAAAACTTTAAGAAAATAGCTGGCACGTATTCTATGTTTTCCACGTGCCAGACAGTGTTCTAAGAATTTTATGTGGGTTAAAGCATCTAATCTTCAAAACAGCCTTAGGAGGTTGGTGCTCTTACTAGCCCCCTTTTACACATGAGAAAACTGAGGCTCAAAGCCGGTGTTAACTTCCCCAGGGTTACAGGGTAAGCAGCTGACCAGCGTGGGCTTTGAACCCAGGCAGTCTGACTCTAGAATCGTTATACTTAGCCAGCTCTCCTGCTTCTTGTAATAGCTGCTCAGTAAGAGGCTGTTATGGTTTTATAATTAATCTTGTTTGCCCTACATATAAGATGGTCACCTCTAGCTCTATTTATACTCAATTTATCTCCAAAAATGACTCCCTCTGCCCCCAAAGACCCACACCCTCCAATATTCACTCCCTTGAATCCAGGCTGGACTTTGGCCCATAGAATATGGCGAAAGGGACTCCATCTGACATCCAGAGCTAAGACATAAGAAGTCATACAGCTTCCTTTTGGTCTGAAGATGCTGTCGTGCTGCCAGAAGCCTGGGCCACATGGACAGGGCACGTGTAGGCAGTCTGCCCGGCAGCCTCAGCTGAACTCCCAGCAGTCGGCCAGCTGTGGGCGTGAGTCATCTCGGATGTCCAGTCCAGTCAAGCCCTCAGAGGAGCCCAGTCCCGGCCGACTTCAGAGAACCCCAGCTGCGCCCCCGTGAACCTACAGAATCCTGAGAGTTGATAACAAAGTGTTGTTTTGAGCCACTAAGTCCTGGGGTGAGTCTGTTGGCAGTAATGGATCACCAGAATGCCCCTTTTGCTCTCCAGCCCCGTGTGAAGGTTCCAGGATGCCTTAAAACTAAGCCCCAATTACCTAGACTTGACCTACCACTTAATTTTACAGGTAAACACCTCTTTGAAGTAACAATAAAATAATTAACATTTATTGACCCTGTGTATATTATTAAACTCTCTGTGCCTCAATTCCTTTACCTGTAAAATAGACCTAGTAAGGTAGCAAAAATACCTACTTCCTGAGGTAGCATCGAGGAGGAAATGAGCTAATTCATCTAAGGTGCTTTGAACAGTGCCTGGCCTTTAGAAAACATATATAAAGTGATAGCACGCTCTTTCTCTACCCCCGACCCTTCTCTTAATGGAGCAAGGTATTTTATACGTTTTTAAAAATTGTTTGATCTTCATCCTCATACTGAACCCAAAGGCAAGTGTTATTAACCCTTGTTGTCAGGGAGGTGCAGGGACTTCCAGAGAGCCTTATGGTGAATGATGGAGCCATGATGTGGACCCTAGTCCAGTGGGGTTAAAGCCCTGTGCCCCGTCCCTCTCCCACCCCTGCCTCAACAGCGCCACCCACCCCGCGATGCATGCAAACATCCTGGACACATGGGAGCGATGGCATCTGCTGGTGGACTCCTTTCCCCTGGAGCTGGGCTCACAGACTAATTACAGCAGAGCAGTGGCCTCATTTGCAAACTCCAGCTCGCTCAGCTCAGGTGGCCCAAGGTCCCCTGTGTTAGCACCTTTGTCTGACACCGCTCCGTGGCGGGGAGGTGCCCTGCCTGCTGGTGTGAGAAACACTCATTAAAGGCTCCGATTCGGATGTCAGGAAGCCGCTCACAGCCAGCAAGGAGGTTCAGCTCTCCTGGGAAGGCTTCAGAGGAATCCACGCGGTGCCGAGTTCCCGCGCCCGGCACCCCCCAGTACCCGGCATTCAATAGTTGTTAAATGAACATAATTGACTGACTTGCCCAGGTGGAATTCTAGACATCCTCTCCAGGTGAGTAGAGGAGGGATGCTGTGATTAGGGCAAGTTTTCTCATCTCGGGAGGAGAGACGGCAACACTGTGAGCTGTGTTTGAAGGTGCCGGTGGCGGAGGGACATTTCTGGCGTGACAGCTCACGCGGGAAGAGATGGGGACATCTGCACTCCGAACGGGGAAGTGATTGGCTGAAGGTCCCACAGCTCGCTGATGGGAAGGCAGGATCTCCATCCAGCCCCCTGATCCTGTGGGGTGTTCCTCCCTCTCCTCCACTTCACTCTTGGCGGAGAGAAAAGGACTTTGAAGATGTAACTAAGTTAAAATTAGGTCATTGAGGGGAGCCTCAATGCAGTAGGACTGGTGTCCTTCTAAGAAGAGACTGGGACACAGAGATGAACAGAGGGAATGCCACGTGAGGACACAGGGAGAGGGTGGCCACGTAGAACCACAGAGAGAGGACTGAGAAGAAACCAGCTCTGCTGACACATCAGTCTCAGACTTCCAGCCTCCAGAACTATGAGAAAATAAATTTCTGGTGCCTAAGCCACTCAGTCTGTGGCACTTTTCTACGACAGCCCTGCCAAGCTAATTTTATGTATACATGGAGCTTTTCGTGATTGACACCAGAACCCTTCCTCTGAACGACATCCTTCACAGCATGGTTTACTGTGCTTGGCTCCGACCCTCCCCCCACCCCGCTGCCCCCGTGCCTGAGGCAGGTCACGTGACAGAAGCCTAGATGAAATCTCCTTTAGGCCCTCGCTCATGAGGGCGATTTGGGCCCCGGCTGCAGGGGACGAGGAAGCCACTCTGTGACTGGACCCCTTTCCTAGTCTCCGCTCTTGAGGCACTGCAACACGTGAGCAACGGGCACAGCAAATTCTATTTGGTTCATAAAGTAAATGATCCCAAACTAGTGCTAAGTGATGGGTTCAGAGTTGGAAGGAACGGGAAAAACAGATGAGCACAGACAAGTGTATAAGGAGATTTCATACTGGGGAAATAGGGAAGACGGGCAGAGGTTTTTAAAGTAACGCGGACTTGGGGCGCCTGGGTGGCTCAGCGGGTTAAAGCCTCTGCCTCTGGCTCAGGTCATGATCTCAGGGTCCTGGGATCGAGCCCCGCATAGGGCTCTCTGCTCAGCGGGGAGCCTGCTTCCCACAGGCCCCCCTGCCTCTCTGCCTACTTGTGATCTCTGTCTGTCAAATAAATAAATAAATAAATCTTTAAAAAAAAAAAAAAAAAGTAACGTGGACTTAAAATAAGGAGCCTTCTGTATTGGCTGGTGCAATCAGGAAAGACTCCATGCAGGAGGTGGCATTTGATCTGGGTCTGAACAAATAAGGAAAACAAGCAGGTGCACAGAGGTGACTGGGATGAGCGAGATGCTTAAGAGAGTGTAGTGGTCTTTAACCTCTGAGTGCCTGTAGAGCAGGATGATGAAGAGCACAGTATCTAGAATCAGGGAACCGGGGGATCTGGTCTCTTCCTCTTACGGCAGGGCTGCCAAACCTCAGCACCCCGACTTCTTGGAGAAGGTTAGTCTTTGTTGCAGGGATTGCCCTTGTGCGGGAGCATGCCCACATTCATTATATTCCTGAACACAAAATTCCTGAAGACAAAAACGTCTTCGGACCTTTCTAACTGTTCCGTGGAGACGGAGTCGTCTCCAGCTGGGGACTGCTGACGTGCACTGCAGTTCTGGACCCATCCCTTGACCTCTCTGAGCTTGTCCTTCAATCTGCACAAGGGGCATTAACAACCGTATGTATAAACATGTGGCTGACAGTGAACTCGTTAAGGAAATGTGACTTAGCCTTACTCTTTTGTTTATTTTTTTTTTAAATGTTCATTTATTTGAGAGAATGAGAGCGAGCAGGGGAAGGGGCAGAGGGAGAGACTCCTGTTGAGGGCAAAGCCCAACCCAGGCCTTTATCTCAGGAGCCAGGAGTCAGGACCTGAGCTGAAACCAGTAGTCAGCCGCTTAACTGACCGAGCCACCCAGAAGCCCCTTAGCCTTACACTTTGACGGAGCGGACCTCTTCTCTCTGAATAAAGTTGAATGCAAACCCCCACGTGTGGAATGAATAAAGGCACAGCTGTGCTGGCTGAGGCGGAGGGCGGGGCCCCCTCATCTGCCTTCCCGAAGGCTGGTGACCCCTTTGTGGGGCTGCAAGAGGAAAGGCCCAGAGACAGCTCATACAAGCCATGTGAAAACGGAGTCTGAAAGGCCTGGGTTTGAATCTGGACTCCTTCCTGCTGCATTTGAATCTAGGGTCCTTCCTGCTGGGTTCCAGAGACAGTAAATAAACCCGAGATCTGGGAAGAAAGACCAGGAAGCTTTGGTCTTGTCAGCCCAGAGGAAGGCAAGGGAGGCCTCCAGGCATTTAAGGAGGCTCTCACTCTCAGGTGAGAACCTTGAACTCCCATGACCCAGCCAGGGAGTGCCTCCTTAAACGGTTCCTGGGCTGGGCCTTGTTTGCTCTACTGACTCCAGGCCCCCATCAAAGGCCCTCCAAAGGCAGCTGACCCATTAGTTAACCAGTTTCTTCACCATGGAAGACAGGGATGCTCAAATCTGCTTTGTCAAGTAATTTTAAAGTTAAGTAGATAATACACTGTGAGCACCCAGAAGAATGTCACCTAGCAGTCAGGGCTCTTGTCGGTTCCCTTCCACAGTCCGAGGGATCAGACCGGATGCAGAGGCTGGAAGTTTGGGGCACATTTGGGAAACAGTGAGAAATCCAAGGAGAGCCCGAACAGTAGCAGAGAAGTCAGAGAGGATCCAGGAAACAGCCGGTCTGGGCCACGCAATGCCTGGCCGGCCACCTGTAAGGGCATCTCCCGCTCGGCATTCCCGGCAGGGGATGGGGGAACTGGAGAAAGCTAGCCCAGGTCTGAGCCTGCAGATGGGGCAGGCGGACGCCACACTTACCTCTCCCGAGGCAGCTGGTGGTTGGGATTGTGACGGCAGCGGACGCTGAGGCCGAAGAGCTTGCGGGCCGTGCGCTGGATCTTCTGCCTCTGGGCCTCGGTGGCGCTCTGCAGGAGCTTGTACCGGTTCTGCAGGTCCCAGTCGTTGCCCCAGTGCTGATGGATGCTCCCAATGGTCAGGAAGTGGTTGCTGGGGAGACGCTTCATGAAGGATTTAAACTCATCTAGCAAGAGACAGAGGCCAAGAAGAAGTGCTGAGTGCCGGGCAGCCCCCCTCCAAGGTTGCCTCCAACGCTTAGTCCCACCTATGAACACAGCAGGCTTGCAAATAAAACCCCCTCCTCTGGGGCCCAGGAATGCTGCTGCTGCTCCAGCCCTCTCTGTTCTGACCACGCCATGCAAGGGCCTCTCCACCTTCAAGGAAGGTCCTTTTCCTCTTTGCTCACAAGGGAGTGGGTCCCCATGGAAAAAAGGGTTGCCCCAACTTTGGTCATCAGAACGCCAGCTTGATAATGATAGTCACATCTCATTTGTCCTTCTAGTTACTTAATATTTTTTTTTTCAAATCAATTAAACCACTTTTTTTTTTTTTTTTTTGCATTGGAAAACCTCTATCACATGCTTTCAACAGAATGGGAGCGATAAAGCCGGACTAATTGAACATAATAAAAAAATAAAATAAAGTTGAAAAGAATAAAGCAGGAAACACAAATTTGACGAAAACCGTTTTAACAGATCCTGGACCGATAACTCTTGCCGGCTAAATGCTTGAACCCCTGCACCTGCTCTCGCTGAGACGCACAGGAAGGTCATGAGTGGTAGACAGGTGCTAAACTACGTTAGCACCAACTCGAAAGTTCTCTTCGGTGTCATCCGCAGGGCAGAGGGAGAACGGAGATGGGTCAAGCTCCCCACTGTGTGATCCAGTCCTGCTGGAGGTTGCCTGTGTACTCGTTCACGTCACGTCCCATTTTGGGGACACCCCAGCTGAAGAGATGGGGACAAATCTTTTGTCTCCGGGGTAAGTTTTCTGCCTCAGGGTGTGTGGGGTCTGTGTTTCAGAGTTTCAGTGTTTGCTACAACTTGACACGGCCTCAGAGACTCCCTAGGCTAGCTTTCTGGTTCCGCACAGAGGGAAACGGAGGCCCAGAGTGGGGAAATGATTTTCTGAAGGTAAAACAGCCTGCGAGTGACAAGAAGCAGGACTCAAATCTGAGCTGTTGTTTTTTTAATATGATATTCACCCCTGCCATCCCTACCCCCCACTACTGGGGAAAAAATTAAGAGGTTGGTCATATTACAGGGGAAAAAAAGCTAAATGCTTAGGGATCAATCGATCAATTGATCCATCTATCTATCTATCTTTGCAGCTTAGTACTTTCACTTCATGTTTTAAAACCTACAAGGAAATTTCAGATCCATTAGACATTCATTTTATTTTTAAAAATGCCTACATAGCTTTCAATAAGCACCATGCTCAGTCTGAAACACCTAACCCATATAAATTATTTTACACCTAACCCATATAAGTACTTTTAGTGCCTCCTTTTACAGAAACTAGGACACAGAGAAGTCAGTTAACTTCCCAAGGTCACACAGCCAGTAAATGGTAGAGTTAGAACTCTGGCCAGGATCTGAATTGTATGCACTTCCTCAGCACTATTCACTTACTCTCAACATGTAAAGAGGACTAGCGGATTGGGAGAAAAACAGGTAAATAAAAGGTGCTCAGAACAGGAATCTTGGACTCCCACCAAACTTCCCACATGTCATTTGACAGTCGGACATGTCGGAGACCAAACCGCATCTCATCTCCTCTACAGCTGTACGACCATCATGCTTTCAATATCTCAGTTTCCCCATCTGTCAAACAGGTATCCCAGCACCCCATGCAAATCTGGAGAGAGTGACATCAGACTGTCTCTGTCTCCACAGTTCTCGACGTACAGAAAAGTGTTCAGGGGTGTGTGGCAGTGTAGGACTGCAAGGATATCGGACGGCTGGGCTGACTGATTTATTCAGGAGCTGGCTGGAGGCAGGGGGCTGGCCCGAAGGACTCAGTGCTCTTTGGCTGCCCCTGTGGAAGATATGCCGCCCTCCTGTGGAAGGCTATGTTGACCTCGAAGGACATAACAGTCATTGCAACGAACCCGAATCTGGGTCAGATAGGGGTATATAACTTAAAAGTTAAAATGATTTGATTTTCTTGACTCAGAGTAGAACGCTTCCCTCCCAGTAAAGGAGGTGTAGACAGACCCCCTTTGGGGTGTGTAAACTAGATTGGTTCTATCTGAACACCAGCACTCTGGCCATGAAGGAATCATTAGCTTTTCCCTTTTGGCTGGTCATTAATCCCTCCAAAGTGCCTAGTTGGCTGGGGCATTAAGGCCATTTCCTGAAATGAAAAGGAGGAAAATCCACACGCACAAGCCACATACACATGTGGAGATGGCTGGGCTTGTCTTAATGCGTAAAACCATTCCAAATGGATAAGTACAGGATATCTGGAGCGAGTGTGTGCTCTTGTGGAGAGAAAGTGTGCCACGGAAATCATTTCTGTGGCCTATTCAACTACTCTGCGACTTCTCAGCTGTGTCTCCTGACCCACCTTCCCCAGCCAACCCACTGAAAGTGGTTTCTCTTCCTTGGGAATAAGATTAGATACTAAGGATCTTTTCTGCGTTGCACACAGCCAACGTTCCCCTCTGCTTTTTAGCAATCGGCGGAATCTCTGCAACAACATTTTATCAAATGCTTCTTTCGTTTGAGGCCAAGTAATGGTCATCAACATTTCCATCATGAGCCTCTCTTCTCTGAATCCCTGGGACTTTTTAAATGGACTGATGGGTGCAGGTTCCTAGGGTGGCCCGGGCTCCATGTGAGCTGCAGGAAAGTGGGCTCACTCATGCATCGTGGGCTCCACACGCTGGCTGGGGGCTGAGTTCATGAAAACCAGCGGTTTTCCAACACAGCTCAGTATGGCTCAGCTTTCACCCGGGGTGCACAGCGGCTCCCAGGTATGATTTTGTCCGATCAAAGGCTTTCTCTGTGAAACATTTAAATGAATTCACATATGAAAACCACAAACATGTCCTCTCAATTATCAGATGAGGGAACTGAGGCCTCGGGGGTAAAGAAGAATTAATAAAGTTCCAGAAGCTCTTACAGGCACTGGATTTGGAATCAGGGATTCCATTACCGTCTCTGTCATTTGCTAATGATGGGACCTTGGATAAGACACTGGGTCTTAGCACCCTCCATCCTCTAGGATGCAGGAACATTACTACTCGCTATAATGCAGTTGTTGTGATAAACTTAAGGAATAATACATTTAAAAAAAAAAAAAAACTAGGGGCGCCTGGATGGCTCAGTGGGTTAAAGCCTCTGCCTTCGGCTCAGGTCATGATCTCAGGGTCCTGGGATCGAGCCCCGCATCAGGCTCTCTGCTCGGCAGGGAGCCTGCTTCCCTTCCTCTCTCTGCCTGCCTCTCTGCCTGCTTGTGATCTCTGTCTGTCAAATAAATAAATAAAATCTTTAAAAAAAAACAAAAAAACAAAACAAAACTATAATGCATATGTCCATTTATTTAGCTAGAAGATATCTGAGCCGGTGTTAAATGCTAAGTATTTACTTGGCATCTCCGTGGAAGTCTCAAGGCTTCCCAAGCTTTTCATGTCCAATACTGAGCACATAGTCTTTTTTTCCAAACTTCCCAAGGTGTTCTAGCTCAGTGAATGGTACCAGCGTCCATCAAATTGTCTAACTAACATACCTAAAAAAAGTTCTTGAATCTCAACACCCAACTCTTCAACTCGCAGAACCAATGTAACATCAAACCCTAACTATTTCAGCATCTCAGCACGTCCCCCATTTTCCCCACCTATACCATCGTGCTAACCATGGCACTGTCTTCTCCTTCCTAGGCACCCTGGGATGGCCTCCCACTGGCTGACCTGCACTCACCCACTGATTTCTGCATCTCAGATGCTCTCCCCCAACTCCCCTCTCCTGTTCCACCCAACCGGCTTGGCCACTTCAGTCTCCCCCTGCAAGGACTCCCTCCTTCTTCACACACCTGATTAAAATGTTGTAACTATTTGTATGGTCATATGATTCATGTCTGGCTTTCACATTCACTAGAAGCTCCACGGAGGCAGAGCTCCAGCTTTGCCCTTCACCCACTTTATGGCCCCGGGAGACTGACTTTCCTCCCCTGAAATTCATGACCACAAATTTTCTTAACCTCCAAAAGCAGGAAATAGTACCTGAAAAGTCACTTGAGCTTTGACAAGCTGTGGATTCTTTGGTTATCCATATCTGTATCGCTATCTACCTACACGTGCATGTATGAAAATCTACATACATATACCTATTTACACACACGTGTGTTATTTATTTAGACACACACACACATACACACATACTCAGGAATCAATATAGATATTTTGACTCTCCGTTCTCCAGAGGCTTCTCTGTGTTATGGGGCATTATTCTCTCTATCTTCTGGGTACCGTAGAGAAAATACATCTTAGGACCACAAACTCAATTACATGATTCATGACTCCACTGGATGGACTGACTGAGTACCTCCTCCATGACAGCTACTATATGGGGCTCCAGTCCCTCCCAAGTGAAAGAGTTGGGGGGTCACTGACTATTCCCTCACAGTGGGTCCTAATTCCAGTTAGACCGTTTTCTTTCCTAGTCTTGGCTCGGGACCATTGACATAGTACTACTAGGTTTTCTACCTGAATTCTCCAGGTCCTTATAAGCTTCGGCCCAAGACTTGGCCATGTTGGCCAATGTGTACTCCATGATCTGGATGTCGGTGATGGGGCAGTTGCATTGTGGGAACTCCTCCGCGCACTGACATCTACACTGGCTGTTCTGACACACGTACTCCCCCTCACCATTGCACATGATGTAGCTCAAGGCCGACTGGACAAACTTCTCTTGCAGATACTGAGGGAAGATGATCTGAAGACCTGTTTGAGAATAGTAAGAGAGGGGGAAAAAAGAAAGGTTAAAGAAGGTGTTTCATTAACAGTTTTGAAAGGTGATGCGTAGGAATCCGAAGCTGCTAGCCTTCTCCTGTGTACTGTAACCAAAACAGTTCTGGGTCTGCCGGGATCCAGACAGGGCCCCACGGGCGAGGCCCCCAGTTGCAATGCTCCTACTTAGACTTCTCCAAGTCTTGACCTTGGCCACCCCTGAAAGGCACACTTTTTTTTTTTTTTTAAGATTTTATTTATTTATTTGACACAGAGAGAGAGAGAGACCACAAGCAGGCAGAGAGGCAGGAAGAGAGAGAGAGAGGGAGAGAAGCAGGCTCCCTGCTGAGCAGAGAGCCCAATGTGGGCCTCGATTCCAGGACCCTGAGATCATGACCTGAGCCAAAGGTAGAGGCTTAACCCACTAAGCCACCCAGGCGCCCCTGAAAGGCATACTTTATTCTGCTACATTAGGACTGAGGCCAGAGCTGGATGTGGCCTACACCTTTTCCGTTTGGGGACAAAACCCTTAGTGAAAGCGCACGATCATTGTTTATTTTATTTTTTTTTCTTATTTCCTTCATTCCTTTTGTGTTCCTTTCTTCAAATATTTATGAACTCTATTTATGAAGCACAGGTCCCGAGCTAGGCACTAGGTCTATAGAGATAAAAAAGACATGATCCTTGCCCTTGGGGAATTTACAGTGTAATCGGCAGGGATAGACATGGACACACATCACCCTAACACCGCTTTATAGACCTGCAGTGGAGATGGCCGTAGGAGGCGACTGGACAGCAGAAGGCTGCAAATAGCACGGCTTGCATAGCAGGGAAGCCTTTATAGGGGAGACGGCACTGGGTCTACCTGAAAGGTCAATAAGAGATCCTCATGTAAAAAGAAGAACACTCTTGCTGTTCCTGGAAAGGACGAGGTGTATGTCTGGGAGTTGCTGGCGAATGGAATGAATGTGGACAGGTAGGGGTGCCGTGCTGTAGGGGAACAGGTGCCAAAGGGCGCAGAGTGCGAGCGTATGCTAAGGAATTTGGACTTCATCCGGTGGATAATGGGGAGACACTGGTAAATTTCAAGCATGAGAGTAATATAAGGAGTAATATAAGAGTATAAGAGTAAGAATAAGAGTAACATAAGGACAGTGGTATAATTTAGTAAGACCAGCGCATCATAAAAATAGTATCAGTGCAGGATGACATCAGAGAGGATTTTTTTTTTTCTTCTTGGTTCTAAACTCAAAGAGGCCAAGGCCCCCTGGAGGGGAAGTGACAAGCCCAGGGCTAGAGGACGAACACTCTGAACCACACCCGTACTCTTTTCTCTACACTTGCCCAATCGAAGTCTTAATCCTGACAGCGGAGGACGGAGAAGGGTTTCTCTGGGCACGCGCACTACTCCCGTGCCCCTGTGATGGGAGCAGAGCAGACCATGGCCCAGGGCACGGAGCTAGAAAGACAACTCTGGGCTGAATGAATTCCTGAAATCACTTTCACCCAAGACATTTCTCACTGCCTCATCTGGGGCTGCCAGCAGTTTCAGCCACGAATGCGTATGCGGGTAACGTTTTAACGACCCCCTGTGTGAAAAGTGACTGTTCTCTGGATCGCACGTTCTTCTCATTGATGCTTCAGGAACACCCCCTCGTCCTACTCGTCAGGGGGTTGCGGAATACGCTCGGCATTTCTCTCTTCCTGCTTCACAGTTGTGTTTCTACACACCCCCCAAATCATTTTTTTAAAAAATGAAGTGCCATCCTTCAACCTGTCTTCATCAGGCAGCTAAAAAAGACTGTGTTCAGAAGAGCACTGTGGGAAAGAAGATGGTACCTCCAGCACAAGCCTTAAGGCAGGGACCCAGGAGGCAGTTAAAAGCCGGGCACTGCTAGGCAGGCCCCTCTACGTATTCCCCACTCATCTCGGGCAAGTCCCTCAAACCGTCTAAGGCTCTACTTCTTTCTTTTGTAAAATGGAGATGCTTTTAGTACCTACAACAGAAGGTTGTTGAGAGGGCTAAGTGAAGGAATCCCTGAAGACCGTCCAGAACAGCTCCTGGCACATGGCAAGCAAACAGTAAATGTTACCATTCTTACCTTTTAAAAGGATTTATTTATATTTGAGAGAGAAAGAGAGAGCAGGGGGAGGGAGAGAGAGAATCCTCAAGAGGAGTGTCCACTCCACGCGGAGTCCGACGCGGGGCTCGATCCCACGACCCTGAGATCATGACCTGAGCCGAAATCAAGAGTCAGACGCTTAACGGTATGAGCCACCCAGGTCCCCGAATTCATTCCTATATGTGATGATGATGATGATGGTGATGAAGATGGCAGTGATGATGAAATCCCTCCCGGGACTGACGTTTTTTAAGGCGCCAAAAGAACCCAGGTTAGATGAACAACAGCTGTGGGTATTTAATCAGAAGAAGAAAATACTCAGCAGGGCGTCTCGAGCTGTTTGCAGGACTTCACAAGATGCAGAGTTTAGAACTCTGTGTCCTGTTGAAGGCATGGTGGTGGGGGTACGCTATTCAGGAAGGCGGATCCGTATCGGTCCACATGGAAGGTATTCTAACGGGCAGAAGGAGCTCTAGGGCTTGGGTGCTGCGGGCTGCAAGACCGGGGTGAGCTGCACACGGGTGGGCAAGGGGTCCGCGTGAGGTTGAGCGACGGCTGGGGAGGGCTCACCATGCAAGAGGGTGATGCAGACACCAAACGACGGGGCCAAGCACATAGAGCAGCAGAGTCCCTTCTCGGCTAAGTCTCCGGTTCCTTCAGACTATGCATTATTGAGTCATTTTATCTGTATCGCGGTTTTTGCTTCCAAAGCAAAATTTATTTTTAGCTGATCCCAATCCCCTATAGGCATCTGAGTCTATGGATTGGGGTTAAGTTTCTGTTGGAACTCTATAGACTCTCCTCTCAGTCCTATTTTTCTAGCTTGCTCATCATTTTCTTTCTCCCTTTTGTAGGGGATAAAATATTCTATTCTTGGTCCCAGCCCAAAAGGAATTTGGGGAGAGCATTTTTAGAAAATTGCGTCAAATCATTTCTCCGTTTGGCAAGGATACAAAAGGCAGTATTACCTACCCCATTTAATGCAACTGAACACAGATGAAGTTTGGGGTTGGGGGGTTTCTGGGAGCAGCTGAAACACAAAACCGATTGCTCTTTAAAAATGGAAACTCAGATCATGCCGAGCTGTCTCTGAGGCAGAATCTCCTGGGCAATTTTGAAAGAGAATAATGAAGACGTAGCAATTAAAAAGCACTTTTCTGCAAAATGTCATTACTGTTTAAAGTTACATAACCATTTCTACGGCAGCGGAGGTTCACAGAGCAGTCACCGCCGGAGCGGTCTCCTGATGACCTGTGTCCAACAAAGAGGTCCATTGCTGACCTCCAAATTGGCACCCGAGTCCTGCCGGCTTCAATGGGAGTCATAAATAACTTGGAGGGGGACTTGGCCTGTGGAGCCACTGTTTGAAAGATATACAGCTGCCGGCTGGGGTAGAATATTCTGGCCCCACAGTTCCCAAAGACACACAGAGGGTGGGGGGAGGAGGAGGAAGGGAGAGACAGAGAGAGAGAGAGGCCACCATTATTGCCGAGCATATAAATTTTGCCTCAAAAGACCCGGAAGGCAATAGCTGAGAGTTTCACTTGAACACCAAGTCACTCGTGCTGAACATATGGGATATCTCCCCCTAATCTCATTATATTTAAAAAAAAAAATCTTGTTATACTTTAAATTGGAATGTTTCACTGTTCTGCGAAGTGAGTGGGCAATGTAGATGTGGGAACAACCACGTCATCTTCGTTCTCTTCTCCTGCTTTTTGCCCCGTCTCCCTTAGTCTTCCTCCCACCTCACCTTCAACACAGACATCTCACAATCCTTTCCTGTATTTCACATACAGTCTTTGTGTGCGGAACAATGATTTCTCCTCCCTGTCGCACGGGAGGATCTCTCTATCTCCTTCTCCTTCCCCTCCCTAAGGGAGGCTCTTGTCCTGCAATCCAGACCTTCCCAGATCACCCAAATTAAAATGCTTCTTTTATTTTCATCATAGGATGTTACTGGTGGAAGTGATCTTATTAATTTGTTTTCATTTTTTTTTTCATCTCCCTCATTAGCGAGTGGGCTTCAGGGGGACAGGGGCCTTGTCTGTTCCCCTCAGACTCTCCCTCAGAGTATAAATTAAAGCCAAGCCAGTAGAGGCTCCAGACACTCATTTGTTGGATTTTCACTCAACAGCTATTCTCTTTCTCACTCTGACTGGAAAAAAAAGAAAAGAATAGGGGAAAAAAAAAAAAGTGGTCCCCAGGCACTTGGAGGATGTTGGAATTGGCCCAAAGCAGGCCAGAAGACCCACCACCAAAGTAACAGACTCAGGCCTCACATCCAGGAATGGTGACTGGGTTTCGGAACACGTGAGGGCTCTTGCAGCTCAGGGGCAAGAAAGAGCAGGACAGGAGACACCTCCTGCCTCAGTGTCCCCATGGTGGCTCCGGCGCAGAGCGGCCTTGGCGGATGTCTTAGCCTCTCGGAAGTCCAGGCTCCCTGCCTGTCAGGTTCAAGCCCCGGCACTGCTGTGAGGCACAGACGAGGGGGAGAGGCATAACAGCATTCAGCAAGAAGCTGGCTGCTACGGACTGAACATTTGTGTCCTATGTCAACGGAAGCCCGAGCCCTCAGAGCGATGGTGTCAAGAGGCAGGGCCTCGGCAGGGGAGGAGGTTTACATCAGGTCACAAAGGTGGCCCTCTGCGACAGGATTAATGATCTCGTAAGAAGAGTAAGAGACGGGGAAGTCTCTCTCTCGCCCTCTCCCTCCACGGACACACACGAAGGAGAGGCCATGTGTGCACACAATGAGAACACAGCTGTCCGCCAGCCGGGAGTGTGCCTTCACCAGACCCGGAATTTGCTGGCATCATGATCTCAGAGCCCCCCAAACTGGAAAAGGAAGGGCCCTCGTTCAAATCACGCAGTCTGTGGTATTTTGCCACAGCAGCCCAAGCAGACGAACATAAGAGTGTACGTAAGTGTTCAATAAACACTAGGCTTCCCCATGTATGCCACATCAGAACATAATCCATTCCCTGAACCGAACTTGAGTCCTTCTTGGAAACATCCTCCCAAGTAGCCCCACTTGGGTCGGTAGGAAACCTGCAGAGGGTGCCTGCCTGCCTCTTAATAACATCCTACGCGAGTTGTTACAGGTGTCTGTGATTCACCATTCCACTGTTTCTACATCAGGGAATCTTCTCCTTCTCTTTTATCTTTTCTTCTCTCCTTCTCGGTCCTTCCGTGTGCCCGGCACCGTGCTATGGACACCTGGGGGAATGTGGCAGCCAGGCCCAGTGTCTGCCCTCACGGACCTCCGGGCATGGTGAGAAGGTGTGTAAACAGAAACCAGTGCTCTACCAGAAGCATGAGGTCACTCGGGGAGCGCAGAGGAAGAACACCTACCCCAGACTAGAGTAGGGACGGTCACAGACGCTCTCCTGGAGGAAGTGGCATTTAGGCTGAGACCTGATGGATTCACAGGAATTAGGTGATGAGAACTCAGCAGTAAGAGCAGTTTAGAAAGCGGGAACGGCTCGTCCCAAAGACTAACACAATAGAACTCTTTCCAGCTAAGGACCAACCTGACCATCACCTTCCTTTCTTGATTAAGGTTTACCTTTTCTTGTTTGTGTATTTGCTTCCAGGTTCCCTAGAGAAGAGATAAAAGCATTCTGGTGCCTCAGATAAGATCAAGACTCTGAAGGGAAGAATGACAGAAGGCAGGGATCTACCACTCTCTAAGGAACACCATTACTTACAGTAGCAGAGGTCGAGGATCCTTATCCCTTACAAAGGGTATAGCTGGGATTCAGAAAAAGAAACAAGGACTCACTGCATTGTTGAGTTTCAACCACTGGGGAGCACTAGAGTAACAGAAGAACTTTCTGGGGACCCCTACACTGAATGTCTTGATACCTGTTCAAGGACACGGTATTGCTGTCCGAACCTGGCACCTGGTCCAGGGGACTGCTCGGTGAGTGAGGGAGAGGGGAACCCGATCAACCAAGCTGAAGGTGCCTCTAAGATTTGCGGGGTGCAGTTCAACCTTCATCTCTGACCCTGATCCTGCTCTTTTGCTGTGAGGAACTCTTAGCTTCTTTCTCTTCTTTCAAGAAGTAGTACACGGGGGTTTGTTGGAGGAAATGCTTCACGTTCTAAGGACACAGAGGGGCTACTTGGAGATTCAAAACTAAAGCATAAAATCCAAGTACAAGAGACAAAGGACTGTACTGATGATTAAAACAAAAAGCAGCTTTACACCTGGAACCTAGCAGGCGTTTAATAAATATATTTTAAATATGGAATAGGGGCACCTGGATGGCTGAGTCGGTTAAATGTCTGACTCTTGGCTTTGACTCAGGTCATGATCTCAGGGTTGTGAGATCGAGCCCCGCACTCAGTGGAGAGTCTGTTTCTCTCCTCCTCGCTCCCTCTACCTATCCGCCCATTTGCCGTGGCCCTCTCTCTAAAATAAATAAATAAAATCTTAAAAAAATAAATACTGAGTCCTGCCTGGGTGGCTCAGTCGGTAAGCATCTGCCTTCAGCTCGGGTCATGATCTCAGGGTCCTGGGATGGAGCCCCATGTCCAGCTTCCTTCTCGGCGATAAGTTTGCTTCTCCCCCTCCCCCTCCCTCTGTCCCTGCACCATCTCCCCAACTCGTGCTCGCTGTCTCTGTCTCAGATGAATAAATAAAATCTTTTAAAAAAATAAATAAATATTGAATCAGCCAGTGACATATTACGAAGATGAAAGAAAATAAACCTGAAGACAATAATTATGGAAGACTTCGTGATGTGTGTGGGATGTGGTAGATCTTGAAACAGAAGCATGGTTTATAGTAGGTAAAGAAGAGGAGCCACAGTTTCCCCGCCGAGGGCAGACCATGAGCAAAGATGGGTCAGTGTCTGAACACCCCGGATCGGTTAAAGTCTTGTTCAAGGCAAGAACCATGTATCTTTCTGTTTTGTTTGTTTGCTTGTTTTTTGGATGAACTTCATTTTACTCGATATCATAATTACCTAAAATAGTAGTAGTTGTGATGGATGTCCTCTTTTCTGACCTATTTCCTTGCTCATTAAATGCCCAATTTTTTTTTTTAGGGCCAAGAGAAAGAGGGGGAAAATACAGATTCTATTTTGGTTGAGTAGAAATATTGTTCTATCCTGTTCTTGCATCAGAATGTGGCCCCCTGCAGATACCTCTGAGCCCCATAGGAGTCCCAGCTGTTGCCTTGTACCTGCTAAGTTCTGCTTGTCAAATTCTGTCCATTTCTAAAAAGCACGAGGCGGGGAGAACAACAAGGACTAAACCTTTTGCAGAAAGTCAGCCTGATCCCCTTCCTTGTGAAAGCCCAGGGATCTCAGACTGGCAGATAAAGGACTTTATGGCTCCAACAGCCATTCTGAACTCCAGTGTAATGAAGGCATGCAGGTCAATTACCCATCTGTTTGTGTTTCTATTGCTGTGAATTACAGTATCCATCGCTGACAGCTCATTGGAGTGGAATGAAAATAAGACGATAATTCACCGGGTGAAACCGTGCAGAAAGGGCGAAAAGGCTATGATCTCATTCAGAAGTTCAGCCCTGTCTCCGTGATGGGTCATTTGCACTCGGGGGAAATGAAGAAAGGCAGCTACCTGGGGGGGGAAAGTGGGTGGGTTCTGGCGCCCCCTTCTGGGTAGAGTAACCTTCTGTGTTCCCAAGGATCCTCATGTCTTCTCGGGGACCTTAAGCAATAGACTTGGAAACTTTAGATGAAAGATTCAAGTAAATGAAATTCAGCACAATAAAACAAAAACCTCTTTAATATCAGGAGTTCTGAGGGATGAAACAGGTTGCCTCCGTAGGTAGAAGACTGCTCATCACTGGAAGTGTACAAGCAGAATTTAAAGAACGCAAGGCTCAAAGGGCATGAGGTTATCATTAATTTATCTTCAGTCCCCATCCCGGCAGTGTCCTCCCTTCAAAAATTATACACCCCTCCAGCCTCTGCACTCAGATGGGTTCACACAACGCGTTTTGGCCCGTGAAATGTGAGCACAAGGAATGGGTACAACTTCCCAAACAGAGCTAGAAAAACAGACGCATGGGTTCATCCATTCGTCGATCCCATCACCACAAAAACGGCCATATCCCATCGGAGGGGAAGAGTCACAGCTGACTTGCGACCGTGATGCAGCCTAAGGAAGAAAGGAGCGTTCACGTCTGCCAACCACCGAGAGTCTGGGATGGTTCGTTAGCACAGCATAACCTCGCCTATATGGGATTTGGCAAACTCCGGCCCAGGGGCCAAATTGACCTGCAGCTTATTTTTGTAATTAATTTTATTGGAGCACAGCCACACAGATTTGTTTCAGGGCTGTCTATCGCCGCCTTCACATTACAGTGGAAGAGCTGAGTGGTTACAACAGAGACTGCGTGCGGCCCACAGAGCCTCAAACATTGACCATCTGGCTCCTCACAGAGCAAGTTTGCCAGCTCCTGGACTAGCTGGCCATTAAGATTCGCTCAACCTTGGTTTTCTGTGCGTCTACTCTGTGCTGCTGTTCATTCACTGATTAACCAAAGATGGATTTGGCCTCATCGGGGATGCACCAGGTTATCTTCTAGACCCTGGAGGAAGGGCAAGGAACTAGAAGCAAAATCCCTGCTTTCATGAAACCTTCTGCTTAGTTGAGGAGATGGACAATGAAGGGTCTACATAAACACAGAGGAGTGCGGACAAAAGGGTCGGGGGCAGGGAGAATTCTGCATGACAATTTTAACTTCCTTTTTTTTTCCTTCTTTTTAAAAAAGATTGTATTCATTTATTTGACAGAGAGCGAGACAGCAGAAGCAGGGAGAGTGGCAGGCAGAAGGAGAGGGAGAAGCAGGCTCCCAGCGGAGCAGAGAGCCTGATGTGGGTCTCGATCCCGGGACCCTAGGATCAAGGCCTGAGCCAAAGGCAGACACTTAACCGACTGAGGCACTCAGGCACCCCCAATTTTAACTTTCAAAAAGAGAGTACGGTCAAAACTATGATACAAAGGCCAACATACTTTAAAAATTCAATTTCTTAAAATTTCAGCATGAAGATACCCTCACAGAGGGTATAAGAAGAAGAGGTTGATTTAATATAATTATAAGCCTCTTCACGGAAGTCATGATAAAAACCAACTGTGACTCCTACAAAACTATGCCACCCGATCCCTCGATCAGCTGATGTCTCCAAATCTTCTCTATTTCCCTTTCCTTGGCCCGTCCTGGCACATCAGTGCCACTGCCCCACAAAGGTAGAAAGTTCTCTCCTGTTCAAATTTATGCCTCCAGCTCTTATTAACTGCAGGACACTGGGAAGCTAACATCAAGAGGCTTAACGTCTCTGCTTCTGCTTCCTCATTAAAGCTTCCGTGGTCGGGTCCATATAAAAATCAAATAAACCGTTTTGTATCCTGACTTTGGTGGCATCTTCGTCACACGACCGGAAATTCCAAATTCACAGAACTCTTCATTTCAAGAGGTTGAACTTTTCTGTATGTAACTGATACCTCCATGAACTAGAAAACAAAATAGATTAGGTAACGCACGGGAATCTTTTAGTTTAGGATAGTTGTGGACTAATGTCTTTTCTTGTCCTCACCCTGTCTTCTATCGCTTTCCCCAGAGGACTCTGGCGATCTCAGGCATCCCTTCCACTGGCAACCAAAAGCTCCTTGCACACAACTCAAATTCTAACAGGACACCCATCACACCATGTTACGTGTGTTTATGTTCACGTTCCCCCTGGTCTGTGATCTCCTTGAATGCCAGAGGCAGTGCCTCGTTCATGTTCCCTTTCCCTGTCAGCTAGCGCAGTAGTGGGTTTCCAGGAAATATGTTTGAATGAAGGTGAATTGAGACAGAACGTGTTTCAGAGAGGACTGTGGTTCTCTGCTCTGTGCCTCAAATGTCCCACCTCTCTACAGCCGTCCTTCCTGAGTAGGACTTGTATCATCTTTCCCAACATTGTAGCTTGAAATCTAAAACTATTTCAACTTTGACTCAGTAGTGAAAGGAACAGGTGCTCAGAAACATCTGAGAAACAAACAGACAAACAAACACAGAGCCAAAAAACATCCTAAGAGAACAATGATGCTAAAGGTCCTGACTATTAATTTTAGCACACATTCTGTTTTGAAACCACTGCTACAAATTATGACTCTTAAGACCTGTAACTGTTTCTTGTATTTTTTTAGCAATCAAGCACAGAGTTAGCTCATAGCAGGTATGCAAAAATAGAGCTGCACGATCCAGCAATTGTTAGTAAAGTCCATTCATTCACCAGTTTTTTGGAAACAGGTGCTGAACTTGATGCCAGAGATAAAGAAACTGAGTAAACCCAGTTTTCTGGTCTCAAGGAGGTCCAGCTGGGTGAGAGAACAAGATTCATAAATATAAAATTACAACAAAATTACACACATAAATATACACCAGTTTCAGTAGAAGAAACTTTCGTAAGAGTAAAGGAGTCTGGGGGCGCCTGGGTGGCTCAGTTGTTAAGCGTCTGCCTTCAGCTCAGGTCCTGATCCCGGAGTCCTGGGCTCGAGCCCCGCGTTGGGCTCCCTACTCGGTGGAAAGCCTTCTTCTCCCTCTCCTATTCCCCCTGCTTGTGTTTCCTCTCTTGCTATGTCTCTCTCTGTCAAATAAATAAATAAAATCTTAAAAAAAAAAAAAAAAAAGATGGGGCACCTGGGTGGCTCAGTGGGTTAAAGACTCTGCCTTCGGCTCAGGTCATGATCCCAGGGTCCTGGAATCGAGCCCTGCATTGGGCTCTCTGCTCAGCAGGGAGCCTGCTTCCTCCTCTCTCTCTGCCTGCCTCTCCAACTACTTGTCATCTCTGTCTGTCAAATAAATAAATAAAAATTAAAAAAAAATTAAAAAAAGAGTAAAGGAGTCTGAAAAAGTTATTTTGGACAGGGTTGAACCCAAATCGTATGAACAGTCCAGCATTTGCCAAGTTGTGTGCTACAGAGTCATAGATCTGCAAATGTAACCAAGATCAAATACATTCAGGAAACTCTGTATTTAATCTACCTCTTGAGACTCATAATACACAGCACAGTTAAGGCACTGAGAAGTCCTGCAGTAAATAAGTGTGGTTTATGCTGTTTAATCCAATGTTTCATTATTATTGAGCTTTTGTTAAGTTACTGCATGGTAACAAATAACCTCAGAATCAGAGTGGCTTACAACCACAAAGGTTTACTTCTTTCTCATGTTTTATGTTGGCTGAGCTTTGGCTCTATTCCAGATGTCTTCTTCGTTTGTGTTTTTGTTTTTGTTTTTTCCTTCCAAATTTTTATTTGAATTCTACTTAGTTTACCTATAGTGTAGTACTGGTTTCAGGAGTAGAATTTAGTGATTCATCATTTACATACAACACCCAGTGCTCATCACAATAAGTGTTCTCCTTAATGCCCATCACCTGTCTAGCCAGCCCCCACCCACCTCCTTCCAACAACCCAGTTTATTCTCTATAGTTAAGAATCTCCTATGGTCTATTTCTTTATCTCTCCTTCTCTTTTTTTCCCCCTTGCCACATGTGCATCTGTTTTGTTTCCTAAATTCTACATGTGAGTAAAATCATGATATCTGTCTTTCTCTAACTGACATTTCATTCAGCACTATAAGCTCTAGCTCTGTCCATGTTATTCCAAATGGCAAGATTCCGTTCCTTTTGGTGGCTGAGTAATATTCCATTGTGTATATTGATGACATCTCCTTTATTCTTTCATCAGTCGATGGGCACTTGGGCTCTTTCCATAGTTTGGCTATTGTTAATAATGCTACTATAAACATTGGGGTGCATGTATCCCTTCGAATCTGTAGTTTTGCATCCTCTATAAATACTTAGTGCAATTGCTGGGTCATAGAGTACCTCTCTTTTTGACCTTTTGAGGAACCTCCATACTGTTTTCCAGAGTGGCTGCACCAGTTTGCATTCCCACCAACAGTGAGAGTATTTCCCCCTTCTCTTCATCCTCACCAATATCCGTTGTTTCCTGTGTTAATTTTAGCCCTTCTGACTGGTGTGAGCTGTATCTCATCATGGTTTAGATTTGTGTTTCCTCTAGACTCAAAGGAGCAGCTTTGCTAAGGCATATGCCATTATCATGATGGAAAGAAAAGAGCAAAAGCCACACCAGACATTGTCTCCTCATGTGGCTGCTAAGACGGAGAATGAGATATGTTCTCCTACATTCTATTGGCAAAAACAAACCATCTGGCCGAGTCCAATGCCATCTCGCTGAGAGGTATACGTCTCCCACAGGGCAGCACTGCCAGTCGCATGGCAGTGCATTGTGACGTATAATCGTCTTAGGGGAGAGAACAATGGAATCATGCAACCTATCACAAGATAAACTTATTTTTGCACCAAGCTTTTATTTATTTTAAATTCAATTACCGTATGACTGAGCAATTCTACTCATACGGTATATAGCCAAAAGAACTTTGGGCAAATATTCAAATAAAAACTTGTACACAAATGTTCAGAGCAGCACTATTCATGAGAGTCAAACAGTGGAGACAGTCTACATGTCCATCAACCCATGAATGGGCAAACAAAATGTGGTATATCTATGCAATCAAATATTAATTCAGCCATAAAAGAACAAAGTACTGATACATACTACAATATGGATGAACCTCGAAAACATTTTGTTAAATAAAAAGAAGCCAGACACCAAAAAAACCACATATTGTGTTACTCTATTTATATGAAATATCCAGGAAAGGCAAATCCACAGAGACAGAAAGCAGACTGGTTGCCTGTCACTGAAAGGAAGGGGGCGGATGGTGAGGAATGACTGCTTAATGGATACAGAATTTTTATTTGCTAAGAAAGTTTTGGAGCTAGACAGTAGTGACCACTGCCCAGTATTGTGAGTCTACTTCATGCCACTAATAAATGGTGCACTTTAAAATGGTTATGATGTTGAGCTTTATGTAATATATATTACCCCCAATAAAAAAATTGAGATTCTAAATAAATTAATTTGACAGTTCAAATTACTTTAAAATCAGTAAATATTTATTGAGCACCTACTATGAGCTAAACACTGAATTGAAGAGAAGTGAATAATGAATGCATAAAAAAGGGTATGGTTTCTGTTCTCAGGGATGTGAATTATAAGTTAGTAGTGGTATGTCTGATTGTGTACATAAGACAAGGTGGACTGTATCTTGAAAATAGCAATAATGATAAAAGGAGAGGCTAATTCTGAGTAAGATGCATTGTGACAAAAAATGATTTAATAAACTTAAAAAATAAGCAGGTATCTTATCTACATGGAATCTATACATTAATTTTCATGGGTGGTTTATTTATTTTTGGGGCATCGTGACGCTTGATTTCTGCCCTGCCAGTGAGGCCAACAAGGAATTAATAGGACATGGCTGTTGACGTAGACCATCTCACCACACTGACTATTTATCAGTCAGCATTTCCCTGCTGTGTCCTCAGCCACGAGTCTATTTGAAAGGTACAGACACCACATGCTAAGAGATGAGTCCTGATATCTTCTCTCAGTACCAGCTTCGATCCCTTCAGAATTTCCACCTTTTTCTGTACAAATGTGAGGCTACGGTTATGAAGATTCCAGACATCCCCAGGTCAGAGATTGCGTTGGTATATATACTGCAAGGCATCAGTAATCTCTGGTCCAGGGGTATTTGATCTTTCCTGGTTCTGGCTCTTTTTGAGTACATGAGAATAGCTACAGAAATGGCATCCCAACAAAGGTATACAAGTTATCAAGTAACTTGAGGAAAATCAGGACTTTCTAAAGTGAAGAACAGAGCCTATAAGCACATAGGAAAGGCTGTGGGACTATTTGTTCTAATAGAAATCATGATTCTGATTTATATGTTTCAGGTTGAGGACAGTATGTTTTAAGAGCACTGACACTGAGTGGGTCTGGGTTCAAATTCCTGCTCTGCCACCCACAAGATGGTTACTTAACTTCAGCCAGCCTCAATTTCCAAATCTGGAAAATGGGTCTTCGTTAAGGTTTACATGAGATACTGATATAAAGAAATGGAATTTTTCACCTGGCACATGAGAATTAAGGTGTGCATCGTAAGTGCAATGATTATTTTGTATCGGACCAATTGGTTTTTAAGTCAGGTGCTTTCTACACATTTCTACAACTACATGTAGAGCAACGGCTCTGCAGCAAAGGTGTTTTTATTCCTGTTTTGCCAATCAGAAGACCTAGAGAAGCTCAGAGAATTAACAAGTCCGAGGTCTCATCACTACCAAGTCTGCCCTCTGGATGTTCCCCAGTCTATTTGTGTTCCAGTTGAGTCTTTAACTGACATCTTCAATCCACTTCTTAAGAGGAACTCCCATTCTCCCCCACGAGGCTGAGAAGAGAGCGCTTCTTGGCGCATGAAGGAAAGCCAATATTTGGATGCAGCCAACTGGGTGGAAGACGATGACTCCCTCCGTCACAGAGACACTGCTCTTCTATTCAGCAGGCCTTACAGACGGAGCCACGGGAAGGCGGAAACACCCATTCCCATCAGTGCCACCCAGGCCCTGCTAATCAGACAAGAAAGGCCCTAATCACAAGCCACCACCTGGGCTAATTCTGCCAAGGACTCACCCCAAAACTGCTGACTAGAGCAGGCACTGGCCATAACCCCTCAGCATTCCACCCTGGGGTCCCAAGGACACATGGGGTGATGGGGGGCAGGAGGGCGAGCGGAGGGGCCTTTTTGAAAAACGGCCCTGATCACATCCTGCCCCCTCTCTTCTATTATTGCAGTTGGGCAGGGCTTATTCCCATTCTCACACGTAGGAATGTGTTGTGCTGCCTCAGAGCTCCCTAGAGGGAGTAAAGAAGCCTTGGAACGAAAAGCCAGGAGAACCTTGGGAAAGTGGTTTTATCGGAGTCTTGATTTCTCCATCTGTATAATGGGGAGCATGATCCCTACCCCTCAGTTGGTGGGAGGGCTGAAATGGCTAATGGGTATAAGCACAATGCCTAAGAGGGAGTAGCAGCTCGAAAACAAGTCCCGTTAAGCATGTCCGCACTCTGTTCCTCGTTTCTACTATTTGTCATGGGATGAGTTTGGAAATAACCCTCTTCACTCCGTCATTGATGCCCAGCTACCAAGGAAAGGGGAGGTACATTCTTCTCTTTCTCAGCCCCCTCCTCCTGCTCACCCTGCCCTCCCTCCTTTACTCTCTTCCACTCTTTGTCCTCCTTCCTCAAGTCCCTTTCCCTCTTCCTCTCCCCCTCCTCCCTCCTCTCCTCTGCCCTCCTTCTTCTTCCTCTCCCTCCTCTCCTCTGAGTCCCCCTCCTTCTATCAATCATAAGAAAACACCGAATCATAAGAAAACCCCAAACTGATCAAATACGTACAGAGTTCCTATGTCCACGGCACTGCTGAAGAGAACAAAAAGCACAGTTGGCAAGGCAAAAATCCCTTCTCTAGAGACGCCTATCGTCTAATCTAATGAAAGAGATAAAACCCAAACCCAGACGAATATGTTGCAAGGTGAATAAAAACAAATAAATCGTGCCATAGAAGAGGTCTTAAAAGAGGCTTTTCGAAAAGAGGTGGCATTTGGAAGATTAAGGGACATAACTCTTGCCTTAAAGATGGAACATCCGCTAGAAAAGGTGCATGCACTTTTGAAGAAATGCTGTCCCGTGCACGTTAGCACAGTGGCTGGCCCATGGTGGGCCCTCAGGAAACGGTCGTTCGGCAGAACCGAGTCCAGTATGATATACAAGGAGAAGTGTACGAGGTCAGAGAGAGCAGATCTCGTTAGAAGCTGATCTGTTCATTTTTCATTCCTTTCTTCATAAATTCATTTAACAAATATCCCCCGACTACTGTTTATGCATCAAGTTCTCTAGAGACAGACTGGTGGTCTCTACCAGTGAGGACCTGGTTCTTGAACTGGGGAGTCACATTCGTAATAGGCTGATTATACTCTGGTGTGACAAGTCCTGGGGAAGACGATGGGCAGGATGCCTGACAACCTGGACAGAGGGCGTAAGAGAAGCTTTCCGGAAGAGGTACAAGTCCAGGAATTGGGAGAGACAATGTGTACAAGTGCAAAATCATTAAAAAAAAAAAAAAAAAAGCAGAAAGATTAATGAAATGTAAAAAATTCTACAGGCCCAGAGTGAAGATAACAGTGTGTGTTGAATGGTGGAATAAGACAAAGACAAGAAGACAGGCAAATGTTGCAATACGCTGCCTGAGTGCCGGAGTGATAGGCGATAGAGCCTAGTCTGGGAGGAGCTGAGGTTTCAACCAGACACACACGAAGAAAGAAGAAGGTAGAAGAGGAAGGGGGAGGGGAAAATGACCTGAGACCAAGTGAAATGTACCATTTGATTGTCGGGGTATGAGGAGAAGACTCTCAAAGCACAACAGGCTCACGTGGTCCCGTCTGGAAGCACAGAGACAAGACGATGCCTGGGCATCTCATTCCTTCTTCCCATAGCCCTCACTGCTACCCTCCCATCTTTTAAAGATCCTCCCTTCCCTCCCGTCCATCTTTTTGTTTTGGAAACTGAGACAAGGCTAGGGACCTCACTCCTATTTCATTAAGAAAAGCATCACATGTCAGTGAGTCTAAGGTGTCGTTCATTCTCAAACATACCACGGTTTGATGGACATGAAGAAAAAATACCCTGCCAGTTAAACTATGACACACCATCAGTTATAGGAAACATTCTAATTTCAGAGACATTAAAATGTGAAAAATCATGCAACTGCTATCTGCAAAAAGTAATTAGAAGTACATGAAAACGTTCCCCAACATCCTATGTGGGATGCACCCGAAAACTCTCCTTTCTCTCTCTTCCCTGGGGGATGAGCTGCCAGGCGCTCTTTTCTGAGACATATAATCCCAGCCATACACAAGACCCTACTCATTCTTGCCTGCTTGACTATGACCCTAAAAGAATCCCTCCTGCTCAGAGAATCAATGTTTTCGTTTCTGAGGATCCCATCAGCATATAGAAGTTTTGTGGCTTCTATGTTAAAAAAAAAAAAAAAAAAAGGAAGAAAGCTCACGGACTCACCATCGCCTTCTGCTGCGGTGACATTTGTTGCATCGTTCCTCTGTTGAGTCTCTACATCTCCTTCATTTCCTCTCTTCCCATTCTCTCCTGAACTCATTCTACTCAGGCTTTCACTACCATAATCCCATGGAAAGATCCCTGTCAAGTTCACCAAAACCTCCGAGCTGCTTAATCCATGACTCGGTTCTCGGCCCCCATCTTAATCATCCCAACCAGCAGCATTGGACACATGTGACCACAATCTCCTATTTGAGGAACACTCTTTACTTGGCTTCCAGGATACCACACTCTCATCACTCCCCTGCCACCTTCCCAGCCACTTCTTAACTTCCTTTTCTTATTCCTCATTATCATCCCATTATCCCAACATTTCAATATAAAATTCCCCGTGGCTCAGTAACTGAATTTCCTCTTTTGGTTTTTATTACCCTCTTCTGCAAGGTCCTCTCACCCAATCTCACATCCTTAAATAACATCTCTATGCGAATTTATATTTCTACTTCTCCCCCCAACCCCGACTTTCCAAATGTCCACTCAGCATCCACATTTGTATCTCTAATAGACTTCTCAAACTTGGTTCACCCAACTCCTCGTGTCTCATCAAAGGTGACCTCTTCCATAGTCTTCACCGTATCAGGAGGGGGATTCCATTACTGCAGTTGCTTAGGCCAAACTTTGGGATCATGCTTTGCTTCTCTCTTTCTCTCCCAAGGCTTTCTCAGTCCACTACCAAAGAATGTCAGCACTACTTAAAGACGTACCCACGATGCAATCACTTCTCAAAACACGCATCACTGTTATCGTGGTCCCGGCCACCATTTTATCTCACCGTGGTATGATAGCCCCTGAACTGGGCTCCTTTTTTGTGTTCTTGCCCTCTCTACAGTCTTTTCCACACAGCAGTCATAGTGATTCATTTAAAATGTAAGTCAGGTCAGGTTACTCCACTGCCTGAATTTGCAACGGCTTCTCATTTCATCCAGAGTTAAGTCTAAAGTCTTTTCCATGGTCTACAAATTTCCACATGACCTGTTCCTTCACCATCTCTTTGATTGTAAAGAAAATATATTTCTTTGTTTACTTGTTTATCACCCACACACTAAATATAAACTCCAAAATGACAGAGACTTAGCTTATTCATGGCTATATATCTAGCTCTTCAAACAATATCTAACATGGAATTGATATTCAATAAATATTGCTAAATGAATGAATGTATGAATGAATAAATTTATGGATCATCCTAGATTTCAGCAATATATTCTCTCTGCATCCCGTTCCACATCAGTGAGCTACTAAGGCAGAGCTCTGCTCTCTGTATACCTCACCAGATGGATGCTAGATTAAATTACATGACAATGTCGGCAAAACGCTCAATGGGCTTCTTGGAGAGAGAAGTATAAAAATAAGAAGTTATCATTATGCCATTAGCGTTATTACTACCAGTTTAGCTGTTGCTGTTTTGACTACTAATAGCCTGTGATCATTTCTATGATCTTGTCGTTCTCATTCCTAGTGTCCTCCAATCCTCTTTCCTTTTTCCTCTTTCCTTCTACCTCTGCCCTGTTTCACGAACAGCGGAGGAAACACCACAAGGTGAATGCCATTAGAGCGTCATTCACATCACCCTCAACTCACCAAAATAAACCTCCCTTCCCAGAATCCTTCAGCGGAATTAGGAGAGGAAAAAGGAAGACAGAACACCAGCATTTTGAGAAGGAGAAGCTCTGAAGGCAGAGTGTAAGGGTTAAATGTCAAGCTCCATCACTCACTGAGTGACCTCTCTCACCCATGTCCTCACCTACAAAGTAGGGACATTTATTTACGCCTTCCTCGGAGGGACGGTGTGAGGCTTAAAAAGGTAATAAACGTAATTCTATGATACAATTAAATATAAGCTAAGATAAATAAAAACCAACAAATGAATACAAATACAATACAAATAAATTCGCACAGTCCCCAGGACCTAAGGCAGTGCTAGATAAATATTATGACTATTATTTCTGACTCATCTGCCCTCAGTCTGTGCAGCTGTCTTCTAGCTGGGCTGGACCACCTCCTGCTCTTTTATGTCTCTGCCTTATTCATTTCTTCTCCTTGCAGAGGATGTCAAGACGGAGCACATTATTAAACAAATGTTTAATAGATGCATATTATATACACAGAAATGCATACCTGTAAATCATATGTGTACAGCACTATGAATTTTCACAAAGTAAACACATCCATGTGCTGCCATCCAGATCAAGAAACGGAACATTTTAAAGGCCTCCAGAAATCTCTCCCATCTCCTGTGAGTTTCTTGTACTTCTTCCCCAAAGGTTAAGGCCCTCTGAGTTTCTAAAACAGTGCATTTGTTTTTACTGTTTTGACCCACATAGAAATGGGATCATCACGGCATGTACGCTTTTGTGTCTGGTTTCTTTTACTCAATGTTATGTTCTTGAGATACTTCTATGTTGTTGCATAGAAAAATAGTTTGTTTTCTCCCATTTCTGTGTTGTACCTTATCATATGAATGCACGACAATCGATTTATCCATTTTCTTGTTGATGGACAATTGGGGCTCTTTCCATTTGGAGGCTATTTTGAATAAAGCTGCTATGAACATTCCCCCCTTTTGGTGAACAGAGGTCCCATTTCTGTTGGGCACATTCCCAAGAACTGTAATTTCTGGGTCAAAGGACAAGGACATATTGAGGCAAAAAGAGTTTTCCAAAGAGATCGTACTTATTCTCCCACAAGCAATGCATGTTAAGTTTCCACCTTTCCATACCATCGCTCCTTGATATTGTCATTGTTTTTCATTTGAACCAGACTGATAGCCATGTCAGAATACTGAATTGTGGCTTTAATTTACATTTTCTGAGGACTAGAAAAGTTAATCCACCTTTTCAAATGTTTATCTGCCATTTTAATAGTCTTGTTTGTGAAATGCCTGTTCATGTCTTTTACCCATTTTCGTGTCTTACTGGATTGTCTGCCTCTTTCCTGTTGGTTTTAGGAGTTATTTATATATTTTGCACAAGGGTTCTTTGTCAGATGCATATGTCACAAATATTTCCTTCTACTCTGCAGTTTGCAATTTTATTCTATGAATAGCAGCACCTGATGAACAGAAATTCTTAATTTTAATGTGGTTCAATGCATCAACCATTTTCTTGGTACTTAGCGTTTTTTGTATCCTAGTGAATAAATACAAGCTGATCCAAAAGTCATGAGATAGTCTTCTGTCTTATATTTAAGAAGCTTTTGTTTTGTTTTCTCTTCCACCAAGAGAATGCTATTCTTCCTCAGGTTTTTTTTTCTTTCTTTATTTTCTATGACTCCTCTACCTAGCCAGTCTGAGTGAATTATTCCGTTTCCTGAATCTCTATAAAGGTATGCATTATTTTTATTATCTCTATTATATTGCATATTACCTTGAATTTCATGTATTTCTCTGCCCTTCCTCTCTGTCTCATCCCCACACTCTGTTCACCAGATTATCCCAATTCTTCATGGTTTCCTCACTAAATTCTGGTCATGATGCCTGCTAAGTAACTCTAAAATTGGTCCATTTCTCTCAACCTCAGCTGCTACCTTCATGGTCTGAATCTGTGACATTTCATCTTGATTGCTGCAATAGTCCCATCTCACTGGTCACCTGCCACCAGCCTACTCCTGTCTAAGTAATTGACCACACGACGGCCACTGTGATCTTCCAGAAATATCAACCTTTTCATGCTACCTCCTTTTCAAAAATCCTTCCGTAGTGCCCATTACCCTCAAATGAGTGTTCAAGTCATTAATGTGATGCAGAGGCCTCCCAGAATCTGAAGGATGGTTTGGTCTCTCCCACCACTGGTGTCTCTGCTTTAACTCTTGAGACATTTTCATTTCCTCCTGTGCTCCTTTGTGAAAACCCTGTCTGCCTCCATATCCACACCCCTGCCTCTTCATCCTTCAGTTTTCGTCCTATGCATCTTCTCTGACTCCCTAGTAGGTTCAGTCTCCATACTGTCTGGTACAAGGAAGCCCCAGGATTTTTCTCCACTACAGTTCCTTATGCCTATTGTTATTTGTTTAAAACCATCTTCTATGATAGAGTGAATACTTGCTTGGGACACAAACCGTGTCCGTCTTGCTCAGCACTATATCCTTATGCCTAATTCAATGCCAACATGGAGTCTTAAAAAATATGTCTATCTACGTAGATATTCTTGAAGGTATCTCTATATACATACATACTTGATGAATTGAGTTGAACTGATTGGTGCTCATGCACAGGGCTTAGTATTGGATTTGGTATATGGTCAGGCTCTATAAAGGTTGGATGATTCACTGTCTTTATAAAACCCTAGAATCAATAATGAAAAGGGATTTAAGACCACCTACTTCAATTACCCAACCCAATGGAATGACGATTAAACAATCTCCTAACAGGGACACCTGGGTGGCTCAGTGGGTTAAGCGTCTGCCTTGGCTCAGTTCATGATCCCAGGGTACTGGGATCAGGCCCTGCATCAGGCTCCCTAAGCAGGGAGCTTCTGCCTCTGCTTCTCCCTCTGCCTGCCACTCCTCCTGCTTGTGCTCTCTCTCTCTGACAAAAAAATAAATAAGACCTTAAAAAAAAATCTCTGTACCATTTCTACCAAATGTCATTTACTTACAACTCTCTGATAACAGAGAGTCACCCCCTACTTCAGCAGAGCATTGCAGGTTTGGGCATGAATGTGCACTGGAAGATCTCTTTTATACGGAACTTAAATTGAGATCTATCTCATCCCAGCTGAAAGCTGGGATCCTTATCATTTCCTGCAAGCAGATCAGGTTTGGCTCATTTTATCCACATTAATGAATTTGACTATCTTTTCTGCAAGACAGCCCTTGAGGTATCTGCAGACAAATTCTATTGCCCCAAGTCAACTCTCTTGAGCTGTTCATCATACAACAGGCTTCTTCAGGAGCACTGCAACTTCTTAGTCCCCCTCTTGAATTTAGGTGCCCAGACTTGGACCCAGCTCTCCAGGTGGGCTTGGACCAAACTAGAATAGGAAAAGGATATCACCCCCTTTTGCGTGGACAACATACCTCTAATTATGTACCCAATGGTGGACTTGGGTTTTGGAAGACCGAGGCTTCTACCGTAATTGCTTATTGAGACAAGGAACTCAAAAGAAATTGTGGAATTAATTATTTAGAATGAAAAAAGTTGGGCGCCTGGGTGGCTCAGTGGGTTAAGCCGCTGCCTTCGGCTCAGGTCATGATCTCAGTGTCCTGGGATAGAGTCCCGCATCGGGCTCTCTGTTCAGCAGGGAGCCTGCTTCCCTCTGTCTCTCTCTGCCTGCCTCTGTCTACTTGTGATCTCTCTCTGTCAAATAAATAAATAAATAAATAAATAAATAAATAAAAAGAATGAAAAAAGTTGGGGACACAGAAGGTGGGGAAGTCCTGAACCTTGAGCTTCATTAGTTTCATGGCTAATCAGCCTCTAGAAGTCCCTAAGATCTTAATAACCTCCTGGTAACATTGTGTTAATCCCTTCTAAATTTACTCCGATTGTAATTCACAGGTCTCTCCACTGCCAACATGCACAGCGGGGTTGTCAAGTACAGGCAGAAGCCAAACTTCCGGACTCAAAGGCTGCTCTCACTTCACAAGGTCGCCTCAGGTAGCACAAGGAACTGGTAAGTTGAAAATCTTGGCACGCCCAAAGCAGATTGGTCTTTCTTACTACTTTCTTATCAGGTTATTACCAAACCCACCGTCCACTCTTTTCTCCACTAAAGGGGACAGGGTTATTCCTCGCGTGTTTGAGGTTTTTGGTTGTGTTGTGTTTTCTTTGAACACTAAGCTTCTTTCTTGGCCTAAAATTCCTGGAGGGGTTTTCGTTCAGTGCTCCCAAGTGACACTACCAAGCCCTCCCTGCACCAGTTTCCGACCATCTTCTGTAACAGGAGCATGAATCAAAGGGTTGCCAAGGAACTAGAATATAAAAGTCATATTAGGCTCTGCTTAGCTCCACCTGCCAATCTCAACTGCACTTTCCTCCCACTGACATTCAGAATCACCTTTATCAGATACCTTTCTAGAAGGTCACGTTTTTAGTCTGCTCAAAGTTAAAGCGTGCCATTTTTTTTCTAACTATAAAGTTAATAAATGATCATTGTAGAAAAGTTAGAAAAAGAACTGGAAGCCTAAAATAGATCATCTACGACCTCACCATCCAAAGGTAACCTCTTTTAACATCTCTGCATCTTTCCTTGCAATATTATTTTCCCTTATCCTTTCACATTGTTAAGATCATGCCATATATTCGGTCAGAAACTACCCATTTTTAAATGAACACTAGATCAAATCGCTTTCATATATTCTCGGAAATTCTTATACGTAACATTTTCATACCTGCCTAATATGATACTGTGTGGAAGCTACCTCATTGGCTCAGTCCCCTCATGTGGAAAATTCAGATCTTTACATTTTTGCTGCTATTATAAATTATGCTTTTTAAAATAACACTTTTTGTACTCAAAGCTTTGTATGTTTTCTCCTGTATCTCCTCACTTCTTTATGATGAATTAATAAGGGTAAAATGACTATTTTAAAGAGTTTATTTTCCTTCAGGTCATGAGTATATAGGAAGCACCTAACAGGGACCCGATATGAAAAAAAGACATTAAAAAAAAATACATGCTTATATATATCAACCAGGTAATCCCTTAATTGTTGTGCTCCTGCTAGCAGTGCCTGAGTGTCTGTCTCTGTACACCCAGCCAGCACTGAGTGTTCTCATTTGTAAACTCTAAAAGCACACACACACACACACACACACACACACACACACACACATATGTGTGTATAAATATATTAAAGACCACAGATGATTACCGAATAAGGAGAAAGAAGATTCTGCAGAACCAACAATGCTATAAAATGCTCCATAGTTCTTAGAATTCAAATAACACCTGCCAAAATACATTGAAAATCAAACACAATAATATAGGAAATTCTGACGGTAAGATATGAAACTTTAATATATATTAGGTCTGGAGCATCTATAAATAACACTGTTTAGACATTTTCATCAAAATAATCGGATAAAGCTCACATTTTCATACTTTATATCTGAAAACTAATTAATAACCATGAATTTAATGTCCTGTATATGTTAAAATTTTAAAAAGGCATCATATCCTGTCTTCATTTCCATATCCTTAGTTTTTATCGGTTTCTCTTTCTTCTTCTTCTCCATTCTCCCTCCACATCGTGCCTCCTCAAAATCCCCAGTGTCTCCTTCCCCTCTACCGTCTCTGGTCCCCAATTTCCAAGGGCATCCTACCTTGAAGGTGCAGTTTGCTCTCCGTGCTTTGCAGAAGGACGGAACTCACAGAGTCCAGATTGTCATAGCTGTTACAGCCCAGAGGCCCGGTGCGTGTCTCTGTGACCTGCAGTGGACACGGAGGGTGACAGGTGTGAGACAGGTGCCCTTGTGAGACAGGGCCCAGCAGAGTCAGCCCTCAGTGGAGCAGAGCTGGCAGAGAAAGTGTCGTGGCCTGAGCCAATGGCACCTTGCCATAGCCACGGCCACGCCTGGGCTATCACCAAACAGACGTCGGGGAAGCAGAGCAATCAAGTTCATAGACTGGAGCCATCCCCTGGCTCTCATGTCACAAGGTCACTCTAAGTATGATACGAATTAACAAACTGAAGCATTACAGCGTATTTCAAAAGCATGTGCTTGGAACTCAGGAGAATCTGCGTTAAATGTTAAGGGGGCTGTGAACTTGCTGTGCGACCTCAGGAAGTCACTCAACTTCTCTAAGCTTCTGTGACCCGAGGCTAGTAAATCCTTTCCAAGAAAGCTGGGCAACGAGGCATGATGGGCGGATGTGCCTGACACATGGCTTATGTTCAAACACGGGCACTGTATTACCCAAAACCTCTAGAACGGGTCATGGATACATATGCATAATTAGGTAAGAACAATGACGTTATTCCCATTTTCTAAAAGACGTTTCATAACCTTGAAGTAAGCATGGTTTAGGATGAAAAGAGGTTTCTCATCCCTTTCACCTTGACTTTCCATGACTTAACATGATTGTTCATCGGGTACTTTTGAGGTCTGCTTCCAACTGGGAAGGCACAGCATCGGTTCTTGTGTGGCCTCTAAGACGGCCCCAGGACTCAGCACTCTCCCAACGTGCCCTCCTCCGGCTGGGAAACTTTGCGTCAGTAACTTTCCCCTCCTCAGTCTCAACTTCGCCTCTACAGAATCCTCTTACCCACCTCAGTAGGTAAAGAGATCCTCTTTGGGGAGTGGTTAGCACTTCAGAAACAGTATATAGAAGGAGGATTATTAGGTTTTGGTTTTTAAGCAATATATTCTTTTTTGGCATACAATCTTAACATAGTTGTTATTGAATGAGACTCAAAACTACCAATTCATTTCGCTAAGGAGATCCTGGGAAAGAAAGCTACAGGCAGAACTTCCTCACTCCGGTCAGCTGCTAGTCTTAAACACAGCTGGCAGTGGGACAATTCTGGCCAGCTGGGTCTTGAGGTAGTGTCAAGAAATGGCAAGAAAAATCCAAGTCCCAGACTGAGGATGGAAGACAGTGGTGATCTAAGAATGGCTTCTTGAGTGGTCTCTGTGCAATTTCTCTGAGAAATTCCTTGTAAGGAGGCAGGCTGCACTTCCAGGGTGCACAAAAGAAGATTATCTTCTGACAGAGCTTCAATATCTCAATTCCACATCCCATCCGGGGTAGGGGGCGGCGGGGGGGGGGGGTAGAGAACCATTTGGTGATAATGAAAACCAGGCCTTTGCTTCACTCCGACACTGATGGCTTCATAAAGATCTGTCTCTCTGTGGCGAGTTCCCTAACAACATAATCCCCCCCAATAGAGGCGATTCTTCTTGGATAAGCTGGCTCTTTGTTTGTCAATCTGATTTATTTCTCTCTTTCCTACTTCTCTTCTCAGTAACTCACTCCCACATTTTTTCTCTTCTCTTGGTCAATTTCTAACACCTCTGCCTGTGTCTCCCTCAATCCCCCCGCCCTAACCGCCCCCCCCACCCCTGGCCACACACACACTTTCTTCCCTAGAGATATTTTTCAAAGTCTTAATATAAGGGTAGGTCTGTACTTAATTCAGAAGAAATTAGATCGAAGATTGAGGAGTAGAATGCAGGTATAATCGGGTTTCAGAAAATGTGAGATGCAAAAAATCTGCACTGAAACCGTGAGAAAAACTAATCCTTTATATCAAAAATTCCTCCCTCGTTCTCTTTAGAAAGGTAATCCCTGAATTTATTGCATTTAAAATAGAACCTTTTTTTTTTAATGTCTCTGCTCTGAGGCATTGAATCGAAAGTCTAGAGCTGCTCGACTCAATGTGGCTATTTAAATGAAAATTAATTAAAATGAAATAAACTTAAAAACTTAGGTCCTCAGTAGCCACATATCAAGGGCTCCCTAACCCCGTGTGACTAATGGCCGCTGTCTTGGCCACAGATATGGGGCACGTCCACCGTCTTGGAAGGGTATATTGGATAGTGTTGGTGCAGAGGAGTATGGGTCAGCACGTGACAGCCCTCGTTTGTAAATAAAAATTGGCACACGGTCATACCCGTTTGCACACTGTTCATGGCTGATTTTTGTATTACAGCTGCAGAGTTGAGTTGTGGCAACCTTGACCATATGACCTACAAAGCCTGAAATTCTATTACAGAAATAGCTGATGCCTGGTCCAGCGGGTAGAATTCTGGTCCCTGTTCGGGTACTCTAGCTTTCTAGCCCTGAACAACAACAAAAAAGTCTTTAGCTCTTGGACCTCAGTTTCCCCATCTGTAAAATGGGGGGCAGTGAGGAATGGGATGGAAAACACAAGGGTTTAACAAATTACTCATTTAAGCATCAGTAATCTGCCTCTTGCTAGCTCTAGATCCTAGCAAAAATCATTTACCCACCGTAGCCTCAGGTTTTTGTTTTGTTTTGTTTTGTTTTTGTTTTTTTGACCTAGAAAAGGAGCCTAAAAGTCAATGAGAGGATTGTTGACAATTACACCATGACCATAGCCAGGGCTGCCGGAGCAGTACAAGTGGTCACCCTGATGGCAGTGCTCATGATCTTACAGGGCCTTTGACCACCTCAGTCAGAGCGGCTGGCAGGGGGCACGGTTAGTGTCAGCTCCATGGGTGTGAAGACAGGGACCACATCGGCCCCTCGGGTCTCAGAATACCCATGTGCGGTATCGTTGTCTTAAGAACCTTCCACCCAGGGGCGCCTGGGTGGCTCAGTGGGTTAAAGCCTCTGCCTTCAGCTCAGGTCATGATCCCAGGGTCCTGGGATCGAGCCCCGCATCGGGCTCTCTGCTCGGCAGGGAGCCTGCTTCTCCCTCTCTCTCTGCCTGCCTCTCTGCCTACTTGTGATCTCTGTCTGTGAAATAAATAAATAAAATCTTTAAAAAAAAAAAGAAAAAAAAAGAACCTTCCACCCAGTCCACCCTCAAGCCTACCTTGATTGCTCCAGTTGATATCTGGATCTCATGGAGCCTCCTCATGGTGCCATCACGGTCGACAAAGTAGGATGACGCAAGCTGGTGCAGAGCTTCAACACTTTGGGTGGCATTCCCTGACTTCCTATCGAGGCGACTTTTGTCCATGTACATGGTCAAGGCCTCCTCCCCTGCATGCAAAAGGAAAGAAGTTCAGGAAACCTATTGGGGTGGGAGGAAAGGTTCCAGGGCCTGGCTGCTGACAACAGACTTGCCCAAATTCCCTTCTACTTCCGAAAATCAAGAGCATGGTGAAAGAGAAACAGTCCAGAAGCGGCTGTAAGCACCAAGCCCTAGGAGGACAAGGATCATGGAAAGACTCTCAGTTGTCAAGTTCAACCTCTACCAGCCCACCACGTGGTTCTCACCAACATCATCTACAACATAACCCATCTCCCCTCCTTGAGACTTAGCGTCGCCTTCTGTAAAATGATGGTTTTGCCCTGGATACTCCTTTCCTCCTCCTGCTTTCTCCTCCTCATCCAGTTCCTCCCCTTTCCTACTCTTTCCTTCTTTCCTCTTCCCCTTTCTCTCTTTCTCCTGCTGCATCCCCTCCTAGACAGACAGATGCATGGACAGATACATGGATGGTTGGCTGAAGAGGCAGATCGATGAGGTAGGGAAAGAGAAGACATTCTTTAAAGACACATATGGATAGACAAGAGGGAAAACTGGATGCCTAAAAGAGAGCAAAAGCTCAATTGTCAGAGGAGTGAGGTCAGGCACCATCTACACTGACCAGTGCCCTATTCCGTGCACAAAGCCCAGTGCCTGGATATAGTAGATAGGAAATAGTTAATACATCAGTGTTTTTTTGTTTTTTTGTTTTTTTTTTTAGTTCAATCAATGAATATTCTCATTACCTACAAGAGCCAGGCACTGTGGCTCTGCAAGCACAATGTACAGACAGGAAGCTGCATCTGGCAGGGACAGAACGTGGCAAGAAGGTCACGTATAGGGAGGGAGATGAGAGAGGGAGAAGGAGAAGGCGGGGTGGAGAAACAGAGCGCGAGATGAACGCACAGACTCGTATATTTTATTCCATTAAGTTTTCCTTTGTAACAGGTGCACAGATTACTAATAGTACTACCTTCTGATCCCTTTCATTTGAAATAAGATGTTTCATCAGAACTTCAGAAAGGGGGATCCGGAAATGCCTAATAAACAGATGTGACCAGTATGTGTCTGGTTTCACCTTCTATTCACTGTGAACTTGAGATGTTTCTTGACCTCCCGGTTCCTCAGTTTATTTGTTAACAAAATTAGGGGAAGAATGGCACCTCCTCCACAGAGCGATTCAGAAGAATAAATTAATGGGTACTGGTCAAATTCCTACAACAGGGTCCGGTTCACGGTCATCACGAAACTCGTTTCAAGTCCTGGTCAAAAGCAGTCTCTGCAGCAGGACTGCCTGGTCGGCACCAGCCGCGTGGACGGTCACTCACCCTCCCCACCCTTCCACTTCTCCAGGTGAAAACCAGGGGGGCAGGGCTGTCATGGGATTACATTAGCCAACTGCAGAAAGTACCTGAACGCCGCCTGCCATGCACATGGGAACGTCAATGACCATTACTTGATTAATGTAAAATAGCATTTATATGAGAGTTATCCTTCTGTCTACTCAACCCAAGAAAATAGGATAATCAGAGAACAACGCTGTCAATACTTTCTCAGGACAAAAGTCTGATCTCTAAGATCACTGGAATTTCTTTAGAATGCTGATTACTTTTTGAGTTGAAGAGGAAAAAAAAAAAATTGCTTTCTGGCGCAGTGATTATCCTAGGCAGGGCGCACAGCCCTGACCCACAGACTAATGCTTGTGCCTCAGGCCCCTCCATGACTGCTTCTAGAATTCTGTTCCATTGCTGTTCAGTTTAACACATGCAACCTCCAGTCTGTCTGTTCACTGCCACCTCCCGCCATGAGTTGCACCCAAACCATTCCTTCCGTCTCCATGATGTATTCTTGCTTACTTTCCTCCCCTGGGCCAGCCTCAGATGCTTCTCTCTGCTTAGAGTGCCATTCTGTCCCTCTCCTATCTGACCGTTGAATTCCTATCCAACTTTTGTCACTTTCTCTTAACCTTCCTTCTCTGTCCTTGACCTGGCATACTCCTATACACTCTTCAGAACCCAGTGAGCCATCATTTTTCTGGTGAGCTTCCCCAACCGTGACCTCACCCCAAGAGAGATTCAATCAACTTCCTCTTATGACTCTCTATCTTGTCCATTCAATTTAGCTCAGCACGCACGCATTGAGTAGTTTGGCAGGCACTGGGGTGACAATTGAGTAACATACTGTCCCTGTTTTAGAGTCGCTGAGTGGCTACAAGTATGTTGTCCTATATGAGAGCCACCCGTCAAGTGTGGCTCTCGTGCCCTCGATACGTGGCTCTCCAAACGGAGACGCGCCATAGGTGTAAACTACATGGTAAATTTCCAACATCTGAAAACACAAAAAATTATATAAAATCCTTCATTAAGTGTATTCTACTGATTACAAGTGGAAATGCCCACGTTGGGGATATGTTATTTGAATAAAATATATTCATCCCTTTCTTTTTGCTTTTAAAGATGTGGTTGTGAGAAAATCTAAAATGTCATGTGTGGCTCACGCTTATATTTCTAGTGGACAATGCTGGCACAGGGAGACAGGGATGCGAGGGGACCATTTCCGTATACCAGACAGAGAGCAAAGGGAGAAGGATACAGACAGTGGAATGTAGCCTGGAAGAAGTGTGCCTGCCTTCCTGCTGGGAATGTGGACTCCAAGGTCCTGATGCTCTGGTCCCTCCAGCGGCATCCCTCACCACTCTCTCCAGGTAAGCCCGATCCTGCACAAGTGTGTCCTGTTTTCTCATGGTAGGGATTCTTCTTTTCTTTCTTTCTCCCCCTCCCCCTTCCTGGCTAACTTTTACTCCTCCCTCAGATGTCACCTAAGACAACACCTCCTCCGGGAAGCCTTCCCGGAATCCCCCACTCTTTACTTAAACTAGATGAGGGCTCTAACCATGTGGTCCCTGTCTCTTTCATTTCTCCAATGCCTCTCCCCCCGCCCCCACATTTCCTGGTGATTGCTTACTTAATAGCCTCGCTATTTCCCTCGCTAGAGGAAAATCACTGTGAGCTCCGGGAGGAGGTAAGTGGCCTTCCTTATTCCACTGTCATGTCATTTGCGGATGATCAGAGTTATTTGTGGATGAATGAATATATATGGAATTCAACCGAGTCTACAGTGTTCACAGAGTGACACATCTGCTTCAAGCACTAACTGAAATCTCCCCCATGAGAAGCTTCATCATCATCAAAATTAACCTTTGGTTCCCACATGCCTAGACCTGAGTTCAGAGTAAGACACTCATGTTTGCCCTTTCCCCGTGAAGTCTCATTGGTAACGCGGGAGGACGTGATCTTCCGTCCTTCAGAATGCACAGTGACCTGAATACGTTTGGCTTAGAAAGGACTCTGTGTGCAGTTAGACAATGAATTCCAGGAGGGTGGGTGGTGGCCCGGTGGAATAAGGACTCTGTGGATTTGTTTGTAATATTCCTGATGGCCTCACCTAGGTCCGAAGAAGGGACGTTCAGTTATCGTGGGATGCATGAATGGATGGATGGATGGATGGATGGATAGACAACTGAATGGCTAGCGGAGGGGCAAATGATTCGATATGTGAATGTACTAGAAGTAAGAGCCAGGAAGCAGAGGAAATAAATATTCCAAGTGTCAGCGCTGGCTCTCCATGGGACCCACAGAAGAAAAGGTGGAAAAGGCACAGCTCCCTTTGGACTGAAAACTGGCAGAAGCAAGCCTTAGATCAAGAGGGGTTAATGGGCTTCTTGCTGCATTATTAAGACTTAATTTCTTGTTTATTAAGAGAATGTTCTGTTTAGAGTTGCTTTCCCATTTGGGCATTCCTGCAAATTGCCTCTTCACCCCACATAGGCCTTTCTTCCATCTCTCTGTCCTCCAGGGAATTTGCCTCTCTCTCTCTCTCTCTCTCTCTGCACCACCTCTTTCAGAGGGGGACAAAGTGGGACTCAGACGCACAGGGGATGGGGATGAGATGGCAGCCGAGCACTGTACCTTGTGAGTGTAGAGGGGATACTGCTGCTGTGTGGGAGAGGAGAATGTCCGGATTTGGGGTCCCCTGGGGCATCCTTCCCCACTCCCTTCTGAGTTTCTGTGACTTCGTTCCTTTCTTAGCCCAGGGCAGTTTTCCCAAAATGCAGGGTGGGGAACAATGAGTAGACACACAAAAGTACACATAAGCACAAAAACATAAGCTCTCGTGCATAAAAAGACATTCATGTAACTCACACACATTCATACACATGTGCAACCTCACAGATATACATATACTGGGCATCTTTTCTATATGCAGGAGTCCCTTGTGTATGCACATGTGGACTGTGGGCGTATGTATGTCTGCACACAGATGAACTCACATCCAGGTCTATCTAGGGAGGCGTCTGTGCACATCTGTCTGCGGGGGGAGGCGTACAGTCCCACGCATGCCAACTCGACCATGCGTATCACACAGACACCCGGCTCCAAGGTGTTTCCTTCTCAGGGATGGAGGGAAACTGCTATCCTCGTATTCCTGTGTCATTCTAGACCCCCGAATCTTCCCTTTACCACCTCCCGTGAGAAAAATCATGCATAGCAAGTCCATTATGAGTTCAATCCATTTCACCAAAAACTTGAGGAGCCCATGGTGTGGGCATGGGTCAGCCCTCCTACTGCCTTTCCTTCCTCTTACCTCTCCCACAGGAGCCAAATAAAGGCATGTACATGTCCTCCATGGGACAGCTTAAGATCATCTTTTGTTGTTTGAGCATGCCCTTAGGAACTCACCTGACACCTCGAACAGCTTATCAGAGCATTTCTTCTAAATGAACACGGTGTTCGTCTTAGGAAAAATTACACAGAACAACATGTTCTGCACCTTCTTGCATTTAGGGAGAAAAATGGATATCCAGGCAAAAAGTGAGTCTCTCAATGTCTCCTATTCACCTAGTAAGTGGTAGGAATGGGCTTGAATCCCAAATCCGCAAGTTCCTTACCCCCAGGTAATTACAAATACTTATGGTAAGAATAATAAAACACCACCAACCATAGCCACAATTTGTTTGGTGCCCAACACTGTGCTCAGCGCACTTAATGACTCTTTTATTTAATTTCATAATATGAAGGTCTATTTATACAAGAGGAAACCAAGGCTTCAAGTAGGTGTCCCCAAACTGGCGTGGATCAGGAGACAGGACTGGAACCAAGGCAGGTGAACTCCAGAGCCTGCTCTTGTATTCACGATAACTGACCCCTCCCCCCTTGCAAGAGGAGGCCCTCAAGAACCATTGTTCCATGAATGAGTGAGTGGAAACAGGACGTCAGAAGGACCGCATGCAGGGTGTGTCTGGCACATTTGTGTTCAATCAACAGTGCATCTCTTCCCCTTCCTGCTCCCCACTCCTCCAGGCTGACGACTGAGGGAGCATTTAGGGCCTGCTGTCCAACACTGGAACTCAGTCCAAAGTTCTGCATATTTTAAAATGTTGTGCTATAAAAACAGAAGAGGAACAAGGCTCTGTGAATAATTCACCACTCCGCCTTGGAGAAATTAAAAATATATTTCACAGCCGAAGAAAGGGCTTTGTTAGTTGGGATTTCCAGGGACTCGGACAGAATGCACCTTCTTCTTCTTCTTTTTTTTTTTTTTAATATGGAACGCTTCACGAATTTGAGTGTCATCCTTGTGCAGGGGCCATGCTAATCTTCTCTGTATCATTCCAATTTTAGTATATGTGCTGCCGAAGCGAGCACCAGAATGCACCTTCTAAATGAAGGACTGAATCGGTCGCATTATATTTTTCTTTTCTTTTCTTTCTTTCTTCTTAATTCAAGTGAAAGGGGATGTGGAGAAGTTCAAAGAGAAAGGGGTACAGGTGAATGAAACGCTCAACGACGAAGCGATTTCGTCTTCACTTTACAATAGAATAGAATGTGTACTACACATTCTAACATTCAAAATCCTACTAAACTTAGTATTTGACAAGCAACAGGTGACAAATACACACTGGTGGGTTGATTTTGGAATGGGTGGGGCAGGGGGTTGGTGAATGAGCTGGTTAAAGAGATAACTGATGTTGAGTCAAAAAAAAAAAAAAAAGAAAGAAAGATGCAGACTTTGTGGACAGAAAACCCAAAGTTAAAAACTTAGGATAAACTGTGCTTTGTTTGTTTTTAGTTTAAATAAATAGAACAAAAAACAGAAACAAAGGAAACCTTTAGCTTTGTCACTTGCTAGCCATTCCTCTCTCTTAGCTCCCAGCTTCCTTAGCTAGACAATGGAAATATCCGGAAGACACTTGCCGATTTTAAGGACTACCGGCAACGGGGGAGCCCTACTGCTGGCAAATAATAAACACCGGCTTTTCTTATTGTGCAGATGGATGAGTTTGCCCAGCCAGCTTCTCCCCCGACATTCCCCACGTCATCAAATTCCTAATCTGGGCTTCCTCCAAGTGTACACTGCGTGCTCAGCCTCGAAAGCGCAGCCACCTTCCTGGTGCCTGGCCGACTCCTGCTGAACTAAAATGTTGCTTCCCCCACGACGCTCAGCCCTCCTCTGAAGGAGAAGATAGAATGCGATGATCACACCTCCGTCCACCTGCCTTGCCTCTGCCAAGACATCAGTCTTGTTTAATTGGCAAGGGCCAAATCTACATGCAACCTAGCAGCTCTCTGAGCGTGAGATGCTGAGCTCCACCAGCGAAAAGCCTGTCTCAAAATTCAGTGGCCCTGGTCCCTGTGGCAGAAAACTGATGTCCAAGGGATTGTAGCTCATAATGTAAAATGTTGCATGTAGGCAAGAACCAGAAGCATCAAAATATGCTCGTTTGTACCATATCCCCCCTTTCAAAAAATTTATATCCTCCCTTTTAGCCTCTCCTGCTCTCCTTACTCCCTTAGAGATTGGTTGGACGTGATGGGGAGGGATGGGTAAGGCTAAGCAGGATGGAGCAATTAGTCCGCTTTCCTATTAACCTCCTCCAAGCCCACAGAAGATACAAACAACACCCTCCTTGTAAAATGATAACCTCAAATTATCAGTCCCTCAAGCAGACTTAAATAAACAAAGGCAATTCTCTAAACAGTATCTGAAGCTTCATTATTTCCCCAGATTAGAACGCATTCCAAAGGAACTAATCCAATAATCAGAGGAGGCACCCCTGACAAACTGAGCTAATTCCAAGGTGAAGGTCCAGAAGTTAGTACTTCCACAGAAGTTAGCAAACTCATGTTGGACGGTCCCCAGAGAAAGGAATCAAGGGTTCTGACGTGAACACAGCCACCAAGACGAGGTGGCTTCTCTGGCGATAGCTGCTTCTCAGTGACGTCCCGCCGAAGAGATGTTAGTCTGGTTTTGATCCTAGGAGACCCCACCCTCCCCTCGGGCCCAGGGGCACAAGGCTCTGGCCTGGCAGCTGCCAACCTACCTCCCAAGGTGGCCGAGATGAGGAGGTGGGTGCCGTACTTTTTGATGATGGTGTCGATGAACTGCTGCGTGGTAGGTCTCCTGCCAAGCAGGCGGATGCTCCTCTGAAACTCTGGCATGAGGGGCACCGGATGGCGGACCAGGTCTCTCCTCTCGATGGCTGTGTTCCTCACCTTCCAACGGGCAAACTCCCTGGGTAGGAGAGAGGAGCAAGATGCCTCTATTTACCACTTCTACCCCCAAGGCAGAGTCTACACGGTTACCCCACCCAGGCCTCGCTCCTGTAGGTGAGAGAGTGACAACGATTATTTTTAATATTTGTCGGGTGATACTGAGATCTGGAGCCCTCCATTCTCTTCAGCCGACAGATAATGTATCGCGCAGGTCGCATCACCAGGACGCTGTGGAGAGCCAGACAGACATAGTCACGTTCTCACGCTGCGGACAGAGCATCAGGATACAAAAGTCACCGTTGCCTGGTTGCTTATCCCTCTCTCTCACCAGACTGTGAACGAGACCACAGGGACGGGATCTTCTCTGATACCTGTTACGTGGTAGGACTCCAAACAATGCCACCCGAATGAGTCCACAAACGAGTGGACGGAAGGATGGAAGGGAGGGAGGGAGAAAGAGAGGGGCCAGGGGAAGGCTGCTCACAGCGGGGAAGACCTAGAGCAGGAAGCGAGTTGAGACACGCTCTAGGACAATTCCCAAATCAGATAATTAGCCCGGAGGTGGTTTTATTTACCATTTTAACATGCACTCCGTGAGCATTTGCCATTTGGAATTAATAAAGCTATGTCGCAGGTGACATTCGGGAGAACTTCCATTCTTCCCTTCGCCAACGATGAAAGCGATCGAGACTGAAGACCTTCAACCTGGGAGTCCAATCTCACTCTGCCTCTCGCAAGCGATGCGGGGCCATCCCGGGCAAAGCTTGTCACGTCTCTGGACTTATATCTCCTTATCTATAAAATCCAATTAATATTATCTCCTTCTTCCTGCTGGTGCACAGATCACATGAAACAGCGGCTGTGAGAACACCTTCGGAAACTGCCGGGTACTAATCCAGTGTGAAAGAGAGTTTTATAACTTCATATCCTCACAAATTCCCAGACAGGAAAATCATTAAAGGTTCACGGGCAATGAGCAAGGAGCATACAAACCGAAAACGAGTAGAAATTCGAAGGGCGGTGGTTCAGGCTGCTTTTGCTTTCATAATGACCTCTGTTCCTATCAACGATGAAGCTCCTCCTGGAGCAACCAGCGCTCTGGTCGGCCTGAACTACAAGCCCCAAGACCCTTGAGAAAAACAGACGAGCCAAGAGGACGGGAGGTCAGCCTAGATAAATGATGGGAACCAGAGTTCAATGAAAAGGTCTCCCTCTCCTGCCGCAAGATGGGAGAGACGAATGGAGGCAGGGGCACGGAGCAAGGAGAAGCAGAACAGGGAGGAGATCACCCCAGAATGTGTCCCTGTAATTCAGCGGTGGGGTCTGACCCCCGAAGCAGAGGAATGTGGGTCTGAAAATACACTTTCAGATTGGTACATTCCCAAGCCTCAGAGCCTATCGTCTGTGTCTGCTTGTGGAATGTCTGTTCATAATTCTTAACACCGTTGAAATTCTAAATAAAGTCAGCTCAGTACCCTGCACGTCGTCGGTTCCTATTAAGTCAATCCGCTGCCCTCTAAGACCCTCGCAGGCAGCACCTAGAAAGTGCAAAGTCTGATGTCTACGGAAGGGGGGTGGACACTTCCCAGGCCCGCGTCCTGAGGAAGCTCACAGTCTGGCAGGAAAGATAAGATGTGTCCAGTCTGTTGTCAGTCCAAGACTAGAGGACACAGAAAAGCCCGACTTCTCAGGTCTCCAGGGGAAGCTTCAGAGAAGAGGTCATACTGAGCTATGGTTCTGAAGTCCACAGAGGCTTTAGACAGAAACGTGGTGGAGAACAGCTCTCCCCGTGGAAGAAAAGGCAGGAGCAGAGCAGGTGGGCGGGGGAAGGACCGTGAGATCCGGGAAGAGCCGAACAGGTTGGGGGGTGGGGAGAGGACAAGAGGGAGCAAGTGGGACAGAGAGAGGGGACTTGTGAGCACGTAGAAGCTTGTGGCATGACTTCCACGACCCCCAGGCCCCGGGGTTCACACCCTTGTGCAACCAGTCCCCTCTGCTTGAGTGTGGGCAGGAAGGGACCCAGAGACTTGCTTCTACTGGATGGAATGTGGAAGCGATGGAATGTACTTTCCAGGATTCAGTTACAGAAGATTTCGACTTCCGTTTTGGCTGTCCTCTGTGTGTGTGTGTGTGTGTGTGTGTGTGTGTGTCTCTCTCCATCTCTCTGCCATGGTGTGAGATGCTCTGTGGAGAGATCCACGTGGCCAGGAACCAAGAGAAGCCCCCGGCCTGCAGCTTCCAAAGAACTGGGATCCCAGAAGACCCTGAGTCCTAACAGTAACCGCACAGTGAGCTGGGAGGCAGACCCTTCCCAGCTGAGCCTTGAACCCATAACCACAGCCTGGAGAGAGTCACACCACCCAGGGAAGCCACACTCAGGCACCCAGGCCACAAAAACTGTGAGATAATAAATACTGTTATATCAAGCCACCAAGTTACAGAGGCAATTTGCTACTCAGAAAGAGATGACCTTAAAAGGCAATGAGGACCATCAGATATTTCTGAGGAAAAGAGTCTTTCCTTATCAGCTTATCCCCCAAATTTCTAAAATTACATATAAATGTAATTATGAAATTATATATGTGCATAGAAAATAGTCATACTTCAGTGTAACAAACGGATATATATATAATCACTTTGTTTTATAACTTACGACCTTGGATTACTATTTTTTTTCCACGGGTCTATGACTACATTTTTCAAAACCAACGCGCATTTACACACAGAGAGGTTAAATAATGTGCCAAAAGTCACACAGCTGGATAGTGGTAGAGCTGGGAGAAGAAAACTGGTATCTGGATTCTTGTATCAGTCTTTTAATATAGATACTGAGACATAAAATGTAAAAGCTATAGAACCAGGTACTACCAGTCCCACCATCAAATTACAAGCTTAAGACTCAATTCTCTCCCTGACCCGCTCTTCCCTCCTGACTTCCTCCCACAGCCTCTACTGTGTTTCTGATGCTCACTAACTACCCAGCCAGGGCCTGCCATCCGGTTGCTTCCTTGAAGACATTAGGGAGGCAGCTGGTGCTGAGTCCCCAGCTCCTTCTGCACAGGACAGGTGCAAGGCCTAAGTGGGGGGATGCATTGATGGGCTAAGCACACAGCAGGGGACTTGGGAAGAGCTCAGAAGCTCTATGTGTGTGTGTGTGTGTGTGTGTGTGTGAGAGAGAGAGAGAGAGAGAGAGAGAGAGAAAGAGAGAGAGAGATTAGGAAGCACTGATTCTGCCAGGCACCTGCCTTTTTCCAGCATCACAGGGCTCCTGATGCAAAGGAATTCTCTGACCTTTGAGGCAGAAAGTGCATGTTTAGGAAAGCTCTGAAATCATGCTGTGCTATTTGTAATGGTAATTTTAGTCAAAGAAAGAGTCCTGCCCCAATCTGCAAGAGGCTCAGGGGTGGCCCTGGGGATGGCCATGGGGGTGGCAAGGAATTCTGCTATACCAGTTCCATCTTGATGGGAGGACGGGATTTGGCCACAGAGAAGGGAAGGGTGTTTCAAGAAAAATGAACTCCCCATGCACAAAGGGAGGATGAGGCAGGTGGAGAGAGACGGGTGTGTGCACATGTGTGAGGGAGATGTAAATGATAAGAGGTAAAGGCAGACAGGTTGCCAGTGACCCCATGATGAAAGGCCTTGGGTGCCTAGCCACGTTACTGGATTTCAATCTCTCAACTCTGTTCTGAGTGACCAATAATTCAGACTAAAAATGTGCGAAGAACGAATTTAAGTGACTTCGTGGCCATCGCAGGGATGCTGGAGCAAAGACTGGAAGAGTTACAGGATTCTAAAACGTTATACTGTTTACCAAAGTTCCCTAAGTAAAAGGGCTTCCCAGCACTTAGACCTATTCAGAAGGGGATTTAAACAACACTGGAGATGAAACAGTTGAATTTTGTTTCCAAATCTGGGCATCTACTGTTTTTCCAGATCTGAGGATATAGCAGCAAAAAAATTAGCTGATGTCAAGGAGCTTAAACTTTGGTGAGAGCACACAGTTCATAAAGAACCAAATCAGTAACAAGCCGGAGGGGAGAAGTGCTGTGAAGACAAATAAGGGGAAGGAAGGCAGTCAGGATGCCCAGGGGTAGGGTGAGGATGTGGTTATAGAGAAGGCCTTCTTGATCTGAAGACAGGAAAGGAGAGACCTGAAGAAAATGAGGAAGAGAAGAGGGGGCCACTGGTGAAAGAGCGTCCAGGAAGAAGGAAGAGCAGGTGCAAAGGTCCCGAGGTAGGACTGTTTGCTAGGTTTGGGGAACATCAAGGAGGCAGTCCTAGGGGCGCCTGGGTGGCTCAGTGGGTTAGGCCACTGCCTTTGGCTCAGGTCGTAATCTCAGGGTCCTGGGATCGAGCCCCGCATCGGGCTCTCTGCTCAGCAGGGAGCCTGCTTCCCCCTTTCTCTCTACCTGCCTCTCTGCCTACTTGTGATCTCTCTCTGTCAAATAAATAAATAAGATCTTAAAAAAAAAAAAAAAAGAAAGAAGGCAGTCCTAGATATGCACATAAGTAGAGGAGATGAGATAAGAGGAAGGGTGGGAAGAAAAAAATAACATTAAAATATAGGATGGAGTGGGCACTGGTCTTGAAAGGCTATGTTGGATTTGGTAAAGATGTCCTATTTTTAAATTCCAAGTAATGTATGCAGTCAAAAGAAGGCTTTCAGCAATGACACAACCTAGGTTCTAAAAGAGGAGCCAGAGAGTCTGTCACAGCTACTCAGCTGTGTCCTTGTGGTGTGAGCAGCCGTAAACAATACATAAACATGTGGGTATAGATGTGTTCCAAAAAAACTTTATTTATAAAAGCAGGTAGCAGGCCAGATTTGGTCCTTAGGGAATGTGGCTCCTGTTCTGAAAGCATCGCTATGACTCCTTTGGTGTAAGTCATCAAATCCAACTCACTCAGTTCATGGATGGGAAAACTAAATTTCAGAGACATCAAGTTATTTGCCCAAGCTCACAGAGCGAATGACCTGCAGAGCTGAAATTAGAGCCCAGGGCTCATGAATCCAAGCACAGTGCCCTTTCGACTGCAATAAGCCACCTTCAAAAGAGAGGGAGAGAGAGAGAGTGTGTGTGTGTGGAGAAAGCCTTGCTTGTCATGTTGTCTAACTGCTCTGCTGGCCCAGGAACAATTTCATGTAAGTTCTCAGTGAATTGAGCACAACATTAAAAAAAAAAGAAAGAAAGAAAAAAAGAAAAGTCTTCTCTTTCCTTCTGAGCCCACAGAGCCAGTGAATTCCCCTTGGAGGAGAAGGCAGAACCACAATGGCACAGGATCCGTGGAATACGCTTATGCCCAATTAAGCATCTCAGCAGGGCAGGCAAACCAATTAGACTGAGATTAAAAAAGGACCCTGGATGGAAGGCATGGGGCGGCTGCAGCAAGGCCCATCCCACTGGGGGAGCAGGAGGTGGGAGGGCAGGTCACAGCGTGGGCAGGGATGGATGAAGACTGAGGCCGACAGTACAGATTCAGACGAGGCTGGAGAGAAAACCATAAGGCCAAGGCTCTCTTCTCAGAAGGAAGCACTGCCTTTCTGGGACCCCCCCTGATCCTGCCCCCCTTACTATCCCTGTGCTCCCCTACACACACACACATACACACACCACACTCAGATGCACACACTGAGGACAAAAGGCCATGGAACAGGCAGGAGACTGTGCTCTGTGCCCTTGGGAAGGTATTTAGTCTCCTGGGAAACAAGCTGATTGTATTCGATGATCTTCAGCCCTGCATCTCTCAGCCTGGGCGCTGGAGGAGGAAATCCTGAATTAAAACGCGACTCTGCCACCAATTAGCTGTGAAATTGTGAATGATTTTGCTTACACTCTATAAAGCATAGATGTCATCCCGGGGAATCACATCTCCCATGGAGGGTAGGATGAGCATCAGGGTAAATCCTGAAGCTCAGTACTTAGAAGGAAACCTCCATAAACTTAATTACTGTCCATATTGTCACTGTTGTTCTGGTTCTGGGGGAGGCTCCGGTGGGAAGCTGGGCAACAGGGGCTGGGTGGTGCGGTGGGAGAGGGAAGGAAACAATCACGATCTTTTTAAAATTACCAGTAGGGAGAACATCTGGGATAGGCAAGATCTCATCCTCACGAATCCGTTAGAAGGAGTGAGTCTGAATGTAGGAAAGGCACCAGCAGTTTATAAGCTGCTGTGAGACAGGCAGACAGTTTCCTTACACCAGCGGTGAAGACTGAAACCAGGCCATCTCGCCCCATCGTGCTGAGACGTCAATGAATCCGTGATCAGAAAACTTTCCGTCAATCGCAGCAGGGTATGGACAGTTGCTGCTGGTGTTTTCCTATTATTGTTACTAGCAGAAGGCCATTCATAATGATGCTTCAACTGCATACTATTTCCCCTTTCGTTTGCCCCCTTCTATAAAATAGGATCACAGTTTTCAGTTCTCGGGGGTGTGAGGAGAGCACGGTCTATGGTTATGTGTGAGTCTCCTCTCCAACGTCCTCTGCATAATCGAGGCCACTGAGGAACTCTGAAGGGACGGGTTGCTTTACTCTTCTTTACAGAGTATGTTTGGCAGCTTGTGTTTTTTGTTTTTGTTTTTAAGCAGATTTCATCCCCAGCTTGAACTCACGACCCTGAGATCAAGATCCGAGCTGAAAGCAAGAGTTGGAAGCTTAGCTTCCAACTAAGCCACCCAGGCGCCCCTTGTTTATGTTTGTTTGTTTTTGTTTTGTTTTGACTTGAATCTGATTTCACAGCTGAAAAGGTTGGAGGAGTTCGTTTTCAAAAACATATACCATATACACTTCCAAATACAGAAAGATGGGAAAATAAAGGGAAGAAAATATTTTATTGGCAAGTTTGGGTTAAAATTCACCCACAAACGTAAGTCTATAATGTCCTGAACACTTCATAGAGGTGGATTGCAAATGCCTCCGAGCCTCCCTGCAGCCGGTGGAAAAGGGGAATCACAGTCAAAAGAGCCATAGAGTCAAGAAGATAGGGGCACCTGTGTGGCTCAGTGGGTTAAGCCGCTGCCTTAGGCTCAGGTCATGATCTCAGGGTCCTGGGATCGAGCCCCACATTGGGCTCTCTGCCCAGCAGGGAGCCTGCTTCCCTCTCTCTCTCTCCTGCCTCTCTGCCCACTTGTGATCTCTGTCTGCCAAATAAATAAATAAAATCTTTAAAAAAAAAGAAGATAACAGAGCAGTTGTGCAAAGTTGTGAAAGAAACACACATTTCCCAGAGGCCACAATAAGACACAAACATCTCCCATGGTTTCTCATCAAGAGATAGACATGGGGCACCTGGGTGGCTCAGTGGGTTGAGCCTCTGCCTTCGGGTCAGGTCCTGATCTCAGGGTCCTGGGATCGAGCCCCACATTGGACTCTCTGCATGGTGGAAAGCCTGCTTCCCCCTCTCTCTCTGCCTGCCTCTCTGCCTACTTGTGATCTCTGTCTGTCAAATAAATAAATAAATAGATGGACGTAGGTGATGCTGGTTGGTGATACACCAGTGCTTGATACTATTAGCAATAACGAATGCCCAGGTAGCCAAGAGCATTTGCCAGAAACATCATTCAGAAGAGCAACTCAATGAGAGTCGAGTGTGTTATCGTCCAAATATGTGGCTCTCTAGAGTTCTGACTTAACTCAGGGCTATATTTTTGAATATGCTCTAGACACTGCACCCCCGATAAATGTTTGTGGATAGCATAACTGATCAGGGTGCTTATCCCTGGGTGGCTAATCTGATTGATTGTATTAACTCATCATTTGGAAGTTGAATAAAAACAGGCCTCTGAGTGTCTGCGTGGTGAGGGGTAGAGGGATCTGGGACCCCTGCGAGCAGCCAGTTGTCCCCAGAGATGGGCAAGGAGAACTACCAAGGAGGAGCGTAAGGAGAAGAAGTCACTGAACCAGACAGAGAGAGAGCAAGTCCGAGCGCATTTCCCCCGCCTGCCATTCCCAGTCTCTCCCCGCACGATCCCCAGCCACCTCAGGGAAAGGTGAAACCAAGGGTGTATGTGAAATGGAAATGATGCATCTTAACTAGGATGCCGGAGACAAATCCCCCATTGTCTCCATGCCCCAGGACAGAAGCGAGGGGGGCAGCCGAGGAATCAGGGCGTCAAGTGGGTCTCCGTCAAGTGGGTCTCTGGGGCAATTCGGTGCCAGAAGGGTGAGGAGAGGAAGAGAAGGATAAAACTCCCCGAAAACATGATTGTGAACGGGTTCGTTTTAATTATAAGGCACTGACTTAACAGTGGAGGATAAAATAATCCTTGCTTACGATGTGTATATAAGCCTTTCTGCTTTCCAAATGTGTTCACCTAAGTAATGGCATTTTAATTTTTATACCAACCCAGCAGCAGTTCTGAAGGCTTTCTGGGAATAAAGTTCAGAGAATCCAGGAGAAGCATCTTGGAATGGGGCTCCAGGCTTCTCATGGAGTAGAAACCTGAGAAGACTAGAAACACACAAGCACACTGGAATGGCCCAAGTCTTATAGAAATGGACCATTTCCTAAAACGCAAGTGGGGTTCTTCGTGGAGCCCCGTTACTAAGGGCAGGGGTGCAGTGAGGGTCATGGGAATCCATGGCGGGCAAAAGCAGCTTAGAATGCACTTGCTTTATGGACTCCAAATGGCTCATCTATTTCCCTGAGATGCCCTCGATCGCCTAGGCCATCTCGTTGCCGAGACATCCAAAACATCAGAATGGAACAGAATGGAGCATCAACCAAGGGTATTCCTGTCATTTCCCAAATGAGGCAACTAAAGGACAGGAGAGAAAAAGGTTTGCCTGAAGACACACAACACTGGCAGCAGGAGGGACTCGAATCTGGGTGTCTGATCTCAGATTCAGCCTCTTCTGTCCTGACCCACTGCCCCAGCTCATCACCTCCATCGTGTGGGGTCTATAGGTGACTTGGTCCTTTACAAAGCTATGTCATCATGCCCTTTATCCTTCCAACAACCTGGAGGAGGGGGAGTATTTCCATCACCATCACAAATGGGGGAAACTGAGGCCCAGGCTGGTGATGGCCACTTGACAAACCCGTGCGAGGGCTGGGACAGAAATGCCAATGGCCTGATTCTCGGCCAGTGGACGCAGGGTCCTCCTTGTTTCTTGCTGCTTCCCCCTCCTCTGCCCACTTGGGTGTCACCATGTCAGTGGAGGACAGGTGCACATGCTTACTTCTAAGACACCTTGCTGATGCTCTGCAGAAGAATGGGATAGAGGACCTCAGGGAAATGCAAACAGCTCATTCCACTGAGCACCAGCAATAACGGCCACAGAACAGGTCTGTTTTGAAGATGTGATGGCATCTGGAAGGAACACAGACTTTAGGGTCAGAAAGGCCCAGCTCTAATTGAGCATCAAGCCTTTCGTCAGCTGAGCAATTCTTTGCAAATTCCTCGGAGTCTCTGATCTTCTATCGGTGCGATAGGAATTCTAGTACTTACCTCTCAGCATTGCTGGAAGGATCAAGCATAATGAATGCAATTAATCTGGCAGTAGTAGCTACTCAATAAATGTTAGCATTTATCCTTTGGCAAGGCATTCTAAAAGGGGAGTTTGTCGCATAACACATAACTTTTAATGGATATTTTAAATGATCTTAATATGCTCGTGGGCTCCAGGGATTATGCAAACTGCATATAAATAAAATATTTAAAATTCTGTTTACTCAATTTGTCTCTCTGCTTATTTCCAAAGCATCTATTGTGAAAGCATGACTCATAACTAAATATAGATTAATAAAAGTTTGGAGCGGCAATTATTCTTCAATTATCATAAATCCCATTAAACATTGCAATTATATGAATTTTCTCTTTCAGTCCACAAAATTTGAGAGCTCCAAGGGACCACGGAGAACGTCTTCGTATATGGCCTTCAATCTTTAGATGGAAACACGGAGAGTCTGATGGGGGAGATAATTTTCCAGGGACACACAGCTGTCAGTGACAGAGCTGGGTTTTCAAATCCAGGTCTCGCACAGCCAGACCTCTGCCCATTTCCTTCTGCATTGGCGCATATTTTTGGGAGAGAAAAAAAAAAAAAAAAGATGAACAACTTCCCCGGCAAGTAATACTGCGTGTAATTGCCAATTGCTTCCTTATTAAAATATTTTGGTATTAGCGAGCACGATGCAATCTCAGAGCTTTCCCCAAAACCACACTCCCAGCGAGGTCCTTCTTTTGTTTCCCTATATAGAAAGCTTCCCTGTCCTTATTTTAAACTAGTTAAGAAAGAGCTTTTTCCTTAACTCATTCAACACACATTCACCCAGTTTCTGGTTCTATATCAAGAAATAGGGATCTGGGACGCCTAGGTGGGCATCTGCCTTCAGCTTGTGTCATAGTCCTGGGGTCCCAGGATTGAGTCCTGCGTTGGGCTCCCTGCTCTGCGGGAGCCTGCTTCTCCCTCTCCCTCTGCCTGCTCCTTCCCCTGCTTGCACTCTGTGTCTGTCAAATGAATGGATAAAATCTTTAAAAAAAATAAAATAAAAAATAAATAAATAAATTGGGGGTCTAAAGCCTTCCTTGATTCAACTTAGATATACCAAAGTCCTCAAATAAGATTTAACTCAGACTACAGTAAACTGTGCCCCACAGATCAAATGTGTCACTCTGTCTGTTTTGTAAATAAAATTTTATTGGGACACAGTGATGTTCATTTGTTTGTGAATTATCTGTGACTGCTTTCAGACAATGTGACAGAGTTTAGTAGCTGCAACAGAGACCCCACAAAGTATAAAATATTTGCTATTTACTATCTGGCTTTTACAGAAAGTTTGCTGACCCTGATCTAACCCATTGACTAGGCCAGTCACATAATGTATTTTAAGGAAATAATCAAGGAGACCAGATCAAAGATTTATAGATTAAGCTACTCCAACAGATAGATCAGTAAATTCTATGTGTGTGTGCGTGTGTGTGTGTGTGTGTGTACACTTGTGTATGTGTGTGTTTGACAACAAGATTCCCATACCCTAAAAATATTTTTAAACTCCTGGGCCAAAGCAAATTAGAAAACAAGGATGTTTTCTCACACACCCTGCTTGGAGCACCTTTAAACCTAAACAACAAAGTCATTATTTAAATACAAATTAGACGGAACTGATATAAAAAAAAAATGCCCAGATCACACCTGAGTTAAGAAAATAAACATGTTTCACGTGGAATTTATGACTTGATGATTAAACAAGGTAATTGACTTGATATATGCAATGTTAAAAAAAAAAAACACAAAAACACCCACACTATCTGGGAGGGTTGAAGTCATTCCCAGAGGTACCTGATTGCCCAACACCACAAGAAGAAGCAGATCCCACCACTTTTCCTAGTTGTTGGAACCCGAGGAGTTGCAATGCCATGACAGCATGGTTCCGAGGGCTCTAAGTTACCGACCAGGAAGAGGTGACGGCACGATAAAGCCCCACTCGAGGCAGCAAGCTCTCTCTGACTGATAGAACTAATCAGAATAGACCAGGTCGCCCTGAGAATTAAGGAGGCTCCTGTTGGTAGAGACCAAAGCAGAACCTGAATAACTGACTGACGGAGATGCTTACAGGAGGGATTCAGAACCTGCCAGGTGGCTGAGAAGTGTTGTTGCTGTATTTACCCGACCAGGCGACCCGAGTGCCCAGCTGAACCGGAAATGGTTCAATCTGGAACCAGAAATGTTAACCACTGACAGGTATGTGAGTCTCACATAAGCCCCGGGATGACGGGTGATCGATACGGAAGACATTACCTACTCAGTTGTTTTTGCTTTTGTCTGAGTTTTGAGTTAGTTGCATGAAACTTCAAAACACTCAGACGGGTGCCAAACCCCTGGTCTATTCCACAGCCACCCCTACACTCTAAATTTTAATTCTATTTGTTCCTGTAAAGCACCTAAAAAATGGTTCTTCTTCATCAAATGGTATTGGGGTTCTTTTTTGGTGCCCCCGCAAGCAACTAGCAAATGTTAGTTTTCCTGGGGAGAAAGGCATTTCAGTGGCCACCTCATGAAAGCATAGGGACCATCCTTCCACAAGTTGACTTGGTACTTTCCAAAAGAGCCCCGCCCCCACCTTGTGTGAGGGTGCTTATCTACCTATATTGATAGACTTGGCCACGAGTAATATCTGTTTTCCAATCCTGGACATGCTGGATTCCTCTGATCCATATGCGTCAGCATAAATAATTTTGGTGACCTCATATGAGCCAGGTGTTTTGCATTAATAGAAACACCACCTGGGACATATCTATGACCATCCCCATTTTACAGATAAAGAACTCCAGGTTCAAAAACCTCCATCCGGTTTTAACATTGTATGCACACCAGATTCGGTTTACACTTTTCAACTCAAAATTCTGTCTACCAAGCTAACTACCCACTGTGAACCTCCCGTCTGTGAATTTATATAAACTGTTCCTAAACCACCTTGCATTTCTTACCTCCCTCCTGCATTTTCAGCAAGCTGCTGCCAATATTTTGGCTTCCTTCAAGGCTGACAGTAGGTCTATAGGAACAGGCACTGGGTATCGAGCAAAGGCGTTGTTAACTCTACTCTCTAACACAGTAAATCGGATCAGCATAGACAATAATGAATTCTTTTTGGATTTCACTTTCCCCACCTGTAAAATGGACAGCCGGATTGGATTTGTGGCCTCCAAATTTTCACTTACATGAAACGCTTGCTTCGTTAACTCAGTCTTTCAAATAAGTCTTTGCCGCTTTGTTTGTTGGGGAATAGCTACCAAGATTCAGTCTTTATTTTAGGGGCTGGGGCTAGAGCAGTGAACAATACAGACCAAGAACTTGCATTTTTCTGGGGAAAACACAGATGACAATATTCCAATAAATCTTTTGCCCAAGAGAACTTCTCCCGCGTGCTTTGGGAAGGGAGGTCCATATGGACCAATAAAATTGAGTCTGAGAGTTTTCAAACTGGGCTCCCTGGTGTGAAGGGCTGCGTAGTGAGGGATGAGACAGGATTCTGCCCACCTCATCCCCAGAGAATTTCTGTTGGGGTGCATCAGAATTTGGTGGGAATGCATGTTAAGATCCAGAAACAAGGAGCGCCTGGGTGGCTCAGTCCGTTAAGCATCTGACTCTTGGTTTCGGCTCAGGTCATGGTCTTAGGGCCCTGAGATCCAGCCCCAGGTCAGGCTCCACACTCTGTGGGGCGTCTGCTTGACATTCTTTCCCTCTCCTTCTCTGTTCCTCCTCTGTTCCTCTCCCTCTGCTGCTCCCTCCACCCATGCAGGTGCTCTCTTTCTCAAATAAATAAATAAATAAATAAATAAATAAATAAATAAAATCATTAAAAAAATACAGAAGCAGTAGCTCACTTAAACTTAACAAATCAGAGTCTCTGTCTTTGCCTTTTTAATGGACTCCTGGGTGAACCTTCTAGAGTAAAACAGAGAACCCCTGGACTGAAGGGCCCTTTGAGGTCTCCTCTATCTTGGACTACTTTCTCTTCCCTCCCCTTCTAGTCCATGGTTTTTCAGTGTACTGGGCCTCAGCCAGAAGGTGACTTCTAGAGGAAACTCTCTGACTGCCCCAGCCAGCTCTGGGCCCCCCAACCAGTGAACACGGTGAGCACAGATGAACTTGTGTGATGATTGTACTGTCACCCTCTCCACTAGACAGTGCTGAGACAGTTCCTATTTTGTTCAGCTCTAGGACATTCCTAAAACTTATAAAGTGCCCAATACATAATTCTTAAATAAATCAAGGCAGTATGAATGAGTGGATGAACGGCTCTCTCCTTCCCAGCCCTGAGAAACTCCTGTTTTTAGGCACCCCCTACGATCAGACCATTTCGCTGCCAACCCTCCCCCTCCTACCCCCAGAGCCTGGCAAGTTACCTTAGGCCCTTTTTCCAAACTGCCCAAGCCTTAGTGACTTCCTGTTTCCATTTATTACTGCACCCAGCCCCAGGCGTAGGCAGAGGTGGCAATTAAAGCCTCAGAGAGGGGGGATTTTGGAATTAATCCTTAACACCCTTGTGCTTTCCTGTTTCCATTGTCCAATCAGGAGCTCGACTAATAAGTCCAGAGAACGAACCCTCAAGATGGAATGAAACAAGATCCTTAGCCAAGACACACAGAGGTGAAAATACCACCCACCTGGTGCCCCGGCCTCTGGAATTCCTCCACACCCCACAGCCAGAATTATCTTCCAGAACGGTGGGTTTGGCTCATGCCGTCTCCTCCACCTTGTTGGGGACCCGGCAATGAGTCCCCACTGTCTACAAAATACGCAGGAAACGCTCTGGATTCCTATTCAAGACGCCTCATGGCCAGAGTTAAACTTCAGACGTCCGGCTCGTCCTTGGCCACTCTGTCCTTGCTCTACTCCAATGTAACCTCTCAGTGGACCCATCCATAATACTATCGCCCACCTTCACTTTTCCCTTCCATTTTTATGAACACTCAGAGACTAATCACTACCTAAAATGCAGCCCAGACTTCTTAATTCTGAGCAGAATGCCTTTCACGGCCTCTCCCGCCTACTTGCTTCTTTTTGACTCCTAATCCCCCCCCCAGCCCAGTGAGTAGACAGACAGATTTCTTTCTTTCTTTCTTTCTTTCTTTCTTTCTTTTTAAGGTTTATTCTTTATGAAGCTCCAGCAAATATACAAACCCACTCTGACCTCCAGACAGGCATTCTCACTCATCAATAACACTTTGCCCTTCTCCAATCAAAACACGGATTACCTTGTACTGAAATTGCCCATTTACTTCTGTCTCTGGTACAGGATTCATTCTGCATGAGAATGAAGGGAGGAAAGGATGCTTGTTCTGGGTACTCTTAGAACCTAGCTCCAGGCCTGGTATGTAGTAGGTTCTGAAATTTTTGGAACGAGAATGACTGTGTCTCTCTCGTCACCATCGGCTGACTCCCAGACTTCCCATCTATTCATTTCTTCAGTCAATATTGTATTAAAACTCCTACTATGCTCAAGGCAGGCTTCTAAATGCAGGACACAGCAGTGAAAAGGACAGGCAAAGTATTGCTCTTGTCAAGCTCCCGTTCTCAAAGGAGAACCAGTCAGTTAAGAAACTGATGTTTATGCAATGAAATGCCAGACAGTGGTGAGTCACATGGAAAAATAAAATAAGGTAAAGGGACGGAAAGTGACAGGGGTGGAGAGGACCTATTTTTATAGGGAGGCAGTGGAAAGTTTCGTAATGAAACAAAACCCAGAGACGTAGGGAAGGTAAAGGAGGCTGAGACCTGCCCCAGGAAAGGGGAAAGCGACTACCAAATGCCCGATGCTGTAAGAACGGAAAGTGTTTGACTAATGACAGAAAGACAGGGTGGAGAGGGCCGCAGGGAGAGGCAGGAGAGACCACAACGAAGGAGGTCGTGGTGGGCCATCGTGGGACTCTGGATTTCGTATTAAATGCAATGAAAAACCACTGGAGGGATCTGAGAAACAAGACAGACTAGGAGTCATGTTTCAGAACATCGGCCCGCTGCTTTGTGAACAAGAGTGGAAGGCGGGGCGTGACACGGTCGGAAGCAGGGATGGCACTAGGTGGCCGCAGGGGCAGTCGGGATGAACGCTCACGGTGGCCTGGAGGAGGCTCGTGCTGGTCAGGTGGGCAAGAATAGCGGAGACGCGTGTCGTCCGTGAAATCTAGAGCATCTGTGGGTGGAGGGTGTGAAGGGAAGATGAGAATCCTGGAGGCTTTTGGCTTGGGGTACAAATAAGTGGGTCAGATGAAAATGGGACTGTTGGTGGAGGAACACGTTTGAAAGGAGAAACCAAGAATTCAGACTTTGATATGACACATTAAAGAAGGTGATTAAATAGCCAGGTATAGACATCTGGAGCCCAGGGGAGGGGTCCAGGCTGGGGATATAAAAGCAAATCATCAGGATGGATTCTGTAAAGCCACCAGAGAAAAGAAGAACAGAAGAAATCATCGAAATGTGGGTATGGGTAGAGAAGAGAGGCACAAGGACTGAGACCCCTGAAAAGAGAAGGGTCCAGCAAAGGCACTGAGAAGGTGAGCCAAGTGAACAAAGAGTGCGAACAAAGAAAGTGTTCTCATTAACGCAAAATCAAAATTCCCGACCAGAGCTTCTATGAACTGACTGCTTATCTGTCTACCCTTCTTCTCCCATTGACTGCACCCCACGCAGTGTCCTCGTTCTGTCCTCCCACAGACCCAGATGCCTTGACCGTCCATGCCTCTCTGGCCTGCAGGGGGCGCCCTTCCCTCGAATCTCGCTGTGCGGCCCCCTCATCGTCCAAAGCTCAGGCACCAACCAATCTCTGGCCACCAGGCTAAACTAGCCCCCATTACACGGCGTGATTTTCATTTACTTACCGCAACCGTGTCACTGTCTGCAAGTATCTCGTCCGTCCATTTGTTCGCACTCGATTATCTTCCTCCCCATAGTGCTCTTCCCGGCCTCAGCCCACTGCCCCGCCACCGCATAAACTCCAGAACAAGGATGCCACTGTGTTCATTGGATGGCTCCCTGAAGGAGCCTATGACCTGTGCCCGATGCTTAGTAGCGGCTCCGTAAATATTTGTTGAAGACATGAAGGAATTCACCTGTCCAAATCCCATCCATCAAGACCCCAATAAAACCCGATTTAACTTAGGGAGACGTCCCTTACTCCTCTATCTTAAAGCAAAAGAGGCGCATCACGAAAATTTAGGAGAAAGAGGACCGGCCTGGAAATCAAGTCAGGGCGGGTTCCAATACTGACTCTGCTTCTAATCAGCCGTGTGGCTTTGCAGCAGTCACAAAACAACGTCTCTGGGCCTCTTTCCTACACAGAAAAGGTCCCTTTTAGAGAAAATGTATGTAAAGGGCTGGCCACATAGACCCGCCCACAAGGGCTATTATCTTATTGTCACTGTCCTTTCCTCCTCTGCCTTCCCAAAGCAGGCACCTGCCCCTCTCATGACTCTGGATGACAATTTCTTTTCCGGGTGGGCTTTGTCCCCATCAAACACAACAGTGGCTCAACACTGGATGTAGCGACTTGCAATCTCTAGATTCCTTGTAAAAGCTCTTGGGATGATTCACCCTCCCCTTCCTCGAGGGCATGAAGCATTTTTAGCCTGAGTGTCTTCTACTTCATTTTTACCGATGTCTTATCCCCTCCAGTGCTTGCACTGGGATCTCGGGAGTTTGCTCATGCCATTCCCCGCTGGTCACTCTTACTTTGTGATTTCTATTCTTTTTTTTTTTTTTTCCTTTTTTCCTCCCTCCTCCTTTTAAACTAACATTTATACAGTGCCTTCCAGTTTGCAAAGCACATTTCAAATACCTGAGTTTAATCCTCAAAGCCGCCCTATGTGTAGAGAAGTTTTATTTACTCCATTTTTTTTTTTTAATGTAGAAATAAGGCTCCATGGGTTATAGGACTTGTACGAGGCCACAGAGGCCATAGGAGCCAGGCCAGGAGAGCCAGGAGAGCCAGGAGAGCCAGGAGACTCCAGGTACACGTAAACTTGAACTCTGCTCTCTCCATTTTGTTCCACCATTCATTCCTTCATGCATGCATTCATTCAACATGTCATTAATCCATTCATGCATACAGCAGCAAAGATTTAGTAAGAATCAGACACGAGTCTAAGCGCTTGAGATATATCTGTGCACGAATCATCCATAGATCCTTCCTTCCCTTATGAAATTTCTTTTCTAGCAGGAGACCTGGAAAAAACATGTTTAAGCGGTGAAAATAAGAAGTGATAAATATCACGGAAACAAGGAGAAAGTGGGACAGGTTAAGGGGGAATGGAGGGTTGGGAGAAGAGGGTCCAATCTCAAACAGGACAATCAACATGGGTTTCACTGAGAAAAGATTAGAAGCAGATGGAGGGCGAGCTCTTGTGTGTCGACACCAGGCAAAAGACCTTTCCAAGCAGTGGGGACCCTAGAAGAGCTGGTGACAACAGAGCAATGAGGGACAGGCAGGGAGTAGTAGGAGGTAATGTCAGAGAGAAAACGGGGTTCTGACCACACAAGACCTTCCTGACCTCTGGGATGATGTTGGTTTTCATTCTGAAAGGAATGGGAGCTATTGCAGGGCCCTGGGCTCAGTAAGTGACATGAACGAACTTGGGTTTTCCAAAGCTCACTCCGCGTTGAAGATAGAAGTTGAGCGGTAGAAGCAGCAAGACTATGCGGGCAGCATCTGCATCGTCTGGGACAGAGAGGAGGGAGTAACAGTAGAGGAGAGAAGAGAGGGTCCGATTCGGGATTTATATTTTCAAAGTAGCCAAGGTAAGATTTCTTATTGGATTAGAGGAGGGGTGAGAGGGAACAAAGGGAGTCAAGGAAGACAAAGGGTTTTTGCTTGAGCAACTGGAAATGTAGAACTTGTATGAACTGAGATGGGGAAGCGATGGGCAGGAGGAATGTGGCTGGTGACTGGGAGGGGCGGTCAGCAGTATGATTTTGGACATAATATATGGACGTGTCTACCCGACACCCATGGGAGATGTCCAGCGTGAAGCTGGACATACAAATCTGGAGTTGGGGAGAGAGATCTGGGTGGGAAATATTATTGATATCGTTCTACTCTCTTTTTGTTAAGATTTGTTTGAGAGAGAGAGAGAGAGAGCACGCTAATAAAGAGCGGGTGTCGGGCAAGTGATGCGGGAGAGGGGCAAAGGGAGAGGGAGAGAGAGAATTTTAAACAGATGCCACACCCAGCTAGAAGCCTGTCCCAGGGATCTCATGACCCTCTGATCATGCCCTGAGCTGAAGTCAAGAGTTGGACCCTCAGCCAACTGAGCCACCGAGGCGCCCATCTACTCACTTTCCAAGAGAAGATGTATTCAACCAACCAATGTATGTCTACGATTCACTAAGAAATGAGCCAGAAACTGGTGTTGGTATGGCTGGGAGAAACGGACAAGGCCCTTGCCCAGCAGGATTTACAGTCTATCCGGAAGACAGAGTAAACAACAGAAACAAATTAGTATCATAAACTACGTTACGGTAGGGTAAGGTCTTTGGTGGGGGAAGTACAGTGGGTAATGGGATTTACATGGCTTTGGCATCTGACCTAATCCAGGGGCTTCCCTGAAGGTTTCCTGGAGGAAGTGAAATGTAAACAGATACCTGAAGAAATATTTAGCCAGAGGTACAGGAGGAAAAGGAGTATTTCAGGAAGAGGGGGTAGCCCACAGGTGAGAGAGAACGTGATGTGTCTAAAATGATTAAGAAAAGTTTAGAGACAATCAGGTAGGTGTCGGGTAGAGGACTGGGTGGATATAGTATGAGAAGATTCTAGAAAGACGGGCACGGGGCAGATCACAAAGGGAGTTGAAAACATATATGCTTAGGTTTCACCTTGGGGATAATGAAGAGGCAATGAAAGTCACCAACAGGAGAATCACATAATGAGATAGTCAATTTAGAGAAAGCTTTCTCTGGCTGCAGATTCCCCAGCAAAGTGATGCTAGCAAAAGGATTTTCTTTGTCCCAGTTGGTGGCACAAAGTCTCCTAAAGCTACAAAAGACTCCATTTACTGGGAGAGAGAGAGGAAACAGATGTAGCAGAACGTTAATGATTTTCAAATCCAGGTAAAGTACACGTCGCTGTTGATTCTCCTTTTCTCTCGTTTTTAAAATTTTTCTAATTTTTTTTTTTTACTTTAAAAAAAAGTTTCAAAAAATTGATTTTTCCAAAATAAGAAGTTGGGGGAAGTTATTTTTAAAAGATATTATATATATATATATATATAGCCTTTCCAAGTGACACCTTGTTGAGGTTGCTGTTCTGGGACATCAGGTTGAAAAGAGCGTGTGAATGACCCATGCTGAATTCCTGAGAGTGGATAAAACAGTCACACACACACACGCACACACACACACACACGGAGATGGGGGAGGATGCCTTGGGACACCACTGCAAGTCCTAACAGGCCAGCTCCAAGGAGAAGGAAAGCCAGCTACTTAGGCACCATGTGGATGGTGGGACAGTCCCAAGGGGACACAGGCTCTGTCGGTGTTGAACTTGCTACTTCCAAGCATTTTTTTTTTCCCCCACACCGGTTCCTGTTCTAACAATAGACATGAAGGGCCAGCTTCCCTGGTGGCCAAGCTGGCCCCAGGGGCCACATCACAGAAGCAGACCCTTCTCTGCACAAGTGTTCCTGCTGCCTCTCTTCATTCAATAACTCAGGGTAGTCTGTATTTCTATTTACTTATATTTATAGTAAAAACAGAAGTGATTTGAGCTAAATCTTGCTGTGTAGGCGCTCTGTCCTTAGACAGTGTTAGGTCAGAGAGCGTAGACCAGGGAGGAAAGTACGCACGATTTCCTGGTCCCCTGCAAAAGTGGGAGCTGGAATCACACCAGCAGCAGGGGCTTCGGGGCCTGAGCAGGATCCTAGCAGCTGTCAGCACCCACTGCCTGTTGGGTAGAAATTTAATAGTCAGACCCTCCTGAAATTTATAATCTATGTTAAGGGGATACAAAACTTAGAAAACTCTGGAAAACAAAATGAATGCAGGATCCCGTGTCTGGCTCTATCATCCGAGAGTGCTGTCCATGTAGGCATGCTGGATGTTTCTCCTCTCTGGGACTCAGTTTCCCCATCCATAAAACCAAAGGTTTGGATAATATTTCCCCATCGCTCCATGACAGCGTTCCTTGTCAGTACATACTAGGATCCCGTGAAACAGACGAAGGGAAAATGAGCATGAACTTGGGGGGAGTCTTCATCGAATGCAACATGAGGCCACAGAAATTCCCATGGCAAACGGAAGGACAGGATTTCGCCGGGTGTGGGGGATCGTGAGGATTCGAGTGAGCAAAGAAGGAGGATACAGCAGTCCCAGGGGTGGGGAGCCTTGTGAGCAAGGCATGGAAGCTGAACTGAAAACCACGGGGGAGGGGTGGGGTGGGGTCAAAAGGCATGCAGGACTGGAGCACTCGGTCCCGTTCGTCGTGCAAGGTCCGCGAGGAGCTGCTTCCTCCAGGAACACGTTCAGATCTCCGATATCCCCGCTGCCTCTCCAACTGAACCTGTTTTTACGACAAACTCCTTAGTACTCATTCCTAGATACAGATCACTGACCACTTGCTCTGAACCATGTGCTTTCAATATGATCTCATTCGACTGTTCCAGCCAAAAGGCCAAGATGAAGATTCAAAAACATCAGGCTCCAAGAGGTTACGTTCCTTGTCCAAGGTCGTCGCCCAGCCGGGTCCAATCTCTTTGCAACCCTTTCATCCTATTTGTCCGCTGCTTACGTTCCTCCCCGGAGGAAGAGCTTCCCTGGGACAGTCACCTCCACCTCTGTACTCTCGGGGCTTGACAGACAGTGGAAACTGACTCTCAAAATGCGAACTCAGATGGGTTGATGTTGGAGGTCTAGGTCTATAGCAGATGGTAGCCGGCTGGCAGGCTAAAAGTGGGGAGTGAATGTGACCAGCAACCTCAGGCTACTGAGTCAATCACATTCTGCTTATCCTGGGTCATTTCCCAGATTGCCCAGCCAAGGATACCTCTGCCCTCCCCGCCCCTCCCCTCCGAGGCCTGTGTTCTCTAAGTGGCAGGTGTTCCCCCGCTCACGGAGATAGAGAGTGTGTGTCACAGGGAATGAGGGCAGAGAGAGAAGCCAGCTTCCCTCTTCTGGCCTTGAGTGACCCAGCCCTGGAAAGCAGGGCACTGGGATATGAGGGCACAGGAGGGAGAAGCAAACTCTAGGAGCAAACAGAGATAAGCGATTCTACCACGATGACTAAGAAATGGATTTGGTAGACGTTACAGAGAAACTTGGCGAGCCCGTGTGCTTCCGCCAGTGGATAGAGCTGGATGGGTCTGAATTCGTCTCACTGGACTGGACCTCCGCTGGCCCTGATCTGGGAGACCCCACGCGCAGAGCTGAAAGAGCTCACGTTCTTTTCCTGGGCAGCCCTGGCAAAGTCCCACCAGTGTGTCCTCCTCCGTGGAATGGGAGGGGTGGTTCCAACCCTGCCTACCTCCCAGGTCAGCCCCAGGTCCCAAATGAGAAAATGGGCACAGGACCTACTGAATCCCCACTCCAGGAGCTAGGAAACTGGGGCTCAGAAAGGTATGTGAACTTGTCGGAATCGTCAAGCTTCAAGAGGTGGCTCCAAGTCACAGAGAGTAAATTCGGCAATTACTTTGGAAGATCTTCTAAATTACTAATGCATACACACACCATGTACATGCTGTACATGGTGATAAACATGTGTATACATGTACATGTATAGCACATGTAAGAATAAAACACATGTGTAACGTACATATATACAAACACATGTGTAGCATACATACACACAAACATACACTGTACTAAGTTATGTAATTACACTATCACTATTTACTGTTTATAATAACCTCGTGGGTTAAATCCTGTCTCCATTTATATACAAGAGAATGGAGGCTTAGACAGGAAAGTGACTTGCTCAAGGTCACTCATAAGTAAAACCAGAGCTGGGATTTGAACTCAGATCTGTCTGATTCCAGACCTTAAATTATTTCAGTATTTGATCTCTTGATGGTTGGAGTTCATAATACATAGCTAAAAAGAAAACTCTTTTTTCTTTTAATAAATAATTTGGGCTTATAAAAGTCCAACTTCAAATGAACAGGACCCCTTCCAACCAAGAAGGAAGCTCTGTAGTTTGTTTGCACCGAGTCATCTCTCTGGCCCTTGTTACTCTGTCCCTCCTTGGGTTGTGTATATAGTCCTGACTCCCACCGAACTGTGGACTTGCACCTTTAGGGTTCAAACCTCGTTCCATTTATCTCTCTCCCTGTTCATCATAGTGCCCCAAACACAGTAGTTGCTCGTGAACCGTATGCTGAGCCCAGTAAGACCATGAAGGCACTCTATTCTGATGAAATTAAATGAGTCTAAGAAGCGAGGGGCGAGTTTCATGCACAGTCAATATGATAGGCCCTCCAAGACTAATCCTGAAACAGACATGGTGTTGGGCAGGTCCAATGCAGCATCCTGGGGGCTTTGGGACCAGGTCACCTCACACCGTGAGATGTACATCCTCACAAGGACCAAGTCCCCAGTCACACCTGCTGTGCTGTTTCCCGAGCGTTGGCTGGAGCTATTAATCCTAACGCAAGAGTTGTGAGTCTGTAGGCACCTCTTACTGATGGAGCACTCTCTACTAGATGGGGACAGAGAGATCACAGACTTCCACTCACCTCTTCCCTCTCCTCCAGGGTCTGTTTCCTTTCACTGTTTCTTTACGACTGTCTCCTTCCCTTCCTTATAGGTTATCTTGTCTTCCTCACTGGCCATTCCTTTCCTTTCCTTCCCTTTCATGCCTTCCCCTCATGGCAGCCAGACAAAACATCCTTACCGGAGGACTCATTTTCCCGAAATATCTAGAACAGTGATCTTAATTGGGTACTCTCCTGAACACATCCTAAACAAGGTCCATAAGTTTCCATCATAATATTTCCTAATGACGGTTCATTTATGTTTAATTGGCCAAGCAATATGTGAATGCAGTTTCTTTGTTTTAAAAAAGGTTTTAATTATAGATAATCGCCATTATCATGCTAAAAGCTTCCTGATTTTTCTTTCTACGTTTACGTGTGTATAAATACACTCTTAAAAAATACATCGCTTTGTGTGGGCACAAGCGGGTGTGTTTAATACATGTGGGGAACACTGCTCTGTGGAATGTTCTGTAACTTGCTTTTTGTCCCAACAGAACCCCCTATAGAATTGTTTACATCAACAGAATAGTTGCACTTTATTCTTTTTAATTACAGAGTGTTCTACACTATCAATAAGCCATGGTGCATTTACGCCTTCATCTACTAGTGGATATCTGGGCCACTTCTAGTATTTTCACCATTCTTTTACAAGCATCTGGCAACAAACACCCTGGGCCGTAACTCCCAGTCCCACAGGTGCATGTTTTCTCCATGGAAAGATACTGAGAGAGGGCATTGCTGAATCAGAGGCTACGCCCATTCTAAATGCTATCGACATGCCCCATTGCTCTGCAAACACACATTTTCCCCTTCTGGATTTCCTTCATAATTATTTGGATGCACCACTGTTGGTTTGTCCATTCACCTGTCGAAGGACATATGAATTATTTCCTGTCTCTGTTTTTTACTTCTTCTCATATCTTCTCCTTCTTTGCCCCTTCTCCCAGGAGACTGACTTCTGCAAAGGACTAGGTTCAATGACACCTCCATCAAGGAAGCGGAGAATGCGGTTCTGGGCACCAGGTGGCAAAGGTCAGCTCTTCCTGGTGCGTGAGAGCTGACTGCATCGCTGCCTAGCTCACTTCACGACTAGTGACATCAAGTCAGTAGCCTGAAGGTGGGACTATTTCCATCACGGAAATCGGCAACTGTGAATAATCAGAGAGCACCGTAGGGGGAGGGGCGTGTGCATTGTTAAGGGCTATTAAACACAGGGAACAGTGGTTAAATATATATCGGCATGCCTCTGATTCCAAGAGCAGAGCCTACCATGACAGAACCAGAGAGAAAGCCCAAAGCCATTTACAAGGTCCGAACTGAGTGGTACTGATTAATGGAGGTCAACGGCGAGTGTCTGATGGTTAGAATTAGGTTCTTTGCCTTTTGAGCTAGGACAAAAAGACTATCACTTTTCAGAGATGGAAGAAGGTTCCAGAAATGTAAGCATACCAGGAATCTCTCAAGGCAGTAAAAATGGCATCTACGACAAAGATCTCAGAGATCACCGTGAGGACAGCCACCCCCACCTCCCACTCCTCATGTACCCCCCAGTTCCCTTGTTTGACATATTTGAAAAGGAGGTCACCAACCCCTGCTTAAGGAACTTTCACAGAAGCAGAGAGTAGAACGGTGGTTGTCAGGGGCTAGCTGTGGAGGACATGGGAGAATGTTGGCCACAGGGCATAAATTTTTCTCTTACTCAGGATAAATAACTTCGGTAGACCTAATGTACAGCCCAGGGCCTCCCGTTACTAACAATGTGTTGTCTACTCGAAATTTGCTGAAAGAGCAAATATTAATTTGTCTCCCCCCCCAAAATGGTAATTATATGAGGTGATAGATATTTTCATTACCTTAATTGGGTAATCATTTCCTAATGTATATGTATATCAAAACATCATGTTGTACGTTTTACATATATGCAATTTCTAGTTGTTAATTTTATCTCAGTAAAGGTCGGGGGAAAGAACTTTCTGGCAGCTGGCAACTCACTGATGCTGGTCTGTAATGAATGAAGCTGCACCCGAGTCCTTTGCCTCAGCCCCGCGCTAGGGACTGGTGGCCAGATCTTGTTCTTTGTTCCTCTCCTTCTCTGGGAATTTCTCCTGGACCTACAACTCCAAGTTGGTCCTGGATACTACCCCATGCCCCTCGAGGGACTGCTGACTCCCGAGTCCCCACTCTGCCCCTCCGGCTCCCTCCATCCCTCCCACACAGCCCCACAGCACTGAGGGCAACGGTCTGTATTTAGAGCCTAATTTTCCTGAGCAGTGAACCATTCCCCACACAGTTACAGGCAGCACTGCCTCCCTGACTGATTGTTTGCTGATTTTGTTTGGCATTTTTTTTCCTGGCCTCATAGAGAGCTTATTTAGAAAATCATTTTCACATTCCATAGATTATATTTGCGACTCTGCTCCAACTTGCGACTCTGCTCCAATGGGGAGCTTGAAAGAAGAGACGGGTTAGCCGCTCCTGAGAGCTAAGGGAGACCCTGTATGAACTGAGTAAGACAAATCCACTTACCTTGCATCCTTTTGTTTTAATATAAAGCACTTTTCTGTCAATCGACTCTTTTATTCTCACATTAACCCAACTAAGGATTCCCATTTTATGGATGAGAACACTGAGACTCAGAAAGATAGACTGATTGGCTAGGGCTCAGAGCAAATCAACAACAGATCCAAGCCTAGAACTCTCCTCTCCTTAAGAACTCCCAGAGTTCTTTGCCCAGGAGAGAAACAACCCCAAACAATGCAAACACAAGTCGTTGAGGGAAGATTCAGTCCAAATGCATGAAAGGCCTGACGCATTACATAGTTGGAAACAAACAGACATGTCTAATGCATACAGTAATGGAAACATATGTCCCCATTTAAAGTCTTTGGTTGGGGGGGCGCCTGGGTGGCTCAGCCGGTTAAGCATCTGCCTTTGGCTCAGGGCATGGTCCCAGGGTCCTGGGATGGAGTCCTGCATCAGGCTCATCTCCTGGTGCCAGCCACTGCCCCCTGTTTGCACTCTTTCTCTCTCTCTGACAAATAAATAAAATCTTTAAAATTTTTTTGAAAATTAAAAATGTAAAGTCTTTGATTGGCAAATTCCCATTCCTTTGCAACTCAGCTCAGCTATATGATCACCCATGAGACTTCTGCCCTGGCCCCTGGCCCTCTGAGAGGCTGCCAGAGTACTGTGTCCATGCATCGGCCCTGTCTCTGACCCACTGCACCGCCAGTCTCCCTTACCAGACTTGAGCTCCTAGAGAGGAAGGACCATGCCTTACTCACCAGTGTCTTCAGCACCTCAAATAGTAGCCAGCAAGCAACATATGCTCCATACATGTTTAGCAAATGGAACCAGTAGGACATTCTTCCCAGGTGGCTGATGTCTCGTTCACACCAATTGGGTAGAAAAAGGTGGAAATGTGTGTCGGTCATTGAAAGCCTGCACTAATGAACTGCTGAGAATAAGTTATAAGGAAGTTCCGTAGGCAAGAAAAAGACGTATGCAAAAAAATGCTGAAAATGTTTGCTTGAAATGTTGTCAAGAGCACCTTGGAAACTGTGTTTATATCAGTTTATTATCTAGCAATTTTCCTTTTGAGGAGAGGATAAAGGAAAGCTCACTACCTACCCAAATCAGCACAAATTCTGAATTAGTGGGGTCAAAATTAATGAGGCCTATAAGAGTGTTCATATACTTTGCCCTAATCATCCTCCTCCTGGGAATCCATCCTAAGGAAATAATTCAGAAGAAGAAAAATGCTATGTGCACAAAGAGGATCGTAACAGCCTTGGTTATAATTTTGAAAAGACAGCAATAAAATAAAATGTCCAACATAAGGAAAATGGTAGATGATCTCGAGAGAGACTTTTCTGGACCCAAGCAAGTGTATGGAAAATTAATTTTAGAGCAATGAATGTATGGTGACATATAGAAGAGAAAGGATGTCTTAGCTTTAACTAGGGGAGGTATGAGTAAGATGTCTAGAAATTCTGATTCTGTTGCGTTCAGCCCTGTTGGGATTTCATAGTCATTACTGAGTGGGTCTAACTGAGCCAGGGATCTCACACCTCAGTGCAATGTCTAATCATTCCCCCCTCATTCCTTCTTTATTTCACTCACTGAGCATCTACTAGGTATAACGCACTCAACACACAAGGAAAAACAACACACTTGCTGTCCTTAAAGGCAATCTGGTGCCAAGAACCGGCCCCAGCTAAGAGTAGCACAAAGCGATATATAACGGCCCCAACAATAGAGCTAGTGAGAGTCGCCAGATTCTGCAAGAGCAGGAGGGTGTGAAAGGAGACTTCCAGAAGAGGAAGCATGCAGCCAGGCCTCGAAGTCTGCCTAGGATTTCAGCAAATGGAGGACACACGTGAGTAAAGCCACAGTGTGTCTAGGCCATGAGGACTAGAGCCACCAGCATGAAGGGACAGAAAAGGAAGGTGATGGACACAGCCGTGGTTCGGGGATGGACGGCGGAGGGACCTCCAGTGCCAAGCGGAGGAGCCCGGCCAGCGCGGCTCCGCACCGGTTCCAAGAGTGTAGAAATGAGACAGGTTACGGATAGGTCAGGAATTACGCACAGTTCTCATTGCTCACTGCCTTTCATGCCTGGCCTGGCAGGGATACTTCTCCTCATATGGGATATTTTATTCTGTTTTTAAGAGCTCTTCATTTGTCATTTGGGACAGAAAGTTGGAGCTGGTCGCAATCTGCAATCAATCAACCTGCCTTTGCGGAAGATCTACCAGGAACCAGCGCTCTTCCTCGGTGGGTCTTTTAGCATTGATGGAAGCATTCAAAAATCACTTACATGGTGTATGAGGAGAAAGGGAGGGAATGTAGCAGGAAAGAAGGGACAGAGAGACAGAGAGAGTGAGGGCGCATGAGGAAGCAAGAGAGCAGAATGGAAAGATTAAGGCAGGACCGAATTTTCTATGGGCAAGTGGGGATAAATCAGCATTTTGCCAGGGAATAGGAAGACCAGATGAGAGCAGTTCTGTTTTGAAAAATATTGAAAATCTACTAGTTTATCATATATCTCTGGACTTTTATTTCTTTTACTGATGTTTATGGAAATCTAGGATCTATATCTATAGACACAAACTTTTCTTTTTTTCTTAGTAACAAAATCAGGTCATGTGTCTATGTGCAACTTTATTTTTCATTTGATGATATATTATGCTGTTGTTTTATTTTATTTTTTTTTCTGAGATCAGTACACATGGATTGTCTTCAATCTTTTTAGTGGTTCTGCAGTATTATAAGGATGTACCATAATTTATTCGAACAACCTTTTATGGCTAGATATGCAGGTTGTTTCCGTTTTTAACACTTTTTCGGCCAGTCAGAACAAGACTATACTAAACATCATTGTAAGCGCACCTCTTTGCTCACTCACACTGTGAATATTTCCTCCCATGAAGTGACTGACAGAGTCCTAGGGTATAGACACCTTGAATTTTCAAAACTATGAATTTATGTTTCCATCAGTGAAGGTCTGACGACGTTGCCTTGTCCACATTCTCTAAGGGCTGGAACAGTACTGACAAGGCCTTTTGTCACCCTGTCTCCCCCATCCCCACCCGGTCCCTGGGCTGAGAATGACTCTGAGTAGAGGAGATGTCACTGTTGAGGGCAGTGCTGAACTTGAGAAAGGTGTTGAGGTCGAATCATGTGACGGGAGGGCCCGGGGCATGCAGCCCTACAGCGCTGAGATCCTGGCTGTGTCTCTTCTACAGAATCCCACAATTCAAGCATAAGGCTTTCTAGACCCTGGTTTCCTACCTGGGAGTCGGGGCAGTTGGACTGGGCAATTGGGAGTCTCTTCTGGCTCAGACATCCGGTGATGGCAGGAAAGGTGGAATGGAGGAGAGGGAGGATAGAGAGAGGGAAGGAAGAACATAAAGCAACAACAGGGAGGGGAGAGGAAAAAAAGGGAACAAAAAAGACAGAAACCAGAGAGAGGAAGCAATGAAGAATAAAGCCATTTCCACTCACGGTTACAGAAAACCTTAAACAGTTTCAATATGCCTCAATATGAGGAGCTCCCGCGTTTGGAAGACAGAAAAAGGGCTTTTGAAAGGGGAGCAAGCAACACAAAGGTTGTTCTTTTATTTTCAAAAACCCCAAGTTTAATTTTATCCAGAAATAATGTTTTTTATGGCGAGGGAAACCAAGGGGAGAGTAAGAGCCGGGTGCAGGGGAGAGAAAGGTGGTAGATGACCTCTCACAAATGGTGTGTTTCCATGTGTCCAGCAGACACAAAAGCCCTCTGGTCTGCCCCCACCCCACCCCGGGAGCAGGGCAGGCCCTCTTCTCTTGGATGTTGTATTCATCACAACAGAGCAAGTCACCACCATCACTGACCACCACTTCTTAGGCTCCTCTGAGCCTTTCTGCAGAACAGAAATCAGTGCTGGGCTCTGACCCACGATGCTGAGCACGCCAAAGTTCCAGGATCACTGGACCAAAAGACCCCAAGAGGACCTGCTACTTTCATGGGACACGAGCTGAGCCCTAAAAATAATAAAACAGGGGTGGACGGTGGAGGCGAAATGAACCCACCCTTCCCCAGGCTCAGATCTGCAGGCCGAGGGATGCATACTCTCATACTTCCTGCTTCCTCCTTGGGCCTGTTCCTAATCACCCTGCTGCTTAAAGTGTAGGCTTTGGACCAGCAGCAACCGTGTCCCCTGGGAGGAGGTAGAAATACAGAGTCCCAGGTCCCACTTGGGACCCGCTGAATCCAAATCTGCATTTTTTTTAAAGATTTTATTTATTGATTTGACAGATCAAAAGTAGGCAGAGAGGCAGGCAGAGAGAGAGGAGGAAGCAGGCTCCCTGCTGAGCAAAGAGTCCAATGCAGGGCTGGATCCCAAGACCCTGAGATCATGACCTGAGCTAAAGGCAGAGGCTTTAACCCCCTGAGCCACCCAGGTGCCCCCAAATCTGCATTTTTTATAAGATCCTGAGCTGGTGCGAATGCAAAGGAATGAGGGAGAAGCCTGCTGCCAAATCTCTCCCTTTCTTCTCCTTCCCTCCCCTTTCTTGCTTCCTCTTCTCGCTCATTTTGTACCAGCCTTCTTTTTCTTTTAGTTTTACCCTTGGAAATGCCCAGGCTTACTAGAGGCCCGGCTCAGACCTAGGCTGACCCTCAGGTTTAACAAATTCACTCTACCCAGTGACTTGAATATCAATTACCCAGGTGGGAGCCTGCAGCCGAGGCGGCTGCACTTCTCTCTTTGCCCTGCGGGAGGCAATGTGGCCCAGGCAAGAGCCCTGAACCCGGTCCTCCTCAGACCCGAGTTCCAGACCCAGCTCCGCCCTGTCTCTGTGTCTGACACAAACGTTTCACCTCCGGAAGAGCCTCATTTCTAACACGGAGGCAGGCAGTCAGACCTCTCTCTCGGGTTGGCTGTGAGCATCAAGCGAGAGCACAGAAATGAGTGTGAAAGCCCCGATTCAGGTGCAAGGAATTACAGGGACTCACTACAGCAACACTTCTCCTCGCCCCTTCGTCAGGCCTTTTCCAGAAGTCGATCTCATACAAGGAGGCTTGTGCCCTCACCCCATCCTGCTGAAAATGGGCACCGATTTCCCCATCCCGAGCCTGTCCCCGGGGTTTTTATCAGGCAAGCGAATGCTGGATCGCTCCACTCCCTCCTTCTTGATAAAAGTGTTTATCGCCCCGTAAATTCCAACATATCAGTAGCTTGTTACGGAGAGAAAAGGTCGCCGGCAAAAAGGATGTGTCATTCCACTGGAAATTCGGGTTTAATATGTACAAGGGAGCCCGCACATGGAAATCTCTTTGGAAATGATAAAGTCCTATAATGAAAAATACCACTACAATACGGGGCTCATTTCAGCAGATAAATATTTAATATAGATCAGCCAAGATTAATTGCCTACTGAAACGCGCCCGTCCTCTGGCTGGTGAGGAAGAAGAGCATCTTTACGTTAATTTATGACAGAGTTTTTGAAATAAGCAAAGCTTAGCTTGTCCCGGGTTCATTTGGCCTGCCATTGAGAAATGCATCACAGGGCTCCCAAGGCTTTCTGCTCGGCCCTGGGCTCCTGCTGCAGTGTGGAGTGGACTGGCCACTCCTTCGCATACAAATCAAGTTCTTGCAGGCAGGGAAAAAAAAAAAAAAAAGTTCTAGAGAATCACTGAAATCAGGACATGGAACAAACCAGTGGGAAAGACCGCCTTGGCTCTCGTGGGGCTGGAGCAGAGCGTAGCTGCACATTCAAAGTAGAGCAGGGATGGCTGTGGGAGTCACCGAGACAAGGGAAGAGCCTGCATCAGGCCCTGAGGACTCCAGACTCCCAGCACTTAACCACATCTGACCTTCACCAGTGGAAAAATAAATAAGAATGTCCCCTTTTATGGGGAGGGGAGGCATGAAGCTCTGAGCAGTTTACTGATTCGCCCAAGGTCCTTATGATGAGGGAACAGAAGACTGGCTGAGGACAAAGCAAATGCTGACACTCTGCAGCCTTCCCCCACCCCCACTCCTGGGTGGGAGATACATGACATTCTTTAGGAATCTCCCAACTCTCTTAATGTTAATACCTTGTTAGAGGGAAAAATGACCTTGACCATGACAAGGCCTCAAGGCATCAGGTATCTTGTAGGTCCTCTTTGGGATATGAAAGTTCTATTGAAACCTCCCTTTTTCCTTACCTCCCCCAACCTCATCTACATAACCTGCCACCCCTCACAACCCCCTGGGCAGCACCTCTTTCTGCCCAGGGGTCCTGTCCCCTTGCTTTCCACTATTTTTGCACCAAAGATGTCTCAAGAACTCTTTCTTGGTCATGGGCTCCAGACTACACCCCCACTGAACCTCATCGTATTCTAAAACTTCATCACTTAATAGCTAGTCAGTGTTAGGGGCACCATTTAAATGGAGCTATTTCTGGGGCTCCTGGGTGGCTCAGTGGGTTAAAGCCTCTGTCTTAGGCTCAGGTCATGATCTCAGGGTCCTGGGATCGAGCCCCGCATCAGGGTCTCTGCTCAGCGGGGAGCCTGCTTCTTCCTCTCTGCCTCTCTGCCAACTTGTGATCTCTGTCTGTCAAATAAATAAATAAAATCTTTAAAAAAATAAATAAAAAATAATAATAAATGGAGCTATTTCTGACTCCTGATGCAGCCTCCTAAAGCTTAATCTAATTACTCATATGATTGCCAAAGTTTTACTCTTAGGGATTAATACCACTGAGGGAACTTCAAGTTCAGGACTCTTCGCCCCAAGGCTCTTTATGCCTCCCATTCTTTCTTTTATTTTTTCTATTTATCCATTTTCTTTCTCTCTCTCTCTCTCTCCTCTCCCCCCTCCCCTCCCTTTTCCTCATCTCCTGACCCTCTATCAGGCTTTCTAGTATCCCCAGTGGATTTCTGATGCCTCAGTAGTGAGATCTGGTATCATTCAGGAAGAAACACACTTCACCAGAGGCCTCAGCAGGAAACTTCTGATATTTAGTTGCTCATTCTTTTTTTTTTTTTAGAAGAACTGGGACCTGACTTGTACTAAGAAGAACCAAATTGGTTCAAACAGAACCATAAACCAAAAAGCTGAACAACCTGGAAACAGAGCAGTAACTATTATCCTTCAGTTAGCTGCACCTTCAAACGGCATAGCTGCCATCCAGAAGACGTGAACAGACATTTGTCCAAAGACATACAGATGGTCAGTGGACACATGAGAAGATGCTCAACATCACTTGTCATCAGGAAAATGCAAACCAAAACTACAGTGAGATCACACCTGAAGAGAAGAGCTAGTATCAAAAAACACAAGAAACAACAAGGGTTGGTGAAGATGTGAAGAAAAAGGGACCCTCTTGCTCTGTTGTTGAGAACGCAAGCTGGTGTAACCACTGTGGAAAAGAGTGTGGAGGTTCCTCAAAAAGTTAAAAATAAAATTACCTCATGATCCAGTAATGCCAGTACTAGATCTTTACCCAAAGAATATGAAAACACTAATTGGAAAAGATACACACACCCCTATGTTTATTACAGCATTATTTACAATAGTCAAAATATGGAAGCAGCCCAAGTGTCCATCCATCCATGAGTGAGTAAGGATGTGGGGGTGGGGGAGGATGTGTGTGTGTGTGTATTTTTTTCGGCCACAGAAAAGAATGAAATCTTGCTACTTGCAACAACGTGGATGGATCCGGAGGATATAATGTTAAGTGAGATAAGTCAGTCAGAGAAGGACAAATACCATATGATTTCCCTCATATGTAGAATTTAAGATACAAAACAAATGAACAAAGAAAAGAGAGAGGAAAAAAACCAGACCCTTAATAATAGAGAGCAAACAGAGAGGAGGTGGTGGGGGAATGGGTGACATAGGTGATAAGCGCTGAGTAATGTACGGAACTGTTGAATCGCTACATTGTACATCTGAAACTAACATAATACTGTATGTTAATTATACTGGAATTAAAATAATTTTTTTAAAAAATCATAGTTGCCATCATCTTCCTCCTCATTAATATGAACATCAGCATGGCACCCAGGTGGAGACACTAGTATTGTTACCACCAGCAAAATTACCATCACTGATCTTGGTAAGTGCCAACATCACAAGCACTGGCAACTTGCCCCACCGTAAATCACATATCCTCTGCACAGCTAAGAGCATCAAGAACGTCATTACCATCATCATGTTTAGCACAGAGTAACAAATTTAATGCATGCTTACTATGTACTAGAAATAAGAAAAACGAAGAGCATAGCCTTTGCATATATAAAATTTTGACATAGCTGGGTAGACAAGATAAGTGACAATTCAAGATTCTGATTTTAAATGCCAAAAGAGTGTTGTTCGGTATTTTGAAAGATCAGGGACAGACCTGTAAGAGGCAGCACACAAGAGAACCAGGGGAATTCATGAAGCTGGGAGTTCTAGCCTTGTGTCTGCCATTAGTGCATGCATAATTGGGATGTCATCTAACCACTCCCAACTCAATTTACTCAAGAGAAAAAGGGAAGGAAGTGCAAGATAGACTTTAAACCCTTTTCCAGGGCTTTAAACTCTTCAAACACTTGACTCACACTAACGTGGCTGGCTGCACTCCCCACCCCCCACAAATAGCCAAATAGTCTGGTTGATTTCACCTTGAGGAAATCAAAGGTAAAGAGAAATTTGAGATAGGAGGGGAAAAAAAACACACCTTGCAGATCTCAATTGATTTCTCTTTCCTCTCTAGGGATCTACTCTTGGATTATCCCAAATGCTCAGTTTACAGGGTATGGAGCACTTTAGTTTTAAATAATTCACATGGTGCTTTAAGTTCTCCCTTTTGAGAGCGTTCCATCATAAGAGAGACTTGGTTGCAAGGTACAGTTCTTGAATAACATCCTTAATATATGATTGCAAGATGAAATTTCCTCATTATCCCTGCTCAGAGCTGGTTCACATTTTTTACTTTTATTCCACATACTCTTCAGGCAGTCGACAGCTCTAGATCTGAATCCTAGCTCTTCTCATCATTGTCTGTTACCTGGGACAAAGTCATTAACTTCTCTGAACCGCAAACACCTCATCAGTAGAAAGGGTACAGTCACATCTCTGTGGTGGCTTAGTTATGATAATTCAACTGGCAACATATATCAGATCAAAGAACTGGACATAAAATAAGGCAACATCGATGACCTACAGAACCCAAATCTCAAAGACCACCAGGGCCATAGAAGTAATCCTCAGGCACGTACGCACCAACTACACTGTCTCCGTGGTAGAGTCTGACCACTGTCCACATCTAAAGGGAGCAGCCTGAACACAGTGCCAGCCCATGGCTGAGCTACATAAATGATGGCAAAGGTTTTCGAGACTTATCAATTTTTCAAGAACAAACGAATATCTAAGTTTTTCTTTGAAATCCTCCTTTTTTTTTTTTTTAATTTAAATCAGAAGCCCATGATTCCCTTTAAAAACTCACTATGGGCCAAGCAAAAACATTGTCTTGTCTTTGGGCCAAGCTTTATACATTGCAGTGCAGAATGAGAACAGATGGGTGGGTAGTTGTTAAATGTCTTGTCTATTCGCATGCAAGGAATTTTTCCCACCATCCTTCTTTCCTCTCACCTCACCTGAAGAGATTCATTTAAGGAGGACAAATAACCAACCTCCTGGGAGTTTTCTGTAAACAATTCACTGTGGATGATGTCGTTACTGCGTGACTCTTAGAGGCCAAATATAGGTGGGTAATGGTTACCACTCCGTACTTTGTTTTGTTTGTTTGTTTTGCCTTCTTGTTGTTGTAGATGACGTTCCCATACCTTAGGCATAAATTGGTGCCCTGATGCATGCAAGAGGTAATAGGAAGTGTTTTGGAGAAAGAATGAATGACTAGTATGTTAGCCTTGCCTGCATCAGCCTCTAGGCTCCTCGTGATGGGAAGGCATGGAAAAAAGTAGCAGAAACACAAGGCAGAGAGCAACCTGTCTTTCAGCACGCATTTAATTAAGAAACAACCATGAGTGCTTACTGTGTGTTCTGTATCAAAGGTCAAACTAAGCCTGGGAAGAGTAGGCTTTGGAGGAGAATGGTGGTAAATCTTAAACAGGATCCCAATCCCTCCATTGGTTGGTGGTATCTTCAGTAACCAGAGGGAAAAGGCATCTTGCTCAACCACACAGCCTTTGGGATACAGCACAGTGCCTGACACAGAGCAGGTGCTCAGTAAAAATATTTCAGCCCAATGGAAAGAAGTGAAAGCACCGAGGAGGAGGTATTTAAACCAATTTTTGGAATCTGAATACGGAGAGGAAAGAGAAAGCAAAAGAACAGGATGAGAAAAGGCACAAAGGCAGGGCAGTGAGTTAAGGTCAAAGAATGGTAAGCAACTGGGTGTATCCTTGCCTTTGGAAAGAAATGGGATAGTAAGGAAATAATGGGGAAAATGAAACTATTTATATCTGTAAGTCCTGGAAGCCTTTGAAGATGACAGAGAAGAGGGAAAGTATGATCTGATCTCTATTTTAGGAAGTCAGTGAAGTCTGGCTGTTCTGTACAAGGGGGGCATCTAATTAGTTGACTACTGTGATTATGGTACTGAGAGAAGCTGATGGCATGTATTAGGGCTAGGGAATGGAAATGAGAGGGTGTAAAGGAGAAATCAGAAACTAGTGTTTGATGACCCATTGGATACATGGAAAGTGAGAAGAGAATAGTGCCTCTATTAATCTGTCTGAGAACCTCCTACCTCATACAGAACACCGACCACCACAGATACTGTCTGGAGAGCACCACGTGTCCCAAGAGTTCCTCATCCTTTAAGATCTCATTAGCTCAGAAACCTAGAAGAACCCATGTATTAGCCAATAACTCACTGACATTAAGTCAGAAGACTAGTGTTTTCTATTCTTGACTAACCTCCAGCCTTCTTAGAATTCTTTCATCTTAAGCCCCCTGAAATTTGATAATTTCTCACAAACCATTACAATCATCTAGTACAAGCCATTACTATCTCTTGCCTGGGGCATTCTGATCGTCCCTTCGTTGGTCTGAGCTTTACACTCTAGTTTCCCCCACTGGTTGATTCACCCACAGTAATCCCTTAATAACTAAATCAGCAACTCATAAGGCACCAGGGGGAAACTGTCAAGCAAAACCCCCTACAGATAACAGTTATAACCAGATAAATCTAGTAAATAAATAAATAACAGCAACTGCTTAAAGATAATGGAAAACACCCAAAAGCAGACAGAAGCCATAGGAGAATTTATTCTTGAAAAATTACCACGGGAAAAGGCAAGAATTGCAAGTCTCTGGCTTCCTGGCCTGAGATGCTCCCCAGCCCCAAGGCAATAAATGGTGGTGGAAATCTGCAACCTCACGAGCCCAGAGCGGCAGACAGCAGAGGTCAGGAACAGAAGAGCAGAAGGAAATTACAAGGGAGAGTCTTGCAGCAAAAGGAGGGACAACCAAAATCTGAGTTTAAAAACTGTCCCAACTAGATGCTAATGGTTAAGCTACATAAATGTAGGAGAGACCCCGGGGGATCCAGTGAAAGAGGAAGCAGAGAACAGAAGGGAATCTACCCGTTAGTTATAGAAAGGCACAGGGAAAGATCTCCGTTTGCTGCTTTTTAAAGACTGAGCCTAAATGTGCACTTCGGGTGGTGAAAGGCAAACCCTTATGGGCTTGAAGTTTCAGAAGATGAAACCAAAGGTGGGCAGAGCAGCTGAAAATCAAAGGGATAGCGGGAATCCTTAGAAACAAACCAAAGAGAGAGAGACAGAGATTCTCTAAATTGGAGTATAATCTCTCCCCAAATGTTTGTCTGACCACAAAATTGTAGAGGCACAGAGAAGACCTGCAGAGGACCAAGTTGAATAAGAAGCAGCTGGAAGTTGTGAAAACAAAGCAGGAATATCAGTGCTGGCATACTATAGCTGAGATAAAATTTTGTGGCAGGAAGTCCAGGCAAGTTAACTGCATACTATAACAACAACAGCAACAGCAGCAAATATTCGGGAAAAATACAATATAATCCAAAGATACTGAGCCATAGTATTTATGATGTTCAGTTTTCAGCCAAAACTATATTTGCAAAGAAAATAGAAACTATAGTTCATAGAAAGGGGGTAAAGGGCAGACCATAGAAACTAACTCTAATAAACCTGATGTTGAATTTACCAAAGACTTCAAAGCAGCTATTATAAATGTGTTCAAAATATTTTAAAAAATGCATTTAAGAGATTCAAAGAAATAAGGAAAAAATAAACAACAGATAAGTGGAAACTCTACATAAAAAATGGGAAATTCTAAAGATGAAAAGCATAACGATTGACATTTTAAAGTTCCCAACAAAGGCTCACCAGCGTAATTGAGATGACAGGGAAAAAGAAAAACAACAGTAAATTTGAAGATAGATCATAAGAAATTATACAACCAAATGAACAGAGAGAAAAAAGATTGAAGAGAATGAACTGCGCCTCAGAGACAACAAGTAGTCAAAGACATGGTAATCAGTCCCAAATGGAGAGAAGAGAGGGACTAGGGAAGAAAAATATCTAATAAAAATATCTAATAAAAACACCCCCAAATTTGGTTAAAAACATTAACTTACACAAGGCAGATAAAGCTCAAACAGGATAAACACAAAGGCATCAACAACAATAAAAAATCCTACAGCTAACATCACGCTAGTGAAAGAATGCATGCTTTATTTTCTAAATCAGTAACAAGGGAAGGATTTACATTTGCAGCCCTTCTATTTAGCATTTTACCAGAGGTTCTGGCCAGTGAAGTCAGGCAAGAGAAAGAAAGAAAAGGCATATGGACTGGAAAGGAAGATGTGAAACTCTTCACAGTTAGTGTGATCGTGTATGTAGAAAATCGTAAGGATTCTACGAGAAACTATCAAAAGTCACTGGTGAAGATAGCAAGGTAGGAGAATACACTATATAAAACTCAATTACATTTCTATATACTAGCAATGAAAATATTAAAAAAATTAGAAATGTATTTATCATTCAAAGTTAGGAATACTTATGATACGGGAGACAAAGGCAATAGGAAATGTAGATGAAATGAAATGTCCTTATAACCTGCAACCCGTTGACAAGTATTTGAGATAGGCAGAGTATAACATTCCTCCAGGAAACTCCCAACTGTCTTAATGTTAATACTCTGCTAGGGGAAGAAACAACCTTAGCTTGACAACTGCAAGACCTCCAGTATCCTGAGGATCTTTAATACATGAAAGTCCTCTTAGAAACCTTCCATTTTCCTTACTTCCCCCAACTCCCAAGTATACAATCAGCCATTCCTCGCAAGCCCAGTGCAGCAGCTCTTTCTGCCCAAGGGTCCTGACCGTCCCTGTGCTTTATAATGAAGTCACCTTTTTACACCGAAGACATCTCAGGAATTCTTTCTTGCCCATTGGTTCCGGACTCCAACAACACACTCCAAACACTACATGACTTACGAAGTATATTACAACACGTAGGCAGTGGTAAATGCAAAATATTACTGGATAAAGTCAATTGTCTAAATAAAGAGAAGCAGTAAGCCAGGTCCATGGAATGGAAGATTTGATGTTGGTGAGATGCCTTCTCTCCAAACTTATGGACAGAATCCCAATCAGATTTCTAATCACTATCAAGAGGGTGTAGTAATGGTATAAGCAATATAACAGTGTTCACACATAAGTAGTCAGTTGATATTCAAGAAAAATATCAATGCAATTTAATGGGAAAAGGAATGTCTTTTCAATCAATGGAACGGGAAAAATTGGATATTCACACTGAGAAGGCAAAATAAACACGGACCCTTCCTTGATACCATACACAAAATTTAACTTGAAATGAATCATCCCAGGTTCCACAGGTCCACACGTAACTGTGCCAGAGACAGTTCTTAGATATATGACCAAAAGGGGTGGGCAGCAATGCTTTGGCTCATCCTTCTGCTTTCATTCAGCTAATTGCAACCTCTTGCAATTTATATGTGCATGATCAAGTGTGATTTGTGAATTCCTTATTTAGTTTTAACTAAGCCAACCCTCCTGAAATGGACAAACAGCTTTGAGAGTTTCTTGCAAAGAAACTACCACTTGAAGCAAAGACCAATAATAAAAGCAAAAAAAAAAAAAAAAGCAGAACTAGCGTTTCTCTTCCCCTGGGTTAAGTACTTCAGCAGTCACAGTACAAAGTAAAAAATCATGACAAAACAACCATATCTGCCAATTGATTTAAATTAACCCCACAGACTTTTGATGTAAGAGTTTATATCCACAACTGCTAAAAAAAAAAAAAAATACATGGTAAGCAATGAACTAAAATAATGTTTTAAAAATTTTCACTGTTTTTATCTTTTCTTTCAAATCTTTTGAAATGTCTATGCTTATATAATAATAAATGATAAATATTAGGATATATTTATAATGACTATGGTGGTATGATTTTTTTTAGTAATAAGGATGCATAATCTTTAGTGGCCACTGACTTAGAAAATAGGGACAGGGAAATAAGATAAGAAGGAGGAAGTTGGAATAGGGAAAAGTACATGAATTGGAAGCTATATACAGGAGAGAGAATGGTGATGAACTGAATATTTGAGCAGCATATCAAGGAGAATAAAGACACAAACTCTACAGCCTAGAATCCTAGACCCTTCACCTATTAACTGTGTAATCTTGGGCAAGCTACTAACTTTCTTCATTTACAATATGGTGCAACAGTCATAGGCTGGTAGAAAGATAAAACAATATAACCCATGTAGCGTGGTTACCATAGAGTCTGAAACATGGTAAACATTCAAGTATTAGCAATTACTATAAAATTATTATTATTATTACTACATTTTATTGGGTAAGGAAGATGAATTACTTGAGCATATGTCCCACCTTCTGGCTTGGACCTTTGACCGATGATGGTGCAGTATGTGACTGAGAACATAGGAAGAGAAGAAATTGGTAGAGGGGTAATGTGAGAGTTCTGAATTTTCATGAAAAAGTCCAGTGGAAATACCCAGTTGGTGGCTAGCTGATAGGACTGTGGACTCTGGCGGAGAGATGGCAGTTTGGGAGTTGCTGGAAATGTAGGTGATAAGGGAAGACGCAGGAGTGAGGGTGATTACCCAGGGAGAACAGACGGAAGAGCACAATTCAACCTATACCTGGGAGAGGAGAGACCCATGGAGAAGACTTAGATAAAACATCAGAGGGGCGCCTGGGTGGCTCAGTGTGTTAAAGACTCTGCCTTCAGCTCAGGTCATGATCCCAGTGTCCTGGGATCGAGCCCCGCATTGTCCTGGGATGGAACACTGCATCTGGCTCTCTGCTCAGCAGGGAACCTGCTTCCTTTCCTCTCTCTCTGCCCTACCTGTGATCTGTCTGTCAAATAAATAAATCTTTTTAAAAAAATCAGTGGGGCGCCTGGGTGGCTCAGTGGGTTAAGCCTCTGCCTTCAGCTCGGGTCATGATCTCAGGGTCCTCGGATCAAGTCCCGCATCGGGCTCTCTGCTCAGCCGGGAGCCTGCTTCCTCCCCACCCCTCTCTGCCTACTTGTGATCTCTCTCTCTGTGTGTCAAATAAATAATAAAAAAAAAAATCAGAAATACAGAAGGAGTATCCCCTAAACTGTTCATCAGACACTCAGAGCCTCCACTCATAGAACAGACTCCTTAGAAAAATTAGTAAAGGGCGCTATCTCTAATCAGATAAATGACAGGAGAATATCAATTGTAGGCATGATTATGCAACCTTGTGTTGTCAAGGGTATCCAAGGTCACTGAAGCCAATTTCCCACCTATGCTTACATTCTCTTTTGGTCAGACTACGCAAATTAGAAGCACTTTGGTGAGAAGAGAGTGACTGTCCTCTCCCATCTTCTAGCAACTGACCAATTAAAAACTTCTCACCTGGAAGACTGTTTTCCAGTAAGCCCTTACCAGTTCTCTCTCTGGAACTAGCCCAGGAGGAACTCTCTGATCTCCAGTGCCAGCTCTGTATATATAACCTTACAAGCTTCTTGCATGTAAGAGGTATTGGTCCAGGACCAGGGGCTACCTTCTCTGGTTCTTTCGGATGGACAGGCTTCCAAGTGACTCCTGAAAATCCAGCACCCACTGACAAGTGCATGAGGATGTTGAGAAATCTGAAGATGTCTTTCACCTGGCCTTGTCTCCCAGAAGTGGGTGGGTGGAACTCAGCGACAGAATAAGATCCAAAAAAAGGAAGAGAATTATACAGTAGACTGAAATAGAACAGCATAATACATACAGCTATGCATCTCTCTCTACCATCCTCCATCCACAAGAGACAGAAGGATTTCTGCCCTTAGGAGTGGTGAGTTGGTTGTTTTTAATGACACCACATCGATCCGCTAATTTTAAGAGAACAATCTTAGAAGAAATATTTTGTTCCCAGAGTCTAGGGATCACACTTGATGAGAGTTAATTTTCTCAGATCTCTGAAAGGCCAAAGGACCCGTGAAAGCAGACCATGTAAGAACGGCACATGCCTCACTGCTCGTTCTTTCAAAAACCACCTCTGGAATCCTTCAGCAGGTACAAGGTAAAGGACTGCATATTTGCAAATCTCTTCCATCCTCTCTTAAAAAGCACTGCGATTAGCATGAAGGCGGCACCTAAACAGAGTACCAGAGAAAGGAAGGGGCTCATCAAACAAAAAGGCGACTGTGGGCCAGTTAGGATGAGCCCTGAAAGAGGAGTCAGAAGGCTTGGATACAAGTCAACGTCCCATCACTTGGCAGACAGATCAAACTGCCCAGATATTTAGCTGCCCAAAACTCTGACGACCTCATCTTCAAAATGGGACGGTGTTACCCACCCTATATGGGAAAGTGTCTTGCGAACTTTAGAGCATCACCTATAGAAAGCATATGTGAAGGAAGAAGGAAGCAGTAGCGCAGGAAGAAAAGTGCAAAGAGGAAAGGAACGAGTGGGAGGAGAAATGAGAATTGTGGAGGCTTAGAAAGGAAAGTTTCCCAGGTCATAAGATGATTCAGCATCGAAGATGGCACAGGACACAAGCTCCTTGGTTCCCAGGGCTGCTCTCCCTCCCCCCCCACCCCCGCACCTCCAGCACCCTTCAGAGCCAGTGGTTACAAGCCCAGAGTCTGGAACCAGACCGCCTGGGTTGGAATCAGTAACTTCCCAACTGTGTACCTTGGGCAGAATACTTCTGTGAGCCTCTATCTCCTCATCTACATAACGGGGTTAAAAGTAGGAGCTGTCACATAGGATTGTTATGAGGATCAAATGGCTTAATAGGGCTAGGTTATGTAGTTATTAATATATTCAGTATCACAAGCTGGTTTATTAGTTCCTTTCTGTGTGTGCTTTTATTTTTCAGTGTTGTTCTTGGCTCTGGAACGAATTCCAACTGGATTCTGTTAGGGGATTCCCCCATTATCCTATTCATTTCAGCTCAACTTGCAACATCAAGGGTAAGGAGGTTCTGCCGCTAGAACGTTCTCCTTTTGGAAGCCCTACCCCTTCTTAATGATGATGATGATGATGATGATGATGATGATGATGATGATGTAAACTCAGGCTGAGCTGAAGCTGTTACGGAGTGAGGCCTCTGTGTGTCTACAGTAAGTGCAATACAATCTACATTTCCCTTCTGCTGACAAGCATCCCAGGCCTGGGTGCCCAAGTGCCTTTTCGTAAATCAAAAGAATATTGAACTCATTATGTTCCAGCACAAGTTATCCTTCATCGGTCAACTTGTCTGGGTCAACCGTTCTTGCACATTTATTCTGGACATCTAAAAGATAGGACGTCCAACGGCCCGTCTCCAATATTACAGCTGCCATTCATTTTGTTATCCTAAAATGATATTCTGAAACCGGGCCATTCAAATGTAATTATTAGGTACCAACACACTATCTTCCATCAGAGCAGTGGAAGGAATCCAAATTCAGTCCCAGGGTACCAGTAAACAGGAACAATAGGGCCCGTATTTACACAGAGGTGCTGGGTGTACCGAGCGCATTTACTTTCACTTTCTTTTTAGAGTATCGCACTCTGCTGCTCTGTGGGGGACCTAAAGATTTTAAGTTCCTCTTTAAGGAGAAGAAAATTGAGGCTCAGAGAGGACAGATCATTATTCAAAGATCTAATGGAGAAAGAAAAAAGCCTCGAATGCAAATCTTCCGTCACAGAGTCACAGATTGAATTACCTACTTCACCCTCTGCCTTCCTTTCTTCCTGGTGGTGAGTAACGAACTTCAAGCTGTTCTCTCCAGTACCACGAACACTGCAGCCCCTGGTTTTCACACTCTGTCTTCACCCCAAGTTCTCCCTTCGTCCCGTGTGACTAGCAGCCAATACCCTCAGCCTCTCAGGCCCTTGACCGACTCCATCCCAATGATCTCCACCCGCCCCTCCAGTCCCTCCTTCTTCCTATAGTTACTCCAAGAACGTGTCATTTTCCAAAGCCCCTCTAACTCCACCGTATCATATGAAAATATTCCGGTCTTGGACTGGTCCACCACAACACCTGCTCTCTACCTCTTCAAGACCTCCAGACCCATGAGGCTCTCCTTTCCCTTTAACCACGATCTACTGGCTTCACTTCTTTCTGGATTGACTTAGATCCAATGATCCATCTCTGTGTTCACTTTTGGCCAATACTTTCAACTCCTTTACCCAATTGTTCTTCCATCTTGTCCCCTTGAGAAACCCCTACTCTGTTTGAACCTACATCCACCATCTTTGCTCTGACCTCCATTGTTCAGTTCTTATGGAGAATAATAGCCCAGTTGCCCAGACTACAGTCATTATCAATAGATGGTGAGGAACATTATCAGAGCACTCGGTGCTTCCCGGGGATCCCTTTATATTTCCTTAATAAGATCCATCTACCATTCTGCAGACTAAGGATTTCAAAACACTACAAACTCTTTTGAGCACTCCCCAAGGCCTCCCTGCTCAGAGACCGGCTTTACATCCTACTTCACAAAGAGGACAGAGGCCATCAGATGTCTTTTCAAATCTTGAGGGAAATCAATACATTTGCACCCACAACCTCTCTCTTTCCTTTCTTTCTTCCTAATTAAGCTGAAAGCTACCCTTCCTTTTGCCCCCATCTATGCTTTACCTCCCACCCTGCCTCTTCAGAATTGTTCCATCACAAATAACCCCACTCAGACCCTCAGCCTCAGCCTCTCCCTTTCTAAATGGTCTCCTCCCTTAGAAGCCAAGGAACAACACAAAAGCTCTTCTCTTTGTTTCACATCCCTGCTCCCTTTCTTGTTGTGCTTCTTTAAAAAAAAAAAAAAAAAAGTCTACTTCCTTGCTTCTCACTTACTTCTCAACCCACTGCAATCTGGCTCCTGTCCCCAACATTACAGTTAAACATCTCTTGCCAAGGTCAAGATTTTAAACACAAAAGGCTATTTTCAGTTTGTACTTTATGTTCTCCATCAGAACCCATGGCCCCTGATGACCCACACCTTCCTTCTTAAAACATTCACTTATTGGAGCTTCCATAGTACCAGACGTCCCTGGCTTCCCTCCTATACCACTGGCCCGTCCTCAACTTCTCAAGGCTTTTCTCTGTGCATGCTAAACAAGCTCTTCTGAGTGAACACATCCCTAAGGGCCATCTACAATGACTATTGGTAACCTGGTTGCTCTGAATATTATCGTTTTTTTTTTTTTTTGGCTTGTTTGTTTTTAATCCAAGGGTCAGAACCATTTTACAACTGCTTACCAACTCTCTATTTGGATGTTACAGCTAGTTTAAATTTAACATTTGCACAGCTGACTCATCATCTTGCAATCATACACAACCCCAAAGTGTCCTTGTTTCGCAGGGCTGCCTATCTTGATGAAAAGTGCCACCACCCACACAAATTGACCAGGTCAAAAATGTGCCCCTTCTCTTTTCCTATTTAACCAAGATCCAGGAACTCAACACTTAAGGTATGATCATGTCCCTTGCTTCTTGGGTCTTCCCGCTTTTCAACCTTCAAATTTCAATACTAAGTCTTCTATCTCTTTAGAGTATCTCAATGTATAATTTCATTTACATGACATTCTTGAAATGATGAAATCATAGAGACAGGGAACAAAGTGGTGGCTGCCAGGAGTTAGGGATGCTAGGGGAGGTGGGGGGAGGCGTGATGATAAAGGGGCAGCACAAGAGATCTTTGTGATGATGGAACTGCTTTGTGTCTTGATGGTGGTGGTGGGTACATGAATCCACACATGTGATGAAATGACTCAGAATGATACACATGCATTGTTCCAGTATCAAGCTCTAGGTGTTGTTATTATATTATAGTTATAGGAAATGTAACCATTGGGGGAAACTGGGTGAGAAGTACATGAGACCCCTCTGTACATGAGTGGTACTCTGTCCAACTTCGTGCTTATTTCAAAAAAAAAATTATAAAATACACACATCTCAAATCTTCATTGATGCTACTTTTGTCCAAGGCACCCTCTTCTCTTACCTGGGGTATGCCACAGCCTTCTATGTCCCTGATGTACATCATTTTGTGCCCTCTCTCAACTTTTCTCCATCAATCCATTCTCTGCATTTTTTTTCTTTCTTTCTTTTTTTTTTTTTTTTTTTTGGTAAGATTTTATTTATTTATTTGTGAGCGAGGGAGAGGGAGAAGCAGACTCTCCACTGAGCAAGGAGCTGGACATGGGGTTCAGTCCCAGGACCTTGAGTTCATGACCTGAGCCAAAAGACAGATGCTTAACCAACTGAGCCACCCAGGTGTCCCCAGGAGTCACCTTTCTAAGATGACAACATGACATGCTCTGCATCTGGGCAAAATCCTCCTAAGAGCTTCCCATTGTCCTTAGGACCAGGTTCCTAACTTTCGTGCTGAGATGCTACCAGAGCACCACGGAAAAGGCACAGTGGCACGCGGAATATTATCAATGTTCAAGAGAAATGAGAGATACTTGACATTTATTGGGCATCAAAGAAACTACAAACCCGAAGTGGTTTACAGTTTCAGCATTAAAACACAGCCATTCCTTTCATACGGCATACCTTCCTTAAGGTGGGTTTTTGGCAGAACTACAAAGTACTGAAGAAAAATGAATGAGGAATAGGAAATGAGAGCAGCAGTACCCAACTGCAAAGTTTAAGAAGCAGACACTGTGGTTATTTAGGAATAAAAATCAAAATATTGCTTTTTCTTTAGGTTTGCCTGCATCGTTTTTCAAATGACCACTAAACTTTTGGGGACATAAATATTTCATTAAGCTGTTCAGACCTAACTACTCAATAAACAGAGTTAGGATTTCCCTGGCCTCCAGGAACCATAACAAAATCATTGAGAGCATCTTGATATGAGAAGGTGTGGAAGGCGCCACCTTAGGATAAATAAAGTGCAAAGTCTTGTCTATAACATACACCGAGCTCCATGACCTAATCCCTGACTTACTTTCCTGGCCTGCATGCTAATGTTTCTCTGCCTGTCACTCACAGTGAATGACTGCAGACCCCAGGACAAGTCTGTCCCTTCCTGGACATAACCTCACAACACAAGTGCACACACACACACACACACACACACACACCCTCTACATTCATATACCTAACTGCTACTGTCTAGATCTCAACTTAAAAAAGGGAAGAATCCTCTTCTTCTTCAAATCCTTCTTTATACTAGTACTCCATGTTGTTAATCTCCTTCCCCAGAACTCTCCTAGGAGGGAGCAATTCGACTCCCGTGCGTGGCCAGCTACCTACAATGTTCCTAAAGGCACAGATGCGTGCTGCTTTGTTAACAACAGAGGCTCCTGCAGCTCTTGTACAAGGTACAGACTCTACCAATGTATGTCAACTTCGTGCACAGGGGAGCAACTCCTTCCCGGATCAGTCAATCAGACAAACCATTTCACGGTGCCAGATACTTCCAGATCACTTGCATTCAGTTCCTTCTTTCTCACACAAGCCACACCCTCCCTAAATGTGATCTACAACGGATGTCAAGCTAGAGTCCCAGACAGGATGTCACGAGTGCTCAGGAATGGAGGCAGCACCTTGCTGAGCCATACAGTTTGAAAAACAGGAGAGTTACTTCCCCCCACACCAATACACCCCCTTCTGAAATGGGGCTGATGGCTGGAAGGTGCTTGGGTGAAAAGCCATGCCTGGGGGGACGAACATCTCCTGAGCATCACACATCAAAGACAACCTGGCGGGCATGGTGCGGCGGGAACTGGGAAGATGAGATGTCACAGATGGCTTCCATCACCTGTACTGATTAATAAATTAGACGCTTACAAATCATGGGACGCGTACTCTTTATGCCAATCCATGCATGCTGGTGGCTTAAGGCTACATTGCCACTATGTAGGCTTCTGGATTCCAGCCTTATGTGCCTCAGGGCATCAGAAATCTTCCTGTTTCTTTCTATTTTCCTCCTAACAAGTGTCCTCTTAGTCTAAGAATGGTGCCAATGCTACCGTCCAAGGGCATCTAATCCATAGGGCACCCAGATTGAGTTTGCCTCTTGTTGTTGGAGGTCTCCTGCAAACCCTCTTGGAGTCCCTGTTGAGGAACTTCAGGAAACTGTGCTTCAGATATTTATTTTTAACTACCAATCCTCCAGAACTTTCTCTATGCTAAATATGATCATATGTTATCTTCTTAAATCTTTGCAACAATTACGGGACATATCCCCATTTCACAGATGGAGAATCTGAGGTCAAAATGTTTAAGTAATATACCCAGGACCTCATGGGTGGGAAATGGCACAGCCAGGATTCAAACCAAGTTCTGCCTGAGTCTTAAGACTTGCTGCCCATCACTCAGGGATAGCGACAGGTTTAGATTCGCAGAAGCTTAGATACGGACTTGGTGCTAGAAGTTTCCATGGAGGTTTGCAGAGGTTTGCAGAGACAAGCCAGGTACCGATAAAGGGTGGGATGCAAAGCTTTCCTCCAAGCCAGTCTGGGAATCCACCGCTAATGAGACTCAGTAATTCTTATGCCCAGAAGGAAGGCCTTGAGAGATAAAGAATTTGCCTGGAGTCAGAAGCCTGGGTATGCTGGTTCCTTTCATAAGGGATACAAAGGTATCCAGCAGCTGCCGGATTGTACATGAAAAAAAAAAAAAAAAAAAAAAAAGCATCCTGCCACAGGGCGCCAAGAATGGAACTGGGGCAGGTAGGCCTGGATGCAGCCCAGGAAAGGAGCTGCCTGACGGGTGGGTCCAGAGCAGCTCCGTTGGTGGCACAGAGTCCTACCTGGGAGTTAGTGAACTCCATCGTTATTGACTCCGTCTTAACTCCAGCGCTCCCCTCCTTTCTCTTGAACTATTTCCAGTGCTTCCAAACCTTCCCTCTTACTGCCTTCCACGCATCCTATCTGCAGCTTCCGCCACCAGAACAGTATTTCTTCTTTTTTTTTTTTTTCCAGAGCAATATTTCTAAATGCATCATCAGCCCGCGTCCGTCTCGTGTTTCAAACCCTTCAGCATGTTCCTGTCGCCCAAATCAGGAGAAGCACAGGTTCTAACAGGCTTACCCAGAGCCCATGGCAAACTCTGAGAAGCAAACAGCACGGTGGTCCTCGGAGCCCCACCGGACCACGATATGGACCCGAAGTCAGTGTTTGTCAGACTGGAAGGTCCACTCCACTGGTGGAGGCCGAAATCACTCTAGTTGGCGGGGAGCCACATTTAAAAAAACAAATGAATCAGGGGTGCCGGTGTGGCTCAGTTGGTTGGGCATCTGCCTTGGGCTCAGGGTCCTGGGATGGAGCCCCGTGCGGGGCTCGCTACGTAGCAGGAACTCAGCTTCTCCCCTTGCCCCTGCCCCTCCTCCCCTTTCCCCTGGCTCGTGGGCTCTCGATCTCTATCTAGTAAATAAAATCTTTAAAAAAATAAAAAATAAACAAATCAGAAAGGAATGGACAATATTAGAATGGAATAAAAAATACCAAAATATATGTATAAGGGTAAGTATTTTTTCATGAATTTTCATTTTTGTCGTGTATCTGTATCTCTTTCTATAGGTTTATTAAATGTCAATGTAAAAATAAATTTAAGCATGAGTTAGGGTAAAGAAATGTGAAGACAAGAGAAAGAAAAAACATTGCTCAAAGTAGGGGTTTAGTAATCCTCTGACAACTAGCTAGAGCTTGCTTTTGGTTGCAACCAATCTGCCATTCCAAATTTCTTTCATTGTTGCATCTGAGCTGCTATCCAGCCTTCTGTCCTACTTCACTGCTACTCAAAACACACACACACACACACACACACACACACACACCCCTATAGATCTAAGGTTTCTCCCATCTCTTGCTTTCACAGGCACTGCTCTGTCCTCCTGGGCTGCTTTTCTCCCCCGCAAATGTCTTCTCACAAATTCCTACTCCTCCCTAAAGACTGAGTTCGATGCCCTTTCCTCCAGGATGCCTTCTTAGACTAGTCTTTTCCTCCCATCCTTTCCTCTTCACAAGCCCAGTGCTAGGGCAAGTTCCCCTCCACCTCCACAAACAGAGCCCCAAGGGCAGGGTTCAGCCAGGGAACTCAGCACAGGCACGGGGCTTATTTGTCTTTGGTCAGTTTTCCCCAAGATACCATGGGTTCCTTGAGGGGGAGGATCAAAGGTTCCTCTTCCAGTCCCCAACGGAGTGCTGCAGAGCCTGGTTGGTAGGAGCCTGGAGATCAGGAAACATTTTTCAAATGAGTAAGTAAGCTGCAGGCGCTCCAGATCATGGACCCAGTCCCTGACTTTGTTGGCCAGGGTTTGGAGCATGGAGTCTGAGGCGGCAAGGCTTGTCTCTCTTCTTCTCCAAATTTTCCCAGTCCTAACGGTGGCCAGGATTGGTGTCACTCATTCCACGTGAGGGAGGTGTGCAAGCTTGTCCATTTTCAGACCCTGCTCCCAACTGAAGCTGGATGATTCCTCGGCCACGACGGAAGCAAACTAAGGTTTGCAGCTCACGAATCAGTTCAGAAATGCCGTGGGTGCAAAGAGGTAACGTGCAGCAAAGGTACCAATTTGGCAGCAATAAAGCTATCGTTCTTGGAAGTGGAAGATCAATTTTAAATAATCAACACAAAACATTATCTTTGAATTGATGCCAAGTGGCCCGGAAGATGTTTGCAGTATATCCTTCCCCATCTCTCTCTATTCAGGGAGAACTTGAGCAGAAATTTGGATTAAATGAGGGATAATGTAGGAGAAGGGCACAGGGTATTGGTTCTCACCAATGACACCAGCCTCTAAATGGCTGAAATTGACAACTATAAACCTGAGACACTGTCCTGTTCTCATCATCTTTCATGCCTAGTGGGCATGCTCTAAAGGGATAAAAAGTTATCTGTTAACCCACTTGGTCCAAACTGCTTGTTAAGGACTCAGGCCATTGGTATCTGAACCTAGCAATGGAGGCTAAACATCTTACTTCCTAGGGAATTCTGCAGTCAGAGTAGAAACCCACCAGATCTCCCAGATCTCCTGAAGGAATGGGGATCGTTGTTTCTCTGCCTTTCTGCGGTAGGACACCCAAACTGATTCACCATCCTAAATGCAGTAACTTCTGCTCTGGTCTGAGGTTATGTCTTAAAACATGCAAAGTCCCCTTCCCTTCAGCCCTCCAGCCAGACTCTTTGGGAACCTGGCCAATAATTACACTGATGCCTCTATTGCAACCATTCCAATTCAGACTTGTGAAGACCAAGATCTAAGATCTAAGACCCAAAATCATTACCCTTTTACCCTTTTTTTCCCCAAAAAATTCTTGCTCTAAACAGAATTTCTCAACCTCTACCCCAGGGATATAATGTGTCAGATAATGCTTTTCTGTACATGGCAGGATGTGGAGCAGTATCCCGATCCCCGGCCTCGTTCCGTTAAATGCCGGTAGCAGCCCCCTCCATAACCAAATCCCTCCGGACATTTCCAAACGTCCCTTTAGAGAACAAAACCACCCCAATAGGCAATCATTGCTAGCAGGTCAGTGGTTCGTCAGTGGTTCGTCTAATCTAGACCAATGAAATCAAAATATCAGAGAAAGGACCCAGGCAGTGGTATTGTTTAAAAACTCTGCAGGTGATTCTACAGTGCAGGTCCTCCTTTGCAATATTGAATCAAGATCTTATCTCATTCCTTGACCGTGGCTCTGGCCTGTTGAAATCCCTATCCCTATACAACCGGCAGGAATGCCAAATTCAAAATAAGAAATGGTAGCACAGAAATTTAGGAAATGCAAAGGGAAAGAGAGGGAAAAAAAAAAAATAAAGAGAAGGTTTCTACCTGTGACAAGGAAAATGAGGCTGCTGATTTTTTTCTCTTTCGATTGTAAACCAGGATGGGAGAGACCTAGACTAAAATGTTCCAAGCAAAAGTCTGATGAGTAGGGGAGCTTCCTCAGCCACGTTCCAGCTTTCCCAGCTAAAGAGGTGTCCCTTTAAGAGGGCTTTGACACAGGCTGGTGTCCAAAGGAGAGACACTCAAAGCCAGGTAGGGCCAGCAACTCCTTATACCTGCTCTCCAGAATTCCAATACCTCTGAGTATAAGAGGTTGTGGGGTCAAAGAGATTTGGTCAAGTATTTTTAATATATTTTTTAATTAATTTATTTATTTTAATAAACATATAATGTATTTTTATCCCCAGGGGTACAGGTCTGTGAATCACCAGGTTTACACATTTCACAGCACTCATCAAATATATATTATATATATATATGTGCATATAAAATTTGGGAGGCATTGGTTAATCACACGGGCTCTGCAATCTCCTTTCCTATGCTATATGCCACTCTCCCAGAAACGAGCTCTCCTTCCTTGGATAAGGTTTCTAAACAGAGAAAATGTATACAGTGTGTTCACAATGGATACTTGGTAAGCTTTCACGTTAACAATTCAGTTACCATCATTGTTACTGTTTACTTGACTATGGGATCTTTTTTGCTGTCGTTCCAGAAAACACCATTTAACATCTCACTGAACTCGAGTTCCATGTAATCTACTTGAAGAAATGCCAATTGAGACTGAATTTTCCTGCACTACTAGAAATATAACCCCTGTGCCCTGGGATGTTAAGATCTATCTGGAATCCGGAGACTGGTGGCGTCAAGTTCAACCACCAGCATCCTGAGAGGTTCAGTGGTGGACTTCTCCCTTACTGTCATTTGTCTGTAAGCTCCTTGAAAGCAGTCCAGGCTACCTTGTACTTTATTGGTTCCCCAGGGCAGAGCATCTGGAATATCTAGGAACCCAGCAGATATTCTTGAATGACTTCTGGATAAGGACCGCATCTCATTCACCTCGGGGAGTCCATCCACCCTGCCCTGGCCTCGTTCATTCAGCCAAGTAGCTTTACCACAAAACCTGCTGTGGATATTTTTGTGAAATACATCAGGGAACCATTAGGATATCAGATTAGAGCTGAGATTCATGCAAGTCTGAAATAAATGTGCGAGACAGTTAGGCAATCAGACTTGGTTTCCCAAGATGTGATTTACACTCAACTTTCAGGTATTTATTTAGGGCTCTGAGGAAGGCACACCATGAGCCACAAACCACTAGCTCAGCAACCTGCAGGGAAAACCACTCAATATGAAACCACCTTTCATGTAACTGCTACATTTTGCAATTACTGATGAGCTCAAAGTCAGGAAAAAATAAACAGAAAATAATACACAAAAAGGCAGGAAACAACTTTGGACCAAATTGCCTTTTTTTTTCTTTTTTTTTAAGTAACAAATACTAAGGGACAAGACTGATTTCTAAATTATCTCGAGAACAAAAGAAATCATTTCTAGTAATGCCATCAGCCATCTGAGATAAAGGGGTAAATTCGGATTTATATGGGCCCCGCCAAATTCCAAGGTCCAAACGTTTGATAGCAAGTTACTTCTCACCACAAGCACACAGGGCAGTTCATAAGACCTTCATTTTGCAAATGAGAAACCTGAGCCTCAGAGAGGTTCTAACTTGCCCAAGGGCAGAGGGAGTTTCTCAGTATCTAATGATAAACTGGGTAACTTAGAGAGAGTCATAAGAGCATAAGGTAAGGGATCCCGTTGTGAGGTCTCAGAGACCCGCTTCTGGTTCCCAGCTGAGCCACTTCTCAGACACGCGACGTGGACAATTTGCTAAGCCTCTTGGTGCCTACATTTTCTTATTCATAATATGGACAATAATAGCATTTCCCTCCCAGAATGGCCGTGAGTATTTAATGACTAATGCATGTATGGGCTTAGCAGAAAGTGAAAATCAATGATTTTATTCAAATGATGATTTAGAACCTTAATGAAAAATAATTTGCAGATAGAAGAACATCTAAATTGTACAAAGCATTCTCACGTGAACTGTAACTCGTTGTACCTGGTGGGTAGAACAGACAGACATCATTATCACTTCCCACAGAGGAGAAAGTTGAGGACCTTAAACGCTTCCCTATCCATCATTCCTATCTGTGGAATGATAACGGTGTGCTTATTGATTCTTGTTTTGCTTCTACCCTCCACTCTCAACTCTGAGTTCGATGGAGGAGGGGGTGGACACTACTGGTGGTATGTGTGTTCATGTCTGTGTGCAAGCACACTTCATTGTTTTCTTTTGGTCATATCTGTATGACCGAACCATAGCACAGCTCATGGCATAGGACTGAGGCTAAATTCTATGAATGAATGATACACAGAAGGCACTGGCCCAGGATGAGAAAGCCAGAAAGTGGGTCCAAAATAAACAAAGCCTGAGTCTCTACATTCCAAGTCCAGTCCTCTCCACTACCCCAGGCAATACCTTCAGAGGACAAGATTTCATGGAATCATGGAATTTCAGAAGAGGCAAAGACCTTGAAGATCACCTTGGCTAACACTCTCATTTTGCAGACGACAAAATAGAAGCTCCAAAATCCCATTATTTGGGCCAAAAGCATGCATGAAAGAGGCAGAAGAGGTGGGCCAGCACCCAGGTTCCCTGACTCTGAGATCAACGATGTTGGCAGGTGCATGCAGAAAATCGCCCAGCCTCCATGCTTCCGCTCAGACTGAGGCATGACAGAGCGCGTGCTTTGTGCACCTAAACCACTGTTTGTATACATCTTATGGCCTGGCTTCTGAAGCAACCCGAGAAAAGGTTTCTGCTGGGATTTGACGGGAAAAACTCCCCTCCTTGCCTGTGGCACTGACTCCTCAGCCCGAGTCTATGACCTGAAACCAGCCTCTGCGTGCATATGATGAGGAGGAAAGAAATGGCCTTAACCCACTGAAGTGAGGAGAGGAGATCTCCCCTCAGATTCTTTCTGAAACTCCCAGATCAGCCTGGGGCCCAGCTTGAGTGCAGGGTGGGGGAAAGCTAGCCGAAGCTGGAGGGCTAGGGCATCTCCATAAGGCCGGCTATCTAGCACAAGACAGCATGGCACGTTCCTGGAGAAAAGCCTTGGTTGTCATGATGCAAATGTCGAGTGTTTGATGTGCTAGGTCCACGTGCGCACACAGGGAGGCGCACTGGAAATCGCCGGAAGACGTGTTCATGCTTCAACAAAGCAGCATGTGATGAGGACAAAGTATCACTTGACAACCACCCTGAGGAGCATGTCCTAGTTGGCTTTGGCTCAGGTCTGAACCTGGCCTGGAGAGGCACACGTGTCTGTGGGTACTTATCTGCACGTGTGTCCATGTGTCGGTCAGGTCAGGAACCCCACCTGGTCTTTGCACGTAGTAGGTTCTAAATCAATGTTGATGGTATTAATGATCTCCCAGTTATATCTACCCTGCACTTTCTTCTCTGTAGCACTTAGTGTGTGTGTGTGTGTGCGCGCGTGCGTGCACGCATGTGTGTGTTTAATTAATGTCAGTATCTCCTAGGAGAGCAGGGACCATGTTTGTTTTACTCATCATTGTGTCGTCTGCCCCAAACACGGTGCTGGGCCTCTAGCCGGTGCTTAATAATTATTTGAGGATTAAATAAATGAAGGAAGGAATAACTACATGACCAGGGGCCTGACTTCTGGGTCGAACTCCATCATTTAATTAACCACGTGACCTCGGTTAAATCTTATACTTAATTTTGGAACTAGAAAGCATCCTAGAAATCAGCCCGTTGGATGACAGGACACTTTGCTTTAGCAGTGGGATCCCAAAGAAAGCATATGGAAGATCAGAACACGGGAATGAAAGAGTAAGACCTTCTCTGTGTAAATGCTGTGTACGGCTGGGGGGTCCTGCCTGGTCACCCCCCAACACACAAAGACATTTTGCTTGTCTTCCTATACTGCAATAGCTTTTATGACTTCTTTCATTGAACCTCAAGGTTTTAAAAGAGCATAGGCTGAAAACCACTGACATTATCAAGGCTACCATCTGATGGCTAAGGAAGGTGGGATCCGAGAGAGGAGGGAGTTTGCCTAATGTCACAAAACCGGTGCCCAGAAAGCTGGCGTTAGTATCCAGATGTCCTGACCCCCAACCTCATTAACAACATTTACCTTCTTAGTTCTCTCTAAAACCAAGCCCCAAATATTTAGAAAGTGGTTGTGAGGAAAAATGTTTGCAAGAGCCCCCTCCAGACCTCAGGAACACTCAATGTGTGGACACCATGGTGGCCAGAAGGAGGGCTCTGGGGTCAGGTGGGTCCGTATTTGGATCCCAGCTCTGTTCCTTACCACCCAGATGAGCTGGAGCCAGGCACTCAGCCTCCCCAAGTCCTGGTTTTCCGATCTGCAAAATGCCAAGGCACTGTTTATCTCACAGAGGTCGTCGTGAGGCATCAATGACATCCTTTGATGGCCCATCGTAAGTGCTCAATGAAACCAGCCACTGTTGAACACTCCGTGTCTGCGGTTCTACTCAGGGTATCCACATGGGTCTAGGGTACTTCAACAGTCATCACAGGCACAGGTTAATCATCCACCATGCATGCTAGCTCCCTTCCAAAACCCAAGCACAGCCATCATGTTCAAGCATTACTACTCATCTCCAATCCCCAGGGTCTAGCACGGGGGCAGGCTTATGGCAGTTGTTAAGAAACATTTGTAAATAATGAATGGATGCCTTTCGTTCTATCATATTCATCGGTGTGGTTACGGATTTAATCAGACTTTGTTTCCAGTCCAGCATCCATCATTTTTCAGCTACAGGACTTTACTCAAGTCAGTCATCTTCTGGTCTTTAAAATGGAAATGCGAACCCCAGTCATTCATTCAACTATGAGATGTCCTCAGGAGGCCCACATGGAAGCGAAAGCCAACATGTCAAACCAAGATGAGATCATTGTCCGACAAAAGGCAGACAGGGTAAGATACCTGGATCTCTACCACTTGTTCTGTTCCCTTAAATCCTCCGTCTCAGCCTGCGTCTTTCCTGGTACCTGAGACGTCAGAGACCAGTGTGTTCTGTCGAGTCACTGGTGAGTGCCCGCGTTTGGTTTGTGCGTGTTCACAAAGAACCATGGCTATATTACACCAGAAATTATGCCGAGGACCCAACTTCGAAATAATGTAGGTAACTATCATTCTTAGGTGATGTAGGAATAGCTCTCCCAAGGACTGGTCTTCTGAATCAATAAATATATTTTAAAATTCCGATATTCTCTTTTGAAAGAAATGCCCTATTATTCACTCTTGCGCTCCTTCCCCCTTTCCTGCACACCCCATATCCATGCTCCCTTGTGTTTCTACTTTCTCTCATGCTCAGAGGACCTTCCCCCAGTAACTCTCTGATCACTTAGCACCTTTCAAGGCTCATCTGTGAGCTCTTTAATAGATGGAAACTTGCAAAACCTTAGCCACTATTCAAAGTAGGATTTGAATATTCAGCCTTAAGTCACATTCCCAGCCTACAATGCCACAAAATGTGCAAGGGAGACATGCCCATTGTCATAACAAATACACAGAAGATTTACAACCTAAATACATACCTTCCCAGGTACCTGCAGGTCAGGGTCCTTTCCTCCACCATGCTCCCTGCTGGTTCTCCCATTCTAAATGGCCCAGAAGAAGGGTATGCCCCTTCTTCCTTGACCTTAAGACAAAGACTACATCTCTAGAGAGTTTCTAGCATCCCCCAACTCACTTAAGTCCACAACATTGACTGTGTGCTTCTGATACATGATAAGACAAAATCACTCAAGAGATCTAGAATTGAATTGCATCCAAGTCCTGCCCTTGATGGGTTTCTAGTCACATGAGAAAGAAACACAAAGATGCATTCTAACTTCAAACCGTTTAAAACTAAAGGGATATACGTATAGAGAGCTGTGAGCCTACCAAAGAGAGGGTAAAAGAGCGGAATGGGGAGAATCGAAGATGGTTTCAAAGAGGAAAAAAAACTCTGGGGTAAGTCCTTTTTGGGTGAGTGACATTCCAACAGATCAAGAACCAAATCAGAAAAGGCTATTCCTTGACGGTCCCTACTTGTTTCCAGATGCATGAATAGGTTTGGAGAGGAGGTTGGTACATTAATAGCATCGGCCAACAATGCTACCTTCATCCGATGCAGTTGATTAAAAATTCCATGACTGTGGGTGCAGATAAAACACGGTATGAAGCCGAGGCCTATCATATACTGCCTGTGGGACTTCAGGCAAATCATTTGGCCTAACTGAAGACCAGTGACTTCGTGCGTAAAATAGAGAGAACAAGTAGAGTCCACCCCTGATGACTATGACAAAGGCTTAACTGAGATCGTGGATGCCAGGCAGTAAGCACCCTCCGCGCCGGGCCCACAGTCAGCACTCAGTAGATGTTAGCTATTCGCGCTGGTCCTTGTCATGGTTCATCTCTTGTGCAAAGGACAAAAACAAGGTGAAACTACAAACAACAGCCTCCTGACCCCTTGGCCCCTTGTTCCTCCATATGGCGAGACCCATACCCACGCCTGACCCCAAAGAGCACTCTATGAATGACAGGCACGGGAGACGGGGACAAGCGCAACCCAGGTCTTACCTGTATATTTTATATCTGGTTGTAAATCCTTGACGGTGTCTTTCCACAAAGGATAGGTAGCTCCTGGAGTGGTGGAAAGGCCCCCTGTCTGAAATAAGCCAATCAAATTCCTTGGAGACATGTTGGTCTGTCCCAGCTGGTTCCTGGTGGGAGGGCTGCACTGAGATACGGCCCCATACAAACAGGAAGTAGAGGAGCTCAACAAACCTCCAGTTCATGCTTTTCTGCCGGCCTTTTTCCTCTCATTCTTGCTCCATTCTGTGGAGTCCTGAGGAGAAAGAATTAAACAAAAAAAAAAAAAAAAAAAGGAGAGAGAGAGAGAAAAAAAAAAAAAAGGACAAGAAAGAAAGGGAGACAGGAAAGAGAGAGAGAAAAAAAAATAAAATAAAAGGAAGAGAAAGACACAGAAAAAAAATGCCGTTAACATACTTTCATAATATTACATCAGTCAAGTGTGTTAAGGTTTACAAAAACCAGGATGACTTCTGGTGAAAGGCATGGCCTCTCCGGAGATCTGGGCTCACATTCCTGCTTCGCCGTGAGCACAGACCGATGCTTAGCCTCGTAAAGACGCAGCCTCCTCAGGTGCAGAACAGAGGGTGGGCTTCGATGCCTCTACCTTGGCACTTGTCACATCATAGGTGTTCCGGGCAAATGTGTTCGAAGGATGAATGGAATGAAAGGAGACAGAACCTGGGTCCCATATGACCAGGAAGGGATGTGGAGACAGAAGCACAAGAGACCAGAGAATTCACTGCTGAGGGTTCCGAGCGTCAAGGTTCCCTGGTGTTCAGAAGGGAAACTAAGGGCCAAGGGATCAAGTGGGTCCTTGCCTACCTCTTCTTTTGTGGGGGGTTGGTAGCATGGCACCCTGGTACCGTACTGGAAAAATATTTAAGACTGAGGGAGAGCTGGGGTGGAGGCTCTTTGTGGGGAGGAGAGAAGAGAGACCACAGGCCATGCTAAGCCTTTGGACACTTACTAGTTTGCAAGAGTACAAGTTTGTGTTCTACCTTCATTTTCTACTTACTAGCTTAGCGCCCTGCTTATTCTAGAAGAACTTATCTTCTTCAACATTGAAAGGCAGCCTTGAATCCAGGTCCCACCAGTTATCAACAGTATCATTTCAGGCAAGTCACTGAACATCCCTGTGTCCCCCTACCCCATCTATAAAACGCGGTGACATAATTTATGTATAATGTCCCACCCAGTGCTTGCCATTTATTAAATGCCCAATAAATGGCATCAACGATGATGAGGCTAATGACAATGATGAATGCTGACACTGATCCTGTCCACTGAGTCCCTGCTGGGAGAGTCTCTGAGCACGGTCTCCACTGCCCTGACCAAGTTGTATGTATGTATTTCCCAGTAGTCAGCCGAGCTCGGGCCCTCAAAAATCATCTCCTGTTTCTCTTTCTCTCAAAAAGTGTTAGTTCGGGGCACCTGGGTGGCTCAGCCAGTTAAGCATCTGTCTTGAGCTCAGGTGGTGATCTGAGGGTCCTGGATTCGAGCCCCTTGTCAGGGTCCCTGCTCAGTGGGGAGTCTGCTTCTCCCTCTCTTTCCTTCTCCTCCCCCGCCCTCGCACTCTCCGTGCACGCTCTCTCTTTCTCTCTCAAATAAATAAATAAAATCTTTTAAAAAGAAGTGTTGGCTGTTCCTTTCTCATAGCTCAGGTTGCTCATTCTGTGTGACTGTGAAAGTTGGTCCTCAGTATCTTTTCTGATGCTTGTTTCTGGGTCTGCTTTCCGCTTTGGCTTTCACTGGCAAGAACCTTTGAAAGACGGTCTCTACACATGACTCGATGTGCGACTCAGGATAATCACATCCTTTCCCCAGACCTCAGAGTTTTAGGTCTATCGTTTAAAAATGGCAAGGATACATTTTGTCAAGTGTAAAACCACGTATAAACATGAAGACATGGGGTACCTTAGTTGTCTACTCTCCCGGCTGAAAATGGGAAGAAAGCAAAGCTAAGAAAGAGAAAAAAAAAAAACGCAGAAAGACGGAGATGTGAATTTCCTACCCCATGGGCTATTTCCCTCTGTTGCCCAACTGCACCATTTTATTATGAGGAGCTGCAGACGTCTCCTCGGCGCAGCAAGCCCCGGCTGTCAGGGCACAGGACGGAAGCACGTGAGCCGAGGGGTGGGCTGGCAGAAGCGGTGGCCCTAAATTGCACTCAGAGCCTAAAACAAAGCTGTCCATGCTGAGCGCAGAACTGCAGCAGCGACAGCTGCCAGCCTTCTGCCGGAGCCCACCTGAGTGGCAAGCGGGGGGTGGAGGGGATTGTTCGCAGATCCTGGTGGGGAGCTACCGCGTGCTGGCCGCACAGCATGCCGCCCTTTCAGCCTTCGCCAAGGCTCGGGCTGTGAGTGGGTGTGGGGTGGGAGCGCAGGGGAGAGTGCTTGGCTATGAGGCCGTTTGCAAGCAACAAGGATGGGGAGCACTGAAGCTTTCAGACGGGGAATGAGCCTATCCATGGAACGGCAATGCGTGCGTGCAGGGGTGTGTGTGTGTGCACGTGTGTGTGAGAGAGAAAGAGAGAGAGGGAGAGGGTGAGCTCTCAGTCCATAGGCCTAGAATTAGCCAACATTTGAACCATCGAATCCACTGTTTCCCAAGTGGCAGCCACGTCACCCCCTCCCACCCCGAGAAGGGACATCTTTGAATGTCCCGATGGAGGGGGCTTGGCTGGCTTCTCATGGGTAGCAGTCAGGGATTCTGCTCAACATCCCGCAATGCCCAGGACGGCCCTACCAAAAAGGACCCTGGACACAAATATCAGTTGTGCAAAGTTAAACCCTGGCTAACCCAACTCTTCTTTCTCAAGATCATGACTAGGCCAGGCACCTGTCTTCCAGCTCCTGGCCATCATTCTGTCCCAGCAGGGCAGCGGGTACATGTGGCTGTGTTTGAGCCCTCTCTGTCGCTGGGGCTTGTGAGATAATCTGCATTCCACCAAGTGGGTTTGAGTGCTTCATGGAAGAAGTGTGTGAACATATCTCTGCTGATTTAGAAAATCACGATAATGCACAGAAAAAAAAAATGAAACTAAAAATGAAAATGAAAATTTCTAAGGGTGCCTTTTAATAGACATGGATATTCTGCTGGGCATGAACGTATCCATGTTCCCGCAATGTCTTATCAGGGAGACACAGGGACTCCCATTCTGTGAACAGGCCCATAATAGCACCAACTGTACCAGAGACCCAGGATTATAGAAGGGACCCATGACTGATATTTATTGAGCATCTACTGTGGGATTGGGTCTAAAAAAAGTCTGTTGTCTTGGTAGTAGCCAAAGCACCCAGTACAGACTGGATGTTAATAATGGTTTCTTCACGAGGTACAGATGGCTACCCACTTAAGAGGTGAGCACTTTGGGGCTTGGAGACACTGAGTGACTTTCCTAAACTCAAAACCAATCCATGTCTATCCTTTTATAAAGTCTCTAGAGTTTCCACTACATTCCCCAGCCTCACTGCACACCTGCTGCAATTAGATCCCACCCTCCAGAGAGTCAACATATGGGGGGAGGTCACCCCCATGCAAGAGGAATTCTAACACGAAATACACTGTCGTGACAATGACAACTAAAGAAAAATGTCCAGTGGAGGAGCAGAGGCCAAAGAAGAGACCAGGAAGGATCCTATAGGACAGGTGGTATTTGAGCGGGTCCTTAAATAGCACAGAAGGTTTTATTCAGCAGAGACGGGGAAAGGGAAATCCTGGCAGAGCTGGTGGCGTCCAACAAGTCTAGGGGGTGGGAGAGAGCAGGAGGGCAGGTGGGTGCTCACGGAAGCACATAGGGTGGCAGGGGCTTTCGTGAGAACAGAGCCCATGAGCTTTACCTCTGTTTGTGTGTCTCTACCTTCCCCCCACCCCCGCCGACCGGCCAAGAGGTTTTGGAGCAGAGACCTGAAGGAAAGGAATGAGTGAGCGGTGCGGGTGCCTGAGAGCAAAGGAAACATCCGTGGAAGGAAGGGAATGAGGGCGGGTCGGCACCAGTTTACCTCTGGATGTGGTCGGAGGCCACCTATAGGGGAGGTTCCTGCGGTTGGGTGCTGGCGAGTCCGTTTGAGGAAGGACTCTCGCACTCACTGAGCACTGAGGACGTGCTCGGAACCGCAGAGCAGCCCTGCACAGGTGCCCTCGCAGCAACACGGGAACAAGTTACAGTCCCCGCCTGACACATGTGGGGAGGGGAACCGGAGGTCTAGAAAAGGTAAGTCGGTGACCCCGCACCACAAAGCTGGCAGACGGCAGAGCTAGAACTGGAGGCCGCGCTGGCCCATGTGGGAACCACTGACCACACGTGGCTCTGAGGCATTTGCAATCCAAATCGCGGGTCCAAACTGAGATGTGCTGAATGAAATACACACTCACTGGATTTCAAGACTCAATAGGAATAAAAAGATCTAGAATATCTCCCTAATATTTGTATTGATTACATGTTGAAATATTAGTATTTTGGCTGTAGTAGGTTAAATAAGATGTGTTATCAGAATTTTGTTCACCTATCATTGTTTGAATGTGGCCGCTAAAGCTTTACAATTACACGCATGGACAGTGTTGTCCTTTGATTGGACAGTGTGGAACTAAGAAGAGCCTCTTCTGCTTTATGACACTGCCCGGGAAGGTCACTCACCAATCCCCACATTTTTATCAACATTGGGAGAATCCAATTCACTGTCCCCTGCAACTATTGGGTTGAGCCACTGTCCGCTTGCCTCCTCTGCCAAAATCAATAAACAAATAGACAGTAAGTACATTATAGATGAAAACTCCCCTGCTCAAGGGCCACAGCTCTCTGAGCTAGAGAGTCCTGGACATCGACTACCATGCCTTTGAGGACTGCTGATTTCCCAATATTCATAAAGGGAACTTCCTGCCACTGGGGTTTACAGCCTGAGAAAGAGAGGCTGGTTCTATTCCAGGCATTGCCCTTGACCTCCTGTGACCCTGAGTGAGTCACAGGCCTGCTGCTGCTAGATGCCCTGGTGGATGGGGAGCTGCTGATGGGGCTGTGGCCTGGACAGCACGTGGGCCCTTGGCTGAACCGTGCTATATATAAGCCTGGAGTGTTATTAAGGGAATCGGGTTCATCCCACACAGAGCACACTCTCTAACTGTTGCCATTGTAAATTATTTACATCAGAGGAGCACGTGCAGGACAAAGAGACAGAGAAGGGTCTTCCAGCAGCATGATCACCAAGCTCCTCCCCAGGAGCCCTCTGCTTGGATTGCTGGGCCGTCGCCCACATTCTGGGCCAGAGGGTGGAAAGGAATCACCCCCTCGGTCTCCCATTCTAGAGGACCCTGAGGCTGACTGCCTGATCTGAGGTCAACCACCGTGCCTGCCTCCTAAGCCAGGGATATCCTGAAAACCTCATCCAGGCTTCAACGTCTACACCTGGATCTCTGGAATACATTTCTCACCAGATAGCCATCTACAAAGCCGGGTGACCATAAGCGCACAAGAAATCCCCCTGGTGCCTCACTTTCTCCATCTGTAAAATGTGGGCAGTATCAGAAGGTACAATATCTCTTAGAGATCAGATAAGGATTAAATGGGATTTTCTTTTTAATTTTTAAAGATTTTATTTATTTTTATTTGAGAGAGAGTGAGTGAGAGAGAGAGGCAGAGGGAGAGGGAAAAGCAGACTCCCTGCTGAGCAGGGAGCCTGATATGGGGGCTCAGTCCCAGGACCCTGAGATGATGACTTGAGCTGAGGGCAGACCCTTAACCCACTGGGCCACCCAGGCACACTAAAAGGAATTTTAAAATGCGACTATTTTGATCTCAGTTCAGCCGGAGCTCAAATTAATAGGTATGATATTCTAGAGAAAGGTATATGCCCACTCTACAGGACTTAAAAAAAGGTAGCCAAAATACACCTTTTGAGAGTCTTAACCCACACGATGGCATAAAGAGTTGGATGCTGGGATCAGGAGCGGAGCCTGAGTGAGAAGTAGCTTTGTGCTGCGAACGCTCCTGCTCACCCCCCAAATAGGGAGCATCAGAGGGTTAGCCCTGCACTTCAGGCTTCAACAAGATCACTCAAAGAACACGATCAATGTTCCCCAGGGGCTTTGGGGGGAATATGGCTGATCGGTGTCTAACTCACACCGGAGAAATCTGAAAAAAGTATTCTAAAGAGGGAAACCTAAGGAGGGACAGGCTGAAACCTGGGGTAGATTGGAGGCTGCAATTTGAGAAGTGACCGCTTAGCTCATTCCTAAAAGGAATGTGTTCCCCATGGATCCTGCGTGAGGGGCATACAAAAGAAAGCCAGGAGAGGTTGCCCTAGATTCCCACCTGGAGGGAGAGGTGATCCCAGCAAAAGGAAACTAGAATCGCTCTGCCATTTACCAAGGGTCCCCTACTGGTCCGTAAGCAGCTGGAAAGAGGTACATTTTCCTTCATCAAAGGAATCACAAGTAAGGGATCCCAGAGAAGAAGGGAAGCTTCAGATATTTCCCCAAAGTGCTATATGTGAAAAACATTAGCACTAAACCTGCTAAGCCCTGGGAGCACTGATGCTAACTCTTCCAAGAAGTAGTAGTTGAGGAAGACATACTCTTTCTTTGTCCGTCCATTCTTGACCAATCTTGCATCTTGATCAAGACATGAGCAAGGTGAGCAAGATGAAGGAGACAGACCAAACTCATAAACCACAGAAAGACAGCAGAGCCTGGGGGAAGAGCGATGTCTCCACCTTAAATAAAATTCAATTTATTTGTTGTAACATACTGATGTAGACACTGAACCAAAACCATATGTGAGGGAAAGAGGTGAACATAACTTGAAAAAATCATGGACTTCCCTTGACTTTTATCCAAATGTCAGGGAAGACCTGATTAAAGAGTAAGTTAAGACAGTGGAAGACTAGAATCAAACTCCGTCTGTTCGTGTTTCCGATTTTACTCTGTGAATCCTGTTGGATCAGAGTAAAGATTTCATGCATTAAAACACTTCACTCAATGTCCCGCTCCAGGTAAAAGTCCCATGAAGCCCAATTAGAATTCGCTAATCAGGGCACACCAAGCTAGAAAGAACCCTAGAAATTCTGGTGTACATGTTTATTACTATTTTCAATACTCAGACCAAACAGGAGACAGTCACAAACCACAAAGTGTACTGGAGTGGAGAGTGGGAGCCTGACAGCACGGAGAAGCTGGGTTCTATCTTTCCTCACTTTCAGTGCACTGTGATGCCTTGGCGTTTACCTGTGCCTAGTGACAGGGAGTGTAAAATTACATGATCCGATTTAACTGAACCAGCTCTCACGAAATGGTCACATGGCTTACAAGGAAATGATGGATTTACCAGAATTATAATTTAAGCCAATGGGAACAAGAAAATGATGGAAGACCAGCCACATTACATTGCCAAACCAAAACACGGAGGATCTAATCAGATTTGTCTGGAATTGGCCAAAACAATCTCAGATGATCGAGAGGACTAGTGACACGATGGGTTTATATTTACTATTATGAATGCTGACCCTTGCTCTAAGTAAGCATCACACAGCAGAGAATTGTGATATTAACTGATGAAGACAACATGAGTAAGTAATTTATACACATACATTCATAGGGAAGTGTTTAGTCAACTATTTTAACTGGTAGGTGTTTGATTATTTAAAAAAAACTGGAAACCACTGGGATAAGTATTCATTATAATTCATGTATTTTATATTATTATTTTCAACCACATAATCAACATCTCTAGGAAATCCTGGATTTCTCAATCCAGGATTCTCAATTTTTTTTTTTAAGATTTTATTTATTTATTTGACAGAGAGAGCACAAGTAGGCAGAGAGGCAGGCAGAGAGAGAGGAGGAAGCAGGCTCCCTGCTGAGCAGAGAGCCCGATGCGGGGCTCGATCCCAGGACCCTGAGATCAAGACCTGAGCCAAAGGCAGAGGCTTAACCCACTGAGCCACCCAGGTGCCCCCAGGATTCTCAATTCTCAAACTCAAAGTATCCCAGACTAAAGCGATCATCAATCTCTCAAACTTCCCCTTCTCTGGTACTCCCCATTTGGGAGAACCACACAGTCTGTGATGTTCCATTCCTGTAAGAGAGGCCTGAGACACCACCATCTCCACAGCCTGCTAAGTTGTTTTCCTCTCCAGCCACTTTCTTTTTTTTTTTTTTTTTTTTGACTGCTCTGTCCTTCTCTGTGAACCTCAGTGTGATGCTGCACGTCTTTGGCGTCTCTCTCTCTCTCCCTTGCACACTTTACCTGAGAAATCTCTCTCTCTCTTTTTTTTTTTTTTTTAGGATTTTATTTATTTATTTATTTGGCAGAGAGACAGAGATCACAAGTAGGCAGAGAGGCAAGCAAAGGGGAAGGGGGAAGCAGGCTCCCCGCTGAGCAGAGAGCCCGATGCGGGACTTGATCCCAGGACCCTGAGATCATGACCTGAGCAGAAGGCAGAGGCCCAAGCCACTGAGCCAACCAGATGCCCCAGAAATATCTCTTTTTGAAGCCCATTTTGTCTTGCTATCTGTCACTCAAAACGTGGCTCTCTCTCACTTGGGACTATGACAATCATCTCCCCACTGGTCTCCCTGCTTCATGTATCTCTGCCACCTCCAACCTAAGCACCACTGTGGTTGCCAGATGGATTTTTCCAAACACAGATATGACCGTGACACCCCTCCCACCTCACTGAACAACTCAGTAGTTCCCTGTGGATCACCTTACCTCTTGGTCTTGCGTTTAGCAACGTTTATGTGCTGCATCTTGTATGTACTCGCCATTTCCTACGTCTACTTTTTCACATCCCACCCTCCATTTATCCAGTTCTCTAGAAAACTCCCCCCAACCACATTGACCAAACACACTATCAACTTTGATTCCTCACGCTGCTCATGCTGTTCCCTCTTCTTGTGCTGTCCAGACCTATTTCCCAATTTTGCAATAGGCTCTTCGTGCTTTACGTTATATTTTAACTGAATCAGTAAGATGGTGAAAGACCACTGTGTACCTAGGCTATGCTAGATACTATGCCAGCCTCTTTCTCATGGCCCATGACATTCTACCCATTGGACGATCCTACAAAATAGATAGCATTAGTAGATCATGTCTTGTAGATGACAAAACTGAGACTCTTTTTAAAAAAAACAGGTCCTTTTTCCAATGTCACATTATTTTAATGGACAGAATTAAACTTCAACCCAAGCCAATTCTATGTTCTATGACTCAGTGCTTGAACACACCAAAGTAAGAAACTACACCATCTGCAAGTTGTGGTTTCCTTGTTTTGACAATCATGAACAACCACAAATTAACTGTGAGGATGTTAATGAAGAGAATGGCTGATAAGTTAAATTGAGGTGTGAAACTTCCAGAAATGGTGAATCTAGGGAAGGCCATGGTAATCTGAAAGAAAACTGAAATATGTGGACTAATTATTTGTGTGACTTCTGAAAGGATCCAGAAGACTCTTTTTTTGTTTGTAATTAACAATATAAGTTATGCATAGTATCCTTCCTTCATAAATATTTCATTTGGAGCCACATTTAGGAATATGATCTAAATTCAGGGAAACTGCCTTTTAAGCATTCCCTCAAAATTATCAGCAGTCTCTACAGAAGAGCTTTCAAAAAGGAAAGTGAAATGAACATTTTAGAATGTCTTTTCTGGGCCAGTTTGGTAAAATTCAATAAATATTTGTTGAAGGGTCCCTACAGTTTTAATTAGCCCTCACAGTCCAGAGTAGGAAACGGACAAAGAAACATATATTGCACATAACGTAACAGGGCCAAGATGGGGTATGCCCAATGCTCTGTGGAGCATGGAGCCCCCAGGGAGGGTGTCCAAGAAATGCTCCCTGGAGATGACACCCACGCGAGGCCTAAGGAGATAAAGAGGCATTTGTGAGGTGACAAATGTGGGCTTGATATTTCAGGCCAGGAGAGAAACATGTGAAAGGAATGAAGAAGTGTGGTGTGAATATAAGATCTAAAACATTTCAAAGCTTCCACAGTGGGAATTTTGAAACAGGGAGTGGCAGGAAATGAAGCAAAGGAGCTAAATAGGGTCACACGCTTTATAATCATGGCTTTACACATGACTGGTCGTTTCTTAAAGGCATAGATTCTTTCCCCTCTCCCCACTGGATACCTAGGCTCTGCATCCAATCATAGGGTAGGCACTAAATCAGCATTTATTCAATGAATGAACTCAACAAATCAAGATGTGGGATTAGACCTCTGGGACCACAGGGAGCCACTGCAGGCTTTTAAACAGAGGGGTTCTATGTTAGAATTTCATTTTAGATGGATTACTCCAAATGTAGGGGCAGTGAACGGATTTAAGAAGGGACATGAATAAAATCGAGGAGGCCATCGGAGTAGTCTAGGTCAGATAGGGTCTGAAAAAGGTATCTTATATTTGACAGACAGAAAGTTTAAAAGAACAGAGGATAAAATTAGCAAGATTTGGAGACTGTCTGGCTGGGTGGAGTGGGAAAGAAAGATGTCTGTGGTGACTCCTAAGTCTGCTTTGATGATCAGACTGATGACGACGTCATGCGTGATGAACAATAATGAAAAGGAATGCCCATTCATGGGACAAGTTCCCTCTTGAACCCGTTGAGTTTGAGGGGTCTGTTGAACATTCAGGTCAGAACTGGACTCTAGAATCCTCATGCCCAAATCGACAGGGAGGCCAGGGCTAGGAGTAGACAATTTGTAAATCAGTATGAAGTCATGGTAGTTAGAGCTCTGGAAATGGATGAGGACTCTTGTGTGAGACTCTTGTGTGGGTGGTGGGAAACACGCACAGAGAAATGCTTATATTTGGGCAGAATGAGGAAGAAAAGGACCCCATGAGGTAGAATAAGAAGGGACTGTAAGAGGAGGAGAAGAACAAGAATCATGAGAGAATATTGTCGACAAAGCCAAAGGAGCAGAAATGTTTAAGAGAAGAGCCCAACCAGATAAGGACTCAAAATCCTTGTTGGAATTAAGAATACAGAGGTGGTAACAGTTTTCAATGCTTCGGTGGGAACTGAGTATTCATCGAAAGAGATTAAGGTGTGAATGGGGCATGAGTACACAGAGGCAGAGAGTGTAGAGCACTTGACAAAGAAAGGAAGATCAAAAAATCATTAGCCAAGGCTCCTTTTCTCTCCACCAGAGAGAACGGTCAATGGAGGATTTTGTTTTTTCTTCATAGGATGAGGATATTTATAAACGCTGAGGACAGATATAGAATTAAAGGAAAAAAAGAAAAATAAGACTGAGAAAAGAAATTAGTGCTGACTGAAAAGAACAGCATGGGGCTCTGGCACGGGGACAGAATGCAAGCCTCTGTACCAGCCACTGGGGAATCAAAGAAAAATAAGAAAGTGTCCACGGCTTTAGGGAGCCATAAAGCTGGTGAGGGAGACAAATCTGCATACTCCAAATTTCAAGACAATGGATCGAGTTTTATCAGAGATCTGAACAGTGTTGTTGGAATAAACAGAAAAGTAAGTCAAACAGAGCCTGTTAAAGAGCCTTCTCAGGGGTGCTGAGATTTTACTAAGGCTCCAGTAACTCAAGGAGTGAAGTATGGGGAAAGGGACAGAAGAGAAGGCATTTCAGGTAGTAGGACCGGTGACAGAATCACGCAAACCCACCTACTGTGTGCAAATCACTAAACCAGATGCTGCCTGGGAAGCAGACATGAGTGAGAAAAGGTTGCTGGCCCTACAGAAGCATGCGGATGATTCTGGGGTTAGGAAGGAATGCCAAAGATGGGAGCTGGCACTACGCAGATGCTCAAAATATAACTGTTCAATAAATAAACAGTGTTCTGCCGAGTTAATGGCTCTGAATTCTTCCCTGTGGCTCATCTATTCTTAATATTCAGTGGAGCAAATAAATAAAAACACTTATGTTTCCATCTGAACCAAAATTTCAACATTTACTCATCAAAAGCTCTGACCCTTCGCTTGATGCGGCCATCAGGTCACTCATGAAAACAGCTGGAAGGATCCTGGTGGATCCATTTGAATAGAAGCTCCTAGGGCTTTGCTAGTTCTTGTGCGACAGCTTCACTCCTTCCCACAGGGCTTTGTAAATGATGAACCCAAAGAACCCTTACGGTTACAACTGCTGCTTGTCCAGGACAGTCATGGAACCCCAAGGAAGAGGTCAGGGGACACATATCTGAGTGTTTAAGTAGGTGCCGGCTGGACCATCAGAGACTTAAAAATGTGGTCGGTTTGGAGACTCTACGCATCCTCTCCCACTCCTCCCTCTTAAGGCCCTTCTCATCCCATCCCCGCATGCCAGCATGATTCCAGCTGCAAGGGGTCGGGTTCTCACTTGATCTCAGAGCTACTTTAATGTACAGAGGGCAGAGATTTACACCTCTCCTTCCAGGGATGAGAAAATTAACATTTAGCAAGGTAATACCGGTAAATTCCCTCAACAAGGCACAAGATTCGCTCAGCTCTCAAGACATGCCTTTGAAGAAGATACGGTTACTATTTCTATGTAACAGGGGAGAAAACAGTCAGAAACGTTCAGCAATTTGCCCGTGGTGTGTGTGTGTGTGTGTGTGTGTGTTTTAACCTTAATCCAGTATAAGTCTGGTTTCCTATTGCTGGCCACACACAAGGCCCTAGCAGAGAACAACAATTTCTCAACACACATGGGCCTTTTTATTAAATGTTCCAGGTAAATACCATGTAAACTAAAGCGTAAGATCCATTGTCCTGGCAGAAGAGGCTGATGAGCAGGGTCATTTGAGGCCATTGCTTAATTCCAGGAAATGCCTCACTGTTGTTCAAAAGTCATGCAGCACCATGAGCGATAACCAGGGTTCTTCCCACCGTCCTTCAAATCTAAATCTCCAACAGAAAAACCTCACCCTGTCTAATTCGGAAGAGCTCATCTAGCCCCATCTGCGTGGTTTCAAGAAAGCTTCCCACCTCTCTGAGCATGGCTTCCCATCGACATTGCTCGATTTGGGAACTCTGGGTTTAATCGTTCTCGCCACCATTGTTGAGTTCTGACTCTACTAATGATTGTGATGAAAGTTGATGTGGGAAACAGAGGCAGAAGAAAAAATATTAAATTTCCTTACCTACTGACAAGTCCTTAAAACACACAGAGTGACCTGATTCTCCTCTAGGGACTCAACTACCCCCACCTTAAGGCTTTGGCTAAGGGCAAAGGACAACCCTAGCCTGACTAACGCCTTACCCCCAACCAGGATCCTGTAAGTCTACTTTCTCTTCCTGCTCACGGGTCCTGTCCCCGTGCTTTAATAAACCACCTTTCTGCACCAAAGATGTCTCAAGAATTCTTTCTTAGCCGTCGGCTCTGGACCTCGCCCCACCGAACCTCACCTAGATCCTAGAACTTGGTCAAAAATAATTCATGAACATTTAGTGGATGAGAGGAGCCGTGTCAGGAAATTTACAAACATTATTTCAGACACGGAAGGGACGGAGTTTCAGTTCTGAGTCTCCAGCTCCAGAGACCATGTGGATTTCTGCTTAACTTCTCGTGCTTCTTCTAGCATCACAAGATGGATGTGCTTGTGTTTCAGGAAAATGAAGGTGTGTGGAACAGTCCAGCCAGCTAGAGCTGACAGCAGAGCCCCAGCTAATCTGCAGGGGACAAGAACAGCCCAGTCCAGGTAAGTGAAACGGGCTTACGTCGGCTGGCCCACGGGGAAAGGAGCTCTAATAATAACTGCCAGTTGCTGAAAGCCACTGGGTTGACAGGCTGTGTGCTGGGGAGCTGGGGAGCTAACAGACACACTGGATAATGGTGCCATTCCCATTTCATAGATAAGGAAACTGAGGGTCAGGGAAGCTGAGTCACTTATTCAAAGTCACATCGTGGATTGTAAAAGTCACCCATGATGTTTGATTCTGGGCACGTCTGGGTTCTTTGCCATCACCCTGCACTGTCAGCCCCTGGGCTGTGGGGACATGGTCCCCAAGCTCCCGTGCCACATGACTTTAAGCTAGTTGGGGGGACTTTTGAGTCCTGAGCCTTCTCTGCTTTTAAAATGCACCTTCTCCTCCAGACTTCATCAGCAATTCTGAAAGTGAAATCCCAGAATCTGTGGTCTTAAAAGAGTCCTAGCTACTTTACTGGATTTACATGGATGATCCGCCCAGGGGGGGAGTAGGAGAGGAGCGCCGGTCCTGAAAGAGGGGGCAGGAAGTACGTACTGAGGTCCTCTCCTTCTCATTGGCTGGGGATGCAAAATGTGACCTAATCCATCTATGCATAAGAAAGGAGGCTCACAGGTTTTAAGCCAGAAAGGAACAAGGTGTTTCATGGGGAGCTTGAGGAAAGAAGAAAAAAAATCACATCTTTTAGATGAAAGGACCTTAATCTTCAAAACACAAACCATTTTTCCATACCAAAGCTCCTTCAAACCTAGGAAGTCAGCTGAGGCCTCAAGTCAGGCAAACAGCTTGTGTTTTGCAGATTAAGGAGCCTTTGACCCAAAAGATCCATTTTTGTGAAACTCACAAGGAAGTGCCTGGTCTATTTCTAGCTGCTGCACCCTGGGACAGAGGGATCTTTAAATGCAGTCAGAGAAGGTGGCTACTTCCCTGCTGGGACTGGGGCCCAGCACAAGGGAGGCAGTCCATGAATGGGAGACTTCCTAAAGGAGGTCCTTTGCCCCAAAATATCGTACCAGCTTGCTTGCCAGGATGCCCCAAATATTCACTACAGAATAAACACAACTTTGAAATAGTGAGAGCTCCCGTTTGAGGGAGAGGGCTAATAATACCAAGTGGCAGGAATGGGCCTCTATCTAGCACTCTAGAACCGAGAGGCCTCATGACTTCATCTGATTCCCACAACAACCTCATGTCGTCTGCAGGATGGGGAAACTGAATCCTCACTTCATAGGCAAGGAAATGGACTGCCAGAGGGTTGAAGTAGTGAGCCCAGCATTATTCAAACATCATCTCCAGCTTTTTCCTAGATCTGACCCCAGCTCCAGGGCAATCAGCAAAGATAAAGCCCAAAACAGGGTTATTTATATGATGTGGGAAACAAAGGCAAAAGAGAAAACTGAGATTTCCTTGCTGCTTATGGCCCATTGACAAGTCCTTGAAAGGGTCAGAGAGATCTTCCTCTGGGAGCTCAGCTGCCTCAATGTTAACACTTTGCTAAGGGCAAAAGTCCATCTCCCCTTAATGTTATCCCAGCCCCCCAGGATCCTGTGAGTCTACTTTAACATATAAAAATTCCTTTGGAAACTTTATCTCTACCCCTCCCCAAATTTCCCCAAGAAATATGTTAGCAATCATCCTAGGGTCTCACAACCAAGGCTTCATTAGACAGTAATAAACGACATTGGCCTAACAATAGCTAGCCTCCTCAAGATCCTAGAAATCTTGCTTCCAAAATTCCTTAGAGACTAAGGCTACCCAGACCCCCTCCCAAATTGAAAGTATATAATCAGCCACTCCTCATGACCCCAGGGCAGCTCTTTCTGCCCAGGGATCCTGTCCCGGTGCTTTAATGACACCACCTGTTTGCACTGAAGAAGTCTCAAGAATTCTTTCTTGGCTGTCAGCTTCAAACCCCAACAATTTCCCACATCACACGTAGGATAAATTAGAGGATGACTTGAGATTTAACGGAAACCGCCCTACGGCTGAGTCAGGGTGCCTAAATTCTCGCCCCACTCCTGATACTACTGCAGAGGCAAGACAAGGTAACTGATACCCTAGCTCTTGGGAGCTTGGTCTCTGTGCCTACAGAATCAGGAAGTTTGGCTTGCACGTTTTCCTAGATGGCTTTCAAATTTAATATTGTCTTGGGCTATGATTCCTTTTTTTTTTTTTTAAGATATTTATTTATTTATTTACTTATTTATTTGACAGAGAGAGCAAGAGAGTGCACAAGTAGGCAGAGCAGCAGACAGGGAGAGAGAGAAGCAGGCTCTCTGCTGAGCAGGAACCCTGATGCGGGGCTTGATCCCAGGACACCCTGTGATCATGACCTGAGCTGAAGGCAACCACTTAACTGAGTGAGCCACCCAGGTGCCCCTTGGGCAATGGTTCTATACTGGTTGAATAAAGAACAAACAGAGAGAGAGAGAGAGAGGAAGGAAGAAGGCGGCTGAGGCAAGAGAAGAAGGAGAAGACAAAGAAGCAACAAACAGAAGACTAAGAATGAAGGCAGGACGGGAGAAGAGAGGGAGAAAGGGAAGGTGGGAGGGAGGAAGGGAAAGAGGAAGAGAGAAAATACACCAAGCTCAGTTGTGGCTGGCCTTAGATGAGGGGAAATTACGCCAGGCAAGAGGGATCGAGTCTAAGAAAGTGAATGGATTTGATTTGTCTAAGCCTTAGGAAAGCAAATATCACTGAAATGTTGGCTGACCGCCACTGACTTCCAAACAGAAAATGGCTTCCAGATATACTGTGGGCACTCAGCAGGGTCTGTTAGAGTGAGTGATGAGGTGGCCACGCACTGCTGGAGAGAGGGGAGAAAATTATAATGTTCTCCTGACAGAGACCAACGGAAAGAGCCAGCCCAAGAGGAAAGGAGGAGGCCCCAGCTGGGCCTCACTTAAAAGGCTCAGATAATTTACACCAAACCCAGAAGGGCCTCTGGAAATGGTTATCCTAGGAGTGTCTGAGCCAAGTCACAACGTTGAGCGCGAGGAGAGTTGCTCGGCGCACCGAGTCCTTGCTTGGGAGCTGGGAGACCCAGGCTCTAGCCTGTCTGAGGCTCTAATTCAAGGTGTGATCTGGGTCAAGGCTCATCCTCTCCGTGGGCCTCAGTCTATCCATGTAGATAACAGTTGGGAGGTTTTAAACGAGCTCTAGGGCCCTCCCGACTCTGCCATACTATGATAGACTGTGATCAAATATCCGTGAATTTCACTCATTCAACAGGTACTTATGGGACACCTGGTTCCCATGGGGCAGGAGGTAGTTGACATCTCTAAACCTGCAGCTGGCTTTGTGTGAGGTTATCAACACTCTCCCGAGGCGTGGAGTGACCCCAAGGTCCCTGCCATCTGCTCTAGCCTTCTAGCTCCAAGCACAGAATCTTAAAACCTGGACGGTTTGAGGTTCATCTTGTACTTGATGAACCTCGGGGGAGGGAAGAGGTTTTCCTGAAGCAGAGGAGGAGTTCAGGCAGTCAGGACGTTCTGCAGGGTCTCACCTGAGCCAAGCCAGCCCTCCTGGGGGCTAGTTCTCATTAAGGTGAAACATGTGGGTAAAAGTCTTCTGATTTACATATCAATATGTCTTACTGGCATCAGGAATCTTGCGTAAATTGAAAAGAAAGCCCACCGGAAATGTCCTGCTAATACTTGAAATCATTCTAGGTTGAATAAGCCTCCAAGAGAATCAAACGCAGGGCTTCATTTCATGAAAAAGGAAACCGAGGCTTGCCCAAGGTCCCACAGCTAGTTAATGGCAGAAACCAAGAGTAAAGACCCCACCTTCACGCCTCCTCCTGCCTCCTATTTTTACAACTCAGAGCATTCTCTCCTGTTCCTCGAAGAATTGATTTTTTGGGGTAAGGTTTGGTTTTGTTTCGTTTTAGCATAAAGACCATTTCCAGTGATGCCGGTTCCCAAATTCAGCTCCTCATTACTGTGAGAGCAATTGTACTGTCATGTGTGTGAGGGATGGAGAGACAGTTGGGCCTTTGGGGAACACACTGGAGGTGATGGGGAGGATGGGCGCTAGTGCGGGAGCTCCCACATGCAGGGGAGTGGAGGGAGCGAGAATGAGTGAGAATGCCGCAGTCCGATGCAGGGGTGGAAACAAAGCAGTGGTATTGATTTGAAAAGGCAGCTCACTGAGGTTGCCGCTGCCAGCCTGGCTCTTCCTGGTCCGCTCTCCTCTCAGCCACCCTCAGAGGCTCAGAACCATCTACTTTTTATGCAGGGGGCGCCTCGCAGAGAATCGGGGCCAGATGGGACGTGTTCACCTGACAAGATGAGAGAGAAGAGAGAAAGGGAGGGAAGACAGAATTTGAGAATAGAAGAGGACAGATCCCCTCTTCTCAGATGAATACGATAAAATGAACCAGGGGAAAGGGGCTCAAGGGACAGGGGCTGATTCTATGGCAATGGGATGGGGCAGATTGTCTTTAAAAAGGAGGAGAGAGAATGGAGGGAGAAGGGTCCGACCTCTTCCTCCACCATCACAACGGCTCTGTTTCTAAGCAAATTACCATCCTCTCATCTCAAACGCTGGACCAGCCTCCTAATTGCTTCCCTTCCAAAGCCTTGCAGGAAGTAGATGCTCAGTAAATGTTTGATAAGCAAATAAACACCCCCTAACATTGATTTCATCATGTCAATTGTGATGAAATGGTGTGAATCACTTCTTCAGGGGATGTAAACCCAAAAGTCCAGGCCATAAACACGAAGGAATGAAGGGGCCAGGCCCAGAGCTTCAGAAATGATTATGATGGCGAATGATTGTCACACGACACAATCTTAGACAGCAAACTGCTTCCCCATAGGCATGGTATCTCCAGGCTGCCAGGTCCCCCTGACCTCTCAGGAAAAGCCAGGAAAAAAAACCCAGATTTTTATATGACATTTCTTCATTTCCAGGCATGGGTTAAGGATTCCCCCCTCCCCCACCTCCAAACGACCTGTGAAGGTCAAATACGATGCATCCATGTGGCAACAGGTCTGTCTGTTTGTGATCCTGGACTTAGAGGACCAAGTCCAAATATCTGAATTAAACACCCAAGCCTCTCCATTAGCTAGTCGTTCCCTAACTTTGCTTTTGCCTTCTATACAACAGCACAGATCCTGTGACTATAGCAAGCCCAATCGCCCAACACTTTGGGAAATATACTGCTGTCTTTACAGGGGCAGAACATTTCCCTGTTTTGTCCCCTGCCCCAGCCTCGTTTCCTCTAGGAGCCTTTCTGGACTGCATCACCCCCTTCTCAAGTTCTGTAGCTTGGAGGGGATATAGTTGTTCTTTGTCCTTTGAAACACAGGCCATCATTCCATAGTTACTTGATAGAATCCCACAGTGGAAAGTGTTTGAATGGGAACCTAAGATACCTGGGTTCTAATCCCGACCATCCCCCACCTTACCGTTGTGGCCTTTGGCAAGGTGACTCCTCTTACTAAGACTCAAATTTCCACCACTTTCGATGTAAGGATAGGTGGCCTTTTATAGAGAAGGGTCTCGGGGTGCAGGCCCGGCTCTCCAAGCCAATCCTGCCCCTGCCTTGAAAAAACCCCAACCTGTAAGGCTCTGATTAGTTTCTGGCATGCAGATTGTGGGTGTGTGTTTTTGCCTCTGCAATGAAACTGGCTGTTTTTGACCTCACCTAAGCTTCCCTCGTCATTTATTACATGCCAGGTACAATGCTAAATGTTTCCTGTATTTTCCACATCTCATCTCTTCTTAGCTCCTTGCCATGATCTGGGAGACTGAGACCAACTGGGAGTGGCTGTCCCTTCCGGGCCAGTGTCTGGCCATGACTCTCTTATCCCGCAGCTACTTCCTGTGTCTGCAGTTCAGCGTTTTCTTCATAAATGGGAAAGACTGGACTAGAAGGAATCTTTCAGCTCAAAATAGGAGGAGAGGGAGGAAGGAAGAAAGGAAAGAGGAGAAGGAGGGAAGGAGAGAGGAAAAGAGGACAGAAGGAAGGTGGGAGGGGAGAGAGGGAAGAAGAAAAAAGGAAAGGAAGGGAGGGAAGAAGAAATTAGGGTGGAAAGAAAAAAATGAGGCACTAAATGAAGGGGGTGGGACATAAAGAAAACTTAAGTTTCTCTTTCTACCCGGACAGCAGATCCTATTAATCTTGTTTATCTCTAGACCAGGATTAGACAACTTTTCTTTAAAAGGCCAGGGAGTAAATATTTTAGGTTTTACGGGTCATACTGTCCATGTTTCAATTACTCAGTTCTGCCGTTGTAGCATGAAAGCAATCGCAGACAGTAAGGAATGAGCACGGCTGTGTTCCTATAAAACTTTACTGGCGAAACAGGTAGGGGGCCAGGTCTGGCCCCTCCTCAGATGTCCTTGTGCTCCAGAATGGAGTCACTTCCCCAAGCCACCCTCTCAGGAACAACTTCAGCTCTTCTACCCAGGAGAAGACCCATGAGGTGTTCTCCCTCTCCAGAAATGACACTAAAGGGATTTCATGTATTTATTTAGAATTCATACCCCACTTGCCCCCAGACACAGCTAAAGTGATATTACAAAGTTAAATAAGATATAAATCAGGACAATTAAAAATAAAAATGGAACAAAGAACAGTCAAAACCAAGTGAAGGAAGTGATGCTACCAGGCACCTGGGTAGAGCTAATTGATCTGGATTTAGTTCTGAGGTTCCTGGCAGCTGAAGTAAAGTGAAGTTAATTGGCCCCCAAGGGGCTCAAATCCCTGAGTAGGGTCTCATTAGCATCAACCAGCTACCAGGAACAAAGGAAGGCTGAGCGGAGAGGTGTGACAGTGTACTTTGCCCCCCAGGGTGCAGGGACAGCCAGGAACTGCCCCAATCCAAGAACCCCCTTCCCCCAAGCCAGGCCAATCTTCAACACATCACAGCTCATCACAAGGACAGAAAGGAAGTGCAGAATTTGAGGCAGTGGGACTCACCCAGACGTGAGAGACTTAAGATTGAGTTATCCAGACTCTAAGAAGGCATGTTCTGACTTCTCAAAGGAAACACTAGCCCTTGCTGACTTCATTGAGCTGTTAGGGGAAGTGAACTTATATATATGCCAAAAGCCCAATCAAGCTGGGGACAGAGGAAACTCATAGGACTGTTGTTAATTCCTCCTACAGAATTGTTAAATGGCAAATCCTCATGTGACGTGACTTCTGCATTGAAATTGGCCCTTTCCTTTGTGTTCTCCCAAACAAGAGGGAGACAAAGTGGTGAGAATCACAGGAGGGACCAGAGAGAGGAGCCAATAGACAACAAAGTGAAATGATAAAATGTCAGAATGGGAGGACTTATGTGGTTAGGAAGTAGACTTCCAGCATTGGGTGTTTTATAGGCTCCAATCCCTGCCTCCCCCCACCCCCCCTTTTTTAAAAAATATTTTGGTCTATTTAAAAAAAAAAGACTTTATTTATCTGAGAGTGAGAGAGAGAGAGCACAAGCAGAAGAGAACACAAGCAGGGGAGAGGAAGAAGCAGACTCCCCACAGAGCAGGGAGCCCTTCATGGGGCTCGATCCCAGGACCCTGGGATCATGACCTGAGCTGATGCTTAACCTACTGAACCACCCCGATGCCCCTCCTGCCTCCCTCCCAAATGTTTCAAGGTAGAGATAGCTGAGCAACTGCTCCCTTTCTGTTTCCTTCTTGTGTACCTCAGCCTGGGTGCCTACCCTCTGCGCCATCATCCAATCAAGCCTGCTTCTCTCAAGCCAAATCTCCAAGTACGTGAGGATCTCTTAAAAGATTCTTAGAATTAGATGCTAGAGCTGGGAAGATGCAACAGACCCTGGGGTCAAGCATTTCGTGAAACCAGGGCTGTGGCCGGAAGAGATGTCGTGGCTGTCAGTGGAGACCCAGTTTTCCGGCCTTAATTCTTACAGTGAAAAAAGGAGTTCCTTTTCAACTCTCTCCCAATCCTGATTAAGTTAAGATGAAAGACTCCTTTGGCTTTACTTTCTTATCTTCTCTCTAACATTTCACAATATTCCTTTTGACACAAAGTGGGCAGCCCTAAAGATGGAGACGTGGGCAGGAGAGAATCTAGCTAGAATACAGAGGCCAGACCATAAACTAGAATATCATTGCACCGTTTTTGTTTTCATTGTATGATTCATATGCTTAGCCATCTTATTTAGTGCTACTAAGGCTTTTTGAAAAGGAATTTTGTGGTAGTGCCATGAGATTTCCTTTATCAATGCATGCATTTCTGTAAGAAGTCGATAAATGTAAGGAACCCCATGAAGTGGCGTAGGTGGAAGGAAAGGGGGAACAGAACTTGTGGCGAGGACACCTGAAAGACTGACACTTCCAAACTACTGATCTGAGCCAATTCCTTTGTTTTAGGGACAAAGAAACACAGACAGAGCGAAGGAAAATGCCCTCTGCGATGTCTCCTGTTGGAACTAGAACTCTGGAGCCAGATCTGCCTCCCTTTGAACCCCAGATCTGCCGACCCCCACACTTACTTGGGGAATATTCTCTCTCTTGCCTCAATCTCCATCTGTGTCCACAGAAAGGGAGCCTTACTGGCATCTGCATCCCCACCTGCCACTGGACCCAGAGTTAATATGTTCAGCCCCTGAGACACATCTAGACGTGAGACCAGTAAGACTCCTCCTATGACACATGACATACGTGATTTGTGAGCAAAATTAACTCAACGGTATTGCAATGGCCCGATATTGACTTTATCCTCTTCCTAAGACATTGACCCAAATTGCCGTTAGGCTCGTGCTGGAAAAATCTGTGCACAGCATCAAGCAAGCAGCATTCTGGAACGATGAAACCCAAGGTTCTGGAACTGAGACTTCCTAGGTTTTCCATGAACATGTGACCCTGGCAAGTAGTTTCATTTCTCTTTGCCTCAGTTTACGTATCTCTAAAAGAAATTTTCGTAGACTAGATCAGGCTGTTGTCTGGATCAAAGCAATTCATGCCCATCAAGCAGCCAGAAGGGTGCCTGGAACACAGAAGCTGTGCACTAAACGCTCCCAGGTGTTATTAGGGCACGGTGTCAAGCCCAGCTTCCCTGAGCTTCCCCCAGGTCATTCTGCACAATAGTACTTTGGCTGTTGTGCTGTGTCCAAGATGTGATCCCCCACATGTGACGGGAGAAGGCCCTACCGCTGTATAAAGTGCAGATGCAAACAGACTGCTCCACACTGCCCCTGGGGAATGAACCACAGAGTCAGTGAAGGGTGAATTTCAGAAGAACATCCGATTAAAAACCCATCAGTAAGAGAAAGCTGGCTCTACGGGTCACGTTCTTCAAGTCATAAACTCTGAACTTCTCAACTGCTCATTCTGCCCCCCCCCACCCGCCCCGCACGAGGCAGCATCTCTCTCTGCTGGCATTGACCGCACCGGCTGCATTTATATGCACTTTATGGAACTGGTTTTTTCAAAACGTTTCCTCCTTGCAAGGCACCCTGTCGGAAAGCCATCCCTGCCCCTTAAACCTGGAAGCCCGTCTTTCTACATCCAATAGAGTCTTCCTCGCTCTGTCTCTGCAGGGGGCATCCTGATCAGGTCAGTGAATCCTGGATCTTTTACTTAGTCCCTGAGAAGTAAGTGATCCTGGCAGGTACTGAAGTGTGAGATGTTGTTCGTGGTCCAACGCTGCGTTGTGCAGAGTCTGGACTCCTTGGCTGTTCTTGGCCCATCTACTAGGTGCTACGGATTTGCCCTCAAATGTCTGTGATGGTTCAGACCTCCACGTGTTCCCACATGTTGGTCCTACACCTAGAAATGCTCTTCCTGGAGGTGTCCCCCTGATGAACTCTTACTGGACCCACAGGACCCAGCTGAAACTGTCCTGCCTCCACCACATGGCACTTTCCAGAAACATCGGTGGTTCTTTCCTTCGGAGCCCCCATAGCTTATGGGGGAGATGGGACAGATGGAGAGAAGTCAACAGGGACAGTGCTGGCGTCAGAAGACCTCCGTTTGTTTCCCACTCACCGCCTGCTAGTCTTTTGTTTTCTTGCACGACTTACGAAACATCCCTGAATCTATCTGTTTTCTTATTGGTAAAATGTGGATAACAAGCGTATTCTCAAATCCAGTGGGTGGCAGGGAGAATTATTTGAGACAGTACATATAAATTTAACTATGCCTTGTACAGAGTAAATGCTCAATAAATATACATTATTATTATTTGCACACACACACACACACATATTCTAGCACTCTCACATTATACTCTATTTGCTTAATATTAGTCTTTATTCTGAATGAAAAGTAAAGGCCACACTGTCTGTTCACTTTTGCATCACCAGCACTTAGCACACAGTAGGTGCTTAAAATATTTATCCACTGATTAGACTCCAGCAGAGCACGGACATACCCACTGTATCACTTTTTTTTTTTTTTAAAGATTTTATTTATTTATTTGATAGACAGAGATCACAAGTAGGCAGAGAGGCAGGCAGAGAGAGAGGAAGCAGGCTCCCTGCTGAGCAGAGAGCCTGATGCGGGGCTTGATCCCAGGATCATGACCTGAGCTGGAGGCAGAGGCTTAACCCACTGAGCCACCCAGGCGGCCCCCCACTGTATCACTTTAACCACAGCCTCTAACACGTAGGTGTGCCTTCCCAGTCAGTGTGCTTGTTGACTGAATGGAGGAACCCAAGGGTGGATGCGTGGATTTTAAGTGCTCCGGTTAAAAGGCTTACCTGGTACCCATCGCTGAGTTTCTGAAGCTACCTCCCCCTTCCAGTTTCTGGCATTCCACCTCAAACGCCACAACCACCATCCAATTGTGCAAACGCCTTTGTTTTGCTAAAAGGAGCACTCAATCAGCTTATCCATTCAGCAACCTCAGCTCACACCTGATTTTTCTTAACTCCCCTGCTGTGCTTTACCAAGCTCCCCCAAACAGGAGAAACAGAGCCTCAGACTTTCCTCTCCACTCCACCTGACCAGCCTCTTCCCACCACTTTTAAGTTCCAGCATTTATTTCTTTTCTGCAAGAAAACAAGCAAAAGGCATTGTTGACAAACTTCTGAAAATCAGCAAGAATCCATGCAACATTTTAGATGCAGGTTTTTTCTAGATGGCAACCTAATCTCTGGCAACAAGCAAAACCCAGAGAGCCGGAAGCACCCACAACCTCTGCCTCATTGAATATTCACACAGCGCAGGCCTGCGCACACACATTCATCTGATTCAGCTCATTTCATACAGAAACCCTCTCCAGATTGAGCCCATGTTACATAGACTTAATAATAATTCCAGACCCTGAACAGCGGCATTCTAACTTGTGTTCCCTTAAATCTGTCTTGGATTTCAGCTTTATCTTTTCATCAACTCCCTTATGATAAGGAGCTTCTTCAGGGCAGTGAATTCACGGGGAGGATGGACATTCTCTTTCTGGGTGTCTCTAGGAAAAACAGTGGCCCATCAGTTGGCAATAGTCTCACTACCTCCCACCTTACTCATGACTCAAAGAACTTTCCAGAAAGGGGAAACTAGGTGGCTCCAAATCTTGTCTATAGGCTTCTTCACCTTTCAGCCACCCGCCTCACTGCCTTCCTCATAGCAATACCCTGCTCAGCCTCAAGGCGGCTTTTTCAACCTCCACATCTTAAGAACATGAGCTTTCTCTAAAGTCTTAGGGACTGTTTCTCGGTTCTAAATTTGATTTCATAGAAGGAGGTTAAATGATTCTTTTAAGTTTACTTTTCTAGTAAGTAGTGCAGCATGGACTTGCACCGTGGTCTTCTGACCCAAGTTCACCCGGGCTCCCTCCCTACTCCCTCATTTCTGCTTTGTGAGCAGATGATGGTTAATATCCACTGGCCCTTTCCTGTGTATCAGGCACCGCTCTAAAAACCTCGATAAACCCCTGTAACCTATACAGGTCTATTAGGCTAACGTTACACCCACTTCACAGATAGGGAGATAGGAAAAACCTTGTTAAGTAAACTGCATGAGGTTACATAGCTAGTTACTGGAGAAGCCTGGGCTCACACCCCCGCCGTCCGGGTCCCAACTTCAGTCCTTAACCACCAAGCTTCCTCAACTCTGAAGGCTGGATTGTAAGCCTTATTATCGAGTGAAATTTATTTATGCTCTTGTACCAACTTCACTACATCGAGCAGCCCTGAAACACAAAATGTACTCAATTCATTTTTGATTACCTGAAAATTCGCTTCATTGCTATGCCTTTAATGATGACCTACTATGGGCAAGACATTACCAGGGTCTTATAGGAGATGACGAGATACACAAAGACGATCACTGTATTTTGAAGTCAAATGTGGAATGAGAAAGAGACTTCCTCTGTGAGGGGTATAGCGTCAACATCAGCCTCTCAGACTCCATGCCAAGTCAAATTTTTAAAACCAATTTCTTTGACCCACATAAAGTGTTCTTGTTCTAGGAAAGGGCATTTCACAATACAGAGACTGCAATTACTATTACCAGCATTTTGTAAGAGAAAGTACATTTTAACCAGAAACATAAAATAGAGAGGGCATAATCTTAAAAGAAGATTGTCCTTCACATTCAGACATCAAATTTTCAACCAGCATTTGAGAGTCATCAATTTAAAAGACTTGGGCAAAAGAGCATGGTATAGAAAGGCACATATAGGAAAGAAAAACCAACAAGAAGGGACTACCAAGACAGAATGAGGGGGAATGGTGGGGTGTGGGTATTGGCATTCACAAATTAAGAAAGAGGCTAAACATCCTAGGTACATTTCAGACCACAGAGTTTTTGATTCTACAGCTCTTCCTTTAAGGGTTAAAAAAATGCTATAAAAATGAAATTACAGAAATACAAAAATAGTTTATGTTATGTTTTATGGCCTTTTCCCTTTGGGGTTCTATCTCTGGTGGACTGCCAAGGAAGGCAGCCTCCGTGACGTTATCCAGAAATGTCAGGTGTCTCCTAAAAACCCACTAGAGTCCACATGAAGGATGTTAAGTAACAGAGGCCAGAGGGGCTCAATTTCCTCCCAAATTCCCATCTTCTCCCCTTGGGGCACCAGGAAATTGCCCACATAGACTCTCTCCCTTGGCCCAAATGTCTCCCTCTTTGAAAAGGTTGAAAATTATGCCTAGCATCCCATCACCAGTGACCTCTTTTTTAGAGTTCTAAGGAATTTTCTTGCCCTCAGGAGTAACCACAATTTGTTAATTGCTTAGCCTCTTTTCCCCCCCGCCGGGGTCCTTCCCAGACCTCTCCAGATACTCCTAAAATGCCATTCAAGATAGTGAGAAGATTAAAACCAGACACTACAGGCCCATCCAGCTGCAGGCTCTGGCTCCAGCTGTGGGGCTCACCATCTAGCTAGCATTATTATTGGGTCTTTAGGTTTTCTGGGACAAATTTCAATGTGGAGGGGAGGGTTCCCATACCAACAACAGACAATTCTCTGGTCCTATAATTCAACTCGATTCTTTTTTTTTTTTTTTTTTTTTCAAGATGAGGGAGGGGAGAGAGGGAAAGAGAATCCTAAGCAGGCTCCACACTCAGCACAGAGACTGACACGGAACTGGATCTCACAACCCGGAGATCATGACCTGAGCTAAAATCAGGCGTCTGACGCTTAACCGACTGGGCCACCAGCCAACTGGTGCCCCAGTTCAACTGTTCTGAGGCTATCCACTGGCAGGTTTAGGGCTGAGTCCTTTAAGACTGCCCCTCATCCATTTCATTTCAGATGCCAGTCTCAAGGCCAAGCTACAGACTGGACATTCCAACAACCTGCTCTAATTCAGGATGCCAACCTCAAACTCAGGGTTTTTTTATCTGTATGTCTAATCAACTAGCTATAGATCAGACATCCCCCTGACCCCTTCTTGGATTCAACTGAATTTGCTAGGATGCCTTCCGGAACTCACAAAACCCATTTACTCACTAGATCATGGGTTTATTATGAACGGATAAGACTCCAAAACAGATGGACAGAATAGAGGCACAGACAAGCATGGAGGAAGGGCAGGGAGCGTCCAGAATCCCCATCCTCCCTCCGGGTGCACCACTCTCCCAGCACCTCCACATGCTCACCAACCCGGAAGCTCTCCTGACCCTCTCCATTTGGGTTTTTACGGAGCCTTCATTACATAGGATCGACTGATTATATCCTTAGACATTGGTGACCAACTCAAATTTCGCCCCTCTTCCCTCCCGGGAGGCTGAGGGGTTGAGCTGAAAGTTCCAGCCTCCAATCACGTGGCTGGGTCCCCTGGCAACCAGCCCCCATCCTTAGGTGCCATCCAAAAACCACCTTACTGACGTAACAAAAGACACTTTCATTGCTTCTTATCCATTAGGAAATCCCAACAATGAAGACCAAAAATATATTTCTTATTATAAATCACAACATTATATTGGACTACTTCCTTGACTACATCTATCAATGGCCCCCTCCCACCTCCACAGGTCACCACCTATTAGTTATTGTCACTGTACTCCATTGTTCACCATGTTTTACTCTCCACGCCTCTTGCCAGTATCTCTGCCTTTGCTTTCTAGATTTCCTGCAGACATTTCCAGCATGCCCCAATGTGTTTCACCTGTATTACTTTTTCCCAAGCCAATCCCTCTACCAAGAAAGACTTCTTTCATATTTCCACTCCAACCTTTATAAATCCCCTATTCTTTAATGTTCAGTTCAAGGTCATCCCCTCTTTGAATAATCGCCTCATCCCCTAAGGAAGAGGAAACCATAGCCTGTTCATGACCTTACAGCAACACTTATGAAGGTTATGTATGGACTTGGCCTTATTTGCGTTAGGATCACCCACACCAAAGCAGGACCTGGTGTGTAGCCTTCATCCAGCAAATGTCCCATAAATAAATAAATTTAAGAATGAACAAACAAAAAGAAATAAAAGGAAAGCATGAGTGAATATGCGTAGCACGAGTACAGCATTTCACAATTTCAGAGCATGTGGGTTTTAATGAAACCATGTGATCCTGAAGCTTTCCCAGCAAATCCAGGCTCAAGAGTTGGAGTAACTTGCCAGGTTAAAACACGACAAAGTAAGGACTTGAACTCAAGTCTACCAATGCCAAGTCCAATGCCCCTTCCACACCAAATGTTGTCATTATTAAGAATTAATGATTTTAGGGGTGCCTGGGTGGCTCAGTCCTTGGTCATCTGCCTTTGGCTCAGGTCCCGGTCCCAGGGTCCTGGGATAGAGCCTTGCATCAGGCTTCCTGCTTGGTGGGAAGCCTGCTTCTCACTCTGTCACGCCCCCTGCTTGTGTTCCCTCTCTCGCTGTGTCTCTCTTTGTCAAATAAATAAATAAGATCTTTAAAAAAAAATTAATGATTTTAAAACAGAACTAATGATAGTTTATCAAAAATAAAAAACATGGGGCGCCTGGGTAGCTCAGTGGGTTAAAGCCTCTGCCTTCGGTTCAGGTCGTGATCCCAGGGTCCTGGGATCGAGCTCCACATCGGGCTCTCTGCTGAGTGGGGAGCCTGCTTCCTCCTCTCTCTCTCTGCCTGCCTCTCTGCCTGCTTGTGATCTGTCTGTCAAATAAATAAATAAAATCTTAAAAAAAATTAAAAATAAAAAATAAAAAAATAAAAAAAAACATGTAGGATCAGGCACAGTCAAAAAGAACAGAATCGAGGGTTCCATTGTAAATGAGAGTGGTAAAACCTAAATGTGGTGGGTCCAGCACACTCCCAGATGCAGGCAGGGGAACACAGCAGTGCTGGCCAGGCACTTGGGAGAAGCTTTACTTTGGGAAAATGATAATCAGAAAGATCCTAGAAACAGACTTTGCCAATCTCTTGATTTCACCGATGGCCAACCCCATTTCCTGCACTGTATTCCTTGCTACAACTGAAGTTTCAGCCCTTGGAGAGAAGCCGAGAGATTTCTGCAAATGTTTTCTCTTCAACAGCTGGAGCAGAAACCGAGAAGCGTTACAAGGAAGATGGATGGGTGCGTCGCACTTGCAACAATAAAAATACAGCAACGGTTAAAAGCAGTCGCAGTTAAACAGAAGTGGAAACCCAGGGTTAGCCTAAATCTTTTTTTAATTAAAAGTGAAGGAGAATTTCAAAGTTCTATTTCAGCCCCTCGAAGCATCAACGCAGTGAATCCAGAGTGTTTATGGGGCTTGACAGGGTGTCGGACGGCTTGAGATTTATGTGGGTTCGGGGCATAGCCTAAAGAAAACCATGAGGACCGGCATGGGGGAGGGAAATCACACACGCAGGAAAACCTGGGTTCAAATTCCGGCTCTGTTGCTGCGTGACTGCAAGAAAATCACGTAGCCCCGAGTGTCAATCATGTCATCTGCAAAACAGGAAAACAGGGCCTGTCTCCGAGAATTCTTGCAGGCTCTGGGTGAAATAATGGGAGTGGAACACAGGAGAAATCACCTGCAGGTTTTTACTCTCCCTGCACCTGCTAAAGCAACTGCAAAGAAGCTCCCTGTTACCTTAAGTTTCTGTATCACAAGCATCCTTGGCATGGGCCGCCTTTTGCTCCCTCTTCTTCTTCTAAAGCCTGCTTTAATATCTAGATGAGCATTTCACAAACGCTGGTCTCGGGACGCCTGACATGGGCACATCCGGACGCTTTTCAAAGGATTTTGAAAAAAATGCCCTCAGGGATTAATAATTTGTGGTGAAGGATCCCTGCAAAGCACAGAGCCACGTCAGCACTGTAGCTAAATGGATATGGAGCTGCCCCTCCCTCGCCTCTTGGATGTTCTCCCCCCACTGCTCACACAACCCACAGTCCCCTCACCCCCAATACCAACTCCTCAGATGTACTTCGTTGGATGATTAGGGCTTTAGCTAGTGCATACATTTTGCTACATATATTCAACTCTTTACACATCCATGCATTTTAAGAAATGCATATGAGGAAGAGGAATGCATGCATACCCACACGTCCATGAGCATATGGGTGTGTGCGAATACACACACACACACACACACACACACACACGTACTCCTTCACACAGCAGTACGTTCAGACCTAAAACGCATAAACAAAGTCTTTAATAAAAAGACTCCATTTCAAACACCAGCCCCGATCACTTCAATTCTAAGAGCCTTAGTTGACACATCTTCAAAATTGAAACTGTAATATCTACCATAACTACTTCATAGTTGTAAAATCAAATATATTACCATCCATGAAAACACTTACTTCATTGTCAGAAACATTGTAGATGCTCAATAAATGTATGTCAAGTGCCACAGATTCATTTACATATCTTACCTATTCAAAACACGTTCCTTTCCACACAAGTTTATCCCCACACAAGGGCACATAAGAACCCGTGAGTACATTCAAATGCAACCCCATGCTCACGTGAAGAAGATCCAGACTCAGTTTAGGAAAGCAGCACACGCGCATGCGTGCGTGCACATGAACACACACACACACACGCAAGCACGCACTCGCGACCCCACCCACGCGCATGCGCACGGGCAGCTTCTGTGACATAAAACAAAAACCTCTACATACTCTACATTTCTTTAAGCCAGGTTCTTCCTGCACCTGCCAAAATATACCGCTGGATCTGAGGTCCTGTGAGAGAATATGGAGGGAACAATTACTGTATACAAAATGGATGCCAGGTTAAAAAAAAAAAAAAAAAAGAAAAAGAAAGAAAGAAAAAGCCTTGGCAGCCAAAGCCAATACTTCGGAGAAAACACAAGCAAGGACAGGTTACAATAATAGGTTACCATGTGTATACAAGGGGAAGCTCCAAGAGAAAAGACAGTAAGACGGGATGCCTGAGAGGCCTAGGATGCGGAAGACTTTTCTAGAAAGCTCATGGACGTTATAGAGAATCCCCTATCACTCCTACCCTCCTCAAGTTCACGGTCCAAAACAAGAGGACGGATCGTTAGGGGACTAGGTTTCTAAAACGACACCATGGCTACACTGGCCCGCATGAATAATTACAGCAGGGATGGTCAGTGAGCAAAAATATTAATTGCTATTTTGCTTTGAGCTTCCTATTAGAGTAAGTGTTCGTTTTAGTCAGTTCGTTTTTGTCAGTAAAGTCAACCATCACCTCACCGAAACCTTTGGTAATGTTCAGAAACTCCATCTGTGTCCATCATCACTGTCCCTTGGACAATATATTCACCATTAACATTATTAAGCTTTAGATTTCCTTTAGGGCCACCTTTTTCCTATACAAAGATTCTTATGAGTGTTTGTATTTTTAATGCTATATTAGTATTTTCCATGAATTGGGAAGGATGGGGGACCAGATAACCATAAAATGCCATTTTCTTCTCAAAGACTCTAATTTCATGATTCTGTGATTTTTAAGATGTGGTGGTACTAAGAGTTGACTTTTATATTCCATGAATATTACGTTCTATGACTCTGTGAGACTGACACTAGCTTTTATTATTCTAAGATTCTCTGATTCCAAGTTTTGATAGATCCTAAAATTCTACAACTGTGATTCTAAGATGCCAATATTATAAGAATCTGACACTTTGAGCTTACAATTCCAAGCCCCCATTACCTCCAAATGTGATTAGCAGACTCTTGCCTCTGAGACAGGCAGAACCTAAGCCAGAGTCGAAGTACAGGGGAGGCAGAGTGGTTGTGAACAGAGAGGAAAATGCCTATTTAAGACAAGAGCTCCTAACTCACATCTCAAGGCTTTCCAAATAACACCCTTCGCTCAGTCTCTCTTCCTGACTCTATTCTATGGCCTACCCACAGATGAGAATATCTGCTGCTGGAAGACAGGTGCGGTAGAGGCAAGGCTCAGCTGTTTTTGGTCATCTTATCCCTCGGCATCTAGCACAAGGCCAGAACACAGAGGCTCTCAATAAATGTCATGCACTATTGGATTCACTCTAATATCCTTCCTCTTCCTTCTTGTCTGGATCCTTCCTCCAGCTCTCCTCCTCTTCCTCCCCTTCCTCCTGCTTGTCCTTCTCCATCACCTTTCACCAATATGTTAGAACTTCCACGTACGTGAATCACACAATCCCCACAGGAATCCGGTGATGGACAGATTATTATCCCCCTTCTACAGATGACGAGACTAAAGCCAAAAACGACTTACCGAAGGCTGCACAATTAAAGTGAAAGAGAAAGGATCAAACTCAAATTGTCTTACTCCACATTCCGCTCTCCTTCTTCTCCTGCCTTATAAATGAATGTTCTTAACAATAATTTAAAAATAACCACCTCACAAGACCTCCAGAAAACTGCTACCCGGACAGAAAGCTTCTACTTCCCATTACTGACTTTCACTCTGAATTCATTTTCTCAGTCCACGCCAATTCTCATTTCAGGATTTCCAATAATTGAGGGCCTACCACACCCAACTGTTCCTTTCATTTTTAAGCCTTTTTTTTTTTTTTTCCTCCTCTTGAGAGTGCTGTACAGGGCATATGTTTATTTTTCAATTAAAGCGAATTAAACTTAATTTTGTTTTGAGACTTTTTTATTATTTTTTTTTTAGAATTTCACAGCCCACAGTGAGATAATTGAGACCCTGCTGTTTCTGGAAACACTATTTAGAGAGCAGGACTAGATCTGGCACAACCTTGGAGGGAGCCATCCGTAACCCCTCCTTCCCCTTTGTCACACACCACAGTATTTCTGCAGTGTGTCCACTTCTTTGCCACTGTCTTACCCTGGAAGGTCATCCATGTGTCATGTGAACCACAACCTGCCAAAGGGCCACCAAACCCCCTCTCCCTTCCTCTTGTCTTAATCCTAGATCTGGTCATGCTAATCCTTTTCTTAAGAGTCACTGATCATTTTCTAGACGCATATTACTTAATATGAGTTCTAAGGCTTTATATATTCCAGTCCGAGGTTATTTTTTCCAGCTTCACCCTGAGCATGTTTTCCAGTCACGCTGAACTACTTCCTCTCCCCCTGTCCACTTGGAATGTCCTTTTTCCATCTACCCAACTGGCTATGCAACCTCCATGGCTCAAGCAGACAGACCTCCCCTCCATTTCCTAACATGCTGCCTGTGTTCTAATTGCAGCAGCAGTTCCTCTGTATTATCTTAGTTTGCACATCTGTTTCCTCATCAAACTGGCAAGAGCTTTAGATCAGGAAAACGTCCTATTCATCACAGATGGTCCAGAATCTGGAACATAGTAACTCCTCAAAAAGAAATGCGTTTTTTTGGGAAAAAAGAATGGGAAGAAAGCAGGAATAGGCCAAGAGAGATAAAGGAGGAAAATAAGAGAAAAATAAAGCAAGAAAGTAAGATGATAAGGAAGGAAGGAACGAATGATGGAGGGAAGGAGGGAAGGATGGAGGGAGTGAGTGAGGATGGAAGAGACAGGAGGGAATGAAGGAGGAATGTGAAACATTGAATCTGGGAAACTTCCCTATTGTTCTTTATAATAATTTTTAAAATATGACCATCATTCCTGAAATAATACAGACCATCAGAATTGCTTATAAAACATTTTTCCATATACATAATATTCTGATTTTTCAATGGAAGATATATTCGTCTAGTGTAGAGTCTCCTAAAGTAAGCTATAAAGAATTATTAATAAGAATTAAGTGAAAAATACGGGAAGTGGAAATTTTGTGGTCAAATAACTTTGAGAAAGCTTGAATTAGTTTGAAAATCTCCCTCTATCAATGAACTTTGTTGGAAACTTGAATTTGCTTATATATGACCTCGATTTTCAGGAACAGGGTAGACCATGAAGCATCTCCCAAAGGTATCTACATGCTTTCCTCGGAGTTTCTGAAGATCTAGTGCACCACAGGATAGGATAGGAAAATGTTCTGCTGATGGAATGATTGCCACCTGAGAGTCAGCAATCTGGGGTCCTAGTTGAACATCCCTACTAATAAAGACTATGGTCTTCGCCATGACACTCTCCCTGTCAGAGTCTTTGTTTCCATATCTGAAAAAAGACGTAGGTGGGACACAATGGATCTTAAGGACTCTTCTGGCTCAGTTCTAACATTCTATGGTTCTGTGATGAAAGAGATATAAGCTTGGTGTCATGTCTTTGTGCCTACCATTTGCCCTACCTGGAATGTCCCCTTTTTCACTTCCACAAGTACAGATCCCTCCCTCTAAAGACACCACCCGTCCCAAGGCAACGTGAATTAGCACGCATTCACTCCTAAGGTTTCCTATGGAAATATTTCACTTCTATAAGAGGCTGCCTTGAATATAGCTCATACTTTGTTTAATTCACTTAATCTGTTGATGGCAATTATGTAGGTCATACGTTGTGATGACAAAGGTGGCTAAGACAGAGGCTCACATATGCTTTCTGTTCCTTCTAAACCCTTGGGGATACGTCAGTCATATGTGGTCTCCTGAAGAGCTTTGTACGATGACTTAATCTACGACAAAATCTGTCATTTTTAAGTCCACCTTAGAGTCCTTTTAACGTTTCATCCAATAAAGTCAAGTCATTTTTTAGAGCCTTGGAACTCCTTATTCAACTCTTACACACAAAAAAAGTAATAAAGCAAAGCCGAAAAAGTGGCTGCTCTGGTATAGATGGTGAGGTGGCCGTCGCACCTGCCCCACGCCTCTCTCCTACTCCTGCGGTGGCCCTCCTTGCCCAACATTAAAAACAAAGATGGAGTCAGAAGGAAAGGCTTCTGGTGTCAAGGGGGCAGCCACACCAAATCCCTGCTTTCCAATCACAGCAACAAAGTACGACCAAACACGAAACGATTCGAGGTGACCCAAACGTGCGGCAGCTTTCCTTTAAAGGGTGCGATAGTTACTCTAGCATGTGTTAGAAAGTAGAAACCATTTACCAAATCTTTGGTTTTTATGAGTAGCCCTGCTCCAGCCAAGGTCAAGTAAAAAAAGAAAAGGAAAAAACAAAAAACAACAAAATAACTGAGTCCATGTAAATGTGATTTAGGACAAGTGACTCAGAAATTTAGCAAACTTTACATTAAAGGATGTGCCTCTGCTCCTCTTCCCACCAAGAACTGCTCGCTGGTCCCCCACATCCTACTACTTAAAATATTCATTACCCACGGAATGCACATGCATTACAGAGATATTAGGCAATACAAGTAAAATATAGAAGACTGACGTTCACTCATAATCTCTCACCCAAAGAGAACCCATCCAATATCCGGGAGCATCTTACAAAAGAGCAGGCTGTACATAATATATCCTAACGTATATATTTTTTAACTTAATAGCGCATCAAAAATATGCCCATGTCGATAAACATCATCATGAGTGCCATATATTGAGCCCCTGGGACCTGTCACTAAGTACATTACACATGGGATTCTCCATTCACACAGCCAAGCTCGCGGGTAGGTATTGTTGGTAGCCCCTGTTTACGGATCACGTTCCTGGTCTTCATTCGGCTTTCTAAGTGAAAAATGTGCTCCGTATCCTTAGTGATTGTAGAGATCCCATGATACACTTTGTTCTGTTGTTTCTTTTCTTTTTTCTTTTATCCCAAACACTCAATAAAATTTCTTGTTCACCTACCTGTGCACGTATAATTAATTTATTTCTCAGCATGGGGAACTTCTCTGTCTGTGTTGTTTTTCTCCTTAATACCAATATTCCTCTGTGTGTGTGTGTGTGTGTGTGTGTGTGTGTGTGTGTGTGTGTGTGTCAAGAGAGAGAGATCAGATATATACACATCACTTTTCTTGCAGCATCTGGCTGCAACAATTCTCGCCACTTCCATCCTGCCATTTCCTGAGATGCTTTTTAAAAGTGCTACTGTTTCCAGAGGTGCCTTTAGTGATTCTATTCCAAAGAAAAGTAACATCTTGGTTCTTGGCTCTGGCCCAGAGCTAGAAAGTAGCTTTTCTATGACGACTGGCCCTGGTCTGAGCAGCATTTGAACTTCCACAACTTAAGGGTACAAATAAACACACCCAGCTAAGGTTTCCTACTGAGGCATTGTGAAGTTAAATTACTATTTTAAGAGGCTATGAAGTTGGCAGGCAGAAAACCCTGGAAGGGTGGAAGATATTCACGATGCTGACAGATAAAGAAGGAGAGAAAGCAAAATGCAGGTTATTAAGGAGATTTAAGAAGCCTCCCTCCAGTAGACGCCATTTATAACATCTCCTGGAACACGCAAGATAGATGCCTCTCTCATTTCGGAGCCTACAAGACTGGGATTGATAGATGCCTCTCTCATTAAGAAGCCTATAAGACTGGGATTAAGAGCAGGGCCTGCGTGACAGAATGGCTGAAGATTTGCCACAGTGGACCTGGCCGAAGACAATGGAGACGAAGAGGCAATGATCAGCTTTGATTTGGGGAAGCCACCAAGCCGCCAAGGGCCAGACCATGCCTTAGATGGGCCGATGGAGGGAGGATAGTTCAATGAAAGGATGTTAACCCTCAGTGTCTGCTGATACAGGTTTGAGACCCAATGCTATTGTTTATTACTTATCTTGGGACAAATGCTTTCACCTCCGAGCCCCACAGTCCTCCTCTGGACAATGGGGAGAATAGTTACACTGTTAGAGTGAGACGGTGAAGGTTCAATAAGAATGCATGTTAAGACATGCAAGCACTTGGTAAAATAAATGACGCTGATGAAGAAGATGGGGACCAAGAGGAGGAGGAAGATGCACATGGTTCACACCAGGAGGAAGATGAACATGGTTCCCACCAGGAGGAAGATGAACATGGTTCACACCAGAGCATGAAGCATGCTGTCAGTCATGCTCTCTCATATGCACCTGTGGAACCCCCAGTCTCACAGCCTAGAAAAGCAAACCCAGAAGTGCAAGGATGTGGGCTACAGGGGTCCAGGTACTAGAACCAACTTAGATACACTTTGATGCTGAAGAGGAAAAAATGTGTAGGTAACAGAGTGAGAGAAAATTCATCTAGACTCTATTGAAGGTGACTTTCAGCTCTGATGGCTATCTATAACTGGTTTCTGACCCATAGTAAGATAGAGAATACAAAATCTGCCCCAGTCATTTTGATTTTCTATCCTTCCATGCCTTTTCCTAGGCTCTCAATCTCTCCCCTAACTGTTGGTCTCACATTGCCATCTTAGGGGAGGGGGATTGGTAAAAATGATTGAGGAAGCTCATTTTCAAGGTAAGGCCTTGAACCTGGTGGTAACGTCTCTTCCAGAGCACTTCCAGCCAGAAAGCACACCTACCGGCCTGGGCAACATTTAATCTAATGCAACAGGGTATAGTAATAATAACAAGTAATAATAATGTTTATGTAACATTGATGGTCTGCCAGTCATTGTTCAGACACTTACCATATCAACTCACTAAACCCCACAATATCTCTATGATGGTCAGTACGGTCCTCTTCATTCTGTAGAAGAGGAAGCTGGCGCAGAAAGGTCAGGTAATCTGGCCAAGGTCACGGAGCTAGAGAGTGATAGAGGGGGCATTCACACTCCAGCATTAAAGCATTCAACCACAACACTTTCAAGTCAGACAGAAATAGTCCAAATCCCCCACACTATCATTGACTCTGTGGGTGGCCCAGGACAAGTGACATCATTGTGCTGTGCCCCGGTTTCCTCATCGCTAGAACAAGGGTGATGCCACCCATGCATGAGCTTTTTCAGAATATTCAACAAGATATCTATAACAAGTACCCGTTATAGCACAGAGGATATAGGACGTGCTCGGCATGGACACTCTCCCACTCCAAGAATGGCTTTGTCATTGTGACATTTCAGCCACCTCTATATTGTAGGTGAAGATCTTTCCAGAATCCCCTCAAATCCCATCCTATGTTCTGTCTAATTGCATAATTCCCAACATCAGGAAGAAGAGGAGAACGCAGGTAAAGCTGAGTCTGAGCTAATATTTTCAGGAATCGTTTGTCAGGCTTCGCTGGACTTTGAATGATTCTGTCCCGTTGACAAGCATTTAGAATAAAATTCTTTATGACCCTGCTCAGCCCTCCTTTGCCTCGGTCATCTCTGGCAATGGCATTCAATGAGGACCACTTCCTCTCCGACAGTCTTGCCTCCAAAATTTGTCTCAGCGAAAAACCACATTACCACCCCCTGCCAGGTAATCGATTTTTTGAGCTTTCCCCTCCATTCCTAAACATACCAAAGCACTGATTTTCTTTTTTTAATGGCCCTTCTGCTCTGTGCAGATGTTTTTTATACCGTCAGCCAGGACTCTTATAGGTCCTCCCCCAATCATATGTCTATAAACTCAAGAGCCCACCGGATTCCATGAGAAATTTAGCTTCTCCACTACCACAGACCCAAACGTACTTACTTAAGGCAGACGTCCCTGTCACAGTTCTCAGAACACTCCTGCAGCTTAATCTTGGGGCTTCTGGAGTGTCTTCGAATTCCACAGCCCCCCAGAACTTCATCCACTTTTGTGGACTGCTAATTCTTAGAATGGAGATAGGTGAGCTGACTGCTTGGAAGCAACCGTATGTCTTAAATGTCTGCCCTCCTCCATCTGAATCAGCTTGGTGTCTGTAACTCGGCCACTCCATGTTACCCCCAGGATCCATTATTTCTCACTGAGCTTCCCCCTGGCTCATTTGCAGGACCTTTGAAAGGCTGGATGAATTATATTTCAGAAACCCCTCTGGGCCAGTATTGGGTTAACCGTTGCAAAGGGTTCTAGCTGTTCAGATGGGCCATTTACTTGGAGCCCCACTGCTTCAACCTTGGCAATTTACACAAAAACGATTGCATCTTGCTTTTGTGAATTGCCTTATGAATCTACCTCCTCACCCATGGAGGGGGGTACTGTCTTAGCTGCTCCCAAAGTGGTCCAGACACCATTGTATGTGGCTCTATGCCCTGTGAGAAAATCTCCGCACACTGGGAATAGGATTTGTTCCAAATGATCTATTTGGTGTCCGTACCAGCTTGCTATTCCCATGTGTGGCCTCCACTGGGTAGCAGACAGGTCCAGTAATTCACCCCTTCGAACTCTCTCACACCCCGTCTTGTCCAATCTATTCTCCTTGAGGTCATCGGCAATCTCCAAAACACATTTCCTTTGAGATACAAAGATCCCCCTCGCCCACGTATGAAAAAAAGAAATTAATTTCACTTTCCCTCAGCCTCATTATCTTCTTAATTGTCTTCTTGGCCCCCTCAGTAACAAGGACTGTCTATGGATTTCTAGGCAGCCTTTTTAGGCTACTGCGTTCCAGGAGGACAGTGGATTTCATGCTACCACTTAATCGCTCTGATATGAAGAGTTACGATAGTGGCACATCCCTCCCACTCAGTCCCCGTGTCTGGAGTCAGTCTGTGCCCTGAGGTGTGACTTCTGTTCGATTTGCTCATTTTTGAGACGATATCGAAACATTCTGATGAAGCATGGCCATCACGCGCTGTCTCTCTGTGCCCTTGCAAGAACTTGGTCATGCAATATTTCACTGAGCTGGGGCAAATCCCTTTGGTGGGGCAGGGCACCGTCTGGTCCTTCTTGATTTGCAGAAGGCAAGCTCAAATTGGGGCAGATAGGTTCTTAAGGGGGTCCAGAAATACAAGGATAGGAGCTGGGACTAGAATCGGGGGCACTGAGCCCCTGTACTCTTACTATGTGACATTTAAAATGAATGGAGATAGACAATGAAAAGGTATGTCCTCTGATCTCCAGACCTTATGGTCCCCGCCATCTTCCTCCTTGTCATCCCCATCACCACTGGTGTCTTCCTCTCCTCTTTACCTTCCTCATCCTCTCGTAGACTTCTGAAATGACACTTGTCCCTCTACCATGAACAATCATGATGAATTTGCAGACCTCCTCTGTTAGAATGCTAGTACCTGGATGGATTCATCACCGTCTCTACCAAGGTCTTTCCGGGGCTTTATTTACGGTCTTTCTGGGACTAGATACCCAATAAATATTTGCGGATAAGGAAATGCCAACTTTCATTTTATTTTACCGGACTTCACTTCAATACCTTTCTCTTCAAATATTCATTCTCTTCCTCCTTTTCTATCCATAACCCCCCGTCCAGTTCCTCCCCTCCCTTTAGACCTAAAGGTGTCCAGAGCGTGCAACACCCAGAACAGGACTAGAAATCAAGGTGAAAAGAACTCATTGAGATGACGGATTAAAAACAGACAAGATGGGACGCCTGGGTGGCTCAGTTGGTTAAGCAGCTGCCTTCGGCTCAGGTCATGATCCCGGCGTCCTGGGATCGAGTCCCACATCGGGCTCCTTGCTCCGCAGGGAGCCTGCTTCTCCCTCTGCCTCTGCCTACCACTCTGTCTGCCTATGCTCGCTCGCTCTCTCTCTAACAAATAAATAAATTAAAAAAAAAAAAAAAAAAAAAAGCAGACAAGATGAGGGTGGCTCAGTAGGTTAAGCACCTGACTCCTGTTTTCATCTCTGGTCACGATCTCAGGGTCCTGCGACGGAGCCTCACGTCAGCTCTGTGCTCAGTGGGGGGTTTGCTGGAGATTCTCTCCCCTCTGCCCCTCCCCACAACCCCCTTCATGTGAGCATGCATGCTCTCTCTCAAATGCATAAATCTTTATTATTATTATTATTATTATTTTTAATGGACAAGATGGAAACCTGTCAAGGGCACTTGATGCTGAGCTCCTGTCAACCTCCACTCACTTCTCAGCTCAGTCCTTGGGCTGCCCACTCCCTAAGCAAGGGCATTTTATGGGCGGGGGATGGTGGTGGAATTCTAGACTTTTTATTCCTGCATCTTTGACAAGGCTTTTTGATCTGGCCCCGCCTACCTTTCTTATTTCCATCTCATGACATTCTTTTTCTCACGTGCGAGCTCTAGCCATAAGATCGCTTGGCTCTCCTAAGCTTGCACATGTTCAGTGACTTTATCTTTGCTGTCTCTGCCACGCGGCTAGCTTCTTCTCACCTAAACCAGCTCCAGTGGCGCACCCTCAGAGAAGTCTCCCCTGACTACCCTAGCTAAAGTCACATCGTCCATATTCCTACTTATTTGCATGGCATTTACTATGACGTGAAGTTTATTTTGCTTATCTATTTGTTTACTCATTTATTACTCATCTCTCCCCACGAGACTCTGAGCTCCACGAAACGAGGACCCTGTTCATTCTGCATCTTCAATGTCCAGATCTGTACCACCCAATACAGAAGCTACTCATCACAGATAACTATTGACATTAAAATTAAAATTGGATTCAATTAAAAGCTCAGTTCATGGGGCTCCTGGGTGGCTCAGTCAGTTAAGCATCTGTCTTCGGCTCAGGTCACGATCTTGGGGTCTTGGGACAGAGCCCTGCGTCCAGCTCCCTGCTCAATGGGGACTGTTTCTCCCTCTCCCTCTGCCACTCCCCGGTTCATGTTTTTTTCTCTCTCTCAATAAATAAATAAAATCTTAAAAAAACAAAAACCAAAACCAAACTCAGTTCATCAGTAACACTAGCCACATTTCCAGTGCTCAGAGTCACATGTGCTTAGTAGCTACCATATTGCACAATACAGAGAACATGTCCATTACCACAGAAAGGTGTACTTGATAACACTGGTCTAGAGCAATGCTCGAAAAATAGTCGTCACCTAATAAACATTTGTTGAATAAATGGGTGAATCAATGCCCCTTTTAAACCTTACTTAATTGTAGATAACCATCCCCCTTTTGTGGCTTTTAAATCCTCTAAGTGTGATCAACTAGAGAACGCCCAGAGAATGCCCAGAGATCAATATCCAGCTTGGTGTGGGACCCAAACAAATGTTACAGGACACGGGGCTGTGGCAATAGGGCCTCCAGAAGGAGAATACTAGTGATCATATGATTATGCTTCCACAATATGGGAAGAACTGACAATTAGAAGAGAATTATATTTGTGTTGTATGATTTCAGAGACTTACGGACAAAAGGCAGATACAGGGTCACAGTGAGAAAACATCCAACAAAGCTCTCCCTCTACAGCATAGGCTGGTTTGTGTGATAATGACCTCGCTGTTAATAAAAGTACTAAAGATGAGACTGGGTGGATATGTGTTATGAGTATCACAGAAAGGATTCTTGGTTTTCAAATAAGAAAAAGGGTCTAGTTAATGAGAAACCTTAAAACACTGAAATTCTTTGATCAAATGGCTCCATGACTCCTTCAGAACATCGATTTCAAAGAGTTAATACTGTGCCCTGAGCTATACTAAAATCCGCTGAACAACCCAGTCCTGTTGGCCATCCACAATGGTTACCATTAACACAGTGGTCCACCAGAAAGAGCAGCGATGTTGAAGAAAAGGGGAGTTAGGTTCTAAGTCTAGCTGTGCTAGTCACATGCGCTTGGGCAAGGGACCCAGCCAGCATGAGTTTCACTTTCTTCTTCTATAAAAGGACTGTATCTGCCCCACTGGGTGGAAAGTAAGATTAAATGAGAAGAAAACTAAAGACCCTGGAACATAGTAGGGCAAAGTTCACTTGCAAGCAGGGCTTAATTCCACCCATCTGTATCATCATTGACATTCCTATATTGATGGTATAGGCGGCCTGACTGTATTGTTTTGCATGAACTTGAAACAATTATTGGAAGGAGAAAGACTAAGAGAAAGAGAGAGAGAGAGAGAAAGAGAGAGACATGACAGCTATTATGGAGACTGGACTCAAAATGCAACAGCAAACATTCATAGAGCAACTACTATGTGTCAGTCCCTGAAGATTAAAAAAAAAAAAAATGCTCTTACCAAGACCATATTGAAGAGGGCAAGCCATGCATATATCCGTGGAGCTATAAAATAGGGCAAACAGAGACCCAAGCTAAAATAAAAGTCTCAGACAAAATTATATGAGAGAACAGGGGAGAAAGAGATTTATTCCAAAATAAGATTTTGGGAAGACTTCTCAGAAGGGTCATTTGGGTTATATGTTAAAATATCAGTGAGATTTTTAAAAGTAGAAGCTGACGCTGAGAGAGAGAGAGAAAAGAGAAAGGTACTCCTTGCAGAAGCGGATAGAATAGAAAACAACAAGGGGGATTATTTGGAGAATGACATTTGAAAATTTGTCCTTTTCACCTGACCCCCATTTTGCCTTTAATATGATTACCGGAAGTTCAGTGACCGATTCGTTAATCTTTGAATTTTAGCAAAGGGAACACGGGGAGAGAAGGGCAGGTTATGTCTAACCTTAGAGGCCCGTTCAGGTGCTATATCCTGGTGATTTCATCTAAGGAATTGGGAGCGAACAAGCTAGAGGATGTCAATCAGAATGTCTCCTCACACAACCGAAGGCGCCATGGGCAAAGACCTTCCAGAGAAACGTAAGACTTAGGGGTCAAGAGCATAAACTCTTGCAAGCACCCGGGCATTTCATTTGGACTGGCCAGGGGAGAGGGGTTTTTAAAGTCCCCACCTGCACCATTCCAGATACATTCACTGCAGCCTGGGCTGGGCCATGGAAACTCAACGGGGGCCCAACAGCTGATTTGGAATCTCTGAGCCGGTTCTCCTTGGTTGCAATGGAGTCACAGCTCCCCCTTCTGGGAGCTAAAGTGCCATCCAGCCTCGGAAAAGCCTGCGTGGAAAGGCTCTATTGCAGATGGGCCTGAAACCCCCATGTTTTTTCCTCAGTGCTCGCCGGCACCCCGAAATGAGCATCAAGGAGTCTGGGAACACTTTTACGTGGGCTTGGATCTGACTTCTCTAGAGCCCATGCCTCACAGGGCTTTCTCATTCCCCTTCCCTGGAATGATGAGTCCCAGTCTTCGCGTGTGGGTGATGCCTTTATATAGGGGAACACAATTTGGTGCGGAGGTTGAAATTCCCTTTTGGGGAATATGGCAAGTAGGGAGGGTTTCTAAATCTCTGTGTGCACATGTGTGTGAGTGCATGTATACATGTGTGCTTGGGCATGCTCTCGTGACCGCGGGATGTATCATTGTACAGGGCAAGAGTCTCATGAATACGAAGAAATTAATTTGCCTTAAGTATTTGCATCGGTAGACGGGCATACACTTGGCTCTCTGGAAGGCAAAGTATTCCTTAATAAAGAGCTCGGGTAGAGTCCAGATGTTCTGCTGGGCTCTGTCTCCCAGTCAGAGTCCATAGGGGGTCTCTGCCTGTGTATATTCTCTGGGTGTTTGCGTGTGTGTGTATCTGTCTGTCTGTCTAGTGGGGACACTGATTAAAGCATTGAACCCTTTCTCTCCGGGGTCATGTTTCCAGATGGAGCAGCTCTGAAATGAGAAGTCTGATGAGGGACGACAGCGATTGTTTTAGGTGGGAGCAAAGTGGCCAGATGGGAATAGGGAGCAACACGGTCCCTGGGCAGTGTGGTGGAGTGGAAAGTACATTGATCGGGGTGTCAGGCAGCACAGGTTCTAGCCTGGGCATACCATGAACTTGCTAGAGAATGTTATGGAATTCTCCTCCCCCTCTCTGGGCCACAGAGTCCTGCCTGGCTGTCCTTCAATAACCAGCTTCAATTGTCTATGAATTGGAAAAGAGATAAAACGAGAGCAGTTCCTACCACAGGGTCTCCTCCTCTGATTTCACCTCCCCCCCTCAAAAAAAATGAACCAGGGAGCCCTGCTCTGACATGAGTTTCTCGAAGCAGATTCCTTGTGGCCCTGTGAAGCCTGCAGCCTGAGGTATCAGCCTCTGGCCTGAGACTCATGTGTCTGCGAGTGTCTGCAGGTAACATCGTCACCCACCCGCCAGGGCAGGTCCTTGCAAACACATGTTTGCTTTTATCTCTCCCCAGAAGACACACACACATACTCACGCACGCGCACACATGCGCATGCACACACGCACACACACAGACACACACATATAATTTTAAAAACACAATTATATTTCTACTTTTCTTTTCCCCAAAAGGTCTTTTTGGTGGCTCCTTGCCAGCCAGGGTGCACGACAGGCTGTCCCAGCATCTCAGCCCTTGTCCTCCACCAGCCTCCGTGCCTGACGGCAGAACGGCTGCCTCTTCTTACCTTGGGAAAGTAACAGCTGCCGAGTCTGGAAGCCATGCTAACAGCAGTAAAACTCAGCATTTTTTGCTGAGTAGGGCAAGCCTTTAAGAGGCATCCGGGAATCAAATCAATGGCTGGCCCCAGAGTCCAAACCTAGCAGGACCTAGCCAGGGTAGCCCAGGGACTTACCAGGAGAACCTCCTAGGAGGTGGAGGAAAGAGGGACTTGACTCAAACTGTCTTCCTTACTGACATTCTCCACATGGCCCCTGTGCCCTTGGCAGTATTTTGGAGCCAAGCAAGAGATGTGAGGTGCAAATCGACAGCAGTTGAAGTCAATTACCGCCACATTCTGCCATGAGTTCCCCACCCACCACCCTTGTAGATCTCCCTCAGTACTGAAACACGCACACACAGACACACACACACACAATCTCTCTGTTCTCCCATTTTCCTCCTAACTCTAGTAGAGCCATGAGGAGGCACAGTTTAAGAACAGATTCTCCTGGGGCTTCCCAAGCTTCTCTGAAATAGGGTAGGGAAGGAGGAATGTCTTAGGGAAGTGCCCCATCCATCTCCTTCCATATTACCCAGAGCTGTCCCCAGATGAATTTTTCTCTAAGATCCTGTGTAACTATGATGGATGAGCAGGTCCCTGAGGACTCTTCTTCTTTCCCATTAGGGGGATCCATGCAAACTTGCCCAGGTCCTCCCCAAAGCACCAGTAGCTGGAGGTGCTCTTACGCTCTTATGATGACAAACGGAGAGGTAGGGTAGACTCTATCCCAGACTCGCCCAGCCCCACACAAGGAGCCCACCGCTGACTTCTCCCTTTCTCTGTCACCCACTACCCAGTGACTCCAAATTCCCATCAGAATCCTGGAGCCTGCCCAGTGTGGAATTTAAAGTGACAGTATGTCATTGCCTCGGGGTTTGACCATTTCTCTTTCATATTAAAGGCTGAGTCCAAGTATACCAGGTCTCCGTGGTTTGGAGGAATTTTCCTTCAAGGGTACCAATATTGGGCTAAATAAGGTGCCATCCTTATCCCTAGAATGCTCCCCAAACCCCAAGACCAGAGCGCCGAGAGGAAGTCCACAGCGGGTTTCCCGATGGCTACGTGATCCTATAGTAAGGATCCCATTCCATGTAAGCTGGAGAGACCTAATTAAGAAGACACACAAGCGCACACATACAAACACATACGTACAAGCATGCACACACACACATCGCGCCATAAGTAGGTTATAGGACCTCTCTTTACCCCCTCCCCTGCACACATACACAGCACAAACACACGCATCAAACGCAAACGACGCTGCACACGCAAACACACACTAGCACCACATCAAGTTCCCACCATGGTACACACGTCGGGAGCGCGCGGGGAGCACACACGCCACTTACTAAAACCCGCATTTAACCCTTGGCGCCCCAGGATACAGAACCCTCCCCCTCCCGGGAACCTGAGAGGACTTGGAGGCGGCGGGGCGGCCGACGGAAGAGCCGAAGGGTGCCGGGAGGGGGAGGGGCAGGGCGGGCGGGGGCGCCCCGAATGCGGTCCGGGCGGTCTCCAAGGGCAGCCGGGCTGCCGGGCGCTGTGCCTGGCGCCGCCTTACCTGGAGTCAATGTCCGTCTTTGGCGGAGAGCTGCGGGAGGACGCTTTTTATTCGGCTCGGTGGGAACTTGGGAGAGCCCGGCGTCCAGCTCGCATACCGGGAACGGCGCGGGGACTGCAGGCGTGGGGGTACCTGGCTCCTAGCAGCCTGGCTCATACTCAGCCTTAAAGTCCCCTTCGCTGGTCCCGAGGACAGGCATGAATCCAGGCTCCGGAAGGCGGTCACTACTCCCTCAGCCTCCCGGCTCTCTCGCTCTCGCTTTGCTCTCTGGCTCGCTCCCTCTCTCCCTCTCTCGCTCGCTCGCTCGCTCGCCTGCGCTTTCCTCCTCCCCCCGCGCCAGATCAGTTCGCAGCCGTGGGGACCGGGAGCGAGGCAGCCAGCGAATGGAGAGGGAAGTCCAAGTGCGCCGCGGTCTCCGGGCGGGGAGCAGTGGAGGCCGGGCTACGCGGGGGGAGGGACTTACCCGGCGACGGGCGAAAATGAATGGGGGAGCGGCTGCCGGGGGGCGGGGAGGGAGGAGCAAAGAGCCTGGGTTTATTCTGAGGAGTGTTTTGTACATCTTTAGGCGGAGGAGGAGAAGGAAGAGGAGGAGAGAAGAAGGCCTTCTCCGAGGGAGGGGCTGCCTGGGTGGGCTGAGGCTGAACCTCTGGGGAGTCTCGTGGGTCTGGGGATAGGGTGGCTTGTGTCCGTATATGAGCACCCAAAGGGACTGTGTGCGGTGTGTGTGCGCAAACCCCGAATCGTGGTGTCTTAAGCGTGTCTGTAGCTGTGTGCGTCGCGAGTATCTGAGTGTTGCTGGGTATGCGGGTGCTAGTGATTCTGTGTGTATCTATCCGAGTGTGGTTTTGTCTGGGGAGGTGACTGTGTGGGTCCATTTGTATCCGTGTGCCTCTCTAAGAGTATTTAAGACTGTTTGTTTCTCTATATGTGTAGGCATGAGCCCACGTAACCTCCCGGAATTAAGCAAGTGCTTCTCTACGTGGGCAGGATGTAGGAGTGAGAAGCTAATGGGACGCAAAGTTCTCTCGATACCACCAGGGGCAGAGAAGGGGTGAGGGTATGGGGGCTAAGGCATTAATACAGAGAACCAAAGACTCCAAATTTAACCTGAGGTGCAGGCTCCGGTTGCTGACGCGGGGCCTCTCCCAGAAGCAGCAATGAATCTAAATTCTCACGCAGTGCATATTCTGTATGTTTGCTTACTTTACTGTTTCTTCCTCCCCTCCCTCCTCCTCCTCCTTTTTCTTCTTCCTCTTCTCCTTCTTCTTCTCCTAATTAAAAAAAAAAATCAACAATGAAGATTGCTAGTCTCTGGAAGCTTAGGCAAGGGTAGGTAACATCAGTGAAGCTACTAGATGGAGGGGCACGGAGCAGTAGGGAAAAGTGATGAGAAATTTAAAGGAACACAGATTCAGTAAAAGTGTCAGCTCTAGATGTTAGAATCCTGTCTGTGATCTTGGCCAAATTACTGACCTCTTAAACCTCAATTTCCCATCTGTGTAATAGAATAATGTAACTACCTATCTAGCATGGTTGGTGTAAGATATAAATGAGTTAATTTAGGGGAAATCACTTAGAATACTCCCTGACACCTAGTGAGTGCCCAAAGCATGTTATCTGTAATTGTTATTGTTCTTGTTATTAATGTTACGATTATTCAAGGGGTGTTAGGAAAGAGACATGATACTAGGGGGCCCTAGAAGGATCTAGGGGCTCATGAACTAAGTAGAAGAGAAGTCTTGAAACAAAATGGAAAATAAATTCTTGAGTAAGGAATTGAAAACTTGAGGGGAAAAAATTAATTGACAAGGAGGGAAGGAAAAAAGAGAGAAGGAGGAGAAAGAGTGTGTTAATCATAACGAGCCTGGCTCTCAGCGGGGGGGAGGGGGCCCGCGGGGGGAGGGGGCGGGGGGGGGGCAGAGAAGAGGAGAGCCACAGTAGCCTGTCCAAATGTCTTGGAGTGTCCTCCTCTACTTTAATCCTTAGGACATGTGATCAGCACCACGGACAGCTCTCCAGCCACTGACCACAGCGAACCTTCTCTGCTCCGTGGAAACTTCTACTTTTCTGCTTGGACAGTTTTCTCCTTCCCTAGGCTTCTTGCCCAGGTCACATCCTGGGCAGTGGTTCCTAAGACTGTTCTGTCTTTGATTCGAACCACAAAGAAAAACATTCACAGCACACACTGTATTTCCCATCTATTACAGTATGAAGCTTCAGGTTGCTGTCTCCAGTCCCTTCCTCCTCCCTTTTCTCATTCTCCTCTCTCTCTCTCTCCTCTCCCCTTTCTTTTATTCTTCCCTCCCTTTCTCTCTGTTCTTCCATCATTCTTCAGCTCACAGATGCCTCCTTGAGTGAGAGTAGACAACACCAGACCTGCTGGGAATGCCGTTCTGAAATCAGTCTGAAACAACCTCATTGGGCAGCTTCAGAGAACAACGAAATTATGGACTCATTCCTCGCAGCTCTTCACTCTTTATCAATCTCCCAAGATGGGTTGTGGCCCTGATGACTTAGAAAGAGGGGACATAACACTCTAGAACACTTTCCTATCTTTCTCTTCTCCACTCCACATAGTCAATATTTCCCTCAGGATGCATAGAACCTCCCATCCCCACCCCAGTTCCAACCACTATTAGACAGTGAGAAAGAGAAGAAGATTTTTTTTTTTTATTTTTCCCATGCCCCAGACATTTCATTGGGGTTTTCCCTAAAAGATCTCTTATAATTCTCAAAATCCTGTGAGGTCTGAGCTAGGTAATATGACCCCATTTTTTACATCATAGGAAAGTAGAGCTTGGAAAATGTAAGGAGCATGCCAAGGTATAACTAGTTAGTAGGTGATGGAGTCAGGAATTCCACACCCAAATCTAAGTCCAAACTCTTCACTTTTTCCTCTGCAAGTAAGGGGGGGAGTCTCGGGGTGATTGGAAGACCTTAGAATTAAATGGGGTCACTACATTTAAGCCTAAATATCAACTTAAGTGGTTGAGACCATTGCATTCTCTCTACCGATGGAGTATTTATCAATTCTTGTCCTTGAAGGAGGAGGTGAAGGCTTTGCATGGGAAGATTTAAAACTCACCCGAGCCTTATGATTTCTGAGTTTTGAATAAAACTCCAACCTTTCCAGGTCTTAGTTCATTTGCATTTGGCTATGTTTAGCTTCCCTGTTTCTATGAAGAAAGGCTAAGAGAGCCATTTTAAAAAGTCTCCAAAGACTCCTGGTCATCAGAAAAGTTCTCAGTGCAAAGCATTCCTAATGACTTATGGAGAAAGCAATCGGAACCATATGGATAACATTTCTACAGAAATACACACGGGTGGGAAAAGGTTTAGAGGCCAAAAATATATTTCTTTTTTTTCTTCTTTGCCAAAGAAAGAACATTTAAGGCAGCTTGAGATATGTGAGAAATGTCTTGTTCTTTCTTTGGGGTGGGTGTTGGTGAGCAGCTGTTTGCTATTTCCACTAAATTTACCAAGGGCTTGCATGGGGAAGAGGTGCCAAAGGATTAGTGTAGACTTAAGAAAGAACTTCCCGACTGTAGGTCTTGAGTGATACTAGAATGGAACCTTTTCCCAAGGGCATGTGATGAGACAATGTGATGGTTCCTTTTTAGTTTTCCTAACACGATGATTTGGTGAGCGTTGGGTCATATTTTTAGAGTTGCAGACCTTTGTTAGAACCTCACAATTACTATAGACCCTCTCTCTTATGAAACATATACTTACAAAAATGCCCACAAAATTTTGCACTGAATCTCATAAAATCCCTTTTTGCCAATCTCTTTCATAAGTGTCCACACCTGGGCCCCAGCTTTAGAACCTCTAAAGAATATAACTTTTCCGGTCTCCAGCCTGACCTTAGATTACTAAGGTCAGGTTACTTCATACAGGTTTTGGGTTAAGAAGTTGGAATAGAGAAACCAAAAAGTAAGTAAACCACCTTTTTTCTAGAAATAGACAAGAAATATAGATCAATGTTCAGTGACGAAATGGGGGTTCCACTTCCCTTTCCTTAAATAAAGATAAGATTTAAACCTACTTGTGCAGGACTCTGAGCCACCTGCCGCTGCCTCAAAAGCTTAAGTTTCCTACTTCTGTCAAATCTCAAAGGAGTTAAAATCCCTTAATCTGGGGTACGTTGGGTTCAGAACCAACTGAACACTTGCAGAAAGAAGCCCATATTTGTTAAAGGCCGACTGAAGGTGAGGTTGTGTAAAAGATTCAGAAGTATATCTTTTCTAGTCTCTGTTTTCTAGGAGCCTGAAGTCCGTTGCCAAGCCATACTTATCCCTAAATAATCACAATGCACCAGAGAATGTAGCTGCGGTATGCAGGGTCTATAGGACACGCTTCAAGAGCTAAGAGGAGAGAAAGTTTGCCTCTGCGTGAGGTATAATATTTTACACCTATCAAGAGCTATTTTTATTTTGTTTTAAAAGCAATTGCCTTAATAAGAACTAATATTTATTGAGTGATTACTATGTATGAGCAACATTAAAACCTTCCACGTCTCTCATCTAGGTTTTTTATGAGTATCTCCTAATTGAATAAAAATGCCATATGTCATTTAGTATTCTCTCTCTCCCTCCCTCTCTCTCTCTCTTTCTCTCTCTCTCTCTTTCTCTCCCTCTCCAGCAACCTTCACTTCTGCATGACCCAATCTGACTCATTCTTAAATATTTAGTTTACATGATATATCCTCTACCAATTCAATTAGGATAAAACAAATTTTGTCATGAACTGTACAAGGCTGTGCATGATCCTTCTCTCTAATATTATGTCTCAGCCTTCACTCCAACCATACTGACCCCCCCCCCCTTCAAATTACTGGAGTTTACAGTTTGTTTGTTTTTAATCCCCTAGGACTTTGTGGTAGCTGTTCCCTCTGCCAGAAGCCGCTTTCCATTACTAGTCAAGTTCTGCTTGCTCTTGATTCTTGAAGCACTTCGCTGACCCTAGACCAAGGTCCCCCGCTACCAGTTCTCTCGCAACTCTGAATGCGTCCTTCATAACATGTATCATCATTGTGATTAAAGTTATTGGTGGTATTTGTTTCATATATGTTTCCTGAGCTAAAACTAAAAATTGTGGGCACAAAAAAGATGTCTTCATGATGAGATCTTAGTACATAAAAATTTAGTGAACATGTATTAGCCTATCTCTATGTCCCAGAGGCCAGTCTGTGTGCTCCACAAACACTGTTTCTTTTCATCCTGCAAGCAGTCCTTGATATCAGTACTATTAATGTGACTATTAGTCCCATTTTCAGATGAGGACCACTGAGAAGGGTAAACAAATTGCCCAATATCACAGAGAAGAGCCGGGATTCTAACTCAAGCCATCCTGATACAGACTCCAAGCCCATAGTCACTGTGCTACCGAACCCTTTATGGGGGAGGAGACCACCCTAAACATTTATTGAATAAATAGGAATTTAGGAGTTCTTCATAAGCCTATCAATCTTTAATTATATTGATACTCTTTACTTTCTGCCTTTGATGTTTATTTGCATAAGTGAACCTTGAGCTTAGTGTCCCCAACTATTGACTACGTTCTTCCAGCAAACACACTAATATTCTAGAGCCTCGCCATTACCTACTAATACCTTGCCTGGGAGTCGAACCCTTCTGGTCCCCCGCAGCCTCCCCCAGCCATTAGAATGGATGCTTCTGGACGTGAACACATGCATACTGGTTTTCCTGGTCATCTATCTCTCTCTCTCTCTCTCTCTCTCTGTCCTCTCTCTCCCTCTCATGTTGCCAAAGTTCCAGCTTCCTTAGGCCTTAGCTTGCCTAGGTCATTACCCTGGTGACATATGATTTCTAAGAAGGATTTTAGAAAAGGTGTCCATAAAAGTACCACCCTATTGGCTTAGGCTCAAGGAATATCCCTATTGCAATTTCAATCTTCTACTTGAATTAATAATTCAGCATATGTAAGCCCTTCTGAAATCTCATATGGTTTCTCCATTGTTCTACTTTGTTTTTAGGAGACTTATATTTCTGCGATAACTGAAAGATGAGATAGGCAGGGCAGAAAGCCCCACTTTATAGAAGAAGACAATGGGCTCAAGGACCGAATATGACTTGCAGAAGGGTAATATTTTGCAATCACGGACCCATGACTTTAACCCAGGTATTCAAACTCATAGAATCTGGTTACTTTGTTCTCTTCGTTTCTCTATTAAACATGCTTTTGGTGGTTTCATGATCAGTTTATTCCACTCTGTTCTCTTTTGACACCTCCTTATTTCCAATAGGTTTGCCCTACCCCCACTCTCACTCTCTGCCACATTCCACTAGGGGGAGCCCTACATAGGCTATTGGTAGCTTTTGGCAACCTCACATCTATCGTCCTCTTCTGCTAACAGCACATTTATTTTTCTTTGGGAAACCAGCCTTCTAAGTTTCTCAGTTCATTTGATTCAAGAGATGCTGCTTCTACCCCCTTGATCAAAGCTGGGTGTTCTATACCAAGAATCGCTGTGATCCGTTTAGAGATGGGTATAGACACAGATTGGTATAATGAGTCAACCCCAGAACATTTACTGGCATCATGATTAAAAAGTACTCCTAAGAACAGTGTGGAGATTCCTCAGGAAATTAAAAATAGAGCTTCCCTATGACCCTGCAATTGCACTACTGGGTATTTACCCCAAAGATACAGATGTAGTGAAAAGAAGGGCCATCTGTACCCCAATGTTTATAGCAGCAATGGCCACGGTCGCCAAACTGCGGAAAGAACCAAGATGCCCTTCAACGGATGAATGGATAAGGAAGATGTGGTCCATATACACTATGGAGTATTATGCCTCCATCAGAAAGGACGAATACCCAACTTTTGTAGCAACATGGACAGGACTGGAAGAGATTATGCTGAGTGAAATAAGTCAAACAGAGAGAGTCAAGTATCATATGGTTTCACTTATTTGTGGAGCATAACAAATAATATAGAGGACAAGGGTAGATGGAGAGGAGAAGGGAGTTGAGGGAAATTGGGAGGTGAACCATGAGAGACTATGGACTCTGAAAAACAACCTGAGGGTTTTGAAGGGGCGGGGGGTGGGAGGGTGGGGGAACCAGGTGGTGGGTATTAGGGAGGGCACAGATTGCATGGAGCACTGGGTGTGGTGAAAAAACAATGAATACTGTTACGCTGAAAATAAAAAATTTAATAAAAAAAAAAGTACTCCTAAAAGCAAGATAACAATAACACACATACTTAACTGGTAGAATTCAAGCCTGGAGTTCTGGAAATTACCTTTGCCATCACAATGAGGAGAACCAACTGGGAAGAAAGCAATAAGAAGGAACACCTAACTACAAAATAGATCCAGAGATGCCTGAAGTCATAGACAGATGGTTGACCCTATAAACCAATAATGTTCCTTGCCATTAAAGTCAGTTTGATTAGAGATTTTGTCACTTGCTACCAAATGTATCCTGACTAATATAGCATTATAAATCAAGATGATTGAGTCTTAAATGGAGAACTTTGAAATATTTCATTTATAGAGACCAAAATAGAGAGATGAACTTGGAGCCAGATGAACAGCCACTAATCCAGTTCTGTCTCTGGTAAGCCCCACGCCCAGACAAACTAAGTCTATTTGTCCTTCGGAGCCTGTGTTCTCAATGTATGTGGTAGGCAGAATTCTAGGTTGACTCCCAGTGACCCTTGTCTTTGTATAATCCCCTCTCTTTTCAGTGTGGGTAGAAACCTGTGAATATGATGAGTTATCCGTTTTGTGATTATGTAATACTGTATAGTAGAGAACAATGGATGTTCTCCAGGAGATTAAAGAAGTCCCCACCTGACAGCTAGCAAGAAAACAGGAACCTCAGTTCTACGACTACAAGAAAATGGATTCTGTCTACAACTGTGAGCTTGGAAGAGGACACCAAGCCCCCGGTAACAATCATAGCCCTGACTCCTTGGTTGCAATCTCATGATCTCATGAGACCCTGAGTGAAGAATCCAATTACTCCACACCTGGACTTCCGACATACAGAAACTGTGGAGCAATAAATATGTGTTTTTTAAGATTTTATTTATTTATTTGACAGACAGAGATCACAAGCAGGCGGAGAGGCAGACAGAGAGAGAGGAGGAAGCAGGCTCCCCGCTGAGCAGAGAGCCCGATGCGGGGCTCGATTCCAGGACCCTGGGATCATGATCTGAGCTGAAGGCAGAGACTTTAACCCACTGAGCCACCCAGGCACCCCTATAAATATGTGTTTTTTAAGGCACTAAATTCGTGGGAACTTGTTGCACAGCAATAGAAAAATAACATAATCTATAAAGTAGGTCTCTATAGCTTTCCCTTTCAGCTCTGATGTTGCTTGACCAGGCAACAATAGCTTGTGGGATTAAACATCTGCGGATTCCTCTACTACATGTCAACCCTGATAGCCTACCTCATGTCCATTCATAAATACCTCCCAGGCTAGAGAATGAGAAATCCCTCCCATTCAGTTTGCGAAGCTATTCCATTGAGTGACTTCTGTATAAAGCCTTGCCCTGTTGATACATAATTTCAAAGTTAATTCCATCTGGATAACTATGATTATTGGGGTTGGGAGATGTGAAAATGAGTTCACATTGGCCCCACAGCTTGCTCTCAGTAAGATGGTCCTCTGATCTGGTGACATAATTTTTTCTGAGGTGTGAATAGACATTAATCTTTTTCATGTCAGTGAGCATAGTGGATATGAGAAACAGACTTTGGAGTCAAAAAGACTTTGAGCCTAAACCCGGCATCACCACGTCTGGGCAAGACACATAGTAAGCCTCATTAAGAAACTTACACACATATAAATTAACCTCTGCAAGCCTCAGTGTCCTCATTTGGCAAATGAAGATCCAATCACTTATCCAGAACTTTTATTGAGCACCTTCTCTGAACCAGACATCCGGTCTATAGCAGTGAACAGACCATTCCCCTTGGGAACATAGAGTCTCATTAGGAAGTAACATGTATCCCAATAAGGTTGTTGTAATGATTAAATGAGATAAGCATTTATCATGAAGATTGGCATGCTGTAAGCATCAATCAATGAGTGCCATGCTTACAAGTGCTAATACCTCCAAAAAGGAATTATATAATTATTAATAACAGCATTTATTGAGTGCTTACTTTGGGCCAGGTGTTTCTCTAGCTGCTTTCCAGGTAGTAACCTATATAGTTTTCACAAAAATTCTAGCAGGTAGATGCTATGATTATCATCCTCAATGAGAAAAGAACTAGTAAGTATCAAACTAATATTTGAATTCCTATAATTGAGCTCACAATTCAATGTACTTAACCATGATTTCCCACCACCTCTAAGTAGATGCCTTCCGAGGAAAAGAGATAGTACAAGGCAGAGAAATTTTTTTTCTATATTTGTTTTTTAGGGGTTCCAGGGTGGCTCAGTGGGTTAAGCCCCTGCCTTCAGCTCAGGTCATGATCTCAGGGTCCTGGGATCGAGCCCTGCATCAGGTTTTCTTCTCAGCAGGGGATCTGCTCCCTCATCTCTGCCTGCTGCTCTGTCTACTTGTGATCTCTCTCTCTCTTTCTGTTAAATAAATAAATAAAAATCTTTTTAAAAAATCGTTTTTTAAAGTGGGAAACCTTCCCCAGGCCCCAATCACATATGCTTCTCCCACACCGTGAAAACCCCATACATGACCCGTTCTGAACGAGTCACTTCATTGATTGGGTCAGACGAAGTGACACCAGTTGTGCTGGCATTTCTCTTTGTTGCTTTTACTTGGCCCTTGTTTTATACTTACACTGCACCAGAAAGTTTGCTAAGCACTTCAGAAATACTGTTAAATTTAATAAATGAAAGAAATTTAAATACACTTCACCAAAAAGCTGTGACTCGGGTTACCTACGGCAACAGAATCCTGGCTGATAGGTTGCTCTGATCTTTTGTAGACGAAGAAACCCAGGATCTGTGAGGTAGAATGATTTGCTTACAAACACACAGCTTCAAGAGCTGAAGTCTGGCTTGGAAGCCAAGACCGTAAGTCTGCATTCTTAATTGCCGGGCTCTTCTGCGCTCAGTCATGCTGGGTTACATTTTTGCAGAACTGTAACACAGAGACTGGATCCTCATCTCCTTGAGTCCAAAGTGATACCAAACTAGCATATAAATGCGTTCCCCCCTCCCCAGTTTCAGGGTCACTGTTTTTGAGAAAGGTATGGTTGGTTATTTTATGACAGAAAGGTATCTTTTTGTTACCATTTATAATTTCTTTCTATTTCAATTAGCTTGAGGTTAGCCGATTAATCTGTATTTCGCTTCAAACCACCAGATATTCTTAAATTGTCAATATCTCTTGGTGTCTCCCCCTTGTTACCTCTTGTTCGTCTCTTGCCTGGGGCAGCCATTGCTAATTGATCATGAAACCCTCTCCCACAATACCCCCAAACACTTTATAGCACAGCCCTCTAGGCAACAACTACCAATCAGTTAGATTTGTCACAGGAGATGAAACCTACGTGTCCGCTCTGCATGTTCCCTTCCTGAGACAGGTGAAGGCCCTCCGTCGATGTTAGAGAGAAAAGCATGCCTGTCTGATGGCAAGATCAAATAGAAAGAATTATCTAAATTGTGAATTAAGGGTGCCTTTACCTTTCTACCCTGAAGGTCAAGCACTGCTCAACTTTTATCATTCTTTGTGTTTTATTACAGATGTCAGCACAGAAAATTGTTTACAGAGCCTGGGTCCCTGCTGCTGCTTCTGAGAAATATAATATCTATGGAATCTGGAAATTCAGAGATATCAAAGCCTCTTTCCTTGATATGTGGGCACCAAAGGCTTTACTAGGGACATGTCTCCCAAGAAACAAATTAATGTCTGTTTGATTAAACAAGGAGAGGGTAAACAAAGCCATGGTTAATGAATTTAGTCATTGTTTTTCTCTGCTAGGACATGTGCCTGCGTTAGATCTTGTTGATAATAACACTGTTAAATAATCAGACCATGATACAACCAAGCTATATACTTTTCCATGCTAATCATCTTGCAGGATCGCTACACACTCCAGGGGGCTACAACAACTTCAGATGGGCTTTGAATGGGAGTAGTTAATCAAACTCGCTGTATCAATTAGCACTCTCTTGCTTGTAAATGACAAGAAACTCATATGAAACTGGCTGAAGCAAAGAAAGAAATTTGTTGGTTCGTGGAACTGAAAAGTTCATGGAATTTGCTTTGGGTTTGGCTTCATGCCCTCAGGACTCATCCTGCTTCTTTCAGGTCTTTCTCCTTCTGAGTTGGCTAAATGCTCAGGTAGGCTTTCTCTACACGGAACCAGACGATGAGTGCTAACTCTTCCAAAAGCTGACATCAAGATTCTCAGATTGTGTCCACCTGGCTGGGATAAGATTGTGCGCCATTGTGGAATCTCCATCTTGGTCCTCTGATGCTTCCAATGCAGGAAATGCCCCCTATTATCTCAACCAGATGGATTAAGGGAGAAAAGGACTCTTCCAAAGAAAACTGGGATGCTATTACTAGAAATATGGAGAAGAAAATACATGTCCACAAAGCCAGCCCAATCAACCTTAGTCACATCTGGACATTAGCCTTTCTTAGGAAAACACACACATGCGCGCGCGGGCACACACATAAACACACACACACACACTTTTAAATTTTAAATAATTTCTAAAACTTTCACCTGGAAAGCACTGGGTAGACTCAGGATGTTCACCCTCACTACTGGTGTCTTACCCCAGCAACTTCTTAGAACTGTATTTTCACCTTCAACATGGAGATAATATTTTCCTGACATTTTTCCCAGGGTTGTTTGAGAATCCCAGAATACTTTATCAGAGAGATTGTTCAATACTGCTGAACCTTACACATTTTATGATTCAACGATCACAGTTAATTTTGAAATATTTTAATGATGTTATTAAACATCACTAAAGATAGTAAAAATTGATTTTATTTTTTTTAACTTTACATGCCCAAACTCACAAGCATCACAAAGAATAGGAGAAAGTGCACGTGGTTAATAAGTGGACACTAGAATTTTTTTTTGTCTTTTTCTCTCTCTCCAGTAGACTACACAGCATAATTTGAGTATTTATGTATTGAAAATATCAATAAAACAGTTGATAATAACCTGCATGTCATTTTTCCATCCTTTGATCAGTATCAGTTTCTTTGATATATTGGTTTCTTTGAAGTACATGGATGTCCATGTCTAATCAATATGTTGAAAGATCTATGAAATCAGCATGTAAAAGGAAAGAACCCAAGAATTAAATCCAGAGGCCTAAGTTCTCCTTGTGTGTTTTCTATTTATTCAATGGTCTGACCCAATGATGGTTAATTTTATGTGTCATCTTGACTGGGCCACATTGTGCCCAAATATTTGGTCAAATATTATTCTGGGTATTTCTCTGAGGGTGTTTTTGGCTGAGATTAACATTTAAATTAGTGGACTGAGTAAAGCAGATTGCTCTCTTTAATGAAGGTGGGCCTTACTCTATTCAGTTGAAGAACCGAATAGAACAAAAAGGTTATTTCAGCCTCCTCCATAAGAGACAATCTTTCCTGCCTAACTGCTTCCCAATTGGGACACAGCTTTTTTCCTGTCTTCAGACTCCAAGTGAAGCACGAACTCTCCCAGTTCTCAGCTTTCAGATTTGGACTTCAGCACTATCTGATCTCCTGGGTCTCTGGCATGCCAGATCGCTCTGCAGAATCTCGGGACTGGTCGGCTTCTATCATTACATGAGCCAATTCCTATATGTAATAAATTCTGTTACTTTGGAGAATTTTGACTTGCAAGGGTCTTAAGGACATTATTTAACCTCCGCGGGCCTCAATTTAGAGAAGGTTAAACAAAAGCATCTCAGAGTACCTCTCACACCTGCTAGCCAGTGACTCCACGAGCTCCAAACCACATCTGAGACCTACACCAGCCATGTGGCAGCCCGATGCATCGCGTCCAGGAGCTACAGACCCAGAGCCAGGTGCGGCACAAACTCGGTGCCTGGGTCCCAGCTCCACGGCAGCCACTTTTCCAATGACCTGGGCCCAAGGATGATAATGATCCATTTCCTAGCCTACAGATCATCTTTAACCTTCTAAAAGCGGGTTTTCATATAAGTCACAAAGCTTCTGAGATCGCATAGAGATATTTAGGGTTAGCATATGAAATCAGCTATAGCATAAACCATCACAGGAGAATAGTCCTGTGCTTGTAAAGAATTTCACAGGGTGGCTGGGTGGCTCCGTTAGTTAAGTGCCTGCCTTTGGCTCAGGTCATGATCTCAGGGTTCTGGGATCGAGCCCCACAGTGGGCTCCTTGCTCAGCAGGGAGCCTGCTTCCGCCTCTCTCTCTCTGCCCCTCCACACCACTTGTGCTCTCTCGCCCTCTCTCTCTTTCTCTGTCTCAAATAAATAAATAAAATATTAAGAAAAAAAAGAATTTTACATGATGACAAAGAATATAATCATCGGAGCCCAACAAACTCTGGTTCAAATCCTACCTCTGCCGTTAGTTCAGCTGGGCCGGATTGCTTTGTCTCTCTGAGCCTTGGTTTCCTCCTTTGTGTAGTTGGCCCAACAATATTTAGTTTGGGGAACTGAGTAAAGATTAAAAATATTTCCTCTTGGCGTCATGCCTGACATCCTTAATTCTCAATCCAGCATATGATGAAATCAGATCGTGTGTTATCTCATTGTCAAGGGAATTAAGATTCAGAAAGTGACCTAGACCTCATGTTTTTTAATGGTGGGTTGAGAATTAAAACCCAGAACCTAGGGTATCATCTGGCACAAAGCATGCATTTAGTAAGTGTCGAGTGAATGAATGAAAAGTATCAACACACCTGAATTCATCAAACCAATCTTCTTTTTCCTCTTTTTCTCAGGATACAAAGGTTAGGCAATCCAACACATAATGAGCCACCAGAACCTGTTTTATGCTCGGTGTATTCATGTGGGTTATGAACTAGTTGAACAGTGGAAAGTAGACTCCAGTAGGTACAATGTTACCTTTTTCTCCCCCATATACAGTGAGGAAGGTAAAGAAAATGAGTGAGAGGAGAAATGTTTGTTCATTTGTTTTACAATTCACTCTGTTAAAAAAAAGTTACCTGTAGGGGCTCCTGGGTGGCTTGGTCATTAGGTGACTGCCTTCGGCTCAGGTCATGGTCCTGGGGTCCTGGGATCGAGCCCCATGTCGGGCTCCCTGCTCAGCGGGAAGCCTGCTTCTCCCTCTCCCACTCCTCCTGCTTGTGTTCCTCTCTTGCCTCTCTCTGTCAAACAAATAAATAAAATCTTTAAAAACAAGAAAAAGTACCTGTAAACTGAAATGAACCTTAGTGCTAGAAAAAGGCCCAATAAGTGTTCCAGCACCCTGGGATTGAGTCCCACATTGGGCTTCCTGCTCATCAGAGAGTCTGTTTCTCCCTCTTCCTCTGCCCGCCCCCCGCCCTGCTCATTTGTGCATGTGCACACTCTCTCTCAAATAAATAAATAAAATCTTAAAAAAAAAAAAAGTGCTTCAGCAATGGCCATTCCCCAAACCCCTGACAGGCTACCAAGGGTAGGTCAAGATATGTCCTGCCTGCTTTGCAGATCTTCTTTGAAGGCAGCCAAGGGCTTCTCTGAGCAAGGGACCCTTCATTTCCCATTGACATTTTATAGACAAGACCAGCTGCAAGGTCCCTTGATCACTGAGCCAGAATCAGACTCAGTTACTTGTTCCTCTTGCTGTTTTCACAAATGTAGCTTGGAAGCTTGGAAGAGACAGGGAGGTGTTTTTCCAACCCATTTTTAGGGCTTGCAGCATGCATTATTTTCAAGTTGGATTAGTTAACGCCTGTTCTTCGCAAGCTCAAACTGGGTTGCATGTGCTCCTGGAGAGCTATGTTGATATTCCAATGCTCTCCGAGTGTCTAGTGGAATTCGAGCTGCATTTCTCCTCTATAAACAAACACCCCTCTAAGTTGTGATCCTATTGGACTGTGCCCAGAATTCATTGTGCAAACATCTGTCTCCTGGGAAATTGCCATCTACCTTTGATAAGACCGGTGGGCCTTGACTGCCTACTGAATTATCATCGGTCTGGACCTCACCCACAGGTCTCTGCAGAAACATAGGGAAATCCAGACTCCTCCAAGGGGGTCTGCTTTTGCAAATATACAGGCACCTTTTCTACACATTAACAGTTATGAAACATCAGGATTAACGGATCCAATGGAGACTGTCAGGTTCTAGATCTTTGGCCTAGTCTAGAGCCCCAAGATAACATGTTATTTCATTGGCAAGTGGGGGAGTCCCTGTTTTACTTTTGGTTTTGATTTTTGTCATTGTCGATGATATTTCTTAACAACCATCACCCTCTCATCCAATTTAAACCACATAATCCTCCATGCCTTAGTGAGCCTGCCAGATTTAGGACACGGCTGACTGAGCAAGGGTCTTATACACTTGGACATATCTGCATTCATGCTGCACAAACAGAATCCCTTGGAATCTAGCCGCATTCCAGCTCTCAGACTTCATTGCATCGTGAAAGAAGGGCAATGGGGTTCCGTGCTGGTCTGGCTCACTATCTTCCCAGCTTTATTTATCTGAGGGACTGAGGATGCCTCTAAAACATCCATGGGGCACTGAATCAAGGCTAAAATAACCTAAAATAACCTTTAAAGGTCAAGTCCTACATTCTACTCCCTCCCGTTTTCAAGCTGCTGTTTGAACCCCAGCTATCGGGAAATAGAGTTACAATGATTAAAACTCCAAAACTGAGCTGTTGCCACTCATGGGTACTGTTGGGAAAGCTTCCAGGCCACAAAGAGGAGGGAAGGTGTCTTCCCTTGGACTAGTTCTTGAAAGTAGCAGTAGCTGGCCACGTGTGATGGTTGAGAAATGGAGATCTAGAAATACGGCCGGTGTGAAATGATACGTGCTCTTCGTGTAACATACACACTGTATACGGAAGATAGAGTATGGAAAAGAAAAGCAAAACGTCCATAATAATGTTTATATTAGTTATATGCTGAAATGATGCATTTTCAACAGTTTAATAAGATATTATCATAATTCATTTCATTCATTTTATTTTACTCTTTCTAATGTGGCTACTAGCTGTTCTAAAGGATTTTGGAAAAGGGGATGGTCACTGTAGATGAAGGTAACACAATGATCAGATTCTGAGAAGAGTGATTTAGCTGTGACCCTGGAGAATGAGTAGAGAGTAAATGATAAGTGTGAAAACCGAACACGGTCCTGTTTATTCTCCCATTATATCCAGAACAACTCTGCGGTGGCATCACTTGGTGCATTCCCGTTTGGAAAGTCAAGGAACTGAGGCAGTAAAGCTAAGTTGATAGGTTAAAAATCTAGCCACAGGAAGTGAGTGGTACAACTGGGAATATCAACTCAAGTTTTTTCTCTGTAGAAACCCAGGCTCTTTCTCCTACCTCCAAATGCACCCTCCCAAAATGCATTTACTTTACTCTAGCCAGCAGGCTGAAGATTTTCAGTCCCGATTCTTCGTCTTCTCTTCTTATCTTCTTCTACCCATCACTCACAGGACTGCGAACAGGATTTAATATTGTTATTTTATTTACTACAACCATTTCTGGCCCCTGCGCTCTGCTTGATGCTGTATAAAAATAGTTTGCCCTTTGGGAAGAGAGTGCTGGGTCTGTGCACCTCCATGGCTGTATCCGTGTTTATGAACCAGGCAGGGGACAGGGAGATAGCAAGTTGACTAAGTATGGCTCCAGGGGGAGTGGATTTCTGGCTGAGTTGATAATGGAAAATGGAGAATTTCATCTCCAGGTCAGTGACTGAATCTGGTCCAGTCTTTCACTGTCTGCTGTATATGATTACTTGGTGGATAGAAGCTGGGATTTGGGACTTACCCCAAAGATTCTTCTGTTCTCCGAATGCTCTCCCTCCCTCCTCCCAGCCCATTTCCATATGCCATTTTCTTAGGCCTACTTTTCCCCCTAAACCTCTCCTCATTAATTAGGAATGCAAAGTTAATTCCCCCTGACTTCACTTTTCCTCATACCTAAAATGAAAGAGAGAATTAAAAGCAGGTGGTATAGAAACACAGGATTAAGTGTCATCTCTGTATACTCTGATATGGTTATAATTGTTATCATTAACTAGCATTCATTTAATAAAATATTTTATGTGATTTATTTTGGTAACTAAAGTTTTAGTTATATTATGGAGGATTTTTGAGTTAATGGTAGTTGTTAGGCTACTTGACAATGTCGTCCATATGTATCTGGCAAGAAATACCATTTCCGAAGGATGGGATACAGTGGTACAAAGGAAAATTAATTACAATCAGGATGAGTAGACTTGCATTTATATTGGACTCTTCTGTTTACCTTCTCCTTGATCTTGCCTATCTAAGCCTCAGTTTCCTTATGTATAAGATGTGAATAATAGCTTTGTGCTTTTCTGAGTTGCCATATGCCAACTCAGCAAGTGTGGTACCTTGTCTGCCCATGTTATATTTTATAGTATTTTCTATCTAAGAGTACTGATCTCTATCATGGGTAAATACACATCTTACAGATGCAAAGTTAATTCATTTTGAGTTTTTAGAACAAAATATTAGAATTGTATTTCTATTTTTCTCATCTTTCAGAGTTTTTCTTATGAATGTAAATAATGACAAAAATACTGTATACACGTAGCAATGTGAATGACTACAAATATAAGAGTTCATATTTACGATGTTTTATCTGTTGGGATGCACAATCGAAAGTACTATCAACGACCATTATTTTATTATTTTATTTTTTTATTTTTTTAAAGATTTTATTTATTTATTTGTCAGAGAGAGTGAGCACAGGCAGACAGAGTGGCAGGCAGAGGCAGAGGGAGAAGCAGGCTCCCCACTGAGCAAGGATCCCAATGAAGGACTCGATCCCAGGATGCTGGGATCATGACCTGAGCGGAAGGCAGCCACTTAACCAACTGAGCCACCCAGGCATCCCACAACCATTGTTTTAAAAGGGCCTTTTTTGGGGGCACCTTGGTGGCTCCGTCAGTTAAGCGTCTGACTCTTGATTTCGGCTCAGGCCATTGATCTCAGGGTCCTCAGATTGGACTCATGGGTCTCCATGCTTATTAGGAAGTCTGCCTAAGATTTTTCTTCCTCTCCCTCTGTCTCTGCCGCCCCCAAATAAATAAAGTAAAATAATAAATAAAAAATAAAGGGCCCCTCAAAAATTTTTCTAAGTTATGGAAGTTGAAAATGAGGATGGTGAAGATAACTGAGCTAAATTAATTATAATGCAAGGTCATGCCTTAGCAGATAAATTTTAAAATTAATAAATCATATAGTTTTTGTGTATCTCCCCTTTTTCCTTATAATTTTAAATAATGTTCAAGGACAATTGTCTGAGTGGAATACTATGCAGCCATCAAAAGAAATGAAATCTTGCCATTTGCAATGACATGGATAGAACTAGAGGGTATTATGCTGAGCGAAATAAGTCAGTTAGAGAAAGACAACTATTATATGATCTCCCTGATATGAGGAATTTGAGAGGCAGGGCAGGGGCTTGTGGAGGGTGTGGAGGGAAAAAAATGAAACAAGATGGGATCAGAGAGGGAGACAAACCATAAGAAACTCTTAATCTCAGGAAACAAACTGAGGGTTGCTGGGGGAGAAGGGGGTAGGGAGAGGGTGGTTGGGTTATGGACATTGGGAAGGGTATGTGATGTGGTGAGTGCTGTGAAGTGTGTAAACCTGATGCTTCACAGACCTGAACCCCTGGTGCAAATAATATATTATATGTTAATAAAAAATTAATTAATAGAAAAATAAATAAATGCGATGAAATAGAAAGCGGAGGGGAAAAAACATGTTACCGGTGTTTTGTGGAGTTTAGAACTTATATAGGAGGAAAAATATATTAAGTAACAGCATGGAAGCCAGGATGGTAGAAATGGAAGTATGTATTTGCAAGGTTTTTATACAATATGTGATCTGATGCAGTATCACTTGAAGATAGAGTGTAATAGGTTAAAAATGAATAGCCCTAGAACAACTAATCACTACAATGAAGAAAAAAGAGATTAACAAATAGTAAACACATAACAGAGCTGAAACAGAATCATAGAAAATGCTCAGTTAATGAAACAAATGTTGGGAAAGTAAACCAAAAAAGAGAGCAAAGAACAGATGGTATTAAAAGAAAATAAATGGCATAAAGGTAGCTATAATCCATCTACATCAATAATTAAATATAAAGAATCAAACTCCAGATCAAAGGCATAACGGCCAGACTGTATAAAAAATAGCAAGATTTAACTGTACGATGTCTACTACTACTTAAATATAGAGCGAAAGATAAGGTAAAAGAATGGATAAGAAGTATACCACACGAGGGGCGCCTGGGTGGTTCAGTGGGTTGGAGCCTCTGCCTTCGGCTCAGGTCATGATCCCAGGGTCCTGGGATCGAGCCCCGCATCGGGCTCTCTGCTCAGCGGGAGGCCCGATTCCCTCTCTCTCTCTGCCTGCCTCTCTGCCTACTCGTGATCTCTGTCAAATAAATAAATAGGATTAAAAAAAAAAGAAGTATACGACACGAACCCTGAGCAAAGGAGATCTGGGGTATCTATATGAATAATCAAATGAAGTTGATTGAAGAGAAGTATATTAGCACAGGGCAAAAGCAGAATTTGTATTCTTTCAAGTAAAAACGTAGTCTACATAACATTACAGACACCCCCAAAATCTAAATAAACTTAAAATGATAAAATATTTACAGAGTATATTCTCTGATCAAAATGAAGTTAAATTAGACATGAGAAAACAGAAATGTTTTGGAAAAGTAATTCTCACGTATTTGAAATTAGACAACACACAACTGAATAATCCATGAGTCCGGGAAGAAATCACAGGAATTTAGAGATCATTCTGAATTTGATGAAGATGAAAAACACAACATGACAAAACTGTGGGATGCAAGTAAACTGGTACTTAGATAGAAATTTATAATGTTACATATTTATTTTAGGAAAGAATAGAGGTCTCAAATGCATGCTCTTAGTTTTACATAAAAACAAGAAAAAGAAGAACAAATGAAATCTAATGAAAATAGAAAAAAAGAAACAGTCATGGTAAGAAGGGAGAGCAAAGAAATAGAAAGCAAACAAATAATTTAGAAAATCAATAAACAAAAATCTGATTTTTGAAAAAGATCAAATTTTGCCATATTTCTAGCCAGATTTAATAGCCATAGAAGACTCAAATGACCAGTACCAAGAATAAAAGGGAGATATTATTGTAGACCCTATAGACGTTATTCATTATTAACATGAATAATAAGAGAATATCACATAACTAACAACTTTGTGACAAAAATTTTAACAACTAAGATGAAACGTATTAAGTACTTGAAAGTCACTGTCAAGACTCTCTTGAAGAAGAAAGAGATAACTGGAACACTGTATCTATTACAGTTATTAAATTCATACGTGGAAACCTTCCCACAAAGGAAATTTTAGGCCCAGGTGACTTCAACCAAATATTTAAGGAAGAAATAACACCAATTCTACAAACACTTCAGATAAATATAAAAAGAAATAACACTTCCCAATCTGTTTAATAAATACAGCATTACCTTGACATCAAAACCATTAAAATATATTAAAGGAAAAGAAAAATATGGAACAATGTCTCTCATAAATGTAGATGAAAAAAATCCCTAATAAAATATTTTAAAAATGAAATCAGTGATATTTTCAAAGGATAAATTTTATGAGTAGGTGGATTTTTTTTTCAGGGATACAAAGTTTATTTAATATTTGCAATATTGTAGTGCAATTCTGACACTAATTATCCTGCGTTAGCACAGAATTCACAAGTTAAGAGCACAGTCCCCAACAACATTGCTGTGATTTCATACACTTGCCACAAATCGCAGTGCTCCTGGGTCCTCCATACTTCTGACCAACTGGCTGCAAATTCAGGGGTTTTCACTATCCTCTTGGGTTCAATGATTCACTAGAATGACTCACAGAACCCAGTATACGTGCCGCCAGAGCAAACCCATGACTCACAGAACTCAGGAAAGTGTTATTCTTATAATTACACTTTTATTATAAAAGCTACAAATCAGGACCAACCAAAAGAAGAGACCCATGCGATGAGGTCTGGAAGGGTGCTGAACATGGAGATTTCCTGGTGTCCTCTCTCTGCTAAATCAGGGCGTGTCACCCTCCTGGCGTATCACTGTGTTAATTAACCAAGAAGTTCAACTGTACTTTGGTGTCTGGAATTTTTATTGGGGTTTCATTCTGTAGGCCTGATTGATCGAATCATTAGTATGTGATTGAACTCAATTTCCAATCCCTGTCCCCTCCCCAAAGTCAGATTAATATCATCCGACTCAAAACCCCAAGCCTCTAAGTACATGGTTGGTTGTTCCTGCAGGACCAACCCCCATCTTAAACGATTCAAAGACTCCTCACGAATCAGTTCATTAGCAAAAACTCAGGTATGTTCCCAGGGACCCATCATGAATAACAAGACACTCTTATCAACCGGGAAATTACAAAGGTTTAGAAGCTCTATCCTAGGAACCAGGGACAAAGATCCAGTAATTTATTACATAACAACATTCAAAAATCTATTGATGTTATTATCTACCATATTAATAGACTAAGAATAAAGTCCATACGATTATCTCAATCAATGCAGAATAGGCATTTGAAAAAATTAAATATCTGTTAGTGATACCAAAACTTGCAGCAAACTAGGACAATTCTTTTTTTTTTTTTTTTTTAAGATTTTATTCATTCATCTGAGAGAGAAAGAGACAGAGAGAACATAAGCAGGGGAAGGGGCAGAGGGAGAGGGAGAAGCAGACTCCCCGGTGAGCTGGGAGCCAGACATGGGGCTTGAACCCAGGGTCTGGAGGTCATGACCTGAGCCGAAGGCAGATGCCCAGCCATCTGAGCCACACAGGTGCCCCAAAGAAAAATTTTTTCTCAATCTGATAAAGAGCATTTAAAAAAATCTTATGACCATCAGCTTATTTAATGGTAAAAGACTGAATGAATATATTTCCCATAAAGCCAAGTATAAGCCTAGAATGTTTATTCATATTACTTCAAATCATTATTGTGCTGGAGGTCTTGGATTGTGTAATAAAATAAGACAAAAAAGTAAAGATATACAGATTAGAACATAGTAAGTAAAGTTTGGTTTATTTAGAGAAAACATAGTGATGGATGTACAAAATTCCCCCAAATCTATTACAAAGCTACTAGAACTAGTAAGTGAATTCAGTAGGATTGCATGATACCAATAAATGAACAAAAGAATAGTTTTCTGTTTACCAGCAATGAACAATTAGAAAGCAAAATTTTAAAAATATATCATTTATAATGATGTATAAACGCATGAACACTTAGAGACAAATTTAACAAACCACAGTAATATCTATACATTGAATATTAGAGAATATTGCTGAAAGAAATTTTTCAAAAGATGTGAGTAGATGGAGATGTGTATCATGTTCGTGAATCAGAAGACAGTATTTTTAAGTTGTCGATTCTCCCCAATATAAATCTCAATCAATATCCCAATAAGCACATCTTTATAAAAATCAATAAGTTGATTATAAAACATATATAAAAATGCAAACAACCCAGAATAACAAAAACAATTTTGAAAAAGAACAAAGTTGGAGTATTTGAACTACCTAATTGGAAGGCATTATAAAGCTATAGAATCAAGATGGGTTTGTTCCGGCTTAAGGATAACATAAATCAATGGAACAGAATGGAATATTAGAGATGGACTCAAACACAAATGGTTAATTGATTTTTGACAAAGGAGCCAAGATAATTCAAGGGGGAAAGGTATTATCCTTTAGAACAAACGGTGCTGGCACAATTGGATATGCACATATTTAAAAAATGAACCTCAACCCTTACCTCATACCAGTCACAAAAATTAACTCAAAATGGATTATAAAATTAAATGTAAGAGCTAAAAAATAATTCCAAAACATAATATAAAAGGAAATCTTGTGACCTTGGGTGAAGGAAAGATTTCATCCACAGAATATGTAAAGGAGAAACCATAAAGAATTTTCAAATAGGGCTTTATCACATTTAAAGTTTTTTTTTTTTCCTCCTCAAAAGACACTGGCAAATTACACAGTGGGAGAAAATATGTGATAAGTATGTATCTGATGAAGGACTTGTAATCAGTAGATATAGATAACCCATTCAACTCCATAACAAAAAGATAAACAACTAGATTTTTAAAAAAGAATCTGAAAAGACCCTTCACCAAAAAATAATATACAGATGGCAAAATAAGCACAGGAAAAGGTCCTCAACATCTTCAGTTATTAGGGAAACACAAATTAAAACCACAATGAGATAGTTCTACACACCCATTGGGAATGACTAAAATTAAGAATGACAACAGCAAGCTCTGCTCTCACACATTGTTGCCGGGAATGCAAAACGATACAATCGCTTTGGAAAACAGCGCTTTCTTATAGTTAAAACTTAACTCTGCATTTCCATTCTTAGATATTTACCCAACAGAGAGGAAAACATACGTGCACCCTGAGACTTGTATACAGGAATGGTAAGAGCTTCATTAACAAGAGGCAAAACTGGGAAGCTGAATATCCATCACCTGCTGAACGGATGAACAAATTGTTGCAGAACCATAAAAAAGACTCTGGAACAAACTAGCCATATGCAATGGCACGGATGAGTCTCGAAAGCTTTATGCTACATGAAAGAAACCAAGACCACCAGACTACACGCGGATTCCAGAGCAGTTTGAAACCCAATCAGTGGTTCCAAGGGACCCCAGATTCACTGGGAGTGAAGAAAATGTTCTAATCCTGATTGTGGTACTTGTACCAAGTACCACATACAGTCATGATTGCATGACTATATACATTTGTCAAAACTTGTTGACTGCATACTTGAAATTGATGACTATTATTGTATGCAAATTATACCTCAATTGAGCTGATTTTAAAAAATGAATATGTATATGTCTTGTTTGTGTAAAGCCTGGATGGTGATACAATTTGTGTTAACAGTGGTTATCTCTGTGGTTCAGAATTAGGTGTGCTTTTTTTTTTTCTTTGTCTTCCTGCTGGCATTCATTGACTTATTCATATATTCAGAATCTATTTATTAATTAGTCCCAGACAGTCTACAAATCATCAGAGATACAATGGTTGGCAAGATAGACATAGTTTCTGTGATCAGGGACTACACATGCAAGCCCACTCTCTTCCCTAATCCTTCTATGATGAACATGTTTTATTTTTGTCCTAGCAAGAAGAAAAATTCTTCATAACTTCAGGAATTATGTTGTCTTTCGATTCTCTTCTTCCCGTTAAGTTTGCTTCTCTGGTTCTCTACTTTGCTACTATCATGATCATCAGCATATGTTCAATGCACAGAATGTATGGTGTATGTCAACAGCTGTCACCATGAAAAATAAAAAGAAAAGAGAATCTAACTGCTTCCCAACCTGTGTTAGAGGAAAACATGTGACATGCTTCAAATTTTATACGAAATGAGTCAACATCGATATTTTAAATAGCTACATTGTTTCTATAAGTAAATGCCCTATGTAGGAAATCCATAGGATTACAAAGAGGGGGGAAATGTATTCGTATATTAGGATGGAATGCGCCATTATTCTATGAGTGTGCATGTTCTACTAATATAGCCATTATAAACTTCCTGTAAAATCACAGACCATTTCAGCTGGATGAAACCTTATCAATCATCTACTATAATATTTCGGATTTTACAGACTTGTAATGACCTTTAAGAAGGAAATGACCTTTTGAAGACCATACTGCTCATTATGGAAGACATCAGAAATAGAATCCAGGTGTCCTGATGACTCAAAAATCCGGATTACACAGATGGCTAGTGCTTTGGAACTTGGAATTTACAAAGGTTTTAAATTATATGGCATGTGTCTTACCTTCTTACCACCTACACTACCATCTCCCTGACAGACATTATTAATCAATCACCACACTTTCTGGCTAAATTCTGACACAGGCTTAAAATTCTCCCTACCAGTTTTCTCCACAGTTACTACCAATAGAGCAGAGTAAATACTTGAGTTGAACTCTTCTCAGAAACACACACACACAGACACACACACACACACACACACACACATGCGCACACACACACACACTTTTTTTTTTTTTTTCTTTTTCTTTTTTTTAAGTATTCGACACGCTGTAGCCCAACTCGGGGTTTGAACTCATGACCCAGAGATCAAGGCCTGAGTTGAGATCAAGAGTCAGACACTTAACCGACTGAGCCACCCAGTGTGCCTCCTCCCACCCACACACATATCACTTATGGTACATACATCAGCATATCAGGCTTCTCAAACAAATCCTTATGTTCCTGTGTGTGTCCCACAGTCTTCTTCTCCTGGAAAATGCAGATGATAACCTCTAGTCTATTGGTTTGAAGATTAGGTGAGATTAATATATGTGGAAGGACTTTTGGAAGTTCTGCCACTAAACGATGGTAAATTTTCTCTATTTCCAGACTCCCATCTCCTTCTCTTTTCCCAAAGTGTGTGTGGCTCTGGTGTACTCCCAGCTTGTTTCCTCTGCTGAAATCAGCCTGCATCTTGATTTAGGAATAAGGTACAGTGAAGGGGATTTATGTTGATTCATTCTTATTTTAGCATTCCCTTCCCATTATATACAGTGAAAAGAAATTAACTATAAAAATGGGAGCTGAATAAGAAGTTCCCAGGGAGAATACCAATGGGGGAAAAAAAAAAATGTTGCATATTTGGAGGTAGAAGCCAGTGATTCGGAATCCTCCTTCCCTAGTCGCTTAGCCATCTGACGAGCTGAATAAAGATTTTCCCCAGCCATGAACTGGAGGAGACTTGCATACCGTTGCTGCTCTTTAAAGTACTTCCCAGCACGGATGGTAGATTCAAAATGACTTTTGGACCCTGACCACTAAGTAAAGTCAAGTCAGTCGTGATTAACCCCAAACTCTCTTTTGCAGGGGTGGTGCATCTGGGGAGAACAACCTTGTGAAGTTTCCACTACACATTCAATTTTATTGTGAAAATGCACGGGGAAGACTAAACACTAACCAAACAAATAATAATGTTGAAAAGACATGCAGAGAAGCGTTGTAAGAGAGGTAATAATATGAGAAAACATAATAAAAATTGGCAAATGGGCAGAGAAGACCCATTTGAGAAGATGCTCTTGAGCCTAGAAATTTGGACCTGAGAAACGTGAAAGGGCCCGCAGAAGTACCTACAGAAGAACATGACAAGGGGAGGGAGCCCTACAAGGAATCAGGAAGGAGCTGGGTCCGGACAAAAATGTCAGTGCGGCAGAGGGTAGGGCACAGGCAGCTTGAGGGCTAGGTTGAACGGTGTGAGTGAGAGAGGTCTGTAGTCTGGGATAAGGCAGGCTATTCTTTATGGAGGACCTCACACAAGATGGTAGGAGTTTGGGTTGTGTTCTTCCAAATTGTCAAAGGCAGCCTTTGCACGGTTTGTAAAAGGAACATGGACTCCTCAGTCCTGGAGAGAAGGGCCAGGAGAAGAGAGCTTTAGAAAAATGCCAACACCTGGTTTGTCTGCAAAACTGCAGTGAGAATACAAGCTCCTCTTCCAATATTGCCGGTTTGAACCCAACAGATCTGCGTAGGCTCTCAATAATCACATGGAAATGTAGACACATAAATAAACATCATTCCCTCTCTCTTAACAAGGTCTGTGCTACCTTTAGCAGAAGGCTTGGCTTAGCGCAGAGACGATTAATTGTAGCTGCTCAGAGGACGGGGCATGTTGTGAGTGAATTAATGTGCTTCAAGGACCCTGTGTGTCTGACTTTTCATGTTGTCTAAATTTGTAACCTGTAAGACTGCATTTCCATAAGTTTTGAAATGCAATGTGTTCTGTGGCGCTCAGAACTCTATCAGGATGAAAAGAGCTTTAGAAAGTAAGATGTTATTATTGTATTTGTCTTCACAAGAGAAAATAGTCAAAGGAAGACAAACAGAGGAGAAAAAAAAAAAAGATCCTATATAGATTAGCACTCCCACACACCCTCCAACCTGGGGAAAAAAAGAAAAGAGAAAGAAAACCAGAAAACCCAGTATAAGAATAAACCTTATCAAAGACTGAACACTACAATTGGGCCTCTGTGTGGGGAAAGTTCTACCTTTTTGAACCTCAGAGAAGAAATTACACTCACTAGAGGAAGAAAAAAGAGTTATTAACAAATCAGTTATTTGATGTTTAAATAATGCACCTGCTAGGGTGAACCTTGTAAGTAAACCTACAGTGGAATTAATTAGTTCAGGGTTTTGGCAATAATTTTGTCTCCCTTCCCTTTAGCTTAAAAAAAAAAAAAATGGGTGGGCTCAAACCATCAACCCGTAACATCAACTATGTGATAAAACAGGTATTTCAGAGGAATTAACACGGTGGTCTGGTCTTTAAACCTGACTGCTTTTTTTTTAATAGTATATGAATACTAGGTGGAATTTTCATTAGGGAGTCTGAGCAGAGCCTGGTTCTAAAAGTTGGTAACCCTGAGTTCGAGACCTGGCTCTGCCATTTACTACATTTACTACTTACGTGGCCCTAGATAGACCCTGTAACTAGTTCTCGGCAATGGGAATATCATTACCTATCCAGCTTGTCTCAGTGGTGGTTGCAATAAGCAAATAAACCATTCCAGAAGTCAGTATTTTGAAGATGTTTAAGTCATACACAAACACACACACACACATGCGGGCACACACACACATACATTCTATTTTACTAAGAAATTAATATAGAAACAAGGTAAAGTGCCATTCTGCCATCTAATATCATAGCCATGTGTGGCCACTGAAAACTTGAACTATGTCCAGTGTGATGAGGAACCAGATTTTTAATATACTTTTTAAATAATTTTTTATTTTTAATTAACATATAATGTATTATTAGCTCCAGGGGTACAGGTCTGTGAATCATCAGGCTTGCACACTTCACAGCACTCACCATTTCACATACCCTCCCCAATGTCCATAACCAAACCACCCTCTCCATACCCCCCTCCCCCCAGCAACCCTCAGTTTATTTTGTGAGATTAAGAGTCTCATCATTTGTCTCCCTCCCGATCCCATCTTGTTTTATTTATTCCTCTCCTACTCCCCAAACCCCCCACTTTGCATCTCAACTGAGGAATCAGATTTTTAAAATTTTATTTAATTTTGTGTAATTTAAACCTAAAATCTGATGTGAATACAACAATGTTAAGTATGTTTGAAAAGCTCAGGTATATGAATCTACTTTTTCAATTGGGTGAATTTTTTTTTAAAGATTTTATTTATTTATTTGACAGAGAGAGAACGATCACAAGTAGGCAGAGAGGCAGGCAGAGAGAGAGGAGGAAGCAGGTTCCCCGCGGAGCAGAGAGCCTGATACGGGCTCGATCCCAGGACCCTGGGATCATGACCTGAGCTGAAGGCAGAGGCTTTAACCCACTGAGCCACCCAGGTGCCCCTGGGTGAATTTTTTGAAATCATAATTCAGGTCAGGTTTTCTGATGAAAATTTAGAGTTTGTATTGAGATAGGCTTTAAGTATAAAATACACACTGGATTTTGAAAATTCAATATAGTAAAAATCAACTATCCCATTAATAATTTTAGATTGATTACATGCTGAAATGAGAATATTTTGAATATGATGCGTTGGATAACATATGTCCCCGTTTCTTTTTACTCCTTTTCGGTGCAGCAATTGTGAAACATAAAAGGACTCACATGGCTTACTTTTATTTCTATTAGATAGTCCACCCTAGTGAGTGAAGAGGGATCTTTCGTGAGCAGGGTCCAAGTGCAAAGGTTCCACAACCTGAGAGGCACATCATCTCGATTCCTGGAAAAGAAATAGGCTGGGGGAGATCAAGCCCTTGGCTTAAACTCACGCAGCCACAGACGTGCAGCTGGGATATGACTCGAAAACCTGGTTTTCTTATAATGTCAGACTGGGGCCAGGTTCACTGCTGGTTGTTCCAGCAGAAGGATATGCCGATAGAACCGTGGTGTTAGAACCACTGAGTCTGAGTTCCAAGTCCGCTTTGCCCCCCAATTTCTTTAAGATCTGTCGGGGGACAGAGCCTGCTTCTCCCTGAGACTCGGTTTTCTCTCTGTCTATAATGAAGGTGATGCCCTAGGAAAAAGTGTTTTAAAAGGGACACGGTATAGTAGAGGTATAGTTGGTTTTAGGAGAGGCATAGAGATTATACGCCTGCATAGAAATATGGTAGAGGTATAGTTGGTTTTAGGAGAGGCATAGAGATTATACGCCTGCATAGAAATAGTAAATATATTTCGATTATAGTAAAATAACTATAGATTTGTGTGTGCAGAATGCATGTACTATCCATACCGTGCTCGTGTTTTCAAAGATACCGTTTTCCTTCCAAGATAAATTTATTTAACTTCAGCAAGTAAAGAGATTCAAAGAAAATGAATCACCGAGTACAGAGGAGAGCTACGACAAAGATCCCGTGGTGATACGCAAATAGCCAAAGTTTGGGAAACTGGTTTTGAAGACATGCACAGTCCCTTTGAACGCAGAGATTTCATAGTTATGAGTTACTGGATTCTGAGAGACAAATTCCGCCTTGGCTTGTGGAATCGCCATGAGACACAGTGGAAAGCGAGTTGGAGAAAGGGAGCTCTGCCGTGTCAGCAGAGGAGACGGGGTGCTCCTGGCTGCATGGGGCAGATCCGGGAAAGGGTCCTAGGTGGTACCCAGGGCTGGGCCCTGCCTGAAGGATGGGAGAATGGAAATATAAAACCACAAAGGACAGGGAATTACCGAGGTATGTTTTCCAGAGCTCAGACACCCTGTTGCTTAAGAGAGAATGTTTGGAGGGGCTCCTGGGTGACTCAGTGGGTTAAGCATCTGCCTTTGGCTCAGGTCATGATTTCAGGGTGCTGGGATCGAGCCCCGCGTCTGGGCTCCCTGCTTGGCAGGGAGTCTGCTTCTCCCTCTCCCTCATCTCCCTCCACCCTCTGCTCATGGTCTCTGTCTGTCTCTCTCTCCCAAATAAATAAATAAATAAAATCTTTACCCTCCCATCCCCCCAAAAAGAGAGAGAGAGAGACTGTTTGGAGTCCCATGAGCCCCAGGCACATCCAAACCACATGTTTGTTTAAAAGGATCCAGGGTAGCAGGCTCCTGTCTTCCAGCAACTCTACAGCAGGCAAATTCAGATCCAACACAATGAATTCCAACTGTGCTCGCGGGACACCTACTCACAAAGAAATTTAAACAATAATCAGTGTTTCAGCATCCACACCCCGCCGGCCTGTCCTTGACACGAATGTTCCGCACTCTTCCAGGCCTTGAACATAAATCAATTTGCATGACAGCAGGGTATAGTGAAAAGAGCCCTGGGCAGGAGGCTGGAGACTCAGGTTCCCGACTCTGTGCTCTTACCAATTAGTGAGGTGACCTTTCCCTCAACACACATTTCCTAGACACGTGTCAGGGGTCGTGCTGAGCACCGGGGCAACTGTCATCAAGGGTAGGCTGGGCCCGCTCACTGGCTAGGCACTGGACTTACCTTCTAGTCCTAGAGGAAGTGAATTACTCCAGAGTAAGTCACTGCCATTCCCTGATCTTGTTTCGCCTTCTTTGATACAAGTGGGCTGCGTTAGGGGATCTGGGAGGTGGACACTTCCAGTCCATTCATTCAGTCATAAATACATTTTTTAGTTCCTACTATGTGTCCAGCAATATTCTAAGCCCTAGAGCCGAACAGTCCAATATGGTAACCACTAGCCATATGAGGCTTCAGTGCGCTGAAATTGATCTGAACGGAATTGTGCTGTTAAGTATAAAATATACACTGGATTTCAAAAACTTAGTGTGAAAAAAAGCAATGTAAAATATGTCCTTAATACTATTTTCTATCAATTGCATTTTGAAGTGATTAAATTTGGATATTTTTGTTCAAATTAAATATATTATTAAAATAATATTCATTTATTTTATTTTATTTTATTTTATTTATTTAATTTTTTAAAAGATTTTTTAAATTTATTTATTTGACAGAGATCACAAATAGGCAGAGAGGCAGGCAGAGAGAGAGAGGAGGAAGCAGGCTCCCCACTGAGCAGAGAGCCCGATGCGATGCAGGGCTCTGGGATCATGACCTGGGATCATGACCTGAGCCGAAGGCAGAGGTTTTAGGTTTTAACCCTGGGATCATGGGACCATGACCTGAGATCATGACCTGGGATCATGACCTGAGCCGAAGGCAGAGGTTTTAACCCACTGAGCCACCCAGACGCCCCTCATTTTTTTTTTTTTTTTTTACTTTTTTAAATGTGGCTACTAGACAATTTTCAACTACCAACACAGCTCGCATTTGTGGCTCACATTATCTTTCTATTACACAGAAGTGGTATAGAGTTATAGCAGTAAACGAAAAAGTCTAATGTCCTTCAGTGATGAAAGCCCATATACATGTTTGAGAAAAATAAAAGCACTGGGAATTACAGCCCCAAATGTGCTTACAAATTCACACCAAATTTAAGCCTGTTGAGGGCAAGAGTGATACTTTGCTCATTTTGGTTTATCTGAGGTCATCTTTGGTTGGACCGTATAAAACACAATTGCATCTGGGGTCATGAAGACACCTGGGAGTCTATATATATTGGGTTCTGTTTCCTGCGATGCCACCAACTCCCTTGGTAGCCTTTAGTGCCCCTCTCTGAGCCAGTGTCCCCCATATGTACAATAAGAGGAATAAACACATTAACTTCTAAAGCCCTTCCCAGGTTTGAACTTCTGTGAAACTCGCATGAGGAAGGCCAGGTGCAAACTGTCCTACCAAATGTCAGCCATCACTGCCTTCTGATTTGTTAGTAGTTATTAGGCAACATTTCTACAAAACCCTTCTCCTGCCCAGAAGAATGTTTAGGGAAAATTAGAATTAATGAAACATCTTCTAAATATAGTATGTCAAACTTGGTAATATGAACCCACAGAGAAGGGGTGAAGGTAGGTCCTTCAAGTGAAGGGATGAGTTGCCAGGGTGCCTTCCAAGATGCCTAGACATCTGGTGAAATTCCTTAGGAGAGTATGATTAGTATAATCCCTCAGGGACCACAGAAAGAAGCAGAGGGAAATTCTGGCTCAGTCCACAAGAGGCCAGCTTTGGGTGTGCACCGCAACCAAACTGGGTTTTGGCAAACCAGGTGGCAGCCTGCAAGGTGCGGTGGTGTGGGGTCTCAGGTGGGGGCTCTCCCTGGGGCTGCATGGGCTATTCAACCAACAGCTTCCTGTTTCTGAAGGGTCCCAGGCTTTTGACATAATCAACAAATGAAATTATGCATAAAGTCATCTGTATGTGTGTGTGTGTAAAGCTTTAACGTTGCCGGGGTTGACATGTTTTAAAATAGGCCACCATTTTGTTTTAACATTGGCCATTTATTCACTCGGTAACTAGCTCAGCCCCTCACTAGTTCTCAGAGGTGGTGGTCCTAGAAAGAGGTATTTTCCTGTTCCTCCATGTGTCCCACACAATGCTGTTTCCTCCCAGGAGCCATAGGCAGATATTCAAATGTGACTCCCACTGACAGAGGGACACAATGACGCATCATTGGGACTGGAATGGAGAGGCTGACCAGGGATGAGGATCAAGAACCTTGGGTAGCTGTGTGACCTTAACTAAATATCTGTCTTTGAGCCTTGGTTTAGTCGTTTGCAGAATAAGCATGGAATTGAGTCTAAATTTCCTTTTAGTCTTAAGATTCTCAAGGTAGGGCGCCTGGGTGGCTCAGTGGTTTAAGCCGCTGCCTTCAGCTCGGGTCATGATCTCAGGGTCCTGGGATCGAGTCCCATATCGGGCTCTCTGCTTGGCGGGGAGCCTGCTTCCCTCTCTCACTCTCTCTGCCTGCCTCTCTGCCTACTTGTGATCTCTCTCTCTCTCTCTCTCTCTCTGTCAAATAAATAAATAAAATCTAAAAAAAAAAAAAAAAAAGATTCTCAAGGTATTCAACCTTGAATACACATCAGAATCCATTCGAATGAAGTATTTAAAGATTATTTATTTATTTATTTATTTGACAGAGAGAGATCACAGCAGACAGAGGGGCAGGCAGAGAGAGAGAGAGGGAAGCAGGCTCCCCGCTGAGCAGAGAGCCCGATGCGGGACTCGATCCCATGGCCCTGAGATCATGACCTGAGCTGAAGGCAGCGGCCTAACCCACTGAGCCACCCAGGCGCCCTTGAATGAAGTATTTAAATCAGAACCAGTTAAGGTTAGGTCACCAGTCCGCTGGTGATTCCAATATTGGGAATTTCTAGAGGGGAAACAATACTTTCTGAGGAACCAGTAGGCTAATATGACCAGCTGGGGAGTCCTTTTAAGAAGGGTGAAGTATAGATATAGTTCTCTCTGTAGGAAGGTGCCCCACATATTAAAGGTACAACAAGTAAATTAACTATGGCAGAAGGACAGTCCAGGCAGCGAAGCCCAATAGAAATTGGATGTAAGCCACATATGTAATTAAAATTTCTTAGCACCCACATTTAGGGGAAAAAAAAAGAGATAGAAGTCATTTTAATGCTCATTTTATTTAAACCAATATATCCAGAATAGGCAAGCATGTAATCAATATATTTAATTTAAATTTTTTGTAGGCACATTTGGAAAGCAAAAAATTAATAAGCTTTATCTTAATGTCAAGTTTTATTTAACCCAACATATCAAAAATATTATCCTTTCAACATGCAAACAATAAAAATTTGCTAAGATGACATTTTTACAGCTGTGGGCACACATAGCTAGGGGCCACCACGTCAGGTGAGGTAGGTCCAGGCCTTCTTTCTTACTCAAGTGTGGTCTGTAGATCAGCACCTTGCACATCACCCAAGGGAATGTTGGAAAGGCAGCCGATGGGATGCCATTCCAGACCTACTGATCAGACTCTGCATTCGGCAGGTGATTCATTTGCACATGAGGGCTCAAGAAAGTCCTCTCCTTTCCCATAGCCACCACCCATTCCCACCCATATTAACAGTCCTTCAACCCTTGGAGACCAGGCCATTGCTTAGATCTCACCTTTGGTAGCTAACTCACTACAGTTTCTCTCCCAGCTGCAATGAACTGTTCTCAATGACACATGTCAGCAAAACATCTTATACTTCTGAGCATTTGTTCATGTTTTCTTCTAGGAAACTCTCCATCACCCCTGTTCCCCTTCTCATAGCTGATTCCCAGTTGGATTTCAGCTTTGATGCCGTTTTCTTAGGAAGACACCATAACCCACACACCCTGAATTCTTCTAGCAACTTGTATTATTCCCTTCTTCCATCCTGTGTTTTGATTTAGGAAGGCCATTCTGTCCTTTCTCCTGCATGGGAAGCTTCATGATGATAGGGATGGTATTGTTCTTACCAACCACTCTATCCCGAGGGTCTGGCATGGGACTGACACACAATACATAGTATGGGTTCAACAAACTTTAGTTGGGAAGGAGGAGGAGAAGGAAGACAAGATGGCAAGAAGGGAGGAAGGAAAGTAAGTTCCCCCTAATGTGAAACTATAATCATGTTTTCTGTTTAGAAAATTCTCAATATAATACTGAAAGTCTAGGGCAGAAAAGAGAACAGATGTGGATTCCAGACCACTGTGTCTTTATAGACCACAGGCAGCTGAAATCAGGCTATGTAGGGTCTGGACAAGCCACTTCACCTCACCAAGCCTCAGTTCTCTCACTGTGAAGTAGGGATGATAATCCCTGCATCGGGTGTGAAAATTCAGCGAGAAGAGACATTTGTAAGGCTTCATAAACTGTACGGTGCTTGGAACAAGAAGGCATTACGGTTTGGTTCTCCGACATTACAACCCCTTACCTGCTCCTCTCCAGGCACTGAGTTTCATTTTCCACTTGAGTTTAGAAGTCAAATATTTAGCTGTGCTAATGGGGTATTGGATCTTTTTATTATGGCCCCACTACTCAGTGTGTGCAGCTTTGCCGAGATAATAAAAGATGTTAGGCTTGGTCTTGCAACTGCTTAATGCAGAAATGCTATGGGAACACACCTGGGGTGCGGCTTCCAATGGAATCAATGGTGAAGTCAGCCATGTCCCCAGCAGAGATAAAAGCATTAATATCCTATTTCACCTCAGCCCACACGGGCATGACGTTGATTAAAATTATTTTCTGCTGTTTGACTCCTTTTTTTTTTTTTAAGGAAATTTGTAAAGGGGTCTGTGGGTATGTGTGTGTGTGTGAGAGAGAGAGGGAGAGAGAGAGAGGGAGAAAGAGAGAGAGAGAGAGATAAAGACAGGTTTTAATGACAATTGGATATGATACCGCTGCTTGAAGTCTGGTTTCAGATCTAATTTTAATGGTGCACATTTTACAGTCCCATGGCTTGGATGGGACCACAGGGAGGTCTTGTTAAGTGCACTGCGGCTCCCTCACTCTCCCACTTTGCAGCCCCGTCTTCTGGTCTTTTGTACTAATGTGTGTATTCACATGTGTGTCTGTGCAGTTCCATTGGTTTAAGCCTATTTTATATGATTTAAAAGAGAAAGCCTCTGTTGCAGAGTTGCCAGGTCTCATGAGAAAAGGTACACGTGAGGGCAAACACACCCGAGCTCTGTGCAGGTGCATATCCACAGGCACTCAGGCGTGGGTGTGGGTATTGGATCAGTGTGTGTCCAGGTGAAGCCGCTAAGAGAGCTTATTTGGTAAAGAAGAGCTGAATAATATATTAGGTGGAAGGAGGTGTGTACTTATGCAGTGTATCTTTACATCGGAACCACAGTGGAAGGGTATGGAACACTGTCTACGGGAGAACAGGATTGGCCATTGGAAAGGAGGCAGGTATGAGCATGGGTTTATCCGTAAAGTTGATCCAAGGATGTGGTGTGTGTGTGTGTGTGTGTGTGTGTGTGTGTGTGTGTGTATCAGTCCGTAGATGTTTCTGAACATCAATTATAAATCACTCAATGTGCTTGTGGCCCAGTGTAGGATATAAAGTTATGAATATGACACCAAGGTCTCTACCCACATCAAGCCCACAGTCTATCATGGGGTTTCTCAACCATGACATTTCTGACATTTGGGGCCGATCGTTCCTTTTTGGGTGGGCGGCTGTCCTGCACATTATAGAGTAGGTAACGGTATTTCTGGTGTCTACCTAGGAATAGCACCTACTCATCATGACAACCCCATGATGTGTCCAGGTGCTGCCAAATGTCCCTTGGGAGCAAGATCATCATATGTTAACAGCCATTGGTCTATGGGGAAAGACAGATTAAAAAAAAAAATAGTGCGTTGATTACATGAGCAACCACGTGTTGTGAGAGAGAGAGGGGTGGGGAGTTGTGAGATCTTACAACGGTCAAGGTGATGCATTAGAAAAGGCCTCTGGGAGGATGGGGTGGATAAGTGGGTCAGGAAACGTGGGTCTGAATTTGCTGGGTGATGTGAACAAATGTTCCAGAGAGGGGACAGTAAGTGGAGAAAGGTCCTGATAGAAGAAGGAAGGAGAACATCCTTTAAAACAAAAACCAAACAAAACACCTAGGAGAGAGTCCTGTGGGCACAGATTGAGTAGGACAGGTGGTGTGAGACAGAAGGCCAGCTTTTGGGCTGAGACTCAAGCCTCCTGTCCCCAGAATATGCAATACAAAGTGGGTCAGAAGATGTGGGCATCAGACAGCAGCACCCGGAGCTCATTCTGTGTCTCTGAAGAATCTTGCGACTATAGGGATGCAAGTGTGGATAAGGCTTGTGTACCCTGTTCACACCTGAGGCTTCTGCTTAATGAAGGGAACAGCACAGAATCAGCCACGCTTGTCTATGAGATGTTCTTGGGAGAGCAGGTGGTTTCAGCTTTATGGGGACTGAGAATCCAGCTTTTCAGTAGTGTTTCTGAACAATACTGTTCAGAAACAGTAGTTGGGGCAGAAGACAGAGGAATGAGGTAGGGGTGTGTGTGTGTGTGTGTGTGTGTGTGTGTGTGTGTGTGTAGGGGAAGGTGTTCATCAGGTGGTCCACAGAGGTGTCTCAGGGTGGGGCTCATTAACATTTGTCTCCTTTGATTTGGCCACACCCCCTAGATGTCCTCCACCAATTCTGGTTCCAGCGAGAACAAACCACCCAAGCAAATTCAAACCTGAGACCTTTCTTCAGGGACCCAGGATGGGGAAGCCCAGGGACTGCTGGCTGTCCCAGCTTCAACATGGCAGAAAATGTAGTAACGTGGCCAGCTCAACCTTCTGGATTCTTACGTGCTCCACTACTAACCCAATTAGTCTGTTTCTCCATCTGTTCCCAACTGACAAATTCTTTCTGTCCCTCCAGTGTGAATTCTCCGGGAAGAAATCGGATGAATTCAGCTCACCCTCCCAGGACAAGCTATTTCATGCTCCACTACCAGCCAACGTACTAACTCTTCTGACGGCAGGTGACTATACCTGGTCCAATTAGTGTCTAGCCAAAAACAGCGGGGGGCTGTAAGTGGGGGTGATTTTGTCTAGAAGGGAAGGTTGGGCGGAGCAGGCACCGTAACTGACGTATTCCCTAGAATCCTGGTTAACCACACCGGGGAGAAGGCAGGTTCGGTGGGCTGGAGCCTGGAACAGTCCGAACCACTGGAGAAAAGACCCTCCCTGAAGACATATTTCCATATTTGGAAGGGCCTTTCTTTCTATCTTTATTTCTTTCCCTCCCATCCGTCCGTCCGTCCGTCTGTCCTTCCTTCCCTCCTTTTCTTTCCCCTCCGTATATTGCAGCATTTTACACATGGAAGACACTCTTATTAGCGAACATGGAACTATCTCAGGATCTCACCCCATCTTGTACCATGAAATCTGGCGTCTTTACTCTCAGCCTGTTTGAGTTTCTTAGCACTTCTGAAAGGATTCAGATCCACAGATGTTGACCTCAAAGAGGAAGGACAGTTCTTTTGAAGAATAAAACAATGTTGCCAGAGGCTGGGGTAACATACAAAAGAGGCTTTGGGTTTATATTTCAAGGATGTTAGGGTCGAATGAGCATGTGACCCTTGGCACCTTTACTATGAAACTTACAGTGACCTCATGCTCTCTGAGCATCTTGAAAGCCTGGATTGTGTCCGGTCAGTGACCTCCCAGGGCCAGGCATAGTTTCTCACCCAGAACCAGTGAGCAAAGGAGTTTATGAAACTGAACTGAGTGTCTTAACATCTGTTTAGGTCTGCCAGGCCTCTCACTAGCTTGTAAGTTCCTTGAAAGCAGGCCTGCGTCATCCTATTCCAGCATCACTCTATTTGCCTGGCACTGGGCCTGACAACGAGTAAACATTCAATAAACATCTGTTGAATGTCTTTTTAAAAATCACACCATGAGCACATGCTTCTTAGTTATTCCTAATGCACGCAGACGCTTTCTGTAGACACTGAGAATATCAGCTCTGCAGTGAGGATCAAACCCAGGCTCACCACTGACCAGAAAGTGACTCACTGTATCTGAGTCTCCTGTTTAAATGGAATAATGACGCTTATGTTGTATGGTGGTGGTGGTTGTTTTAAGAGAGAGACTGCACAGGCCAGGCAGAGGGACAGAGGGAGAGGGAGAGAGAGAGAATTGTAAAGTAGTCTCCACGCCTAACTTGGAGCCTGACACTGGGTTCAATCTCACAACCTTAATATCATGACCCTGAGATCATGACCTGAGCTGAAATCAAGAGATACTTAACCAACTGAGCCAACCAGGCACCCTGGCTGTTGTGTGTTTTAAACGAGTTAATACATGTGAAGTGTTCAATACAGTGTCTGACATGTGACACACACTGAATGATATGATTTTCCCTCACCTGCAAACATACTCAGTGAATGGTTCTGAATACAAGTGCACTAACCCAATAATTATTTTTACTTCCTGCTTTCTTTATCCAAAATAATTTCAAAACTTTTCTTTGCTCAAAAAAAAAAAAAAAAAAAAATCTCGGTCGCCTGGGTGGCTCAATGAGATAAAGCCTCTGCCTTTGACTCTGGTTATGATCCCAGGGTCCTGGAATCGAGCCCCACATTGGGCTCTCTGCTCAGCGGGGAGCTTGCTTCCCCCCAACTCTCTCTGCCTGCCTCTCTGCCTACTTGTGATCTCCGTCTGTCAAATAAATAAATAAAATCTTAAAAAAAAAATCTGGATCAACTGATAATTTCCTAAACAGACCCAAAATGGCCTATCATGATGTTCTCACAAGCTGCCACAGACTCTCTTGCTTGTAAGTATCCAAATAGGTAAAAAGAGTTTTTTAAAAAAATTTTTCACAGCTTCCCCTGGGTATTGATTTTCTGTGTCTGCTACACACAGTCTTCCAGAGGTTCCTGCCCCAGTCTGCATTCATATGTGTGGTTTGGATGCTAAACCCCATGGCTAAACCTGCATCTGACATGCCCCACCACCCTTTCTGACCCCAATGAAACTCCGGATGTCGGCTGCTCCGGGAATAGTGAAAATGAAAGAGAGGAATATAATGCTGATGGAGAAGAGTATCCTGAGTTCTTCATATGTCCCAGGTACTGTGCAAATGGCTTCAGAGGGATGAGTAAGACTCTCCTGTGTCGTGCTCATGACATGATTGTGGCATGATGAGGGTTTTGGCAAAAAGATATGTCCCAGAAGGGGACCTTTCATTCTCCTGATAGTGTCTCAGGAGATCTGGCACTTGATCCAGACCTTGCAGGGTTGACCCCTGCCGACCGTTTATTCTGTCATCCATTAACTCAGCCAGTGTGTTTAAGTGTCTGCTTTGTGTTGGGCACTTGGCTAAGCAACGGGCATACAGAGATGGTCAAAGCTAATCCATGCACACACATGCAGAGCGTACTGGGCGGGGCGGGGCGGGGGTGGGGAATGCAGTGAAGGTTAAGTACCATATTCAATGCAGTGATTGCTGTAATTGATGCATGTTGAAGTTGCAGTTGGATCATTCATGGAGCGATGGAAACCGCTCCTACATCAGCATGTGAGTATCAAGGAAGGTTTCCAAGAAGAAGGAGGAGTTGAGTTAAATGAATAATGAAAATAAGCCACTTACGGAGTATTCTCCATGTACCAGGCATTGTGCTCCATACTTGCCATATGTTAAGCAACTGAATCCCAATAACAGTCAGGAAACATAGGGAACGTTCTCTCTTTCATCCCGGGCAGGTAACCGGAAACTGATGGAGAAGGTGAGTAACTTGTCAAGGTCGTGCAGGTAGGATGGGGTGGAAGCCAGTATTCAGTGTGTTCAGGTAGCTTGGGTTCGATCTTGGCTCTCACCTACTCCCTCTAAAGCCTGGATAACCCTGAAACATAGGAAAGGTCCAAAGTAGAGGGAACTGTGGGGAGAAGGAACTTGCACCTACAGAGGCAAGGAGACAGCAGATGTGGGAACCCATCAATCAGTGTTGCTGATGGTGTGGACGTCGGGTGAGCAAGGAAGGACGTGATGCAGGAGGTATGACCCTGAGGGCATTTTGCACCGCAATCAGAATTTTGTGTTTTATGCTGGAGTCTTTAAGGAGGCAAAACAGATTTTTTAAAAAGATGTATTTATTTATTTATTTGAGAGAGAGGGGGGCAGGTTAGGGGACCGGGGAGAAGGAGAGAGAAAATCCCAAGCAGTCTCCCTGGCAATTGTGGAGCTTGACCCGGGGCTTGATCTCACCACCCTGAGACCGTGACCTGAGCTGAAATCAAGAGTCAGCCATTCAACTGACTGAGCCACCCAGGCGTCCCAGAGGCAAAAATATATTCCGAGCAAGAGTGAAATCAGACCAGATCTTCCCATGGAAAGATGGTTAGGGCGGAGGCTAGGGGCTTTGAATGTCACGCTTAGGAGTGCTTGCAGGTATGTGGAAATGTATCGGCAAGTGTTAAAAGAAACCCTCTTTTGCCTTCCTATCTCTGCCTGTCAATCTAACCCATTGAGATGGAAGGCTGTAAGTTTATTTGATTTCAGGAAATGATATATTCTTTATGATTTTTTTCCCTCTCTCACTATCATCATTTTCCCCCTGGACTGCGTGTCCGTTGCATGCAGTGGCCCGCAGGTTCTCAGTTTTCGCCGAGAAATATACTCGTGGGGTTGTTGGGGCTGTAAAACATGAAATTAACCAGTGTCATATCTTTCACGCCCTCCTCCCTGCTCACCCAGGAGCCCAAATTAAATTTCACACAGAACAATCCAAGCAGCTGACACACTCCACAAGACACCCGGCATGCAGCTTTGATGGCCACAAGGTGGACATCTCTGTCACTAGTTCCATATCAACTCCGCCACCTCCGTCTGGATGGCAAAATTGAGCTGATTTTGGGCTCCGTCTCAAGCTGCTGCAAACTCCCCTGGGACCAACAGGCTCTGTCCCTGAGTACAGGAGTGTCGGTGCCAGAGAGGTTTACAGCTTACAAAAGCAGCGTCCGTGCGAGCCTGCAAGGCGGGGAATATTCTACACATCTTGCAGGTTGGGCAGCCAAGGCACTGAGAGGTCACCAAGACCACACAGTGAGCTCAGCACACTCTCCCCCAGGACAGGGGGCTTTTGGCCACACCCCAACGACCCAGGATACCTCCAGATGAGAGGCTTTTATGAGTAGCAAGAAAATACTGAACAAAAGGCAGTCTTTTGTTAATTTCTTGAAAGTAGGAACTGTTAGGTTTGTTTTTTTTTTTTCTTTTTTTCCTATCTCAACCTCCTCCGTCTTTGGAGACCCCATCCCCTCTTCCACTTCTCCAAGGACTGCTGCTCTGTTATTCCCACAGCCTTCCCTCACTGTCTCCAGATCCAGCTCGCCGTCTTCTTACCCAGGCACTGCCTGCCTGATGCCTCCCTCCATAGCGCTTTTCCTAGAACCAGATCTGTCCAAACCGTTTCTTTACCCTCAGCTAAAATTCCCCATCCACAAAAATGTCACCGTTCCTCATCATTACTGATTTGTCTGCATGTCACAATTCTCACGTTACATCTGTTAGAAGCTGCTCTGTATTTTCTTTTTTTTTTTTTTAACATTTTATTTATTTATTGGGGAGAGAGCATGAGCGAGGAGAAGGTCCAAGGGAGAAACAGACTCCCCGTGGAGCTGGGAGCCCGATGCAGGACTCAATCCCGGGAAACCAGGATCATGACCTCAGCCAAAGGCAGTCGCTTAACCGACTGAGCCACCCAGGCACCCACTGCTGTGTATTTTCACTCTGAAACCGTGCTGCCTGAGGTCAGGGGTTAACACCTCGTTCACGTCAGATCTTCAAGCAAAGCAGTGTTTTACATATAGCTGTCATCAACGCACACCTACAAATCCAGTTTCATCTACCAGATCAAAAAGCCCCACTGCGACCCATCTTTCAGTGCCTTGCTGGGTGAGAGTACCTAAATTGGTTTAAAAGATTATCCTTGTGATAGGCAGCAGTTAATCTTATGAACAAACCTAGAGCATGCATTGGACGGGTGTTTCTGAGTCATATTTCCTCCAGGATCCGCTTACATTTTACGTTGCTTAGTACAGTCCCTTGACAAACAGGGAGCTGGGGAGGGTCCGGAAGAGAAAAGGATAGAAGGCAAGCCAAAAGCAAAGCAAAGAAGAATCACACAAGTGCTAAGTGAAAGGCATTTTTGAGGATATCCAGCCCAAATTTAATGCCTTCTACCTTGTTCTCCTCCAAATAGAGGCTCCTTCAGTTGTCCTGGAGCAGGGTTGTCACTGTCTTCTAGGACAGCCTCTCTCACTATGAAATCTCATTGCGAGGGGAATTCCTTTACCATGCTTAAATTTGCACTTCTCCTTTCGTCCAATGGCTGGCCCTGCCCTCTCAAATGCGTAGAATGAACCCAGGTATACCTTCCATGACTCATACCTCCACCCAGCTAGAGACAACCCCTCCGTGCCTTCCTCATTTTGCACTTGCTTTGCTCTAACTGTTCTGCAGAAGTTGACAATGAGTTTCAGAGACCAAAAAAAGGACTTGCCCAAGATAATAGAAAGTCAGAGCTGTAGCCACTCTCCTGGTAATTTCCCCATGCCACCAGGAGCATTGCAATGATTGGTTTCAGGTGCCACCAACTTTGCTAGAGTAAGTTAAGGGCTAAACTGGGTGCTAATCTAGTATTCAGTTATTCAGTTAAACAGGAGTGGAGATGTTTCTGGGAAGGTATATAATAATTTTATAATCGGTTCACGTCAAAGGAGATTATCTTCCACCATCTGGGTGCACCTCATCCAATCAGCTGAAAAGCTTTCAGAGCAAGACTGAGGTTTTCCTGAGAAAGAAGAAATCCCACCAATGGATGGTAGCTCCTGCCTTAGAATCTCCAGCCTTCTGGTTTGCCCTACAGATATGCACACCCTCGTGTGTGTGTGAGAGTGCGTGTGAGTGTGTGTGCCCTACAGATATGCACACCCTCGCGCATGTGTGTGTGAGAGTGCGTGTGAGTGCGTGTGTGTGAGTGTGCCCTACAGATATACACACGCTCGCATTTGTGTGTGAGTGCGTGTGAGCGTGTGCGTGTGTGTGTCCTACAGATAAACACCCTCGTGTGAGTGTGTGTGAGTGCATGTGTGTGAGTGTGTGCCTTACAGATATGCATACACTCGTGTGTGTGCCCTACAGGTATACACACTCGTGTGTGTGAGAGAGTGGGTGTGTGGGATTGTGTGGGTGTGTGAGTGTGTGAGTGTGTGCCCTACAGATAAACACATGCTCATGTGTGGGGTGTGTGTGGGGGGGGGGCTGTGTGTCCCATTAGCTCTGATTCTCAGATGCTTCTGCCTTTACTACTTTGTTTGAGTTCCGATTAATATAAGGAGTTCAACTCCAAGACTTGATCATATGGGGGAGCATTTGAGACCCCAAGACAAGACTGGCAATGGAGGCATTTGTTAAAGGGAGCTTCTGAACTCCCTTCTGAACTCCTCTCGCTGGCTATGGCCACGTGGCTGGGCTGATGACCTCCTCAGATCATAGCAGAGCCCCGTGCAGTCATGAGAGTGTGTGGGCAGGGGCGGCCAAGCCTTTCTCGGGCCTTGGAGGAGGAGAGCTGACTCTGGCTCCTTCAGGAGCAGGCCTTTGGCTCCTGCTGGGGCGGCACCAGTCTGCATCTGGGAGAAGGAGCAGACCAGACTGTGTGTCTCCCTGAGGCTAAGCAGATAGATCAGATGCAGGTGACACTTGGGTTAAGCAGGCACCTGCTCCTTGAGGCCCGAGGCTTCCTACGAACCTGAGAAGGAATTTGCTGCTGCAGCGTGCTCTGGAAAGGTTAGCTGAGAATTCTTTGCTGTGGTTAAGACTTGGAATGCTTTTAAAACTGCCCCGGGACACTACTGAGTGCAGAATTAACTGGGGGTGGGGGTGGGCATAGAGAGAGGTGGCTTCAGCTCTGGAATTAGCTTCCTATGGCTGAGAGACAATCGACTGGAATGAGAAGAGTGGGCCTTGGGGTCAGGCTGCCTGACACCTAATTTCAGATTTCTCATGATTCTGTGACTTCTCTGAGACTCAATTTCCTCATTTGCAAAACAAGGACAAAAACTGCACTTCCTTGTAGGGTTTCCGTAAGGGTTAGTTAGCACCCGTGACATGTAGAGCATATACCGATTTCCTGGGACAGAAATGCTTAGTTAATGTCTGTGCTTCCTTTTCTTAAAACATCCGACTAATGTTTCATTTGTTCTCAGCCATGATTGGAAACTATTGCCCTTAGCAGACTGGATCGTGATGAAGTATACCAGCCTTATCATTGTGCAAACCAGCAGTGCTCTCTTTTTCTCGGTGACTTTGAGCAAGAGATCTGACTGCTGTCTCAGTTAGCTTGTGTGAAATTGGGCATAATAATACCCAGGATGGTGATATAATATAATGGGTATTGGAATGGGCACTATAGTCGGGCTATGTCACTTGATAGCAGTGTGGTCTTAGATGAGTTCCTTCATCTCTCTCTTTCCTGCAGTTTCTTCATTTATAAACTGGAGACAACAATAGTACCTATCTCCCAGGGCTCTTATGTGGATTAAATGCATTAATATGTTTTGAAGGCTTAGAACAGTGTCTAGCACTTAGTAAGAACCTGATACATAGCAACAATTCGTGTTGTGTTCTGAGTCAGGATTAAATGAGATGATGCTTTGCAAATGTCTGGTACCTAGCAGGTGCACACTAAAACAAGAGTGATCGCAATAGTTGGTATTGCTTATAGTATTAATAATACTAACATCGAGATGGTCACCTGGGTGGTTCATTTGGTCAAGCATCTGTCTTTGGCTTGGGTCATGATCTCAGGGCCCTGGGGGAAAGTTGAGCTTTCTGCTCAGTGGGAAGCCTGCTTCTCCTCTTTCCCTCTGCCCCTCCCCGGCTCTTGTGCTCTCTCTCAAGTAAATAAACATAATCTTTAAAAAATAATGCAAACATCAAGAATACATCATCATATTATGACTTCTGGAGACCTAATAATACACTTTTGATAAGAAAGAGATTTGTCTAGAGGCCTTCCCTGTTTTAATCCCTTTTAATTTCCCAGAAGATTAATCTGGCCGAATCTTAGCTCCATGTGACTTTTCTGTGGCAATATCTTCAATAACTTCCACTTGCAAAATAAAATCCAGCCTCTGGATTTCTTTAACCACCATGATCTCAACCTAAATGAGCTTTTGTCCCTCAGCACCCAGTGAGTTTATGTTTGTTGGTGGACTGGAAACAACGATTAACAGTGGACCGCCCGGTCTGAAATGTATCAGCTTGGACAATGTAAGGAACGTATAAACCTTGGTAGCAAGCAGACATTGGATGCCTGCTGTGTACCAGGTACTGTGCTAAACCATTTACATGTAGTCTTCCCTTTCAATTTACTATTCACAGTGACCTTGTGAGGCAGGAATCATTAACCCCTTTTTAGAAATGAGGCATCTGAGGTAAAACGACTTGCCCAAAGTGCTGTTTGTTTCTGGTTGAGTCACTCCTGAGCTTCATTGTCTTACAACCCTGGCTCCTCATTCAGTTGAGAGAACTTTTTGGGTGTGTAAGTGTAACACATACAGAAAAGTAGAAATATTGTCAACAGATGGCTTGACGAGTTTTTATAAACTGAATTATATCCACGGACTCAACCCAAGAAAGAGAAGAGCATCATCCCCTAAAATCCCTCTGATGCTCTCTTTGCGGGTCACTCCTTCCCCGAGGATAACCACTACTATGATTCAGTGTGTTCAATGACATATGAGTCATGTATTCAATGAGGAGGTTATTTTGCTATTTTTGTACTTCATAGAAATGGGATAGTTTGTATCTATATTCTTTAGCTCGAGATATATATGTGTGATTCATTCATCCTGTTGCCTACAGCTGTAGATCATTCATTTGGATGGCTGTAAGTATTTCGCACTGAATTATCTCCAAATTCATGTTGGATGGGCCTGACCATGTGCAAAGCTTCAACAGAGGCAAGTCTGAATCTGAAGAAACATCACAGCACTTAACAATGCGAAAGATGGGATTGGTGCTATGAACGTAAGCAGGAAATCCATGTGTTAAAGAGGAAAAGGGTACAGGGTCAGCTGACAGCCTTCAGGTTATGTCTTATTTTAGAGACTGATTAGGAGCACACGAATTTATGCACGTAATTAAGAATTTGGCAATATTTCAGAGAATTTCTTTAGAAAGACACGAACCCCAAGTCGAAAATAGAGGAAGTTGTTCCTGTCCAAGAGTCCAAAATCCCCAACCCTGTTCTATTGTCTTGTCTCCCTGACTCTCTGAACTCCTTGCTCTGGAAACTACCTGTTTTGCTCTCTCTGAGCTGATGTCCCTGGACACGATACTGCGACCTGCCTAAACTTGTAGGCTCTGCCAGATGTATGCTGCTCAGTGATCCTACAGCTTAGTTATTCCTTCAACTGTTTGGGGTATTAGTGTGATTTTCAGTTTTCTAGACAGTGCTGCCATGAGCATCCTGGTACCTGTGGATGAATTTCCGGATTTCCATGGTTCTACATCTCTGTATTAAACTAGACTTGGGTGTCGGAGCTCTTAAGTGACCAAGCCGCATCTGTGTTTTCTTTCTAACAAGCAGAAACATAGGTGTACACATTCTTGCAGATATTACGGGGTTATTATCTCTGACAGGGAGTCGTCTTTGGGAGAGGTTGCTTCTGGTGGCTAGTTACTGTCACAAGGCTCTCCTCAGTGTCAATTACACTAAGCAGAAAGAGCCCATTTTGGCAGGCATTCTCCAAAATCTTAAAGAGAGTCATGAATTCTCCCCGCTCAACAGGTTAATTTAGACAGCTATTTTGGGAACCTTTCACGGTTCAAGTCACTCGGCAGGCCTATCAGGATGTCGTCGCATTCAACAATAATGGTGACACCTCACATTTGCGCAGCATTATATAATTTAGGAAGTCCTTTTTACATGTGTTTCTGAAGGTCATGTGCACACCCATGTATATTTTTATCAATACCCCCTCTACTGCCTTTTATAGAAAAGAGGGCAGGCTCAGAGGTAGAGCTGTTACCCAGGTGACAGAGCGGACTCAGGCCTCACAGGTGGCTCTGTTGACTCTCAATGTCCTTTTAAAGACACCCTGCCTTTTTTGCTTAAAACAAGATATTTATTTGGGAGCTTACAGAATCCCTTTGTAGATAAGGAGATTATATGGTGATTTATACCTTAAAGATAAAAATTTGGGGCTCAAGCAGTTTTTCTCATGTTACACGGTAATATAGGTCCTCCATCAGCTATTGTGTGTGCCAGAATGGCCCTAGAAATCCCTTCCATAGCAAGTTTAAGGGCAACTCAGATGTACAAATTGAAGTCCATTGAGATAGGCTGGACGGCCTAACCCTCTAGTCCTCATTCCCCAAACCTATTACTTCTGGTGTTTAGTTTTGAATCTCAGTAGTTGATCCAACTTCACTCATGGTTGTGTTTGTGTCTCCTATGGACTTTGTCACCTCTCTGGTATACATCCGGGTTTGAGTCTCACTATTCTCTACTCTTCTGCCCATGCAAAGACTGGAGATGATTTGGGGTTCTTTCATGTGAAGATTATTAGTTCTGTTTATATATACTCTTCCTGTCTATGTCTGTGATGACGTGGGCTGTCCTGCTTGGATGAAAGCAGAACTCTGATGCTTAAAGTTTTTCAATGGGATGAACCTTTCCATCTGGTTCTGAAACACAAGATTCCTCTTTGACAAACAACTGAATTATCTGTATGAGGAATCAGAAAACATTTTATATAAAGGGCTAGAGAGTGAATATTCTAGGCTTTTGTGCCATTGGGGTCTGGCAACTTGTCGCATAAAAGCTACCGTATACAATGTGTTCATAAATGAGTGTGGCTGTGTTCCAATAGTACTTAATGTACAAAAACAGGCAGTGGGCCTGATTTGATCTGTGGGGCATGGTTTGCTGACCCCTGATCTACGGGACCAATTCTGGCTAGAAGATCCTACTATTAATTTACTGTAATCACGAATCTGCCAAAGATTAGTTTTGACATCAGATATTTGACAGCAGAGCCCGATGGCCATGCTAATTTCTCTTCATTTAACTCTCTCTTGGAATGAGGAGCATGCTGGGTTGATAAAGACTTCAAATAATTTTTCTACCAAGATTTTGAAGGAGAGAAATGCATAAGGTCAAGACTGTGTAAGGAGACAGTTAAGATGTTTTAGGCTGCAATAAAGGATCTAACAATGACTTAACCATTGACAAACACGGCTTAACCCAAAGGTTATATATTATTCGTATAGTTAGACCAGAGTCAGTTCATCTCAGCATAGGTTGAGTGGCTCTAAGTTTTTCTTCAAAGATATAGACCTTTTGTATTTTTCTACCCTACCACCTTCACCGTGCTGGCTGCTCCTTCTTGTGTTGGTTATCTTATAGCTACAAGATAAATGTAGTCCTTTTAAACCACATCCTCAAAGGTTGTGCCCAAAGTAGGAAGGGAGGGGACTGAGCAAAGAACCTTCTCCTTATGTAGTTTTATTTCTGAGAAATGGAAGTGTTTCCCAGGAGTGCCTTGTAAAGACTTTGCCTCCCATTAGCTGGAACTAGATCCCATTCTCATCCATAGCGAACCCCCAGCCAAGAAGAATGGAGAAGGCCCAATGGCTTAGATAAATTGGGACTCATTCTCAAGGACTGGGTACATTCCCCAATAAGCTGAGTATTATGTGCAAGGAAACAGGTGCTAGGGAGAGGGGGATGGGGCTGGCTGGTGGGCAGATAAGCAAGAGTCCAGATCACAAAGAATGCAAGAAATGTACTAAAACCCTATGTGAAGAGGATGACAAGCAAGGCCTGCTGCGTAATGTGAGGGTGATGGGTTATCTTGACTTCAAGCTCTGGGTGAACCAAGGTTTTCAGTCATAGTGGTCCTCAAACATCAATGCTCCCAAGAATCCCCAGGAGCCCTTGTTAAAATGCCATGTCCTGGGTCTCTGCCCTAGGGATTCTCATTAGATAGTGCCAGAAGGAGACCGAGAATATGTTTTTGAACAAGTGCCCCAGGAGATTTTGAGGCAGGTAGTCTGCTGCTCACGCCGTGAGAAACGATCGCTAAGTGAGTTCGAAGCCTTGATGAGAGTGATCTGCACGGTAGAAACGGTCGCCATGCTACACTTCTGCTTTGTCTTAAAAGCAAAGATTCAAAGGTGTAAATACCAGGGTGTTCTGAGAAAGAAATGGAATTTGTGACTTTTTAATGACAAAGTTCCTGTATCCTATGTACTTCCCACGATGCAGGGGTAGGACTGCAGGGATGGACATGAAATCGGGGGGACTGATGTGAACATGATCTGTAAGCTCCCTGGTATTTTATATAGACACTCTAGAACAAGGGCTCTGGGTCTGCAGAAACTTGGGTTCAGTCCCTAATGTTATATATTTGGACAACAGCCTAAGCTTTTTAGCCTCCCTGCCCACTTACGTGAAATAGAGGAAAATATTTTCCTATATTGTATGACAGGGTGATTTAAAGAAGATTATTAAGAAAAAAAATTATCTGTATGAAACATTGATTGTGGTGTTAGCACCTCCAAATGCTCACAGAGATGGCATCCATCACCATCTTCGTAGTAGTAGCAATGGTTTTATTTTTATCGATGGATTTTTCAAGTTATTAAAGTTGTCTTACTAATTTCCTCATTTATAGATGTGAAATTGAGTCGCAGCTTTGTGAAATAACTTGCCAAGTTTACCAAATTAGTTGGCTGAGTTGGGCCTTGAACTCAACTTGATTCTTGACTCTCTAATCAAATTCTCTAATAATCCACGTCCTAACTTCACAGTGAACAAATGCGACCCAGTTTCCTGGCACAAGGAATACCCTTCTCTGGTTTTATGGCAGCCCCCCTTTCTCTGTCCCCCTGCTCTCTCTTTCTCCCACCAACCTGGCCAATCCCTAGAAGGTCTACTGGAGTAATTAAAACAGGGGAGTCAAGGGGCTCATTGGTGGGACCAGGACACAAGTCGATGTGCCTCATTCTGCTGGGAATTGACTGCAATCAATTTCTTTGAAGGCCCGTCCAAGGCTGCAGCTGTAAAGCGCTCAGCGCACTGATCAATGGTGGCCTTGAGTGCAGCTGAGGGAGAGACAAAGTGGTGGCGGCAGCCGCAGGGCAGTCTGCAGCCAGCAGGCGAGCCCAAGTCCAAGGTCAGCCTCTGGATCCTTCCTCCTCTCCCCTCTCTGCACAGCTCTCTGGCAGAAGTGTCAAAACAAGACGGGGCAGCTGGAAACACACGAGAGACGTTCCTGGAAGCTCTGTGGGGGGAAGAAAGAAAACTCATTTGCTTAAGATAATAAAAATAATAATAATCTCCAATTCATCATCATAACCGTAATGACAGTGGTGGTCATAATGACAGGGCACCTAGTTTTATTTTCGGCTCTCTGAATGTCAAAGTACATCTCTATACCCAAATGAGAGTCATTTAAGGGACGTTGTTTTGTAGTAAATGGAATTCATCACATTTAATAAAGTGTTAATTGATGTGGAGGAAAGAAGCCTAGTCTTTCTGGTTTTGTACATTTGTTTCTTCATTAGGTAAGTAGCCAAGTGCTACAATGGTATAGCTCGCCTTGCATCGTACACATAGTAGGGGCTCACTTCATTTTTGCTTTCTTTCTTTCTTTCTTTTTTTTTAATGTTCAAGGCACTGTGTTATATGTTAGGAATAAAAACCTAATGAATAAAATATGCCTCTTGCTTTCAAGGAACTCATATTCTAAAATAGCATGTAAACAGAGTCTCTTTGTCCGTTTGGGCTGCTATAGGGAAATACCAGATACTGGGTGTCTTCTCAACAGCAGAAATGTGTTTATTCCTCATAGTTCTGGAGGCTGGAAATCTGACATCAGGGGACCAACAAGGCGGAGTGAGGGCCTCTTCCAGGTCACAGACTTTTCTCTTGTGTCCTCACATGGTGGAAAGGGCAAGGGAGCCCTTTCCTACTGTCACTAATCCACTTCAGAATCTATTTTATAAGAGCTCTCTTTTTTAAGAACACGAATTCCTTTCCTGAAGTCTCCATCCTCATGACCTGATCATGTCCCAAATGTCTCACCTCCTAATACAATCACTGTGTGCGTGAGGATTCCAGCAGGCGAATTTTGGGGGATGCACATATTCCATAGCCCAGGGGATGATGGCGATGAAGGTGTGAACCGAGTGGTTAGGGAACTGGAGGAAGGGTGCATTCATTCTGGTAAATTCAGGGAGTGAGAAGGATGGCAGTAATTTGAGCTCTGATTTTAAAATTAGTTTCTTTGGGAAGAGACAACCATTTGAGGCAGAGAGAAAAACACAGAGGTAAGAGGGTACGGCAAGTCTGGTGAAAGCAATCAGTCCAATATCAGTCTAGAATATCAGGTATTAAACAAAGAGTTACAAAAAGAGTTATAAAAAAAAGTTACAAAAAAGTATGGAAAGGAGGGTCGGGACTTGGAGGAGATAGGTCCTCTTTTCATGCAAAGGAATTCACACATTTTCTCTTTCCATTCCTTAGCCAACGGGAACCACAACATATTCTTAACAAGAAAGTGTTCAGTTCTCACCTGGAAAATGGATCCTTATGAATAGAAAAGAAGGCCCAGAAGTGAAGAACAGAAAAACAGAGGCTCAAAGAGGGGAAGTCAGTCACTCAGGTCAGCAAGCAGTGGTTGATCTCACATCCGAGTGGTTTATTTTAAGATTTTTTTTTTTTATTTATTTGACAGACGGAGATCACAAGTAGGCAGAGAGGCAGGCGGTGGGGCCGGGGGGAGCAGGCTCTCCACTGAGCAGGGATCCCCATGTGGGGCTTGATCCCAGGACCCTGAGATGATGACCTGAGCTGAAGGCAGAGGCTTTAACCCCCTGAGCCACTGGCACCCCCCACTGAGCCACCCAGGCGCCCCACATCCAAGTGTTTTGACTCCAGTTCTAGTGTGTTTTCTAATACTTCATGCCAGGAGGGCAGGTAAGGGCACAGATATTGAAACAAGATAAATGTGGTTGAAATCCTGGCTCTGATACTTTGGGGCTGAGTCACCTGGAGCAGGTCAGTTGACCTCCTTGAGACTCAGTTTCTTCATCTATAGAATGGGGACAAAATTCCTGTCCACAGGGATCACAGTGAGAATTGAACATGATAATATCTACAAGGATTTCAGCAGAGTTCTTAGCATATTGTAAGATTTTGATAAATGTTAGATGTCATTGTAATTAATATTAACTTCAAATACTCTCCCCATGTTTCCTTTCTGAAACTTTCCTCTACTTCTTTTGACATATCTTTGAATACTTTAGTACCTTGGATTAATTTTAGGTACAATGATGGACTATCAGAAGAGCTATTTTGGTTTGGAGGGACTTTCCCTCACCTTTTTGAACACAGCACCCAGCTGAATATCATATATCATATGAAGAATGGTTAAGGGAGATGAGAAAATCTGGAAGGGTATGCAAACCATCTTCATGTATTTCAAAAGCTGTCAGTTTTAAAACGGATAAGACTTATTCTTGTTTGACTTCAAAGGTAAAAGTTCGGCCAGTAAGGGGAAAACGCAGGGAAGTTGGTTTTATTCTGATAAGGAGAATTGCAATATGCTAAACTGTACGGTAGCAAGTCCCCCATCCCTGAAGGAATGTGAGATTGATGGTTGCAAAAGATAAGTTAACTGGACACTGAGTTAAATGATCTTCAGAGCCCTTTTATTTTAAAACTATAACGTTATCTGCTCAATGTAAATAAAGTTAGCCATTTACATATGTGTTGGAGTTTCTTGATAAGATGTTTGATGCAGTAGGGTATGCATACTAAAAGCCAGGAGCCAAGTCCACTCTGCTGCTGTGTGTGTGTGTTTTCCAGGTCACTTTCTTTCTAGCTCACCATGGTCCAGACCAATCCCTCCTACGATCCTAGGGAATTACACTCACTTACTTTACTTGACCCTGTGCAGAAAGAGCACGAGACCAAAAATCAGGAGACTCTGCTCTACTTCTGGGTCTTCCAATGATTGGCTCTGTCACCATTGGTCATCAGTTGCCCCGGTCTCAGCCTCAGTGTCTTTCTTATATATGCAAAATAAAGGTGTTGGGCTCAATAGCTAAGGGCCTTTCCTGCACCAGCACTCTGAGATCTATCATCCTAAGCAGAAAAACTCAAACTATTGATCTTCTCTGGAAAAGCAGTGTCTTTCTCTAAACTCCCTGGAGAGAGGGTACTTGTGCATGCTGTAGTAAGCTGCACATTTTTCTAAGAAATGTAATTTATAATCATGAATAAAAACTGATGAATCTGCCATCAGTCTTCTTGGCTTTTCCTGGATTCCCCAGTTATTCTAAATAATTAAAATGAGATAAAAATATTTGAATATTGGAGTGCCTGGGTGGCTCAGTCGGTTGAGTATCTGGCTCTTGGTTTTGGCTCAGGTCATGATCTCATGATCTCACGCATTGGGCTCCGCACTCAGAAGGGAATCTGCTGGAAAATTTTCTCCCTCTGTGCCCCCTCCCCCAAAGCATGTGCACTCTCCCTTCTCTAAAATAAATAAATCTTTAAAAAAAATAGAAAGAAAGAAAATATTTGAGGGGCGCCTGGTTGGCTCAGTCGGTTAAGTGTCTGCCTTCAGTTCAGGTTATGTTCCCAGGGTCCTGGAGTCAAGCCCCCTGATGAGTTTCCTGCTCACTGGGAAGTCTGCTTCTCCCTCTCCCACTCACACTGCTTGTCTTCTTTCTCTCGCTATTCTCTCTCTGTCAAATAAATAAATAAAATCTTTAAAAAAAGAAAATATTTGAATATTGCCTATGTGTCCCTGTTAAGATAAACACTTAATAGGGGTTATACTAAAAATAGCTATCGCCATATATTTTTTAACAGAACGGGTTGGATGGGCCAAAAGTTGATTGGCCGGTTGTTGTTGCCATCACTCCCCTTCAGACGGACAGTTAAAACAATGAGGGAAATGTCAAGAAAGGGGAGAAATCTCAAAGACTGACACACCACAAAATAAATAATAAAATACAAACGCAATCACTTCCTGGAAATGTGTAGAATGGTCATGCTGAAGTTTACGTGCGAAGCTCTGTCACTCCAGAGAACGACTCAGCTGTGTGACTAGAGTCCATTTACTAATTGTCTGACACTGGGTGCTCCTTCTGCTCCCATTACAGAAAGTCCCTCTTATCTGTTGAGATCAGGATCTGTAATTGTAGGTTAATGGAAAGTCAGTGGAAGCCGAAGTGTACTGGAGAATTAAAGAGCAGTCTTACCAGCTGGCCTCTTGCAGTGGGCGCGAGTCGTATCTTTGAAGAAGATGGGAAGTGTTGGTTAATCCAGAGAACCCATTAGTTCAGAAGTCAAGGCTAATCGTACTGAAACAATGGGAATATACAGAAAAGCAAAAAGAAGAATGATTCCTTAAATCCACTCAGAGGCAGCATCTTGATATAAGTGCTTCTAGAACTTTCTTTTCATGTTATATTCAAAATGTAATTTATACGTATATGCAAATATATTTGTAATATATATATATAAATAATATAACATATACGTAAACAGATCCTAGAAGTCAATTGATTTATGACCCATATTTTACTATGTCATGAGTATCCACTAATAGCAAAAAATTTAAAACCATGTCATAATTTTACTAGTAATTTTATTTTGCCATTTTAAACTCCTACTTATCCCCAAATATCACCTATGACACACTTCTGTTTTTCAGGTTTTCTACAATGAGCATGCATTCATTATTTACTTAGAAGTGTGAAAAACAGTAAAACAAACCAAAAATGCAAATATGCTGCTTAAAAAGCAACATAATTAGCCATTAACAGTGTGGATTTTGGAAATAAACATACCTGGCTTTCAAATTTCAGATCTGTCCCTACAAACTGTGTGACTTTGGGCAAGTTGTTTAACCTATCTGAGCCTCCATTACCCCCATCTAAAAATGGGGGAAATGAAACAGATCATATTGAGTTGTTAACTGGGATTAAAGAAATCAATGCCTGTGCAGTGCTTTGCATAGATCTGGCACACAATAAAGAGCTGGCAAATGAAAACCATCACCATCACCACCACCACCACCATCATCATCATCATCACCTTCATCATCATCTCACCACCAATGCTTTATCTGATTTTGAAAAAGATTTGTGTCAAAGGAGCAAAAGAAAAGGACAAAAAAAATTCACTTTGTATTCAGAAGATCCTGATGCTCAAGAATGTTCCTTCATTTTGGATGTCATATGTAGGAAAGTCTCATTTCATTTAGAGAGTATTCTCCTTCCCAGTTATAAACAGCGATGGCACTTTGAGTCCCAAGTTGATTAAGAACTATTTAGGATTGGGGCACCTGGGTGGCTCAGTGGGTTAAGCCTCTGCCTTCAGCTCAGGTCATGATCTCAGGGTCCTGGGATCAAGCCCCACATCAGGCTCTATTCTCAGCAAGGAGCCTGCTTCCCCCTCTTTCTCTCTCTGCCTGCCTCTCTACCTACTTGTGATCTCTCTCTGTCAAATAAATAAATAAAATCTTAAAAAAAAAAGAACTATTTAGGATCATTTATAACAATAATACAAATTTAAGTAGCTGGTTACACAATTTTACTAATGGACCTCTAGGGGGAATATCCTTGTTTTATTCTTTATCTTATCTTATTTTTATTGTTGCCCTATATTTTCATAACTTTATTGAAATATTATTCACATACTATACAGTTCACTCAATTTAAGTACAAATCCAATGGTTTTTAGGATATTCATTAAGTTACACAGCCATCATCACAATCGATTTTAGAACATTATCATTATCTGCCCCTCTAAGAAACCCCATATCCATTAGCAGTCAGTCTCCATTCACCCCTGTCCCAGCCTTTTGAGGAACTGCCAGACTGTTTTCCCATGCGGTTGTTGTATGAACAGTAGTGTATGAGGATTCTAATAATCCACATTCTTGTCAACATTTGTTTATTATCTGCCTTTTTTATTATAGTCATCCTAGGGTGTGTGAAGAGGTCTTGTGGTCTGGTTCTGATATGCATTTATTTAAGAGCTAATGATGCTAAGCATCTTTTCTTATGCTATTGGCCATTTATATATCTTCTTTGGAGAAATGTCTGTTCAGATTCGTTACCCATTTTTAATTGGGTTGTCTTTTTAGTATTGAGTTCTAAGAGTTCTTTATATGTTGTGGACACAAACCTCTTAGCAAATATATCATTAGCATACATTTTCCCCATTCTATAGGTTTCTTTTTACATTCTCCATGGTGTCCTTTGGAACATGAAAGAATTTGGTTTTTTTTTGTTGTTGTTTTTAATTTTGATGAAGTTCAATGTACCTACTTGTTCTTTGATCACTTATACTATTGATGTCATATCTAAGAAACCATTGCCTAACCCAGGGTTACAGAGATTTGCTCCTATATTTTCCTCCAAAAGTTCTAGTTTTAGCTTACACATTTAGGCCCATGATACACTCTGGGTGAGTTTTATGTATGGTATAAGGAAGGGCCCAACTTTATTCTTTTCAATGTGAATATTCAGTTTTCTCAGCACTATTTGTTGAAAAAAAAAATCCTTTTTTCCCCCAGTGAATGAATTGTCTTGGCATCTTTGTTGAAAATATATTGACCATAAATGTTAGAGTTCTGAGTTTGTTTTTGTTTTTTTTTTGTTTTTTTAAGATCTATTTATTCATTTTTAAATTGTGAGGTGGGCCAAAGGGAGAGAGAGTCTCTTAAGCAGACTCTGGATGGAGGATGGTGCCTGACCCTGGGCTTGATGCAAGCTCCATCTCACGACCCTGAGATCATGACCCTGAAATCATGATGACCTAAGCTGAAACCAAGAGTCAAAGGCTTAATTGACTGCACCAACCAGGTGCCCTGGTTCTGGAATTTCAGGTCTATTCTATAGACCAGGTCTATATTTTTATCCTTCTCCAGTGCCATACTATCCTGATTACTGTTTTGTTTTGTTTTTGTTTTCGTTTTTGAAACCAGGAATTGTGAATTCTCCAAAACCCATGCCCCCTTAAAAATTGTTTTAGCTATGCTGAGTCCCTTGCATTTTCATATAGAATATTAGGATCTATTTGTCAATTTTGCAAAAAAAATCCAAATAGATTTTTGTAACGATTGCCTTAAATGCATAAATAAATCTTAGCAATATGAAGTTTTCTGACCCATGAACATGATATGTCTCTTCATCTCTTTGTATTTTATTTAAATATTGTTAAATTGATTCATGTTTTACTTTCAATGCTCTCATAAATGACATTGTTTTCTTAATTTCATTTTCAGATTGTTCTTGCCAGTGTGTAGAAATATAACTAATTTTTGCCTATTGATCTCATGTCCTGAAAACTTAGTGGAGTCCATTATTAGCTCTCATAGTTTTTGTGCATTCCTTAGGACTTTCTGCCTACGAAATCATGCCATCTAAACATAGAGATAGTTCCCTTCTTTTTCTCCAATAAGAATGACTTTTATATTGTTTCCTTGCCTAAATGTCCCAGATAGAACTTCCAATACAACACTGAAAAGAAATGCTGCGAACAGACATTTTTGTCTTGTTCCTGATCTTAGAGAGAAAGCTTTCAGTCTTTCATCATTAAGTGTGCTGTTAGTTATGGGTTTTTTGTAGGAGTCCTTTATCATAGTGATGAATAATTTCTAGTTTGTTGAGTGCTTTTATCATAAAAGAATGTTGAATTTTTGTCAAATGCTTTTTCTGTGTCTATTAAATTATCACGTTGTTTCTGTCCTTTATTCTACTAATATGATATATTATATTGGTTGATTTTCACGTATTGAATCAATCCTGCATTCCTGGGACAAATCCCACTTGGTCACGGTGCAAATTTATTTTATATTTTGTTGTACTCAGTTTGCTAGTGATTTTTAAAGGATTTTTGTGTCTATATTCATAAGAGATAATGTTTAGTTTTTTTTTTTTCTTGTGACATGTTTGTCTAATTCTGGTATCAGAATAATATTGGCCTTATAGAATGTGCTGGGAAGTATTTTCTTTCCTTATATTTTTTGGGAAGATTTGTAGAGAATGATGTCAATTCTTCTTTAAAATTTTGATAAAATTCAAGAGTAAATCAAGTCCCAGGGTTTTCTTTGTGGAATTTTAAAATTACTATTATTAATTGAACTCCTCACTTGTTATTCAGATTTACCATTTCTTTTCGAGTCAATTTTGATAGTTTATGTCTTTCTAAACATTTGCTCCTTTATTCTGGATTATCTAATTTGCGACATACAGCTATCCATTGTATTCTCTTATAATCTAGTTTATTTCTGTAAGGTCAGTAGTAATGTCCCTTCTTTCATTTCTGATTTTAGTAATTTGAATCTTCTCTCTTTTTTCTTGATCTGTTTTACCAAAGATTTGTCAATTGTATTGATCTTTTCAAAGAACAAAGTGTTGGTTTTTTGTGTTTGCCCTATTTTCTTTTTTTTAATGTCATGTTTTCCTTCTCTAATCTTTATTACTTCCTTCTTTGTGTTTACACAGGGTTTAGTTTTCTCTTCTTTTTCCAGTGTCTGATGAGTAAAGTTATTTCTTCTCCCTACAGTTTGGGGGAGTGGTGGCTCAGTGATAGAGATAGTCATACTAACAATTGCCCCTACTTATTGGGAGTCTACTGGATTAGACATCTGCATACATTACTGCCAGACTGCATAACATTTCTCCAAGTCAGGCATCCTTTTTGCCATTTTACAAATAAGGAAACTGGGGTTCACAGGAGCAAATTAAGTTGCCCAAGACAACATAGCAGAGCCAGTGTTATATCCAGTTCTGTATGGCTCAAAATTGATTCTGTCTCTGCCTCACACAGAGAAAGGACAGGGAAAGAGCATGAAATTGGGAGTCATTACACCCAAGTTCACTTACCATAAGTGCACTAACATGAGTCCTGTCTGAAACTCAGTTTCCCTAATTCTTTGCAGAGTCAGTGCCTTATTATCTTTGGGCTTTAGCTTCTGCATCCCTTCTTCTGAGTTCTTTAACCACCCTTCTTAAAAGAAGCTCATCTCATTGTCCCATGTCTCAGAATTCTGCTTGTTTCTTCTTTTCTCATTTAGTATATTTGTCAATGTTTATGTATGAGTCTTGTTTTCCTATCTTGCTTTTGTTCTTTCTTTCCCATGGAAATGCAAATTCTATGAGGTCATAAGATGTGCCTGTCTTGTTTATAGTTTGTTGTTTTTATTTTTTTTTCCAGCTTCCATTATAGATCCTGGTTCATAAAACTTGTTCAATAAATATTTGTTAATTGAATGAATTGATTAAAGTCTGCTCAGATACAAAGTTACAGAATTCTCTTGCAGTTGTTTTCTAATAGTAAAAATTCATTCAAAGAAACTGTCCAAAAAAATTAAAAAAAAAAAAAAAGATGGGGGCGGGGCAGCTATGCAACTCAGCTTTCGGGCCTCATAGGAAAAAGAACATAATCAGGTATTTGCTCTCTCAATCTCTCTCTCTTGCTCGGGGCTACCGGGTCTTCTGTTTCTGCTTCTACCTGTGCAGGCTTCTAGTCTCCTGTCTAAGGACCTGCTTCTTCAGATTAACTGTAGCCCATCACTGCTATTCCAAAATGGTAGTTTGGGCCTTGAAGATAATTGGCACTTACAGCTCCAGTGCCTGTAGTTAACAGAGTCCCTTTTTCAGCTAGTGATTTCAAATTCCAGAGAGAAGGAGTCTTATTGGCCCATGGGTCAGTGGTACTTCTCTGGGTCAATTAATTATCACCAACAGGTTGGGGATATACAGTGCACAGGCAGACCTTTTCTCTGCTTTTGGCGTATAAATGGTTGGGCTTGAGATGACTGGTAATCTATTACAAATTTTAAACTTTAAACACAAAATGTTATATTTCCTATGTCAATACCAACTTCACCTGGATAATAAGTGAGACCGAAAACAGGTCTTCTTGCTTCCAACATGCAGTTATTTTGCACAGAGATGGCATTCAGGATACCCTGTCCTGGGCCTGCAGAGTGGAATCCTTTTTGTTAAGTCCCTTTTGTTTCAAGGGCTGGAAATCGGGCTACCATTCATTTATGGGGTGTTCAACCTAAAGGAGGTCTCTTGCCTCCTGCTGCTGAGGAAATTGCGGTATTGGATTTTTAAATAAACCATTGGCCAGAATATCTAAGAGCCTTTCTTGCAGACCTTGACAGGTTTATTTTTTTTTTAATTAAAAATCCTGGCCTGGGGCAAAATGAAAATGTCTTCAGATTTGCAATCAGTGCTTGTGTTTCATATTTGAAATGCATGCTAGAAACTGGAGTTGGTGTGACCTGATCTTGAGACGGTGGTCAGTGGATTGCTGACTTCTGTGAATTTAGGTGTTCTTGATGGAAACTGCCCTTGATCATTACAAGTGGCCAAGAAACACACGCAGTCACCCCACGGGATGAAGGTTACTTCCCTTCTTCTTCTTTCCCGTGGTCTGACAGCAAATAATCAGTCAAAATACCCTATGAGATTGGGAAAACAAATGGCACACGGAAGATCCATAACAGTCTAAGGCCTTCTTGTCCCTAACTGATCTGAATCAGAAGCGATTATGAATGTGTACGTATACACACTCTTATCGGTAGGAGCAAGGACACTAAGAAATGTCAACACCAAGGCAACATCATCAGAAAATGCGTGAATTAGGGGTCCAGTTGATATTTTCAAATACAATAAATTATTAGGAAAAGGCTTTTAGCCCTGTTAAAATAGCAGGCACATCCAATGATGCCATGTTGGGATTTTTCACAAAAATATTTGGATTTCATACACACACCTCATAAGCTGTGGAGAAGGCAATGCCTAGGGGCTCTAACTAAAAATGATTCTCTTGCACTGTAAGAGGGTAAATAAAACCTAATTCACGTATTTACTACGTTTACTTGCTTATTAATACCCCTCTGGTTCCACAAGGATTAACACAGGATTTTAAACAGTTTTTTAAATTTCACCAATAGAAATTTGGGTTGTTTTTGTTGTTGTTGTTGTTGTTGTTGTTTTTTCATCTAGGCTTAAGTCAGGATGCTAAAGCAAGGTGGAGATCTTAGGGGACCCTGTCCACACACACACGCTCATCCCTAACTACACTATTGTACACATTGGAGCTATGAAACTCAGAGTAAAGCAACTGACCCGAATCCTCCCAATTAGTAAAAAACAGACTTAATGTATGAACTCCCATCCTCTGACCCCGTCTCTAGTCCTTTTTTCATTATCTATGTTACTTCTGATTCGAATTCACCCCAAGTCAATACAAATCAAGGGTCTGCTCAGGGCCAGGCCCTGGGCTGGAACTGGGCTCAAACAGATAAATGAAAACATGGCTCTGGCTGTCCAGGAGGTCATGGTCTAGTGAAGAAACAAACAGAGAAATATTCGTGACCTCACTGGAGCAGTAGCTATGGGAGAAATTGAAAGAGTTATCAAAGAATTACTTCCCAGAAAGCTGCTGATCCCACAGTTTGTTTTTATGGGTATGTATATATATTTTTTATCCCCTAGGTAATTTCTATCAAACTTTCCAGAAACAGATAATTCTCATAATTTAAAAACCGCTCCAAGAGCAGAGAAGAAGTTGAACAACTGTTTCATTCCTGTTCTGATGCCAGCAAAACTTGCCAAAATCCAGGATTCACAGTCTTAGGGAAAAGCAGACTTTGGAGTCGTGTTTCTAACATATGACCCAGCTGTAGCCTCGGCAGTGCTGCGTGAACCAGGTGTGGACCCCTGAACCCACATTGGCTCACCTATGGACTGGCCAGCAACCAGTGTCCCTTGCTTGAGCTGCTGGATCTAGAGGCAGGGAGGAGAGAGTAGGTTCATGTTGGATGTTAGCACAGGTATGTGTTTAATAGCATATGCCAGCAGAGAAAGTTTTCTAAGAGAGGATAGACACCAGGAGAGATGCCAGGCTCAAGAAGTGAAGAAGAAACAAACTATCGGATGGCTCCTGGGACACAGAGGGAGAGGTTTTGGATGCTAGTAAGCTCCCTAGCTGTAGTTCCCATGAGAGCGGGCTCTTTCAGCTTCAGTTTCCATGGCATCTGGTTGTGTCCTTCCCATAAACAGCTCCTTCACCACTCCCACCAGACACACTCCCCTTCTCCCTGTGCTACATCGCATCGCATCGGTTTCTATCCTCTGCAATAAAGATAGTGTTGCTAGAATAATAATGGCTTAAAACGAAGAGACAAAATGATCAATATTTGCAAAAGATGTGTTTTGATACCTAGAACGCTCCAGAGAATCGACGGAAAAACTATTAAAATTAATGCGAAATCTCAGCTAAGAGACTGGTTGTCATAGTCTTCTTCTTTACTGGCAATGACCAGCTGGGAGACAGGATTTTAAAATGTCGTATTCACAGTGACCACAGAAAACATAAAATGCCTATGAATAGTTTTAACAAGAACTGTGTAAGGTGTGTATGAAGAAACCCACAAAACTTTACAATAAGATGTAAAATATACTTGACGGAATCGGAAGATAAACAGCATTCTGGGACAGAAGGCTCAGTAATGTAAACAGATCTGTTCTTTCTAAGGTAACTTATAGGTTTATCATATTTTCCAATCAAAATCTTGACAGCGTTTTTGGAAACTTAACAAGATGATTCTAAAATTTTATCTGCAATAATAATACGTGAAAGTAGCTCAGTCAGTTCTGAAAAATAAGACTTATTAGAAATACTATCCAGTGAAAATCATAAAAACATTATGTTTCTGGTATAATAATGGACATGCTGATGAACAAAATAGGTATTGGAAATAAGCCTGAATTTACACACACCACACACAGAAATTTAATAGAACATCAAAGTGGCATCACAAATTTGTGGGGGAAATATTATTTTTAATATTCATGGTCCCCTTTCATAAGGGGTTAAAAGTCATGCAGTCCTGGAAAGCATTCACCCACACAGTTGAATTCAATGAATTAGAAATTAACAAAAGAATTACATTAAATGCTTTTATATTTTAAAACACAAAATGTTAAGTAGTACTGGTAAATGATGAGATTGAGGAATGGGGAAAGAGGAAAGAGGATACTTAAACTTAAAAAGAAAGAAAGATTACCTATAAAAAGAAAAATCACATGTTATTATATAAAAATATAAAATAATCTGTGCTTAAGCAAAAAAGACAAAATTGAAATACTAGGGGGGAGCTGAAAACTGAACTGTTTAACTGAAATTAAACAAATGTAACAGAATAAGTATCATCTTTAAGATACAGGGGCGCCTGGGTGGCTCAGTGGGTTAAGCCTCTGCCTTCCGCTCAGGTCATGATCTCAGGGTCTGGGATCGAGCCCCACATCGGGCTCTCTGCTCAGCGGGAAGCCTGCTTCCCCCTCTCTCTGTCTGCCTCTCTGCCTACTTGTGATCTCTGTCAAATAAGTAAATAGAAAAAAAATTTAAAAAAAATTTTAAGATACAAAGGAAATTGATATTAAACATTCAGATTCCAACTGATAACTGGCCATAAAATGTCATAAAGGGGCAATTCACATAAGGAAGGATGAGCATGACAAACCTATGTTTTATGAAGGTAACCTCAGTAACAATTAAATAAATGCAAATTAAAACAATGAGCTCTTATCCTTACCTCTCAAATTAGCAAAACTGGAAGAAAAATTCTCCAAACAGGGACCTTTGAGATAAGCACTCTTCTCTACGTCTGGGGATATAAATTTGTGCATCTTTCGAGAAAGCAATTTAACTATTGTATCTAGAGCCAAATATATTCATATTTTAAAAATCTGTATTTCCATTTATAAGATCTAAAGAAACTAATTTGCAAAGCAGACAAAAAAATACACAAAAATATACATTGCAGAAATTTGTGTGGGCACATTTTAATAACAGCATAATTTGAAGCAAAAATATACTCAAAAAGAAACAAAAATATTAAAATTGTGGTACATCCATATAATGGAAATTAATGTCACTGTAAATGTAGCTTGGGAAGGATTTTTAATTTAAAATTGTCTTTATCAAGACCATAGTTTCAAATAAGTTATGATCCCAACCAAGTCAACACACACCAAAAACACTTTGAATGCTGAACGATCATCAGTGAGTTCATCTGGGAGACAGAATTATGAAGGATCTTCAAAATTCTAAAACTCCTTTTCCCTATTTTTAAAAATATTTGCATAAAAAGAATATATATTGCTTTCGTAATCAGGAACAGGAAACGGAGAGAAAAACAGGAAAAAATCATCTCACTCTAATGAAATAAGTGCTTTGATAAAGGTCACTGATTTGAGAGCACCAGTCTGTGTAAAGGAGTCAAGGAAGAAACATTTCACTGGGCGCTTACAGAAGTGGACACTGGAGGAAGAGTATGGAAGGGGCATTCTGGGCAGGGCCAACTCCACTGAGAAGAATACAGCTTTAGAGTGAGAGAGGCAAAGATGAAAGTTATCCTTTGATTCGGGAAGAAAAACATGAAAAAAAGAAACAGACCATGGTACTTTATGCTAAAGGAGAAAGCAGCACTTCAGCAGTAAGTTGTGAGATCTGGAGATAGATTTGGGGCATGGGAGAAACAGCAAAACAACTCAAAGAGAACCACACGGAGTCCTCTTCCGGCCTTCCAAGCCATTCACTTGTTTAATCCGATCGAGGTATTGATACTACATTCACCTTGCCTGACTCTTTCTCAAACTCTGCTGTATTTCTCACTCTCCATCAGCCATTTCCAAATAGGGGTAGAAAGAGAATCATGGCCTCCTCAACTCTGTAAACTCTGGGGCTGTTGTTTTCCTCAGCAGGATATCCAGGCAGTAAAGTTAGGGTGAGCTCCAAATGTTCGGCTCTTGCCTTTTCTGGAAGCTTCACATCGGAGAAGGGAAGGCGATTCTACATGGAAGGTAACTGAGTACCTTGTCGGCCAAGTAGATGCTGGCCTGATTCACTAGCAGTCAGGTACCGAGCCTCTTGCCTCTATAAGACATTGTACTAGATTGATGCAGGATATGGGAATGGATGGATACCAAAGAATCCACCTCATTAAATTTATAATCTAAACTATAGGGTTTTATACTCCGCCACCATTGCAATCACCAGGGAAGCTTAAGAAACCCTCATGTTCAGATCCCATCCCCAGACATTCTGATTTCATTGATCTGGGTGGCAGTCTGGGCATCAGGAATTTTAAAAGCCCCCTCGGTGGTTCTAATGGCCAGCCACATTTGGAGACCACCATTTAAGGGGAGTAGAAGACAAAGTGTCTAACCATTCAACAGTCCTGATCATGGCGTCTTCTTTGATCAAATCCTTACTGGATTCTCTATTGCAAGTGGAAACAAGCTCATACTCTTCGTTGGCATTCAAGGCCTTATGCAATCTGGTATCTGTTGAAACTTACTCTCCTGAAGCTCTCCCAAGAAGAGGTCTATTGTCTGAGCATCCCTTTAGTCGGCTGACTCCGCTCCAGAAACAGGAAATAGGCAGACCTCTGCCGAGTCTATCTGATCTTTCTCGGCTACCTGGAGAAGCGTAATTAGAAAGATCCTGAGACCATTACAGCACTCAGCAAGGAAAGGGACCACCATCTACTAGTAATGTCTGCCATGGGCAGGGGTGGAAAAGGACAGCTCCAGCCCCAGGCCTTGGCCATGTCGACGTTATTCCTTTGTGTCTCTTGTGGCTCTTGGTCTAAATGTCCTCCAGACTACCCTTGAAAAACACAGTTTAGGGGTCTCTCAGAAGCTCTCCTGTCATCCTCCATGTTCTTCCTCCTTTGCTTCGTAGAGTTTATCAAGCCTCATTCTGGATGCCCATTAGCACTCTGTTGTCATGTTAGTAGAGAAATCAATATCAGCTTTTGTGTACATGTTTCAAATACTCTAAGACCGTGATTTTCAAACTTAAACTTGCATTCAAATCACTTAGGGGTTTTATTAAAACACATCCAGAATTTCTGATTCAGTGGATCCCAGGTGTGGGTCAAAATTTTGCATATCTAACAAGTTCCCCGTGATGCTGCTGGCTGCTGGCTTGAGGACCACCTACAAGAACTACTGCTCTTTCACATTATAATTACACTATAATTGCCTGGGGGGCCTGTCTTAACTTCATCTTTGTCTGTGCATTCCTCTTCACAATATCTTATACATAGTAGCTGCTTATTTTTCTTAGAATCAAACCACAGCCATCCAAGACAGATGATAAGTGAGAAAGGACTGGTGCAGACACACACTGTAAGAAGTCACACTCATTTGGAATGATAACAAAAATCTTAGATGATGGATTATGTTTCAGACAGGAGGGGAGAAACAGGGATGATTCCTCTCTCAGCATCTGGAGCTGAGTTCACAGCGATGAGAAGCATTTTAGAAAGATGCCAGACTAGTAACCTAGAGACACATTTACTTATTGTCCCCATCAGTCTCCAGCAAGCTGGAGGAGGAAGGGAGCCACACGTGTGTTCAGGGGTGGAAGGAAGAAGTAGTTAACTAAGGGAAGGGGAAGCAATGGTAGGAAGACTCCAGGAGAATTTCCATCTTGCGTCTCTGGAAATATGCCTCCATTGGCTTTATTGAAAAGCGCCCCAAGGCTGGTGGGGGAGGCGGGGGAGCTTATAGAAGATGAACGAGATGGCTCACTGGGAAAATTTCCCCAGCTCTTACAGGCTGGGTTTTAAAAGCCATTTCAGCAATTGTTCAGAGCTGTCAAATGTCTCTGTCAGATCAATAGGTTACTGTGGAATTTGCCCAGACTGTTGGCCAATCAAAATGTAAATTCCAGATAAATTTAATACATAAACCAACTTGTCTTCTTCAAGCCATTTTGAAAGTCATGAAAAGTAATTTGACTCTTCTTCATGACTGTCATATAGGAGACACATTTCTGCTGGTGTTAAGCATTTATTTGGCCTCAAAACTCATTGTGTGTCCAGCGGTGGCAAGAGAAGAGCCCGGCGTGTGTGCGTTTGTGTTCTCCTCATCCGTATGCTTCAGAGGGTGCCAAAGATTTGCTTATCTGGGTGCTCTTCATGGGAAATGTGCGATTAATATGAATATGTGTGGTGTCTGTGTGCATAGGAGGGTATTAGACATGCTTGTGGAATGTGTGATTAAAAAGTCATGAACTCCCTATTTACGTCTCTCGGGGCGATCTCGTTTATTAGCACACGCACCGTGTGTCTGGATGCATAGTTATGCCTATGCATGTTGCAACTCATCTTTTCCAACAAGAATCACAAATCTTTACGTTGAAAGAAAAGATTTATAGTCGAGGCAGGTTGGCTCCAGGCCCCATGGGGAGGTATGCTTTAGAGCCATGCCCTAATTTTTCACATTGAAAAAAGTCATAATGGAAAAATCATGTAAGCAAGAGTTATAAAGCTTTAACCTCAGAAATGTCTAAAGTGGAGATTTTGCACTGAATCGTTTTTCCTGTGGTCCTTGCACTGCAGATGCCTCGCTCTCATGTTGACCTTAGTGTATAGAACACTCTGGCATCTGTGATGCCATTCGATTCTTATGACCCACTACAACAGCAAGGATGGCTCTCATTTCACAGGTGAAGAAACCAAGGCCCAGGCAAGAGAACTGGCATGTAGCCCTAAGCCATAAAGTGAACATAGAGCCAATACTTGAACCCGGATGTGCAGAACATTCTCCATTGCGCCCTCAGATACTACCCTCCTCCACTGTACCTTTTTTTTTCTTTTTTTTTTTTTTTTTGCAATGTATTAGCTTAGCACTTGTATTAGTTTTCTGTGGCTGCTGTAACAAATTGCCACAAACTTGGCAAAAATGTATTCTCTTGCAGTTCCACAGGTCAGATGGGTCTCACTAGGCTAAAATCGAGGTGTCAGCCGGGCTTTGTTCTCTCAGAGGCTCTAGGAGACAATCCATTTCCTTGGATTTTTCAGCTTCTAGAGGTCATCTAGCATTTTTTGCCTCCCTTCCAAACCTTAAAGTCAGGTGGAGTTCTTTTCCTGCTACCAGCTCTCTAGTTTTCTTCTTTTATTTCCCTCCTCCATGTTTTTTTTTTTTTATTAAGGTATTTTTTAAAAGATTTTCTTTACTTATCTGAGAGAGAGAGGAGAGAGAGAACACCTGAGTGGTGGGGAGGGGCAGAAGGAGGGGGAGGAGCAGACTCCCCACTGAGCAGGGAGCCCGAGGATGCTGGGCTTGATCCCAGGACCCTGAGATCATGACCTGAGATGGAGGCAGACGCTTAACCAGCTGAGCCACTCAGCCCACCCTCTTCTCTTTTCCATTTTTATAGATGCTTCTGATTACATTGGGTCCTTCCAGATAATAAGAAATAATCTCTCTATCTTAAGGTCAGGTGATTAGTAACCTTAATTCCATGCACAAGCTTAAATTTCTTTTACTACCGAGCCTGATATATTCCCAGATTGGGGGATCAGGATGTAGATATCTTTGAAGAATGAGTATGTTGCCAACCACAGCATTCTTGCTCTATGGTTTCTAAGGGTCTAGCCAGTGGAGGACACTAGCCAGAGATCAGAAAGGGAAGGGAGAGAGGTCTGGGTATTTATTCCCTCTGTTCTTTCCTTATTGGGCGGCATCTCTGCAGAGGATATGCCCCTCTGTTAAAGCCCTGTAATGCAGCACTTTCTTACAGCTGAGACTTTATCCGGGTCCGACCACCACTCCCTACCCTGGTTCCATCAGGCCCAGGATGGTTAGTTTCCTTCATTGTTATTCCTACCCTGTCTCATTGCCAAGGTTGGTGGTACTCTTAACCCTTCCTGTACCTTTGTCAATAATTTTTTCATTAAACCACCTCCCACCACCCTTTTAAGTGTGACATCTGTTGCTTGCCGGGATCCTGGCTGATGGATGAAGGAATATCTTCTGAGACCATCAGTTTCCCCTAAATCCACTGGGAGAGCCACCATGGCTATGAAATAGTAAAAGGCTTGGTTCTATTTCAATGATAATGTCCTTTCTTTTCTTCCCTGTCTAGGGGATAAAATCGAGAACACACAGACAGCACAGCTTACTGATATTCTCACTTTAACGCATGGAAGAGCCCCATTTTGGAAAGCAGAAAGAACATTCCTTATCGTTCAAAGCGGCCCAACAAATAATGGGGAAAATGTAGACCTCCTTCCTTAGGACGTGGGAATTGTAATACAAAAAAAAACCAACCATGTCTTCTGCTCATTCTAGTCCCATTTCTTACTCAACTCTGCAACTAGATGGCTTTGTGGTGCAGAATAAGTGTCAAATTCCTTCCTGGGTGCCATGGGTCCTACCTCGTGGACTTTTGTGAACTTCTCCAGACTCGTCTCTTGCCGTACCCCCTGCAGCTCCCTGCAGTCCACCTCAAACACCCTGGCCTCCTCTCCCTTGTTCTCATTGGAGTCCTTTGCCCTTGCCGTCTCTCTTCCTAGAAATCTCTGTACCCATCCTTCTCAATATTGAGGTCTTAGCTCCAATGTCACCTCTTCAGAGAGACCTTCCCCAAGGAAGCTAAACTATCACTCCATCACTCATCCTGTTTATCTTCATAGTACTCAACACCATCTGAAATTACCTTTAAATATTTTCCATCACTCCCCAGTTGGAACATGTACTCCAAAACATCAGTGGCCTCGTGTGTCTTATTCATTAAAATATCACAGGATGTGATGGCAACATAGGCAGAGCTGTTATGAAATTCTTAAATTTAAGGATATGGACTCACCCTTATTCAAAACTTAGATGAGCCAGATACTGTTCTAACTGTTCTATGTGTATTTATTCATTTTTTAATTTCTAGAGGAATGGCCCAGAGTTGGCATTATTGCTATCTCAATTTTACAGGTGAGACAATGAAGACCTCCAAGAACTGTGGGTTTGATTATCCTCAGTCCCAGATTATGAAGTTGATAAATAACTGAGAAGGGTTTTGAACCCAGGCAGTTAGCTGTGAGGCCTGTGCTTTAATTACCATATTCCATCCTCTGTCCCCCCACGGGGGTGGGGGGTTTGGGACTTTCTGTGTATGTTTCCTTGATACTCACTCTTCCTCTTCACTTTCTGACGCCCAATGGAATGTGACCAACATACGTTTCAATATTTACCCAGACAGGATCCTTCTTTGCTATCCTCCTATCTCCTACTATATGCATTTCAGTTTTAATATGTATCAACTCATGTCAGACACATGGGCTGATTTCCTGTTTAATTGCTGAGCCTTTAAGGCAGAAATCCCCACTCCCATCTCCAGGGTCCAGCGGAGTGCTATATGACACTCGGTAGCGGGTCTCTATTACACATGCTGCATTTCAGACACTCAAAAATTATTGAACAAAGAGACTTTGACTTCCAAGCCACGTTTCTTGGTCCAGAGTTTACGTTTTGTCCCAAAGTTTCCAGAGAGTACTTGAATCCGTGAACTCTACCAGGAAAAATTGAGACAAGATGTGGCAGGAGGTCCATCAAGAAGCCTGATTCTCACACCGGTGTCCACAGAAAACTGAGGGAGATGAGAATATGTCTGGAGAAAGCAGCTGTACTGAGACCATTTGACAGAGAGGAGGCCAAGGACAGAGAAACAGAGGAAGGGCTTGGGACATTGCTCTGTACTCCGCAGCTCCTCAGAGCTGAGCGGGGAATCCAGCCTGGGGCAGCACACACCCAACCCTTCAGTCAGGCCCCTCTTTTCAAGTCTCTCCTATGGAAGCCCATTTGCCAGCTCAGAATTAGTTTCTCCTGGGCCGCCTATTCGGTACACCCTTCCTTCTCCCAAACACCTAACCAAATATAGCCACTGAGCCTAAAGAGTTTTCAAAAGGAAAATTGAATGTGTTAGGGATTAATTAGGAAACATGAGTTCCATTAAACGGCCTTTGGTTCTGACATGAAGCCTTGAAAGAACAAGGGGGATAAGAAAAAACAGCCCTGAAAAGAAAACAGGGCAAGTTGTTGGTGATGGTGTTTTCTCTGTAGCCCCTTGGTGGGAGAGTTTGTTTTGTTTTTCGGAACAGTGGGTGATAAAAGTGATGAGAATGGGTAAGAATCCTGCAGGAGTCACAGAGCCCGGCTGGTGCTAGGAAGAGAAGAAAAACATCAAACACAGGATTTTTTTTTTCTTTCAATACAAGTATAATTAACACATAATGTTATATTTGCTCAGAGATGTTTAGGTCTTATAACCATATAATCAACTGATTTAATAAGAATAACTGTAATCCCAATAACAGCAACCAGCTACTCGTGCTATTGAAATTCAGGTGAGAAAAATAATTCTTTTTGCAAACACGGGACAATCTAGTCCCAGGAAGAGGCTGTCCCCAACGCTGGTAAATTAGTTTCTTTGGCAGTGGGAGGGTTCTCAAGAGCCCAGTTGCCCTGTTTTTGCAGATCAGGCCAAGGTTCTCCTTCTGGATGGGTCAGTTTAAATCTTTCCTCCCACGCTGCTGGTCCAACCTCCACTGCATTCCTCTCTCTCTTTGGCTCAGACATTTAAATTAATGGAGGAGCCATCTTTGGCTCAAAAATGTAAATTAGTATTTGGATTATTCTCTGAGTATCTATCATGCGTTACTTCTCTCCTACCAAGATTATGGACTCACAGAGAAGGGGAACTCCCACATGCCTTTAGAGCCCAGTAAGGATAGGGATGGCCACAGACCTGACCTTCTGTGAAGGTTGAGTTGAATTAGAATGAACTTTGCCAAAAGGCTTTGTGGAATGTTGACAGATGTTGTGCAGGTGCGTGAGGCAGGAGGGAAGGGGCTGGCAGGTCTCTCTGGTCAAATCCATTTGGAAACACTGGACTAAACAAAGTTTAACAGGTTTCCTCCCTCCAGGGCTCCCTCCGCCCTTTGATATGCAAATGTTGTTATGAGCCCCCAAGAGGGGGCTTTCCTGGGTTCTATTTGCAGACCTGGCTGGCCTTAGGAACCTTTAGTTCACAGAGAAACTTAGAAAATCAGTAATCCACTGAAGACACTTGGGAAGAATTGAACTTAATTAAATAAATTATAGATCAAAAGGAGCCCTTCAAGATGAATTTTCCTATGCCCCTTCAGCTTCCTCAGATGAAAAATGGGGACCATAATGCCACCTACCTCAAAAGGTTGCCACAGAGAGTAAATAAATGAATATATTTCAAGTACCTGAAATATCCACAGATGTGAATTATTACAAATTGATAGGTAAAAAATGGAAGTTCCTACAGCATATGGCTGAAGGGTTCAGAGTCAAGGTTTTGAATTCAGACCAAGGTTCAGCAAGTCAGGTGGTACAACTTTTGTTTCTCTTATCCTCCACTTCCTTGTCTGTAAAATGGGCCTGAAGATAGCCACCTTCATGGAGCTGTTATGAGAGGTCGAAAGTGCAATGTGAGGGCTTAGTCCAGATATCGGGTTCCCGGGGCACATCCAGTCAGTGGTAGCTCGTAGTTGGAGATGACCTTCACTGAAATGTTTCCTAGGTGCGAACGCTTTCTAAAGGCAGATGCATATTAACACATGACCTTAATAAACTTAAGACGTAGGTGCCTTTCCAGCCCTACTTTACAGAAGGGAAATTGAAGATCAACAAGGTAAAACAACTTGCACAAGGTCACATGGCCAAAGAGTGGGACAGTTGGGGATCAAACCCCATCAGGCTGATGCCAGGGCAAGTTCTCTCAGCGGCTGGGCCATCTTGTCCCACTGTTTCTTCCCAGCCAGGTCCTTATCCATCTCCTGACGAGGTGATGATGTGATGTCTACCTCAATGCCTCATGAATGGCGTTCGCTGAGGCAGGTTCTTGGTTTCTGGTGTGCTCAAGATGGGATGCATCTGCCCTAAGTCTGCCTTAGACTCAGGGATCTCAGTCAAGGATCTCGGTCAAGGCATCCTGCATGTGTGTGTGGACAGCAAGGCCCTTGCCCCCAGGGCAAGGAAGCTGCAGCCATACCGTGTGGTTTGTAGAGGCCTCGTCTTCATCCCTGTGTCCAGGCCTATCCAGGCAGAGAGAATCCAAAGCCAGAGAGTCTAAGGTTGCTGTGAAGGTAAGGGTCTGGGGTATAGTGGTCCCCAGTCCCTGCCCAGAGAGGCCCAGGGTCCTGGACACTCACAGAGTCAGCCTAGCTTGGATACCCTCCTAAAAAAACACATGGGGAAGAGAACATCATACCTACCATCTCTTCACAAGGAAGTTATTTTTTAATAAGGTTTTTTAAAAAAGATTTTATTTATTTATTTTTGCAAGAGAAAGAGAAAGAGAGAGAGAGAGAGCATGAGTTGTGGGGCAGAAGGAGAAGCAGACTCCCCACTGAGCATGGAGACTGATGCAGGACTCCGTCCCAGGGGCCTGGGATTATGACCTGAGCCAAAGACAGACGCTTAACCGACTGAGCCACCCAGGCATCCAGGAAGCTTTGACCTACAACAGAGGCAATCATTTCCCCTCTCCAAGCAAACCAAGAGCGAGAGGAAGAAAGTGGTTTGTCTTTGGTCACAGAGCCAGCAAGCTGCAAAGTAGGGACTTGGACACGAGCGCCTTCACTTCAAACCCTGCTCTATCTGTACTTCTCTGAACATGCCCAGAAAATGTAGAGGGGTCAGAAGGAAGGAACTGTGAGTGAACTCAGGGCAGATCAATCTACAGAGAGCTTTTATCTGCGGATGTGATGCAACTTGGGCTTAACTAACACCAGCGAGTTCAGAGATGCCCAGGATAATAAGCTCTGCCTATGTCCAATTCTCTCTAGAGTTATAAGCTGAGACCAAGACATCCATCTTTCTTCCTTCCAAGGAGTCACCTGATGGGAACTGGGGTCATGTCAGCATTTCCAGGAGGCGTATTTATGTAGTGCTTTTATCAAGCAAAGCCATGGCCACGATCCCACAGCAGGGCTGGGTCAGGCAATTGAAGCATTACATCATCTCACTTGAGCTGCTTCGGAAAGAGGAGCCAGGAAAAAAGGGGAAAGGGTCCAGGATGGTAGGGAGGGAAAAAAAACAAAAAACAAAAAACAAAACCAAGAAAACCTCATGTGTCGTGCAGCTAGAGTATGCTAGATTTCCAATCAGGTGCCTCACATTATCTGATCCAATCTTACCTGAGTCCCACAGAGGAGGCATGAAAAACAAGTTGCACAGATGAAGAAATTAGTCAGGAGGATTAAGGATGTTCTGCAGTCTGGGATCTGTGATTCAGACCTAGGTCTCTCTCGGATTCTGACCCCCGTCCTATTTCTCTTATTTCTCTCGGCCTCTGTGTCTTCAGAGAACAGTACTGATTCTCCCATTTAACTGATTTCCCGTGAATTCCTCCACCTTCCTGAACCTCAGGTATGTTGTCCAAAAACAGTAATAAGTCCTCCCTCCTCTGAAGATTGGTGGGACACCAAGGTCACCGTTTTGATCGCATGGACAATATGCAGTATTTTTGTAACTAGAAACAAGGGCTTTAAGGGAAGGGAAAGCACGGAGTATATATATTCGCCTCTTTTCCTCTCTCTCTATGTACACGTGTGTATGTAAATATAAATATGTGCAAATCCATACACATACACATATAAACACACATTTACAGTGTGCATATATGTATGTAAATAACTATATACACTGTATGTAGTAATACACACATTGTATATAGTTAACTATATATGACTATTGCCTCTAATCCTTCCATAAAGTCTTTCATAAACTATTTGGCAGTGTGTGCTTCTTTTTCTGATGTGTTGATCTTCTTGTGCTTTCCTTTTGGGGGATAACAATACTGCTTTAAATCATGGAGTACCTTACCTTGAAAGGATTCATTTAACATCCTTCTTAACATTCCGGTCTAATTGTGTCACTTAATGATTTATCTTTGTGGTTTTGTGCAAAGCGTAGAGTACTTTGGGAGTTCTTCCTTCCTACATCAAAGCTGAGGTTGTCGAGGGTCTATTTCCAGAGTGGTGGTGGTAGGAACGTGGTCACTGGTGCTAGCTTGGGTTCAAATCCTGGCTCTGCCTCTTACCTCCTATGTGAGCTGGTGTACATTATGGTCCCTTCTAGATGTAAAATGGGGGAGGATTAATGCCTGCCTCTTAGTGTATGTAAAACGCTCAGAACAGGGCCTGGAATGTAGTAAGCGCTCAATAAACATTACCATAATTATTTTATTCCAGCTCTAGGAACACAGAAGAGATGATAGTAAATTATCTCTGACCATCGTTTGTTTAAACTTGCTCTCAGGTATGACTAACAGGGTCAGTTTAGAAATGTCTTTGACCTGGGACGCCTGGGTGGCTCAGTCGGTTAATCCTCTGCCTTCGACTCAGGCCATGATCCAGGGGTCCTGGGATCGATTCCTGCACTGGACTCTCTGATCAGTGGAGCGTCTACTTCTCCTTCTGCCTGCCACTCCCCTGCTTAGGCATGCTCTTTCTCTCTCTGACAAATAAATAAAGAAATAAAATCTTTAAAAAAAAAAAAAAGTAAAATAAATGCATTTGACCAGATAAATCATTGCTGAAGTGAGGGATCACGCAACTAAACTCGCAAATAAACATGATTGCAAACTAGTACTTTGAGGGAATTAGTGCTTTGAGGGAAAATTAGTAAGATACTCTGAGAGAGTAAAACACACATATTATATCTAGGGATTTCAAAAAGGCCTCCTTAAGGAAGAAACATTTCAGGGGAGGCTGGGGGGTGATAGGAGAGGTTGCCCAGGCTAAGGGTCAAGAGCAGGGAGCGGGGCCATAAAGGCCCTGAGCCATAGAAGAGTCTGAGATCTTTGGGGAAGACCAAGTATGACTGGATTGTGGTGAATAAGGGACCGTGAAGGGACAGATGAGGGGAGAGAGAAAGACAGGGAGGGATTCAAGCGGGGCTCCACAGATCATGAAGAGTTCAGATTTTCATCTCAGAAATGGGATGCTACGGGAGGGCTTTGTGCAGACAAACCCTACACTCTACACTCTACACACCGAACACTCTAGCACTTGGTAGAAGCCCAGACTGGTGACCGTGTATCAGGAGAAGACGTAAAAACCGGCGGAGGGGCTGTTGCTAGAAGCAGACAGGAGGCGACGGTGGTTTAGTCTAGGGTGGTGTTGAAAACGCGGACAAGTAGATGGTTTTCAAGAGAGGCATGTGGGAGGTGGGCGGCGGGAAGATGGGGGTGCCGAGTGTCCCAGGGAACATGCTTTGAGATTTAATGTATTGAAATCATTTGCAATAAGACAGGGATAGAATCAAATCATTGCATGGGCCTCACTGGATGGCCCGTCTAGATTAAACATTTAGTAAAGCTATCTCCAAGTGCAATAATCCGTCTAAGGGGATAATAGACTATTTGATTTTGGAAATGTTCAAAAAGAGTAAGGGTCCCCATCTGTAGGAGATTTTATGAAAATGGCTTGGGATTCCCCCTCAAGGACGTATTTCAGGGTTTTGGGAAAGAATATGTGTCAGAATATCCATAGCTGACTTAATTATCAGCCTAGCTAACACTTATGGGGCGCTCCTCGTATGCCAGTTTTAAATGCTTAGTGGATTCATTCATTCAACCCTCGCACCTGGTCTATGAGCTAACACTGATATCATCCGCATTTTACCAGCAAGGGAGCAGAGATACAGAGATATTAAGTGATTTCCCCCGGGTCACACTGTTGGCAAGTGGGTAGAAACAAGATTCAAACGCACACACTAAATATCTCGACGGTGGGAAATAGGGCAGTGCCTTGTAACACAGCCACTCTGCAGAACAGCCTTACATCGTTAAACACAGTGTCAGGAAGACTAGACAGTAAAAATGTAAAAGGGTTAAAAATCACTGGTGCCTAGACCACAATTCCCACCGCATACAAAGCAGACACCGACACACAGAAAATGAAATAAAAAAGGGGGGGAGGGTGCCAGTAGGGTGAAGGGAATATAGCTGATGTTTTCTCCTGTTTCTTTTTCCAAATTTTCCCCAGCGTGGTGATACTACATTTATTCAGAAAATATAATTGCAATTCAAACCAGATGATACCCTGTGCCCCGAAAAGAGCTGGAGGAGGTTGGACTTCTGAGAAATTTCCCGACATGGAAATTCTACAATTCTGGGAGAGCGGGCCTTTTATGGGCCAACTGGGTATGTGGTACGGGTATCTGATGAAGACAAATCAGTCACAAATGAAATGCAAAATCTCAAGTGAAAACTTCTATTTTGATTTAACAGTCAATAATCCAAACTAAACACCAGTCGATTAAGACAAATATGTTTTTGAGGACTCACAGCTCGGTGTGATTAGTCACACATCCCTGACAAAGTTGCTATACTTCCATAAATATGTTTTTAATGATCAGATGGTATTTATCTAATGCACGCTATCTCTCACATTAAGTCGAAATTAAATGCACCGTTTACTGTGTCATATGCCTTCGTGGCTCCAACAATCCTCTCTTCCCTTGTCTTTTGAGCTCTGACGACAATTTGCAATGCAGCTGTGTAACATCTGGTCACCGAGAAAATCCTCCTGGAGAGGTTTCCAGTCTCCGAGTTTGATGGGTCCTGAAACAGAACGCGAAGCCGTTTCTCATCAACTTTTCCCAGATGATGAAGAGTATCTAAGGAAAATGTATTTGGGAAATAACCATGTGTCTGCCATTTTCCCCCTCTTGGAGATGAGGAATATTCCATAAAAAGGCAAGACACGGGGCGCCTGGGTGGCTCAGTGGTTAAAGCCGCTGCCTTCGGCTCAGGTCATGATCCCAGCGTCCTGGGATCGAGCCCCGCATCGGGCTCTCTGCTCAGCAGGGAGCCTGCTTCCTCCCTTCTCTCTCTGCCTGCCTCTCTGCCTACTTGTGATCTGTCTGTCAAATAAATAAATAAAATCTTTAAAAAAAAAAAAATAAAAAAAAAAATAAAAAAAAAAGGCAAGACACCTCGCTGCAGGGGGGAAAAAAAGAGAGAGAACATATCAAGGTGTCACCTACTTTTTTTTCATTTATTAACAACTACCTGACCCCAGAGTAGAGGATTCGGGACGCAGCAGCCCTGTTTCTCAGGAGGGTGTACTCAGTTGTGGTGAGATGCATAATAATACTGCTTGCTTTCTTTTTGAAGATATTCTTTTTGACGACATTTCCAATTATAAGACACACTACTGATTTATTAAGAGCCCCTTGGGAAAAGGAGAGAATCACTACATTAATGTCTATGTCAAATGTAAGACATCCTAATTTCAGATCTGTTTAAAGCGTGGGGGAGAAAAAGATAGACCTCAAAATTTAGGAAATCCGATATGTGATATATCTAAACTGGCAAAAAGGGGCTGTGTTAAGGTTTCCTTTTTCTTTTGTTCTCAAAATGAGCCTGTACGTTAGATCTTTTTATCTCTTTTTCACAGATGAGGAAACTGGGTCTCAGAGGTGAAGAGTGTTGATGGCAGAAGCGGGGTTCTTGACAGCTCTTCACAAACATGTCTTCACACGAGGGAGAAATGCTCCCTTCCTAGCACCAGAGCCTGGAGAAGTGGAAGGCACCAAATTTGGAGACACGACAGGCTGAGCCCCTTCCCCAAATCTGTCCCTTATCAGTGACGCAGTTTGCGTTAGACGCTGGCTTGTGTAGACTCTGTAGTTACCTACGGTGGCTGGTAAAGGTATTTCCAATTTAAAGTTCATGAATCACTCATTTTAAAAAAATCCACTGGAATTTCAGTGAATACTTGCCAGCTGGTTCGTTCCCTGCTCTAGGACCATCAGGCAGGAACCACCACCAAGCCTCTCATGGTCCCCATTTATGATGTTCTTACCGCTTCCTGTACTTAACAGTTTGTATTTGTAGCAGGTTGTGAGGTAAATAAATTACAGATGGGGAAATAGAGGCACCAAGAAAGAAATAACTTGCTCAAGATCTGGAATTCAAATCCAGATACTCTGATTACAGAGCAGGGTTTTAAGTGAGTGCGGTAGCCTACTTTCAGGACACGGGGGAAAAAAGAATATGGGGGGGGTAATAGTCTTTTCCCTTGAGGAGTTTGAAAACCAGTTAGTGAGATAAGATCGAAACATCCCAGATAACAAGAGGAAAATGTCACCCAGTGGATATTATTACCCCATTTTACAGATGAGTAAGTTGAGCCTAAAGCTGTAAAAAGTCAGTGAAACAATTCTAACCCAGGGTTTTTAAGCTCTATTCCCATTCTCTTTCTACCTCCACAATTGTATCTGCCATCTCATTTCATTTTTGAGAGGGGATCCAGGTCCCAGTGATATTCAGTAACTGTCCCAATATGAAAGGTTTATCAAACTTTGATGATGTGACTCCACCCAGTGATTGATGTCTGAAATTCCAGGGGTGGGTTGTGACAACTGAAAGCTCTGTCTTCTAGATCCTCCTATTTTCTCCATCCCTGTCACTTCCTGCCCAGCACTCACTCACCCCTGGTCGTAAATATCGCCTGCCACTTTTATGACTATTGGTGGTTAGATATGATGAATTCTGATACTAGTCAACTGTGGAGGAGATATTAAATACATTAGCTAATTTTCCCTTAATGCCTCATCCAATATGAATCAATATTGGTTTAATAATTAACATGTTTAAACATTTTTATGTATATTTCATGATGAGACGATCTATGTTTATTTTATGAAGATGAAATATTTAGCTCCCTGCCACGGACGGCAAAGCCATTCCAACTTGGAGCTTTCTCTTGAGCCTGCTCTGGGGCCATCTTTTCATGTCCTGGGAGAGCTGGCTGGTTCTCACAGACTGTAACCCGGTAGAGGATGCTGACTTTATAATGAGAAATTCAAAGCAACTGGAAAGAGACAAGGGTAATGCTGAGGAAGGAGTTCTGAGAGGAGCCTACTGGAAGAATGGTTCCAGCTCCCACCTCTGCCCTAGTTCGGCCCCAGACTAAACGCATGGATAGAGAATTGGTAGGCTCTTATAAGAATCACCTCCCTCACTAAGGGAAAGAGGGTATTGCAGATTTAGAGTGGTGGTTTTCAACCAGGGGTGGTTTTTGCCCACACTGGGACATTTGGCAATGTCTGGAGCTATTTTTGGTCATCACAACTGGAGGTTAAGTTACTGGCATCCATGGGGTAGAGGCTAGGGATCCCACTAAATATCCTACAGTACTCAGATCAGTTCTCCACAGCAAAGAGTCATCTCATCCAAAACGTCAGTGGTACCCAGACTGAGAAACTCTGATTTGCAGTCAGACTGTGCAAGCCCTGCCTCCTAGTACTGCTAGGAGTAGTTGTGCGAATTTAGGAAGTTTCTGGTCCTTACCTTCCTCATTTTTCAATTGGGGTAATAATCATAAAGCTACCTAATTCATGAAGTTTGGTACACTTTTTTTTTTTTTTTTTTTTTTGGAGAGAGAGCACAAGTGCGTGGAGGGGAGAGGGAGGGGAGAGGGAGGGGAGGGGAAGAAGGAGAGAGAGAATCCTAAGCAGGCTCTACACTCAGTGCAGAGCCCGACTCAGGGCTTGGTATCATGATCCTGAGATCACGTATGACCTGAGTCGAAATCAAGAGTCAGATGTGTAACTGACTGAGCCACCCAGGTGCCCCAAGTTTGGTGTAAATTAAGTGAGAGGGTACAGGGTAAAGGGTACAAGTGTTTCGTGTACAGGGTAAAGCGCAGGATGTCCTGCTGAGCCTGGGATTGTGGGAAGGACTGGAAAACTCTCAACAGGAGGTGAATGAGATAGATTACCAAAAATGTCCACAATTCTTAAAGGCTCCACATCCCATTTTTATAATGCGACTTGGAAGTTCCTTCGTGTATGAGCCTAGGTTTCAAGGGGCTGTGGGGCTTCCACGTGTTCTCCTGGAAGCTGACCACTAAGTGAACATGCTGGCCCACTGAAGAATAGGGGAGCACCTGGGGCAAGGGAGAGTTATTCCACCAGAGGCCATTTCAAGCTGGGTCAGCACAGACCAGACACATGATTAACTCTGGCCAAGACCACAGGAAACCATCCAGCTAAGTCTGCCCCAAACTGACAACTGGCAGAATAATGAGCAGAAGAATTGTTTTAAGCCACTACACTTGGGGGGTGACTTGTTACACGGCAAAGGCTAGCTGAGATAGTAACTTTGAGTTTCATCCCCAGGGCTAGGAGGACATAACCTAGAGACAAGGACAGAAGGTGCAAAAGGATCAAAAAGGGAAGACAGCAGAATTCCTAACAGATCCTGAATGAAAAACTGATTTCCTTTAAGAAGCCCTTTTGGATTTTCTCCTTGGACAATAAATGTTTATTTTTTATTTTTTATTTCTTTTCAGTGTTCCAGCGTTCATTGTTTATGCACCACACACAGTGCTCCATGCAGTACGTGCCCTCCTTAATACCCACCACCAGGCTCACCCAACACCCCACCCTCCTCCCCTCCAAAACCCTCAGATTGTTTTCCAGAGTCCAAAGTCTCTCATGGTTTTTTTAAAGGTAAAAAAGAGAACTCTTCCCCACCCCTCTTTTCTTCCTTCTCATGCTCTTTACCATCAGCAGAGCCTGGTGAACTAGCAACTCTGTCCAGGACCCCATGATTTAGAACTGTGTTGTCTAACATAGCAGCCACTAGCCACATGGGGCTATTTAGATTTGAGTTGATTAATTAAGTAAAGTAAATAAAACTGAAAGTTCAGTTCTGCAGTCACACTGGCCACATTTTAGGTGCTCATGAGCCACATATGCCAACTCAGATGTACAACATTTGTATTATCAAAAAAAAGGTCTACTGAGAGTGGTGTTTGGAAGGCCACTTCCGGCTATTCTTTGGGGAAAAGAGGCTTGAGGGCTTTATGGAACCAAAGGAGTATGCTCACTGGGAGTGGACAACCCAAGTTTCAGACCTGCATCAGGAACTCAGTAGCCCAGAATGATCTGTGGGGACAGCTCCAAGTCTCTTAGTAAGGCCTCGTCCATGGATCTGTCTCCTTGAGCATGAATTCTGAGGCTCGTGTCATCCCTCTATGTCCAAAAACTGACTGTAGGGGTAGACCTGTGGGCTGGGGTTTTCTCACATGAAGGACATAGGGGCCCTCTTGATGTAAGGAAGAGCTTGGGTAAAAAGAGAAGAAAGGTGGACTTCAGGCCAAGAACCTAGATCTCTAATCTCACTTTGAACCCCACAAATGTTGCAGGCAGATCTTCTTATCACCTTTTCTTTGTGGCCAAATAGTAATTGTATTTTTTCCATTGTTTTAGCAAATTACCACAAACTTAAGTGGCTGACACAACACAGATTCATTATCTTACACTTCTGGAAGCCAGAAGTTGGAAATGGGTCTCCCTGTGCTAAAATCAAGGAGTTGGCAAGGCTGTGTTTCTCTCTGGAGATTCTATGGTAAAGAATCCATTTCCTTGCCCTTTCTAGTTTCTATAGAAACTAAGTCTTTTGGGTTCTTCACCCAGTTCCAATGTGTGTGTGGTGGGGAGGAGTTTCCACAGCACCAAGCTGGGTGTCCTGTAATTCAACTCAATTCTGACACTCTCCACTGTAAGATAGCATCAAATTCCACAGGTTAAGGGCTCTAATCCCACAAGATCACCTGCCACTACATTTAAGACACCAGTCATCAGTCCAGGTTGTTACCTGTGGTTCTGACCAACAAGCTACGAATTAGAGGTTCCAGCTACCCTCTCCAACTTACGACACCAATTGCAAGCCTAGGTTACTACCCAAGCTTCTCACCACTGGCTATAGATCAGAGGTTCCCACAATCCCTTCCTTGTGTTTAATTACTTCACTAGAGTGGCTCACAGAACTCAGTAAACCTGTTTACTCACCAGATCAGCAGTTTATTATAAAAGGATGTAACTCCACATCCTCTCCAACACATGTTGTTTCCTGTCTTGCTAATCTTGGCCATTCTAACTGGTGTAAGGTGATATCTCAATGTGCAACATGGACAGGACTGGAAGAGATTATGCTGAGTGAAATAAGTCAAGCAGAGAGAGTCAATTATCATATGGTTTCACTTATTTGTGGAGCATAACAAATAACATGGAGGACATGGGGGGATGGAGTGGAGAAGGGAGTTGAGGGAAATTGGAAGGGGAGGTGAACCATGAGAGACTATGGACTCTGAAAAACAACCTGAGGGTTTTGAAGGGGCGGGGGGTGGGAGGTGGGGGCACCAGTTGGTGGGTATTAGGGAGGGCATGGATTGCATGGAGCACTGGGTGTGGTGCAAAAACAATGAAAACTGTTATGCTGAAAAGAAATAAAAAAATTAAAAAAAGAAAAGGGGATGTAACTCAGGAGCAGCCAGAGGGAAGAGATGCATAGGGCAAGGAATGTGAGAAGAGCGAACCACCAGCTCTAAATTTTCATGCATTCACCAACTGCAAAGCTCTCAGGAGCCTAACCTTTTGGGGTTTTATGGAAGTTTCATTACATCGGCATGATTGACTACATCATTGGCCATTGGTGATTGATTCAAACTCCAGCCCCTCTTTTCTCCCCGGAAATCAGGGAGTGGGACTGCAGTGGGACTGCAAGTTCCAAACCTCTCCATATTCATGGTCTGATCCCCTGGCAAAGAGCCCCCATTCTAAAGTGCGTCCCAAAGGTCACCTCATTAACATAAACCCAGTTGTGGTGAAAAGGGGCTCACCACCCATTTCACATTTATGGCTTTGAAATGATTTCAGGAACTGAGGACTAGAGACCAAATATAAAAAAAAAAAGATGCTCCCAATGCTCTTATCTCTCAAGCAATCCTAAGAGTTTGCAGAGCTGTGAGTTAGAAACTGTGGAGAAAGAACAAATATATATGATAAGCGTATTTTGTTTAACTGAATGGCCAAATATATATTTCTTATAAATTACAATAATGCACTAGGCAAACCACATTCTTTGGTGGGTGGTTCTTTCCATCATCTCTGAAGCCAACAATACCAGAAGTTGTGAGAAGTGTTTGCATCTTGGATATATTTCGAAGGAGAGTCAGGGAAGTTTGCTGATGAATTGGATGGAGAGTGTGAGGAAGAAAGGATGAGCCCAGAGTTATGCTTTGAAGAACTGGAAACAAAGAGTTGGCCATTTACCACCAACGGGTATGTCTAGGTGGGCCTGGTGTCTAGGGAATTTTCTGAACCACGGGAGATATTGTTTCATTTCTTATAGTAATTAGTAAGGTTTTCCAGAGGAGGGAAATATGATTTTGAGAAACCAGGATGATTTCCAGATTGTAAGAGCAGTGACTTTGAGCAGAAGTTGGATTGGGGGTAGAAGAGAAGCAGGGGTGGCATCTAGAGGCAGAAGTGACCAGATCCATCTTAGATAAAAATACGAACAATTGATCTATAGTAATAAGAGGGAAAGCCAAGAGTATGGGCACAAACCTAGTAGGCTGGTAGGTATTCTCATGGATTTTCTAGTGAAGTAGGTAGCAAAGTCTGAGCAAAGAGTGGGAAGTGAGGGAAGAGGTACCAGAGGTGTGAGAGCAACAGATAAGAAATGAAATAATCCCAAGGAATGGATTAGGAAAATGTGGTAGAATTCAAACCCAGGTCCAGTAGTTTCCGATATCCGCAAATTTCTCATAAACTACATAGTTTTAAAATTATACTGCAAGGTCAATAGATCTTATTCCAATTTGAATAATGAGCAAGACGGAAATTTCAGGGTTATGTGGTCCAAGACCACTGGGTTTATGATGCTGCAAAGTCAGCTTTCAAACTAAACCTTCAGACAGCTAATTCCCAGCCCCATGAACGTATTCACAAATCTTCCTACAGAGGAAGGAAGCACCGTGGAAGACGCCCGCAAAGAGGAAGTGAGGTACCGCATCCCCCACTGGCCCCTGCCTGGAATGATGGCAAATATAAACAAACCAAAACAACAACAAACAAAAAACAACAAAAAAAACCCAAAACAAACCCAAAAATGCATCTGCAAGTTTCTGTGGGTCGTCTCCGCTGCGTTTTGTTCTACTGTCACTGCCGGATCCTTTGTGTACTTACCCCTTTTGCTTTCAGCTTGCTTTATTTCTCAGGTCAAGTTGAAGGGACGGATGTAAGAATAGCTTTGATCTGCCCCTGTGAGTCAGTGACACGTGGCAGGATATCTCTGTGCTGAGGGCTTTGAAAAAGGGCTGTACTTTCCTGGGAAAAGATGAACTCAGGATAAAACATCTGCACGTTTTTTTTTTCTTGCCCAGGGTTGTATCCCTTTATTTTTTTTTTCCTTCTTCATCCTGTGCAATATGATTCATAGCTAAATGTGCCACTTAATGGAAACTTTGGGTTCCAAGTAACATTTTATGATTTCAAGTCTTAGAGAATCTTTCTTTGGGTTGAAAGAGACTTTGGCGGCTGCCACGCCCTGTCTCCCTTTGCTCGAATGAGACTGGAAGTGTCAGCAAATGCAGGGCCTGAAATCATAGCCCATTCATCCCCACGGAGGGCTGTTGGAAGGTTCCAGAAGGTTGCCTGTTCTTCACATTTCTGCGTGGGCCATGGCAAGCAAAACAGGGTTCACAGTTTCCCAGCTAGACTCCTCCGCCCTACGGTGACATTTGCAAATAACATTAGGGAAAACATTTTTTTCCCCTTGTTTTTGATGTCCAACGCTTAAAGTTTCTTTAAAGGTTGTATTCTAAAAAGGTTGAGTTCATGGTGAGTCAGTGTCTCAGACAGACTGCAGGGCTATTTAAAAACTAGCCCCATGACTTCTAATCCCTCCACCGCAAAAGGCAGTGATAGACCCCAGAGAAAACCAGCTGCCATAAAGAGAAAGTGGGGAAGCAGGCAAGGCGGCTTTCGACCTTCAGACAACATGCGGATCTCATTCCTTTCTATTCACCGCCTCCCTGTCTTACTTGAAAAAGTAAGGGCATCTGGGCTTGCTGTCTGCCTTCTCTCCTGCTCCAGGATCCCGTATCATCGGAGATTTTATCTTGTGCTCCTCATCTGTGAATCTCTTTGCTTCTCTTAGCCGACTTTATTTCATCAGCTGTGCCCTCCATTTCCAACATGTCCAGCCATATTTTGTGACCCTCACCTTCCTCTCAATGAAGATGTCTCTCCCACAACTGCTGTGCCTGGTGCTGCGTTGTCCCTTTCTCACTTGCTCTTTCTTGAGTCCTTCAAAGATGAGTCATGCAAAGACATTCTCTCCCTTGATTGTTGCTGCATTCTGATCTTCCATGAATTCTGCAGCCCGATAAAATCGGTCTCCTCTCCCAAATGTCCACGTGCATTTCCCTGCCAAGGGTACCAACCATCTCCTAATTAAAAAAAACACAGGGTCTACTTTGAGCTTCTTGTCTTGTATGATGTCTATGCCATTGGGTGCTGAGGACTTCCCCCTGGAAACACGGATTTTCTTCCTAGGGATTCTCAGGTTCCTGCAAAGTTTCTTCATCTTTTACTGACTTTGTGAAATATTGAAGTTTCCTCCATGATCCTCTTTGATCCTCTCTCTTTTCCTTCAACTGACTGGCTTATTTTTCCCCGTCTTTTCCCCTTTTCCTCTTTTCTTCCTTTCCCTCCATACTTCTTCCCTTACCCTTCTCTTCCCATTCTATACTCTTTGGGGGAAATATTAGTCAAACTTAGAGCTTAACCTACCACTCATCCTCTAATAATTCTTACCTTGACATTTCTTTCTTAGCTTTTTTTTCTGAGAACCAGACACATTTTTATGACTCTCTATTAGCCACTTCCAGCTGTGAACTGAGATTTTGATCACCATAAATCTGGTCTCTGAGGTCCCCGATGCCACTGTCAACCCCAATCCCTGCACAAATAATTTGTCACCAAGTACAGCTTCTGCTACATCCTAATTGTAGAACAACCTAGTGGAACCATCAGGGAGATGCCCAGCAGATAACCGCCCAGACATCTGGATTGCAAGGAAGACGACTGAGCTGGAAATCCAGGTTGGGAAAGATCCCAGAGAAAGGAGAGTTAGGATTAAATGAAATTACCTAGGAAAGTGCTCAGAACAGGAATTCAGAGCAGGAATTCAGGGTTCAGAGATGGTCCCCTAAATTCTATCCAAATTCTACCATTTGGGTATACATGTATATTTTAAATTTTCATTTTTTAAAAAATTTATTTTAAGTAGGCTCTATGCCCAATGTGGGGCTTGAACCCACGACCCTAAAATCAAGAGTAGCACATTCCTCCAACTGGGCCAGCCAGGCACCCCTTTGTACATTTCCAATGATAGTTCAGAGCTTTCATCAGATCTTCAGAGAGATTTTCGGACCACAGATTCTAAGGAACCCCTAGTCTAGGGCAAACAAACCTTCAAAATATCATTGCAAAAAATATAAGGAAGAAATAACCCCATGATAACAAGTAGATTTGGGAACTAGACTTGGCTTTGCCAGTAACAGACTGTGTGCCATCAGGAAGAATTACCTGACTCTCTAAGTCCACGGGAAACCTTCCCACACCACACAAAACTCTGATGGCAGCATTTTGCACATTTGGGATGATGACTTGCATTACTGATTTAATGTCTATGTTCTCCACTAGATGGTAAGCTCTAAGAGGGTGAGGTCACGTTACTCCCCACTGTACCGTGCCACAGTGCTCGTGGTCGTTGTCCCTGATTTCCCTAGGCCATTAGTTCTCTTCTCTGGGTTTCAGTGTCTCTGTAATGTTAGGGATTCATTTTCACAGTTCATTTTTTCAAGCACTAACAATCCTGCACAATGTTGGTCTTTGCCAATGTTCTATCTCCAGAGCCTACTGAGGCTGAGTGCTGGTTCTTCCGGTGAAGCAGAACAGGCAAGCAAAGAGAGGTGTAATTATAATAAATTGTGATGTGTGTTACAGTAATGGGCTTAGAAACGCTAAGGGAGCAGAGTGAGGGACTGGCCACATCTGGGGATTCGGGCATAAACCATCTCCAGGTAAGCTCTTGGCCAAGGACATGTTTGGCTCCTCAGAGTAGCGTGTACATCGCCCCCTCCAGGTAACCCTGGATACTAATCACCCTGGCCACATGCAGACAAGCCCATTTTACTCCTTCCTAATCATTTCAGATACCGTTTTTTTTTCCCCCCTCTCAGTTTCAACTCAGGACTCACAATTTATAAAAAATAAATTACCTGCCACTGTAGTGTGTAATTTTCAAAACTACCTGTTCACCACAGCAAAGCAATAATGCCTGGCTCCCAAAGGAAGCATCATTCTCTCCTCCCCTTCCTTCCAATCTCATTGTGTGCTTAGCCACATCAAGTCCCGGAAGGAACAAGCACACCAGAAATCAGCCCCCCTCCCGGCTCCGCTCTCCACCCAGCACAGATACACTCTAAATGGATTTCTTTAAAGGTTCCTTCATTTTTTTTCCCGTTATGGTTTCTCAGCTTTTCTTGCTTGGAATGGTACTTCATTTTTATTATTATTATTTTTTTTTTATTAAAGACAGGTCCTGAAATTACTTATATTTTCAGACTACACTACTTTTAAAGTAATAACTGCTCTACTTTCTTATGTGTATTCTGCTTATTAGTCCCATATTAGTGATACAGTTAAAAACAGTTGAATACAGTTAAAAACATTTATGATTTGGGCTAAAAAAAAAAAATCTGTCTTTAAAACCTAATTCTAAAAAACAAACAACAAACAAAACAAAAGAAAACACCCCAAGTCTATACCACAGCCAATCCGTCAACCCTCTTGAGCTTCGGTTAGATCCTCCGTTAAATGGGGACCATAATAGTAATAGCATCTTCTCATCTCACTTTTGTTGGTGAGGTTTAGATCCCAAATCATGAGGCTGAGTGCCTTGAACATTCTTCAGTGCTCTCGGTGAGTATATAATTGGTATTAATAATTTCCAACTTCACGGCATATCTCATGTCCTCAACTTTGGCGAGCAACCCCTCTCCTTTACCCATCTCCCTTCCAATTTTAAAACTGCAGTCAATCCTCTCAAAATCCATCTCTCCAAGCTAGTGAAAATTTGCTTTTTAAAAAATTAATCATATACGTTATTCAAAGAAGCAATTTAGCTAGCTGTTCACTCTTCATTCAACAAATATTTGTCATGCGTATAAAATGTCTCCGATACGGACTTCAACTTTATACAATGCTGTTCAACACCTTCTATCACACCCAACAACACCCTCTTCAACATCCTCTGTGACACCTCACATCCTCTGCAACAGCAGATGGTTTTGATGGTTACCGTGTGTGTGACTGATCGAGGCTGGTGAACAGATAAGGCAGCTAATTGCTTAAGCAAGAAGCTTTAATTTTTAGGAAGTTATTCCGCATGTGGAGCAAATCTGTGTCTTCCTGCAATTTGCATCTATTGTACTATTCTAATTTTCAGTATCTTCCTGAGCAAGTGTTCAGATGTTTCTTGATAGCTACCAAGTTACTTCTCCCACAGTTTCCTTTCTCCGGACTAAGAATCTGAAGTTCTCTTAAGTATTCTGTGTATCTTAATTTTTCCTTCCTCTCCTTCTTCTGCCCACATTCTGGTTTGTCATCAGTGAGTCTAAATTGAAGTTGAACTCAGGATCGCAGATGTGGTTGGACCGAGGTTAAGTAGGGTGGAGTTTTCACTTTCCTCCACTGAGCGTGAAACTACTCTTAGCTCAGCCTGTAATACCATTAGCATATTTTGTTCCAATCAAAGTTCACTACTGACTCATGCTGTGCTTAAATAGAAATACAACCTCACACTTTTAACCTATCTTTTTTTTTTTTTTCTTAAACCATGTCTTCTTCATCCTGTATTTATAGAGTTGGGGTTTTGGACTCATTTTTGCCCATATTTAATTTTCTTTCTTTAGAACCAACCCAATATTTTCACTTGCCAAGAAGTTGTTGAATCGTGATTATTACTAAGCCTATTATTGGCTATTCCTCCGAACTTCATGACATGCAAAGTTTTGATCAATAAACCTTCCATGTACTCCTGCTGTTAGTTGACGTATTACAAATTGAGATTAAGAATGAAGTTTTTATATGAAATGATGATAACCTGGGTTATTTTTATTACCTTTTTTTCACTTCAAAAAGTACTGTAGGGCATAAAGATAAGACACTGTAAGTGCATAAGGGATACATCTAGCACCTAATACCTATCCACCACTTATCGGGTAAACGAAACCATGGGACAGGTCTGCAACATCTAATTTTGAAAAAAAAAAAAAAAAGATCAAAGAAAATACGCAGAAAAAAATAAGAGCATCCGCCACACAAAGGTTGAGGAGAGGGAACACAAAGTTGTAAAGGTAAATTCAATTCTCAAGGGAAGTCAAAAGCTGGAAAGTGTAGCGGTGTTCAAAATGAAACTAACCACTCTTAGAGGTACATTAAGCATTTTCCCTGGAGTAGGTCCATGCTTTTGGCTACTACCAATGGTCTTCTGAGAATGTTTTGATGAGCATGAGGGAGTTCCAGACAAAAACAAAGCATCCCCTCATCACACATACATAATATTAGCTAACTCAGTTCCCTTTGAACACCCGCTGTGGGCCAGGCACTGTGCTGCATCTCAGTAAAGTCTCCCAACAACCCACTGATACTGTCGTGGGTCATCCGCACTATATAAAACAGAAAACTGAATCTTACGTAGGTGACATCGATTGCTCTAGGTCATGTACACAGTCCAAAGTAAACACAGGACTGAAACCCTGGTATTTCACTGCTACCAGTGTGCACAACTGTCTGTAGGTAAACTTAAAGAGGTTTCTCCTACCCTCTTACACATTTTGAAACTCTGGTTATAGTTAATTCATGATTAAATACAAGGAGAGAGTGGTCAAATGAAGACCCGAAGCACCATTCCTTAAAGACCAATAAAGAAAACCCTGTGGGAGCCAGGGCTAGAGCCTTCAGAGTCCTCTCCCAAGAGCCTGGTCTGGATTTTCTATATATTTAGTGGTTCCGGGTCCCTTAATCTTTTTTTTTTTTTAATTTAAATTCAATAGCCAACATATAGGGCATCATTAGTTTTTGGTGCAGTGTTCAATGATTCATGAGTTGCATATAATACCCAGTGCTCATCACATCACATACCCTCCCTAATGCCCACCACCCAGTTATCCTGTCCCCCCACCCACCTCCCCTTCTGCAACCCTCAGTTTGTTTCTGCGAGTCAAGTGCCTCTCATGGTTTGTCTCCCTCTCTGATGTCTTCCCATTCAATTTTCCCTCCCTTCCCTTTCATCCTCTGTGCTATTCCTTATGTTCCACGTATGAGTGAAACCATATGATAATTGTCTTTCTCTGATTGACTTATTTAATTTAGCATAATCCCCTCCAGTTCCATCCATGTCAATGCAAATGGTGTGTATTCATCCTTCTTGATGGCTGAGTAATATTCCATTGTATGTATGAACCACAACTTCTTTATCTGTTCATCTTTTGAAGGATATCTCGGCTCTTTCCACAGTTTGGCTATTGTGGACACTGCTGCTATGAACATTGGGGTGCATATGCCCCTTCTTTTCAATATATCTGTCTCTTTGGGATAAATACCCAGTAGTGCAATTGCTGGGTTGTAGGGTAGCTCTATTTTTAACATCTTGAGGAATCTCCATACTATTTTCCAGAGTGGCTGTACCAGCATGCATTCCCAACAACAGTGTAAGAAGGTTCCCCTTTCTCCACATCCTCACCCACATTTGTTGTTCTCTGTCTGGTTAGTTTTAACCATTCTAACTGGTGTAAGGTGGTATCTCATTGTGGTTTTGATTTGTATTTCCCTGATGACAAGTGATATGCTCCAGTTCCCCTTATCTTGTTTGTTCTATCCTACCTGCCCATGTTGATATTATTTTGTCTGTTGTCTACATCCTTACCAATTTTGGATTGGAAAATCAAGTTAACAACAGCAAGTTCATGGACGTGGATCACCCTCCAATTCTATACCCATTCTTCTCATAGTCAACTTAGGGGATCCCGTTATGACCTTTCATCTCACTGCCTTCCCTGTGCCAGCCCCCTCTCCTTTGGCTCTCCTCCTTCAATATTCAGGCCAGCGCTGGATGTGTGTGTTACAGGAAGGATCCCAGGACTGGGAGAGATCTCGCTGAAAGAAGCAAAGGGCTGGTTGCAAGTGGGGGTATTCCGACTGGAAGCCAAAGCCTCAAGAGAAGAGGACTGAAACAGTCAACTCCCAGACACTTGCTTTAGGCACTTTGCTGAGGGGAAAGTGATGCATCTCCGGGGAATGCTCCTGAAAGCCCCACTGACAGTCCATTTCTTCCTCAAGTACTTATGGAGGGCCTATTCTGTGTCCAGCCCTCTGCTAGCTCCGGAGGGTATAGCAGTGTGCAGGACAGAATGAGGAGTTTACTGTTTGCAAAGGATGGAACAGAAGCCTAAACACTAAAATCTTAGTACTGGAGGGGTGCCTGGGGGGCTCAGTTGGTTAAGCAACTGCCTTCAGCTCAGGTCATGATCCCAGGGTCCTGGAATCGAGCCCTGTGCCGGGCTCCTTGCTCAGCGGGGAGCCTGCTTCTCCCTGTTCCTGTGCCTGCTACTCTGCCTGCTTGTGCTCTCTCTTTCTCTGTCAAATAAATGGATAAAATTTAAAAAAAAATCTTAGTACTGCTTTTTAAAAAAAGATTTTATTTATTTATTTGACAGAGGGAGACAAAGCAAGAGAGGGAACACCAGCAGGGGGAGTGGGAGAGGGAGAAGCCAGCTTCCCAAAGAACAGGCAACCCAATGTGGGGATTGATCCCAGGACTCTGGGATCATGACCTGAGCCGAAGGCAGACGCTTAATGACTGAACCACCCAGGCGGCCCTCTTAGCTTTACTACCAACTCACCTTGATTGGACTTCAGACCTGTCTGGGGCTCAGTTCCTCACTTGCAGGATGCTCAGGTGAGGACACGCTGGTTGGGGCAACAGCTAAGGTCCCTTTCAAGCCCAATGACCCGGAGTCTTTCTCTTGACATTGAATATCTCACCTCTTGTTGGCGACTTGTCTCATGTTTGTCGTGTGCGGGAAGGGATGGGGAGGCTACCTGCTGGAAAGATCTTTCCCATTGTCATAACAGAGTTCTCTTAGCCCCTCTTCAGGTCTTTAATCTTCAGGCATTTATCCCATCAGTTCCGTCTCTAGTGAGCCCTTATCCCAAGATGTTTGTCTATTAAATTAAGAGTTTTGCAGAAGGGGAGAGCCATTTAAAGGCTGTAAATCACCCGGCAGGCTCGCAGCCGCTCTCTGCTCCGAGCCCCACTGTGGCACCGAGCAGGCAGGCTGCTGCTGCTTCCCCTCAGGCCCTGGCTCGCAGAGGCGGACGGCTGGAACCCGTACAGACCTGCCTGTCCCAAACCTGCTCCCGTCTCCTGGGCCAGCCTGGCCTGGGGCTGAGGGGATGGGGAATTCACACTCGTCCTTAATTAACCCCCAGGAGCCCCGAAGGCAGCTCAGGTCTTCCTTCACCTCTGCCTTGGTGCTTTTCATGTCCCCGAGCCCTTGCTTGATATGTCAGCTTTGATAACTGTGTCCCTTGGTTATCTACAGTTCCTTAACTTGGAATTCTAACCAAGAAGGCAAGAAAATACCACCCTTCTGGAACTTTATTCATTAGGAGCCAGATGCTGTGTATGTCCTCTGCCATTTACTTTTTTTATCATTTCCCTATGAATTAAAGGATACGGTTATGCCTATATTCCAGATAAAGAGACTGAGGTCCAGACAGGTCATGCATGTAGGGTTTTAGAACCTATTAGTGATGGAGCTGGAATTTTGCATTTGATGCTGTTTTATACAAAAGTCTGTGGTACACATTCCTTCACAGTGCACCGTGCTGTTGTTAGAGTGGTACCCCAAACAGTCAAGATTCCGTACTCTCCAAGAGCATGTGCTCTGTCCTGCACCGACACTCTCTGTCTCCTCTGTTAGGAGGCATCGGTGCAAACTCCTTTCGCTTCCCTCTCATCCTGGCATCGTGAATTTTATCCCTGGGCCACTTCTGCCTTCTAACCCTGCACTGTCCCTTTTTCTGGCTCTTGGGAAATTGCCGCGGACTCCCCTTAGCTGTGCTCATAGGCAGCCCTTGGGCGGGTCCATCGCACAGACTTGACAGTGGGTATCTCATTGCTGGCGCCACAATACAGCGTGTCTTTCCTGCCGTTCTGGCTCACCCCCTCTCACGCTTCTTCGGCGCTTCCACATTCTTGGGAAGATCTCTAGTTCCTGTCCCAGCCTCTGCCTGCTTCTTCCATCCTGCTGGGTTTCACCTTCCTATGCCCACCTGCCTTGCAGGGTTTAGCAGATCAAAGCAGTCACATGCAATAGGGAGACAGGGATAAAACCGAAAGGTACATGTTCTTCATTTATCTCTTTCATTCCTCAAGGACCACTGGGCCTCCCGCTGTGCCTAGAGACCTGCTTTCCTGCATTCCGTCTAGGTTGGCCTTCCTCTAAATGCCCCATGCCCCTCAATGACCCTGCCCTGCTCCCATGACTGCACATGCTCTCCAGCTTCGTGAGAAGCCATCACAGTGACATGGAAGAGTTCATCCATGATATGTAGAGTGGGAATCACATGGGGCCAATCATTGCTCAGAGCATGGAGCATGACTCAAGACTCAATCTCATGACCCTGAGATCATGACTTGAGCCAATATCAAGAGTCCAATGCTTAACCAACTGAGCCACTCAGGGGCCCCAAGGAAGCACATTTGAACCCTGGATCACATAATGTCTACCAACATTTCATTGGCCCATGCAAATCCCATGGCTAACTCCAAACTCAAGGGGCAGGAAAACACACTCATCTTTTGTGGAAGTTGCTGCAAAAGCACATAGGAAAGAGAATAGCTTCAGAGTGAAGAATCGAGGCCACATTTAAAATACAGTGGTTCAAGGGCGCCTGGGTGGCTCAGTTTTTAAGCGTCTGCCTTTGGCTCAGGTCATGATCCCAGCGTCCTGGGATCAAGCCCCATATCGGGCTCCCTGTTCAGGGAAAGCCTGCTTCTCCCTCTCCCTCTCTCACTCTCCCTGCTTGTGTTCCCTCTCTAGCTGTCTCTCTCTGTGTCAAATAAATAAATAAAATCTTTAAAAAAATAAATAAAATACAGTGGTTCAGAAAAGTGTCTAGAAACCAGCTTTTGCTGTTTACAGGCTGTGACATATTTAGATATGGCTAGGAATAAACCAAGGTCTCTCTTCCAGTTCTAACTCTGCTACCTAGTAGCTGTGTGTTATTGGGAAAGGCAATTCATAATGTTTTGTCTGGAAAATGGGGGTTAAAAATGCTTACCCCTGGGGCAAGATCAGCTTGATTAGATCTTTTAATGATTCTATAATTTAGGGAGAAAATACTACTTAACCATCAAAAAGAATGAAATCTTGCCATTTGCAACGACGTGGATGGAACTAGAGGGTATTATGCTAAGCAAAATAAGTCAGTGAGAGAAAGACAAATACCCTATGAATTCACTCATATGTGGAATATAAGAAACAAAACAGATGAACACAGAAGGGAAGCAAAAATAAAATAAGATGAAAACACAGAGGGAGGCAAACCAGAAGAGACTCCTAATTCTAGGAAACAAACTGAGGGTTGCTGGAGGAGAGGTGGGTGGAGGGATGGGGTAACTGGGTGATGGACATTGAGGAGAGCACATGATGTAATAAACACTTATTACATCATGTTTTATGCAACTGATGAATCACTAAACTACCTTTGAAACTAAAAAAAAAAATAAATAGAGGGGAAAAAAAGAAAATATGGAATCTACAGTCTTCAAAGCTTGGAAATAAAGACGGACTTGTTTTTTCTCTTTTATTCAGTCATTAAAAAGTCTTTCATTTAAAAATACATTTCATTAAGGAGAGGGTGGTTGGGTTATGGACATTGGGGAGGTTATGTGCTATGGTGAGTGCTGTGAGGTGCGTAAACCTGGCTATTCACAAACCTGTACCCTGGGGCTAATAATACATTATATGTTAATAAAAAAATGGGAGAAAAAATACATTTCATAATAATACTTAAGAATACTTACAAGTTATAAATAAAAATGAAAGTCTGCCTTCAAAACCCTTATACCAGGCTCCATATTTAATTCTCCTCACAATGCAAATCTTTGTTGAAATGTTGCCTATATCTTTCTGAGTCTTTTCATGACTATACACACATGCATGCACATGCACCTGATCCCATTCTTTCATGTTGTAGTTTGCTCTTTTACTTTGCTGTATCTTGGTCTTTTCATTTTGCTGCATGTCGATCTATTTCAGTCTTTTAAAAAATCTGTCCTATTCCCAAGTGTGAATCTACCAGAATATATTTAACATCTGCTAATTTAATGATCACAGCAATTCTCCTGGTTATGCCTTAACAAATGAAATGTTGGAGAGAACATCTTTGAACCTGTCTTTGTGCAATGTGAGAATGTTTTCTGTAGGTTAGACACCTAAGAAAGAGCTGAGTTGAAGAATCATCACATTTCCGAAATTTTGATAGATTAAAGCCATACTGCCCTCTAAATAAAGCCACAGAGACAACATATAAACTCACCAACATCACATAGAAGTGGATTTCTCTAAGTTTTTGCCAGCACAGAATACCATCAACTTTAAAGTTGTTGTTTTATTTTTTCCTTTTCAGTGGAATGCTTACATAATTGTCTCAAAGATTATTACAAGGAGCAGATGTCAATAGGCACAGGCAAGAGATAGGAGTTCCTTGAATGCTAAAGAATAAAAACTTAGGTATATATATTTTTTTAAAATTTTATTTATTTGAGAGAGAGAGCGCGCATGAACAGGGAGACTGATGTGAGACTCGATCCCAGGACCCTGGGATCATGACCTGAGCCAAAGGCAGACACTTAATAGACTGAGCCACCCAGCACACCTCAATATTTATTTTTTTTGAATATTTTATTTATTTATTTGAGAAACAGAGAGAGAGAGCAAAAGTGAGGGAAGGGGCAAAGGGAGAGGGAGAAACAGACTCCCCAATGAGCAGAGAGCCTGATGTGGGGCTCGATCCCAGGACTCCTGGATCATGACCTGAACCGAAGGCAGGTGCTTAACTGCCTGAGCCACTCAGGTGTCCCAAGAATGCAAACTTAATTGCACGAGGATGGCTAGACAAAGCAGCAGGGCATGTGTAGTGTTTTCCTCACTGGAGGGGCAAGACTTGTCAGCCTTATAACCCCCACAAAGAAGCATGATCCCATCCAAACAGATTAAGGTCCTACTGAGCCAGCAAGAAGCTTCCTTGTGACAAGCAGAATGATGGTTCCCCAAAGATGTCCGTGTCTTAATCCTTAGAACCTGAAAATATGTTAGCCTCTGTGACAGAAGGGAGATTGCAGATGTGAATACGGTTAAGGAATTGAGATGGGGAGATTATCTTGCATCATCCAGGTGGGCCCAGTTTAATAAAATCAATCCTTAAAAGCAAAGAAACGTTCCCAGCTATGATCAGAGAAGCTATGTACACAGAAGGATGGCCAACGGTATTCAGTGTTACTGGCTTTGAAGACGGGGAAATGGGCCATGAGACAAGGAGCAGGCAAGGACATGGATTCTCCCCCAGGGCTTTCAGGAACAAGTATAGCCCTGCCAGTGTCTTGTTTTTAGCCCAGTGAGATCCATGTCAGACTTCTAACCTACAGAGCTATTAGATAACAAATTTGTGTTGTTTAAGCCGCTAATTTTGTGGCAATTTTTACACTAGTAATAGAAAATTAGTATAGTAACCCTCACTGTTTGCGTGCTGGTGCAGGGAGCATTGATGATCTCTTTTGAGTTTCCTCTTAATGCCTACCACCGACAATGACCACAGAAAATATATCTCTATTTGCTGTAAATATTAAGACGAAGTCAATTTATACAATTTTTGCAGGTATCATCTGCCTAGCAGATATGAAGGCCTACTCAACTTAATGAAAAATAATTTAACTCAATTGTGCTTCAAATGTAATTTGCTTAATTGTGAACAGAAAACGAGTTGTAAACAGAAATATGAATCGCCTATTATCAAGATTAAATCCTTTCTGTAAAAACTTATCACAAAGAAACTCTTGGTTCAGAAGAGTTTCTTTGGTGAATTCTAGCAAATATTTAGGAAGGAATTAATACCAATATGACACAAAGTCTTTCAAATCCCAGAGGAGGAGGAAACATTTCCCAATACATTATATAAGATCAGTATAACCCTTAGACCAAAACTAATAAAAACATTATAAGAAAAGAAAATTATAGACTGTCTTTCTTCATGAGCATAGACACAAAAATCCTTCACAAAGTATTAGTACCTCAAATGAAATGTCTAAAAATGGCAATTTATCATGAGCATGAGGGCCTTATACCTGGAATGCAAGGTTGATTTTAATTCACTGAATTGTTCACCCTAAAATGATTAGTTTTATGATGTGTCAGTTTCACCTCCATTAAAAAAAATCAATGCATACAATTAACCAAATTAATAGAATAAAGGGGAAAGCCCTATAGTCATGTCAATAGGTGCAGAAAAAGCATTTTTATAAAATTCAGCATCAGTTTATGATAAAGATTCTCAGCTAATGAAGAAGAGGAGAATTCTTCCATTTAATAAACAGAATTTGTAAAACTTACAGATAGCATCATTCTTAACGGTGTCATAATGAACACTAAGATCAGAAACAAGAATTCCTGCTCCCACTATTTTAGTGCTGGAAATCCTAACTACTTGCAATAATATGAAAAGATGCAAAAACCGTAAAAATCAGAAAGGAAAAAATCAAACTATTTGAAATGACATTTTGTTTGTAAAGAAAACGTAAGGGATTTAAAAAGCTACTATTGGGGCACCTGGGTGGCTCACTGGGTTAAAGCCTCTGCCTTCAGCTCAGGTCATGATCCCAGGGTCCTGGGATCGAGCCCCGTGTCGGGCTCTCTGCTCGGCAGGGAGCCTGCTTCCCTTCCTCTCTCTCTGCCTGCCTCTCTGCCTACTTGTGATTTCTGTCTGTCAAATAAATAAATAAATAAATAAATAAATAGATAATAAAAAAAATAAAAAGCTACTATTGCATGGAGCACTATTCATAAACAATGTGTGGTTCATAAACAATGAATCTTGGAACACTGAAAAAATAAAATAAAATTAATAAAAAGAATTAAATGAATTTATCAAGGTTACAGGATACAAGGTTTTATTTTAAAAAGATCAACAGTATTGTTATGCACACAACTATGTAATTAGAAAATAAAATTCAAAAACAATTTCTCTTATAATAGCATCAAAATGTAACATACATAGGAAAAAATTTATCAGTACATGTGTAAGACCTGTACCCTGAAAACTAAAAAAATAAAACAAAACAAAATAAACAAACATATTGCTGAGAAAAAGTTAGAAGACCTAAATTATCAAACACTATGGTGCTGGCTTTGGAACTGACAAATAGATTAATACAACAGAGAGTCAGAAATAGACCACACTTATATGGTCACCTGTTTTTCAATAAAGTCACCAGAGCAAACACAATGTTAAAAGGAGTCTTTTCCATGAACGGTGCTAAAGTAATTGGACATTCATATGAAAAATACCAAATGAACATCGACCTTACTGAAAATTTACTTGACATGGGTCATAGATTAAAACATAAAAGCTAAACCCATGAAAGTTTTTTTTAATAAATATAAAAGATTATTTTTATGATCAAGAAAAAGCAAAAGTTTCTTAAGCGGGTCATAGAAAATGTAACCATAAGAGGAAAATTGTGATAAATATGATCTCAAAATTTAAGAATTCTTCTCTGCAAAAGACACCATTTGGAAAATGGATAGATAAGCCATACACAAAGAGAAAATATTTCTAAATATAAGAAAAGACTATGATTCAGGGCACCAGGGTGGCTCAGTCATTAAGCGGCTGCCTTTGGCTCAGGTCATGATCCCAGGGTCCTGGCATTGAGCCCTGCGTCCAGCTCCCTGATCAGCGGGAGGCCTGCTTCTCCCTCTCCCTCCCCGCACTGCTTGTGTTCCCTTTCTCCGTGTCTCTCTCTCTGTCAATAAATAAATGAAAAATCTTTAAAAAAGACTGTTATTCAGGGTTATATAAGTAATCCCTATAATTCAATAATTAAAAGGCAAACAACTCAATAAAAAGTAGTCAAAATATTTGCATACCCTTTTCAAAAGAAATATACAGATTGGCCAAAGAGAGTAAATGATAAAGTGCTCAATACCATTCAACATCATGGAGATGCAAGCTAAAACCACAATGAGCTATAGCTACACAGTTACCAAAATGGCTATAATTATATACACTGGGAACATTAGATGTTGACAATGATGTGGAGCAACCAGATTCTGTTCTTGGTGGGAGTATAAAATGGTACAATTGCTGTGGGGAAAGTTCTGACAGATTCTGATAAAGATAAATATGTATGTACCCTATGATCCAGCAAGTGCAGTGTTAAAAAACAAAAGAGGAAGCCCACACAGAGACTTTCAGATGAACAGTCAAAGAGGCATTAGTCTCAACAGCCAAGACTGGATGTGAACCAAACGTCCATCAAATGGTCAATGGAGAAACAAAACAATGTATCTCCACAGGGTAGAATACTATACAGGCATTAAAAGGAATGAATTAGTGATGGCTGAAAACATTAGGCTTAGTGAAACAAGTCTTACCTTAAAAAGTGCAGTCTTATGAGTTATTTTATAAGAAATTCTAGAACAGGCAAATGTAATCTATAGCGGAAAAGAATCAGAACAGTGGTTGCATCTGAGGAAACTGTGAGTTTAGCAATTGGTTATGGGTATGAGGAAAATTTCTGGAAAAAGTGGGGATGTTCTCTACCTTGAAAGGGGCTTGGATTGTAGGTAAGTGCATTTTTCAAGTATCAGTGCATACCTAAAGATTTGTGCATTGCCTTGTACACAAATTTTATAATAGAAGGAAAAAGTTAAGTAAATATTGAGTCCTGTTAATGACACGAATGCTGAAGTTTTCAAAGTGACTGATGCTTGCAGTTTCCTTTGAAATGCAAAAAAATAAGAATCGATTAATGGAAGGGAAGATATGTAATAAAACAAGTATAGTAAAATGTTAATGGTACTTTGAAATAGCTTGGCAGTTCTTCAAAAGGTTAAACATAGAGTTACCATATGACCCAACAATTCTACTCCTAGAGTTATACCCAAGAGAAATGCAAACATATGTCCACACAAAAACTTGTAGACGAATGTTCAGAGCAGCATTATTCATAATAGCCAAAAAGTGGAAACAATCCATATGGCCATCAACTGATAAATGGGTAAATAAAATGTGGCATATCCATACAATGGAATTTTTTTTTATAATAAAAAGCAATGAAGTCCTGATGCATGTTAAAACATGGAAGAAGCTTGAAGACAATGTACTAAACCAAAGAAGCTAATCATAGAAGGTCACCTATTATAGGATTCTATTTATAATAATGTCCAGAATAAACAAATCTATAGAGACAGGAAGTAGACTATTGTTTTTCCAGTGCTAGGGGATGATGGAAAGGACATGAAAACTAGGAGTGGGAAGGGGAGCAATCAATGATGAGTATGGTGTTTTCTGGGAAGGAATGGTGAAAACATTTGGAAATCATTTGTGGTGCTGGTTGAATAGTAAAAAGCATCAAACTATATACTTTTAATGCATGAATTGTATGATATATGAATCATGTCTCAATAAGGCTATCATAAAATTTGTCAGTGATAAAATCTAGGTTGTAGGTATACAGGTGTTTACTTGAGTTATTTTAACTTTGCTATACTTGAAAACTTTTAAAATAAAACAGCTTTAGTAAGACCTTGATTGGAATTGGTTTTACCTCTCAAGATGAATGTGGACAAAACCACTCTCTGTATGATGCTGGTGTTTTCCAGTTAGGGCTGGACCACCTGTATTTACATCCTTTCTCAGCATCATGAATAGACTGTATCATCTCGGGCCACCTCTGAAGAACACGTGGCCAGATCTACTCCCCTCACTGCTCAGCTCTGGTTGTCAGAAAGATCTTCCTTACGTGCCAAGACAGAAATCCCTGTCACTGTTTCATTAGAACTTGTTCTTAACTTCTTTTTTTTTTTTTAATATTTTATTTATTTGACAGAGATCACAAGTAGGCAGAGAGGCAGACAGAGAGAGAGGAAGGGAAGCAGGCTCCCTGCCGAGCAGAGAGCCCGATGTGGGGCTCAATCCCAGGACCCTGAGATCATGACCTGAACCGAAGGCAGAGGCTTTAACCCACTGAGCCACCCAGGCGCCCCTGTTCTTAACTTCTTGAAACTTCCATATCCTATGGGATGATAACAGTCATTACGCTGGTGAGTTCCTAATTTTTCAGGCTTCGTGAGCCTCATCCTTTCAGGGGCTTTTCCAATTGCATGCTTCTGAGACCCTTCGCTCTCTGGGGTACCTTTCTCTGAAAATCGTCAGCTTCTCCTCCCCTCCAAGGTAGAACAAGAATGGAACAGTGTGGCTCAGATAAGCTCTGATTAACCCTGAGGAGAGAGGAATTATTTCCCTCATCTAAAACATTTTACTTCTACTAACACAATCTAGAATTGCAGTAGCTTTTCCAGACAACCACAGCTCACTGCTTTTGAACTTAAAACCTTTTAGTCTATTCCTAGGCCGTACCAAACGCACTACATTTTTTCCCCATCTATTCCTGAAATGACCTTAAAAAAAAAAAAAAAAGGAGGAAAACAACTCAAGGACTTTCCTCAGCAAGCGTTCTCAGAGTGCTAAGTGTCTGTATGCCTGGTTTAGTGGCCACCTACCTTCGAGAGAGCTGCTTTACTGAATTTGCGTCATTTTCGTGATGAATAAAGCATGGAGAATCACTCAGCTGGTAGCAGTATTCATAGCCTTCCCAGATTGGAAGAGACCTTAAAAGTCCGGCTCCTCCCTCCTCCTGTCAACAAGCATGATGATATCCACATCAATCCTCTTCAGAGAGAGGGCAGCAGCTGTCACCAATCCCCCCAGATCTCCAAGCTGTCCCTCTGTGACCCAGTCTCAGGTTAGCATATTCCTGTTGATTAAGAGTTTCGAGAGCTTTGGATGAATGCAGTGCTGAAATTAGCAGGAAGTAGTGGAAATAATTCGCCTGCACTCAGCGTCTTGTGCAGACAGCATCTGCCAGAAGCGGGGAACTGCGGGCAGGCAGAGATGCTGTGCACGCCGAGGATGACGAGGGGGCTTGGAGCTCCCTGCACCATGGGCTGATAATTGCATACTCCTGGTCACCTACTTGGAGCACATGCTATGCCTAGCACCATGCACCGCCCCCCCCCCCCATGTTGCCCACAGCCTCTGAAGGGAAAGATTTTCCAAGGAAAATAGGTTGGTGCACTTCCTGGGTAGAGGGTCACTTTCCCTATCATCCAGGTCAGTCTCAAGGCCTAAGGTCTCTTACTGGTGGGAGAATAGCATTTACAACGATGGGAGATTTGCCACACTCTTTTATAATGTTCCTGCCAGACTCGTCATATCGCAGAACTAGAGGCAAGATGTGGGTCACGAGATTCCAAATTGGCCCTTGGATTATGAGATTCAAAAAACATTAGCTACTCCAAAGTGACTGTAATGGTGTTAACACATGTCCACAAAATTTTTGACATTCCTCTTTCCAGGAAACAGAGCTTCATTCTCCTCTCCATGAGTATGGACTGGACTTACTGATTTGCTTCTCTCTCTCTTTTTTTTTTTAATTTTTTATTTATTTTAAGCGTAACAGTATTCATTGTTTTTTCACCACACCCAGTACTCCATGCAATCTGTGCCCTCCCTAATACCCACCACCTGGTTCCCCCACAAACAGAGTATGGCAAGGGAATAAGGCTAACGTGGCAATGAGAAACCTGGAAGACACCCCCTTAATCAAATGATTCAGGTTAGGAGCAACAGTAACATTAAAATCACGTAGCCAGGGCTGGCTTCACAGATGTGCAACCGGTGTAGACAAAGGACTCCATGCTCAGAAGGGTTCTGCACTTGATTTAGGCATATTGAAATTCTTTATAATTTTATTTCTGAACATGTGTGTTGTCAGTTAAATGCTATGGGAAGTGGAGCAGGTGTGTGGGCAGAAGAGATGTGTACCGTATGCATGGCCACCGTTCCTCTCACCCAGCATTTGGATGCCCCGGGAGCACAAGGTTCCAGTGGACCCATGATGCATGCAAGTCCAGCAAGGCTTAAAGCAAGTACAAGGTAAGTGTATTACATCTGTGACGGAGGAGGCAGGGACACTGATTGACCTTAGAAGCTACACTTCCTGTTCAAACCAGAGCTTGCTTGGAACAGAAGGTGACAGTGAATGGCATAAGAATAAAACACATGTGTGTGCAAGCTTCAAAACACAAATTGTCTAATTCTTATGATTCCGTATACAAATTAAGTGCTCATATATTTTTACTTAAAATGCTATTGTACAATATAAAAATAATAAAATTCATGCCAATAATTGACAATACTTTTTTTTTCTTTAGAATTATACAAAGTAACAGCAACAGCAACAACAACAAAACATGAAACACAGTGTAAGGATGCCTGGGTGGCTCAGCCCTTAAGCATCTGCCTTCAGCTCAGGTCATGATCCCAGGGTCTTGGGATCGATCCCCACATCGGGCTCTCTGCTCAGTGGGAATTCTTCCTCTTACTCTCCATGTGCTATTCCCCCTGTTTGTGCTCTCTCTCTCTGACAAAATAAATAAAATCTTAAAAAAAAAAGTGTAACAAGTTGAGAACAATTGTGGAGGAAAAAGAAAAGCTTTATATGTTAGTACCTTTAACCTTTTTCCCTCCCCCACCTTTTTTTAAAGGGATTTCACCTTTTCATTTAATACTGTGCCCAGAGAAGTATGTGGCCGACTTTGCATATAACCTGATAAAATACAATCAGCTTTTTTATATTCTTCCTCCAAATAACAAAATGAAATCTATTCCTAAAATTAGAGTCAGACAAGCTCAAATTCAGAGACATTCTCAAAATGCCCAAACAGTGCTCTTACAGTATGTCTGGGTCATGAAAGTCAAGGAAAGACCCGGAAACTATCAGATTGGAGGAGATGAAGGGGCTGTGATGAATTAGAACAACCTGCTGTTCCAGCTCAGATCCTGGAACAGAATAAAGGACATCAGTGGGAAAACTGGCAGAACCCAAATAATCTGTGGTTTAGTAAACAGCCCTCATATTACTAACTCATGTTAATTTTTCAGTTTTGTTAAATATACCATCAGAATATCAAATGTTAACAAGAGGGGGAGAAGCAGCATGACAAATATGTGGAAACTCCATGTACTAACTATGTAACTCTTCTGTAAATTTAAATTGCTTCAAAATAACTTTACTTGTTTTTTTCTAAAGCATTAACTCAGGGTCCACTATGTGCAGAGCTCCACAAAAGGTAAGTTCATGTATACATTCTTCTTTAACTCTCATGACAGTGCCATGATACATATGTGTGTACATGTATTCTCCATTTTACAATAAGGAAATTGAATCTCAGATGTCCAAGTAGCCACCAAAGCCACTATCTGAAGTGGTGGGGCTCAGGTTAAAACCAAATCCAATGACAACTGTCTTCTCTAAAAGTTATTCTTCCTCATTGTCTCCTAAGTCCAAACTCTTTTGCCTTATAAGCCATGGTCTCCCTGATCTTGCTTTCATTCTAGGCTCTTAATAGTTTTTGCTACATTACTCCATGCATGCAACACCACACTTAGCTTCCTGATCACTAGCCACAACCTGTATTTTCCCTACTTTATGTCCAAATTCATGTTGCTTCCCTGCCTAGATTGCCCTTCCCACCCCACCAAAAAAATCCAGAAACCCCGATTTTAGTTGATATTTATGACCCAGCTCAAAGGCCTCTTTCTTCTTGAAATTTCCCCTTATCTTCCTTCTGGAAGTGGTCTCTCGCCCTCTCCTCGAAGTCCAAAGTACTATGTGAAATTCTATATGCTTAGTAATAGTAATAATAAACAATAATGGCACAATTATTAACCATTGACTGGTGCCAGGCAGTATCCCAAGTTTTGTGCATGCATTATCCCATTGAATCCTCATCCATGATAGTCCTTTGGGGGTAGATACAGTTGTTTTATCGGTTTTACAGATGAAAAACTGAGGCTTGTAGAGTTTAAGTAAATCACCCAAGGCCATGGAGCTGCTGATAATAATACCATAAAATTATATAGTTTCTAAATAAAGGATTTCTTAAACGTCGACTAAGTCAACTGAGTTGTCCAAAGCTTGGATTTTCTTTAGCATGGAAGGAACTTGAGGCCCAGAGATGTAAACATGACTTGTCAAAAATAGGTCAATAGCACAAACAGATTAGAACCCAATGATCCTAACACATGGCTAACTACCTCCATGGCTGCGGCTTCATACATTTTGCCTTATGAAAATCCTCAGCCTTCAGGAGCACTGGCAGAACATCAAGGGGGGAAGGAGAGCTTTCCCACAGTCCTCAGAAGAATGCATGAAATGTCTCTGCTTTGGAGGATTTATGATCTATTGGAGGTGTCCTCAGACCATAGTCCCAGACCAGCAGCATCAGCATTACCTAAAATCTTGTTTGGAATGAAAATCATTTGGTCCCACCCAAGACCAGCTAAATTGGTTACTCTGGGGTTGGGGTCCAAGACTGTGATTAATGAGACTTCCAGGTAATTATGCTGCTTGCTAAAGTTCGTAGACTACTGTTGTAGGGCAAATTCTAAGGCACAGATAGAGACGTATGCTACCAACTGCAGCAGTGCTGTGAGTTTTTTGGGCGACTGTGGTTCTGTTGTTTGTTTCATGAGGTACTGAGTTTTCTTTTTCCTTAATAGACTCACTTGTCCATTAGCATCTGAATCAGGAAGAACAGGTGAGAGGAACGGTTCCAACTGGAGCAAGGTCAGTGTCTTGGCTTTGTCAGCCTCAAATCTATTCTTCTCCCTCTCTCTTGGGTGAGAGTTGTCATATGGGTTCTCAATATAAAAAGGTTAATGCAAAAAATGTCAAGGATTCCTTTTACGGACATGAGAGGCTTAAAGCTTTCTTCAGGCTCTTGTTAATGCAGCTGTGCCTTGACTTTCCTACCATGACACAATTCAGGATGGATTAGAGTACGTTTTCACATTCTTTACTCCCCATAAATGGATTGTATACATGTGATTTGTCTTTGCAGTGCTCTCCTCTGTTTGTGGAACCTACTTCCCTGTTCCATTGATGATTACTTTGGCACCATGACTTGGTTTGGCTAATGTAATATAAGCCAATATGACATGAACAGAGACTTTAACTTGTTTATATATCATGGTCCTATCGATTTTCTTTGACCCATCCTAAGAAGAGCATTCTGCAGGTAGCCAAAAGAATAATGGAGCATGTGGATCATACCTGAACCCAACCCTTAGCCCAAAGCCAAGCCCAGACAATCCCAGCAGAACCATAGCCAACTCAAAGGTTTGTGAAGAAGAAAATAAATGTTTATTGCATGCTACCAAGAATTTGATAGTTATTAACAGCAATAACTAATATACTGAGATCATCTCAGATCCTACGAAAAATACCAACTACAGCCAAAACTCACAAAGAAAGAATATAAGTAACCCAGTCGCCTCCATGAGCAGGTCCTAGAATATGACCATAATGATAACCAGAGAGAATTCTGCTTCTGTTTGGGATATGGTACCTCAAGATTGACTGTTGCTCTCCCAACCAAAACTAACAGGAAATATCATATATCTTTTCAGATCTTAGAGGACAATGGACACAAAGAATTAAATTTCAGAGAGAGCTGAGTCCTTCTAGATGAGCAGAAAAGAGAGGCTGCTTTCCTCCCTGTCAGTATCTGCCATTGCTTAAGCCAGAGAAGGTAGAAGTATATGCCTTCCATACGCAGATGATCTTGTATGGGCTAATAATAAGCCAACAAAGCTTTTGTAGTCCTATGGCTTGGTATGATGAATTGATATCTGTAGGACCCCACCTTCCAAAACACAGCTTTAATTCTCTCTTTCTATTGGTTCTTCCCCATAGAACTTTTGCTGAATACATGGTGGCATTGTAGAAGGTTGAGGGCTGAGCTGGAATGAAAACAATCTCTCTTCACTGGTCTTCAGAGCTCACAGTCCTGCTAGAGAGAGGGGCCAGTAATACACACAGGATACATCTTGACATTAGACATTTGAAGTCAGAGGTGAACTGAAACTAAAGAAAGCTTAAACCTAGATATGACCAATCCCAACTCATAACTGAATTTAATTGAAGTTGTCAGCCCCTATTCTAGCTTTCTTTGAGTTGGCTGTGATCTCTTTGGAGTAAAATAATATTTACTCTACTCTCTATGGTTGTTTCAATTGCAATATCTGGAGTACATTAAAATTTCAAGGTTTGCAAAGGAACAGGATACCACTATCCATAAAAAAGAGGAAAAAATAGTCAATAAAAGCAGATCTATTGATGACCCAGATTTTTTAATTAACAGGTAATGATTTAAAAATGATAACTATGTAGTAATGTAATTTAGGATGAAAAGACAGATAAAAAATGAGAAATTTAATGGAGAAAGAGAATCTCTAAAACTGTTCCAAGTAAACACTAAAACTGAAGAGCACAATATCTGAAAGACAGAATTAATTGGGTAAGCCTACCAGCAGACCTGACACAGCCGAATAAAGGAACAGTGAATTAAAAAATAAATCAATAGATATTCTACAACCTGAAGCTCGCAGAGGAAAGAAAAACAATGAAAAAAGATACACGTAAGACAATAACAAATGATGCAATTGGAGTCCCAGAAGCAGAGAACTGGAAAAGAAGAAATATTAGAAGAGGTAATGGCCGAAGATTTTCTAAAATTGATAAAGAAGATCAAATCATAGATTCAAGAATAACTTTGAAACTCAACAGGGTTTCCTACTGGGTACCCTAACTTCCCCTTGCACCAGAATCTGTTCTACTCTCTGCTCAGTCCCTTGCACTGAGCTCCTGACTTTATGCCCTGTCCTAGCGGCTCTCTGACTCTCTCATGGTTCCTTCCCTACACTGAAGAAGTCCAGCATAGGAGCTAAGAATGCCTCTATCTCTATGTAGCCTAAACTGCCCACACTAAGCCACCAAGGGAAGGGCTGATTGACTTCTTCACAACAAATTTTCACTTGTATGGTGAGCTGCTGACCAAAGGCAGTCCCATTTATCAATGGCCAGCGTTGCCTGATTTATTGTGAACTCAAGTTTCTGCCCAGTGGGAACACTTAACTAGCTAAGTAAACCACCAGGAAAGAAAATTGAAGGGATTGGTTAGCCCAGAATAAGAGAAGAACAAAACATTAGGTTTGGAGAAAAAAAAAAGGCAACATGGTAAAGAGACTATATGAGTTTTGGAGAGAAGGACCCTGGATCCACTTTGGATTATGGTTCATGTAATCGGTGCCAGATGCTGAACATTCAGGCCTTTAACGAATGCTTTTAGAGTGTCTCTTGTCCTTGCCACCATGAGCAAAGGTGTGGTCCTGCCAGAACAGCCTGATTGTCTGTCCCCAAATGACCTGAATGTCACTCTGCCTCAGACCTGACACTACCATGCACAGCTCAGTGCAATGATCCTGTATCCTGAGGTTGCTATACCAACAGGAAAGTGTGTCCTGGACCACTCTCCTCCCTTTAACCAAGACCCTCAGTCCTAATGATTGTGGCCCCTCCCTGACCTAGCTCATTTCACCCTTACCCTATCCACCAATCTCCTAAACTTTGGGGGGTATATGCCTGTCAGGAGCTATTTTAAATCAACAAATATTAATTGAACACCAACATTGTGCAAACCACTGTGCTACTTGTAATAGACACAAAAAATAAGTTTCTTTTGCATCAAAACTCTGGTTAATCAATAGTAGCAGCTTAAAGGGCTTGCTATAAAGGGTTCTGAGGCCTTTTCCAAGCACCGTAGTAAGGAATGCTGTGATTGTCTGCCTAGAGCAAGGAGTGAGGTAAAGGCAGCAGACTTCATACTTGCCATCCTGGCTATAAGAGATAGAAATATGTATTAAGGGAGTTCCTGTCCCCAAAAGTCTCTTAATCTATCGGGAAAGACAGACAAATACATAAATAGTTAAATTACATGACACACAAGCCAACAACACAACGTTAATACATTCTATGACAACATGGTGGGGGGCAATTTGTAGCAATTTGTCTTGGGTATGGGGGTTGAGAAAGGTGTTGTAAAAGTGGCAACATTTTAGCTGAACATTAGATAGAATTAAATCACCTGTAAGTCCAAGTCCAAGTTATAACAGCAAGTGGCTCTTGGCCATTTAATTTTGTGTCACTTTATTTTTTTTTTCTTTTTTAAATCCAGCATTTCATTTTGGACCTAGTGAGTTTTATGCATGGCATTGTTGGAGTTGGGGAAGCTAGGGCAAGTGTTATCTCCAGATTCCTTCCTTAATTCCTTTAAGGCCACATTTTGTGGCCATTCAGCCCACGCTGTACATGATCCCACTCCTGACTCATCCTTGGGCCCTTTGAGGAGCTGGGAGCCATGCCCAGGCTCCAGGGACAAAAGAGGATTTCCATTGGCTCACAATATACCCATGCCCTACCATCAAGTGTTGACTACCTTCCCAGAAACACGTTATTTTTCTTTCCACAAATGACACAAATGATGTGGAAATAAAGTGGCATTTATAAATTTGTTATCTTTTGCATCAGAGAGTGTCTGTCTGGTGAGATTCAGGTATGGGAGTCAAACAAAGATGTCCCCATCCTGTGCCCTAGAACATGGCATCCTTGAAAGAGAGCTGGACAAGAAGAGAAGAGATCTGGATTCAGATCCTGTCTCTACTTTGTTCTGGGACCTCTAGAAATATGATACTTCCTCTGAATCATAATTTTACCATGTGTCCAATGAGAAGGTTGGAAAAGATGCACTCTACATGCTACTCTGACATCAATTTCTGTGACCTCTGTAAAAAGGGTAACTCTATCAGATAGTGAGGGGTGGGGCTAATAGGTAGAATGAGACCCTGAAAAGCTGCCTCAAGTCACCTCCTTGTGCCAGTCAGAAATCCTGACTACTCGTCCCATTGTGAAGCAGGGGGGAGATGGAACCGGAAGAGAGATGTGGCTGGATCTACTCGGGAAGTCACCCTGAATCAGCCGCCTACAATGGTAAGCATCTAACTGACCATCCACAAGGAAAGGTGAAAAATGGTGCCATACATGGCATAGAGTTTTCTATTTAGTAATCCTACCCACTAGCAAAAAAAGCTGCTGTTAATGTTTTAGGCAGGATTGGGAAAGGAGTGAGCAGATAGGCAAGGAGGTAGCTCCCTCCTCACCAGTTGGTTTTAAAACTTCTCCCTAAACTCGTGAGATCCAGCCAGTAACTGCTCGGGAAGTTGGCATATCAGGCCTAAACTCAGCAGTCATCTTTATTTCGAAAGCACAGAACAACCACCACCACCAAAACAAAGCAGTATATGAATCATTTGAGAAAAATAACTTTGACTAATGATAAATGTATTTGGAATTCAGAGAAGTGAGGTCAGTGTGAGCTGGAGAGATGAACAAAGCCCTCCTGGATGAGGTAGGATTTGCACTGATCTTGAAGAATGGGAAGGGGATCTCAGAGAGGTAGTGCTGAGATTTAGGAAAGGAGGGGGTCAGTGGTGAATCCATAAACGCATTTCAACAAACGGCCAATAACAAGAGAATGTATTTCGGGGCAAGTCAGAACGTAAGCCAAAGTGCAGAGCAGACCTCAACAGGACCTATGTAGGGATAAGAAAGATAATTTGGTCTTGACCGGTGGGTGGGAAGCATCAGATGTTTGGATGGGTTGCAGTGGACAGGGAGAGTCACAGGAAGGGGCTTCAACTCCATGAGGTTTGGACTAAAATCAGAGCCGACATTGAGTACTGAGAGGCAGCAGAACACAGGGCAGTGACGATAGCAGAAGAGGATTTTTGGAAGGTGGTTCTTAGAGTTCATGAAAGGGGAACTGGCATGGGGTGAGGGGCTGGGAGACTGGTGCCAAAACCAGCCAGAGGTTTGAAGACCCGTAGCATCTGGTTAGATGTCCAGATAGAATAACTGGTCGAAGCCCAGGTTGGGGGAACGGCTGCAGGAATGGAGATAAAATGTCAACTCAGAGAGACCATTCAAGTGAATAGATGTCAAGTCTTAATGCACATTGGTGACACACAGATGAATAATTTGAAGAACGATCACTCTAGATGTGCGTGTGTAGCTTGAGTGACTGCCTGTATAATTTTCTCAGGGAAAATAATATATAATCCCACTTTGGAATTAGATTTCACTTCCGGTCTAATTCAAGTGACATGCATTGCAAGACTGACTCTCTAATGCAAGCTCTTGCTCCAGCAGATGGCAGGAGCTCCAACCAAACTCATGAGGAAGTTGGTTTGGATGGTCCTCTCCCAATTCATCCGGCTCTGTCATGTCAAAATTTCTCAAGGAATTCACCAAATCTGAATCGTGTGGGAAAGGGTGTGTCCTTGATGGGCATTGTCACATTTAATATCAACACTGTTGGTATGATATACACAACTCTTCCCACTTGATGACAAAGAAACAGTCACTGAAAGGAGGTGAGACCTAGACCATCTCTCCAGTCTGCCTGTCTGTAAACATGCTTCCCTCTCTACCATGCAGGCACTATGCCTCCAAACCCAGGTGAGGCTTTAATCTTTGATTTAAAGTTACATGCCATAAATAACTATCTCCTTCCACTAGCCCAGGCCCTAAAGGGTCTTTATACGTTTTTTTTAATTTAATTTAATTTTAATTTTAATTTTAATTTTAAATTTTAAAAATAAATTCTTAAGAATAAAAAATCTTATGACCAGGAAGTTCCCTGTAGGGACACGACCTCTCTCCACTATGACTGGATCTGAGATAAAACGTCTCCATAATGACCACTTTGGTTGCCTATTTCCACTTCCGAGGACTCCTGGGATGTACTTGCCATGACCTGAAGGGAGAAAGCAGGTAAAAATCAGCCCAGGGAGGTAGGTGGGAGTGAATGGCGGGTGTGCTGGCAGAAGACGGACCCGAATACGAAAGTTCCCCAAGACTTATGAATGTTGAGTTTCCATCAGAACAGGCGCCTGTTACAGCTTGCCAGGAAACACACCGGACTGGGGAGCAAAAGTACAATAGATAATCCCCAAATGTAACATGGAAAGGAAGACATACACACCTTTGCTGGTACGTGTGTATGGCCAGGGAGGAGCGTGAGAGCAGGCTTTGGGGAAAGGATTTCCACTCTTCAATAAATATTTGTGGATGCCTTTTAATATGTCAGCGAATGTGCTCATTGGCAGGGACAGAGCAAAGTGGATGAATCCATGTTGGAGGCTGACATTCATCATGTGATCACACAGATATATTTTATATTTTTGCATTTTAACTATCTTTCATGAAGAAAAAAATTTGTGGAATTATGAGCATTTCTTTAAAAAAAGAGGGGGGGTACTGATGTTGTCCAGGAGGTGGGAGTCATTGCAGGCAGGAGAGGCAAGATATGTGGGGGTCCCCAGGAGAGCGTAGCCTAGTGTATCCTAAGCCTAGTGTATCCTAAGCCTAGTGTATAAAATAAGGCCAGGGTGGCTGGAGGGGGCTGCAGAGTCGCACCATCAAGGCCTGGAGAGATGGGTGGTGGTGAACTTGGGCAGAACTCTGTGGGCTACACTGAGAATTTTGATAATTGATTGAGAGAAATCCTGTTTTGCTTACTGATTTTGGGGCACCATCGATTGGGTTTTAGTGGAAAAGTGAAATGGCCTGGTCTGCCATTTAAAAAGTTGACCCTGGCCATTTGTAAATTAATAGAATGTTGGAACCTTACAAATCAATAACTGCTATCGAGTAAGATCTACGAAAGTGAGCATGTTACCTTGCAGGCAAATGTGGATGGATACTGGGTAGGAGGCAGTTTTTGCTTAGTATCTTTTAGATACCAGGGATTGTGACAAGGGTTTAGTGAATCTCGTTTCATTTAATCTCCATAAAATCTTTATGAAGTAGATGGTATTTCTGCCATTTGACAGATGAGGGAGTATCGACTTGAGAAAAAACCGTCCATCCGTCCATCCATTCATCCATCAATCCATCTATCATTAGCGTACTCATTCGTTCACCAGTCATTGCACGGAGTACCCATAGTGAAAGTACCTCGCTAAGCACAAGGATTACATTGCTGAACGAGACATGGTCTTTGCGCTCAAAGAACTCAGAGTCTAGGAGAAACACAGATGAGTAAGTGGGTAGTTACAGTTAGGGGGAACAAAGTTCGATGATATGGGTACGCCTGTAGTGCTTGGCAGAGCAAAGGCAAAACCCCCATCCTTATTAGGACAGGTGGGAAATCTTACCTAAGGTCTCACAACCAGTATGTGTCAGAGCCAAACCCATTTGGGTATCTCTTCATCTGAAGGGTACATGCTTTTCATCCCACCATATATGCAAGCACTTATAATAGATTCGGGGTAAACTTCCAGAAAACACAGGCCGTATCTTGACTAACCCCCACTGGAGGTCTAACTCTGAAGCACAAGAGTTGAACAAGAGTGATCAAGGTCGGCAGACCCCAGCTCCCCCCCAGCTCTCCTGTGTGCACCGGGCTGGAGCCAGGCCACTCTGGAAGCCCTGAGCGCTCGGGCCTCTGTAAGCCCCCGCCCAGGATGGGCTCTGCATTCGATGAGCTCTGCCAAGGCAAAGGGGCACTTGGCACCTCAGCCGAGGGAAATGGCCCCTCAAGCCAAAGAAAAAATGAAGTGCACAGGCTGCCAGTGTTTGGAGCATGAGAGAAAGAAATCTGGGTTGAGTGAGGAAGAGCAATTAATTATAATCTCAGCTCGGGCCGGAGAGTGGTGAGAAGTGCTTCTTCCGAAAATCACTTGTCTCAGAGAAAAGGAGAGGGCTGACCCCCTTCTGTTCCATCTCACAGACCCACAGAGGCCTTGGAGGGGGTGTGTGAACGCCCATGTATGTGGGAACACACACACACACACACACACACATTCAACCTCACACTAATTATGTGCCAAGCATGGCATTTAGTGTCGGTCTGAATCGTCTTACTTCCTTCTGTTCCTACCGTGGCCTCTTATTAGTATCTCCTCATTGTGCTATGTTCCGATCCTTAGGCCAAAAATAGAAAGCACCCCACCTTCACCTTCCACTTGAGTCTTCCGGATTCGTTTCTGATTCTTAAACAGATTCGTGAAAAAAGATAAGTTTCTGAAAAAGCTACTAATTTTGCATGGGCATCTGTTTCCCTACCGTGACCCCAGGAAGGGAGCTGACATTTATGACTTGGGCATTTGAGGGGGATCATCTCTGCATCACCATAGGAACATCTGCAGACCATAGGAAAGGGGGAAGGGGTCCTTTTTTTTTTTTTTTTGAGGAAGGAAGTTCATGGGAGTGAAAGAGCCCGAGCCTCTTCTGCATGGGGAGGGCATGGCTGCAGCCTGAGCTGGGAACCGAGGGCAAGCTGCCATGTCTGTGCTCAGTGGGCACCTCAGGGGAGGGGGGACTAGGCTGGGGAAGCTGTGCTTTGGAAAGAAGATGCCAGGGTCAACACCTGCAACCAAAGGACCACCGTGCAGGGGATAGTACACCCACTGCAGCAAATGGACCTCTTCCCTCCCTGGAATCCTAAAACGTGCCCTCAGAGCATAGAGAGGCCATCTCAGAAGGAGGGAAGCTTGCAAATTCCATAACCATCCCCACAGACACTGTCATTAACCCACAAAACTAGGACCCTCCCCTTGTATACCCAGTTGTATAAACTCGGCATTATATATCCTGTTTCTATCATTGGCTCTTTTTTGCATTCACGGGGTCTTCAGTGCCTCTGTGTGCATGCCTGTGGGTGTGGGGGCACCTGTGCATCTGTGCATAGGTAAATGCAGAGGCAGGGGCCCCGGGGGGCCATCTGCACGATTCTCTTAGAGCTGCACATGAAAGCAAGGGACTTCTTCAAAACACCAATTTACATGACTGAGTGGCACAGAAAGAAAGGAGAGAGGGAGGGGGAGACGGCCAGCAAGTGACGCCTCCTTGATTAGAGGCCAGGATGTCTTTCACCAGAGGTAACATCAAGGCCAGGCTTGGAGCATAGGCCAAGCGGGCAGCTGCCTGCTGACATGGCTGAGGCCTCCCTTCCACCCCAAACTTCCCCTTGGTAATCCCACAGCAAGCTGGATGTTCTCCTAGAGGTCACTCTTGGGGTTTATGGCAGAGTCCTCATGTCTGGGAGGGGGGAACAGGGGTACATTTGGATGTGAATGCTTTATCAGCGGAGGGAATTACTTACAGCCTTGGCTAGGAGATGAGGTTGAAGCTCGGTTGGCTTCAACCTACGTATCTGAGTGCTTTTGGCAACATCTCGTCCCTGTCTTTGCTTTCATCTTCCCGTATGAAACGTATTTTTCTTGTTGTTTAACTGTAGGATGGTGGGTAGGATAAATGAGGAGATGCCCTGGGGATGGATGGCTGAGTCACCGCTACCTCCCTCATCCCGAGATGGGGTCACAGACTATTGGGCCATGTGGAAGATGAGCAACCCCAGGGGTGTGCACTTGTGGGAGAGAAGGAGTGGAGAATGGCCAGGGGGGAGAGGACTTCCGTCAAGAAAGGCAGAGCTGGGTAGGGTGTCAGGCTGATGGTGATGTGAAGGCAAGGCGTCCCATGCAGGGATTTGGGGGGGCGGGGTGTCCTGTGTTCCGGCAGCTTCTTCAGGCTGGCTAGGAGGAGAGCTGTTGCAAAGCCCATCAAATATCCTCTGCCACCGGGACCGGCCCTTTCTGGGTTCCTGACCCTGGGCTGAGTTCTTGCCTGTGAGAGCTCAGGCAAACCTTGGGCATCTGCAGCACAGGTCCTTTGAGAGTGCAAGGGACAGCAGTGCAGCTCAGAAAAGAAGGGAGCTTGCCCAAGGTCACACAGCTGGCCATCTCTGGGGTTGGGACTGGAACGCAAGTCACTGGCTTCCCATCCCAGAGTACCTTTCAATGCCTATAATGTTTCCGTTCAAGTTCCAGCATTGGCTGGTCCAGAGGTATTTATCATGTAGCTCCCTTGTAGCTTACCTTGGTCCTGACACTGCCCCCAGCTAACCGTGGCCCTTAGGGGCACCCTCCTCCTCCTTCCTTAGTTTGTAAGCTGGGTGGGTGACTGGATGGTTTCTAGGGTCCCTTTAGCTTTGATGATCCGTAATTCCTCAGCTCACGAGTCATGGAGGCTGTCAGATGTCCGAGTAGGAGGAGGACGCAACATGACAGGTGGTGTCCCTGACTCTGAAGGGGGACTTGGCAGAGCTGCCTCCTCTTATGGGGACGGGGAGGATGGGAGCTGGCAGGAGGATCCACCCACTTTGGACAAAAGCTATGATTCACCCAGTGGAGGAAGGGAAGGGGGGAGACACATCACCCAGCAGCATGGGACTCCACACAAGTGATGTCTATGATCTGCTAAGCTCTAGACCCCCAGACCACTGTGTACAGAAGGCCTGGAGTGGACGCAGACAATCCCCAAAGCTTGAATTCACAACTTTATCGCTGAGATTCAAGGAGGGCACTATTTTTGTGATAAAGATATTTTAGGATTATTCAGCAAGTTTTAGTGACTCAGTTCTTCATGGCACAGCCAGAGGGGTCTTTCTAAAATAAAAACTGGGTCATGGCATTTTCTTTCTAAAAATCTTTAGGGACTTTCACAATACTTGTCATTGCCTCTAGAGTCTGGTAGATGTGGCCTTTGCCTGCCTCTCTGGCCTCTTCACTTACCCCCCCCCCCTCCCCGTGGCCCACACCACTGCCTCTTGCATTCCCATAGCCCTTCTTTCCTACAGGGACCCTAGCTCATTTCCCTCCTCAGTGCTGCTGCATGGGCCTTTCCCACCAGGAGGAATGCCTTTCTCTCCGATCCTCTACCATCCATTGCTAATCTTCTTCCAGATCTCTGAAGAAATATCACTTTAGCAGAAAGATTCTTCTTACCCCTCTCCAACCTAAATGAGGATCTCTTTGCTCTTGGCACTTACCTCAATCTGTAATTATATATTTGTTTGGAATTATTCATTGCCCTCTCTCTTTCTCCCACTAGTCTCAAGCCCCATGAGCCCAAGAATCGTATTTTTCCTTTTTCCTTCTTGAAAGGCCAGTCCCTAACACAGTGCCCGGCAAACAATGAGCAACAGTAAACTATTTTTTTCTTTGTTTTAAAAAAAGGGATGCATCGTCTTTGGGACTCACATCAAGAATAACGGTCACAAGGTGGGAAATGTCCACAGTTCGTTCCCAAATGCCTTCAGGGGAACTTGTGCACTTATGTAAATAAGTGCTTTGAATCACTCCTCCCAAGGGAGAACAGTTTTAGAACCATAAAATGTGGAGACCAGACTGAACTCTAGAAAGAATATCTCGGTGGATGGTTTCAAATTCTTTTTTAGTAGTGGAGCCTGTTTCCTAGCCAAAGTTTTGTCCATACCCCAACACATAAACCACATGAAAGCAAAAGTTTCTGGTTACTATGGGGACGTGGGGGTGCAGGGGGCATTGGGGAAGCAATTTCTAGAATCTTTACTCTCTGCTAGTGGTGTCTCTAGGGTGGGATAGTGGGACTGGTCCACCCTGGAGGTAGGCAACAAGAGGGTATGTCGTCTCTGCAGGAAATGTAAAAACAATGATACAATCAATAAAAAATAAATACAAAGCAATAAGATCTAAACCTAAAATTTGACTGGCTTTTTCTTAGGCAACTCTAGATAACGTCAGTGTTAAAATGTTCTTCCTCACCCAGGGGGCCTGGCTCTCACTGCTTGCATTGTTGCAGACCCCAATGGCCTTCTTCCATGGAATTTTTATCCAAAGTCATTATGAAAGAAGGGGCTGACTTGGCCAAATGGTCGAACTCCGTATCAGGCAAACTCAGAATGAGGGTGCCCAAATGGAATTAAGTCAACCCAAGCTGAATGCTAGATCACTTCAGTGTTGTGCCTGGAGCTACTCCCAGGACAGAGGCTTGTGTCTTTGAGAGGTGAGACTGGGTGGAGGTCAAAGGAAGCCCACCAGCCTAGATTCAAATCTGTGCTTTGTCACTTACTAGGGTTTGGGCTTGGGTCAATTACCTGAGGTCTTGGGGCTTAAGTCCTCACCTATAACATGGGGGTGATAATGCGACCTACTGCTGAGCACTGATTTCTCAATCAGAAAGAGAATCCATGCTCATTGTATAGCAAGAGAGTAACCACGGATACAAGCGAATATTGGTCATTCCTTGGGATTTATGTGACTGGGGTCTTCTTTATCTTGATGCCTGGTTGCTGGTTGTTGGGAAAAACACATGTGGTATTAGGGATGTGTCAGCATTGCAAGGGCACCTTTCTCCATCTGGGCATGCTCCCTGCCAGGGCTGAATGTACACAATATCAAGATCCACAAGAAGCAGCTAGGTGTACCTGTTGGAACCCCCAAAAGAAAACATCATAAACTTTACCTTGCTGCCTGATCTTGACAAGCCACCAACTGAGTTGGGGGAAAAGGGGTTGTGGCAGTTACTGTGGTTGATCTCTGGGCAGGACTGCAAGCTAAACATCAAAAAAGAAAATTATGGAAAGTACATTTTCTTCTTAGACCTAGGCTTGAGCTACTACTTTTTCTGCTCCTACAGTCCTGTCAGGCCTCATGAGCTTCCATGGGCTAGAATAATTACCCCTTTTCTTAATTACCTAACACTGCCAGTAAAGCCCAGAGCACGCTCAGTATCTCAGAAACAGAAACACTCCACATTGCACAGTGCATCTTACTGATGCATCTGTAATTTCATGTGTTCATACAGGGAGAAATGGAGACAGGAAACAGTATTTACTGCATGCCTACAGTGGGCCTGACATTTTCCATGGGGTATCTCCTTTAACCTCCACAATAATCTTGTATGATATTGCCATTTGTCCAGTTGGAAAATTGGACTCGCAAGGTCAATTAACTTGTCCAAGGTTATACATCTTAGGAGTAAAGAACGTATTGGACCAAGCCAGGAGAACATGATGTTTTTATTTCCTTTATGTTATTCTACTCTCTTTTTCATAGTTTCTTTATCAATCATGCATTCATTCAGTCTTAAAACATCCATAGAAGGGAAACAGAGCTTTGGAGAGATCACAGTGATTATCCATTGTCTCAGGGCAGTTTGGAGGACAGAGCTAGGCGTCTACAATACGGGAAGTCTGGTGACCAGAAAGCTTACTCCAGTGTGTGTGGGAGGATCTCAAATCCTTTGTAATGCTCTAGCACCTCTCCTGAGAGAGATGGAAGAAAGAAGCAGGGAAGGTAAGTAATTTTTCTAATGCTACACAGTAAAATATTTTTCAGTCCTGCCCCTGTAGGATTCTGGAGGATCTCCCATAGTGAGCTCTCGTTCAAGACTTTTAGAAACGAAGCCTTCTTCTGGATCCTCATGGCATCAACTCTCTGATAGAGTGGAATTTTCCGCTTACTGAATGAACTGGCTTCTGAGTGACAACATCCTCCCACCCAGAACCTGCATCAGGCCCAGGCTGCAGGTTCCAGGCACTGCCATGAAATTCATAAGCCTTCATCCCCTGGGGCTAGGCCGTCATGCTTGGTGTAGGCAGATGTCCACGCTGAAGCCCATGCTGAAGAGTGTGTTCTTCTCTGATGGGAACACACAGAGAAACCCACTCCATCCTGTAGGCCCTTGTTAAATAGATATGTCCCAGCCCAAGAACACATTAGTCATGGTGATGACTATTGCTGACTCGAAGCAGTGCAGGATATAGCACACAACAGGAGGAGGAGGAGGCCCTGGGGATCATCCAGGCCAACCTCAATAGTTTCCTGCTGAGGAAGCTGAGGTCCAGTGGGGAGCAGTAACTCATGCAAGGCCACTTTGTGTGTCATGATAGAGATGAGTTGTAGTATTTACTCACTCTGATCAGGGCCTAGGGCAACCTCAAGGGTAGAAGTGGTCAAAAGCCACCCAGAGAGATGTAGACATGTTTTAGAGATTGGTTCCCTTAGTGTTCTGGACCAATACTGGCAGGTTCTAGACTGGGAGATTTGGTCAAATCATGAGTCCCCCCTCCTTCCTTCCCCAGGCTTCAGAGAAAACTCTGAATATACGGCATTAAACCTGGAAGGCATCCCAGGAGAGCTTTTGGTGCAGATGCTATATTGACAAGAGATGATGCTGAAGATCACCAAGGCGAAGGGCTGCACTCGTGACCTTGGAGATGAGTGGAGCTTCATGCATGTTGGTGTTAGGAGAAAACTGGTTCAGCTGCTATCTGTCACATGCTCTTGTCACCTGGCCATTACAATTCTATTCATTCATTCATTGAACAAATACATAGCGAGTGCCCACACATGCAAAGCACTGTCCCAAGTCCAGGGATACAGTAGCAAATTAATGAAAATCCCTGCTCTCATGGAGCCTGAAATTTACAGAGTCTTCTCAAATATCACCTTGTCAGTGAAGCCTTCTTAAGTCACACCACACAGAAGTGGTCCATCTTTCCATAATTTTTACAGCATGCAATGCCTGATGAGTGTTTCTTGAATTATTTAATGAACTCAGTCAGTCAATCATTCATAAACACTTATTTAGCATTTTCTATGTACAAGCTCCTATATTGATGTTTATCATACATTGACGAGAATCATGGTTTTCCGAATATATGTCTTATCTTCTTAAATGTAATATAAACTCCTCAATGATGATAGGGACTATATGTCACCTGTCTATTTATGGTGGACATGAAGTTTTCTGGTAGTGAAGTGACTATTAGTACATGTTATTAGAAGGAGGGAGGAAGGATGGCTAATAGTGACAACTCTGGGAAGCTGCATGGTTAGAGGTATATTGCCACCAATTCAAAGATTAAAAAAACTAAGATTCCTAGCTAGGTCATACTCAGATCCAGGATTAAGGTCAAGGACTTTTGAATATAGGTTAGTCTTTTATTCTGTATGGGTAAGATATAGGCTAATAGGGCAAATTTGGGAAGAAGAGTTCTCTAAGGATCACCTGGGGAGTGACACATCCTAGCCAGCTCCTACTAGGGATAGGGAAGACTTACCTCATCCATCACGGTCCTTGGCAACACACTCCAGAAATAAGGAAACTTCCATTACAAGAAAACCCTCTTCATGGTCAGCTAGAATCTCTCCATCCTTCTGTGAATTGGTTCTGACCTCCACGGAAATGGAATTTAACCATCGTAGAGATTTTGTCCAACATGATGGTTAAAAGTGCAGCCTTAACTTTGGCTAAAAGTGTCAAACTGAATCTAGCCAAGACCCTTAACTTTCTGCCTTTCTGTCCTCTCCTCTGTAAATTTCATTAGTAAGAGCCCCAACTACTGTGGTGAAGATTAAGTGAGATATTCTACATAAGACTCCTACCCTAAGACTACATGGTGGGTCCTTAACAAATGTTAGCTCCTGTGGTTGTTTGCTTACAATGAAGATTATTAGTCACTCAGCAAACCTTTCCCAAGTGCTGATCATAATGCCAGGCATGGTGAAAAGTGCTGAGAACTTGGGAATAACTAAGAACAAAATCCCTGTTCTCAAGAACCTGACACTCTCATCGGGACCTGACACATGCACAAGTTCTGTGTACTGAGGCAGAATCCAACACAGCACAAATGGAATAATGCCCATTTTGGAGCGCACAGGGAAGAACATCATTCCAACTGTGTATTGGAAGACAGCGTGGCATTTGAGCCAAGTTCTGAAAGATGAGAAATGAAGAAGAGGGAGAAGGTCAAGGGAATGGCATGATCAATGGTAAGAAAGAGCCAGGCATTTTCCAGGAATGCATATGTTCAAAAGCAGTCAGAGTGTAGGGAGGTAGATGGATATAGATGGGAGTAGGACTGTAAAACATTGAAGCATCTATTCTACTAAACAGATATGCTAGTGTCAGGAAGAGTCACTTGAACTTAGTTTTTTAAATATCAGGGAGTCCCTGGGAAGCCTTGAGGATAGATGTGGCTTGATCTCACCCAAGATTGGATGGAGACTTTAAATTCAGATGCACAGTGATGATTGGAAGGATGAGACGCTGGCATCAGAGGGAGCAATGGGAAGTGCTACAGTAGGGTAGACAGGACACAGTAGCCCAGGCTACTATATCTAAAATGTCCCCCAGTTATTTTTTAATCCCTTCACCTTGTTTTCTTTTTCTTTCTTTCTTTCTTTTTTTTTTTTTTGGTTTATTTTTATTCACAAAACTTACACCACCTGTCATTATATGATATCCTTACTTGTTGACATCCTTATTATCTGTTTTCTTGAGGGTAGAGAACTTACCTTTCTCATTCTTCCCTATATCCATAGTTCCTTCTCAACACGTTATAGGCACTTGGTGAATATTGGTTGAATGAGTGGCTAAATGATTTGTCCTCCTTTGACCACATAAGGGGCACTGCAGTTTGTCATCAATAAGACATTTTATGGGGGGGGGGGACAAAATGAAAATGGCTCCGATCTCTGAGAATTCTACAACTTGACTCATAAAGTGTTGGCACCAAAGTGAGCTCTGAGGCTTCACGGCACAGCAGGGAAGAGTTTCAGTGGGCTGAAAATAAGCACTTGAGGCCAGAACTTCTTGGGTCCAGAGGACTGGGGATAAGACTTCGAGGACAGAGATGCCAGCAAGTTACCAAGGACCTAGCATACAGTTGGCACATAGTAGGATCTCAATAAACATTGGATGAATTACTGAACGGATGGCCCATTTTGTTGAGTTTTTTCCAATATTCTGTTTTAAGTGGCAAGATGGAAAACAGGGTCAAATACTGGCCCAGAGGCCACAACAGAGCTAGGAACAATGAGGGAGGGGTGAGCAAGCACACTCTTTTATTTATGAAACTCCATATAGGCCATTTTGCTCTCATAATGAGTAGTGCTCATATTATGTGGTGCTACAAATGCTAGAATAACAATACCGTGTATTTATGGAGTGACTGCCTCTAAGGGGCTCAGACCATTTTACAGACATGATCTCATTCATGCTGTCTCAGGTCTTCTCTTCAATTATAGAATAGTTCATTGTTCTGAACGATGCAAACTATTTCTTCTAGACGCACTCTTAGAATTATCCATTCTCCTGTTACAGGTTCAAAGATTTACAAATCACCACCAAATGACTCCAGAATTGCTACAGCAGGAAAGGAGGTGGGTGGAAATGGAAATTTTCTGAATTTATAATTTAGCAACTCTTCAAATATTAGGAAGTCATTCTTTGTATATTCATCTAAAAACCAGGGGAAACATAGGCTATGACTTAGTTGCAGTCACATAATGTACTAATAAGGGTAGGAAGAAAGGATATTAATCCTCTACAATGTTAGCTCAGGCTATAAAAACAAGAGTTAACTAGCGCGGCTAAGAGACGGGATAATTATAACCATGATAAGCATAAAAGTAGGTGGCGATAGGGACGTGTTCTCTAGCTAAGGGTCACAAGAAATAGGTTTGTCTCTTGCACTGCTATAAATTACTTTGGGCTCTTAAACAAACTCCTAACTTCTCAGGGCTTTGTTGTCTTATGGATTGGAACAGGTGCTCCCAAGTCCCTTCCGTTAGCAAGAGTTCCCTGGTCTGCATGGTTTTCCTACAGTCACCAACAAGCTGCCTAATGTTTCACCTGGAACATAATAGATGCTCAGCAAGTGTTTAGTAGATGAACTCTCTCTACTTTTCAGTAGTTTGCACAAGAGATTTGATTTAATACCCAGTTGGTTAGTGCCTATTCTATTCCAGACACAAAGAAGGTGCTGGGTTATAAAAAATTTGTGAAAAAGATCATCACTGGGCACCTGGGTGGCTCAGTCATTGAGCATCTGCCTTCGGCTCAGGTCATGATCCCAGAGTCCTGGGAACGAGCCCCATATCAGGCTCCCTGTTCAGCGGGAAGTCTGCTTCTCCCTCTCCCACTCCCCCTGCTTGTGTTCCTTCTCTCACTATGTCTCTCTCTGTTAAATAAATAAATAAAATATTTAAAAGAAAAGAAAAAGATCATCACTGACATCTCTAAGTTGTGAAAGGGAACCAGATGATGAACTCTGATGCAGCAGAGCCTTCTTGGAGGAGGTGACATAAGCTGGGTTTGAATGGATGACTTGGGAGCTCACCAGATGGACCAGAAAGGGCAAGGTAGTCAGAGGAAAGAGCATGCACAAAGACACTGAGGTGATAAAGAGCTTGGGGAAATGTGAATGAAGTGTGGGAATGAGTCAGCAGGAAGCCAGGCTGGAGAAGCAGGTGTGGGTCACATGATTAAGAACCTCAAAACCCAGCTATGGATCTCCAGCTTTGTCAGTGGGGAAGGTTCCTAGCAGGAGACGGCCATGTTTGATTTTCAGAAGGAACCTTAGAAATCACTTTACATTTACTTTGCTCCAAGGAAATCATGGACTTAATGTTATTCCTGTTTTCCAAATGGAGAAGTTGACATTCATATGGGATGAAGCATCTGCCTAGAACTGAATAGCTTAAAAATAGCAGAGCCAGGATTAGACTCCTTTAATAAAAGTCTATCAAATCTCCCCTTCTCTAACCAATGTGGTTGAACCTATTCCTCCTCTCCTGCACAGACCCCTGTTTCAGCAGCTAAGTCACCTGCTTGTTCTCAGAGCACACAATGACAAATCTCTTCCTACTCTGGCCTCCATGCTGTTCTCTCAATCTGGAATGTGCTGTCCTGTTCCAAATTCCCTGAATTCAAATTCCACAAATACTTCAAAATCCAACTCAACACCCTCTACTCCAGGAAACGTTCTCTGGTTACTCTAGTTTCTGCAGTGCCTTGAAGAAGGACTATAGTATTTATAGTGTGTACCACACATCCCCCCAGTCTTCATTCATTCATCCCACTCAGCCATCCCAGATGCTGCAGCTTCCCTTGCCCAAGACCATGCTAGGCAGTGGTGATATGGGCAGTGAGCAAATGACACAGTCTTTACCCTCATGTAACTCAAATCTAGTCTGGGGAGCTTGCAATGAGTTCCATGCATTCACCAACTTGGATAGTGTTTCAAAGCAAGATGGCATGGTGGGGGGAGTGGATAAGAAGACAGGTGCCCCACTGCTCAGGGAGGGCTGCCATGAAGAAATGGTGTTCAAGCTAGGGCCGAAAGGATTGGGGGGGGTGATTAGTGGTTACATAAGTAAAGAGAAGGGGAGACAAGAGGAGAAATGTGGCCTGGGCTGAGGGGACACCCAGCACAAGCCCTTGGCGAGAGAGAACATGATACATTGAAGAAGAGAAAGGAGGCAGTGTTCATCAGCCAGGATGCATAGGGGCAAGCAACCGAAGCAGACTCTGGTGACATTTAAGCCCGAGAGCAAATTACGGAAGAATAGTGAGAAGTTCAAAGCCTCACTTGGAAACAGAAGGAGTCTACACCACGAAAGCCCATCACAAACATCGTGGTTCTTAAGCAATCTGGTGAGGACCCTGAGAGCTCACGGTCTTAACATCAGGATCCATAGCAGCATCACCACCCCTGCAGCACAGTGCTTCTGGCTCATCTCCCACATCTCTGTCACCAGTGCCCTGAAAAGATGCAGGTGTCACTGCTGCCACCACGATGAACTTTTCTCCAGTCTTTCTCCTCCTGACCTGCTCTACCATTACCTCCCGCCAGGCACCTCTGCCTGGCCGTCCATGCTCTCATTTCCTGGCTAGCTGGGAAAGTTTCTACCTGCCTTTTTCAGCTTTCATAGTAAGACACAGACTGATCCTCATCAAGGTCTATAAATGTGAAAGACTCCTCAAATACAGAAAGAAAGTTCATGTGCTGGGCACATGACAGCACAACTGGAGGACGAGAATGCCTGTAAAATTCTCTAATTGTTTTAGTGGCGCTCATGTCATCTGCCGGACTGAATTGAGATCTCCTTTGGGGAAGTGCCTGTGCTTTCTTCCTCCCTCACAAGCTCAGCCGTGACTGACGGTCCCGGCCACAGGCTCCCTGCTCAATAAATTCTTGTTGACTCCAGTCTAGTTCATTCTGCAAAGGTCATTTCATTTGGCCTTAGCTGGGAGATGATTTTCAAATGTAAAATATGAATAACTTGGCCCTGGAGTCAGTAACATCTGCAGATAATCATGTCATCTGGCCATGCAGAACCTGTGGGCATGGGGAAGTTTTCTGGGATGTGAGCAGATACGGAATAGAAACCGCTACTTGACGTACCCATCTCTTCTCGGGGGCGTATTCCCTCTAGGGCCGTAGAGAAGCTCATGTCTTGAAAACGCATTTGGGCAATCCACTATTAAGTAGTGGTTACTTCGGTGAAAAGAGCTCCTTAAAAAATGAACAGTCCACACAATCAGGTGTCATACCTTGCGGCAAGGAGTCTCTTCTTTCATTTTCTTTTACAGTGTTTTGGTAGGAGTGCTGGATTAGGAATGAGGGTATCTGAGTCCCAGATCTGGCTCTGGGCTTATGAGATAGGAAGCCCTGGTAGAGTCTCATTACTTCCTGGGCCTTCAGATTCCCCTTCTGTAAAATGGTCATGACAATTGATGAAGGTGCAGGCTATACTGGGCTTGTTAGGTATCCTTCTGTCTTTTTCCAGAAATTGTTTGCATCTTTTCCTTTAGAGGGGTGATTCTCAAATTTGAGCATACATTGAGAATCGCATGGAAGGCTGTTAAAACACAGATTCCCGAACACTGTCTTCAGAGTTTCTGACTTTATAGGTCTGTATAAATAATTGTATCATAAAATTTATAATAGTATTAATATAAAATTATATTATACAATATGATTGCATTATGGAAGTTGTGTTTCTAGGTGTTTTTTCAGGGGATGCTGATGTTACTGGTCCAGGGACCATACTCTGGGAACCATTATACTAAAAAGCCACCACCCCTTGATTCTAAATCTGTGGGGTTCAGAGACAAATTTCAGTCTTCAGCTCCACAGGTGGGAACACAAGCCAGACCCGACAATTAGTTAATTCCAACCACCCAGTGATAGAGGATTATTTAGGTCGGACAAGAGAACCATATTGAACCAATGCACTCCTCTTCTTCAAGGATTGCTCACCTGATGGAATGTGAGCCTGAATCCACTGGAAGTCATCTTGGATCTTCCGAAGATTATACTGATAAGGAAATTAGAGCTGAAACATGCAAAACAGAGATTCCTGAAACTCGAACTTCTCCAGCCATTCTTGAAGCATGTTGTATGAAACCCCTCATTCTCCTTTTAGCTTGAGTCACTGGGGTTTCTGTTACTTGCAACCAAATAATCCTGAGTACAACATACACCTCTCTTCCCAGGAACAGAGGGTGGGTTTGGTCCTTTAAAAAAGCAAAGCAAAACAAAACAAACAAACAAAAACCCCAAAGAAACATCTAAGAAGTTGTTAACTGATATGAAATGATAATAGGGTTCCTTAAGGACTAGCCAGCAGACAACCCGAGAACAGCACACAAAAGACAACCACAATAATGAAAAGAACAACAAGGAACCTTTACTGGGTGTCTAGTAAATACCACATTCTATGACTAGGGACTTGCAAGTATTTTTTATTTTTTTTTAAATTTTTTTAAAGATTTTATTTATTTATTCGACAGACAAAGATCACAAGTAGGCAGAGAGGCAGGCAGAGAGAGGAGGAAGCAGGCTCCCTGTGGAGCAGAGAGCCCGATGTGGGGCTCGATCCCAGGACCCTGGGATCACGACCTGAGCCGAAAGCAGAGGCTTTAACCCACTGAGCCACCCAGGCGCCCCTTGCAAGTATTTTTTAAATATTTTATTTAATTGTCAGAGAGAGAGCACAGGTAGGGGGAGTGGCAAGCAGATAGAGAAGCAGGCTCCCTGATGACCTAGGGGTCTGATGTGGGACTCAATCCCAGAACCCTGTGATCAGGACCTGAGCTGAAGGCAGACACTTAACGGACTGAGTCACCCAGACATCCAAATATTACCTAATTTTATCCATACGATGGCCCTGGAAGGTAAATACGATCATAATATCAGCTCATAGAGAAGGATACAAAACCTCAGAGATTTTAAGAAACTTGCCCAACATTGCTCACCCAGTAAAAGGCATAAGGAAAGAAAAGAACAGGAAAAAAAGAGAAGTCATCCAATTGGCCTGGCTCCAGAAGCCATATTCTGTCATTCCTGTGAGATCAGAAGTCCTGACCTCCCATTTTAATCCAGGGACCACGTTGTCCTGAGGATATGATGATGGAGCTCAGTTCAAACAAAGTGAATATATAAAAGTGATGGGTCCCTTTGAGGAACAAGAAAACTTAGGACACAATTTGGCCTGAACTCAGAGGGTGGAAAAGCCTCCGGCGGACTGCAAACTGGCAGAGTAGCACAAGCCTGTTGGAGCTCTGGAAGGAGCTGCCTCTGTCTCTGTGTCTGCCTGACCATCTCTGCCTGCCTTGACTTCTGTGCAGCACCTGCTTCAGGGACCCCAACAAAGGCACCCACCTTGACATCAACAAACTCTAAAGCTGTCATTTGGTTACACTGACAGCTGCCCAAACCGTTCCCTGCCCAGCTTACCTGCAGTATCTCCTGCCTCTAAGAGCCGGCTCCCAAATCTGAATTTTGTAGGTACGCCAAAGATGACCCCAATAAATATCTTATTGATTACCAACTTCCTGTGTCTCGAAAATATATACAAAGATGGTTTGATTCTACGAACAGATTATTTTTCAAAGATTTTATTTACTTATTTATTTATTTAGAGAGTGTGTAAGTGGGGGGAGGGGCAGAGGGAGAGAGAGAATCCTCAAGCAGACTCCCCTCTGAGTGCAGAGCCCGACGAGGGGCTTGATCTGAAGACCCTGAGATCACGACCTGAGCAGAAGTCAAGATTCTGACACTTAATGAACTGAGCCACAGAGGTGCCCCAACAGATTACTATCTTTTTTTTTTTTTTTAATGCTCATGGTTTTCAGATTTGTTCAGTGTGTCCTGTGGCTCCTTTGCACCTCCGTCAACTGTTGATTTCCATTTATTTGCATTTGTTCCATGGTATAATGGCAGCCGGGTGTCCTCTGGCACAGGCAGTGACGGTGGCAGGATTTGAGCAGGTTTTATTTGATCATTCATTCTCTGGTGCCTGCACCGTCTCTTTCACAGTTTCCTAACTTGAGTTCTTACTTCCGTTTCCTCCAACCACTTAAACCATGCCCCTCCTGACCACACCGCTGTCTTTCGGCAACACAAAGATTCCTTTTGCTCATAAGCTGAAAGCCTGGTATTGATCTAACCTCTTGCGTGTGCCAGGCAGACGCCTTCGCAGACTCTTCCCCAACTGCAATTCCAGACTTGCTTCCTTCAGCCGCACCCCAACTGTACATTTAGCCTCAACAGTCCCATCCTGGCCAGACCTCTGGCCTCAGTCTCTGCATCTCTGAGAAGGACTGTTTCCTGACCTAGTGACAACCATCCTGTTGCATCTCGGCCCATCCGAACCTTCCTTGTCCTTCAAGTTGTAGCTGAAAATTCTTCCCCCTCCATGAGCTGTCCTCAGGTCCCTGGGACTGGAGATGATAATGCTTCTTCTGCACTTCTAAAGCTCTTTTATTGCCCTTCTTTCCCAGTCCCTAGCCCCGTCTTTATTATAGTTATTTATAGATAGAAATCTTATCTCCCCCACTAGTCTATAAAACCTTTAAATACACAGTCCTATGTCATTCACCAATGTATTCTACACTGGACCTGCCTTATCACCTCGTATGCATTAGAAACTCACAAGTCTAAAAATAAATAAACGTATAGAGTTCTGGGATGGGACCCTAACCCAAAATATCCTTCTCATCATCTGTCACAATCATGGAAATAACACAGTATAAGATTTGTTGCTCTGGGTTGGCACTAAGTAATCATAGTAGGGGTATCTCATTAGACCACACTTAATAAATGTCTCCGGTGATGTCATCAGTGACCAGGTGTCTCTGGAGCTACTGTGGACCCTATTTGAAACAGTTACCCCCTAAACATGATTTTATTTTGGTATAATGTTTTAGTTTTTTCAATCCACATGTATTTTGAATACTATTTTATACAATACCAATATTTCATTTAATACACATATTTCCTCCCAATGGCCAAATAAAATTAGGTCCCAGACATCTATACCAGGTATACCCTGTGGCTCTGAGTAACTTCTGGTTTCCCATCATGGATGGTGTTACCTCTGGCTGAAAGGCTCAGCATTGAAATCTGAGTCATTCACATATTTCTGTGAATGAATGATTCAGTTCTTTTCTTGTTAAGGGCAAAAGGAAGACAATATGAGACATGAGAGACTTAATAGGGACCAACTAATATTGTGTTTCCTTGAGGGACAGCATAAAGCAGATCTGGGGAGATGGGCAGAGAGAATATCCTTAGCATATGAGACTAGTCAAGGTGCCCTGAGACTGAAGCTAAGGGAGGGAGTCTGATCTGGTCACCAGTTTTCCAAATGATGGTCTTGCTCTGGCCTCTACGCTCCCCATCAAAGGTGAAGGCCTGGAATAGAGAGGTCATCCATTCATTTTCTTATTGGAAGCTGAGAGCTAGCTTATCCAGAGCCTGGGGGCTGTCAGCACAAGATTGTTAATGAACATGTTTCCTGTAGATAATTATAGAAAAGGGAATATTGAAAGCACTTAAAACATTTCATTCTTTTTAATTCATTAATTATATTGCAATTATCCCATGCTCAGGAGCTGTTCAGGAGGCTGGATCCCAGCTATTCCTGTGAGGCCCCATGGGCAGAAATGAGGGCTGAGGGCTTGGGGAGAGGGGGCCTGAAGAGAAAAGCTCAGGGAAGGTTAACTGTGCAGATACAAGAAGCTAATTGGAAACCTCTTAAACAAAATCCAGGTTAATAAGAGCTGCAAAACACATCTCTTTGGTAGTGCTTATTATGATTATTATCATTGTTTTCCACCTACATCAGAATTGCTTGCATTTTGATAGACCCATCATGAGCAACCTGACCCTTCCTGAGAAGCTCTGGCCCTGAAGTTGGATCAGGAGAGTCAGAGAGTTTTAGAGATGGGGTGAATCTTTAAACATGGTGGAACGACGGGGAAGCCAGTCTAAAAACTGCATCTAGGTCTCTTACATCCTACAGCTGACACTTCATTCTCTCCCCAAATTCTTGTGTTATCCATAAAAGACAGTTGTAAGTAAATTGGATCAACAATTACACACTGGACCTTCTCCATACACCAGTCTTGGGAGGATGATAGAGGTACAGTTGAGGTCTCTGTTCTTGTAGAACTTAAGCTCTGTATGAAGCATGATCAGTTAAACAGGCAATCAAAGTCATAGATGAGGCACACAGACCAAGGCCCTGGGAGCTCAGGGAGAGAGTTCCTATTCTGGTCAGGAGACAGGGTGTTGAGAAGTTTCCCTGTGTTGTCTCTTTCTTTGGTACACATTAGTAATATTAGTTCAAATCTCAGCACTTCCAGACTTCACCCTCTTGCCTTTCAGGAAATCTAGGCTGCTTTCTTCCCCAGTGATTTCTTCTAGGAAATCTGGTGGTGGCAGTGGAAAGGTGAAATGTTGCCCACCTATAGAACTGAAGCTATAGCATAAAAGTCTGCAGTTGGTCAGCCTGATGGACAACCATCTTCCACTCTTTCCCCCTGACCTGCTATTCATAGCTTCCTTTTCGTCCCAGTGGCCATGCCACCACCAACCTCCTCTGCAGTGTTTGTCTCCAAGCCACCCGTAGGTGATGTTGCCACTGATAGCAAGGTACAGTGTTAAAAGATGAGTCACTAATACATTTCTGTGAATTAATGAGTCTGCTCTTTTCCAGCTAAGGGCAAAAGGAAGACATCATGAGACATGAAGACTCAGTAGGGATCAATTAGCACTGGGTTTCTTATGGAGATGGTGCAAAACACAGCTGGGGGTGACAGAGAGTGTCCTTGGCAACTGAAGCTAGCCAAGTCACCCTGAGCATGAAGATATGTTTTCCCTGTGTCTATCATGTGAACTAACTCATGTGACGTTGATTAAAGATGATACAGATGAGTCAACCTGGTTGTCCCAGTTGAGGCCCCAGATATAGTGTTCAATTGCTATCAGCAAAAATAATTTGTATCTGACTTGAAACTGACCCAAAACACATGAGGGTATTAAGGAGGATGCATGTTGTAATGAGCACTGGGTATTATAAGCAACTAACGAATCGTCGTACACTACATCAAAAGCTAATAACGTACTATATGTTGGCTAACTGAACATAATTAAAAAACAAAACAACCCCCCCCCAAAACATGAGGGAACCTAGCTGAGACCAAAGGAACTTCCCAGCTGAGCCCTGTCCAAATTGCTAACCTGCAGAATCACGAGTTAAATAAATGGTTTTTGTTTTAAGCCATTATCTTTTGGGATAGTTTGTTAAGCGGTAATAGCTAACTGCTAGAGCATTTAACTATATTTTAAGTCAGTTTAATTCAACCAAATGATTCGGAATATGTATTTTGTTCCTGGTGACTGAAGACATAATAGTGAATAAAACACAGTCCCTGTTCATGGAAATATGCAAATCCAACCCATCTTAAATGTAACTACAAAATTTTAAAACTCTGGGATTTTTACATTTTTGTATCTAGATGACCAGAATTTCTATGTTTAGGCCTCAGGGTGTCTGTGGACTCCTGGAAAATGTATTAAAAATTTGCATGTGTGTGCCTATGTACATTTTTTTAAGAGAAGGCCCTTGGTTTTACATCATGTTTTTCAAAGGGATGTTGACAACCTTTGATGGTAATGCGGTGGAAACCTGTTCACACTGGCCAGCACTTACATAGCAGGGCCGCCTACTCAGGGATACATTTCACTGCTGACTCATCCAATCAGAAATGTGTCCTCAAAATGATATGCTGCCAGAGGCCACAGTGGTTATGTGTTGGACCATCAGAGTGTTACGAGTGTCTTTAAAAAAGCTTCCAACAGATAATGTTATCACTTGCTTGTCATACAGAGCAGAAACTTTGTACAATCCCAAAGCACAGTTTCTTTAAAAAAAAAAAAAAAAAAAAAAAAAAGATGGGCTTATCTGCGTCCTACTTTTGTTCACTGTAAGGTTGGTAAATCTTTCTCTCAGGGCAAAAATACAAGTCTATCATTCCCTCCAGCCTTGCTTTTCTGGCAAAAAATCCCTCTCTCTTTAGACAACAATGCAGAATACCTACCCTGTGGGTTCTGTTGGAGGATTTTAGTGTGATCTGTCTGAACTTAAGAGCCACGCTGAACCCTGAGGACAACAACATTGGATGTTTGGGGAGACAGGCTGATGGGCCCACTAATTATCCCTTTCTCTTGTTTACTGGGGGTTTCTTTGTTTTTTAAGTCAAATAACAAAAAAAGGGAATGGGAGCCAAGTCAAGGACAGGGAGTGCCCTACACAACCTCGAGACCCCATCTTGTGGTATAACCAGCTCTGCTATGATCTTGCTTAGCATCTTTGACCAAAGCTACTATCTCTGAGTCTAGTTATTTTTACTTGTAGAATTAGAATTATTGTCCATGTCCTGCCCTCATGACTAAGGCGGCATTGTGCTGCTCAAGACAATAGGTGTGAAAGTGACATGCAAATCACGAAGTGTTCCTAAACCCATGGTTGGTCTCTTTTATCTTGTGTTTCTGTGATTCGCTTGGAGTCTTATTTCTGATGCCATGGAATTCTATCAGATTGCCACCTGTGAAGTTAATGACATCCTAGCTCATTAACAATATCAGATGGACAACATCACTTCCCAAATGAGTCCCTTCCCCTGACACCCACTGGATAGTGGGAGTGGCCCAACATTGAATTCGTACAGTCTCTGGATTGTTGTGTTAAACTCGCTGGTCTTATTTCTGCATCAGGAGATGGTAAAATTTAGTGGTTAACAGCATGAACTTGGAAATAACACTGCCTGGGGTCGAATCCTGTAACAACCACTTACTAGCCATGTAATCTTGTGCAAAGCATTCAACCCCCTGTGCCTCGGTTTTTCTCACAGAAATCTATAACTCACATAGGCTGGGAGAATTAAAGGAGTCAAGCATGTAAAGTCTTTAGAACAATTCCAAGCACTAAGTGGAGTAGGAAGAGAGCTCAAAAATATTAGCTAATATTAATTAGCTTTTTTTTCTGGACCAACTGGGTTGCATCTTTGGTGGTGGTAAGGGTTGCATTTGTTGGTTCATTTTCATGCTTTCAGTACCTGCTGCTTGATAGATGCTCAACAAACATGAAAACATGCATGCATGAAGAATTAATGAATAAATGAGGGAATGAATGATGTGGGGAGAAACATTGGCTCCAAAGGAAGTATACATGAATCCTGGTCCTAGCCTCATCTTTAACTCAATCTGACACCTCTCAAGCACATTATTTACCTCTCTAACCTGCAATTTCCTTGCAAATGCAAGCAGTGGACCAGATAATCACTAATGACCATTTCATCTCCAGAGGTCTATAAAATGAGATTATGGGGTGAGAAGGAGAGGAGTTACTTCACTCAGGGCCTGCTAGTGGGCCAGGCAATTTACATAAAGAAGCTTACAAAATCTTCCCAATTTACATGGAGAAACTTGTACTATCAGGTAAGCAAGATGATCTCCATTTTATAAATAGAGAAACTGATGAGAACCAGAGAGGTTAACTAACTTCCCCAAGACCACACAAGCAGTAAATTGGGAAACAAAGACTCAACCCAGTTCTGACTGAAGTCAAAGGTCAGTCCTTTCCACCATCCTATGGAGATCCATGATATAAAAGGGAAAGATGGTGTGTCGTCACCCATGCAACACCTTCTCCCACCAAAGGGAAGCAGAGGCGGTGAGCAGGGAGCACGGCAGGTATACTTAGAACAGGTGTGGAGAGAGCTGTCATTTGACATACACATTTAGACACATCAGCATCTGTGTTGGGGTCCAGATGGGGAGAGATTAAGCAGGGGAGACAGTAGCAGCTATAACATTAGCCTTGAGTTAATTGCTATTTTGGTGTCCTTATGGAAGGAAACATCCAATGTACATATTCACGCAGCAAATGGAATTCATAACAATTTCTTTGAGTTGGGAATCACTTGTCCCCTCCTCCCTGGAGCTAATCCAATGTCTATATTTAACCTGGCGGGCTGGGTGGCATTACATTTGGGTGATTATTTATAGATACCCTCATGCACGGTCTGCTGCAAAGCCACAGGGATTCTGCCAAGGCAGTGGGGAAGGAATAGCTCCAGATGTGCGACTGCATATGAATCCATGTCTGAGCCTTTTTGGATAGGGAGATCTGGGAGCTCAAATATGCATGAGATCACACTGTCTCTACTTCTTATTTCTATTCTTAATTCCCAGCGTGAGGAGATTTATTTGAACATGAGGGTAGCTAGATCGTGAATCTTTCAGTTGATAGGTAATTGAGAGTCATTCACCCAATCTCCAGTCTGATATTTAAACTTTCTCTGCAGTATTTTCATTCAACAAACACTTATTAATTATAACCCTAATATTACCATTTGCCAGTTCAACAGATAGTGATTGTGAACCAACAACAGGATCTGTGCTGGGAAAGCGCTGGTAAGTGATCTGCCCTCATGTCATGTTGAGTAGGAAAATGACAGGTAGATGGAAATTTTCAAGATGCACAATCAACAAGACAGCTGTCATAATGGCATCACAGAACATGGTATGACTTCCAAGAACAAGGTGTCTGGCATGGATAAGGACTCAGTAAACGGTGACTACTGCTATCATTCCCATCTTCCTGATTGTTTGGAGAATGTTTCACAGTTGGTTCTTGAATATTAAGTTGCATTTATTGAGACAGAAAAGAGGGTGAAGAGGACAGCAGGGAAGAACGAATAGATAGAGCATTTTCAGGAAATGGTGAGAAAACTGGCGGTCTGAAATATATTCTTCATGCTGAGGCATGGATTGAGAGGAGACAGGAAGGGTAGATTGGGCTCACATGGGGGGGCCTAGAATATTGCACCAGATAGGAGGAACCTGGTCACAGTGATCTGGTAAGCAAAGGAATACTGTGCTTTTTTGTCTTAAAAATATGCAAAAATTTCCATATCAATTGATACCAGTTGAATTTTGGGATTTCTTGGGAATAATAGTTGGAGTCTGGAGCATTGATCTGAGTCTCATTTTTCATATGTGTGATGTGATTAGGATGCATTTCCCCTCAAGGAACTTACAGTCCAGAGAGGATAAGACTATTATTGTGGTTATAGTGTAGAGCAGCTCATAATTAGTGCTACTAGATTCAATAAGGGTCTTGCTTTTCTAGTATCTTGGTTAAATTCTGCAGATATGAATGCCACTGCTATTTTTTTTCTAATTTTATTTTTATTATTATTTTTAAAATTCCAGTATTAGTTTCAGGTGAACAATACAGTGATTCAACACTTCTATACATTTCTCAATGCTCATCACAGTAGATTTATTCTTAATCCCCTTCAACTATTTCACCCAACCCCCTCTCCCCTCTGGTAACCATCAATTTGTTTTCTACCATTAAATGTCTGATTTTTTCCCTCTTTTTTCTTTGTTCCTTTGTTTTATTTCTTAAATTCCACGTATGAGTGAAATCATATAGTATTTGTCTTTCTCTGACTTATTTCTCCTAGCATTGCACTCTCTAGATCCATCCACATTGTTGCAAATGGCAAGATTCCATTCTTTTTTATGGCTGAGTAATATTCCACTATATATATATATATATACCACTTCTTCTTTATTCATTTCTCTATCAATGGACACTTGAGTGGCTTCCATAATTTATGCCATCACTATTATTGATGGCTACTCTTTAGAGGTCACTTGTTGTATGAGAGTTACTTGTCTAAAATGCTAAGTTTTCACTTTTAATTTAATGTTAACAGCAGTCCTAACAAGTAGATATCATTAGATCCATTTTATAAAATAGAGAAAGCTCATAAAAAGTAATCTATTTGCCCAAAGACATGCAGCTAGTAAAGAGGAGCCAGGAGTCCGATTCAGGTGGGTCTGATTCCAGAGCTTAAAGCCTGTTGGTGCCCTGTTACAATTCCATTGTGCACCATTGAAGAGCATCGTGCTTCCCTCTGGGCCTGGGAAGTTAGGAAAGGTGATGGGTGTTGTTTACCTGTCTTCACATGGTCTCAGGTCCAGAGGTTCTTCACTATTGCTGGAGTTCACACTCCAGACCATCTAGAATTTAGTCTCTGTGACTATGCCCCAGTGACTCTTTCTTTATTCATGCTGCTTGGGGACTGTGGCCATGGATTTACTAGCTTATTTAACATAGCAACATACACATGGTCACATGTATATATAATATATATGTATATAAAATATATGGTATAAACATAATATATATTATGTATTAATGTAATTGTGTGTATTATATAATCTATTATATAATTATATACATAATTATATATAACATGATAAATATACATATACATAAATATATGTGTATTATATAATTATATGATAGATTATATAATATATAATGTATGTTATTATATAATAATGTATATTATATATACATTATATCACTATATATTATTATATATAATTATATAGCATTATATAACTTCATAATACATTATATAACATAATAAATATAATATAAAAATATTATATTTGTAATATACAAATAAAATACACAAATAAAAATATAAAAATAAATATATATTATAATAAATATAAATATAATATATATTATATAAGACTTATATATAATATATAAAATGTATAAATATACATAATATATATAAAATCTATTAACCTGATCTTAAGGTTTATTTTATGAAATAAGGTTGACATACTTTTTAGTGATCTTAAAGTCACAAATGTGCAACAGAACCATTTCCAGTGCTAATCTGTTGTTTTATTTTACTGACATCTGATATCTGAGCATATTTTATTAGGACCCTTCTTTAACTTGCTATGCAATCTTAGACAAACCACTAATTTCAGTAAAAGAAGTAGGTTGGGCCATTTTATGTTTAAGGTTCTTTACATTTTAGTCATTCTCCATTCTAGTCCTGGAACAGATGTCACAAAACATAGAAATCTGGGGAGAGAATAGTCAGACTCCTCAAAGAATGTACAATTTACTGCAAGAAACAAAATCTATCCGAATTAAAATTTCAAGCAAACAGTGCCATGGTGTAGCATGAGTTCATGTCCTCAAAAAGTGGCTTGGGCTGTCCGTGGTGGTGGTGTGGAGAAAAGACTGTCATTTGGTTGAGATGGCTGTTCCAGAAGGAGATGGGGGAGGAAATAAAACTACAGTATTGATGAGAAACTTGACTCACTCCATGATTCTCTAGACGTGACCTTGAAGAATAATCCCCGTAATGGTTGTCATGTTTGCATATATATTTATAGTCTCTGTATTTATATCCTACATATCAATGCATGCAGAAATACATAAACATACTTAACAGAAAGTCAAGAGCCTTGGGGTCTAGTTCTGGCATCTCTAATAACTGTGCAACCATAAGAAAGTTGGGTCAAAATTTCCTTACTGAAAACATAAAGGCAAGGAAGCAGAAGATCGTTCTATTTCCTTCCAGCTTAATATCACAATTATGTGAATTCTTGTTTTGAAAGAGCAAAAGAAGGGAAAAATACGTAAGGGAAAAAGTTAACACCTCTGCTAGCAGTATCTTTCCAGAGTAAAACGTTTTTGTTATAGCACAAACATGCTTTCTTCTTCCTGGCAAAAAAATTTAAAAAAAAATTTACAACAATTTCTGAAATATGTCCTAAATGTTTATTGGGTTCCAGTGACAACATTATAAATGAACATCGAGTGACAGTCTTGTCACCTATTAATAGCATACAGTTTCGGCAGGTGTAATTCTGGGATTTATGTAAATGAAAGATTGGATACTCTGTTACACTTTCTTGGTCAACCTCCAGCATGCTGACTTAATGGCTACGGTGTACTGAAAAATAAAACGAAGCCACTCACATATATTATAAGGGAGATAATGAATTATTATTCCAAAAGTAGGCTTGTTGCACTCATTTGCATATAATGTTTAATTTTTACCAAATGTTTCATTTTAATACATGCACAAATGATCAAAAACTATCAAAATATGCTAATGCACTTTCTATTGCAAATATATTGTTGCCCTTGATTCTGGGGCTTTATTATAAAAACATTTGAAATTCTCAATGGTAAAGTGCTTCTTTTAATAAAAATAATATTGAAAATATTCACACACTTTTGCAATGGCTAAGGCCTTGGAGATCGTCTAGTTAAAATGTCTGTTTTTATAAATGAGGCTGTTGGGGCTCAGCTTGCTGGAGCAGGTTGTTTGCAGTCACACAGCTAACCAGAAGAGATCCAGGGCTTCTGCCGTCCAGTTTGGGATATTTTTTAGGGGGCTGCGTAATCTCAAACAAATAGGTGTGATGTTTATGTTTCAAACGTTTACCACTGTCCTCAGTTTTGTTGTCAAGGGATCCTTCTGAGTTACTGGACTTCCACGGGGACTGAAATACTGGTTCTGTAGTGTGGGTGGGGCAAGAGGTAGGCTGCGAGACATATGGATGAAAGTAAAATGCCAAACCTTCATGAAACAGTCCTTCCTAAATGACCGTCGTTTCAACCACCACCTTCATGATTTTTACTATTCAGAGACCATTTACGTTCTTTATTTATGTAACTTGTTTTTCTTATATTAACCCTTTTTAGTTAAAGAAATGTTTCTCCCAGGGGGACTCTAAACTCCCATACTAAAGGGAAAGCCAAAAGCGCATGTTTAAATAGAAGACAGTGGGAATATTACAACGGTGTTAATACCACTCAACAGAGATGCAACCTGGTTAGTGAAATTCTAACAGGATGCTGTTCCTTATCAGAAGCTCTCCGCCTAGATCAAGCTCTTACTTTGTTATAAAAAAAGATGGAAGTGGGGAGGTTAGCAAGTGTTAAAAGTGTAAAAGATGCTAGCACCAAACTAAGATTTTGTTTCTCTTTGACATTTGAAGATAATTGGAAAGGAAATGACTTTCTTACAATGTGATTGGATGTCTGCTGTCTTCAGAGCCCCATCCCATCTAAATTGCCTCTTGGACCATCGCCAGTGTGCATCTCACACTTTGGAAAAGGCTGGGCTTGAAGAACATACCTCCTTCATTTACACCTCTGGCATTTATATTGCTGACCAAGGAACCACATAGCAAAGAAACTGAAAGAAATCTCAGCAATCATCCACGCCCCATAATACGGCCGTGAAGGTAGAGTTTCTGGGTCCAGCAGCCTAGTGTGTATCCTCAGCTTGCCACTTAATAACTGTGACACAAGTAAATTAACTTGTCCAAGTCTCCCTTTTTTTCCATGTAAAATGGTGGTAATAAGACACCCTGCCTCAAAGCATTATTGCAATGTTATCTAAGAAAACAGGTAATAAAAATCGAAACATTTACTGAGCACATAGTAAGTGCCAAGCTTTACATATGTGATATACTGAATCCTGGCAAGAGCCTACAAAGGTAAACATTATTAATCTCACTTTGCACTGGAGAAGATTGAAGCACAAGGAAACTGAATGATTCCCCAAAGCTAATAAGTGGCCAGACAGAAACTCCAGCCCACGTTTTCTTGTCTCCAGGACATCTTCTTAGCAAGGACGCTTTAGACATGGAGGTATGATGCCTAGAGAGAGAAGCTAGCTCAGATGGCTTGGGCCCTACGGGCAAAAATCCCTATGGAGATAAACAGTAAATTATTGAGTTCATTATTTTTTAATTTATTTTTTATTTTTTAAAAGAATTTATTTATTTATTTGACAGACAGAGATCACAAGTAGGCAGAGAGGCAGGCAGAGAGAGAGAGAGAGAAGCAGGCTTTCTGCTGAGCAGAGAGCCTGACATGAGGCTCGATCCCAGGACCCTGAGATCATGACCTGAGCCCATGGCAGAGGCTTAACCCACTGAGCCACCCAAGTTCCCCTACTGAGTTCATTATTAAAGTATTACCAATTGCTGCAAATCTGCTACATAACCAGCCCCTGAACTTAGTGGCTTATGGCAACAAGCTTTTACCTTTTGCTTCCACTCATACTCCAGACACTGTTCCGTACATGTCTCATCCACAGGTGCCTACATCCTCCTTGGCGAAGTGGCAGAACATGTCTGTCCTCATGGAGGTTCATGGAAGCTCAAGAGAATAATCCACAGGCACAAGAACATTTAGAACCTTCGATCGCATTGCCTCTGCCTTTACTTTGTACTGGCCCCTGCAAGGCCCACAGCCAATTATGCCCCACCCCAGGGGGACAGGGAAGGGAATGACCATTTGCTGGAAAATATTCTAAGGGAGAGAAATTAGAAGGGCATGGAGCACCCCAAGTGCCAAATGGAATGAGAGATTCTATAAACTACATGGAATCACTGAGGTTTTCAGTGGGAACCTTCACTCATTTTGTCTCATCTCCCTAGAGCTTCTTTGTTCCCCAGTTCACAGTGGAGTCTTAGTAAGTGGTCTTTGTGAAGGAAGGCTCCTGCCTGGGGAGAGAGCATTGCAACTTGCAACATCTTTACAGGAAATACTCAGCTCTAGTGGAGAGGTCAAACATTACAGCAAATTTTTAAAGAATAAATAATAAGAGAGATAGGTCTCAAAATCCACGGGCTGGACGACTGCCGATCCATGGTGGAAAAGGCACTGCGTGAGCAGAATCTTGTGCTGGTGGAGCCTGGTGACCTCTTTTCTTCTCTCTTATTAAAATGGTATCCCTGTCATCTTCTGTTTCTTTTTCCTAAGACTTTTTGTTACCTGACATTATGCCGGGCATTTGTTTGCTTCTTTGTCTCTGCTGAGCTAGCATGTGAGTTCCATGAGGCCAGAGACCTTGTCTACTTTCCTTTCACTAGCTCCTCAACACTGACAATCACGTCCAGCCCATGTTAAGAGCTCAAGAAATGTTTGGTGCATGAATGCTCAGACCCTGCGCTGGTGCCTCCGCATTCATTTCCTCTTACTCTGAGATTCCCATCACTCAGTACCAGTGGATTGTTGCTGTCTTCAGCCCTACACTGGTCCTATCAATCCCAGGTCTCCTGCAGACAGCCTGCTTCTAGCGGCATTCTGTATCAGTTAGGGTTCTTGCTTGCAGATGAAAGAAACCAACTTCGTGTAAACTTCAGCAAGGAAGAACTGTACTTGGGGGGAGAGGGGTGGTGCAGAGTGCTGTTGGAAAGGCTGTCGGACCAGACTCAGGTAGGAATGGAAAGAGACAGAGCACAGCCAAGCTCTTGGCCCTGGAATGGTCTACTTCAGGCACCCTCTTCTCCCAACACTGACCCTCTATTCGTGCCCTATTGTTGAACTCCCAAATGCACTGAAGCCACAGAAGTGATTTCTAACTAACCCCAAATCTTTGGATTCCTCCTTAAGGACTCACAGTCCCCCCTTTTAAAGGAATATTGGCAGTTGCTTAACAAAAAGTAGTTACTCCTATCATGGCAAGATCTACAAGATATATTGTCAAGTGAGAAATCAAGGTACAGAATGGTGTGTGTATCCTTCATGTTAAGCAAAAAAAGGATGGGTATGCTGATGCACGTACCTAAGTAGATTTCCCTGGAAGGCTCCAGACCACCTTGGTTATAAGAGTTTCATCAAGTAAAACAACTCTGTGATGAATAAATGGGAGGCAGGAGACATCTTTTTACTGCAATATGGCTGTTTAGATCCTTCGACTTTTGCACGATATGCATACATTACTTAATAAACAGATGACTCCAAAGTGATTTTATTTATTTATTTTTATTTTTTAAAGATTTTTATTTATTTATTTGACAGATAGAGATCACAAGCAGGCAGAGGGGCAGGCAGAGAGAGAGAGAAGAAGGGAAACAGGCTCCCCGCTGAGCAGAGAGCCCGATGTGGGGCTCGATCCCAGGACCCTGGGATCATGACCCAAGACGAAGGCAGAGACTTTAACCCACTGAGCCACCCAGGCGCCCCCAAAGTGATTTTAGAAAGTAAAAATAAATAGAATTAAAAAGAAAACATCAATATCCTGGGCTGGAATATATGATTGGTCTGCTTCACTCCAGCTTTAGCTACTGGAAGCAGGGGGAGAAAATATTTTTCTTCCAACTGCTTAGAAAGGACGGAGGCAGGACTTCTTTTCACTTTTTTTTTTTTAAGATTTTATTTATTTATTTGACAGACAGGTCACAAGTAGGCAGAGAGGCAGGCAGAGAGAGAGGAAGGGAAGCAGGCTCCCTGCTGAGCAGAAAGCCCGATGTGGGGTTCAATCCCAGGACCCTGAGACCATGACCCAAGCTGAAGGCAGAGGCTTTAACCCACTGAGCCACCCAGGCACCCCTTCTTTTCACCTTTTATGGTGTGTTCCCCTTCCACATACATGAAAAAGGAAGAGTATTTGGATGCATGGCAGCTGTGCTAGATTTTATTAATGGCCCCAGCTCTTTACCCCATCCTGTATTCATAACCTTTGCCAAGTGATTTTTACTTCTTTCCTTCCTAAAATGCCAAGTGCATTTTAACACCTCCTAAATTTGAGTCAAACCACGTGACTGGCTTTGGACAGTGGAAAAGGGTTGGAAACAACAGAGTGTCCATTCTCAACCTAGGCTTCCAAAGCCATCTTGTGTCCCCATTTGCTGTCTTGCAGTTCTGCCACATCTACAAGAACATATCTGTCTCACCTGTTGGTCCAAGGGGGACCAGGAGCCCGGTGGGTAGACCTTGCCAATTTGTAGCCTAGCACCACCTGCTTGGGTCCAGCCAAGATCAGCAGGGCTGGAGGATAAATAAAGGCTCATTGCATGGCCTTGAGATTTGTGGTTGCTTGTTACACAGCAGTAGATGACTGATACAGCCACAAAAGTGAGGAATAGCTGCTGTAGGCACCACCTTTTAAACTGAATGGCCCAGGGTAACCTCTTGCCCTTTCTTAAAGGAAGAAAAATCCCTGACACCCAGTAAGCCCCTAGAATGTGTCACGCATAGAGCTAAAGGCTTGACCTGCATTTCATCTTTTGAGCTTCGCATGATCCCATCACAGAGGCATTAATATCTCCTTTCATAGGAGAGGAAATAACAGCTCAAACAAGTAAACAAACTTCCCAAGTTGTTAAAGTCAATAAATGGCAGAGTTTGGATTTTAAACTATTTGTATTTGATGTCCTTTTCACACACACGCGCACACACACACACACACACACACACACACACAGAGCTTTTTTTTTTTTAGCAGACACAATTTAAGACATACCTCTTACCAGGAGGTCCTGTCCCTTACTAACCACTCCACAGGGATGGACCCTCGATGTTCTTAGAACATAGCCAGAAACAGCTTCCAGGGAGTATCGGAGGATAAACAGAGTTTTCATATTCATCTCCAGAGACCCACTCCCAAGGGGAGACAAGATTCCCTTCTGGAGAGGGGGCCCTGGGCAGTGTGCAAACTTCTGAGCACAGAGCAGCCTTGGCTAATAAATCATTTGTGAGACAATAGCCTGCAGAATCAAGTTACTCCAGGCCCAATTTTTGCCATCTCTGGATAAAAAATTGTGCTCTGCGCTGCAGGCTAAGGACTGGGAACAATTTGCTGTTTTAAAGTGCAGGGTCTGCCCGTGTCACCTTTTGTTTCCAAAGCTCTATAGCAGGATTCTCTGTAGAAGGACAATAGGGCCCACTCCCACTTTTCGGGAGATGTCAGGGCCCGCCTACTGAATATGGTGTGCAGCCTTTTTGATGTGACAGCTGACTCCCCTGACTATGATCTTGTTTTCTCCCCACTTTGGCTCACTGAGGTCAGTTATGTGACTCCTGTGTGTTTCCAGTGAGGATGCTGAGGCTTCACAAGTATAAAAAAGCAGTTCTGGGTTCTACCATTGACAAGCAACAGACCTGGAATTGACACCCTGGCCCCTGAAACCAAGTCCAGGGCTCGTTCATGAGAAATGTCCATATGGCACCACAGCAACGGAGCCATCCTCTAGACATGGCCTTGCTCTGGAGATAAATTTCCCCCTTCCTAGTGATCATCTGCAACAGCACAATGAAGCATTTGATTAGGCCGTCTCTGTACCTTGCCGTGCATGAGCTGGTCATGGATTAACATGGGAGGAATGGACCTTGCAGGCGTGTCCGGCCCAATTGCTTCCTTTTTATACCTGGAAGTACTGAGATCCAGAGAGATAGACTTTCTTAGGGTCATTCTAGAAATCTAAACTTGTATCTTCCTATCACAAAAGCAGCCCACGCTCCTCCTTCCAGAGACAGTCTGAAGCAAAGAGCAATAACAAATAGTTTGCTGTGTATTTACAGAGATCCACCAAGCCCGCCGCAGCTCACTGTCATTATGAACTCATGAAATAGACAAGGTGGGCTTTCCCCACCCCCTCCATTTCTCAGAGAAGGCCACAGACAGCTAGAGAGAGATAAAGTATCTTGGATTGAAATATTCTACATCTGATGCCCTTCATTTCCAAAAACAGTCTCATGCCATTTATTTGTATTTCTTCCACATGTATTTATTGCACAAGGATTATATGACAACCACAGGGCTCCTGCTGGAATCATAAAACATTTAAGCCTTGGTGCCTGCCCTCGTGGATGTTATGTTCCAATCAAGGATGCAGATATGAAGTCTATATAATTAAATTTTTGATAAATGCAATGAAAGAAAAATATAGGTGGTCATGAGTTTTAATGGTGGTAAAGAGGAGGACTGACCTGATCCAGCCGGTCAGGAGATATTTCTTTCAGGGGTGTTGGTAATAAATGAGTATTTTTTTAAAGGGAAGGGACCAGTGGGTGTAGATGCCCTGAGATAGGAAGGAGCAGGTGGCATTAAAGGAGAAGATGCAATGCCAGAGTGAGTGGACCCTGCAGATAAGGAGAGTGGAGAGAGGTAGGATGGGGGGTGGGGTTCAGATTGTTCCAGGTCTTTGTAGATGAGGAGAAGGATTGTGACCTGCATTCTAGGACTAAACAGAAGCCACTGGAGGTTTTAAGTGGTTGAGCAAAATGATCATGACTTAAAGAAATGAAACCAAGCATGCTGTCTCTAATGTTGAGAACCCTGCAGAAGGGCATCAGGTGACTTGGTGGTTGTCTTTGACCCTGGGGGGAAGCAGTGAATGGTGAAGAGTCAATAGCCCTGCCCTGCATTTTGGACATAGAGTCTGTAAGATTTTGTGATTGATGATCTGTGCTACCAGAGGGAAGAGGGAAAGCAAGGTGTCAAAAATGACTCCCAAGTTTCTGACATAAAAAATTAGGGATTAGGGATTGGGGTGCCTGGCTAACGTAATTGGTTGAGTGTTGGACTCTTGAATTTGGCTCAGGCGGTGATCTCAGGATCCTCTTCAACACGGAGTCTGCTTGGGATTCTCTCTCTCCCTTTCCCTCTGCCCCTCCCTCTCATTCTCTCTCTCTCTCTCTCTCTCTCTCTCCCCCCCTCTCCCAAATAAATAAATCTTAAAAAAATAAATTAGGTGATTAAGAGGTATGAGAAACATGAGAGGAAAAGAAGCAGGATGCTGGCAAGAGGTGAAGATTGCAGTTGGGGACAACCGTCAGGAAGTGTCAGGGCGATGAGTGATCATGAGCTTACTTCTCAGAAGAGAGCTTGGACCAGGGAGATAAGTGTGGGAGACATTGCATAAAAATGAAACTTAGTCATGGGAAGGCTCTGTACTATCCACTGAGGAAGTGAACAGTGAGAAACGCAGATCACAATAGAGCAAAGCAGGGAATTCAACAGGGGAGGAGACTCGGAATCAAGCTCTGCGGAGCTCATTATCTTGGGTAGAAAAGGAGGGGCTGGCAGGAGAAATGGAGAATGAGTACAGCCAAGTGGGAGGAGAATCAGAAGAGGATTCCAAGGAGAATGGCAATGTGTTTCAGATGGCTGAGGTCAAGTGAAGTGAAGACTTCAGACTACACCTTAATTTTGCAACATGAAGGTGGCCTAATTTAGGCTGAAGTGATGAGGCAGAAATCGAGTGCGGTGAAGATGGAATAACGTGGTGAGGAATAGAGACTGCATGCTAGACAATGTTTTTCAGAACTCTAGATATAGAGAAGAATAGAGAACATTTTCAGTAGCTGAAGTGACTTAATTAACCTTTCCATTTATGCATACATGCAAAAGGAAAATAATAGAGTGTATTCGTAAACTGCTGAAAAGAACCATAGAGAGGGAAATGTTGGTGTTGGAGAAGGAGGTTGGAAGACAAATGGAAATGGTGGTGGGTGTAGGAGTGCAGAGAGCAAGCAGGGGGAGTGGTCACTGTCAGGAAGAGGGTGAGGGTATGTTCCAGTTGCATGGGAGGGAAGAAGTCAAGGAAAGGGTGGGAGCAGTTATAGGTAGGGTTCCCATGTGAGTTTGCAAAAACCACTTGTGATACCAACTCCACCATGTGTGAAAATTTGAGAAGGGAGCCATGAGAGAACAGAGAGCCAATGACTAACTTCCGAGTTCCTCCTCCAGGCCTCTGGTCAGTCCATGCCCTGTGGAGGGAAGCCCCAGGCCACACCCCAGAGGCTTGGACTATAGAGGAGAGCACAGCTGGGCATGGAGATTGGAAACAAGATAGTATCCAAGTAGGCTCAGCTGGGTGGCCATACACTTGGGGCCACGGAAGCACGGTGGCTTGGTGTTAAAATGATTAATCCCATGTCTCCATTACTTTAAATGAGTTAAACAAATCCCTCGCTGGGCCTGTCACACCAATGTTCAGCACACAGATTTTTCTTAATGAGCAGAGCACAGGGCTGGTCTCCTGGTCTGTAAATCCATTCATTTCACAACACAGTGTCTTGGTTGCATATTTCTTTGACACTATCCACTGACAGATGAGCTGTTAAATGAAACATGGACCATTCAGAACTGCTCTAAAAACGTGCCATCTCTCTCACAGGGAGACACCACATACAGATGACTCCGGGTTAGAGGACCCAGGTTCTTAGCCCAAGTCCGCCACTTTCCCTCCTCTGAGCCTCTATTTTTTTTTTTTTTCTCACACACCAGGTGAGGGGTTTGGGCTATACTGATTTTTCCAAATTGTTCTCTGCCATATTCATGGTTTGCAAAATCAGTTTTAAAAGGATTCTGTGATCAAATATTATAGAGAAATATGGAGTTGAGAAGTTCCACACATTTTTTTTTCTTTTTTGGGAATTTTTGTTCGTTTATTTTTTTTGTAACATGGGACATCCGAGAACCATGACTATGTTAGCTCGCATCCTGAGTATTTGATCAAACAAGCATATTTTTTTTTAAAATGGAGGAACTTATTGATCAAATCTTCTGGGAAATGCTGGGCCAGATGATGCTGGGGATCCCTCCAAACCTTCAACTGCCCGTAACCGTAAGATGTCCACTGGGGATCAGAAGAAGAGGGGAAGCTGCAAAAAACTGAATGGGTCAAATGAATTGACTTCAAGGACATTTACCAGGCACCTGTGCTATGATGGACATTATTTTTCTAGTTTTTCTTTCACTTCTCCTGGACTTGAAGAAGGCTAACACTGGTGAAGAAAGCAGATGCAGACCACCTCATTGAATTTGCTATATTAGATCGTATTATATGCCGTATTTATTGTGTTGAGTTGTATTTGTTCTCAGTGTTGGCAGCAGATTTTACTGAAACTCACATGATTTGTTCTTATTGACACTCATATGATCGCTGAGTCTCTCACTGATAACCCTGTTATCCCCTGTCAAGCCTTGGCTGTAATACCTCCTGTGCCATGACAGGATCTCCCAAAATGTCTAACTCTCACTTTGGGTGACATTTCCATAGAGATGCCAGAAGTTCCTCCCAGTTTCTCTCAATGGACCAAGTGTGGTCGGAGGAGTTTCTTTGTCATTCTGGGCCTCGGTGTCCCCGTGGAGAACAAAGACATTACCTAACTCACCTTTGAGCGACCTTCTGGCTTTAGCCCTTTTGGGTTCCAAATGCGGGAAAGTCGTGAAGTGCAAAGGTGGAGACACTATCTCACAGGAACTATAAAGTCCCAACCGAGGAGATGTTAAGAGATACAATCCACCTATATCTTTGAAGTCTCATCAAAGAATAACTCACCTAAGAGGAGCTGGAAATTCTGGTGACAATAAGCATACTAAAAGAAGGCAAGAATCCTAGACTTTGGGCCCTTCTCTTACCAATTCACCGTGTGACTTGTAACAAATTGTTATGGACTGGATGTTTGTGCCCCTCAACCCAAATTCATACTTTGCAATCCTCAGTCCTGGGGTGGTCGTATTGGGAGATGGGGACTTGGGGGGACAATTAGGTCCTGAGGGTAGAACCCTCATCAGTGAGATTCATGCCATTAGAAAATAGATGTTGGGGGTCTCTTGCCCTCTCTTGTAGTGGAGGATACAAGAAGTCAGCAGTTACCATCAGGAGGCAGACTCACCAGACACCGAATCCGTTGGCCCCCTGGTCTTGGTCTTCCCACCTCAGAACAGTGAGAAATAAATTTTTGTTGTCATTAAGCCACCCAATCTATGGTCTTCTATTACAACAGCCCAAACTGACTAAAATATAAGCTAATCTCCCCTCTCTGAGCTTGTTCACACACTTGTAAAGTGAAAGAGTTATGCCATGTGACTGCTAAGGTCCTTTATAGCCATCACATTCTGTACATCTCTGACATGAGTCCAGAGCTTATTCTTGAAGGACTTGGTAAATAAGAAAGAAGAGAAATGCTCTTGTAGGCAGGAGAAACATCAGAGGCCTCAAGAACGGTTGTGGCAGATAATAGAAAAGACTGTTCTGAAATGTCAAGAAGAGTAATACCTAGTAACAGTCAATAATGATTTATTTGGAGATTACTGTATGTCATTTATACTTCATTATACAACAGATATTCTTAGGCACTCACTCTGTGACAGGCAGTGTGCTAAGTTCTGTGGACACAGCCACAATTAAGAAAGAAATAATTCCTGTTCTGTGAGAACTTACAGGTGTGTGCATGTGTGATGGGACAGTGGGAATAGACAGCAGTCAATTGAATAAATGAGCAAGATGACTTGAAGTAGGATATTGGGGAACAAACAGACTTGATCGCTAGAATAGCAACCCCAAATAACATAGGTTGTACAAGATCAAAGGTTTATTTTTAATCAAAGAACAGCCTAGATATAAGGAATCCAGGGTTGGTGTAATAATTCCACACCATCAGGAAGACGGACTCTTTCTCTCCTTTTGTTCTGTCATCGCAACGGTATCTCCCCTGTCTGCTTATTAGAGATGAAATCAGCATTTCCATCTTCTAGCCAGTAGGAAGGAGAGGGCATGGCCTTCTCTTTAAGGGTCAGGCTCAGAAGGGGTAAACTTCACTTCTGCTTACATCACATTGGCCAGAGCTTGTCACATGGTGATATGACCTGTCAGGGGACCTGGAAAGTGTAGCCTTTATTCTGCGAAGCCATTCCTTAGCTCAAGAAGGAGAGTTCTATGATTATAGAAGCAAGGGAGAGTAGACACTGAGAAATGACTAACACTCATATTCATAGAGAAAGATAAATAATTCAAAGGGTGTATTAGTCAGATTAGCCTAGGTCATGTTGTTGTAAGTTTTATTGTTGCTCATGCTACATCCTGGGTCTGGAGGACAAGGGAATCTTTTCTCATCCTCATCTTCAATTGGGGACTCATCTTGGGTACTGCCTGTTACATACCAGAGGGAAATGAGATCTCTGGAAAGTCTTGCATTGGAAATGAAAAGCTGAGAAGGGGCACCTGGGTGGCTCAGTCAGATAAGCATCCAACTCTTGATTTCAGCTCAGGTCATGATCTCAGGATCGTGAGATTGAACCCTGAATCAGGTGAGCGTGGGGCCTGCTTGGGATTCTGTCTCTCCCTCTCCCTCTGCCCCTCCCTGTTGCTCATGTGCTTGTGTGCTCTCTTTTTCTCTCTAAAAATAAATAAATAGATAAATAAACAAACAAACAATAAATAAATAACTTTGAATCTTAGAATGATTAATGTTATTTTTGCTGACAACTAGGCATACGGTCCCACCTAACATCAGGGAACACCAGGTGCCATCCTGTCCAGTCCATAGAAAGAGGTAGAACTGAAAATGTTTGGTAAATAACACTGCTTATGACTCTGAAGGGTAATGGGACGGAGTAGAGTCTACTCCAAATGCAATGGCCAAGGAAAGCCTTTCTGAACAGTTATGGAACCTAAGACTTGAATAATGAGAAACAGGTTATAAGCATGTGAAAAATCTGTGGAAAGAGCACATTTAAAAAGAAACTCACTATAATTGCTATGTAGAGGGGTAAAACGAGACACAAGGAGGTCGATTTGCATTGATTATCATATCCAAGAAGCCTAATAGGAGAGCATTATTACCCTCTCAGTTTTAGAGATGAGTACACACAGAGGCTCGGAGGAAATTTATAAAACCTTAGCCCAAATCTGCGGAGTTAGCAAGCAGCAGCATCAGAATTTGAACTCAAGCAGTGTGACTCTGGTGATGCTTTTAACCACCAAGTTACACCCCTCCCCTAGATCTTCTCTAGGGGACGACAAGTTTAGGACTAGCTAATTAGAGCATCACACGAAGAGGGGCAGGGGAAGACAAGGTGCGGAAGGAAGCCACCGGAAGACGCATAGTAACCCAGGATTGTCAAGAGCCTTCTCAGAAAAAATCTGTCTTGTGAGTAGATGTTTCAGTGAAGAGGGAGTGGGGGATACCAATTCCTGGCAGAGAGAAGAGTGTGCAGTGTGTGCAAACACTCACGAGCTTGAAATAGGGCTGCGGGGTGTGGCAAGACAAGAGTCTGAAATTTTGACTGAGGCCAGTTTTTCCCACCAACAATGATGAGGAAAACACACCAATTATTCAAACTTCTTTCCAATTACAATCTCCATCACAAAGTATTCCCATTTTATTCTAGCAAAACCAGCTTCCTGAGTACTTTTGGAGATCATCGGAGCAAGCAACAGTAACATTGACCCACTGGGGCAAAGACAAGCAAGCAGCAGGGACCAGACTTAAGCTGGAATGGAATTTGGCTCAATCCCAGGGGAAAGAAAAAAAAAAGACCAAACAACCGAGGAGTAAAACCTGGGGACTTGTGAGCCCTCTCTGTGTCTTTCAGCTTTAGTAACTGCTGCTCTTGGCTTATATGGAGATGCTTAGAGAAAGAGGTTGAGAATTGGAATTGGCCAACTTAGGGACCATCAGGCAAGAGCATGGAGGGAGCCATCTTCCATCCCAGACCCCATTAACATCAGAGGAATCTCGCAGAACACAGACCAGACTGAGAAGGCCAAGCTTACCTTGGCCTTCAAGGCTCTGTCCAGCCAACCTAACAGTAAGGAATTGGGTCCAGTTCCCTATATGACTTCATTTCCTACAGCTGCCCTCTGCCCTCATTTCACTGAAGCCTTGTTGGCCTGCTAATGACTCCTTGACCTTCCCCAATTGTCTCCATCTCAGTGTCTTTGTCTTTGACCCCTTACACCTGGATCACTTTCTCCCAGACAGCCACAGGACTCCTTTTCCCACCAAACAGGACTCTGTTCAAATGCTTCATCTTCAGAGAAGCCTTCCCTGACCACCTCACCATTTTACCCCTGCCAACTAGATTAACATATTTGATGCTTTCCCTTCATTTATTTGTCTTCATAAGACTCACCGCTCCTGATATTAGGGTATATATTTGGGTTTTGTTGTTGTTGTTTATTTGTCTCCCCATAGAATATCATCACCATGCAGACATTGTCCACTATTTTTACCTCTATATTCCCAGGATTTAGAATAGTGCCTATCATGGAAACAGTGCCCATGCCCATTAAATATTTGTGGACTAAACGATGCTTATGGCAGAAACATGTGCAGAGACTTGATCAAAAGGGAACATAAGAAAATCTAGTTACTGGAACTGGAGTAAAGATGGACCCTGGAACAAAGCCACAGTGATGGAAGCCCCTCGGTGGCTGGCCCGAGGCTCCTCCCATGGATTGTTCACGGAGCTCAGGGTACAGCCACGTCCTGAGAGGATCCTTTTTATGGATGGAGATTGGAGATGTGTGTGTCTAAGTTAAGTGACAGCAGTTTTCCTTTGGTAATCTTCCTGAGTCCAATTCACTTTCATCTGAAACCTTTGCAGGTAGAGTGAGGACCCACCCTGCTGCCAAAATCTATCACCACCCACACCCCCCCATCTATTCCAACAGGACCCTTACTTCTGGTTTGAGTGCTTGTTGGCAAGGACAACTGTGTTATAAACATTGAAGAACTGTGGAGCCAGGGTAGCTGGCCACATCCCTCAGTGTGTCATTTTGCCCAGCCTGTGGTTTGCTGAGAGCCTGTCGGCCAGTTTGCTGTTCCTGTGGCAGGGTCAATTATGTCCAGATCACAGCAACAAGCGTCCAGATCACATACCTTGACAAGCACCACAGCTCATTAGCGTGATTACACACTCCAGAGGCTGCTCCACCGGCGGCTCAAGTCTGTGAAATGGACTGGAGCCACCCTTGGCTTTTGGAGGTGCCCACCCCATGACTTCTGCCTCCCATGTCCCACACAACCAAGGAACGACGATGGGAAATCGATTGCAATTGCACAGTGTATATATAACACATCTGAGAGACTGCCAGATTCAGGGAGCCAAGGTGGAAACTCTGGTCCTCTTTCTGCCTCTGAATCCCCGTGAGACAGAAGGTGCATTACTGAACATCTCAAGGGCTTAGTGTCTCCGCTGTAAAATGAGGCCAAGAGTGTCTGACCTACTTCCCCTCGTTGGTGTAAAGATTACTTGTGAAACTTAATTCTTATGTTGAGCGCTGATTAGCAGTTATGACCATTTGTGGGGAGAGAAGTGTGCAAGAGGTCAATGGGCTACCATTTGCCTTTTCCTTAGGAATCCAGACTATTATTATATAATGTTTTCATCATAAGAATAATGCCTCCTCATTATAGAGACTTTCAGATTTAAATTCCTGGATAGAGCAATTTATATCAATTTTTAAAAATAACATTGGCCACCCATCCAAACCAACTTCCCTATTGCAAATCATACTTCTTTCCACCATCCACACAAGCCTTCATTCTGGTGTCAGATAGTTGATACAATAAAGTTAATACACTAGAGGTGTCTGCGTGGCTCAGTGTGTTAAGCCTCTGCCTTCAGCTCAGGTCATGATCCCAGGGTTCTGGGATCGAGCCCCGCATCAGGCTCTCTGCTCAGCAGGGAGCCTGCTTCCTCCTCTCTCTCTGCCTGCCTCTCTGCCTACTTGTGATCTCTGTCTGTTGAATAAGTAAATAAAATCTAAAAAAAAATAAGGTTAATACACTAAAATGTGAATATTAAATATGCTATCTCCTCCAGCTAGCACATGTATATTTCAATAGAATTTTTTTTAAAACGTTACCCAAGAAATGGTACTAATGGTGGACTTTTAGGCACGGTGATCTTGTGATTGGGAATTCAAGGAAGGTAGTCAGCTACAAGTATAATCTCTATTCCTCGAAGTAAATTCAATTTCATAAAGAATCATGGCCAAACTAGACTCAGAGCCTTTAAACTTCTCTTTCCCCATGTACCCACCACAGCCCAGATAAGAACTATCTTGGAAAGCCAATGTTGGAGGCCAACAAGCATGGTTATTCATTAGAAGGTGGAGAGGTTCCAAAAATTTTGCACACGATTTTTCCCAAAGTTCTCTTTACTTGCTGATTTCTACTGACTTCTAGCTTGTTTCTCAGAAACCCAGCCTCAGACCCCACTGATTCAGGAAATATGGGATAGTGAGACAGATGCTGACCTGGGAGTCCAATGACCTGGCTTGGAAGCCTGGCTCTGCCACTTTCTTGACCTTCTCAAAGTCATTGACCCTCCATCACACCCTGCCGCATGCTCCCCTTTGTTGGGCTTTAATCCTCTCATGATATGAGGAGCAGGGTCGGGGAGGTGATGTCCAAACCTTTAGTAGTACCATGATTCAATACATTCTCAACTGATTTCATTTCAATTAATCCTGATTCAATCCAATTTGTTATATTTCAATTCAATTATTTCCCTTTAGTTTTGTAATTCTATTTCATTCAGTTCAAGTCAATTCAAATAAAGTAAATTCCACTGACTCCAACTGGATCCACTATTTCCTGGTGTCCTGAGCAATTTTTAGGGCTTGAGAATCTAGGACTGAGCTGGCAGCAGGGGACAAAGAGGCCAGCGGGAACACCTCCATGGCCCTTGTCTAGGCCTCAGTAAAGTTACCACAGGACTGTCTTTGGTCTTTAGAGAAAAAAGCATGGAGCTCTAGAAAGGAGGTAGAATTAGGAATGCAGTGTGGCTTTGTGTGACCTGTGATGCCCTGCACTCATAATAGGCGATCAATAAAACCTCTTGAGTGAATGAATGGAAACACCAGTAAATATAAAAATCTATTCTTTTCTCTAAATCCAGCTTTCTCTGTGACCTTGGCTAAGTCACATCCTCTCTTTATCCTTGTGAGAGAATTGAAGGTATTGCATAGGGCCATCTAGATCTATACCCCACACCCGGGATTCCGTGAGTTCTCCTGTTGTCTCTCCTGCCCAAGCCCAGAGTGCTCCTCCAAGGAGCTGAGCTGGGAGAACAATGCCCCATGATTGGCTCTGGCAGCTTCCCCAAGGGCAGAGCAGCAGGTGAGCAGGGGGAGCCCTGATTGCAACGCCCATGATGAGCTGAGAGGGACTGATTAGCTTGAGCTTCTTAAGTCAAGTGGCTCCAAAATTCCCCCAGCATGCATGTCCCTCCCCTTGGCTCTTGTTCCCAGAGCTGCATATTACATGCCCAGCAGCAGACACCCTCCTCCATCTGATGTTCTCCTTTGTTTTCCCTCACATAAACTGGGATTTGTGGAGTTAAAAATAAAGAAGGAAAATATCTAGGGCATACTGAATGCCCAATGGAGTTCTTTGATCTTCATTAAATCCACATGAGGACCCCCATAAGATGTTACTGCCACTCCCAGCTTATGGATGACACAACCAAGGCTCAGAGAGGGAAGTCAATGACTCAGTCACACAGCCAGTAACCGCCAAACCTTCAAAACCTTCAAAGCCAGAGAGGTGATATATGAACAAAAGGGTAGAAGGTATGCCATGCATGTCAGTTCTCTTCCCTGTCTTCCCCAGTCTCTGACAGGAACTCAACCCTCTACCTATTTCCATGACTTTTGGATGTTGGTCAGCCAGCCATCCTGGGCTCTCTCGCAAACCAGAGCAAGATCAGTCCAGGAAGTAGGGTCCAGTTCTGAACCATGGTCCATCCTTCTAGCTCACAAGACATACCCTATTTGGTCTTAAGTTAGGCCTCCTCCCAAATCTAATGGGATGGGCATCAAGCAAGCAAGGCCCTGGGTCAAATTGAGCAGAAGGTGGGGTCGGTAGGTAGACTGCTTTCTTTAGGACTCCCAGGATCCTGCACACTAGGCACCCAGTCATGAGGGTCAATGCCTAAGGGCTGCATATCCTTCTGCCATCAGTATACACCAGAACAGAACCTTCTCCCTTCAAGGTCTGGATAGTTCTGCAACAGAGAATGGGGGCTACCAGATAATCCTATTCATCCTAGAGTTTACTCACTCTGTTATCTAACCTTGGTAATTTGGTTCTTTGAACAAGTTAAACAAATTTAAGATGCTTAAAGAGAAAGGAAGGGGATAAACAACCAGTGTTGATTAAGCACTTCCTATGGTGGTCCTCCAACCTGTGTGTGTGTAAGAATCGCCTGGGATGACTTAAGAGAAGGCTGATTTGAGAATCCAGAGATTCTCATTCATTCATTCTTGTGTTTTGTTTTGTTTTTGTATTATTATCACTTATCATGCACTGTTCTAAGGGCTGGATGCACAGCAACAAAAGTCACCACTCTTACGGTGTTTACAGGAAGGAAAATGGGAGAAACAGACAATAAAAAAGGAAAGAGATATGCTGTATATATCAGAAGATCAAAGCTATATGGAAATATGTAGCAAAATAAGGGTGAAGAAATTCTCATAGGAGTAGATGTAGGGACTGTAATTTTAACAGGTGCATCAAGGGAGTCTAATGCAGAGTCCCTGGACAGCTTGAATAACACAGGCTTACTCCATGACCAAATCTTCACATGGAGGTTTCATTTAATACTCACATACCAATTAAGATAGTTATTGTTATCACTATTCACACTTAACAGGTGGGAAGGCAGAGGTTCAGAGAAAAGAAATTTGTCAAAAGTATCCCAGTTAGGGGCACCTGGGTGGCTCAGTGGTTTAAAGCCTCTGCCTTCAGCTCAGGTCACGATCTCAGGGTCCTGGGACCGAGCCCCACATCAGGCTCTCTGTTCAGCAGGGAGCCTGCTTCCCTTCCTCTCTCTCTGCCTGCCTCTCTGCCTACTTGTGATCTCTGTCTGTCAAATGAATAAATAAAATCTAAAAAAAAAAAAAAAAGAAAGCATCCCAGTTATTAAGAAGCAGAGTCTGACTTCAGGGTGTGCTCTTTTCCTTACACAATCACATTAAGAAATGGAGAAAACTGCAGGCCACAAGGCTGGCTTCTGAGGCCCATCACACGCATTATCCCTAATGTTGTCATACCTTCCCTGTTTACAAAGCACATTCTTGCCTGTTGTTTCATGGAGGTTCACAACTCTGGGAAGGAGGGTGTGTCGCCTGGTTCTACCCCCCTCCCCTACTCCTACATCTCAGGCACTGACAACTGTCACTGCCGGGACCCACTAAACCCCTACCCAAGTCTAGCCTGATAAGTTACATCCACCCCAAAAAGGATGAGTCAAGGAGACTCTCAGGACCCATGTGCCCATATGGAGTTCAGGGCTTTCCCTGTCCTTGTGGGTGACCCAGTTGACAGAGCGGGCTGTTGGTCTGGGTTCCCTGAACCCCAGCCTGCTTCATCCATGTCCCTGGTGGCTCAACCCTTCCCCTGAACTCTCAATTTCCATCTGAGGACCTTCTCCAAGCAGGTAGACCACATCTGCTGATGATAACAGCAGCAACAATGGTAAAAATAACAAACACTTAGTACAGTGGTTGCCACATACTAAGTGCTCAATTAACACATGTTTAATTAGGGATTGAGTGATGAATAATTATAACTAAAACTTATAAGTGTGTTTGTGCTCCAGGGGCCATGTTGGTATTTTACCTTGGCTTCTTGCAACAGTCCTGATACAGGAAGCTTGTATTATCTTGTTTCACATAAACATGAACCGAAACTTAGAAAGGTCAAGGCAGGGAGGAGTCAAGATGGCGGAGAAGTAGCAGGCTGAGACTACATCAGGTAGCAGGAGATCAGCTAGATAGCTTATCAAACCATTGCAAACACCTACAAATCCAACGGGAGAGCGAAGAGAAGAAGAACAGCAATTCTAGAAACAGAAAATCGACAACTTTCTGAAAGGTAGGACCGGCAGAGAAGTGAATCCAAAGCAACGGGACTATAGACCGTGGGGGGAGGGGCCGCCTCCCGGCAAGCGGCGGAGCAATGGAGCACTAAATCAGGACTTTTAAAAGTCTGCTCCACTGAGGGACATCACTCTAGAGGCTAAACTGGGGTGAAGCCCACACGGGGTCAGCGTTGCCCCAGGTCCCACAGGGTCACAGAAGGATCGGGGGTGTCTGAGTGTCGCAGAGCTTGCAGGTATTAGACCGGGGAAGCCGGCTACAGAGATAGAGCTGAGGAGTGAGCTCTCAGCTCGGGGTTACCTTGAACCGGTCGCAGGCTGGGTGAGCTCGGAGCACGGTCGGAGGCCAGGGAGACGGGAGTGATTGGGCTCTTTTCTCTGAGGGCGCACTGAGGAGTGGGGCCCCGAGCTCTCGGCTCCTCCAGGACGGAGACTGGGAGGTCGCCATTTTCATTCCCATCCTCCAGAACTCTATAGAAAGCGTTCAGGGGACAAAACCTCCCAAAAGCGAACCCGAGCGGATTACTTGGCCCGGCCCCTGGTAAGGGCGGTGCAATTCCGCCCGGCCAAAGACACTTGAGAATCACTACAACAGGCCTCTCCCTCAGAAGATCAACAAGAAATCCAGCCAAGACCAAGTTCACCTACCAAGGAGAGCAGCAGAATTCCAAAGGAAGAGAAAGCAAAGCACGGAACTCATGATTTTCTCCCCATGATTCTTTAGTCTTAAGGTTAATTTAATTTTTTTTCTTCTGCTAAATTTTTTTTAACTTTTACCCTTTTCTTTTTTAATGTTTTTTAAATAGCTTATCTAATATATATATATATTTTTTTCTTTTTTATATTTTTTCTTTATTTGTTTTCTTTTCTTAATTTTTTTTTCTCTGAACTTCTTTTTATCCCCTTTCTCCCCCCCATGATTTGGGGTCTCTTCTGATTTGGTTAAAGCACATTCTCCTGGGGTCTTTGCCACCCATTTAGTATTTTATTTGCTCCTTCATATACTCTTATCTGGACAAAATGACAGGGTGGAAAAACTCACCACAAAAAAAAAAAAAGAACAAGAGGCAGTACCGAAGGCTAGGGACCTAATCAATACAGACGTTGGTAATATGTCAGATCTAGAGTTCAGAATGATGATTCTCAAGGTTCTAGCTGGGCTCAAAAAAGGCATGGAAGATATTAGAGAAACCCTCTATGGAGAGATAAAAGCCCTTTCTGGAGAAATAAAAGAACTAAAATCTAACCGAGTTGAAATCAAAAAAGCTATTAATGAGGTGCAATCAAAAATGGAGGCTCTTACTGCTAGGATAAATGAAGCAGAAGAAAGAATTAGTGATATAGAAGACCAAATAACAGAGAATAAAGAAGCTGAGCAAAAGAGGGACAAACAGCTACTGGACCACGAGGGGAGAATTCAAGAGATAAGTGACACCATAAGATGAAACAACATTACAATAATTGGGATTCCAGAAGAAGAAGAAAGAGAGAGGGGAGCAGAAGGTATATTGGAGACAATTATTGGAGAGAATTTCCCTAATATGGCAAAGGGAACAAGCATCAAAATCCAGGAGGTGCAGAGAACGCCCCTCAAAATCAACAAGAATAGGTCCACACCCCGTCACCTAATAGTAAAATTTACAAGTCTTAGTGACAAAGAGAAAATCCTGAAAGCAGCCCGGGAAAAGAAGTCTGTAACATACAATGGTAAAAATATTAGATTGGCAGAAGACTTATCCACAGAGACCTGGCAGGCCAGAAAGAACTGGCATGATATATTCAGAGCACTAAACAAGAAAAACATGCAGCCAAGAATACTATATCCAGCTAGGCTATCATTGAAAATAGAAGGAGAGATAAAAAGCTTCCAGGACAAACAAAAACTGAAAGAATTTGCAAACACCAAACCAGCTCTACAGGAAATATTGAAAGGGGTCCTCTAAACAAAGAGAGAGACTAAAAGTAGTAGATCAGAAAGGAACAGAGACAATATACAGTAACAGTCACCTTACAGGCAATACAATGGCACTAAATTCATATCTCTTAATAGTTACCCTGAATGTTAATGGGCTAAATGCCCCAATCAAAAGACACAGGGTATCAGAATGGATAAAAAAACAAAACCCATCAATATGCTGCCTACAAGAAACTCATTTTAGACCCGAAGACACCTCCAGATTTAAAGTGAGGGGGTGGAAAACAATTTACCATGCTAATGGACATCAGGGGAAAGCTGGGGTGGCAATCCTTATATCAGATCAATTAGATTTTAAGCCAAAGACTATAATAAGAGATGAGGAAGGACACTATATCATACTCAAAGGGTCTATCCAACAAGAAGATCTAACAATTTTAAATATCTATGCCCCTAATGTGGGAGCAGCCAACTATATAAACCAATTAATAATAAAATCAAAGAAACACATCAACAATAATACAATAATAGTAGGGAACTTTAACACTCCCCTCACTGAAATGGACAAATCATCCAAGCAAAAGATCAACAAGGAAATAAAGGCCTTAAATGACACACTGGACCAGATGAACATCACAGATATATTCAGAACATTTCATCCCAAAGCAACAGAATACACATTCTTCTCTAGTGCACATGGAACATTCTCCAGAATAGATCACATCCTGGCTCATAAAACAGGTCTCAACCGGTATCAAAAGATTGGGATCATTCCCTGCATATTTTCAGACCACAATGCTCTGAAGCTAGAACTCAATCACAAGAGGAAATTTGGAAAGAACACAAATACATGGAGACTAAATAGCATCCTTCTAAAGAATGAATGGGTCAACCAGGAAATTAAAGAAGAATTGAAAAAACTCATGGAAACAAATGATAATGAAAACATAACAATTCAAATCTGTGGGACACAGCAAAGGCAGTCCTGAGGGGAAAATATATAGTGGTACAAGCCTTTCTCAAGAAGCAAGAAAGGTCTCAAATACACAACCTAACCCTACACCTAAAGGAGCTGGAGAAAGAACAACAAAGAAAGCCTAAACCCAGCAGGAGAAGAGAAATAATAAAGATCAGAGCAGAAATCAATGAAATAGAAACCAAAAATACAATAGAACAAGTCAACGAAACTAGGAGCTGGTTCTTTGAAAGAATTAATAAGATTGATAAACCCCTGGCCAGACTTATCAAAAAGAAAAGAAAACGGACCCAAATAAATAAAATCATGAATGAGAGAGGAGAGATCACAACTAACACCAAAGAAATACAAACAATTATAAGAACATATTATAACCAACTCTACGCCAACAAATTTGACAATCTGGAAGAAAGGGATGCATTCCTAGAGACATAAACTACCACAACTGAACCAGGAAGAAATAGAAAACCTGAACATACCCATAACCAGTACGGAGATTGAAACAGTCATCAAAAATCTCCAAACAACAAAAGCCCAGGGCCAGACAGCTTCCCGGGGGAATTCTACCAAACATTTAAAGAAGAATTAATTCCTACTCTCCTGAAACTGTTCCAAAAAATAGAAATGGAAGGAAAACTTCCAAACTCATTTTATGAGGCCAGCATCACCTTGATCCCAAAACCAGACAAGGATCCCATCAAAAAAGAGAATTACAGACCAATATCCTTGAAGAACACAGATGCGAAAATTCTCACCAAAATACTAGCCAATAGGATTCAACAGTACATTAAAAGGATTATTCACCAAGACCAAGTGGGATTCATTCCAGGGCTGCAAGGTTGGTTCAACATCCACAAATCAATCAATGTGATACAACACATTAATAAAAGAAAGAACAAGAACCATATGATACTCTCAACAGATGCTGAAAAAGCATTTGACAAAGTACAGCATCCCTTCCTGATCAAAACTCTTCAAAGTGTAGGAATAGAGGGCACATACCTCAATATTATCAAAGCCATCTATGAAAAACCCACTGCAAATATCATTCTCAATGGAGAAAAACTGAAAGCTTTTCTGCTAAGGTCAGGAACATGGCAGGGATGTCCATTATCACCACTGCTATTCAACATAGTACTAGAAGTTCTAGCCTCAGCAATCAGACAACAAAAAGAAATTAAAGGCATCCAAATCAGCAAAGAAGAAGTCAAACTCACTCTTCGCAGATGATATGATACTATATGTGGAAAAACCAAAAGACTCCACTCCAAATCTGCTAGAACTTGTACAAGAATTCAGTAAAGTGTCAGGATATAAAATCAATACTCAGAAATCAGTTTCATTTCTATACACCAACAAACAACACAGAAGAAAGAGAAATTAAGGAGTCGATCCCATTTACCATTGCACCAAAAACCATAAGATGCCCAGGAATAAACCTAACTAAAGAGGCAAAGAATCTGTACTCAGAAAACTATAAAGTACTCATGAAAGAAATTGAGGAAGACACAAAGAAATGGAAAAATGTTCCATGCTCCTGGATTAGAAGAACAAATATTGTGAAAATGTCTATGCTACCTAAAGCAATCTATACATTTAATGCAATCCCTATCAAAATCCCATCCATTTTTTTCAAAGAAATGGAACAAATAATCCTAAAATTTATATGGAACCAGAAAAGACCTCAAATAGCCAAAGGAATATTGAAAAAGAAAGCCAAAGTTGGTGGCATCACAGTTCCGGACTTCAAGCTCTATTACAAAGCTGTCATCCTCAAGACAGCATGGTACTGGCACAGAAACAGACATAAATCAATGGAACAGAATAGAGAGCCCAGAAATAGACCCTCAACTCTATGGCCAACTAATTTTCAACAAAGCAGGAAGGAATGTCCAATGGAAAAAAGACAGCCTCTTCAATAAATGGTGTTGGGAAAATTGGACAGCCACATGCAGAAAAATGGAAGTGGACCATTTCCTTACACCACACATGAAAATAGACTGAAAATGGATGAAGGACCTCAATGTGAGAAAGGTATCCATCAAACTCCTTAAGGAGAACACAGGCAGCAACCTCTTCGACCTCAGCCGCAGCAACTTCTTCCTAGGAACATTGCCAAAGGCTATGGAAGCAAGGGCAAAAATGAACTATTGGGATTTCATCAAGATCAAAAGCTTTTGCACAGCAAAGGAAACAGTTAACAAAACCATAAGACAACTGACAGAATGGGAGAAGATATTTGCAAACAACATTTCAGATAAAGGGCTAGTGTCCAAAATCTATAAAGAACTTAGCAAACTCAATACCCAAAGAACAAATAATCCAATCAAGAAATGGACAGAAGTTATGAACAGACATTTCTGCAAAGAAGACATCCAGGTGGCCAACAGACACCTGAAAAAGTGCTCCACATCACTTGGCATCAGGGAAATACAAATCGAAACCACAATGAGATATCACCTCACACCAGTCAGAATGGCTAAAATTAACAAGTCAGGAAATGACAGATGCTGGCGAGGTTGCAGAGAAAGGGGAACCCTCCTCCACTGTTGGTGGGAATGCAAGCTGGTGCAACCACTCTGGAAAACAGCATGGAGGTTCCTCAAAAAGTTGAAAATAGAGCTACCCTATGACCCAGCAATTTCACTACTGGGTATTTACCCTAAAGATACAATCGTAGTGATCCGAAGGGGCACGTGCACCCGAATGTTTATAGCAGCAATGTCTACAATAGCCAAACTATGGAAAGAACCTAGATGTCCATCCACAGATGAATGGATAAAGAAGAAGTGGTATATATACACAATGGAATACTATGCAGCCATCAAAAGAAATGAAATCTTGCCATTTGTGATGACGTGGATGGAACTAGAGGGTATCATTCTTAGTGAAATAAGTCAATCCGAGAAAGACAACTATCATATGATCTCCCTGATATGAGGAAGTGGAGATGCAACATGGGGGGTTAGGGGGGTAGGAGAAGAATAAATGAAACAAGATGGGATCAGGAGGGAGACAAACCATAAGTGACTCTTAATCTCACAAAACAAACTGAGGGTTGCTGGGGGGAGGGGGGTTGGGAGAGGGGCGTGGGGTTATGAACATTGGGGAGGGTATGTGCTATTGTGAGTGCTGTGAAGTGTGTAAACCTGGTGATTCACAGACCTGTATCCCTGAGGATAAAAATACATTATATGTTTATAAAAATAATAATAAATATAAAAATTAAAAAAAAAAAGAAAGGTCAAGTCATTTGCTCAGGTTCACAGAGTTGGGAAATGGGTCAAGCTTGCCTCTAAACCCGTGTCTGACTGATTCCAAAACCCATGCCCACCACCATGATCCATCATCAGGAAACAAGATTAAATGGTCATAATCTGCTCCCTGATCATCCTTGACCATCACCTCCGCCTGGAAGCCTCGGTGTTGTTCCAGGATACCCTAGATCAGGTCATCTCAAAAAACAGTGCTGACTGAGATAAAGATGGGCTTTCTCCACCATTTGGGCCACTATTCTTTGGACTCTTGGAAAGCTCATTTTTAGGCTGATCATAGAACCAACGGCCTATGACCTTTGGCCCTGATCCCATCAGATTCTTTAGTCTTTATCTATCTAGTCAGATGCCCCAGCATAGATCATAGCTGATTCCATCGATGGTGGATTTAGAACATGGCTGCAAAAACCTTTAAAACTCTATCCACTGAGAGATAGATCTACGTGCCCTTCCCCTTGAATCTGATCAGGTATATGACTGCTTTGACCAGTTTGCAGGAAGAAGTGCCGCCACGTGATTTCTAAGACTAGATCATAAAAGTCTGCCTAGCTTCTACTGCTTCACTAGAACATTCATTCTTGGAGCCCCTGTGCCAATATGTAAGCAGTCCAAACACCTGTGAGTCACCCTGCTGTGAGGGTACCTGGTCTACATGGAGAGTTAAATGTGGATGCTCCAGTGAGTGGTTTCAGAATGAGACCCATAGGTGAATCACACCAACCCAGAGGCTAGACCAGCCTCTAGACTTCTTGAATCTTCCAAGCTAAGGCTCCAGACACTGTGAAGCAGAGATAAGGCAACCACCCTATGCCTGCCCAACTTCTTTCCCCATGGAATCCAGAAGCATGGTGTAATGGTGGTTGTTTTATCTTACTAAGTTTGTAGCAACAGGTCATGAGAACACTATCTATGTAGTCAGGCCCAGCTGTGTGGCAGAAGGCTAAGGATGCAGGGGTTACAGAGAACTGGGTTTGAATGCTGGGTGAGGCCATCTTCCAGACTATGCAAGTTATTTCACTTCTTTGAGCTTTACTGGTCTCATCTGCAACGTAATAATAGCAATAGTATTTCTGTTACTATTTCTACTAGCTATTACGAGGGTTAAGTGAGATGATGCATGGAGATCTTCATAGACAGGACATAGAAGACACAGGATCTTGTTATTGTTAGAGAGTGTCTTAGTAAGTATAGTTATTAGTGTCTTAGTAAATATAGTTATTAGGCTAAAACTTCACAGAGGGGGAATCCAAAGCCCTGAGAAGTGAGATGACTCCTCCAAGGTCACACAGTCAATCAAGCTTTTTAACTTCGTGTCCAGAGCTTCAGAGCCTGGCCACCATGGCAAGTTCCAGGTGGAACCAAATAATTTCCAAGGGGCTTGGGAGGTAAGAAAAACAGCACTGATCTTTCGGCCCTTAGGAAGCACCCAAGGAGACACAGAAGAACTTCTCTTCAGAGAGCTCCAAGTACCAAATTAAAGGAACATCTTCTCAACACATTCCCAAACCAGCTTCCCTTTAAAGAAAAGCTTTAAAAAAAGATGTGATACTCTAAATGTCATCCTTTCCTGCACCGGTAAGTAGCTTATTTAGCCCAGTGTGTGGCCACCTTAAGAGCCAGGAGGGGAGAGCCTGTTGCTGGAGTTATCTCTGGGAGCGTTGGGGTGGGTGGGGAGTGGATCACTGGACTGATGGGGAGAGAGAGGCTGGGGAGGTGGCCATGCAGGGCCAGGAGTCTCTGTAGGGGTAGGAGGAGGGGTGAGGCTGGGCAAGTGTTGGTTTCATGTGCAGAGAAGCAAGAGGCTCAAAATTTGAGAGCTGGAAGGAGGCAACGTGTTTTGTCCAACTTCCAACTTTTACAGATGAGGAAATGGAGGACCTTGGGGAGATGTGAACGAGGGAAGCACCTAAAGCTAAAAAATCCACTTGCACGAACCGGCTTTAGAGAGGTTCCTTAAGTAGCCCAACCACACATTCCCTGGGTCTATGGAGTAAGCAAACCAAGGTTCAGAAGAGGAGTATCTCCTTGAAGTTCACACAGAAGTTAGCCTGAAAGCTGAGCTTACGGCCTGGTCTGTAGAGCCTGGGTTTTGTCTTCCCGGAGTAAGAGACTAACACATTACTTTACTGCCCAGAAATTCATAGGCTGGAGTGTTTTTCCCCTGTAATAACGCAATGTGTCAGTTATCATAGAGTTAGAGACCTGTAGATCTGTGGAGGTTGGGAAAAATGGGAAAGGGTGTGGCAATTGAATAGAAAAGTTGAGTTTTTGCATTAGAAAGGATCACTTCTCCTAAAGAAACCAATGGCCCAGAGGGTAGAGTACCTTTCTAGTTAGTAGAAGGTATAAAGCTGTATAAAGAGAGGGAGAAGGGTTTGGGATATCAAAGGACCTAGACGGCCCTCCTGGGCTAAATCCTCACTGGCCAAGCATCCTCAGGTAGATTACTGACGCCCCCAGAGCTTCTGTTTCCTCATGTGCAAGATAGGAGTAAATATTAGCTTTTCATATGCTTGCCTTGAAGATTTAATATAAAACAGCTAGCATGTAGGGAGCCTGCTATACTTCTCTTCCTGAAAGGAAGACCCAAGACTCAAAACAGAGTTCTTTAATCCCAGCTTCTTTGAAAAAATGAGATTTCTGGTGGAGACTATCTAACAACCTTGCAGGCTCCCTGCTTCTCCCCTTTTGAGGTGGATATGAACTGAAGCAGCCACCCAGCTCACGATACCACCATCCCCACCTGGAGCATCTCCTCAGTCCACGGTGGTGCAACCCTGGTGGCCATGCCTGTGTCGCTTGGCCCTGGCCCCTGGCCATAGCAAACAGGCCCAGAGGTAACACCTGCATATAAGCCAGGCCAATCAGTTTTCCCTAGATTTGCACACCGGAACTAATGGAAGAGACTGAGTCCTCTGTGGAGGCAGTCATGGAACACGAATGGTTGGAACCACAGAGAGCCACGTTCTGTGCCTCACAGAGGAAGCCAGTAGAGAGAGTGGAAGTGATATTCGGAAATGAGAGATAGGTTGCAAATCTGTCGTGTGGAGTCCCTGTGGTTCCGCTGTGCCCACCCACGGCTTGCATGATGTCACTGTCCTTCTAGTGAATTACTTTCTTCTTGTCTAAGATTTCTCTCCATTGGGTGGAACTAGGCGATCATTAAGCCATCCCCATCCTTTAAGCAGCTATAGTTCTCCAGCATGGACTGAAAAAAACCTACTGCACTCTCATCCTGAAACCCCAAGATGGGAAGAAAGGGACTCTCTAGATCCCATGGTAATAAGCCAGAAATAAAAAGTTTCTTTCTTTATTTTTTTTAATATTTTATTTATTTAATTGAGAGAGAGAGCGCGAGCTGGGGGAGGGTCAGAAGGAGAAGCACACTCCCTGCTGAGCAGAGAGCACCAATATGGGACTCGATCCTGGGACTCTGGGATCATAACCCAAGCCGAAGGCAGTTGCTTAACCAACTGAGCCACTCAGGTGCCCCAGAGATAAAGAATTTCTAAGCGAACTTTCATATCTACCTCCCTCTGACTTAGCCTCTACTCCTGAACCTAAGAGCGTAAAGAATGCCTTTTCCCCTCCATTAGACAGAATTTCAAACTTTTTAGTGCCATTTTACATAGGAGATGTATAAGACCTCTACCTGGAGGTGTTTTTCTTTTTGTCACCTTTCTAGAACCTGGTATCCTTGCCCTTCCTGGCTTACACCTCCTGTCTTTTTCAGGGAGTCCATCCTGGAAGAATCCGTCCTATCTCCATACCATCATCAATCAAGCCTCAGATCAAGAGTTTCAAATTCCAGGGTCCTCCCTTATTCCTTGTCTCTCGAGTCAACAGCCCTTTTCCTGGAGCTGGAGCTCACCAGGGCCCCCACTGTCCGTGTACTCCTAGCAGGAGCCCTGCAATCCGGTTCACTGGAGCATTGTTCTCGGCACCAGTAGTGAGCTGGGTCTAGGGATATGTACTGGGGAAGAAACTAAAAGTGAAAAATATGGGACCCCTGACCCCCAGCAGGTCCCCATTCAGGTCAGCAGGAGGTCATTGGCACAAACAGTGATGATCTTCTGGGGGATACATTCTCAGCCGGGTGGGCGTTCAGTTATCCGAGCAAAGGGAACAGCAGATTATCTGCAGGAATTCCGAGCCGCCTTGCTCCGAGGACATTAGAACTGCGTCTTCAATCAACTGTCCACCTCAGCACTCTGTAACTTTGGGCAAGAGAACTGATCTCTGGCATGTCGGTTTCCTCCTCTGTAAAACAGGAATAATAATGACTCCCCCACAGGCTTGTATGGCTTAAATGAGTTAATACATGTAAAGTGCTTTAAACAGTGCATGGCACGTACTCTGTGTCTGGCCCTCACTAGCTATCACCATCAGCATCAACATTAAAAGGCTACTGAGAGTGTACCAGAGAGAAAGGTAGGGTAGGTTGGTGTCGTCAGAGGCAGAGGTCTATCAAGCACGTTGCGCTTTGAGGCTGGTGAGTTATCCCAAGCGGCTGACAATCCAAGTATGTGGGGGATGTCAGGAGCTGACACCCCCAGAGTAAGGGTCACTGAACTTTTTCAGTGAAGGGTCAGATGGTAAATATTCTAGGCTTTGAAGGCCAAGAGACAAAGTCCTCAAAGTCCATAAGCAACCAAAAGGCTAATACTCTATTTCACAATTTACATTTAAAAATGTTGTGCACCTGGGTGGTTCAGGTGGTTAAGTTGTCTGCCCTCGGGTCAGGTCGTGATCTTCAGGTCCTAGGATCGAGCCCCATATCGGGCTCCCAGCTCAGCGGGTAGTCTGCTTCTCCCTTTCCCTCTGCCTCTCCCCTATTTGTGCTCTCTCTGTCTCTCCCTCTTTCCCTCAAATAAACAAAAATAAAATCTTAAAAAAAAATTAAAACGTCACAAACATCCTTTGTTCATGGCACACACATGCTGTGGGCTGCCTTCGGCCCGTAGGTTGTCACATGCCAACCCCTGCTCCTGGGGAAGGCTAGAGGCTGGGCTCTAGAGGCCATCACAGGCCTTGCTGAGCAGGCTGCACCACTCCAGGCCGGGGCATGGGACCTCAGGCTTGCGTGTGACAAAGCAATGTGCAGAATGGGCTGGGAGTGAAGGGGGCGAGTTTAAGTTGACAGTCCAAAGACAGAATTACAATCATTGCAACAGAAGTGGTATGTGTGCAGAGAGTAATGATGAAGATGCTGAGAGATATTTAGCAGCAAAATGAACATAATCGGTTGTCTAGATTTAGGCGGTAAGCGGGAAAGAGGCTGAACACTCAGTGTCTCTGCTTATCCGATGACAGATGAGCCTCTGTGTGGAGGGGAAGTGAGCGCTCCATCCCCAGAAGCAATCAAGCAGAGTATGGATTCCTGCCTGACAGGCATTCTGTAGACAGCAATGAATGGAGAGAGGAACAGATAAAGTCTCTCCTTGCTCTGAGGGTCCACGATCCCACCGTTCTGTGATCATCTTTATCAATCTAACAGGAGTAAACAAATGATTTGTTTAGTCAATGAAGGATATAGACAAACTTCATCCCTCAATACAAATCACCTTAATTTTGCAGAAAGCTGTCTATTTTCTGAAGTGCTCACATCCGTTATCTCTCTGAGGGGTCTGTAAAAGGACTCTGCAACTTGAAAAGTGCTAGACACACATGCCATTGTGTTATTATGACCATTATTATTTTTAAAACATGCCGCCATTGAATATAAGAATTCTCCATTTGAATTCGAATATAGTGCAGTTACTCTGACTTGGGTCCAGTGAATTATTCATTTATGTACCCTTCTCATCTCTTACACTTGGCACATTGTAATAATAATAATAGTAGTAGTAGTAGTAGTAGTAAAAAAAAAAAAAAAGGTGTTAAATCCTAAAAATGCATTGAGACCCAGCTTTCAAAAGCATTCCATTCACACAGCCTTCCCCCATCACTGCCATGAAGACTAAGCAGTCCCACTGTACGCTCTAACTGCAATCATAAATAGTCTCTGTATCAACAGTAACAGTCACCATTTACCAAGATGCCTTGTGTGGCAGTCTTTCTCAGTTAAAGTGCTCAGGAACCTAATGATAGACACCGTTGTGTGCCCATCTTACAGATGAGAAAGTCGAGGCCCAGAGAAGCACAGCGGCTTGCTCCAGATCATAAAGTTAGAATGGTACTTTTCAACACCCAGGCTAATTTCTTCTTAAGATTTTATTTATTTATTTGACAGAGATCACAAGTAGGCAAAGAGAGAGGAAGGGAAGCAAGCTCCCTGCTGAGCAGAGACCCTGATGCAGGGCTTGATCCCAGGATCCTGGGATCATGACCTGAGGCAAAGGCAGAGGCTTTAACCCACTGAGCCACCCAGGCGCCTCACCCAGGCTAATTTTAATAACATATCTTCCCAGTGGACACAATTCTGTTAATTCTTGCATATTCGATTTAGTTCTTGGAGATTGGGGCGGCTCGGTGTGCCAGGACGGGCAGAAAGGTCTTTTGTCATAACTGCATCTCCAGGTCAGGATCGCTCTGGGAAACACTGGGAAACACTGTAAAAACCACAGCTTCTGGGTCCCCAGAGCCGGCCGCCTATGCGGCTACTGGCCAGCAGAGGGCAGTTGCGGGAAGCCGTCCAAGTACAGTCTCCACCCCCCCATTAGAGCTAATTAAGCCGCAAGAGGCAAGAGGCAAGTGCCTGTCTGCGTGATGAAAGCAAACAGATCTACTCCTGGGCTGAGTGAAGCAGGGGTATCAGAGGAGAGGGACATTTATCGGCGTCCGAGAAGCAGGCTGGATGGTGCCGTGATGGCTGCCTGCAAAGGAACACGGGCCCCTGGGAACCAGACCAGTGGCTTCCCAAGAGCCCCTCCCCCTGACTCCAGGCCAAGTTACAGGAAGAGTCTGGCCCCGGGATAGGGCTGCTGTGAAGCCCAGTGGCCCCAGCAGAGCGGGAAGCCAGCTGGCAGCAGAAAAACCAGCCAAGACATATCAAGAGATGCATAGGATGCCCACAAAGCCTATGCCCACCAAACGGGGTGAAACCCACAGACATTTAGGATGACCAACAATTGCTGCCTGACTTTGAGTGCAAAACCAGGACATTCCAGGCAGACCACAATGGTTGCTCACTTGTCCTCTGAATGTACATAAAGGCGTGCACATCCACAACCATGCATATGGGTGAACATGAGCACGGCCAAATATGTGCAAATCTTATCCACTAATCCAGATGCATATTGGGGAGGAAGGCTGTATTGGTTTGATTTCAGAAGGCCTGGACCCTGGGACCAGCTCTACCATGAATCTGTGCAACCTTGTCCTGAGCAAGACACTAAACCGTTCTGGATCTCAGTTTTCTCATTTGTGAAACGAACGCTAGCCTGGTTTCTTAAAATCATGTAGGTATCTCAGAAGTTGGAGAATCAAGTCAGGCTCCCCCAAGGAAGCCTGGGACTGCTCCCTGTTTCTTTTGCCAAGTCTCCAACCATCAAGGAGGTATGAGCTGGATGGCTAAGCCCACGTCACTGGACCCAGACCAACGTCCCTAGCGACGCTCTGCTCTATCTAACAATGTGGAAATTTTTAAGTTGACGTGCCTATGATATTTTCCCTATAAGCACAATCATACTGAAAGCAGAGTTTCTTTTTCTGTCCTCCTTTTTCACTTAACTTTAGCATTTCATAAACATCTTTTTAAATGGCCACAGAATGTTTCCTTATATGGCTATCTGTACCTCTCTAATTTCCTATTTCGTTCTTCTCCCCCCACCCTTTGGCTACTATAAATAATGCTCCGGAGGGAAAAAAAAATCTTCATACATAGATCCTTTCTCTATTTTTGGAATCTTTCCTTAGGAAAAAAAAAATCTCAGAAATTAAATTACTAAAATAAAATCATATTTTAAGACTCCTCATGCACATTGCCAAATTGTTTTTCCAAAAACAGTTGCCCTGGTTTACACGTCTCCCAGCAAAGCCTGAGAATCCCAATCATCCCGTTCTCGAAAGCACTGGCTGGCCATCCTCCTCTCGTTTGCATTCAAGCTTTGTTAATTCAATAGGCGAAAAATGTTATCGCATGGTTTTAATAAGCATTTCTTTGATTATTAGAGAGAATGAACATGTTTTTCTTGTGTTTGTTCACCAGTTGTATGTATTTCCCTCTTTTGAGAATTGTCTCTTTGTGCCCTCTGCTCACTTATCTGCTGGGGTCTCCGTGAATTTAATTGATTTGCATGCGCTCTTTACATAATAAAGCTAGTAATCCTTTGTCATATTTGCTGTGGGTATTTTCCCAGTTTGCTGTATGTCTTTTCCTTTGTGGTGTCTTCTGTCACTTCTAAGCTCATACAGCCACCCCATCCTCCAGGGACTTGATAAACATGCATTTCTAACTCCTGATATTTTTTTTTCCCCTGGTCTGATTTGGTTCTATAAGCTGAAGATTCCAGGAAACCATCAATCTATGATTCTTGGCTTCCAAGAGAAGTTCTGCCAGCCCTGGATTATCTTTCATAGTATAGGCTTTCTTACCTGTTCTGTATTCCTGGAGACACTCCCTCACTCTTCAGATGATGAGCTCCATGTGTACAGGGACTATGTCTGTGTCATTTTTCCCGCATCCTAGGAGCCCAGTACAGTTCCAGGCACACAGTGGATGAGCAGTAAATATTCACCATATGATGAAGCCCCCCAGTACTGTTCTGAACCCTTGACAATGCTCTGGTTCTGCTTCCACATCCAAGCACACAGCACGGATGGCCAGAGGTGTGAGGCCACGTGGAATGGCAGCAAGGGCTTTATCAGAAGAGAGAACAGCAACGGCTGAATTAAAAGTGTGAAAGGACATGATATTTAGGAACCATAGAGAGTGGTGCATGCCAAGAGCCCCGGACAAGTGGCAGAGCTAGAAGACGTGGCTGAAAGTGGAAGGCAGACCCGATGAGTGAAGGGCTCCGAGTGTCACTACTGGAATGTCAACCACAAAAATTCCATTCTCCACAGTGCAGCTAGAGTGATCTTTGTAAAAGGTGAATCTGATCATGTCTTTCCCCTACTTTACACCCTGCAAAAGCTTCCTTTTGCACCCAGGATACAGCTGAGATCTTATTATAGTCTACAGGGTCCTGCCTTCCTTAGTCCCCATGCCTCCTGCTGACCACCCCTGGCTTCCCACACCAGCCCCCTTTCTGCAGCTCTGCTGAGCCCATCACGCTGTCAGTCCTCTGTAATTGCTAGTTTCTTGTCCTGTTACCCTTCCCATCCCCAAGCGGCATGCAGCTACTTCCTTCCTTACTTGGATGGAGCTCAGATATCCAGTGTTGCCCACACTCCCATCCCTCCTGCCTTATCCCTGGTTTTACTACCGTCCTATAACTTACCACTAACTAAGGTGATCTTCTCTGATCATCTTCCTGTTTATTTTCTGTCTCTCCTTGAAGGGGAGACCGCTCTTGTCTCATCCATGCTCTAGTTTCGGCACCTCCGTCAATGCCTGGCACGTGCAGTCCGTGACGACTAACTTCCGTCAGACCGTGTTAGATAAGCAAACTCGTGCCTTTGGGAACACCTGTAGGGGTGTGAGCAGGGTCAGGCTTGTGTTTCTGAGAGATAATTCTGCTGGCATGGCCAAGAGTGGTTTGGAATCGGAGAACCCAGGGGGCAAAGAGAAGCAATGATGTTAACATGGAAATGACTGGTATCAGAAACTTTTCTGAGTGGAGGATTTGATCCACGGGGAGCTGGAGATGAAAGGGTGTTGGGACATCAGTACAAAAAGTAGCCATCATCATAATGAATACTTCAGTAGAGCTTTAGCCTCCAACAACTTTCACACTTTATCATGATAACCTCCCCATTGTTATGCGAAGCAGGCCAGGCACAGGCAGCCACCTTCCTTTTGTAGGTGAGAATCCTGAGGCTTGGGAATGTGAATCTGGGGACACACAGCTCATAAGCCACGAACGTGGACTGGAGCTGAGGTCTTGACACTCAGCAAGCACTGGGCTCTGCTGGCTAATGCTGCTCTGTCACCATTTCCCCTCAATGCACACGTTCCATAGAGAGGTACGGCTGGGAAAATCGTACCTTAGAGTTAATGATCCAGATGAAATGTCTTCCCTGACCTTTGGGCCTGGAGAAGAGAAGTGCACTGTCACCTCCTTCCTTAAGAGAGTTAAAACATGACAAGTCAGGGAGGAGGCCATTTGCCGCCACATTAACGGTAAATGCCATTTGCTCCAGTGATATCTCCATATCTGACTTCTTTTTTTCCTCCCCCGTGGCTGAAATTACCACAGAATAGAGCAGGGACCAAGGGAGGGAAGAGATAAACAAGGATCGGAAAGAGACAGGGAGTGACATCTCTGTTCAAGTAAGCAGACAGGCCAAGAGACCCAGATGTCCTCATCCCCTCTAAACTGGAGCCGGTGACGTCTTTATGGAGCTAGCAATTACCGGTGGCATCCCGGAGAAGTCTCTGGATGCATGAGCTGCAGGGGTAGGGAGAGGGGCCTGGAGTGTCCCCTGATTCTCCCGAATGGAATAGTTTTACCACCCCTAATTTGTCACACCCAAAGCTTACCAAGTGTTCCACTGCCATCTGCTTTATGGAGCTTAGGTAGGTCACACGAATCATTTTAATCCAGAGCTTGTGCCTATCTGTCATGTTTCTTCAGAGAGAAAGAAGTGGAAGGCCACAGGGGTACCAGAACTGCACCTGTCCTCGAGTCTGGAGAAAAGGCAAGGGGTGGAGGCACAGCCCACCGAACAGCTCCCACCTGGATGGCTTCCGATGGTGCTAGATCAGACTTTCCTAATCTGGAGTGTTTCTAGAAATGTGCATCCAGATGCAAGTCAGGGGCTAACATCCCTACATGTTGATTGTGGTCCAAGAATAATTTGACGATGCAGAGATAGTGTTGACAGGGAAATAAGTTAAGGTTTGGGGCAATGGGGTCCCATACCCCACTTTCCCAGGGTATACCAAATGAGAGACCTCTCCTGGCAAGAAGAATCCATCACTCGTTTTTCTCTTCCTCCTTCCTCCCTTCTTTCTCTCTCTCTATTCTCCCTTCCTTCCATTTTCTCACTCACTCATCTCCTCTCTCTCTCTTTTTTTCTGCCTCTTTGACTTCCCTTTCCCTGAGTCCACATCCATATTTTCAGATCTTCTCATGTATTAAAAAAATTAAGTTCTCCCTTTACCACTCAGTTGAAGACACACTGCCTATAAATCGTATATAAGAAATTGAATGGTTTCCTTAGGGATGTTCAGTGGATATTTGCCCCAAGGTAAACAGTGTGTGTGTGTGCGCACACCTGATGGGTGATGGCTAGGAGGAAAGGGAAAGGCAAAGGGCAGAGAGCACAAGTCACACTCATTCATTCATTCATTCATTCAACTAGGAAATATTTGTTGTGAGCTCACTGAAAGCCGGGTGCTGTGGGGACCCCAGCCTCACGGAGCGCCCAACCTGGTACAGAAGCAGACAGCTACCAGGAAATTGTAAGCCAGTGACATCAGGTTTGTTGTGAAGTTTATATGGGGAGTGAAGGTGAAGGACACACAGAGGAGGAAGTGGCCTTGGGATCATTTCTCAGAACAGCTGAAGCAGCTCAGGCCAAGAGGGACATGTGTCAGTCTGTATTTAAGGAGAAGTCCAGGAAGACAACAGCTGTGAGAGGGCTGTGAAGGGCTCAGGTAGAGGCAAGATAAGAGCCAGGGCGGTCAGTAAGGGTCGGGGATAGGATGCATTCTCTTGTGTATCTGCATGTGTCTGTGTCTTTAGTTGGGGGAAAAAGTGTTTCTTTAGAATCCACAGGTGCATGCACTTCTTCTAGAAGGAAGCATCTCGGGGAGCAGATTTGGTTTCATGGCGATAATCACTGTTGAAAAAGCAGGTTGCAGAAGCCGAGAGCAAGAGGCTAATCTCTGAAAACGGAGCGTTTCTTTAAAACACAGGTTTTATTATTATTCATGCATGGCGGGCTCGCTGGTCAGGAAATGATTGCCAGTGAAGAGTTTGTTGTACACATAAATCCCATGCTTCAGGCAGGCTCCTTGAGGAAGCAACAGGGTCAATTTGAAAGCAAATGGGGGTGGGAAAACACGGGCAAGAGCTTCTGTTGAGATTTCCATGGGAAGGAATGAGTGAGGCCGGGCGACCAAGCTTGTCTAATTTAAATAATTGCAATGGGCTCTGAGATAAAGGGGTTGTCCCTCGTTCTCTGTCACTTGGCCCCAGGATGATGAGGGCAGAAGAGTAGTGGCTCAGGGTGTAAGAGCCACACAACGATGGTGGTTGGGGTATGAGTTTTGGATTGGATGGCTGGCGTATGACAGCTGTTTGTAAGAATTGAAGGCAGTCTTGTCAGAGTCAGCAAGCACCCCCCACCCCCTACATCAAAGCATCAAGAATAAGAGAACATGAAAAGTCATGATTAATACAGATGTCAAGCTCCCAAGGGTGAAAGTCAAGGTAGTTGGGTGTGGAGGAGAAACTAAGTGTAAATGTAGGCACAGGGAGGAGACAGCTGGGTCTGTGAGTGTTGAGAGTGTGTATTTGTGTTTCAAGGAAAGCGAAAGAGATAAAGAGGGAGACAGAGGAAGAGACAGCAGTGTCACAAGGACTGCAACACCAGAGAAAGAATCAGGATAGGTAAAGCGGATGCTTAGGAAGCGTCGCTGCCTGATGGACATGTACGCTCCTCCTTTATTAGATGACCATTGTTCATGAATGCTTTCAGAGTTGGATTTGGGGGTGGGCTGGTATTATAATATGTGATTGGCCTAAAATATCCCATTACTATTTAGATTACATATCTATATTCTGGTCTACTGAAATAGTTTTTTAAACTTTTATGAGCCTTGGAACTTCTCTCTAATTGACATCTTAGAAGTCCAGGACATAAAAAAAAAAAAATAGTTGCAAAATGGGATCATAGAGTCCCACAAGTTTGAAAACCTCTGCTCTGGAGCCAACCTGGTGACAGGTTTGAGATGAAGTGCAGATTGAAGATCTAGTCTCTTTCCGAGACAAGGGGTTTTAAGGAGGCTCCCTTCAGGAGAGGACCCACAGACCTGCATTTAGAGTATAAGGAAGGCTCAGGGGATGAGCCCTTTCAATCGTAGGAAACTCACCTCTGATGCTTGAGGAAATCACAGAAACCTCCCCGGACTCAGTTTCTTAATCGATAAAATAGGATGTATGACATGTATCCGATAGCATGATAATCAGGATTCAACCAGAAAATGTATTTACTAGACTGCTTAATTGGTAGTAAGTGTTCAGTATACATAGACTGTTATGATCGTCCTCGTTAGTATTATTCCCCAAAGGAGCTAAGCATTCCGTATTGATTTGGCCTCAATAAGACCTTTCCAGTTCTCAGAGCTGTACAAAAAGAGAATGCGCTATCTGACAGCGCTGAGTTGCCCAACTGGGGGGATATTTAAGAGGACTTAAAAGCCACTTTATAGAAATATTGCCAAGTGGACTCATTGATTAAATGAAGGTGGAACTACACACATTTCCTGGGTCTACACCAGTCTTGAGAATACAAGTACCATAACTTCCTAACCCTAATCCTGCTTGATTGCAAGATCCCCATATTAGGTTTCCATCAGTGTCCTGTTTTGGTGAGCCACACAGAGCTTCCTAAGGCTCAGACTCAGTCAGATCCTTGCAGGGAGGTTGAAGGTGGAAAGCAAGGGAAGGTTAACAAGGTGGGGGTCAGTCCAGATGCCCATCAGTCCAGCACTCTCCAAGGCTGTTGGCTCTCAAATCACTCAGGTGGATGCAACTTCCTAAAATATTAACAGGTTACAGGCAATTGCTGTTCCCCAATGCAATTAGAACCTAATTTGAAGAAGTATGTTTTTCTGAAGAGGTTCATTAGCCAAATGCAACCCCCCAATTCTGTAGTTCAAGAAAGACTGATGAGCCCAGTATGCAGGCACTTGGCTGATGCCCTAGGAGAAAAGACAGATGCATTGAACTAGATGGGAGCGCAGATCACTTTCCATCTTCGGAGCTACAAGTCATTGGCAAACTCAACCATTTCTAGGTACACTCACCCAGCATATTAGGGTCCTCAGGAGTCACCAGGAAGGCCTCCATCACTTCCACTTTGCAATCCTAACTTTTGAGAGGGGTTTAAAGGGCTTAGTCCAAGTAGGCAAACTCTGAGCTTAGGAAGGAGTCCTCTCCACAAAGACCTTGACCATGGGCCTTGAACACAATGAAGGTTAAGGACTGTCTCCTGCTCCAAGAAACCCAAGATCTTCTAACTATGGGAAGTGTCCAACCCTTATGTCTAACCCAAATGAAACTTGCCTTGTGGAGCCAAAAAACAAAGCCGTTTTTTGTCATTGCCCTTTGGTTAGATTGATGTTGTCTTCTGGCTTTACTTCTCAAGAGAAAAATCTCTGAACACCTTCAGATGCATTTGATTATACTTAACGAGCACTCACCATCTTGGTCATGTGCCACCTCCTGCCTTTGAACACATTCTTTTTGGCCTATAGATCTTCTAAAGGTTGGTTTTCCAAACTGGCTATGATTCTTCAGGTGTCACCTGACAATTAACAAAGTACAGCTCTGTTCCTTCTTCATTCTGGGCACTATATTATGATACCTGAAATAATCTATATTGTTTACTGAGTGCCATGCGCCTGGCAATATGCTAAGTGTGTTAATCCTTAATGCAGTCCCAGTCAGGAAGGTATTATTCCCATATTATAGATGAAAGAGCCAAGCCATACAATAGTTAAATAATGTTCCCAAGACCACATAACTGTCTCTAGTTAAAGTTAAGATGTGTATCTAGAACTCTGACTCTTAACAACCATTTGATTCTGCCTCTGAGATCAGTTGTTGCCATTTTATGTTTATAATATTTTGCATTCTACACAAGTATTTTTTATTTTATCAGTGTTAGAACACTTAACATGGCTACCCTCTTACCAAATTTTTAAGTGAGCAATGTAGTATTTTTGATTATGGATACAATGTTATACAGTAGGTCTCTGGAACTTATTCATCATGCTTAACTAAAATTTTATGCCTATTAATTAGCAACTCTTCATTTTCCCCTCCCTCCAGTCCCTGATGATCACCATTCCACTATTTGGCTCAACAATTTTGCCTCTTTTAGCTACCTCAAATAAGCAGAATCATGTGGTATGGGTTGGCCTATGACTGGTTTATTTCACTTAGCATGTCCTCAAGATTCATTCATATTGTTACATATTGTAGAGTTTCCTTCTTTTTAATATTGCAGAATATTATCCCATTGTATGTATGCTTTCTTTATTCATTCATCTGTTGATGGACATGTAGATTGTTTCCATACCTTGACCACTGTGAATAGCGTTGCAATGAACACAGGAGTGTTGATACCACTTCAAGATCCTGATTTCAATTATGTCAGATAAATATCTGGAAGTGGAACTGTGGGATCATATGGTAGGTAACAATGAAGGAAATGCAAATCAAAATTACAGTGAGACGTCACTTCATACCTGCCAGGATGCTATTATAAAAACTGTAAGAGATAATAAGTATTTGCAAGGATGTAAAAAAAAGGGAACTCACATACCGTTGGTGGAAATGCAAAATGGTACAGCCACCAAGGAAGACAGTGTAGAGGTTCCTCAAATAATTAGAAATAGAATTACCATGCACAAAGTGTCTGCGCATGAAAATAATTTTATTCTCAGGAAGTTTCCTTGACTCCAGTCCCCTCATATCTCAATGTCTGTTCCACATGAGGCACTCACAGGTGAGATACTTCCTATCTGATACCACACATTTAATTTCAAAACTTGTAAATGAAGTACAAGAGTTTTTGCATCCCCTAAATTTTATTTTGCTTGTTTCTATTCATTATTCTACCCATCGATGTAAGGAAGCCTTCATTTTGTCATGTAACATATCTGTAACATTTATGCATCTGATCAATATCCTTTCTATATCTTTTCCGAGTCATGCATACACAAGTTGGAAAGCATCAAGTCACATACCCACCCTGGTAATTCAACTAACTAGTTCACCTGGTTATAATCTTGTCCAGTGGTTTCCAAGCCAAGATGATCTTCAGAATCAACCAGAGCTCATTGTGATCACCAGATCTGACCCAGGACCACCTCAATCAGAACCTGTAAGAATGAGATTCAGAGATGTGCATGCTGATATAACTCTTCTGCAGATTCCAGTCATCTCTTGGGTTTATTTGCCACTGATCTGGTGCACATTTTCCTAATTTGTCCAGAAACACATAAGGAGAAACTTGATCAAGTTCCATGATGTCAACATGTCAAATCAAGACAGGTGATACATAAGACTCCTCAATCTAGTACATCCATGATAGGAAAAAATTAGGTCACTTCAATATACAACTTAATCTTGGTAAAACTCAGATAGCTTTCTAACACTTGATTGAGGTTCAAGCTTAATTTTTTAGATTCATTAATGGGAATTATAACATGTTTAATTGAAATCATGGTTAATTCATGGTTATTTAGCACTACACTTAATTTTACCAAAATAAAACCAGAAACCTGCAGAAGCAAAATGACTTTCCCAAGGTCATGCAATGAGTCAGTGGCAGAGTCTAAAGTAGACTCCAAATCGCCTGATTTGAGCTCATTGTTCTTTCCTACACATCATGCTGTGTCTTAAATTTATACTTGGCTTTGAAATTCATTATGGTTTTGTTTGATTTACTACATATCAGATGGCCTTCCTTATTCAATTTTCCTTTTGCTGATGTAAAAATGAATTTGCATTCACTGAGAACACACCAACTAATGGCAGAACAAAGGGGAGGGAAAAGAAAGGGAGTATCTCAACCATATTCTAAAGCATATGAAGTCAAACTCAAATTTAAATATTCTGAAAGAAAATCCACAGAGATAGCGTTAAGTTCAAAAAAATTGGAAGGAGAGTGAAAACGGTTCAGAATCAAAGATCTTGCTTCATGACTTTGGATAAATTGATAAACTTTTTATAAGAATCCAGGTTGTGGGCATCTCACGAACCTCATTTTGCTGTGAAAAAGTGCATTTCTCATAGGATTAAAAAGTCATTTGTTTTATCTATAAATAAAAATGAGAGTAATTACTCTATGGCGTAATACAAAATACTAATGAAACAGAAATCACATTACAGAGCCACAGGGTTAAAACTGAGGCCCACTTACATAGCTGGAAGAAACGTTTCAGTAGAAAATCAGAAAACATTTGAAGAAATAAAGAAAAGACTTTAACTAGTCATCACTATTCTAATGATGATAGTCACATGACCAGTGATAGAATCCTTACTCTGTCTCAGACACCAAGCTGTGCTCTTTTCATACATTCTCTCATTTCATGTTATACCACATGTAAGCAGCAAGTACGGTTTCCATTTTACAGATGGGGGAAAAATCCTTAAAGTTTACATGTTGTTTAGCACTATGGGGTGAGACTTTGCTCCTCTTGACTTGTGACCCAACTTTAAAACATATTAAAGGAATAAATAAGACACATATCAAAAAAAAATCACAAAGACTTAAAATCTATGACTGTTTTTGCAATTGAAATTTAGGACCATAACATACGATGGTCTGGAGCTAGTGTACTTGTGTCTCCTTTTTCTCATTCTGGAAATTGTCAAGAGATCATTGATGGGAAATTATTATTTTTTTCTTTTTTTTTTTCTTTTCAGCGTAACAGTATTCATTGTTTTTGCACCACACCCAGTGCTCCATGCAATATGTGCCCTCCCTAATACCCACCACCTGGTTCCCCCAACCTCCCACCCCCCGCCCCTTCAAAACCCTCAGGTTGTTTTTCAGAGTCCATAGTCTCTCATGGTTCACCTCCCCTTCCAATTTCCCTCAACTCCCTTCTCCTCTCCATCTCCCCATGTCCTCCATGTTATTTGTTATGCTCCACAAATAAGTGAAACCATATGATCATTCACTCTCTCTGCTTGACTTATTTTACTCAGAATAATCTCTTCCAGTCCTGTCCATGTTGCTACAAAAGTTGGGTATTCATCCTTTCTGATGGAGGCATAATACTCCATAGTGTAAATGGACCACATCTTCCTTATCCATTCATCCATTGAAGGGCATCTTGGTTCTTTCCATGGTTTGGCAGCTGTGGCCATTGCTGCTATAAACATTGGGGTACAGATGGCCCTTCTTTTCACTACATCTGTATCTTTGGGGTAAATACCCAGTAGTGCAATTGCAGGGTCATAGGGAAGCTCTATTTTTAATTTCTTGAGGAATCTCCACACTGTTCCCCAAAGTGGCTGCACCCACTTGCATTCCCACCAACAGTGTAAGAGGGTTCCCCTTTCTCCACGTCCTCTCCAACACACGTTGTTTCCTGTCTTGCTAATTTTGGCCATTCTAACTGGTGTAAGGTGGTATCTCAATGCGGTTTTAATTTGAATCTCCCTGATGGCTAGTGATGATGAACATTTTTTCATGTGTCTGGTAGCCATTTGTATGTCTTCATTGGAGAAGTGTCTGTTCATATCTTCTGCCCATTTTTTAATATGATTGTCTATTTTGTGTGTGTTGAGTTTGAGGAGTTCTTTATAGATCCTGGATATCAACCTTTTGTCTGTACTGTCATTTACAAATATCTTCTCCCATTCCGTGGGTTGCCTCTTTGTTTTGTTGACTGTTTCCTTTGCTGTGCAGAAGCTTTTGATCTTGATGAAGTCCCAAAAGTTCATTTTTGCTTTTGTTTCCTTTGCCTTTGGAGACATATCTTGAAAGAAGTTGCTGTGGGTGATATCGAAGAGGTTCTGCCTATGTTCTCCTCTAGGATTCTGATGGATTCCTGTCTCACATTGAGGTCTTTTATCCATTTCGAGTTTATCTGTGTGTACGGTGTAAGATAATGGTCGAGTTTCATTCTTCTACATATAGCTGTCCAGTTTTCCCAGCACCATTTATTGAAGAGACTGTCTTTTTTCCACTGGATATTTTTTCCTGTTTTGTCGAAGATCATTTGACCGTAGAGTTGAGGGTCCATATCTGAGCTCTCTACTCTGTTCCACTGGTCTATGTGTCTGGTTTTTTCTGTTGTTGTTGTTTTTTTAAGATTTTATTTATTTATTTGACAGACAGAGATCACAAGTAGGCAGAGAGGCAGGCAGAGAGAGAGGGAGGAGCAGGCTCCCCACTGAGCAGAGAGCCCGATGTGGGGCTCGATCCCATGACCCTGGGATCATGACCTGAGCCAAAGGCAGAGGCTTTAACCCACTGAGCCACCCAGGTGCCCCTATGTGTCTGTTTTTTATGCCAGTACCATGTTGTCTTGGTGATCACAGCTTTGTAGTAAAGCTTGAAATCATGTAACATGATGCTGCCAGTTTTATTATTTTTTTTCAACATTTCCTTAGCAATTCGGGGTCTCTTCTGATTCCATACAAATTTTAGGATTATTTGCTCCAGCTCTTTGAAAAATACCGGTGGAATTTTGATCAGAATGGCATTCAAAGTATAGATTGCTCTAGGCAGTATAGACATTTTGACAATGTTTATTCTTCTGATCCAAGAGCATGGAATGGTCTTCCATCTTTTTGTGTCTTCTTCAATTTCTTTCATGAGTGTTCTGTAGTTCCTCGAGTACAGATCCTTTACCTCTTTGGTTAGGTTTATTCCCAGGTATCTTATGGTTGTTGGTGCTATAGTAAATGGAATCAATTCTCTAATTTCCCTTTCTGTATTTTCATTGTTAGTGTATAAGAAAGCCACTGATTTCTGGACATTGACTTTGTATCCTGCCACATTACTGGATTGCTGTATGAGTTCTAGTAGTTTGGGGGTGGGGTCTTTCGGGTTATCCATATAAAGAATCATGTCATCCGCGAAGAGAGAGAGTTTGACTTCTTCCTTGCCAATTTGGATACCTTTTATTTCTCTTTGTTGTCTGATTGCTGTTGCTAGGACTTCTAATACTATGTTGAACAAGAGTGGTGAGAGTGGGAAACCTTGTCGTGTTCCTGATCTCAACGGGAAGGCTGCAAGCTTTTTCCCATTGAGGATGATATTTGCTGTGGGTCTTTCATAGATAGATTTTATGAAGTTCAGGAATGTTCCCTCTATCCCTATACTTTGAAGCGTTTTAATCAGGAAAGGATGCTGGATTTTGTCAAATGCTTTTTCTGCATCAATTGAGAGGACCATGTGGTTCTTCTCTCTTCTCTTATTGATTTGTTCTATCACATTGATTGATTTGCAAATGTTGAACCATCCTCGTAACCTAGGGATGAATCCCACCTGGTCATGGTGGATAATCTTTTTAATGTGCTGTTGGATCCTGTTTGCTAGGATCTTGTTGAGAATCTTAGCATCCATATTCATCAGTGATATTGGTCTGAAATTCTCCTTTTTGGTAGGGTCTTTGCCTGGTTTGGGGATTAGGGTAATGCTGGCTTCATAAAAAGAGTCTGGAAATTATTATTTTTTAAGTACACAGTTGAAAAATATTACCAAGACACAAAACACAAGAGGCCTTTCCCTATACAGCACTACAATTAGCCGGAATGACTCTGTCTCATCAAAACCCACCCTCATATTGAATTTTGGCATTCTGTATACACAATTGTAAAATTACTCCAAAATTATTCATTGTATCAGCAAATCTTGGCATGTAATGGTATTGCATTTTTGCCAGCTGAAAAAATGGCATTCCGCTCTTTTTTTGGCACATTCTTTTTGATTACTCGTCTCCATTAACCATTGCAGGGAGGGGATGGCTATCATTTATTGAATACTGGGAAGTTTTAAATACTTGCCAGACATTAACTCCTTCCATCCTCATCACAACCCTACAAGGAAGGGCATGTCTTTCCCTCTTGGACAGGAAGAGAAAGAAGGTATATTTCAGAAAGGTGAAATAACTTGACTGAGGGCGCACAACCAGTGAGTACCAATATCAAGATTTAAAGCCCACAGTTCAAGATCATCTATCTACTGGAAGCTTCCTCCCAGAGGTAGGGCTGAAGCACAGAAAAGCCATGCAGTGGATTCAGGACCACATAGCATGCTCATGGTGGTTTCCAGCTAAAAGTTAAATTTGATTGCTCCTGGGTTGGGGACTCTGCCATATTGATACATTTTTTTTTTTCATAGGAGACCTAGATGAGCTTTAATTGAAATGATGGATTCCTGAGCATGTTGCTTTTTGAAATACAAATACCATGGGGGAAAGTGTCAGTAACACAGTCCCTTTCCAGACCATTTCAGAAAGTGAATTTTTTGGCCCACCTCTGGGAACATATATGCAGGGAACAATGAGTATGCTACTCAATGTATGGATCTCTGGGGAACTAATTTATGTAGGGTCTGGGAAAATGCCCAGAAGGTCTGCAAATAAATCAGGAAGCATCCATGTAGTCAGAATCCTACTCATTGAAGCTAACAAGCCCGCCCTCTGCGCTCCCTCCCTGCTCTTTTCTGACAAGACGTGCTAAGTCGAACAGTGAACAGACAGTAGAGAATAGTCAAGATGTAAAGATAAAGGAGACGGTGTTCCTTCCCAGCAAATCTAGTTAGTCCATTGTCATCACGCTGGTTGCTGATTCCATCCATCCTCACCGTTTCCTCCTTGCCCCTGATCTTGCACATCGCTGATGGCACTGCCTTCCTCTGTCTCCAAGCCTTAGTGACAGTCCCCCCAATCCCTTCTCTAGATCGGACCAGCAGCAGAATACCTCTCTAAAATTCAAAGTAGAATTGGTCTCTAGCTCAAAACCATTCTGTTCTTCTTGGCCTGCAGGATAAATTCAGCATGGCACTTCCAACCCTCCTATTCCTGCCCCTGATGTCCTGCCCACTCCGAGTTTCCTTCTGAAGGTTGGCTCTACTTACAAGAGTGGGGACAAGAGGGAAGGACTTAAGGCACACAGGCTGGGTGCTAAATGCAAAGAGGTACAAAATACTTAGCAGTCAAGATAAGTCTTACATTCAGTATGCTTTTTCAATATATATTTTTTAAAATATTCAATTCTAAATACTTTCTTAAAAGATCAGAATTACTGCAAATAAAACCACAATAAGCAAAATATCAAAAGTTTCAAAAAAAAAGTGCTGTGCCACGCCATATTGGAGCCTGAAGCAAAAGAAAAAAAAAAATCAGTCCTACTGATTCTGTTTTTATTTAAACTTTTAATATTTTTTTCATCATGGATTTTTTGCATTGATTTTTATTTCCTTAAGCATTAATGTTAATATTAGTTCCAGACCTGCCTGTTAGACTTAAAATGCAACAGCCTCAGGGGCACCTGGGTGGCTGAGTCTGTTAAGTGTGTGACTCTTGGTTTCAGCTCAGGTTATGATCTCAGGATCATGAGATCGAGCCCTGAGCTGGGCTCTGTTCTCAGTGTGGAGTCTGCTTTAGATTCTCTCTTTTCCTCTCCCTCTACCCCTCCCCATAGCTTGAGTGCATGCACTCTTGCTCTCGCTCTTAAAAAGAAAAAAAAAAAAAAGACAGCCTCAAATGACAAAAGACCTAGAATAATATGCAAAATGGGATATTTTAACTATGGGGGGTCATGAGAGAGAGCTAGAATTTGGAGGAGGAGAATAGAATGACTCAACCAGTCAGATCATTTTAGAAACAAAGAACTGTCCTAGAGAGGACTGCAGCAGAGAGGGCTCATTATTTGGCTTTTACCTTAGCTTCTCACCATTTTGTGCCAATATTATAGGAGTCAGAGTTTTATATATGAACTCTCATTATATATGGGAGAAAATTGAAGTGGCCTGTGAGGATAAACCAGAAACCAGAGTTGAGTTTCAATCAGGGTCTTCTAAATCTTCATCTAATTACCAATTGATTTATTCACTCAATCATCACATATTAAGTAGGATTGCCAGATAAAATATACTACATCCAGTTAGATTTGAATTTTAAGTAAGCACAAATTAGTTTTATCGTAAGTATGTTCCAAATATTGCATTGGACATACTTTTAAATAAAAAATTATTATTTTCCGGAAATTCAAATTTAGCTGAGGATCCCCTATTTTTATTTATGAAATCTGGTAACTTTACTAGAAGGTTATTGTGTACCAGGCACTATACCAGGAGAACATAATGGAAAATAAAAATACATCCAATCACAGTCTTTGTAGACCTTCTAGGGACTGAGGCAGACATTAATGGGAATATTGCACAGATGACCCATGATGATTATTGTGATAATTTTTTTAAAGATTTTATTTATTTGAGAGACAGAGAGTGAGTGAGAGAGCATAAGCTAGGCGGGAGAGGCAGAGGGAGAAGCAGACTCCCTGGTAAGCAGGGAGCCCAATGTGGGACTCAATTCTAGGACTCTGAGGTCATGATCTGAGCTGAGGAAGGATACTTAAGAGCCACCCAGGGTGCCCCAGTGATTGTTTCTTATGAAGTAAAAGTACAAAGTTTAATATTGGAACCTAACCTGGTCTGGGTCTCTAGTGAAAGCATTCCTGGGAAAAGTCTATTTGAGCTGGAATCTGAGAGTTAGGTAAGATTTAATTAGATATGTGAAAAGAAAGAAAAACTTTTGGGGACAGAGGAATCAGTATGCATGAATGATCTTGAGGTAGGAAGAAGAATGGTCTGCTGGGAGGGTGGAGAGAAAGCAGTGTGGCTGGATGTTAGGAAGAGAGGGCAAGGTAATAAGACATCAAAAGAGTGGGTAAGGGCCAGAACAAACAGGGTTTTGCAGTTCAAGCTTAGAATGTTCAGCTCTGTTCCGGATAGATGCAAAATCATTGAGGGGTTTTCAGGTGGGAACTGAGAGGACTGGAATAGGGTTTCGAGCCCCTGGCTGGGGGTGGAGAGTTTAAGACCTGGGAGAAAGCAGGAGATCTGTTAGGGATCTCTGCAGTCATACAGGTAAGGGATGCTGGTGACTTGGACCAAACTGTTGGCTGAGAGTCAGGGAGAGATTTGGGTGCAGTGTCCTTCCCATCACCTTGGACTGTCAGGTGAAAGGTGATGACATTAGGAATCATGAAAATGGAAAGGAAGGTCTACATGTGGGAGACGCTATAAAAATAAAATTGACAGGGCTTGTTCAATAAGTGCTTCTTGATTGACTAAGTAGAAATTAAGGTCTGATGCCTTCTGCGGAGAGAAAAAAGCACACATATTATGCAACTGTTTAAAAATTGCTCCTTTATGTTCTCTTAGCTCTTTTAATGTCATCAAATGTCACCTCTTCTGATTGTGTGCGTGTTCCACGACATGTAATTAATCCTGCAGGTAGCAGGATGTGTAATTAAGCATATATGCACGGTGACTTGTAATTAAGCACACATTTATTGTGATGCACACATTGGTGGATGTTTCCTGGTGTGTGTAATTATGCATGTGTCAGATGACATGAAATCACAACTCATTCTGTGAACAGGCTAAGGTCTCAACTCCTATCTTGACCTGTTAATTGGTATTAATCTACATCTTTTAGAAAAACATCTTTGGTAATTGAACCTGCTCTATTCAGAGGCATGAGCTATGGAAACATCCATGGATACAAAAAAGGGGGGGCAAAAAAAGAGCTCTTTTCTTTCAATATACAGTATATGCATGCGATCGATGTACATCAATCATCCGAAAGAGAAAATGGGAGCAATTTCCAAGCAATGTCCTATGTATAACAAAATGTTCTCGCAGGATCAACAGGATGATAGAGGTCCCCCCAGTAGACTCTCCTGTCAAAGAAGTCACCCTGGTGCAGTAAAAGTATATATTCTGTCATTCTTGGGATGTTCAGACAGATCTTAGCCATCCTGTCTATCAATGGAGCCTAACTTGTCCACCTACAAGTAGTTTTTGAGGTCAGACTTACTGAATTCTAGTCTCACGTTGCTATTTATTGATTAAACAAATTATTTAAGCCTCATTTTTAACACTTACTAAAAAGGAATAATAATAGTAGCATAGTAGTATCTTGCCCAAGGTTATTATTGGGATCAAATAGGATTGTATCTGAAGGATTTGTACAAAGTAAGATTCAATACTTGTTAACTATGTAGACTTCACATACATTCTCTTATTCAACTCTCAGCATAATTCCACAATATAGATACTATTATTACATGTCCTAGATGAAGACACTGAGATGCAGAGAGGTTAATAGTGTCACATGGTTACCAGGAAATGAAGAAAGTGTTCAAATGCAGGTCTGTCTTACTCTAAGACCTACAAATGCCATATAGCATGCTTCCTTCTTTGGGTTACAATAAGACTTTCTTTAGTATACACACACACACACACACACACACAAAGTTATAAGCTACAAAATAAGCTACGAAGTTATAAGAAAGCACACATATGCAACTGTTTAAAAATTTCCCCTCTTTGTTCTCCTAGCTCTTTTAATGTCATCAAATGTCACCTCTTCTGATTGTGTGCGTGTTCTACGACATGTAATTAATCCTGCAGGTAACAGGATGTGTAATTAAGCATATATGCATGGTTACTTATAATTAAGCACACATTTATTGTGATGCACACATATTAATAAAACTTTGTGGCTTACTACACAGGACTCATTGGAGAAAGTAGAACACAAAGGTGAACATAAGAAGCTTTGGAACCAAAGACAATTCAGAGTTCTAGATCCATTACTCAGTATTGGTATGAGCTTAGCATGTTACTTCCCTTCCCTTCTCTGAGCCTGGGTTTCTTTATCTGTAATATGGAGCTATTAATACCTTACCCACAGTGTTACTGAGATGATTAAATGTAGATTCATCTATAAACCACAGAACATCACAGAGAGCATGTCCTCAATAGGAACCACCATTATAATTTTCTTCTTCCTCATCCCCCTCCTCCTCCTCCTTCATCTTTGTAGTCCCTGGCATCAAACATCTTTGTATGGCACAAAACAGGATCTCAGTAAATGTGTATTCAATGAGTTGATCTGGTTTTTAGGGAAACCATCAGATCCAGGCAGAGTTTTGTAGCTCAAGGTTCCTTGAACAATGGGCTGGGATTCTTCACGACAGAGAAGGCTTATTGCTGTTGCCTCAACCTGTTGGGCAGGAGATGTACAGAGGGGGAAAAGACCTGGGTTCCCAGGTGTCCCAGCCCTGACCTGCCTCCTTCTTCCCAGCGTGTGATTCCACTACAAAGCTGCCAGCATCACACAAACACTGTCTGCCTCACGCACTCGGTTATCATGTCAGAAGTGAGACACGCAACATCAGAGTGACAGGGGGCTGTCACAAGGCTGAAATGTTTTCTGTCTGCTCAGGAGAAAGGTTTTGCTGGAAGTGGTGGGGGGGTGGTGAGGAGGAACACAGGCACCTGATGGAGCTTGGCAGCTGATTTCATTTCTATGTCAGAAATGATCTTCACTTTTGTGTTAAGGATGGGGGATCTTAGGGAGCTGAGGAAGGGAAGAAAGCATGGTGATCCCACCCAGACTCCACCCCCAGACTCACTGAAATAGATGAGAACAGGAGCCAGTGAAAAGTAGAGCCCCTACAGCCAAGGTCCTCCTTGACTATTAACTTAGAAGTTCATGATTCTTCTGGTGAACCCTCATGAGCTCTATTCTTGTCAATGACCCTGATCCATTGGCCAGATAGTTGACAAGACAAGTTCTACCTCTGATTGTAACAAACATCTAGAATCTTCATCTTTTCGTTACTCATCTGCCACCATTTTATTTCAAGTCTCTGTGTCTTCTGACTCAGTAGTAAGGCTACTGAAAGCCTTAGTTTGATTTTTCTGGCCGTAACACTTGATACTTGACACTGCCCATCTTTGTGTGTACTTTGTCTCATACCCATTGTCTAATACTCTCCACTCCTAGACCTTTTAAGTGAGATGTTTTAAGCAGGAGAAGAATTTTTCTGCCTCATGTCCAGTACTTTAGTCAGAAGGTATGGACCACACCACACACAACTTTCAGAAATTTGCTGAAAAATGGAGTAAATCTGAGCTCCTGCTCATTCTTTGCTATGGATTCCCATTCTTCTAGATGAAGAAGCAGACAGTCCTCCTTATCCAAAGCCTTTTCAAGTAAGTGGATTCAAAGACTGTTCTTCAGACCCTACCGTTTAGATTCGGTGGTATAGGAAATGTTTAAGCTTCTTACCATAAACCTTGTATGCCAGAACCTCTTCTCAATGATGCTCAGCATTTGGATAGAGCTACATGGGCCCAGAGATTTAGGTATAAAGTCTGTACTTTGTTTTCCCATTTCTCCATTTTCCTTGTGAACACAGTTTCCTCCTCAAGGATTCATAGTGAGATTACAGTGAGACACCAAACCCTTACCCCAAACACTCTGTAGATGCTAGCTAACTTTCGAGTGCTCAGACTCATTTGGCTGGTCCCTATCTAATTCAGAGAGACACACATTACTTGTACCTTTCTCTAGCAGTTATTTCATTTACTTTGGCATCTTACTTTGTTATGTGTTCTGGTAACCATGTTATCAAAGATAGAGATTTACATATACAATTTATGAGGAAGCCAGGATTCAAAGAGATGACAATATTGAGAAAGCCTTTCAGCTCCTAGGAATGTCAAAAGAATTTCTTCAACCAGTGGATACTAATTTTCCATGAGGGGCTGGGAAATGTACTAGGTACCGGGAACATGAAAAAGGCACAACTCCTACCCCAAGAAGCCTCCAGCCTAATGGGTAAAAAGGCAAGTAAACAGAGGAGCACACTGTAAGTGCCCCATGAGGTGCAAACACAGACAAGGCATTGAGGAAAGTGTTCTGGCTCCTGAGGGACAAGTGGAGGATAAGCCGGGAGGCAGACAGGCATCTGCAGGGGAAGGGATAGCGTGTACAGAGGCTATGAGTTGACATTGAGCATGACATGGGTGATGGAGGTCAGCTTTGTTGGAGCGATGGGTAGAGGTCAGCTTTGCTGTGTGGAGGTCAGCTTTGTTGGAGCAATGGGTAGAACAGAGTATATGAATAAGGAGTGCAGCATGGTAGTGTATGCAGTGAGACCATAAGACTGCAAACTTGGCTCTGCTCCTTAAGAGCTGGGGACCTTGTGTAAATTTCCTATCATCTCCTAACCTCAACATCCTCACTTGTATAGTAGGCATCATCATAGTCTCTCTCATAAGGCTGATATGGGATTGAATTAGTTATTGCACATACTGTGGTTAGAATCTGTCTGGCACAGAGTGAGTGCTGAACAAAATGGTGGCTAGACTCAATGGATGGAGAAGAAAGGCTGGTTAAAAGCTCTTCAAGAGATGAGGTTGGCAGAGCTCAGATCCCATGGGTTTTGTTAGTTGTGCTAAGAAACAATGCTTGAGCTCTGACCACAGAGAGCTTGTCATCCAGAGTGGGGAGACAATCATAACAGAGTGAGCTAAATACTGCATTATGGAAAGAGATTGGGTGGTAATGGGAAGTTCAGAGAAAGGTTCCTAATCCAGTCCGGGGGCACTGAGAACTCAGAATAGATGAAATGGAGTGAAGTCCTGACCCAGCTGGGGTGTGAAGCTAGGTTTTGCAGGGGGTCAGGGAGGGTAGATAAGCAGGGATGGGAGGAAAGCAGTGCTCAGGCAGATGGTACAGACAGAAGCCAGCTCCAGAAACAAATACATGTTGCAGCCCAGAAGTTCTAGGAAGTGAAAAGAAAAAAAGGCTTTGAGTCCTTCATCTTCAGAAAACTTGTTTTTGCCCTCATCCTTTTGCCGTGCAGGTCCTTCACTATGTGTTCACACACTGTCTCACCTGATCCTCGGTACCTGGAAAGATAGCTTCTGAAAGGCCCCTTTTATAGAGAGGACACTGTGAGGTCAGGTGATTTGCCCAAGGTCATAAAGGTAAGTGGTACAGTGGAGCTGTGAAGCCAATGTCCATCTAACTCCAATGCCTGGATGCTTAACCATTAATTTCAGATATTTAAACTTCAGGTAAGATGCTTCCCTGAGATTTTTTTCCCCCAGAAGACAAAGGAGTAAATGCTCTAAAAGAGAACCCAGGGGAGTCCATAAAACCAAATGTCCTTTTAAAGCCCAAGTCCAGTCAAGCAAGGCCAAGAGATGAAACCTTTCTCAGTGCGCTAGAGTGCATGCATATAAATGTGTGCACATGTGTGGGTGTATGCACACATGAGCACCAATGTGATGTTCCCTTTGCTATTGGCTGATTTTATTTGATAAATATACATAGATTGGAGATAGGTTGGTAGACAGACAAACAGACTTACATACATGCCAGTGAACAAATTGGGGGTGGGGGAGAGGTGGATAAAGCCATCCCGAAGGCCCTGGTGGTTGACTCTAATAAAACAGCTCTGTTGGAATAATGCGGTGCCTGAGAGATGGGGTGTAATATGGTTAAATGCTTTTATGGTTCCCCATTAAAGTAAGTGGATGGAAATTCATAAAATATTGATAGCATTTGAAATGTGTTCATTCACAGCTCTGCCCAGAATCTCAAGTGATGGAAGGGTGACTGGCCCGGGCAAAGACAGCATGACCCAACCACACAGCCCCTCAATGCCCAAGTATCTGGGATGTTATCTGGTCGAGACTCTATAATGGGAGCACTGAGAGAAGGGAAGCTGGGGGCATAAAGGAGGGAGCACTTACCTTGCCCAGTGCCTATGCCCAGCAAAGAAAGCATAGACAAACAAAGTGTGTCCACCATGGCATGAGGAAGGACCTTACACAAACTTATAAAGCCAGCTCAGCAAAATCAATAGGTCTCCAACTAGACTCTATTTTTTAAATGCTTCTTACCCACTCCAACCATATATTAAGAATGAGGGTTTGACTTATTTCACTCAGCATAATCTCTTCCAGTCCCGTCCATGTTGCTACAAAAGTTGGGTATTCATCCTTTCTGATGGAGGCATAATACTCCATATGTATATGGACCACATCTTCCTTATGCTGAGTGAAATAAGTCAAGCAGAGAGAGCCAATGATCATATGGTTTCACTTATTTGTGGAACATAACAAATAACATGGAGGACACGGGAGATGGAGAGGAGAAGGGAGTTGAGGGAAATTGGAAGGGGAGGTGAACCATGAGAGACTACGGACTCTGAAAAACAACCTAAGGGTTTTGAAGGGGCGGGGGGTGAGAGGTTGGGGGAACCAGGTGGTGGGTATTGGGGAGGGCACGATTTGTATGGAGCACTGGGTGTGGTGCAAAAACAATGAATACTGTTACGCTGAAAAGACATTTTAAAAAATTAATTAATTAATTATTTAAAAAGAAAAAAAAAAAAAAAGAATGAGGGTTTGATCCTACTACCCACCCCGGGCTACAGCGATTTTCCCATGAGTGATCTGGCCAAATGAGGCCAATCAGACGTTTTTTCCCCACTGGAAAATCTTAAATGGTGCTCCAGGGAAGCCAGCCTGTCTTTGTTGACGAAGCTGAGATGGCTGATTATAAACTCTTCTAGCTCTGCTTCTTGTGATGGGGACAGAGTCTTCCAAGAGGACAAAACCTCTACAAAGAGAAGGGAGAAGCAAAGATGGAAATGCTCTGTGATGTTCAGACCCTCGGTTTTATCACCACACAGGAGCAACAACAGCCACAAAAAAATCCCTGATTTTGCTTAAGGGTATTTGACCTCTGGAAAATGTCACCTTTAAACCCATTTTACTTTATATTCTCCACCTATCACATAATATGTAATTAACAGCTGTATATAAGGTTTATTGGCCATTTTCCCATGTGGTGATTACTTCACTACATGACTTTATGATTTTCCTCCTTGAATCCTTACAGTAATCCTAGGAAGTGACTATTATTGTTATTCCCATTTTACAGATGTATAAACTAAGATGCTGAGTGAAGACACAGCTAATTTGACAGATTTATTAAATGACAGATCCGGTAGTCCAATAAGAATGAGTCTGATGCCAGCTCTGTGTTCTTAATATTCTATTTTCTCCCTACAGAATTCCTGAAAATCTAGATTGATCATCCAGTGTGACATCTAACTACCCTTTGGCTCCTGCCTCCCCCAGGCCATCATCACTCCCCGTTCCACGAACTTCCACTCCCAGATATGTGGACACTGTCTCCATCCTAGGTTGGAGCCTCGACTGGAGCATCTAAATGATCCCTCGGGTCCCAGTCTTTGTCAAAATATTCTGTCCTCCACTCTGTAAGTGTCCTCTTTCTTTTTCTTTGTCAAATGCTGCTTTGATCATGCTAATCCTTTGCTAGAAAACCATAAGTGAAAACACATTTTATACCAGACCAAGTTCAAGTTTCTTCATAAGACATTCAATATTTTTCACAGTTTAACCCCAACCTACCTCTCAATTTCCAGCCAGTCTCCATGACACTCCCAATTTCGAGTCTCCAACATGCGTCTTTCCTGCCTCTCTTCCTGTCCTTTTCTCTTTCTCTGGTAGGACCTGATCTTTCCACAGGAGCCCACAGCTTCTTAGGGGCAGGCAGATCTAGAGTTGAAATCCGGGTATTCTGATTTCTAGTAGATACTCCCTATGATTTATTCATTTAGTATTTTTCCCCCAAAATAGTCACCGAGAGCTTTGAGCTGTTGGATTTCTCAAATTCTGTGCTTCTCTCTTTGTGGATGAAGGTATTGAAGATTTTTGTTCACATACATACCTGGGAAGACAAATGTTGTCATTTGTCATTTAACCTGTGAGATCATTCTTTGTCAAATATTGGTACCTTTAAAGATTTTAAGATGGTCTGACATAGGATAATACACATATTTTAACACATAGGAGAGAAATGTCTGGAGTCAGCGGCAATTTCTGGAAATACAGGCATTTACGAAATGCTCTCGGAAGGGAAACTCTATGTGAAAGGTACAGTAAGTTTATTTGAAAGGAGACAAAAAAATGGATGGAGGACATATTGGCACCTTTGTCTTTTGGCTACTTGCTCCACAGAAAAGATAATGACCAGGTCCAAATGTTCTTTCCAGGTATACTTTCTATCAGTATGAAACTACCCTTTGCACAGATTCGAAAGCAGGTAACTCATTGTCTCTTCTTCTGCAGGGCGGAGAGCTCCCTGTGGGTGCCTCCCACGTGCAGCAGCAGGGGGGAGCACTGACAAGCTCCGGGGGGCAGGAGGGGCCTTAAGGACCCCAAGCCCAAGTCCACTTCTTGGCAGTTCCATCCCTAGGTCTCCTTCAGCCTCCACAACCCCTTGAATGAGCTCACTTTTTCTTCTAAGCTGCTGTAATTTTTAAATAAAAGACATTTAAACATGGTTCCTGGATGATGACATTCGAACCACGGGCCTTTCTCATTCTTTGTGGGCACCTGAGCTGTCAGTTTCTCTCCCCTAGGAACACACTGCCCAGTGAGGAGACAGGCCTTCCTTGGACTGAAGACCATTAAAGGGAAGTAAATGTGCTGACATAGAGGATCATGAGCATGATATTTCCTGGGACTCTGTGGCCTCCTTGAGGTCAATGGGGAAACACTTCATTTTTGGAAGATTAAATTGGGTTTTACTAATGGACTCTTCCTCAGTGTCAGCCACAGAGTTGAGCCCTAGGCCGGCTTCCGCCAGCTGAAAGCAGGTGCAATAGAATCTGGGAGCCTCAAGCTGTCATCCCAGGTTCACCTTTCAAGGACATCTGGCACAAGATACCTAAGGTTTGATTTTTTTTCCCCCACTGATCCCCAAGTAATACTACGTATACCACTGACCACAAGCTATTTGTGTGTGTGTGTGTCATATACCTATTTTTATTGAAATAAAATTCACATATCATACAATTGACCATTTCAAAGTGTACAGTAGAGTGGTATTTAGAAAATTCACAGTGTTTTGCAATGAGCAGCTTTCTCTAGATTTAAAAAGTTTTCATCATCCCACAAAAACATATTACTTTTCTTTCCTCCTTCCTCCCTTTCTTCCTCCTCCCCTCTCTCCTTCCTTTATTGATCTCATCAACTGATCATGCCTTCTTCTTCTTCCCCCTCCGTTACCTGGCAACCTTCCATCTGCTTCCCGTCTATGGAATGGCCCCACCATGGATGTAGCATACAAAGAAACCATGTAATAGGTAACCTTTTGTGTCTGGCTTCTTTCACTCAACATAATTTTTCCAAGGTTCATCCACATTGTAGCATGGATCAGTACTTGATTTTTTTTATAGCTGAGTAATATTCTACTCTGTGGGTATACCAAATTTTGTTTATCCATTCAACCATTGATGAGAATTTGAGAAGTTAAGTCATTTCCACCTTTTGGCTATTATGGTAATGTGTCTACAAACATTCATGTGTAAGTAAGTTTCTGTATGGATATATGGAATTCCTAGTATATATATGGCATTTAACTTTTGGGGAAAATCGCCAAACGATTTTCTATAGCATACCCCTAACAACAACTTTTTTTTTTTTAATTTTTATTTATTCATTTGAGACAGAGAGATACAGAGAGAGAGGGCACAAGCAGGAGGAGCAGCAGGCAGAGGGAGAAGCAGGCTCCCTGCTGAGCAAGGAGCCCAATGCAGGACTTGATCCCAAGACCCTGGAATCATGACTTGAGCCGAAGGCAGACGCTTAACCCTCAAAGTCACCCAGGAGCCCGTGCATCAACAACTTTTATCTGACGTATGTTCCCTGGACTTTGTTCTATTTGCCTCTGTGGCCCATGGGGATGCTTGTATCTCATATCTATAACAATGAGGGGGGTATGTTTATAAACTTAATGGAAGGCACTAAAGACAGAATGATCTTTTTGGAGAGAACAAGTGCAAATTTTGACATACCGACTTTATAAGGAAGGCATGAAGACATAAGAAAACTGATGCACTTTTCTTTATCATACAGGTGGTTGAATTTGGGGCTCTTCCTCTACAGGAAGGAGTGGAGGAGGAAAGGTGAAAAGAAGGAGGAAGGGAAAAAAGAAGTGTAGAAAATGAGCAGAAAGCTAGGAAATGTGTCCTGGCTGATGTGGTTCCTTCCAGCCTTGGCTGCCCACAGTTCCCCTGTAAAATACAATATACTCTCATATAGTAGGAATAAGTCACTTTCATCATGATGGTTCTGGTGGTTGCTAATTCTGAAGAAGAGGTTAAGTTTTATAATAAGAATGAAGTAGTATGTGATGGAAGCAAAATTCATGGAGTGTCTAAGAGGTAGAGGGGCACTGACAAAGATAAACTCCTTCTCTGTGCCCCACGTCACTTACTCCCACCTTGAATCAGAAGAAGCCTGGAGAGGACTTCAGCCTTACTCCAGCCACCTGGCAAGGGGCAGTGAGTCTTCAAGGGGATATCTAGGGTTACAGAAGTATAATCAATGCATATGGGGACAATGATCATATTGCTATGCAGATGATAAGTATCAGTATTAATTTTGAATTCATGGAGTCCACCTTCACATTCCAGCACTTAATCAAAAAATGATCAACAGGCCATGCACAGATACTCCTCTGAACTCAAGAACACACAAGATGCTTTGTAGGATGGGCATGTGTGGTGGGAGGCTTTCTCTCGGAGAGCTCATAGCATGGTAGGAAATAGGAGACTCAAGCAGACGTAACTGTCCCTAGGTCATAAAGTGAAATGAACAGAGCACTGGATGGAGTCCACTTAAAGAGTACAAATGACTTGCTAGAGTAAGGAGAGGCAATGCCATTGGAAAGGAAAGAAGGAAAGGGGTGGGGGAGGGAAGGAGGGAGGGAGGAAGGAAGGAAGGGGAGAAGGAAGAAATGAAAGAATCAAGAAGTGGAAGCTGAGAACTAGGGTGATCAAGGACAATTCTGAAGAGCCAGTAGAAAGAAGAATAATGTGGGTATAGATGCTAATAGGATTTGGAGTCAGGTGATACTAAATTAAAATACCAGCTTTTCCACATATTAATGATATGCATGCATCCTTGGATAATTTATTTTCTCTCTCAAAGCCACAATTTTCTTATAAGCAAATAGGAATATTACCTACCTTGTAAGAATGTCATTAGGATTAATTTGGATAATGAATGGAAATGTTGGCACGAACTAAGGAAATATCTTCTGATATTTCCTATTTCCCTGAGTTTATTCAACATGTGTAATGTGTTGGATTTTGTTAAATGGCTCATCCATCTATAAACATGTCATGTGATTTTTTTCTTCTTAGTTCTATTAATATGATGGATAATATTAATAAATTTCTTAATATTGAACCACACTCTGTTCTTGAAATAAAACCCACTTGGTGTAATATATGTCTTTTTAACATGCCGATGTTAATTTTTTTGCATTGATATTCATAAGCAATGTTGACTTTTACCTTTATTTTTTGACTCAAGCTTTGCTAAGGAAGATGGAACAAACATTATGCTCATCTTATAAAATGAATTTGGAAGAGTACCTTATGTTGCCATACTTTGCAATAATTTAAGGAGCATTGACATAATCTGATTTTAAAGATTTGGTAGAATTCAAATATGAAAGTACCTGTCCTAGTGATTTTGTATGAGGAAATTTATAACAACTTTCACTAATTTTTCAAAGATGGTTTGTTTGCAACTTTCTGAATTTTGTTAAGTTGTAGTTTTCTTTAAAAAGATGAATTTCTCTGGTGGCTCAGTGGGTTAAGCCTCTGCCTTCAGCTCAGGTCATGATCTCAGGGTCCTGGGATCGAGTCCCGCATCGGGTTCTCCACTAGGCAGGGAGCCTGCTTCCTCCTCTCTCTCTCTTTCTCTCTATCTCTCTCTGTCTGCCTCTCTGTCTACTTGTGATCTCTCTCTGTCAAATAAATAAATTCTTTAAAAATAAATAAAAAATAAATAAAAAATAAAAAGATGAATTTCTCTAATTTTCAGGTATATTCCATGCAAAACATACAAAATAGCCCCTTGAGATTATTTTTTCTTTTAATAGATATTTCCCCTTGTTATTTCTAATTTTATGTATGAATGTTTTCTTCCACCAATGTCTCCATTAGGCTTGCAAGTATCTTTATGGATATTTTTTTTTTAAGTACTAAGTTTTGGACTTCCTAAATTAAGTTTTCCACTTCATTAATCCCCTACTTTCAACTTCATTAATTCCTCCTTCTACTCTCTTTTGGTTTACTTTGTTCTAGTTTTTCTAACTTTATTGATTTGGGTATTTTATTCATTTATTTTTATCTTTTTAATTTATTCGACATTGGTATTTCATGCTCTAATTTTTTTCTCTGACAAATGCTTAAGTTTTATTCTATAGATTTTACATGCTGCATTTCATTACTACTATCATTTTCAAATAATTGGATAATTTTATTTCACTTTCCCCAAGGTTTTTAAGTAAACCTTTAAAAAAAATCTCCTGACACAGAAAACTTTAAAAATTTTTTTCTATCATTTCTACTTTTCTTGAATATCATCATAAAATCTATTATTTCTATTCTTTGGAACTTCCTGAAGAGCATATGTGTGTGTGTGTGTCCTAAAGTACAGACAATTGTGTGAATATTCTATACACCCTTGAAAATAATTTGTGTTCTGAATTACTAAGATTCAGTTACCTATTTTATTCACTGTGTTGGTTAGGCCTTCTAAATTGTATCAAACTTTGCCTACGTCATAAATTTTGGATTGTGGTAGGCATGTTAGATACTCCTGTGAATTTATATTCTTTCTTGTTTCTAGAATTTTTACTTTATGTTTTTGTTGTGGTTTGGGATGCTTAAGTATTATTAACAGGTCTGTCTTTATTGTGCTTTACAGTATATAACATTATAAATACCTTTCTATGTCTCTTTCAAATAGCAGTGGTCTACATTTATAGTGACCAACATTCTGGTTTGTCCATGTATTTCCCAGGATGTGAGAATTTCAGTGCTAAACACAGGAAAATCCCAGGCTGAGTGGACAAGTTGGTCACTTTATTGAAATTCTACCATTTCTGATATGCAAACCGTGAACCTTGATTTATTATACTTATTTTTTGTTGTTGTTGACAGCTTTATTGAGATATAAATCATATACAGAAAACTTACCCATTTAAACTGTAGAATGTTCTTTAGTATATTTGCAGAATTGTGCAACCATCAATGCAGTGAATTATTCATTTGATGGAATATTATTTTGCCATCAAAAGGACTAGGAAGGATGCATGTTTAACATGGATGAATCTTGAAAACTTTATGCTAAGTAAAAGAAGACAATCATAAAAGAGCACATGTTGTAAGATTTCATTGAGATGAAATGTATAGGATGGGAAAATCTATAGAGATATAAAGTGGATTAGTTCCCTAGGACTGGAGGATTTGAGGGAACTGAAGATTATCTGCTAATGGAGTTGGGTTTCTTTTTGGGGTGATGAAAATGTCTTCTGATTTATTTTTGTTTCCATTTGCCTTGTATATATGCTCTCGTCCTTTTGTTTTATTTTTAACCTGTTTTTACCTCATAGTTTCAAGGTCTAAATCTCTTATTTACAGCATTGTATGCAATTTATTTTGTTAGAGAATCTAAATTTTTTAAAGAGGCGAATAAAGCTCGTGATACTTATAGATAAGATTGTTATATTTGCCTTTTGCTCTGCCATGCTTTATATCGTATTTATAAATATATTATCTTTTATACAATAGTCTTTCATAATTTGGTCTATTTTATTTATTTCTATATTTTTACATTTTTTTAAGGGGGGGATAGAGTGCATAAGAAAGTTTGTAAGTTTGTTCAAACTGCCTCCTTTATGTCGATATTTTTGTATTTATGGCAATTGTCTATTGGTTTACTACTCTGAATAATATTAAAATTTGCTAATAATCTCTTCTTCATCACCTTCTATCCCAGGAATTGATTTGAAACAATATCTTTTTATTCCTAGGTAATAACTGTAAAGTGATCATAAGCTTAATCTACTTTTTATATGCTTTCCACCTTTTTAAAAATTGATGCTGTGTTCCTACAATTTCAGAGCATATAGTTGTTTTGGCGGATACCTTCTCTCTTATAAGCATCATTCATACTTTGTTCTACAGGTAGCTATATATTTAATGTTCGCCACCAGGCCTTATGTCAATGTCTCTCCACTCAATTTCATTCTTTGGTAGTTTACTCAGGAAAGACTCCTGGGGACAATATTTCCTGAGTTCCTGCTTATTGATAGGAGTTTGTCTGCAGTCTTTATACTTGAAAGTAAGTTCAGCTGGATTAATAATATATGGCTCATATTTTCTTTCCTTGAGTATCTTAAATATGTCATTCCATTGTCTCCTGATATAAAGTGTTGCTGTCAAGAAATCTGATAGCCATCAAAATTTTCTTTCCTTTTTAAGTGACTTAGTTCTTTTACCTGGGAGCTCAAGGCATTTTTTAGGATGTTTTGATATTGGTCATTCTGGTTCATTTTTCTCGAGGATATGGTGTTCCTTTCCAGGATGTGCTTACAGATCTTTTTTTTTTTTTTTTTTTAAACAAATTTGTTTTAAGCTGATTTTTTGTTGTTGTTATCTGGTTGTTTTTCAGTTTGAAAATAATCATTTATTAACTGACCAGGTTACAAAAATAATCATGGTAGATACCTTAGCTCATCCTTCTAGTAAGCTTATGGATCTGGTTTTCCCTATTGCCAGTATCTCCATCTTCCACAAAATGGGTGGTCTTTTTCTTCCTTCCCCCTCATGGAGAAGAACATTTGAAGGACTTTAAGAGGTCATTTGCTTCTTTGAAACATTCTCTCACAGTAGATCTCGTGAATCGCATCCTCCATGCAGAAGGTGCCATATTTACCAAGAGATTGAACCGTCAATGTGTTATGTCAGGGCCATTCACTTCCTGTTGATTTTGCCAAAACCACGCTTGTAGATCAATTCATTTCCTGACTTTGGGTCCCCTCATGCTATGTATGGTTCCACAAGCCTTACCTTTTTAACCGAAGCCTTGTTGAGCTTCACAAAGCTGTGATTGATGATCTGGCCAAGGTGAAGAAGCTACAACCCTTTTCCAACCTTTGGGCTTACACAATTGATACCTCTGATCCTGAGACAAGTGCCAGTTGGGGTTCTGCAGGTACGCAGAGGTTCCTAGCTTTTCTTGCCGCCCTACTCATTTGAATCTCTGTTCTGAGCATTTTCCTATATGCCTTGTGGTAATGCTTAGCTTTTTCAGAGATAAGCTTTCCCCTTCCTTTCCAAGCATCTTTTGGGCAGACTTCTTTCTCAGACACTTGATCTTCAACTCTGCAAAATTATTTTGCTCTTTCTTAAGGGTTTCTGGCATAGCAGGAAACTTCTTTGTCTTCTCTTCTGCACCCTCCCTGGTTCCAGCCAGAAAAGAGCTGTTGTTTGGTTGGGTGGTTTTTATTATTTCTGTTCCATTGCTTGGTTTTCTTCTTTTGTGAGCTCTTACCTATTATATACATGTTTGTTGCCCTTACCTATTTTCTATTTCTGTCACTTTTTATCAAATCTTTTTTTTTTAATCTCTTCATTTGTTTTGTTGTTTAAAATTTTACTCCTATTAACCTTTATTTTTTAGGTTATTTTCTGCCGCTTTCATTCACTCTTTGTTCTTTCCAGTTTAATGTTTATTTCTAAAATCAGAGTTTTTTAAAATTTTCTAATTCTTTTGGAGTTTGTAACTTTATTACTAAGTGTTTCTGTTACAGATTTATGTTTTCTTTCATTTCTCCATTATTACCTTAATTTCTTTTAGTACATTTTGAAATTTGAGGCCACAGTTTTCATCTGTCTAGAGTATGTTTTTATGGTGCACTTTCATTGCCAATAAATTGCCAATCGAGATATTATTGTCCTCTCCGGTCCCCTTTTCCTTCACTAATAAATTTGTATGGGACTCAAACTTGATCCTTTTCTGTTGCCTATTCTGACATGAGGTTACTCTTCCCTGACTTTTGGGAGGACTAAGTAGGTCAGGACAGATTTTCTAGCTTCCTGGTTCTATAGCACTCTCTCTCTCTCTCTTTCTCTCTCTCTCCTTCTTTTATCTTCACACTGTGACCTGTACTTTCCGAGAACACCTCACTTCTCCCCACCTTCTATCTGGCCTTCTCTTGCTTTTGCCAGGGCGTCTCTGTCCAGAGGCCTGTGCTTGGAGGGCCTCTCTAATTGCCATGAACCCACTTCCACCCACCCACCCCCATAATATGCATATGCAGCTGCAATGCCCTTCTATCTGCAAGTATTTTTCTCGGCATATACTTGTTTTCTCAACTGATACCCAAATTCCCCCTCCCCCTTGGGAATCAGGTATCCTAATTGAAGGAAAAGAGGAAAAGGGGGTTGTGACTAACACCCACAGAGGGACCCAACATGGAGATTCCATAGTATCTTCTGTTTCTCAGTTGTAGAGTTCTCGTGGAACCAAGGGTTTACTTCAAGATGCTTGCTCTCTCTTGCCCATCAGCCTGTCAGAGCATGAGATGAAATAAAGTCTCAAATTGTTACCAATATAGTTGAGTTTAGCTGGACTGAGCAGGGGCTAAAGCATGCTGGCAATTGCTCTCATTGCAACCTTGATATTGTTACCAGATGGTCTTGGGAATACTGGGTGCCTAGAGACACAAACAATCAGAAATGTCTCAGGACCCTTATTTGGGACTACAGTCCTGAGAATCAGAGCCACTTTGCTAGTTGCAGGGCCCACTAACTTGTATAAAGGACAAGGTCGATATGACACAGTTGAAGATTAGGACAAAATCATGTGTGCATGAGAGCAAGAGAGAGAGAGAGAGAAAGAGAGAGAGAACACAGATGCACACATGTGCTCGGTGATGAGGTAGGGAGGGGGTGGATACATTCACACAGGCATTTATGACCACTACAACAAACATCCTATGCAATGATGTGAGGCAAAACGTTAAGTGTGGGGCAGAATGGCCTGATCATGGAAGAGGAGCACTGATTAAGACACATCCAACTATGTCTGTAATTAAATCCTCCCAACAATTCATTATCAGCCCCTTTGTGCAAATGACTAAAATGAGGGTCAGAGAAATTAGATAATCTGCCCAAGGTTATACAACTAATAAGATCTCTTTGTCTCTTAAATTCATGCTCTGTCCACTTTCAGGCACTGCTTCCAGAGACCCCCCCTCCCCAACCCACCACCATCTGCTGGCAGCTTTGCATTTCAATAAGGGAATTGGGTTGAGGGTGAAGGCGAACAAACATTGACTGTAGCTCCTGGGCAATCCTCTCCCTCACCAGCAGTCCTCCATGCTCCTTTTCACAGCCTTGAGAGATCCAGCACTAGCCACCCTGGCTCAGCTCGACCCCTTGGAAGAGACAAGCAGGAGGCCAGTGGGTCCCTCCTCTCTGGCCAGCCTCCGCAGGCTAATTCTCGTCTGTCCTAATACTGGGACTGGGCCCTCCCTTCTCCCCCTCCAGCCTTGCCGCCAAGGATAGCAGCACAGCTGGAAAAATAGATAGGTCTTTCTAACCCTCTCATGCGTGTGCTGTGGGGCCAGGTAGCTCTATAAATATGGTAATGGTTTCTCAAGCATGCCCAGACTAGAAATGAGACTGAGAGCCCAGAGAAAGGCTGTTCCCACCGATAACTGTGGTGGCAGCCTTGCTAGAGGAGACAGTGCCTCTAAGCTTCAGGGTCAAATTAACTCCTGCCCCCCGCCTTGAGTAGATCCCCTCTCCTTCGGTCCCCTCTCTCCCTATTAATCGCCTGTACCCACCTGTTCCCTGATTACACCGATGACACGCACAGGGGAAAGCAAGCGAGCAGAGGCTCATGTTTTGTCTATTACCAGAAGGCCCAGACTTGTGATTTAAAAAAAAAAAAAAAAAAAAGATACTAGCAACAACACAGCTACATTGATGTGTACAATGGGGAACCAGCTTGACACTTCCCTGCCGTGGTCCTACTGAGAAAAACGACAGCTACAGTGAGGAGCCAAATGGCTGCTCAGCATACAGAGCTGTGTGCCTGAGGACGCTCTGCCTGTACCCAGCCTCTCCTGGGTTCTGCCTTCAGTGCAAAGTGGACAGTGACCCATCCCCCCCATGCCCCTTTCTGTGGAATATAGTCTTATGGAAAATGATGACTGGGATTCTAGAGTGACTTTAGGCAAAGCCCTTAACATCACTCTAGACCCTTCCTTTTCTGTCAGATGAAAACGATCATTCCTTCTTTCAGGTTGTCGATGATTTTGAAGTCTTAGGTGGTGCTTCTGCTTCCTTCATTCCCACCCTTGCTATTTCTGGCTCACCTGACCATCCCCTCTTGCTAACAGCAGCTGAGAATAGTTCTTTCCATGCATAAGCTGTATTGCTTATAATTTTACAACACAAAATCATAACTCTTACACAACTGCAAAATGAATGGGTTTTGAGTATTCCTTTAACTCACTAGTGAACCAAGGAATCTGGAAGGTGTTAAAAACCAGTTCAAAGGACAAATCCAAAAAGCAGACATATATATAGGCAATCAGAGATGCTGACATGAATGTATTAGTGCATGCAAAGCTTGCTTGCAGCTCGGTGCTTGGGAAAGTTCAGAGACGGAGCTTCTGTACCTCTACAGGACACATTTCACCTCTCCAGACAAGAGTTATTTCCACTGGTCTGTTTGCTCAATTTGTAGAGTCATAAAATAGCTTAAAGGCAATGAAAGGTGAAGACTACTGCACGATCAGGTAACCAGAGGGAGCATTAGAGATTGTCTCACATTCTATAGGAGACTATAGTGCTCATTTTTCACCATTTCAAAGTTGTGGGGTTTTTCTTTTTTTTAAGATTTATTTACTTACTTATGCAGGGTGGGTGGGTAGTAAGTGTGTGTCTTCAGGGAGGGACAGAGGGAGTGAGAGAGAAGCAGACCCCCTGACGTGGGGCTCCATCTCAGGACCCAGGGATCATGACCTGAGCTGAAATCAAGAGTGGGACACTTAACAGACTGAGCTACCCAGAAACCCCAAAGGTGTTTTTTTTAAATAATTCTTCCTGAAAAATGAAACAGATATAAACATAGAGGATATAAACATAGAGGGAGCCAATTATACAGAAATACACTCATTAAAACATTTTAAAATTTTGTAATAGAGTAATATATGTGCTGCTTTGTTGAAATATTAACAAGATACTGTAATGACTACTATAATTTGGAGGGCCCCATATATATATATATATATATATATATATATATACATATATATATATATATATACACATATATATATATGTCAATAATATTTCAGGATCTCTGTAATTACTATAATGTGATTATGAAAATATCTATTATTTCTGTGTTTTACAAGCCACAGACACTGTTAAAACCAATGTGATCTGTTGCTTAGATTCGTAAGGGAAGGAAATGACACATTTTAGTCAGAAGTTAATAGAAGTAAAGTTTGCATTTTTCCTCCCGTCTAAGTTCAACGGACCTTTAAAATTCTATTAGCCTCCATATTAAGAATCTCTGAGTTAGATTTACAAAAAAGAATCCCCCCTCACTGATGACGCTGAGATCAAGAATGATTATTCAAACTGAAGAGGAAAGATAAAAAGTGAAACAAATTAAGCATGTTGGACATCATTGACGTGTTTGAGGAAGGTGCCCTCGGTTCTGTCTGCATCAGGGTGACCAAGAAATTAAGAGAAACCCAGCATAGGTCTAGGGCATCTGAAGCTTATAAGAGCCCAGGGTCTGGGCAGGCAGGGCTGAGAGATGCTTCTAGAATTGCCCAAAGACAAGACAGTGCATCAAGGGTGGTGGCACAGGCTGCGGTCTGAAGAGATGGTCCATGTGGAGAGATCCATGGTGCAGAAGATGGCAGGATTCAGCAGCTTCCTGGTAAGCTGCCAGGGCCAGAAGAGAAGGATGAATCTTGACAGAGTCCACACCCAGCATGACTATGCCCTGTACATCCCACAGGACTTAGACCTAGCTGCCCAGAAGGGGAAAATTTACCCACATCTCTGGTAAAAAATGATCACCATGCAGTAGAACAGTGGCTTAAAACAGAAATTGCTTTCAGTTATAAGAAGAGAAAAAGAAGTCCTCTCTCTTGTGCACCTGTCCACGTGACCCTGTGGACCAAATGTTGCCTCTTATTTATTCCACCTGAGAAAATGAGAAAACCTCATAAGGGTATCTTTTTCCCCATCCCAGGGCCACTTCCCTGATTCAAAGTCCTTACCCTGGGATTCAAGGCCCTTCCTCTGATGGTCCTACCTGATTTTCTAGTCTCGTTTCTCACCCTTCCTCCTGACATGCCCCATCACTGCCAGCCACTGCTTCTCAAGCACTCTGCCCTCTGACCTGGCCTTGGCTTGACTTGTGCCTTGTCTCTGCCTGGAGAGTCTCCCCAGCTTCTTAGCATTCTTGAAAACCCCTGCCTGGGGCTTTGCTTGGGCCCAGAATGTGCTCTATCCCCAACTCCCCTTCCCACCTAAGAAATTCTATTCATCCTTTCTGACCGCACCCTCCAGCATAAATAACTCTTCTCTGATGCCTTCCAGAAACACTTCTCCCCAGATATTTGGAATATTGTGATTTATAACAAAAAATATATATTTGGTCTGGGGAACAGAGCCCCCTGGAATTTCTTAAGGGATGAGAGCAGTAAGAACATCTTTTGTTATGTTAATGAGTGACATCTGGAAAGCACCTAGGGATTGGGGCTGATTATCTGTGGAAACTACCAAGGGATTAGAGGGTTGTAAATTTCCTTCCCTCCCCACCCCCTGTCCCCAGCTCCCCAGCACCAGCATGGATTGCCAGTAAAACCGCAGGAAGCTAGGCAGAGGGGAGGAAGGATTCCTTTGTGGGTTTCAGAGGGGATATGGCCTTACTGATACTTTGATTTCAAATTTTAGCCTCCAAAATGATGAGAGGAAAAATGTCTGTTGTTTCTAGCCACCCAGATGGTAGTACTTTGTTATGGAAGCCCTGGAAAAGTAACACAGAGGCTTCCTAGAGCAAGTGACATTTGAATAAATTTTGTATTTCCAACCAGAAACATGGGATTTATTTGCCCAACAGATGTGGACCAGAAGGACTTTCTTCTTTATTTTGCCTAGTATTTACAGGTCTGCGTATTTCACACAGGCATTCTGATGCCCAGCTTACCTCTGTTAAAACACAAAATTCAACCGAGAAAATGTGAAGATCTAATTGGTTTCATTAAGCGATTCACGAATCAGGCAGCATTACATACAGCAAGTAGAAAGATGCTCTGAGGAGTTGTACATAGGGAAGGTTTTTAGAGACACGTGGGTGGGTCAAGGAAGTTATTAGCAAAAGGAAAAAAAGGGAGGGGGATGGGATTGTTTCTGCCCAGGGCATCTTTCTTTTGGGGGAGAGGGAAGACAAGGTTTTCGTCACTGATGACCTCACTGGTGCTGATCTGGAAATTGTGGATTGGCTGTTGAAAGGTCACATTCCTGGGACAGGTTTGACATTGTAATTAGGCCTCGGTTTGCTGTCATGGGAGCAAATGACTTCATTTTGGGCTTCTGGTTTCTTCTAGAACACCTTGATAGATGACATAACCATATACTACTATGGGCTGGAGTTAAGTGGGGGTTGCCTTTCTGTAAGGAGTGTGTGCTCTCTGGTTGTCTGTCCCACTGCCTAGTGCTCACACGCCTGGACCTCATCACTCTTTAACATTTCCTGCCTGGTGTAGATGTCATAATAAATGCATGAATGGGTTCTAAGATATTAGTCAAAAAAGAGTTCTGACAAGAAATCTCTGCAAATCTCCCCCGGAGCCCTAGCGAATGGCACTGATTGTCACCTGTCCTCCAGAGCCCTGGCCACTTGCCTGTGTCTGTAGCAGTGGGGGTATGAAACCTAGCCCTCTATCTTTAATTAAATCACGACTCCGCAGACATTCTCTTGGTCTGAACTTATTACCATACCTGGATCTTTTACCCTTGCTGCTGAATTCCAATGTGATGGATCTCGAGTCCCCTACGTGTTCCACAATTTGCTCTTTAAGTGAAAACGTTTACATTTTGATTGCCTAATGTGTTTCTATCATTTCCCATCCAGCAGGATGTCAGGGCCCTGTACAGCACTCAGTAAAGTAAACCAGTCTAGACTGCAAGTCCTTCATCAAGACAAAGCTCAGGTCAAACCCAGTGCATCCAAAAACCTTCCGGGGCAGTCTGATGTGAATATCCAGTATCATGTGAATATTCCCAACTTACCAGGAGAACCAAATCAGAAAGACCTGGAGCTGAAGTTCGACTTCACTACATATGAGCCATTTGGGCAAATTATTTGGCCTAAATCTTATGTGTAATATGGACACAAAAATTGCCCATCACCAAGGATCCTAATGGTGATTAAATGAGATAAGCATACATAAAACGTTTAGCACAAGGCCTGGCACGTAATAAACACACTCTAGAGTTGGCTGCTGTTGTTACCGTAATTGTTAACAGTTTCATTGTGGCTTTTATTGTTGCTCCATTATAATGCACCAAACAGGGTCCAAATCTTCTGTTGCATGAAATGTGGGATCACGTTATTACAAAGTTTAAGAAAAAACTAGAGTAAGGCTACTAAGGAGAAGGGGGAAATTGCCTATCATGTTATATCTGGATTCATGTCATCACGATATGTGTTTTTTATAGTTTCTCTGCAGTGCATTTACTCTGAGGAAAAACCAAGCCTGTTTGACACCAGCTGGCAGATCAAATATCACAGAAGAGCCCTCCCTAGCCAGAGGGCATTTGGAGAAGCCCAGAGCTGCATGCACGGAGCTATGAGCAATGAGTTTAGCCAAAGATCATAAAGGAGGACCAGGCTAGAGGGAGGATTCAAGACAATGTGATAGACAGACTTCATTTGGGATGTCACCCTAGGCTGATGGAGATACAAAGGGATGGGACCTCTGAATAATAGTAATCAGATTGACAGACACCCTCTCCCTGGGAATCTGGGCAGTCTGTGTTCTCATTAAGGTGGAGAGTGTTGTTTTTCTCACTCTCTTTTACAGTTGGAACTTTCTACCAGAAAATTGTTCTTTATCTATGCAAAAGATGAGGCCCTATTAATGCCATGAAGAGCATTAAATATGAACAGACCAAAACTGATACAAGATAGAGTCATCGGTCTTGCATCACTGTAAACCACAAACTCTGCCTAAGGAACAACTTGTTTCACGTCATTTGTCTGATCAACCAGCTTCAGGGTCTCCCCGTTACTGAAAGAACAATGTTTAAATTCCTAGGATGTCTGTCTGCTGTCCAGACATGGGGAAGACAAGGGTATAACAAAAAGAAGTAGTAGCCAACAGAACCTAAATGTTGTGTTTCCTATGCTGGTGAAACATGCCACCACCCAACCAGTTACCATAGTCCACTACCTGGGCATTGTCCTGACTCATCTTCTCTTCTTAAGCACACATTCCATCAAATATTCAATCAATCAATCAATCAATCAATAAGTTCTTAATATAATTTTCCAATAGCCCCTGAACTCATCCACTTTTCCCATTTCCTGCACCACCACCACTGTCTAGGTCCGAATCATAGCATGACCCATAATCATATGTCCAGGACTATCTCATTATTCCCCCATCCTTTCATTACAACATGGGAAAAACTAGGATTTGTGTGTGTGCCCTGGGGATAATTGGTGGGGAGGAAGGTAGCAGCCATGAGGAAGAAGGGATGGTTGGAGAAAAGGCAAATAATTCATAACAGATCACTTTTTATTGAGTGATTATTATATGTCAGCTACTGTGCTAAATGCTGTTGGTTCAGTACCTCATTAAGTTCTTCTCAAGTCCCTTGAGATAGAAAGCAGTGGCTTGGGGGTATAATAAATTAAAGATGGCTGTACCTTCTTTGTTGCTCCTTCGATTGAGAAATGGAGTTGAATTCTCCTCTCCTTTTTTTTTGTTTTTTTTTTTTAATTTTTTATTATTATTAACATATAATGTATTATTAGCCCCAGGGGTACAGGTCTGTGAATTGCCATGTTTACACACTTCACAGCATTCACCATAGCACATACCTTCCCCAATGTCCATAACCCAACCACCCTCTCCCTACCCCTCTCCCGCCCGGCAACCCTCAGTTTGTTTTGTGAGATTAAGAGTCTCCTATGGTTTGTCTCCCTCCCAATCCCATCTTGTTTCATTTATTCTGAATTCTCCTCTCCTTGAATTGAGGTTGTCTTAATAGTTTGCTGAACCAGGAGAAAACAGCAGAAATGGAGTCTGGAGACCATGATTCTGTGTCATGAGAAACTTTTCACGGAGTACCTTTTCTCTAAAATCCTTGAGAAGTTGTGCAAAAGGCCCAACAACCATGAAGTTGTCACACCATGAGAAGCCCAAACCATAGGTAGATGTCCTGGAGCCTGGATGTCACGGGAGGAGGCAGATATGGGCTGAGCAACAATGGCACACCAGGCATATGGTGAAGAAGCTATCTTAGACACGAACCCTCCACCTGTTGTCTCCATATGGATCCACAACCAACTGTCCAGTGAGTCCTGAATTCTTGATCCACTAAATCATGATCAGAATACAATAGTCATTACAAACAACTAATTTTTGAGGTCAATTTTGATGCCAGAATAGATAACCTGAACAGACTGGTTAACTCACCTTGTCAAAGTCAGAGTAGACGCTAGAACTGAGTCTCAGATCTGAGTGGCATGACTCCAGCATCTGCACCCTTCACCATGGGGCCATAGTGTTTCCTTAAGTGGCGAATATTGGTTGAAAGGTCTGAGAAAGTCAGGTGCTTCCAGAGAACAAGGCATCCGTGCCCAGCGTGAAGAAAAGAGTTTCTATGTATAGGCATTGTATTAGAAATACTTTCTCTGAAGTAATGTTCAAAAGAGTCCTTTAGAGTAGGTGCCATTACCTCCATTTCACAAAAAAAGAAAAGTTTTATTTCAGAATCACTTGCCAAAATCCAACCCAGAGTTAGGTTTTAAACAGGTCAGGATCCAAAGCCATCATGCCCATGGTGCTGCGAGACATGCTGAGTGACTTCCAGGAGCAGGTCCTCATGCTGGATCCCCCAGGAGGAAGACTCCCAGGCTTTAGCCCCAGGTAGGCTCTGAGCATGCCAACGTCCATAGTGATTCATTCCACTTCTACATCAGAAGACAAAAACTTTTAATTAAAAAAAGAGGAAAAATTGCCAAAGACTGAGCAGGGAGTCCACACCATCTGACAGTTTCAATTTTCACTTATAGCTTACTTTTGCCGATAGATATCCTTCCCTTGCCTGCTGAAGAGAACCACTGGCTCCCATAAATCACCTTTCAAAGTCACAGATGACTGCCATTTTAACCCCTGCTTCAACAGAAACTTCGCCAATGTTGACACCAGCTATGTTTCATTGATCACTACCCATCTGTCAGAATCCATGCAAATTTCTTGCCCCTATAATCCCATTTAAGTTCCACAAAACCCTATAAGGTAGGGATTATTGGTACCTCTAGTTTAAAGATGACTACATGCAGTCTTAGAAACTTAACCAGACTTGCCCAAGGTAAGGCAGCAAATATGTGTCAGAGTTAATAATTCTCTGATATCTGAACCCAAACTCTTACATCACAGATTAACCAGCCTTGTTGGCATGGAGATAACCATCCATGCTTTTCACTTTCTCACCTTTTTCTTTTTTTTAATTTGGAGATACCCAATGATCCTAACAATTATAAGCATGAACATCATTACCCCCTCTTTCTAAAGACCAAAAAGAGATAAGTTCAGAACCATTCTGACCATCAAATGATGACAGAAACAGCTAATGTTTATATGTCTGCTCTGAGCTAGGCATTGTTTAACTACTTTAAATGTATTATTTAATGTTCACAAAATAATGTAATAATAAGTGTTATTATCATCCCCATTTTAAAGATGATGAGATTGACTCCCAGAAGACTGACATCACTGAAATCCCACGACTATTACAGAGAAGCTCAAAAATAAGACCCAATTCTCCTGTCTCTTAGCCTAGAATGTTTTTTCCACTGCACTGACCACATCTTATTACATATCTGTCCTTTCCTTAAAGAAATGGAACAATGTGGGTGGGTTCTTTTTTTGGCCAAGACACTGCAGATTTGATAATGAAGTACTGGGATATTAGATAGTTTAATTAAGAAAAGTGCATATTTGGGCAAAATTTAATGAGCAGTTACTTTCAAGGATGGCACTTGCACGACCCTGGTCATGAGAGTGAGCACTTCCTTAAATTTTGCCACCCATCCCCACCCCAGAGCCTTACTCCCTTCCCTATATGAGTATTAGTCTCAGGGGTGTTGTGAAAGATGTCCTGTGGAGCTGTGATGGAAGATAGTATTAAATATGTCAATTTATCATTTTGAGCACCAAAGCAAACCCAACTCTACAGGGGACCCCAGGGAGGCTCCTTTCCTTTGGCCATTCAATACTCATTAAGGGAGTATCTTTACATTCGCCAGCACTACTGACACAGACAGAAACCCAGTTCTCCCTCCTGGGGAAAGGAGGTGAAGATGTCCTCTACAGGCTCATACTTGATTACCGCATGAGCACTGGAGTAGAGGCATGGATTCCTGAGAGTGGGGTGAAGAAGAGCCTGCACTATATCAAGTTCTTGAATTGCTAACATCAGAAATCAATTCTAGTTCAAGAAGAAAATGAAAAAAAAAATTACTGGAAGGTTATGAGGTTGATCTCTGGTCTTGAAAAGGAGCAAGGGCTGCTCTAGTGATCTAGGGAGAGGGGATAATGGACCGTCCATTCAGAACAATGCCAAGGAGAGACGTGAGCCCCAGCCATTGATCCAGCTAGTGCCACTCTGCATAAGATTCAGATTTCCAGGGAGTGTGTTGGACTGACCTAGCAGGTTATGCGGCCACCCTCTGGCAAGGCACACAGGATCACAGGATGGGACAGGGTCACTTTCACAAAAAGGAAATCAGATGCCCTCATCCCCAGGATGATTAGAGATAGGCAAGCAGGACAGCTGTTCACTAAAACACAAAACAAAACAGAACAAAAACAGAGAAGCAACTCTATTAGTTTCCTAGGGTTGCTGATATAAGCTATGACAAACCAGAGGCTTAAAACAACAGAAGTTTATTCTATCATAATTCTGGAGGCTAGAGATCTGAAATCAAGCTATCGGCAGGGCCATGCTCCCTCCAAAGGCTATAAGAAAGAAAAAAATCTTTCCTAGTCTCTGGTGGTCGGCAGCAATTCTTGGTGTCCCTTACCTATAGTTATATCACATCAAGAAATCTCTGCTTCCATGGTCACGTGGCCTTCTTGCCAGTAAAATGTGCCTCCTCTCTCTTTATAAGGACACTGGCCAATTGGATTGAGGACTCACTCTCATCTGGTATGGCCTCATCTTAACTTGATTACATCTGCAAAGACCCTATTTCTAAATAAGGTCACATTTACAAGTAGTGGGAGTTAGAACTTCTGCATATCTTCAACATATCTCTCCCAAGTAGAGAGATGGGACTGGTGGAACTTCAGAAGCATTGAAGGATGCAAAATCTCAGCCAATAGCCAGATAAGTTAGGTGACCAGAGATAGTTGGCATGGAATAAAGAAAGGGTGATGAGGTGGTGAGAGGCTAGGGAGGAAAATAACCTTGGCTGCATCATAATGATGGACATGAAGAAATCCAGCGGAGGGAGGAGGTGGTCCGAAGTCCACATGAGCAATGATATAGGCTGATCTAGGACTGGGTGAAAGACACAGCTCCTTCCATTTCCTCTCAAAGTGGCCGCTGGAAAGACCCCAACATGAAGATGAGCCCCTTTCAGGAGCAGCTCCCATTCCAGGAAGCCTGTAGGACCTCCAAGGCCCCTATTCAATCCTCCCAGTTTCTGTCCTCTGCTTCCTCTTCTTTAAATGTCCTTTACAACTCCCCACCTGTCCCCATTAACATGCATCCCTCTTCCATCTCCTTACTGTTAACCTGATTTTCCAGAGGAACTCTCTTTTGTCTGCTCACATTAACCTTAAAAGTAACATGGATTGTCCTTTTTCTAATCTAATCTCCCTGGTCATCCATTCAGCCTCTTCCTCTGGATGGTTCCACTCATCACATCTCTTTGAAATGCACTTGGGAAAAATGGATGTCACAAAGCAAGAAGAACAAAGAAAAAAGAACCCCCTCCCTGGATGTACACATCCAATCAGCTTTTCTTTCGTTCACCCAGAGGGGAGTCTGATTGAGATCAAGATTCAGTCTTCAGTGCCTGAAGTCTGCAGAGTGAAGGAAAGTTATATATATGCAGAAATCTTGAAAATATCATAGAGAGGCTTCCATCTAGCCAGAGAACTAAAATAAGGACTTACTTGGCATTTAGAACTTTTTTTTTTTTAAATGTGAGCTTGGGGACACTCAAAACAGAGACTCAAGTTACTCTGAGCACAGTACTTTGCTGAGCTTGGAGCTCTGGTCATCTTTTTTCTGAGACCCAAGATCTAGGTACATCTGTCTCAGCATGCAGTGCTCTAGCCACACTGAACTTCTCTTCATTCCTAGAGCACCCTGCTCTCTCTCTCCCACCCCACCCACCCCCATCACCATTGGTCTAGCTATTTCTCATCCTTCAGATCTCAAGTTGGAGGTGACATCCTCCAAGAAGCTCCAGTGAAGCCACCAGGTGGGAGGACTCTCCCCAGCTAGGCAGTCCAGGGCTGCTGCCCCTCTTCCTGCTCCTCCCATAAATACTTAATACCAGCATGGCTTGCACACTGCCTGGGGTAGGATAAAGGATGTGGTAGCAGGATGGCCTCAGTGAGGAAAAGGAGCTGTCTGTTCTCTGCCTCTGACACTTCTGTGCTCAGCCTGTGAGAGCAGAAGACAGAGATCATCTGCCCCGGCAGGATGCTGAGCATCCCAGGGAAACACCTGCTGACAACTGATAGACACTTCTAGGAGCTCTGTTCCTGTGCCATCCCTTTGGTGTCTTCCTCTGAATCTTTGCTCAGCTGCTACTGCTGTGTCACTGGCCCCCAAACAAGGAGCTCAGTGATCTCATGAAGTAAAAGGCTCTAAGCTGCAAGGATCCTGGGGATTATGTCACCCTGCCCCAGCAGGTACACCCTGGAAAAGGGAGGGCCACAGAGGGGAAAGGACTTAGAATCTTTCTGGGTTGTTTGCAGAGGTAGGACCGTGCTGGGAATTTCCTGACTCTCAGTTTGGTGTTCTTCCCAACAGCATAGTTGTTTCTTTGATGGCTAAGAGAGGGAACTGAGCACAATTGGTCCAACTGTCTCATTCTGTAGATGGGAAACTGATCTCCAGAGAGAGGAAAAGACTTGTCCCAGGCCACAAAATATGACCCTGCCTTGGTTATCTGTGTTCACCTACTTGCCCTTGAGCTGGTGAGTGCCATGAGAGGACTCCTCGTTGGATTCATCTCCATACCTAGGAAATGACTGTCACAGAGCAAGTGCGTAATAAAGGGTAGTTAAATGGATGATGGCTCTAAAAACAAATGAATAAATGTATAGATGAATGAGTACAAGGATAAATGAACTAACAAATTCACCCCGCTTATCATTTTGGTCCCTCTTGGGAAGAAACCCCTTGGAAAGGAGCACTTGAAGCTGTCATCACTCAGGAATGTCAGAGTTCAAATCAGTTTTGAATACTTTTCTCCCCCTCCCAAGGATTTATTTCTTTATTTGAGGGGTGGGGGACAGGAGGGGGAGAGAGAGAATCCCAAGGAAATTCCCTGCTCAGTGTGGAGCCCAACACAGAGCTCGATCCCATGATCCCAAGATCATGGCCTGAGCTGAAATCAAGAGTCAGACACTTAACCTCCTGAGCCACCCAGGTGGCCCTCAAATGCTTTTCTAAGCATGTGATTTGATGGAGAGAGAAAAGAAATCCACATCAATGTGGGGAGCAGCCAGGGAGGAAAAGCTAAGCGTTATCAGAATGGAATGGCTGGACAGATAACATATTTACATTTCTCTCCAGGTTATAAAGTTCTTCTCAGACCCATTATCTCATTAATCCTCAAGACAGCCCACTGTGCTGGGTGTTTCACACCCACTTCCCAGATGAGAAGACCGAGGGTCACAGGTAGAGAAGAACTAGCCCTCAGCCACTAGGATCCTGCTGCTGCATCTGGCTTAGAATACAGGCCCTCTCATTTCCCTCCTTGCCTGGTGGTGTTGCAAACTGTGCTGAGGGCTAGGGCAGGTCCTGAGGGTACCTCGTGCCTCGTGAAACCAAAAACAGCTTGTGCTTTCTCCAGAAAGGAATCTGAAAACAGCTGGTGTCATCACGCTGGGACCCTGTGGGCTCAGAAAGGATTAAACTGCAGCCCCGTAGACTGAGCTCATTTCTCACCCTGTCTCATTAGGAGCGGCCATCAGCGCCTGTAGCGGGGAGCTAGCCCATCATCCACTCACACCTCCTGCTTGCAGGTGACAGCCCCGCCGGCTGCTCCATGCCACGTCTCATGTCAATTTCTTGGAGACAAATGGTGGGGCTTTTCCTAAGAAGCTGAGATGTGCTGTTTGTTCCACCAATATTTATGGAGCCCCTTGCTGCCTGTTCCTGTGAGTGCTAGGTGCATTGGGGAAGAAGAGAATGAGCAGTCCTAACACGATACTAAATGTAAACATTATCTTTTATGATTGTCATCATTGCTGCCGCTACTGCTATTACTTAAGGCTACCTTGTACTGAGCACTTAGGCTGCACCAGAATCTCACCAGGCACTTTGCTCTTCTTACGAAGTGTTGATGATGATGATGATGATGATTGTATGAGGTCCAAGTGTTATGCCCACCCAGAATCTCAGAATAAGATCTTATTTGGAAATAGGGTCTTTGAGGATGTTATCAAGTAAAGAGGAGGTCACAGTGGGTTAAAGCAAGACCAAACCCAATCACTGGTATCCTTATAAGAAGAGAAGTATTTGGACACGTACACAGAGAAGAGAATGCCCCATGAAAACAGAGATACAGAGCAGGGCATCATGTGGAGACAGAAGCAGAGACTGCCGTGATGCATCCATAAGCCAAAGAACACTACGGACTGTCAGTAACTAGCAGAAGCTGGGGAGAAGCAAGGAAGGATGCTTCCCTAGGAAATCTGAAGGGTGCATAACCATGTTATCACCTGGATTTTGGACTTGTACCTCCAGAACTATGGGAGCATCCATTTTTGTTGTTTTAAGCCATCAGATCTGGGGTCAATTGTTATGGCGGCTCTTGGAAAAGTATGTAATGATTTCAGCTGTTCTTTCTGCGGTACTTTTCACAGACAGAACTATGGGACAATTTCACATGAATTACCCCTTTCATCCTCATATGAAATCAGAGAGAGTGTTCTTCCGAACCCCCCTTTTGTGGATGAAGAAACAATACACCCAGAGAAGGTAGTCAATGTGCCCCAGGCTCACAGATCACTGAGTTTCCTTCACCAAGCTGTCAGGACAGTGTTTGCCTTGAGCAAACTCCTCCACCTTGAGCTTGGAGTGGTCCTTGGCCAAGTCCTAGCACACCTGTCCAAACAGAACTCCCACCGCAGCTCCCCATGCAGTAACAGAGAGCACAGGTTTGGAGTTTGGGGCACAAATATGAAAGGTTTTGGAATCCCAGCAATGTGACTTTTGAGCAAGTTGCTGAATCTCTCTGGACCTCTATTTCCTTATCTGTAAAATAGTGAAAATGGTATCTATCTTATAGTATTGCTGTCGTGATTAATGAGATAACACAAAGTTTATGGCACATAACATGATATATAACATTTATGTTATTTATGTTATTATCCAACCTAAAATAAATTTGCTCTTTCTCCTACTGCCTCTGTGAGGTCCCCGTTTCCTCTTTAATGCCCACTATTTCATCTTCTGAGATGACTTTCTCCCTCATTTCTGCATATAACAACCCTACATATGACCCAAGGCCAAGTTCCAAAGCCCATTTTTCCATGGAGCCTCCCTAAATCTTTTGGCTGGAATGGCTTCTCCCTCCTTTGACAAATACGGCCATCTACAAACACTTCCCTTAAACAGCACCCGCACTTCTGTCTTGTGTTTCTTCCTCAGTTTGGATGACAGCTGGGGATTTGTCTTTATTTTTTAAGTACAATTTCCTTAACCCACTCAATTTCCCAGCAGAGGTAAGTAAACTGTAATCCCAGAGCCTGGGGAATCATTCTCACACAGCCCCTACAGCCAGATATGCTGCCTCTGCTTTTTCCTCCTTGTTGATATAAACTTTCCTTTGTTTTTCTCAAAACTTTAAGATCCACTCTCTTCCCAACTGGGGAGGGGTGACATGTTGTTATCTTCTCCATCCTCATACCGCCTCTCCTTGAAATCTTCTTGCTGCCTCTGAACCCCAGCCCCCACTTGGAGCAGTTTCATCAAATATTTCCTCAACTCACTTGATAGTTGCCTGCTATCCATCTCTAAGAGTTGTTTCCAAATTTATCGCACTTGACCATCCTCCGAGCACCATTCCAAGTGTCTTATGTGGCTTAACAGGTCTACTTCTCACCTTAACCATGCATCTAGGATTATCCTTCTCTATAGCTGAGGAACCAAAATAGCAGGCCCATGCTGTGCAGCAAATGGGAGTAAGAGCCAGTGTTCTAACCCAGATTTAATCACAATGCCATACTCCTCAAGAGTCTAGATTGCTCCTTTCAGTTGCTCGTTATTTATACTCATCTCTGATCTTTCCCCAAACTTCAAAAGAGGTAGCTGTATTGATGACCCTTTCACATTGCCTAAAAATGTGGCTAACACTTGTCAGCTGGACAGTGATCTGGGAACTGGAAATGACTGGGTCTGCCACACTTAAGTTCCATGAAAATGCCATGAGATCATGCAGATAAATCATAAAACTTACAGTCCAGCAAATACAAGGTTGAGCTGCTTCCCTGCAATAGCACAGGCTCTCCCTTAGGGAACAGAGCTCAGAAAGGGACAAGCAATCTGAAAGGAAAAGTGAACCTCAAGATAGGACAGAAAGCTGTCTGAAAAATAAGATGGGAATATGATTCCAGTGGTGGGTGCCCAACTCCGTAAATTTACGAGGACTCATTGAATTGCACACTTAATATGGGTCAATTTTATGGCACATAAATTATATCTCAGTTGAGCTGTTGAAAACAATAGGATAAAGGGAGAAGTGACATTGAAGTTGCTTTGAACCTGGCCATGGTATCCACAGGGCCCATAGGCAAAGCCTCAGGCTCATGAGATTGGCCAGGGTCTGAGCTCCCCGCTGGGGTGAGGCTGGGGAGAGGAATTTTCCTTCGAAATTCATACAAATGCAATGTGTAAAGTCAAAATCAATTGCTTAATTAAATTCGTCTAAAATGTAACATTGTATCATTTACATCAACCGCATCTCCATCTTAATGTAAGTTTTAAGGAAATATATTTAAAGTGGAGGGTGACGGTATTTCACAAGTTTTCCCAAAGTAAAAGTATCCAAAGTCTCTGAAACCTAAAAATCTTTTGAATAACCTTAGTTATGAACACAAGTCCTCATGTACCAGGAATTCCTCAGGCTTATGCAGAGGTCAGCAAACTCTCTCTGCAAATGTCCAGATCATACATATTTCAGGCTTTGTGGGCCATCTGGTTGTTACTGCAACCATTCAATTCTGCTATTGTAGCCTGAAAGCAGCTACAGATAATACATCAACGAAAGGGTGTGGCTATGTTCCAGTAAAATTACTTACAGAAATAAGGAGCTGGCCAGATTTGGCCTGCACGCTGTGTTTGCTAATCCCCGACTCAGTGGTGGGACACTAACTCCAAACCACTGAGCTGGAAAGGGAGCAGGAAAAGACTACCTCTCTCTCTCTTCCTCCTCTACACATGCACAACAACCTTACTCTCCTTTCTGTTCTTTCTCTCCTCTCCCATTCCCCAAGCTTCCTCTGTTGCTGTGTCTTGAGCATAACCCATGAGCTCTCCTCCAGCCACAGTGCATGCCTGCAAGACTTCCCATCATGGGAAGTCACTACCAGCTAGTTCACTCCCTGAGTCCCTCAAGTCTAAAATTCTAAGGAAAGAACCTAATTATCCCACCTCACCTGGAGTCCAAGCATGGATCATACGTCACTGCGGAAACTAAAGGTCAGTCATGCTCCATTCAAAGGTCTACATTGCTTATTTTGGGCTTCAGTTAGTTGGGGTTGGGGAAGGAACAAGGGCAAGATTAAGTCCAAGATGTGGGTGTTTAAGAGCTCATCATTAAATCTCCGTGGGTTGTATTTTCCCATATGCCCAGAAACTCCAAGGTCAAACAGAGAAACTATGGGCTTTAGCAAGAGGAAAGGGGTATTATTATCTAGTTGTGCTTTCCCCAATGACCTCAGCAAGTCACATAAACTCCCTAAGCTTTAATTTTTTTCATTGGGATAATAATTGTTTCCTTAAGTGAATATGCTACAGAAGGGATGAGATTAATATTGGAAGTGGGAAATATGGTAGACCCACTACATAGCTGCTTCTCTTACTGTTACAAGAATGATGCTATCTATCTTATCTACTTGGGTTCTGCAATTATTCATTTGAAGCAATTCAGTTAAGGATTTATTGGGTGTCAACTATGTAGATGAGGGTCATCATACATGAAATGTATCTCCGAAGTGCTCAGCCCTGGACACGTGTCTGAGTTCTATTACGACTGTTACTACTATAATCACCCTGCATCAGGTGACTGGGCACAGAGAGCTGGACTGACACCACACCAAACAACCTGACTTAGGAGTTCATGGCAGGCAGGCAGAGTCAGAGCCCTGCAACGAAGGCGATACAGCTCTAAATAGATAGCCAGGGGAATTTTTTTCTATATTAAACTATTGATTTTTCATAAACCAAGAACACAGAAGGCCAGTGGAAACAATCGAGTCCCAGGTCTAAAAAATTAGACCGTTCTTTGTCCCTTGTTGGCCACTTTCAGGAAGTAACTTCCTTTTAGAAAAATGATAAAACCTCTTTATTTTTAGGCAGTAAATGGAAGGATAGAGGGAAGAAGGGAAGGAAGGAAGGAAGAGAGGGAGGGAAGAAGAAATGGTTCAGTATAAGAAAGTCACTCTAAACTCAAAGACTGGAACTTGATTCAGCCTCTGAGCAAATAAACACCTTCCTTTTTTCAGACATTAGGTGGTAAAGCTTGATGATTCCTACGTTTGAACATCCTGTGACTCTGTTATGGGAGGAAGGCAGGAAGGTGTGAAAGGATGAAAGAAGAGATACGTAAGTGAAGGCACAGCAGGCTTCTGAGGATGGTTCTAGTTGGATTCACTCCTTCAGCTTCACCTGGATTCTACATGTGAGCCCAGAGAATGTCCCCATCATAACCTTTGCCTCTATCAAGGAACAAATTGTGGTCATGGGGACTGAGGTGAGTTCAGTTGAGTGAGGGAGCTCTATTTAACAAAAAAAAAATGCCGAAGTATGAATACAGAATTTTGGTCTCAGAGGCCTCACTAAGCAAGTGAGGAACCATGAGATTCAGGGTAAAGCTTCCTCCCCCTGGAGTTATGCCCATGGGTAGAATAAGCCTTGGGGAGATAATAAGCAGGGGAAGCTGCAGTCCATTAGTCTTCAAGACTAGACCCTCCTCCTATGTCTTTAGACTGAGATTTCATGGTACTTACTAAGCATAGGTTTGGTACTCCACATGCATCAGGCCATAAAAATCTTCACCTGGGGAGGGAGACATCATGATCTCCACTTTCTGATTTTGCTGTTGCAGACCACTCACTCCTCTAAGAACAAAGCTGAACATTACATAGAAACTGAAGACAAGATCCATCTTCTGCTACTAAGACATTTTGCTCACTGGGGGGTCCCATTAATTGGAATTGATTATGTGTCAGACACTATGATGAGCTTCTCAGACATTGTGTCATTTACTACCTATAACAGCCCCATGATAGGTATTACTACCCACAAGTGAAATATCACAGACACAGTCATGTCTGATGTGTCATGCCTCCAGCTTATCTCCTTGGAATCAGCATGAAGAAGTTGTCCCTAGAGTCAGGCCACTACTTTTTTCTAAATACTGTTGCTCCTCCCAGCCTTGATTTTGGGTCCAGGAGCTCAGAGACACTCTGGGATCTGGAGCCACCTGTCAGATGCCACCGCCAGAGCTGGCCATACTGTTCATTTGTTTTCTTCCCACTTCCTGGAAGGAAGAGGGCTGGCTTACAGAGAGGTGTCATAGAAGGAAATAAAACCATCAGGGTGGAGTCAATTTGTTCACTTTGGGCCCTCTCTGACCAGTGTCATTGCTCATTCATCCCTCAGCCATGACAGTCCAGCCACATGTTGCTCTACATAGGTAAGGAGACACCTAAACTTTCACTCAGGAATAAGTGCTGAGCTAAATTCTCACCACTTCCAGAAAGCTTTCCCTCAGCATGAGAAGGTTCTATAAACCCTCTTCCTTCTGATATTCTAGGACTTAATTTATGTATGCATTTACTCATTCATTCATTCATTCATTCATTGACTCATTCATTCAGATTCTGCACGTGGTCTCTGAGCCTCCTCTGAGAACAACTTCTCGTGGTTGTTGCAACAGTAATTTGTCCAGGTGCCATTGTGGCTCTTCATTTGGATTATTCCAGATAAGGACCAAGAGGTAAGGATTGGTGGGCAAGTAGTTTGTTTGTATGGTGAAACCAACACCAGTAGGAGAATGGAGAAGTAAGATGAGAGATGGAAGGCAACTCATCAAGGCTGGACACCTGAGGAATTAACTCCTTGTGGAAATTTTGATACTGGTGTATAACATAGACTTCAGAATTATCCCCTCCAAGTGCCAAAGGAGCTGGGATGTTTATACATTGTCCTCTGTTAGGCATCATGCAGTAGGAGCATTTCTATCCTGCTGCATATATGGGGAAAGTAGTTTCAAGAGAGAAGAATCGCAGGCAGTCAGAAATCAGGCCGAGAGCACTGACTGAAGTAGTCAGAGCATAGTGGGCGTAGGCAGAACACTGATGGTATCTACTGTGTGCTTCTCTCTCTCACCTATCTCGAAGGGTTAGCTATTTGACCCACAAAATGGGGTTGTTGAAGAAGTGAAGTGAACCCTCAACACCTGTGTAAGTTGTCAGCACAGTGGGTAGCACATGATAAGTACCTAAAAATGTTAGCTGTCTTTTTATTTTTTAACAAACCCTGGGTCTGTCCCTGAGAAACTCAAGGCACTTAGACTTCCCAAGAGGGGGGAAACTGATCCCCAGAGCTATCCATGACTCCTCTGAAGAAACGAGACAACTTGGCCGTAGAATGTTGCATGACTCTCTCAAGAATGGAATCCGAGGCTAGCAATGTCCTTAATAGACATGCTCTTCTTACAAAGGCCTGGCCCTGCCTGAGATCACACATCTGTGGAAGACTGTTGCCAGTGCAGATGGGAACCCTGATGGGCAGTGCCTTCACTCATGGATTTTCATTGTCATTCCTTCTCAGAGAGAATGGCTAACGAGTTTGCTTTCTTTATGTGGCGGGACAATTATTTTTCTCCTTAGCATCTCAATAAATGATGACTATATTTAGGACAAGATGCTGAGTGCAGGTTGAATCTGCATAAATAACTTCCTGAGAGATTTTGCGCAAGCTCATAAACCTGTTTGGGTTTCAATCCATGTGTCTCTTTTTCTTCTTACTCATGATTTTTGAAAATAAAATTTACATTCCATCAAATGCACTTTTTTAGGTGTACAGTTTGATGAGTTTTGACAAACATAGAGTCATATAAACACCGTTGTCATCAAGATGCAGATGTTCCCTCCACCCCCAGGAGGTCCTTAGTGACCCTCTGCATTTAATTCCCTCCCCACTTTCCCCCAGAGCCAGGCAGCTAGTGATCCAGTATCTTTCCCCATGATGTTGACTTTTCCAGAATGTCATGGAATTGGAATCGTACAGTATGCAGCTGCTTGCATCTGACTTTTTTGACTTAGCATCACACTCAAGATTCAGTCATGTTGCCACCTGCCCTAGGAATTTGTTCTGTTTATCACTGAGTAGCATCCTACTGCCTGGATGTATCTCAGGTTGTCTATGCATTTACTAGTCAATGGATGTTTGGATTATTTTCAGTCGGGGACAATTATGAATAAAGCTACTATACCCATTCCCATTCATGCCTTTGTGCCGGCATGTGTTTTCATCTGTACTGCCAAGGGTTGCACGGCTGGCTCAGTTGGTAGAGTGTGTGACTCTTGATCTTGAGTTCAAAAGTAAAATTTTAAAATTTTAAAGTAAAATCTTTAAAAAAAGAAGGAAAGAAACTGCCAAAATGCTTTCCAAAGTGGCTTTGCTACTTTACATTTCCCATAAACAGTGTCAGAGACCCAGTTTCTCCACCTCCTCGCCAACAGATGTGAGTTTTTCTCTCCATCTTAATAATTGTTCACTGATACCTCATTATGGTTTTAGTTTGTATTTTTTTAAAGTGACTCATGATGTTGAGCTTCTTTTCATATGCTTTTTTTGTTACCATATCTCTTCTTTGCTGAAATATGTGTTCAAATTTCTTGCCCATTTTTAGTTGATTTTTTTATCTTCTTCTTAGTGAAGTTTGAGAGGTCTTTACATACTCTAGATATGAGTTCTTCATCAGATATATCTTTGAAACTATTTTTCCTGTCTGTGGGTCAAATTTTCATTTTTTTCCAAGGGTATGTCTTAAAGAACAGCAGTTTCCATAAAGTCCAACTTACGACCTGCTTTCTTTTATGACTTGTGCTCCTTGTGTCCTAGCTAAGACATTTTTAGAGTGCCAAAGATGTTCTGCTATGCTCCTCCATGCCCTAATTTCACCGAGGCAACGCACCATTGTTGAAGGTCTGTAGATGTCTTCTCTTTTGGGGTGGGAGCCGGTGAGTCTGTACAATTCAGGGATGAACCAGTGGAAACCGCCATGTGTAATGGCCCTTAAGCCAGGCTCTCTTACAGGGTTATTGGGTAAAATGGAGATTCCCCAACGGCCAGCTCCAGTTTCATCTGGCTGTAAGGCCAGGCATGAAGTAGACAGACACCATGCATTCAACTCCCTCACCCTCTTATAGAATAGTTGTGAATGATTGGAAGAATGAAATGAAATGTGACAGAACAGGGGCAGAGATGGAGAGAGCTGTGTGGGGAGGTATGAGACCAGGGCCAGCCCAGAAAAGCTTTGGGCGTATTATTAGCAAAGTCTGGCCTTTCCCCTAAAGTCATTGAAGAGCCATCAAGGGGTCTCGAAGTGAACGTAGTCTGAGTTGTATCTTAGAAAGATCATTCTGACTTCAGAGCACGGAATGAATTAAAAGAGAATGAGACTAGAGTGGAGGGGGGCAGTTAGGAGCTGTCAGAATATTCTTGACAAGAGATGGGCTGATGGCTGAGATGAGGGCTATGGTAATGGGAGTAAAGAAAAGTGTAATGATGATTTTAAAGTCTCTTTAATATTTGAAAATTCTTGGAGTGTCTCATAAACTCTATGTCCTTAAGAAAACAAGAAAAATGTTAATTGCTACTATTATTGTTAAATCTTCCTGGATCCTTCTTTCTTCAATGTATTTTCCTCAATAGCTAATTACACTCGGAAGCCACAGTGCCAGATGGATAATATAATAATACTGGTATTTACATAGCCCCTGTCTCCCAAAAGGAGGAGCCTGGCTGGAGAGTCGATAAACAACCCACTTCTACTCCCCAAGTGATCACTTTGAAACAAAGAAGTGGCTCTCCCCACTTTGAAGAGTTGCAAATGAGCAGAAATGGCAGGAAATATAATAAATTTGAATTTCCAACATTTATTTACAACTTACTATGTGCCAGGCAAGTTTTCACATGTTAGTTCATGTAATTCTCACAGCAACCTTGTGAATATAGATAGGATTGTCTCAATCTAGAGGCTAAGAAAACCAAAATGCAGAGGAGGAGTGACCTTTGCAAGGCTGTGCAGTTAGGAAATGGGAGCAAAGTCAAATGGGGGATTTGAACTCCATGCTCCCTTGGGTTCTCTGATATTTTCTTCCTGGCAATTGGAAACACAATGTGTCCCATCAATATACCACACACACAAAAATGGAAGTAATTTCTTTAAGAGATATAAAACTGAAGGAACTTGGGGAATTAAACATTCTTAATAGGTCCTGTTGTTGGGATTTTAAAAACATCCCTATTAGAATCATTTTCCTTAGGGAAATATTGATATTTTTTAACTGATAAAGAAAATGCATGGGTATTAAGAAATGGTATCTTCTGAAAGCTACCAAGGACCAATCCATAAAATTTTAAGATAAATAACTAAGAGAAATAAACAGGGGTTGAGAATCATATTTCTTAAGTGAAAAACACCATCCCTTGGCCTTAGCAGGGGAGAAAGCCTTCTCCGGTTCCTGAACGGGAGAGGAGTTACAGATTGCTTTCTAAGTGGGAGAGACCATTATAGGCTATGTCTCCCACCCAATGCACAAAATATAAATTCAATATATAATTTCAAATGTTTCAAAGAGCTCCCTCCATGGCCTCTATCTCTACACCCCAGATGAAAACCCCAGATGCCAAAGTATAAAGTGAATATAAATACTAATATTTAGTTTGAGCTGCTTTCTCCTGGGAATTCACCACACTAAGAATCAGAAGAGCGGGGCTGCAGTCTCAGTTCCACCCAGTTACCCATGGAATCGTACTGACCCAGATTCAGAAGTTCTTGCACATCTGCAGGTCAACTGAGAAAAGGCCAACCTAGGGTAGACTTCAATGGAGAATATTCCTCGGGGCTCTCATTCCCTTTCTGGAAGCAGCAGGCTAGCCTAGGCATATGCTTCTGAAGATGATGACAGAAATTTAAGAGAATGGGCATGAACCTATGGGACTTCTTATTGCTCATGCTCAGGACCAGCACACTGACATTGTTGCCATTCTCTATGGGTCAAAGCAAGTTACACAGACAAAACCAAGGTAGAGGAAGGAGGAAATATCCATATTAGCTTTCTGTGCTTTTGAACAAATTGCCACAAACCACAACTTAAAAGAACACATATTTTAATACCTCACGGTTTCTGCGGTTCAAGTGTCTGGGCAAGAGTGAGCTGCATTCTCTCTGCAAGGTTTGAAATTAAAATATTGGCCAAGGCTCAGTTCTCATCTGGAGGCTCAACTGCCGAAGGGTCTACTTCTAAGCTCACCAAGGTTGTTCGCCAAATCCATCTCCCCCTGGCTGTAAGTTCAAGAACTTCAGCTTCTTGCTCTGTTCCTAGATGCTGCCTGTAGACTCTTTGCTAAAATGACTTCTCCAACAGGGTATTTACCTACTACATGACAGCTTGCTTCTTCCAAGCCAGCAATGGAGAAAGCAAGTCTTCTGGCAAGATGGAGTGTACCAACTGTGATATAACCAGGAAATCACATTCAAATTGTAATCGCATCTCATCACTTCACCGTATGCTATTGGTTAAAAGCATGTCGCAGGTCCTGCCCATACTTAACAGGAGGGACTTACACTCAGATGTGAAGACTAGAAGGTGGGATCTTGGGAGAACCTTTCAGTCTGCGCCCCAAGCCCTTTGGAGTGAGATGTTAGGTCACCATCAACCCACCACCATATTGCAGATGACATAAACGTAGGTGATCTGAATGTATAGTGGCAGGAGGCAATGGAGGGCCATATTGGATGGGGGCCAGGAAGTCCTCTCTGCAGAGGTGATCTTCAGGCAGAGATGTCAACAAATGAACGAGTTAGTGGTGCAAAAACAATGTGGAATTTCTTGAGTTTGGGAACTGGGCAAAATATGCAAGAATTGAGAGTGGGGAATAGGTTTTAAAATGGACTATTGCTCTGTCTATTCTCAAATGATAGCCGGACACCAGGTCTTTCCTAATCTTCCAATTAAATTGACTGCTTAAATCATCGTGCCAGGAACCCGTCTTCCAGACAAAGGGTACCTAGTGGCTAATGAGGTGAGGAGGAGATCATGAGAGGAATCGCCAGGAGTGTGCACCTGATGGGACATTCCCGTGCCTGTGATGTGCACGGGAGCAGGGGAGAGCGCATGTAAAAGATATGGAGCTTGAGGGAGCCTCCAGAGAGACTGAGGGTTAGAGATCATGGTAGGTCATGGCTATGAAGGAAGAGGCTTTGCTCAGCCTGTGGTGTGTAACTGAGTTGAAGGCCAAGGCGCCAGGTTAATTGACTGAACTGGAGATTTTGATGGCTGCTAAGCTGAAGAAGCAATTTCGTAAAAGAGCTGGAGCACTCAGACAGACCCAAATGATTCCATGTAAGCCATCTAAACTTTCTGAGCATCCAATTTTTAATCTGAGAAGTGGGAGGATTGAGTTTACCTCTGAGTCTCAGGCAGGTGACAGTGGCATGTGCCATGAGTCTTCTGAGAATCAACAGGGATTAGGATTTTTCTATTTCTATTAAATGTGTCTCATGCATAGTAACACTGCCTTTTAAAACACTATTAAGGTTAAAAAAATGATCAATTACATGTTGATTTGCAGCCTCTAGTAGACAGTTCCAAAAGTCCTTTTCAGCTCTAAGAAAAGTGCTTAACACAGCGCTTGGTACATTATAAAATTTCAATAAAATGAAAGCAATTATTATTATCAATTATATTATTTTATGATTTTCTTCAAGATGGTAAAGGCACCATATTCGGAGAGTCAGTACATTAAAATGTCATCAGCCACTAATTTTACAGATAATTTAGTGAACCCCTATCAAGAGTCCGTGGAAGATAGAAGACCCTAACTTGTACATGGCAGGTACCCCGATAATGCATTTTTAAAAAGATTTTATTTGTTTATTTGATAGAGAGAGAGATCACAAGTAGGCAGAAAGGCAGGCAAATAGAGAGGGGGAAGCAGGATCCCCGCTGAGCAGAGAGCCTGATCCGGGGCTCGATCCCAGGACCCTGAGATCATGACCTGAGCTGAAGGCAGAGGCTTAACCCACTGAGCCACCCAGGTGCCCCCTGATAATGCATTTTTAAATTAGTAATGAAGTGCCAGCTATACGAAAGTCTCCAATACTGACTAATGCTTAAGGACAACAATTCGTGGTTTGTGTAGAGAATGTGACACATACCAAGCCCATACTGCTATTGGTTATTTTATATTGTCCCCACACTGGACCTTAGAGGTAGGCAGGAGAGAGGCTTTGCAGGTGGAGAATCTGAGTGTTAACTATGACAGACCTTTCTGAGGTTCCCAACTAAGTTGTTGAGTCAGGAATAATAGACACACCATATCTTCTCATGGAATTCTCCATGTCCCACCCACAGAATCCCATGGGATCTGTAGGAAAATGCCAATCCACAGGACCTGAAAACTTACTAACCAACAGGATGGAAATGTGGTCCTGGGAGATACATATGTATGTGTGTGTGTGTGTGTATACACACATACATGCATATATATGTATGTATGTGTATACATACACATATGCGTGTGTGTGTATATATATGTATGCATGTGTGTGTGTGTGTGTGTGTGTGTGTGTGTGTGTGTGTATACATAATTTTTTTTTTTTACAAGTTCCCCAGTTGACTCTGATGGAAGAACTCTGACATGGAACTATAAGCCCAGACTCTAATTTGTTAACTGGGCTGCAAGGTCTGGACCCACCAACGAATGCATATCCATGAGACAAGTGCATGAATGAAAGCATGACCATGATGCCTTAGCATTTCCTGGGAAGCTGGAAATTAATTAAGGGCAGGGGTTTTGGGGGAGTGGTGCCAAAGCTATAAAGGCACAGAGAGAATCATTGAGTGAAGAGTAAAATTTGGCATCATTCTGTACACTTGGTATGTGACAGAGACTTATTAGGTTCTGGGAATCAAAGGAGAACCTAAGGGAAAAACAATGCTCCCCAGAGAAGCAGGCTGCCAACCTGGTAGAGAGATCAACTATATACAATGACCGGTGGGTTCTAAGACAATAATGAAAATGGTAAATGGCACTGGTTGGGGATCTTCTAAGTGCCAGCACCCTATGGATTGATCTGATTTTGAGGTGCTGAAAGAGAGACACCGAGGCAGTAGAAGTGTTGAGGAGGGAGCGTCGCACTGTACCTCCTTCCAGGTTTGCTTTGTTCACCTGCATAAATAACTCCTCTCCTGGGAGTCAATGGCTATTTGCTGATGCAGGAGGCAGGAGCTCCATTGGCCTCTTTAAGAGAAGCCTGCGATCGAGTATCAGGTGTTGGAGCAATCCTCGCTTCCAGGTGGAGAAACTGAGGTGAAGAATTACAGTCAGCCTCATCTTTCTAATTTTCCAGTCCAGAAAGAAGTGGGTCTCTTGAATCTGTGATTCTTCACTTCACCGTATAAATCCTCTGACAACATCATCCCTATTCCTTTTCCTGGATTTTTATAGATCCCTAAAATTCAGCAAAACTTTCCTTCATCCTAAGTAATAACTGTGCGACTCAAATCCTGCTTAACTTCTTAAATTCCATTAATATCCCCTTCTCAGCCCCTCTGATCTCTGTTTTGCTGACTGGAGGATTGATGACGTACAAGGTGGATGTGTCAAATACTCGCAAGACACCTTTCAGTGCATTCCTGTGGCCCACCGAATCTAGTCAGGGGTTCACTACTTTACCCAGCCCCATCTGGTCCCCTCACCTCCAGCTCTACTTCCTTCCAATACATATTTAAGACTCTCAACTTCCAAAGCAGAGTGGATTCTAACTTAGTATCAGTCTCCACAGGTGTGAAAAATTGGACACCATTGATGGGTCAGTGTGTGGAGGAGAATCACAAAATGAGGATTGCCGTGTAAGTTTGACAGATGGGTGACAACTGGTACTGGCTATGTTGATTTCATCATGGCACAAGGAAGAGGAAGACTAGCAAAATATATTCTGGGGCTGATGAATTCATAAGCACACCTGCCAGCCTGTGTTTCTCAGTCCTAAGATTGGCAATGATGTCCTCCATGCCAAATTCAGCCATCAGAGCTCACAGCTCACTGTACCAATACACAGAGCAGAATTTGGTTGAGTAGTTTACTCTCTGCTCCTTTAAGTATTTTCCTCCCATGCCTTCTAGGACTGCCCACTCTCCTGGTTTTCCTCCTACCTCCCTGGCCGTTCCTTCTCAGTCTTTACAACTGGCTCTTCTTCCTCTTACTGGCCCCCAAATATTCCATTCTTCCACCTTCAGATCTGTTCACCATGTCACCAGCACTGTGACCCTCATCTCTATAAATGGCACCCTCTTTTCCCAGGGGCTGATGTCCAAAAGTTTAAATACATCTTGACTTTTCACTTTCCCACACTTTATTCCAATCCCATCAGAAAACCCACAGATTATACCTTTCAAAATAGAGCCTAAAGAGTCCCTGGCATCAATATGTTCTACATGGACACAGTAGCCCCTAAAATGTCCCCCAGCCTTCACACTTTTCCCCTTGATTTCAGTTCTCCACTTAGCTTCCTGGATGATCTTTCTAAAATCTAATGCCATTCCCATGGTCAAAACCCTTCACAGGTTTAACATCAAGTTCAGGGTAAATTCAAATTCCTTATTATAAACTACAAGGTCTTCTATAATAGAACCATGTGCTCCATCCTTAATTTACAGGATCCCTCCAGAACTCACTCTATTCTAGACTCATTGACACAACAGGTGATGTACCGATCACCTGTTGCTGCATAATAAATTATGCCTAAACTTTAAGGCTTAATACAACAGTGAATATTTACTACCTCACAGTTCTTGTGGGCCAGAATTTTGGAAGCAGCTTGACTGGACTTTTGCAGTTGAGGGTCTCATGAGGTTGCAAAGATGTCTGCTGTGGCCAGTGTCATCTGAAGGTTTGACTGGGGCTGGAACATCTACTTCCAAGGTGGCTAACTTACGTGGCTGGTAAGTTTGTGCTGGTTATTGGCAGGAGGCCTTAGCTCCTCCCACAGGGCCACTGTACAGGGTTCTTGTCTGATCCCATAACATGGTGGCTGACTATTCCCAGAGTGGGTGAGTCAAGAGGCCAAGCCAGGACTGCCAATGCCTCTTATGACCTATCACTAGAAGTCACACCATCACCTCTTTCATACTCTTTTGGTCACCGAGACCACAGAGAAAGGAAAACACACACACACACACACACACACACACACACACACACACACACAGAGGCAGAGATTAGGAACTATCTTGGAGGCTGGAAGCCTACCACCATGCTGTCCTATAAAGTGCAGAGCCACCTTACAGCTTTTATACTTGTTGCTTGTTCCATCTGAGTGAAAAAGAAATCTTTCCCCTAGGGAAAACTTCTCTTAAATTTGTGTAAGTTTTACCCCTCATTTTATTCAATTAACTACTCAGTGTTACTTCCTCAAACTAGCCTCCTTGCATAAATACTCTCCCTATCATGACCCTACCACTTTAGTTTATTCTTTCTCCTAGTACTTATTACTATGCTCTACTAAAGGCCTGTGATTTTATCCATTGTTAAATATCAAGTGTACAAAACAGTGTCTGACACAAAGTCGATGCTCAGTAAATATTTGTTGAATGAGTAAGTGGAAGAGTGAAACCCCAATTATTGGGGCATGGAGGGAAAACACGTATATGATAGAGAACAGAGAAGTGAATTTGTTCATTCCAAAAATACTATTGAGCCTTATGAACCAGTTGCTGAGCATTCAGAATGGACCCAGACAAAATTTCTGGGCCCCAGGAGCCTCTGGTCACCCCCAAGCAAATTTCAGGTATAAGGACTCTGCAGCTTGAAAGGTTTCTTACCATGTTTCATTGCCTGTTCCATCCAACACACTATTGTAAGGCAACTGCTCATCTTGTAGCTGAATGGTTGGAGCATGAGATCAGATGGTCCTCTTCCCCTCGGTATAGCTGACTGTATTGGAGTTGGCTCCTTCCTTGGAGGACGCCACTCTATGCAATGGAAACCCATCTGTAATTCAAGTGGTGAGCTCTGAGAGGTCAACTGAGACAATCAGATGCCCTTAGGAGCTTGAATAAAGAGACACAAAATATAGCTACTAATAGAGCAGTAGTCATGAAGGCGCAGAGAACCTGAGGCTGAGTTGTGACAGATTTAAGGCCCATGGCAAGCCAATGACCCTTACAAGCTGAAATCCTGGGGAGCAGAAACTGTGAGTAAGCAGGGAGTCTGGAAGGAAAAGAGGAGAAAGGGGCAGAGTCACAAAGACACAAAGAACCTGTGAGATGGAGAGAAAGACCACGTGAGAGAGGCAGAGGGAGAAAACAAGACAGAGCTAAAAGCACAGAGACAGAGCAAAGAAACCAGAACATTGAACTCTGTCCATCCATGGAGCTGCCTACTTCTCCCTTCTTGAAGCCCAGTGATGCCATTTGTCTGTGCACTGGAAACCTTTCAACTACAAGGCCTCTCACCCTCTTCTTTCGGACTTAAAACGAATTAGTTATTACTCTCTCTTATTAGAGACTAAAATCACTGAGACAGAGGTATATGGTTTCTGAGAAGGTCTCTGTGTACAGATTCCTTGAGCATGAAATAAAACTTGTGGTCTATTCTCGGTAGGAATGTGCTTTCCTATAGTACTGGAGTAGTGGGGACTTGCTTCCTCTGAAATACTCATCTCTTTAAGTGCCCTCCTTCTACTGTAAACATCATGCATGGACAAAATGAGCTCAGAGATACAGCAGCCCTCTGCCACTAGACAAGTGAGTGTCTTCAAGACAGCCTGCCCTGTTCTTCCCTGAACTCCTTGTGCCGTATATAGTCTGGTCCATGGTACGTGTTGGGAGTATTCAGAAATGACTGGCCAGATCTGCTTCATGAAGAACCCACAGCCCTAGCATATTTTCACTTCTTTGCTGCTACTGATGATAGCCATAATCATAATCATAATAACAGGGCCATTTATGGAGAGCCACACCATGTACTATGCATTTTGTGTGCTTATTATCTGCTGTAACACCCTCAGTTCTTTTCATGGGTCCTCAGCAACTAAGAAATTTGGTGCCAAAAATTATACTATTCCATTATTCTCTTCCTTGCAATGGCAAAATCTTACCGTTTCCAAGAATAAGAGACAGGCATGCAGGCTCTTTTTTCTTCCGGGACCAGCCAGCCTTTGAAGCTTAGGCATTAAAAAGTTAGAGGGCCTTGGTTCAAGGAAATGAAATGGAGGACTGGAGGGAGGAAGAGAGGCTGTCTTTAGTAACAAGGCAAAGCCTTCTATCTAGAACTTTATTATGATTTACTTATATTCCAGAAAGCAACAACCGCTACATTCTAAATAAGGGAGGTGACATAGGGTTACACAGGGTTTCTCAACCTCCGATATGTATCAGAATCACCTGGGAATTTTGAAATACACATTCCTGGATCTGCTATAGGTGAACACACACATAGAGTGACCCAGCAGTTGCACTCCTGGTTAGACACACAACAGAAAGGCATACATTTTTGCCAGCCAAAGGACTGATGAAAGAATGTTAGTAGCAGCAGCATTTGTAATACCCAAGAATGGGAAAGACATTCATCTGGAGCTGATGGACCAAATGAATTGTGGCATATTCACACAATGAATACGCTGTGGCAACAAGGATGGACAAACAACCTCCATCCTTCCCAGTATCGATGAATCTCAGGAATGTAATGTGAAGACAGACACAGAAGTATGTCAGTGCTATGACTCCACTTACGTAAAGTTCAAAAGGGTGGAAAATGCAGGTCTGCCATTTAAAGTCAGGATGCTGGTTATCCTTGGACAGGAAGGGGTGGTAGTGACTAGGAAGTACACCAGGGGGCTCCTGGGGGCTGGTTTGCTCTGCACGCATGATATATTTACTTTGGGAAAATACACCACGCTACACGTCATGAGTTCATTTTTCTGTATATCTGCTATAGTTCATTAAGTTTTTTACTTAAAAGAGTACATGCCTAGTCTTTGCCCTCAGAGATGATGATTCAGGTATACGAAGTGAGTTGGCATTGGTTAGTTTTAAAAGTTCTCCACTTTGGAAATTATGGAAGACAGAACTGGATTTGAGTCCCTTGCTGTGTAAATGGCTTTGAGCAAGCTAACCCCTCTCTCTAAGACTGTTTCCTTATTGTAAAGAGGGCATAGTGGCACAAACCCCACACATATTATAAGGTTAAATGAGATAATACAGACAAAGTGCTCAGGACATTTGTAGGGCACCAAAGAGAGAGAGAGAAAGAGAGAGAGACAAAGAATGCAGTAAGTGTTAATTTTTATCATATAATTTTGTCCAAGATTGAGAAGAAAGTATTTATAGGATCTGACCCAGATCTGCTAGACTTTAAAGCCCATATCTGTATGTTTGTTTCAATATTATGCCCTGTCTCGAGGACTCTGAGCCAATCCTTTCAAGGGACTATAACCCCGAGAGCAAAGAAGAGAGGCTCCGTTCCTTAATCACAGGGTGTTGATTAGGTTTGATTGCATGTTCCATGGTTATTATTGATCTGGAGAATGATTGATGGTCACTGGTTGTCACTGTCTCATCTTTGCTATAATTGCATGAAATATTTGTCGGGGTTGAGCACCTCTTACTCAGATGCATTAACAATAATTTCCCCAAATGTGTTCCCTTGAAAAAGATTGAATTATTTCCAAAGGTCCTGTGCATCTCCTTTGCAGCACAGGAAAAAGTGCATTTATAAATTACTCAATTGACACAGATGGGGACCTGAATGGTGGAGCAGTCGGCTGCAAATTCTTCTTCCCAGACACGTCCTGTCTGATGGCGGGACTGGCAGAGGCTCTGGGGGTGCCACCCTGGTCACGCACAAGCATGACTGGTTGTTCCTCTCCGAGGAGGAAGTAGACAGGCTGCTAATCCATGTCGGGGCTTTGGAGTCTGACAGCAATGACTAAGGCAACTTGAAATTAATTTCCCTGCTGTGCTGGCTCTCTGTTGCTTTGCCTATCCCTTCACGGTTTCACAAGCTGTGAAAGGGTTCGGAGGAGAAAAGAGCCCCGGCTAACGTGAATGCAAAACCAGATCACGTTCTGGCTGCGCTCTGCACTGGCTGTCCACTGGTTCTTCTCTGACCCCCAGTTTCGTCATCTTGAAAATGGGGGCATGCTCAGAGGTCATACAAGTAAATTTCCTGTTGTGTAAATAAAGCTTCTGTCTGTGGGGTCCGATGCAGCGAAAATCACTGGGGCTAGAAGGTTCTTTAAAGAATTAGGTCTGGGCATAAATAGTTCAGTTGTCCTAAATAGTGGTTATCCTCCTGAATATATTCCATTGCCCCCAAAGAAGCTCCTTCAATATATTTTATCTTTGGTGTTTCATCCGATAATCAAAAACCAAGTTAATAAATACATTAACAGGTAGGTTAACCATAGAGGACAAATGTCCTGGTTTTCTTTTTGAAAAGTCAATAAATCAAGTATGCTGATTTATTAGAAGTCATCTCAAGTTTTCTTTCTTTCTTTTTTTTTTTTTTTTTGGTTAAAGACCAACAGTATTTTCTAGTTACCTTAAAAAGCATAGTTAGATCAGACTAAAACTGGAAACCAGGGTTTAAGTAAAATTTACCTCATCAAGTGGCAATATTTTTTATCAATTTGTATTCTAATTGTTTGGATAAACTTTGAATGACAATGGTGATGGGTTAAAAACTGGGCTGTTCCAGGATTATTATCTAACATAATCTTTAAGAAGATTCTATAAGGTGTATATTATTTTTTAAAGATTTTATTTATTTATTTGACAGAGATCATAAGTAGGCAGAGAGGCAGGCAGAGAGGGAGAGGAGGAAGGAGGCTCCCTGCCGAACAGAGCCCAATGCGGGGCTTGATCCCAGGACGCTGGAGTCATGACCCGAGCCAAAGGCAGAGGCTTTAACCCACTGAGCCACCCAGGTGCCCCTAAGGCATATATTATTATCCCTACTTTACAGATGGTGAAATTGGGAGAGTCAGAAATGTTAAATAAATCACCTAACTCACACAATCAGTTGTAAGGGTAGCAATACAAACCCAGGTCTGCCCGAAGCCACTCCTAGTTGCTTTCACCTTAGTAGGCTGGACTTTTGTCAGGTATTGTCAGTGTTCACCAGAGACGTAATGAAAATAACAACAACTGGTAAAAGATCTTTACATTTAATGTCATTAAGCAAGGATAAATTCCATGTGAATTGATTTTTCAGTGGGCTCAGGGCCCTAACAGCAAGTTCAAACACTAGACTCTTATTAGCGGTATGCACGAGGGCAGAAAAGTTTAAATAAATGCATCGATTGATTTAACAAAAATGTATTAAGCACTTACTATGTGTCAGGAACTGTACTTGGCACTGAGGCTAAAACAGCGATCAACACACCCAGGTCCTACACCCTGCTTATACCCATGACAAGAGGAAGGAGGAGGGACGGAGATTAATTCAAAAATAATGTAAGAATGTAATCCCAAATGCTGATAAATGCTAAGATGGTGGAAAATGGGGGAGATCTGATTTAGTTTCTATGTGTGGGTTTTAGGGAGGTATCAAGAAATCTCTCCCTGAGGACATGACAGGAAGTAATATTGTAGCTCAAATTTGTAGTGGATATCAAATTTTAGACAAGGGTCAGGAGGGAAAGCATTCAGACAGAGGTAACAGTGTTTGCAAAGATCCTGAACCTTGAGCACAGAAGAACTATCTTGTATCTGTGATAAGGTAACAAGACCAGCATGGCTGGAGAACAGAAAGGGAAGAGAACATGGATTGTGTTTCCAAAGATGGCCATGACAGTATCTCCCATCCCACGTGCTCTTCTAGAATATGATGTTCCCACTCCCCCATTCCCCAATATGATATGCCTCATCCTCCAACACACACCGAATCTGAGTAGCCTTGTGATTGCTCTGACCAATGAAATATGGTGGCCATGAGAGAGGTCCATTTTGGGTGTAAATTATGCTTTTGCCTCTTGGAAGCCAGCTTCCATACAAGAAGAGTGTCCACACTGAGAACATCATGTGTTGGGGCTCTGAAGGCTGAGACACCATGGAGTGGAACACAGGCCAAAGCACACTGATGTGCCAGATGTGTCCTATTCATGACCAAGAAGAAATTATGTCTGGAAGTGTACCCTCCAGACCCAGCTGCCCAGCTGATGTCATGTGGACCAGAAAGAACCCACCTAGCTGAGCCCTTCCTAAATCCCTAACTCCAAAACTGTGAGCAAAAACATGTGCACTTTCAGCCATTAATTTTGGGGATGACTGATTTTGAAGCCATGGATAACCATAACATTCATGTGGAAAAAAACAGAGACAACCCAAATGAGAAGAAACAGACACTATTTATTCAGAACTCGATATCACAAAGGAAACAGTCGGCATCGCTTGTGTTTGGCAGAGAATCAAAGGAAAACAGGGGAGTAGGAAAGGTTTAGAGTGGAATAAAGGGGAGGCTTCAGGTATTCTCAGATTGGAGGTCATTAGCATCTGAACCTGGAGATGGCCATCCAAGGTGCCTGGTTTGTGGACCATATTTAGCTTTGGCTAGGTGGTCTTGACTTGGAAGCTGGAGCAAAAATTAAAGAAACTGGCAGTAATTGATCAAGTCCTAGCCATTGGGGGCCAACTGCTGCAGAAGTGGCTTGTCCTCTTAGACTTCTATTTCATACATGGTATGTGTGACATGGTATTGTCCATAGATACATTCAGTATCTCAGGCAACATGGTACCAGGTGAGGCTGCAGGAGTAGACAAGAAGTAAATCTCACCACCTTAAGAATTTTAGACTTCATTAAGAATGTTTTTCCAGACATGCCATTGGAGTTGACCCTGTGCTTGGCATGCAGACACCTATAGGGAGAGAGGTGAAATTAAAGCTAGCACATAAAACATGGCGTCCAGACACAATGATGACAGATATTTGGAAATAAATGAGTAAGTCAGAGGGAATTGGGGAGGTTGAGCAAGAAGTGGAGATGCACCTTTGTCAATGCATTTTAGAGCTAAGCCACCAAGGATCCAGAAGCAAAGAACAATCTAAGACCTAAGCAACTGTCATCAAAAAAGGGCCTCAGACCACAGGCTTGGACCCATCAACTTATTAATTCAGTGAAAGTTAATTGATCACCTCTAGTGCTGGAAATACACTGTCCAACACAACAAACCAACCCCTTCATTTTGTGAAGTCCATAATCCAGAGATAAGTAAGTAGATCATAAATATAGAACAAGTAAGTAACAAGTAAACTGTGAGAACATAAAGCTTGGGGCTGGATGGACAGAGAGTAACTAGAGAGTGGGATTAATTTAGAAAGTGCGGTTCAGGAAGGCCTTCCAAGGACATGGCACTGAATGGTAAGAAAGAACCAACAATGCTATGACTTAGGGAAAGAGCACACAAAACTGACAAAAGAGCCATGCAAAGGTCCTGGGGCAGGAAGATCTGGGCATATTCAAGGGCCTGAAAAGGAAGCTGTTCCATCTGAGCATGTGAGCTAGAAGTCAAGGCACTGTAAATGAGGTCAGGCAAGAGCCAGATCCTACTGGACCTTACAGGGATCTGTGAGGAGTCTGCATTTTAATTTAAATCCTATGTAAAGTCACTAGAGAGCTTCATGCTGGGAGGATGGGATGGGAGTGGGGAGACTGGTTTGATCTAACTTATGCTTTGAAAAGCTCACTTCCCTGGTCTTCCAAGAACAATTTTTATTTAGAACATGGTAGAGTAGACACACAATTCAGAGAAGACTCTAGATTCAGGCAGAAGAACAAGAGAGTGTATAGTTCTGGAGTGAGCTAGGGAAGCTTTCAAGGCACAGGGAGATGGTGGCCCAGTGTCCAGACATGGGACATAGGTGTCAGAGGGGAAATTTAAAGGCCCAGATTACCAACTAAAGACCAGTAACTGAACGTCAGAGTGACTCAATATCATCTAAACATAGCCACCATTTATTAAGTATAAACTAGGTGTCAGACAACTAAGTGTGCTGTCTTGTTGACTCTTCACTACCACTTTATGAGATAAAGACTATTCTTCCTATTTCACAGAAGAGGAAAAGGAAGCCCAGAGAGTTAAAGGGACATGTTCAAGTTTACCCAGCTGGTAATCCCTGTTTAGATGGTGACTATACTATATCTCTTTTCCAGAGCAGGGCAGGCTTGCTATGTGTACTCAGCAGAACAGTGAAAGAATCCTTTAAGACCCCTATCTGGGACCAACTCCACACTCTGCCCTCAAAGTCGGGAGAGGACCAAGGTGCCCATCAGAAGACCCAACTCTGAAGGAAGGATGGAAAGACGAATCTGATGGCCAAGAACCGAGCAGGTCTCAACTCTCAGGCTCCTGTCTAACTTAAAATCATCCCCAGCAAAGCATAAAGGACCCAAATTTGGAAACGATTGGATGTCTCAGCTGCAGCCAGCGCCTGTCTGCAGGCTCTGCTTGTGCACGTGCATACACATACACATATATCCGCTTCTGCCTGTGCCCAGGGATAGGTACGGCACGTGTGCATTCTTTTCAGTTTTGCAGAAGCAGCAGATGGATAATTGCAGCCCCTAAGTGCCTAATCTGCTCTCCGGGACACGGGCAGATTTCTGAGCCAACAAACTTAATTGAACTTTCTATTCCAGCTGGAAAAGGTTACAGAGTTGCTGCGCACACAGCACAGGCAGAATGAAAAGGTCAGCGGCTCAGTCCTTTTTGTAATGGATTGACCAAAGGCATATTGTTTTGTTTTGTTTTCTTTTTCTTTCTTTCTCTCTCTCTTTTTTTAAATATTTCTCGCAACAGTTGGATTGCAAAACTTAATTGGCTTCGTTGAGTTTCCCTCCCCCAGTATTTAAAGACCTGCGTATTATGTTGACACGCTCCCAGTCTTTAGAAAGGTTACTCAAACCCCGTTGTGAGAGAAGAAGAATTTTGTTTGAAGGTGAGTGCCAGACTTTTTTTTAAAGCTCCTTGGGTCCTAGTCAAAGACCCTCTATGAAAGTGCATCTCAAACTGGCCTGTGGAAGAATCACCTGGAAAACACTGATTCCCGGCGCACTGGAGATTCTGAATCAGATCAAGGTTGGGTCTGAGAATTTGCATTTTTTTATTTTTTTGAGAATGTGCATTTTTAATAAGCTCCCAGGTAATGCCACCGTTGCTGGTCCCCGGACAAAACTTTTGAGACTTCCTGCTCTGCAGTCCTGCCACAACCGAACCTTCGGACTCCTCCTCATAGGTAAGAGCCTCAGTATCCCAGTGCGGTTCTGAGTCTTACGTTTCCAGAATCCCACTGGAAGCTTGTTTCCGTCCACAGAGCCACAGCCTGGAGGCATCGTGGTGGCATCAAAGCAGGACCTTCCACAACGGGTAGAGCCTGAACATGCTGTGTGCTGCGCTTGCAGGTGGAGGACATTGACTCCCGTAAAGAACTAAGGATTTTTTTTTTTTTAGTTGAGAAGGAGAGGATTTCTGAGAAACGTGATTCCTGCCGTCCAATACCTGAAACGCTGTGACGCAGGACAGGGATTACACTTTGTCCCTGCAGCTCCAAAGGAAGCAGCCAGAAGTGAGAAGGGGAGCTACAGTTTTGACTCAATGTAAGGAAGTCGTTTCTAATAATTAAAATGAGACTCCAGGGTGGTGTGAGGGAGTCAACTCCCTGTCATGTGGTCTTGTCCCCTCAGAGACTGGGGAACCACTCACTGGGGAGACTGGAAAGCAGATGGAAACCTTGCATAGCAAGTTGGACTCCATAGCTAACTTCCCCCATAGCATCTACCCACAATTAGTGTTCAGTAAAAGTCAAAGCAATATATGTCTCGATTGCCTGACCTTATTTCCTGTGGGATTTCTCAGATGAGTCCCTCATGACCTCTTACTTAGATTCCTACAGTAGCTTCTCCTGTGGTCTCCTTGTTTCCGGTTTCATCTACCATGAAATCCATCCTTTCTATGGCCACCAGATAATCTGTTTAAAAGGCAAATATTGGGGCGCCTGGGTGGCTCAGTGGGTTAAGCCTCTGCCTTCAGCTCAGGTCATGATCCCAGGGTCCTGGGATCGAGCCCTACATCGGGCTCTCTGCTCAGCGGGGAGCCTGCTTCCTCATCTCTCTCTGCCTACTTGTCATCTCTGTCAAATAAATAAATAAAATCTTTAAAAAAATAAAATAAAAGGCAAATATTACTGTGTCACCTTGTGGTTAAATCCATCTTCCACTTAATACATTTCAGTATTTTCCCGTTGTCTATAAAACCCGGCACCACTTTATCTTGCAGACCTCAGTTCTTGTTACTCCTTCCTTCCACAGAAAGGGACACTCTGGACTGCTTTGTACACAACCGTCTGCTGCAAAGTTTTGCTTCACATATATTGGGCACCTGGAACTCAGCTACCCTTCTGCCCCTACCCTGCTAGCTCTTACCTTAAGCCTCTCGAAGCCCCATTCAGGAGTTATTTCTTGGAGGAACTCTTGGGTTAGGATCTAAATAAATAAATAAATAATAAATAATATAAATAATATTATATATAAAATAAATAAATAAATAAATAAAAATAAAAAATAAATTAAAAAATAAAAATAAAATTAAAAAGTGCCTAGCCTGTTATTTAGAGGTGAGTGAATTTCCCTCGATATCTTTATATTAAGATAGAAGATTTTTTTTTAAGATTTATTTATTTGAGACAGAGAGAGAGTGAGAGAGAGAGAGAGAGCACATTAAGGAGAATCAGGCTCCCCGCTGAGCAGGAAGCCTGATTCGGGGCTCTGTCCTAGGACCCAGGGATCATGACCTGAGCGGAAGGCAGACGCTTAACAACTGAACCACCCAGGTGCCCTGAAATGTTGTCTTCAACTACAGAATGAGGTACTCTATTTCGAAGGTGATTCAAAGGAATTTCAGGATGGGAGTGTGTGTGTGTGTGTGTGTGTGTGTGTATGTGTGTGTGTTTTAAGCATAAAGAGGCTGTAAATGCAAATAGCTATGGGGAGACAGCCAGGCACCACAGGGGTGAACCTGACAAGGTGAAGATCATGGAAAACTGAAGACGATCACCCTGAGGGGCCGTCCATCTGGTATACAACTAGCACCGTAGGCACAGGAATGGGATCCCAGTGTTTCCATCCTATTTTTCAAGAGAATACAAAATCCAAGCTTTCACAGGGATCCTCATAATTTTACAATATGTTTAAAATGTTCACTTTTAAATATTGTATGGCACAAATACAATATCTGCGGGGGATAAATATGGCTCAGAGATGGCTATTTTACAACCTCTTTTCTCTGCCGGTTTTCAGCCAACCTGATATTCACCTGACTGCCCCTATGGGCCCAAGAGCACATGAGAATGGGTCACTCCTCTCTGAACCCAGGTCATGTGGGGCAGAAAAGAAAAGCACCAATTAGGGTTCAAGATCACATGTTTCTTTCATTCAGCCCATTTCTAATCATACAGAATTAAGCATCCCTTCATTCCCCATGATTCTGTTTCCTCAACTGCCATGTGGGAAACTTAATGTCTCTTCTGCAAACTCTGAAGAATGCATAGAAAAATTAAGTATGAAGAACGGAAGTGAAATTGACAAGAAAAAGAGCACCTGCAGACGGAGGCAGGGAAACGTCACGGTGCGCCATCCACACCGTGCCTCCAAATGGGCTCCTTGCACGGAAAGGGTAAACACGAAGTCGTTTTCCAGCAACAGTTTCTTTTGTGTTCCATAAATACTTTGATTCAAGACAGGCTGTCTCACCCAGTGAAGTTAAAGATGTATTGATAATTGGCTTCTCAATCCAGGGATCAACTGAAAGGACACATGTGCCTCTCCTTCCCATATTGACCACTGCAGCTTGGTTTCCTATATCACGTGTCCTCCCACACAGAGCCTCGCCAGACAACACGGACTTTCTCAGTTGGTTTTGTTTGTTTAATTTTTTCTTACTTTGGAAAAATAAAGACATAGGGGAGAATCTATCAGTGTGAGGCAGTTGCTTATCTTGGAGTAGCTGGAGCTGACAGTTAACCCTCTGTGCCACTGTTTAAATGAGAGACTGAGATTCAGCCTTCCCAGAAGGGAAGAAGCTTGCCAGCAACTCAAGGACTAATTACAAGCATGGTAAGTCTATACAGAGGGGTTAAGAGCATGGGCTTTGGAGTGACTCCTAGTCTGAGATTAATTCTAGTTTTCTTTCCAAGACCTTATAGTTGGTTGATTGCAAAAACTGGCTGCAATTCATCAGACCTCCCTTTATCCATGTCTTCTGTGTTGTGACTGTTTCGCCTCTCCCATAGACTGGAAGAGTCTCTTTCCATGGTCCTTGAATTTGGGTTGTCCTTATGACTGGGCTGAGCAAAAGAAGGTGGTGGAGACACCACCAGTTCCAAGTGGGGGCTTCAAGAGACCTTGAAGCAGATTCTCCTTCTCCTTCTCTTCATCTCTCTCTCTCTCTCTCTCTCTCTCTCACACACACACACACACACACACACGCACACACGCACACACACAGAATCCTGCCACTGCCATAAGGGCAGTCTTGAGATATCCTATTAGCATTTGAGAGGCCCATGGCCTGGTCACATTGTCACCCCAGCTGACAACCAGGAAATGCCAGACATTTGAGTTGTGCCATCCCTGACCATTCAGCCCCAACCTGACCCACAGATACATGATTGAGCTCAGCCAAGATTAACCAAGCCTTGCTCAGATCAGTAGAACCACCTACATGGTCCAAGGACTCATGAGAAATAGCAGATGCTTGTTCAAGTCACTGAGCTCTGGAGGTGGTTTTTCATGCAACAGTATTTAATCAGTACAGAGCTTGAGCAAGTTAAACATCTTTCTGAGCCTTGATTCCTTGGTCACTCATGGGTAAAATGGGACTAGTGTCACTACCACATAGAACCATGGTGAGTTTTCCATTATGGATGTTCTTACTAAAATAATTCAACTTAGATTTTTTTCAAGTTGTGTTTCGTTAAAAGCATCCCATGATTCTAGTGTGTCACGCTACCTGAACACCCTTCTCTGTATGTTCCAACCACCCTTACCCACACACAACACCAAACTAAAGAAGCTTGGCTGTAAATTCAAGGTTTCACCAAATACTCAGTAATTCCTGTATTCAAGTATACCCTAACATCATCAGCAAGGGGCTGATATGAGTTAGAATCTCCCTTCCCCTTACAGAAAATGGGATGAAATGAAGTACACCACTACTCTTAACCACAGACACAGGATTAAAGTTTTAGACCTTATTCTGGACTCAATTTGGTAATTTGTGACTTGAGAGGCTGAATTCTTTCAATCCTCTGCAAAGGAAAAGGCTCTGCTAGAAACAGGACCTGCTCCAATATACATCTGTCTGTAAATTCTCAGAGAAAACACTCAACTTCTCCCACGTTCTCTGTCCCAAAAGGCATCTCTCTGTACATCCCTGCTTGACACACCTTGTCCTGCCACATGTAATTCACATCCACAGATCCAGAAAAGAGCGAGCTCTCTCCTCTCTCTCCTCTGCCTACCCCTCCAGCACTTGACTGACCTTCGCCAAAGTCCAATCCCTTCTCCAATGAAGATGACTTTTTGTGCAGTGAGTTGTGTTGTTTCTCTCTCGTTTGAAGCTAATCACCTACCCGATGACCTATCTGGCAGTGTTGTCCTGTTTTAACCACATATGACCCCATGTTACCACAGGAAAAGAAGGTTGACATCCCCCCTTCCAGGCTTTTGGTGGACAGGGCTGGCCACCACAGTGCTCCTTTCTCCTGAATCCAGAATTGGGCCCTCATAGCTACAAGAGCAACAGACACTTACACAGCACCCAGTCTGAGTGAGACACACAAGCCTGTTTATGGATTAACTCAGTGAGTCTTCACTATAGTCTTTAGAGGTGAGTGTGCTTATGATCCTTCTTTTGTAGGTGAGAAACCGTCAGCACAGCAAGACTGAATAAGTTGCTTAAAGTCCCACGTGGTAAATAACCTAGACAACTTGGATAAAGATTTAGGCAATTTAGCTACAGAACACATGCTCTTAATCACGATGCTATTCTAAGAGAACATTCCAGAAAAGCACTTTTCAGCTGCTGGAATTGGCAGACAAGATGAAAGTGATTTTACCTCTCGGCCCCCTTGATAATAGGACATTACTGTTGAGAGATACTCTTGGGGGCCACCTTATGCATCAATCTCCCCACTTTTACAGAAGAAAGCACTGAGGTCAAGAGTGAAGCGGTTCATCTAGGATCAACATAGTTTGAAACTATGGTTAGTGAGAAATAGAGTCATTACAGTGACCCATGAAACATGACACTGCTGGTTAAAGCACTGATAATAGTGACCATTTGTTGATGCTCATTATAGGTCAGACATCATATTAAATGCTTTCTGTCATTTAATTCATGCATATTTAATACATCTCATGATTTCATTCATTTTCTCATTTAATTCGCAGAAGATTCTAGAATGAGAAAGCTGAGGCCCAGAGGAGTTAAAAGGAGAGGCCAAGTTCACAGAGATAGGAAGTGGGGAGTAGAGAATGTGACATGGCTCTGGCTGATTCCAGGGCTTCTGGGTTTAACTGGATGATAACACAACACTGGATGATAAGGTCATGCTCTCACGGAAATCATGGCTCCCCTTCTGATTGAGAGGAAACCAGAGATTTGTTGTTACTTTACAAATTCTTCCATCACTGCCTATACTCTGAGAAGTCCGACGTTTCACCTCACTGATCTTCCTAGAAGGGAACAGAATGCAGTTTTGAACCTTGAAAAATCAGATGTCATGTGGGAGAAACATTTGGAGAGATGTATCAATTACGTATCTCAGAAATACCTGCCTGGGATTGGGGGAGGGGAATTGCAAGGCAATCTAGAAATTTGGAAATGGACTCTGAGGTGGTACCAACCCTGCCTTTTAAAGCCCTAGGCGGAAATCTATGGACAGAAGGGTTCCTGGAAAATTAAAGTGTAAACCCCCTGAGGTCAAGAGTCTTGTTTTTTTTTTTTTTTAATTTATTTATTTGACAGAGAGAGAGAGAGAGATCACAACTAGGCAGAGAAGCAGGCAGAGAGAGAGAAAGGGGGAAGCAGGCTCCCTGCCGAGCAGAGAGCCCGATGCGGGGCTCGATCCCAGAACCCTGGGACCACGACCTGAGCCGAAAGCAGAGGCTTTAACCCACTGAGCCACCCAGGCGCCCCAAGAGTCTTGTTTTTATATTCTGTTTTCTGCTCTCCTGTCAGACCACAGGCACACTGTAGGTACTAAGCAGGGGGCTCACTTCAGAGGGTGAAGACCTTAACGGTATGAAGCCAGGACCCTCATTCTAGAGGTCCAGTGATGAGGCTTAGAAAGACCAAGTGAATTTCCAAATGAAATCTCCTAAGCCCTCATTCAGTGTACACTGTATATAACCTGCAGCCCCTTGAAGTGAAGAAAAGTTACAAAAAGCAGTGGTTTGCAGGCATAATATTTGGCTGCAGGTGTGGTGGTATCAAGGAGATCAGAGGTCATTGAACCCAGCTCTGCATCTGGTGGTTAATCCTTTGTCATCTTTTCAACCAAAGTTACCCAAACTCTAGGTGAACACTAAGAATGGAGGATTTCTTTATCCATTTGTCTGTTGAGGGACATCTCGGCTCTTTCCACAGTTTGGCAATCATGGACATTGCTACTATGAACATTGGGGTGCATGTGCCCCTTCTTTTCACTACATCTGTATCTTTGGGGTAAAGACCCAGTCTGCAATTGCCGGATCATAAGGTAGCTCTATTTTTAATTTTTTGAGGAATCTCTGCACTGTTTTCCAAAGTGGTCACACCAACTTGCATTCCCACCAACAGTGTAAGAGGAAGACGAATGGTTAAAGCAGATGTGGTCCATATATACAATGGAATATTACTCAGCCATCAGAAGGGATGAATACCCAACTTTTGCATCAGCATGGATAGGACCAGAGGAGATTATGCTGAGTGAAACAAGTCAAACAGAGAAAGTCAATTATCATATGGTTTCACTTACTTGTGGAACATAAGAAATAACATGGAGGACATTAGGAGAAGAAAAGGAAAAGTGAACTGTGGGAAATCGGAGGGGGAGACAAACCATGAAAGACTGTGGACTCTGAGCAACAAACGGAGGGTTTTAGAGGTGAGGAGGTGGGGGGATGGGTGAGCCTGGTAGTGGGTGCTAAGGAGGGCACGTATTGCATGGGGAACTGGGTGCTGTACATAAACAATGAATCTTGGAACAGTGCATCAAAAACTAATGATGTATTTTATTGTGACTAAAATAAGATGATAAAAAAATGAAAAAAGAATGGGGGATTTCGAGTGACTTTACATAAAAGTGAACAGTGAATTTTAAAGCACTGGTTTTCTCTCAACTATGGCTTCCGATTCCACTTTTAGAAACAATTAGAATATATCCCCTACAACTCAGACTGAGGTGATTCAAAGATCTCTCTCGTAAAAAGCCTGTTTTTGAAGTTTAAATCCTTTTACATAGACAGTTCAGTGTCTCTGACCCAATACTCTTCCCCGAGCCAGAGACCATTCTATTTGATGGAAGGAAAGATGACAAGGGAGGAGTTCATTCCAGATTCCACAGACCATCGGGTCCTTGGCTTCTACCACAAGTCTGCTGATGTCCAAGCTAAGAATTGCTTAGGACCATTGAGCCATGACCACACAATATCTTCAATCACAGGGCCATAGCCAGTTAGTGCTGGAAGGGATCTTGGGGGTAATTTAGTTCTGGCATCTCATTTTGCAGATGGGGAAACCCAGGGTTAAGTGACTCGCCCAAGGTCACACAGCTGGTTAATGGCAGAGCTGGACCAAAGCCCCAGTTCACCAGACTCCAGGTCCTACTGCCTATCCTCTCCCCGACGCTGCCTCCTCGGGCTGCTTGGCTATCACCAAAGCAGCCGTGGTGTTTGCTTCTCAGTAACCCACCCCTGGAAACAGATAGGGAAGCCTTTCTTTCTTGTGCTTCAGACCTCTCATCCATCATTCCCTTCCATCTAATGAATGGTGTGTTTCTGGTCTAGCTGCTCCTGCTAAGCAAAGGAAATCTCTGCCTTCCCTCTGAAATGGTTACTTGTACCCGATTAGGTCTCCTGTATAATGCAGTGGGCAGCTCTGTCCTATTTATGAGCAATTTTAGCAAAAGATAAAACCCGACTCTCATATAAATATGAAAGAAACATATGCCAAATGTTTTATTTAACTTGTGAATTAATGAGGGAACCAGTAAGATGTTACAACCCATTCAAAGGAGCATTTAAGGAACACACATAGGTAGCCAGGCAGGCTGACAGAGATGACACATAGATGCAAAACTAGTTAATTAATATCCACAGGACAATCATCAATTCGTCTCCACTGGACACAATGTGCATCTCTAGGGATTAATGATCATTTCCGTTATTATGGGTTTTCTTTATACTTCAGAGGGGTAAAATAGCTCAAAGACATTGAAGAGGAGGTATAACCCAAAAGGGTGGGCCAAACTGGGCCCCTTGTAATTTTTTTTTCCCGTTTTGTAGTCTTTCACAATTTTCCTGACATCCCCAAGTGCTGATAACTATTCTCTTGATGACAATATCTCAGAATCTCTCCAGGCAGGAATAAAGTATGTCCCTATCATTCCTGCACACTCATTCTCTGTGCCTCCTTGGCTCTACTCCCCTCTCTCTCTGGACACATGTTCCACAGCAAGATTGCAGTCTTCCACGGTTTTCTCTCAACGAGCTGGAAAGACTGTACTGGGTCTGAAACAGCTGGATTCAAGTCTTCCTTTTAGCTCTTTCTTGTTCTGCAGCCTATGTAAAGGGACTTAACTTCTCTGATCTGTAAAGTGGTAATTATGGTTTCTGATTCACAGGGTGATTGTTTTCAATATTCATTTTATTTATTTTATTTTATTTTATTTTATTTTCAGTGTTCCAAAATTCATTGTTTATGCACCACACAAAGGGCTCCATGCAATACGTGCCTTCCTGAATACCCACCACCAGGCTCACCTAAATCCCACCCCCTTTCCTCCAAACCATCAGTTTGTTTCTCAGAGTCCACAGTCTCTCACAGTTTGTCTCCCCCTCTGATTTCCTCCAACTCACTTCTTTCCATTTCCCAATGTCCTCTGTGTTATTTCTTAAGCTCCACAAGTAAGTGAAACCGTATGATAGCTGACTCTCTCTGCTAGACTTATTTCAGATGGAGTTATGGATGTGGGGCCATGTTTTCTTGATCTGGTTTGTTAGGGGCATATGCTGGAAGTACACTTAGTTGTGTTTTTTGTTTTGTTTTGTGTTGTTGTTTTTAGAATGAGGGTTTGTTAGCACAGTTCTGAGGACCTCAATCACCCCAATAAATATCATTTGAGAAGTATCTAGTACTAAATGTTCACTATTAAGTACTTACTATGTACCAGGTGTTTTGTTTGTATTGTTCCTTTCCTTTTACCTTTTGGAGCAAGTATATAATTACCTCCACGTCATAAATGAAGCTACAGGAGTGCAGAGTACCTCCCCCAAAGTTCTATAACGAATAGATGCTTGTTCTACTATTCAAACACAACTCTCTCTTGACAGAAAAATGTGTACCCTATGCAACACACATTTATTGGAAAGTGGCTGAAAATCACTAGGAATAGTAACTGGCTTGCTAATTCCCTGTCTATGGCAAACCCCTTATTTATATTTCCCCTAAGAATTTTTATTAAGTTTGTATCCACTATTAAATAAAAAGCATCACTATTGGACATGGTTTAGGCCAGTCACTTCAGAAGAGAAACCTCACTTGTGCTTAATGTTTTTAACTCCAAACATTGGGTACCAAGCCACTCTACCAAGGCACTTGGGATAGTCATTAAGAACACTGACTCTGGCATCTTTGCCTCACTGCCCCAGCACCTGACCCTTTGTCAAATGTGAGTCCTTATTTAACCACTCAATATCTCAGTTTGCTCATTGGTAAAGTGGAGCAATATTAATAGCTACCCTGTTGGGTGATTTTGAGAAATAAGAGAACCAATTCATAGAAACACTTGGCCAGTTACTCAAAATAGTAAATATTCAATAAATATTAGACATCGTTATTAGCAAGAACTTCTCTATTACTGTTGGCAGAAAACACCACACAGGCATAAAAACTAAAGCAAAACCACATTGGTTACAGTCAGTTGCCCCAAATGCTCATTGTGTAGAAGTAAAACATTGGGTCTTGCTATCTGGTCAGCCATCCATTCCTTTGGACATCATGAAATACCATGCATATTATTAGTGCCCAGTTTTTCTGACCTTGAACAACTTGCATTTTAGAGATCTGTAAGATTTCAAGGAGCAAAAGCCAAACCTCTCAAATTAGCAAGTGTAAAATAATGAAAAGTGCTAAAAAGTTTTCGGAGATCCACCCCTCTCTCCTGGGAATGAGAAATATATCTTGTTCCCAAAGAGCAGAGACGGAAGCTAGGACACCTGTCTTCTTTTTTGCTTCAAGTCCGCATGGTTTCCTATGTCTTTTTCTTCCTGCCTGTTTGCTGCATTCTCTTCTCCCATCTTCCACAGTCAACACTTCCTCTCCTGTCACACTCATGGTGACTTTACTGCACAATGGTGGTCCATGCCCTTCAGTGGACAAGACCATGCCATTCCTTGGTTCATGGACTCAGGCTGTATCCTATTTCTAAATTTCTAGGAGAAAGAATCAGAGTGGCACAATCCACCCTCTAGACTGGGTCCCCAGTGGTATTCTTAACATGTCCTGGGAGTTTTGGCCATAGGGAGTCAGGTCATATAGTAATAGCCAGGCAGAGGGGGCCACTTGCAAAGGACAGGAGAAAGTTTCAGATCTATCAGGTAGGGTAAACCACCACACATCTCCAGGGGTCAACATAGACATGCTGATTAAAGTCTTCAAATCACCCCCAAAGAAAATGATTTTCAGGCTGAAAACAAAGGGTGGGATTCTGAGAAGCTGGGTAGATTCTCACTGTAATTCATTCATGCTCTGATTATTTATGGTGTGTCCATTTCAGAGCCTAGGGAAATTTTTCCAGACAAATGATTATTTTTCTCCATCCAAGAAACGGAATTTACATGTGTTGTGGCTGATAGCTCCATGGCTGAGCCACTCTACCCCACCACTGCCGGATGTTTTGGGTGATTATTTTAGAGCTAAGGATCTGACAGTGTCTTGATTATACCCTCTGACATCACTGCAAATCAGTAGGGAATCTTGGCTTAATAGCATCTGGCTGGAGGGTGGACACAAGGGAGATTTGTGATGTAAATATCTAGAGGCATTACTATTAATGCCGTCCATTCAGCAGCACAGAAAGTAGTGTGCTCTAACATTCCTCCCAGAGCATACATATCCACGCAAAGCATTTCCCACAAACTCATTAGAATGCCTTTATTTTGCTTATGCAAAGAGAAGTTGAAGGGCTGGTGCTATGGGCTGATTTTAAAAGGGTCAGCGGAGGTTTAGAAAATAATTTAAGAGATAATTTAAGATTCGGAGTTTTAAGAAAAAAATTGTTGTATGGGATAGTAGGTTAAGTGCAACAACAATTCCAGTCTGGGCAGGGCGTCTGTTAGGAGCAGTAGGGAGAGCACTGAGCTAGTTGGCAGAAAATGTGTGCTCAGGTCTTGGCTCTGATACTTGCTAGTTACTGGGACTTGATAAAGTCCTTTTTCCAAACCAGAGTTCTGTGGTGTGTGCAATGGGGCAATGCCCTTGTAGATTACCATGAGCATCAAAGCTAATACATTAACAGGTATTAAAGAACAAACAGGCAAGTTTTCTATAAATCGGAAATGTTTTCAGTCCATCTTCTCATGTCACTGTTGGAGAAAGTGAGGATCTGGGGAGGACAGGTGACTTAGAGAATGTCACAGAATGAGTTGGTATCATTGGTTGTACAACTCACATCTCTTGGCTCTCCTGCCAAAGCCACATCATGCAACTTCAAGAGAATAATGACCTACCAATGACCTGACCCTCTTCATGGTAGAGTAGAACTGTGTGTGCTTAAAGGTTTGGAAGCAGACATTGTCTCAAGTCTTACTGCTTACTAGCTGAGTTAATGGTTGGCCACACATTTAATCTTTATAAACATCAATTTCCTCCTCTGAAAAATGGGTGTGATGATAACAGGAAGCTCCTAGAGTTGCTAAGAGCTCAAGCAGGTAAATAGCAAAGTACGGAGTTTGGAATACACTAGATGTCAAATAAACATTAGTTACTATGACGGAGGACGAGAAGAAGGAAGCAGAGCTTTGGAGGAGAAGAAAAAGGAACTATTTCCACCCCTTTAAAATTTAGGTAAGGTCACCTGGGGGGCACAGTCAGTCAGCTTGAGGATCTGACTTGATCTCAGCTCAGGTCCTGATCTCCAGTTTGTGAGTTCAAACCCGCATTGGGCTCCATGCTGGGCATGGAGCCTACTTTAAAAGGAAAATAAATTTTTATTTATTTTTATTTTTTTTAAAAGATTTTATGTATTTATTTGACAGAGATCACAAGTCGGCGGAGAGGCATGCAGAGAGAGAGAGGAGGAAGCAGGCTCCCCGACAAGCAGAGAGACCGATGTGGGGCTCGATCCCAGGACCCTGGGATCATGATCTGAGCCAAAGGCAGAGGCTTTAACCCACAGAGCCACCCAGGCACCCCTAAAAGGAAAATAAACTTTTAAAAATAAGGTTTAGGTTAACAGTTTTGTTCTGTTTTCTGGGGATCAAGGGGAAGGTTAGGTTGCCATGTCTCTCCAAGTTGAGTCTGTTGATGTGGAAATAGCTGTAAAGGATTATGGCATCCTGTATCCTTGAGCAGAAGTTAACCCGGAAACAAGTATAAAAGATGTAAGATCATGGGCTGATCCACCTCAGAAACACTCAGCTTCGTACAGAGCTGTGTTAAAACTCCTTCATCTGCCTTTCATGAAGGAAAATGATTGGACTTTGACGCCTGTAAAATCAGCCCTGTTCGAGCTCCCCCCCACCCGCCCCCGCCAAGATACACAACATGCTGCGAAGCCTCAGCAATAGATTTCTCCCATTCTCTAATCATTCCCTGTACTTTGCTACATCTAAACTCGGTCAAGATGATCCCTCAACCTGGAGTCCCTTCCCAATATTTTCTGTCTATGAAAATGTTATTTGTCCCCCAATATCCAGTTCCAATCTGACTTCATCAAAATCTTCCTTAATGAAAGTAAAAGATTTCTTACCTTGCATTACTATTCACATGCCCCTTTCTTTAGAACACCTTTGTCTGCACGCCTGTCTCCCCCCACTGTGCTGTAAGATCCTTGAAGACAGAACCTTGAAGACACATCCTTGAAGATAGACATGCTTCATGCCTGTATTACTTGAAATGCTTAGTGTAAGGTCTTATGCATAATAGGTGTTAAATATTGGTTAAACTGAATCAAAATTTGTTTTTAAGCTTTTCAAAGTGTGAGTTTTAGGGAAGATACATGTACATGATTTGGTTTCTGCCAATCTTTAGATGATGTCACTTGGGAGAAACAGATCCAAATTAATTGCTTGAGACTGAGTATTTTTATAGTAATTAAGTTAGCTATTACTTTTTGAGCATATACCACACACCTGTCACTGTTCTAAGTTACAGGTGTAACCTCTCTTAGATGTTAATGCTCACAAAAAATTGACAAAGTAGTTTTGGCTACCACCCCATGTTACAGATTAATCAACTGAGACCCAGAGAGGTTGAATGAATTTTCTTGGCTCCTACAGATAATGCATGATGGATTCTGGATTTGACCCTAGAATTCAACACTTTTAACCACTATTAATACTCCATGGGAGCCAGGGCAGCCCTTGCCCTACCTCAAATGTCTTAAGGGGATTCAAAACAAAGGACAACAGACTCCTGTGCCTGCTTTCCCTTTTCCTAGAAGGCAGTCATCCCTGGCTTGCTTTCCCAACTCTGTCCCCATTATCCCACAGCCCAGGTGAGAATCTGCCAGGAACTGCACAGAACAGCCTAAGGGGGAGGGCTGGAGAGAGAACAATAAGAAGGTGACACCGTGGTAAAATTTCCACGCTATTTTGTCCTCGCAGTAGAACATTAAGACCGGCTTCAGAGCCGCAAAACAGTTCCCATTGCCCCCTTTCCCATTCTCTCTGTAATGTAGCCAGAGACTTAAATACGATTGAGTTAATCTTTGAAGAAAACAGAAAATACTGTAACAATAAAGGCCGTAACATGGTTACAAATGAGAGCTACTGCTCCCTTCTGCATTCTAAATTCTGAGGATAATTCTGCAGAGCTTCATTACCAGAGTATAATTGTGTTATAGAACTCTTAAATCACCCTGCTACACTTAACTGGCAATAACATTAAGATAGCGCAGATATTCATTTTAATTAAAACATAGCCTCAAACTATCTCCCTGCTATAAGAGACAAAACTTTCTCCCCCCCCCCCCACCCCCCAAACTTTCATTTGTTAGCACATCTATGGCCAGCAGTAGATAGGAGATTTAAACACAATTAGGAAATCCCACCTTATAAGCCAGGAGCACTTAAAGCATTGCTGAGGAAGATGAAGTACCAGGAAATCGGGGTTGGGTTTTAATCTCTTTCTCATATGTGAGACACTGACAGCAGTTGTTTCAAGAAGGAGGGGGTTCCCAGATAATCAGTTTAAGACTTATGCAAAGAGGGATTGAAATGTAGCAGTCCAGACATTAACAAAAACCTTGGTAGCACCACAGTCTTCAAGAGTTTCCCATCGCCTATAGCGTAAACATTCATTCATTTAACAAGTATGCACTGAACATCTATTTTGTGCTGCACACTGGGGATGCACATACAAGTAAAACTCCGCTCCTTCCTTCAAAGTATGGCAGTCTCATGAAGGAGACTGACGTGTAAATAAGAAATTGCATTTAAAAAAATGCTCTATAGAAGATGTGCCCCCCCTTTGCCCAGGATAGGAAATTTGGGATGGATTTTGGAGAGCATTCAGGAGTTTTTCAGGCAGACAAGTGAATGACAAGAGCAGAGGAATGGTATGTTCAAAGATAGAGTTGCATGAAATAAAATGAGCTTTTCAGAAGATTCTTTTTCTTTTTTCTTTGTTTTAAGATTTTATTTATTTATTTGAGGGGGTGGGGTGCAGAGGAAGAGAGAAGAGCAGACTCTCCGGCTGAGCCAGGAGCCTGACACAGGGCTCCATCCCAGAATCCTGAGACCATGACCTGAGCCGAAGGCAGACACTTAACTGACTGAGCCACCCAGGCACCCCAGATTCTAAATGATTCAGTATGGCTAGACTGTAATGTGGAAAGAGTTAGGGGGAAATGATGGTGGTGAGGCCCAAGATGTGTAGAGTCTTTGGGGGCACTGGTAAGGGGTTTGGACTTCCGCCGAGAGGTGATGAAGAATTATTGAAAGGTTTAGTTGGGGCAGTGCGACAATAGGAGCTGGTAACCACTGATAGCAACATGACTACTGAGGCCATAGCTGAGATTTCGTAGCTTGGTGTTCAAGGTTTCAAATTACCTCCCCATACACATAGAAATATTAATAACAACAATGGTAATCAACAATCAGCAACACTGATTAACATTTCTGAATGTAAACTAGATGCTTAATGATTTGCATACAGTATTTTATTTAATCCTTAAGCAAGGATTAAGAATTAACATTCTCTACTTCGCCTATGAAGTAATGCAGGCACAGATAGACGGAACAGGTTGCCCACCAAGATCACCCAGACAGAAGCAGAATTCAAACTCAGGTCCACCTGATCCCTTGGCAGAATTTTCAGCGTCAGTCATAAACATTCCTCTCAGTGTTCTACTTCCACATCTCCTCACGCCAAAGAGGATTCTGTATACTGTTCTCTGAATAAGCATCAGGCCATTTGTCATTAATCTCACCCATGACCCTTGAGCGTCCTAGATCTGGATCTGTCTTCACATTCCTCTATGGATATCGAAATCCACCTCACACTTCAGAATTAGTCTCCGAGTTGACCTGTTCCTGTGTGTGAAGCACAAGCTTTTGCTGTAACTGATCCTTCTTACTGCATGTCAATCTCTTTTCTAGGTGTTGGGGTTAAAAATATGTATAGAGCAGGTAGGACCCTTTCTAGCGGAGTTTGATTTCTAGGTTAAACAGCTAAGGAGAGACAGAGCTGGCATGGAACCCAGAGAGGGGGTTGGCACTGTATTGCCCAATGTGAAATGACCACATGTGGCCAAGGAGCATGTGGCATGTGGCTGTAGAGCACGTGGCATGTAGCTAGCCCAAACCCAGATGGGCTATAAGTGCAAAATCCCACAATCTTTCCAGGACACTAGCAAATTGTGTAAAACATCTTCTTGCTTATGTGCTTGTATTGACTATGTGTTGAAAAGATTTTGTATATAATCAGTTACATAAAACAGATTATTAAAATTAATTTTACCTTTATTTATTTAGTCACTTAGATATGGGCCCTGGGAAATTTAGAAATGTGTGTGACTTGGATTTTATTTCTCTGGACAGCACTGATCCATACTCAGTGCTCCCATGGTGCTAAATTACCTCCTTAATAAATAAAAATGACAATTGAAGAGAGGGATGAACATTATGGTATGAGTAACAACAGTGATGTAATACGACATGTCAATAAGCAGGTGGGAGTGGATCTGTCATTAGATAGGGTGGGCAGAAAAGGCTGTCTGGAAATGTGGTATTTGGGCAGAGATCTGGAAAGTATCCATGTGAGATCCCAGAGGGGGTATAAGAGATTCAGATTACACCACTAATTTATATATTTTTGTTTATAATGCTTCTTTTTTTAACTGAGAAGTACACTGAGTACAGTAGAAAGTACAAGACTTTAAAAAAGTCACTGATTTTTTAAAATCTAAATTTCAAGAACCCTAATCTTGGGTATTCATTTAGCATCTGTGGACCTCATTTTGCATATATAAAAAGGAAAGAAAAATCTCCCTGATTTATTGTAACACTTATGTGAGATATATAGTATGAAGAGCATCTACCAAGATGCAAAGACGTAAATCTTACTCTACCACCCCTTCTCTTCAAACTAAATTCCGGGCTCACATAGAACATAAAATGTCAATATCCTGTATCTTTCTAGCCCTCATGGAGCCTATCACAGAGCCTTGCCTGGTGGATGTGCAACAAAAGAGTTGATTGAGTCAATGTTCTTTATTAAGTAGCCAAAAGAAATGGAACAAGTATATTTATAAGACCAGAGACTGCTGGGATATTTTCCAGTCAATCTTTCTAAACTGGACATTGTCCTTAAGAATTCCCGCTACCAGATTCCTCCTACTGATTTAATTACGATTCTGAAGGACTTTTCCAATTATCCCCTTTAGTTAAATTTGTAAAGTTTTCAATTGTTGACAGAAGGGCTTCCACATTCATCTGGTCTTCACAATTGCACTGCAAAGTTAGAAGAGTAAGAATCATTACAAAAATGAAGCAAGACACAAAGGGGCCTGTCCAAAGGTGAACCATTAAGGAATGGCAGAGCTGATCCTCTAAGCTGGGGCCCAGGGCATTTCTAATCACATCATGTTATTCTTCTAGGTAAGAGTTCCTTAAAGATGTTGCACTTTGAAAGTTTTATCCTAATTTCCCTATAGCTTCCACTACAATCCCATATTAGCTTCCCTGCATCTGGGTATTTTCTTGTGGGCATCTGTAATATGGCACTAAAAAATGGGTTGATTGGGCACATTGATTGATTGATTGATTGGGCACATTTGTCCCAGTAGGCAGTTCAGGGGTATTATTAGTAGTATTAGTATTAGTATTATTAATTCCTTCCCAATCATTTTGCTAAATCCAAATTTCAAAATGCTGATAGGGTTTGAAACTCTTCAACTTACAAGAAGAGTCCCCGCCACCTTCCCAGAGCTTGGCTACAAATTCTCTGAGATGAGAGTAGACAAGGTTACAATGCCTCCAGGCTTCCAACTAGAGATTTCAAATATTTCTAATTTCTTCAATTTAGCTTCATTTAAATTTTACTGAGAAGTAATTGCACTGAATTAATATAGTTACAATTATGCTGAAATCAATCCATTAACATCTTGAAAATTCTTATTAATCTGGCAGCAATGTTATGGATAAAAACAGAAATACATCCTCTATTTGGAGTGCAGATTAATATAATAAGAATGCTAGAGTTAATTTCTCCAGGATATGAATTCCTTGAGACAAGACAGTATGACTTGTATTTCTGTTTTCTGGTTTTAAAGTGCTGCTTTTAGTACATGATGACAATATTTGCATTTAAAAGTACCTGGGACCACTTGTTCTAATTCCTATTTCATCAAAGGGGACCTGATTAAAAGTCCAAGTCACAGAGTTCTTTCCGCATTTTACTTGTTTGTCTTTTCGTACGTCTTTGCTTTCTCTCCAACAAGTAAACCTGGGACAAGGAATGTGTTAGTCCTCTTTTTTCAACTTTGTAGCTAGTCCGGTTCCTAGAATTTGATAAGTATGCTCTATAAGCTACTGATGAATGTGTTAACAAGCATAACATAACAGTATGTTAAGCCACCAGCAACAGTGTTTGTGCTTTTGATATATTAGATAGTTTACAATAGTATTGGTCACATAAAACTTCAAATTCACTCAAAATGTATTTTGGGGTTATCCAAAGTACAATCTAAACACTAACTCTTCGCACATCAAATATGTCGTTTATCTACATATGAACCTGATAATTACTGTCCAGCAACATTCATGTATTCAATGTTTATTTGTAAAGCATCAGCTATTGTTTTGCTGGTACGTATTAGTGATGAAAACAAACATAAATCCTGAAGTCATGGAGCTTGCAATTCAGTGAGAGACTATGATAATAAGCATGTAAACCAACATTCAGTCTTTAACTTGTAAGTGCTATGATGAAAATGGACAGAATTTACGAAGGGAAATAACAGAAGAGTTCACCTTTGCCAGGTGAATCCCTTGTATTTATTCTGGTGTCCAACCCTTTCTTTGTGGTCTTCGAGCAAGGAAGGAAGGGCAAAAGACAGTATTGGGTCAGTAGGGGCTGGAGTGTCAAGTTTGTAGGCTTGAAAGGTACTGAGCTTTGTTTTAAGTGTGAAGGGAAGCCACGGAAGCATTTAAAGCAGAAGACTGACTTTGCAATATTTATGTAACTAAGGCATTCCTCTAGTTATGAGGAAGAGATTTGGTGACAGTTAGAGTAGGAATGGCCATTGTAGTAGTCCAGGAAAGACATCATGGAGCCTTGGGATAATGTGGCAAAAAGACAGGCAGAAGTCTATGGATATGAAGTACTTTTCATGAATAGGAATGACAGAAAAATTGGATGTTAAAAAGAGAGCAAAGACTCAAGTATAATTTTGACGCTTTGGGTTTGAACAACTGGATGACGGTACTGCCATTTAATGAGATGGATGGACAGAGCACAAAGGAGATTCTTTAAGGTCATGGATATGTTAAAACGTTATGTCCGCTAGGCAGATATACACATCTAGAGTTCAAGGAACAATTTGTGTTGGAAATTCACATTTAGAAGTTATCAGCATATAGATGACATTTAAAGCAATGAAAATGGATAGACTTCTCTAAGCAAAGTTTATGGAGAAAGAAGGAGCACAGGCCCTGGGGCACTTCAACATTTAGATGTCAGGTAGAGGAAGAAAAATATAAAAAGAAGACCAAGAAAAAGCAGAAAGAGAGAGGAGAGGGTTATTAAGAATAGTTTGAGAAGAAAGGAGTGAAACTTTGATTAAGGCTGCTAAGAGACTGAATGAAACATTGGCAGAAGACTAGTCACGGCATTTGACAAAATTGAGATGATTATGGTTGACCTTGACAAGAGCACTTTCAGTGGACTACTGGGGAAACACCACTGTGGACTGGCTTGGGAGTTGAGAAAGTGAACGTGGCGTGGGTAGACTGTTTTTTTTGTGACCTTGGATGTGACCGTAAGATAAGAAGGGAGGCATAAGGAAGGGAGAGATGCGGAATCCAGGAGAAGCTGAACAGACAGAGGGGATGGGGGGGCACGTTTGCGTAGGGAGTGAATGGACCCCTAGAGAAGAGGCAGGTGACCCAGGATCCTGGTCGATAAAGCGGTGAAAGGTGGTGAGGAAGTGAGAAGAGAGAGAATAAGAGACCTTATGAGGAGTGGGGGGTGGCTAGCTTCTAATGTGAAGGAAGGAGAAGCCCTTCTTGTATGCAACAGGGGGACAGAGAAGACAAGGTTGTGCATAGTTGGGTTGACAGATTTGGAGGATGTTTTCCACTTTGTTAAGTGCTGATGAAGCTTGACTGGCCTGAAGGGTGAGTCTATCCTAAAGAATGGGAGGTAGGAATGCACCTGTCTCCGTGTCCATAGGAGCAAACTGATTAGAGAATCATAGAAGGATTGTAGCCCAGGCATTAGAGTACATGTGAAGTTTGACACCGTGGCTTTCCTCAGATTTGTACACAGGCACTGATGGGTATTTACAATCCATTTTGTCTAGATATCATATATGATGAGGGAGTGGGGAGCCAAGGCACGAGACCTTTTATGATTCTGTGGATGGCCACAGAATCCAAGTTCAATAAGAAATGAAGCAAAGGTGGGAGTTTGTGATGGAGGGGTGTTAAAGTGGCGGGGTCCGTGGACTGAAAGACAGCAAGACTCATGACTGAACGTCTGCATTAGGGGTGGTGAGGAGAACATGGTTTCAAATGATGTGGATCTAAGTTATGACCATGGGACCAAATGTCTGGGGCAGAGTGGAACCAAAGTTCATGTGAGGTAAATAAGGTCAAGAAATAGAGGTTTGGATGCTGGATGCGCCAGTCATCTGGATTTTGACAGTTTCAAGAATGAGGATGGGCAATGGCGTACAGAGTGACGGTGACACAGGAGCTAGATTGGGGACAGACAAGAGTGTCAGTAGATAGTCACAATGAGGGAGCAAGAAGCAGTGAATGACTTTCCAAGAATATAAACTTTTGCAAAAGACAGGGAGCGTCAACGGATGGAAGGAAGCCACTTACTCCCCAACTCCCCATCTGGAAGTAGGTGACATGTGGGAGAAAAATTGCCTTCTCGATAAAGTCATGAAGGATATGATGCCCTTGGGGAACAGACATACTTCAGGTAAGGCAAGAGGGTGAAAGGAATGTTCTAGAAAAAAAAAATGGTGGATATAAAGGAGATTGTATGACAAAGGCCCAGGGGAGGAATTTGGAGGGTGGTTTTGGTGGGGAGGGGTTAGCTCAGCTAAGTCACAGAACTCAGAAAGAGTGTCTGGCACGTAATAAATATCCTGTATATGTCAGCTATTGATGTTCTTACTTAATGGGCATGAGATGTGGAGGTAATGGATTACCAGGTAGGCTTGGAATTCTGGCAGTCGTAGCCAGACCGTGAATAATGTGACTGCATAAAGCATCTACTTTCAATCTATTAACTGCATTTCCCTAGGTAAAAACAGATCAGAAGCTGAGATTACAATATGAAAGAATAATTATCTTTACAGATAAAGCATGGACAAAATTTCTCGTGCTACTCATTCCCAGAACAAGGCACCGAACACCGAAATACCAATGTCATTACACATTTGCATTAACATCGGTATTGTCTACCAACGCCCCGGTGTTTGCAGCTTATTAGGATAGTGTTTCTTATTTTTAATATTTGTCTGTCCTTCAAGTAGTTACTTTTCCTCCCTGAACCTCAGTTTCTTTGTGTATAAAATAAAAATACCACCTATCTATTTCGCAAGATTATTGTGAGAGATAGGAAAAATGTCTGAGAAAACATCAAATATAAAGGATAATTGATGAATATTGTTATCAATCTCCCCCATATTCGGAATATTGCCTGAAGAGGGAAGCCTATCTTTTTAATGTTGTTTGTAGATAAATTATCCGTATCTGTGTTTCCAGCAGCAGTTGGCATATGCTAAATGTCAACTCTTTTCCATTTCCAGGCTCATGTGAGGTAGGACAAACACATTGGATGCCCCAGCCCCAAATACCTTTTATAAGAATTGGTCCCTTCCCTAAAGCCATTGAAGAAGGCTCCTGGTGCCGGTTTGGTCCCATGTGACTCCAGTGTTCAGGAAAGGGCATGTCTCAGATGAGTTGGCAAACCTTTCTAGAACAAAGAGGCAATATGCTGAGATATCCCACAGAAGCTACTAAGATGAAATTCAAAAGGGCCTTATAAAGGAGTGTCCCCACAAACTGAAGGCGGCTCTCCCTGAGGTCCCAGCCCAGGCTAGCTGCATTTTCCTATTTTGTTGCAAACTGCCTTTTCCTCCAGGACTTAGAGATGGCCCAGGCAGGCACAGCCGCTCCAGCCCCAACTTCAAGGGATCTTCCAATTATTATTGAAGGCTCACCGAGGGAAACAATTCTAAAGATAGAAATATTGTGGGAGTAAAAAATATTATCCTGATAAGATTCAAATATCAACATATTGGCAGATGTGAATACAAGTGTGTGATGAGATGAAATCAACATTTCAGTTTTTCACACTTTGTTCAATTTGAATGCTTTTGGTATAATCTTAAAGAACACTATAGTTCTTTCCACAGTTTGGCAACTGTGGCCATTGCTGCTATGAACATTGGGGTACAGATGGCCCTTCTTTTCACTACACCTGTATCTTTGGGGTAAATACCCAGTAGTGCAATTGTGGGGTCATAGGGAAGCTCTGTTTTTAATTTCTTAAGGAATCTCCACACTGTTTTCCAAAGTGGCTGCACCAACTTGCGTTCCCACCAACAGTGTAAGAGGGTTCCCCTTTCTCCACATCCTCTCCAACACACATTGTTTACTGTCTTGTTAATTTTGGCCATTCTAACTAGTGTAAGGTGGTAAACCAAGATGCCCTTCAACAGACGAATGGATAAGGAAGACATGGTCCATATATACTATGGAGTATTATGCCTCCATCAGAAAGGATGAATACCCAACTTTTGTAACAACATGGATGGGACTGGAAGAGATTATGCTGAGTGAAATAAATCAAGCAGAGAGAGTCAATTATCGTATGGCTTTGCTTATTTGTGGAGCATAAGGAATAACATGGAGGACATGGGGAGATGGAGAGGAGAAGGGAGTTGGGGGAAATTGAAGGGGGAGATGAACCATGAGAGACTGTGGACTCTGAAAAACAATCTGAGGGTTTTGGAGGGGACGTGTGGTGGGGGGTTGGGTGAGCCTGGTGATGGGTATTACGGAGGGATTACATGGAGCACTGGGTGCGGTGCATAAACAATGAATTCTGGAACACTGAAAAGAAATTTAAAAAATAAATAAAAATTCAAAAAAAAAAGAACACTATAGTGGTTAAGCATGGTTAAGGCTTTATTATCCAACAGTCTAGGTTCAAATCCTGGCATTGACCAGTTGGTCACAACTGAACATAGGGTCAGTTGATAAAGCCTCAGTTTCCATATTTATAACAGTGGGTAATTAATAGTACCTACTGCAGAGAGTTATTGTAAAAATTATGTGTTAATAACAGCAGAAAACACCTAATTCAGTGGCTGGCACATTTAGAGCTCTCCACAATGTTAATGACGATTGTGATTCTTCAACAGCTCAGCCCATTCTCCCCAGAAGGGTTCAAGCACTCATTTAAAATTCTTCCATCTCAAGATAATGGTGTTTGAGTACTTTGAGCAGAAAGGTAGGCAGCAAAATAAAATGGTGGAAAACTCCCCAAAGAAAATTCAACCAGAGTTATTCCATGACCCCAGATAATTAGACAAGGAGTGGAGAGCTGTCCCAAGAAGGACCTGGCATGTACTATCTTTCCCAGGAATTGTGGCTCGAAGAAAGACCTGGGTGAGTCTTATCTGGGCTTGAAATAGTCGTCATTTACCTGGACCAATCATTTCAATACCCTGAACCCCAACCATACAATGAAGAGATTGAACAAGATGGTTCGGGAGAACCACCTCCAGCTCCAGCCCTCTGTAATCCCACACTGAGCACTCTGTAGGGCAGTGATACAGTATGGAAATTGCCAGTGCAGGTGAGTGAAACCTCAACACGAACTGAGCAGATAGCTGGCGATTACACAATGGGAAATGTCGAGAAAATAACCTTATGGAGTGGAAAGTATTGGATTGTCTGATTATGACTTACTCTCCAATATGAAGACATAACCATGCTTGGCCGCTCAAGGGTGAAAATGTGGTAATGTGTTAAAATGCTAATGAAATTGGAATCCTATAATAGATGTTTAGAACAGTTTAGGTTACCAAGACATGGGGAGTTAGAGCGCACAGCTCGTAAATCCTAATGATAAGGCCAAGCTCCTCAGAACATTCAAGGCCTTTACAGTCTGATTCCAACTTGCCTTTTCAAGATCATCTCTCCTCACACACCTTCATGCACCCTGTGCTCAGTCCATATTGAGCCATTTGACATTCTCCATACACAGCAGGCCCTTCTTTTTCATAGGCATACAAACTCCGTGTCTTCTACCTCCGTATATCACAGGTGTCTACCCCACTGCTACCATTTACAGTAGATCGTCATTGCTCACCTCATAGGATGACTCAGAAGATCTCTTCAATGGTCAACCTGCCCCTACTCTGTTTGTTCTAATCTATTATCCTTACAGTTGCTGATGTATTTTTCCTGTCTCTCTTGTTTAAAATTCTTCAATGACATTTCATTGCCATTAAGACAAAGTCTAAATTCTTTGACATGACTTTCAAAACTTTTAATATTCTGTCATTCCACTGCTGCTCCCAGCTCATCCTGCATCCTTTACTTTCCCATATGGCATGCTCTAAGCTTGCTTACAGAATCTCACTTTCCCAGACAAGATAGATTCTCACCCTTGGACCTCCCTGTGCTGATGTCTTTCCTACAAGGCCCCTCTCTCAACCCCCTTACCTGACTTATTTCTACATAGGAAGAACTTCCATCATCACTGAGGCTTAAGTCCCTTGGTTGGGTGCCCTGGGGGCTCTTGGACTTCTGTTGGAATACTTCCACATTATTGCAACTATCTGTTGGATGGATTAATGCTATTCTCTTTACTTCAATGCTCTTTGGTCCCTTTTCCCGGACAACTTCTTTTTTTTTTTTTTTTTTTTTTTTTTTAAACCTGTTCAAGCCCAGCTCATATGTTGCCACCTTGGGAAAAGCCTTCCTGATTTCACAGGCCATTCCTTACTCCCTCTTCACTGCTCCCATGGAAATTCATGCAGAGCCCTTTTTGTCACAGCAAATCCTATTACTGAAAATTAGAACATCGCTCCAGAGAACATTTCACAATGTACCACAGAAAGATATACTATTTTGTGGTGATGCAGAGAATGATGGGAAAATTCAGATTCTAAAATACTTTGTTACTAAAATAAATGCCAGGATCTAGTTCTAAGTAGGGCAGAATGGGACTAGGTATTTCTCATGTGCATACATACATACACACACCCTTCTGAGATTCCAGGTGAGCATTCTTGGAGATGACCATTGAGACCTCTCAAGTCCATGGGAGTATTTGAACAATCATTTTTTTCTTGCCAAACAGCAATAATTTCACACTTTCCATGTTTAAAACTCTCAGTAAGTCATGGCCAAGAGCATAATGTTACTTCCCTTTCTTTCATAATGTAATGATCTTCCTGTTGCAATATTAATCAATAACTAATTTCATAGTTGGACAACTATTTTTAATGACCTAGTACATTGGAGACATTGTTACACAAGTCTTCAGTTCATTCCCTGAAGGACCTGTCACCAAAAGGGCAAATTCATTTACTGTCATAAAGCAGAAGCCAAAAGCCTCATTAGTCTAATTAAGGACAGACATATTTGGGTCTTTGTTGGTTAAGAACTAAAAGGTTTCGTGTCTTGACCTGAAAGGAGAATCAAATGGAGCTATCCAAAAACATTTTCAATGATTACCAAAAGGGCCCCAGACATGTCAATTGTGAAAACATGGGCTCTTGGGTGTCTCCTCCAAGCCCCTTCCCACCATGATGTTATTTGCTTCCAAGAACCTTTTGGTGGACTTCTCACAGAGTATCCTGAGTCTCGAAGAACTGAACTTCACACTCACTTTGTCTCCAGTTCATTTGCAAAGAATGGATGGAATGAATTGGATGGTGAATAATTTCTGTGTAATTCTCACTAATACTGGTCAATGTATAAGCTTCAAACAGCTGATGTTTAGCAAAACTAATTAATTGTCTATTATAGTCCAGGTGTCACATGCTAACATTCTCAAAATAACCCCGAGAAACATTTCTTTTTTTAATCTTTATTTTATTAACGAGGGCACGAAAACTTAAGAAGTTAAAGTGAGCTGATATTTAAACAACACTCTTCTAAAATCACTTCTCTTTTTGCTACCTTACAGTGACCTGCCATTTTTCTCAGTATTCCACCTTCCTATGTTGTAATAAATTCTTTCCATAGACAGACAGATACAGAGATACATAGATGTATAGCTTGAGAAATCTCTAATCTCCTCATCATTACAAGTAATTACTGTAGACTTGCCTTGGTTTCCAGACCCGTATGTTGAGTAGGCTTCCAGACCTTCTAACACACAGTTCTTATCTTGTCACTCTTCTAAAAAGAAAAAAAAAAAAAAAAAGGAAAGAAAAGCCATTCAAAATAGCTCCTGCTCTCTTTAGCATGTATTCTCTGCACAAATCAAAGTCATCATTATGAATTTTGAAACACATTTTCCACTTTCCAAGCTTCATGCATTAACTCATGCTGTTCCTTCCACCTAGAATGGCCTTTTCATAAGTTGTCACTTATCGGGATCCTTTTATTCTTCCAAGTTCATGCTAAATCTTTGCATCTTCGAAGTCAAAATGCTCCTACCTCTTTGAAGTCCTTTCTTAATCTCCTTCATCCCACCCTCCAAAAATCTGAGATGCCTCCTCTCTTTCTCTCTACTGTATTATTCAGATTTGTACTAGGACTCTTTACATCTTCCACCTTGAATTATGGCTGTGCCTGGCTACTTTTCTGACTAAATTTAAAACCCTTTAAGTACTAATCCAGCTCCAAATTTCCTGTGTGTGCACTCTCAGATACCTGGATTCTTTCCCTCTTTGTTCCATTACTAATAGCTCAGCAAATGACTCCTGCCCCTGTGAAGCTCCAGGGAAGTGTGGCATCCCCATGCCCCGGAGCCAACTCTGCAAAGCTACCAGGTTATCGGGACTCTACAGGGCCGAGTTTGCTTGGAAATGTCACTTCAGTAGCCCCACATTTAGCTCTGCGTGGACGGGGATGCATCGCCAACCTGAAAATAAGACATCTGGATTATTCCACACTACCCAAGGGCTATGATGTTGAAAATATTATTTGTGAAAGAAACACTACCCTGTACCAGAACTAAAGCTTCTAGATTCTGAGAGGAATACCAATGCTCTGTTTCTTGGGGTGGGGTGGGGTGGTGGATGGATTCTTTTTTTTCCTTGAAGATTTCATTGTTTTCCAAAACCAGATCTAGCTTAGTAGCTGTTAGAGCACTCTCTGAACACACACAACTACGTGCGCATGTGCATGCACACACATGCACGCACCCATATCACTGTGAATTAGCTCACTGATAACTGACAGCTTTCTTCTTCTGCCTGTCTGCTTGCCTGCCTCTTTTCCTTCTCGTCCTTCCTTCTTTCCTTCCCTTCTTTATTCTTTCAATATATACTATTCCATGTGAGAAATTGGGGTGAGATTTGGGTGCTATTAAGGTAGTGTTAAACTCTATTATGTCCAGGGAGCTTGGGAATCTTCAAATACTAACCTAAATTCCTCATCACAAAGTGCCTGACAAAATAGGAAGCAAAATGATGCTATTGTTAGCTCTGGCTTTTGCCTAAAACCCCAATGTTGAAACTCTAGTAAGCTGGGCTCCACTGTTTCTTTTTCCTAATCTTGTTAGTCCTAAATAGTTTTAGATCAGAGCAGACTGTGGGACCTGCTCTATTTCATTACCTGCAAAGGTCATAGTCAATCCCTGCATCTTACCACTAAGAGGTGGCATGCCATGACTATGGATATGGCCTGCAGTATTCTAGGAACGGAGAAATGAAACAGTGAGGTACAACCATAATTACTCATTTCTAAAACACCACAGGAAAAAAAGGACCACTCAAAGCAAATAAAAATTTGAAACAGCTCAATGGGTGAATTTACATATGACCAATCAAGTTCAGGGCTCCTCCTCCTTAAAAATGCTTTCATCTTGATTCATTAGGGAGAGCCCTTAAGTTCTTTCTAGAAATCAATATGCCTGCTCCATGCCAGGCGCCATGCTAGGCTCTGGAGACATAAAGATAAACAAGACTCAAGGTCTTGTCCTAGAAGACTTCTCAATCTAATGGGTAAGGCAGACATGTAAATAATTCCAAATTTATGTGCTGAGAAATCATAGAGACTTATATTGAGCTGTTGAGTATTGGGATGACCACACATGTGGATAAAATATTGAAATGCTCTGAACACTTTTATAAATACCTGATTCTCTGAGCTTCTCAGCGATCACCAGCCTCTTTCTTACTGCCCTTGCCAACTTCAGACCCTCCATGTGCCTCAGACTTTGTAGACCAGCAGGAGGCCTCCAGGACCCTATTCCAGACCAACAGTTACTGACCATATGGATTGGTCAATGCTTGAGATGACCCCAGAAAGGAGGGATATTCACTTTTCTTTTCCTTCTCTGAATGTCCTCCATGTTATTCCTTATGCTCCACAAGTAAGTGAATCCATATGATAATTGACTTTCTCTGCTTGACTTATTTCACTCAGCATAATCTCCTCCAGTCCCATAAACAATGAATCTTGGAACACTGAAAAAAATAAAATTAAATTAAGATGTTAAAAAAAATGGAGGGACATTCAAAGAGCTACATAAAATAGAGAAGAGAAAATACCCTCCAGTTGGAGGGTGTGAATCTAACAAAATATTATGGCTTCACAGAGGAGAGGGACACTTGAGACAAGTCTTGAAGCCTGAGAGGGTCACCACATGGGCTTTCTGGGCAATGCATGTACGACGAACCAAGGGAAAAAAAAATTCTACATAACAAAAATGGAATGAACTTAATTGGTCTTGGATGCAAAATAATAATTTTAAAAAGCCACAAAAGAGCAGGATGGTACTAGGAAAGGATTTTGGGAATTAAGTCAAGAGTTTTGTATGTCTTCCTCTGGTGGGCAAAGGAAGTTTTAATGAAGGTATGGCATGGCCATTGCTTCTATTGTTAGAAAAACAATGGGTGGAACATAAGGTTTTTTGTTGTTTGTTTTTCAACCGTAGGATTCTTTTTTTCAGTGGGTCCACACAAAGAAGATAATAAGTTAGTTCTCTCAGGTATGACTGCAAAAAACAACAAAACAAAACAAACAAAAACAACAACAACAACAACAACAAAAAACCAACCAGATCTCTTTCCCCAACCCTTCTCATTATCAGCTATGAACTTTCTGTAGTGAACCTCCTTTCTTCCTACTCTACTCATTAGAGAAATAAAGTCAATGTGTGTATTAAATTTTATGGCAGTTATGAATTCTTTTAAGTCAAAGATTTGGTTTCAGGCAAATTTATACAGGCACTATATTATAAGATTTGGAGCATGGGTCTCTGTTCATCTTGACAATCTTAGGGCACTGGATGTACACATGACAGAGAGCTGAGGAAGTTCATTGTTCATCCAGATATCCCTTCCAATGCGTCAACAGAGTTGCTGCTCTGTGTTCTCCAAGTTTATTAATCATTATTCCCTATCAATCTTCATCTTTCTGAAACAAAGTGTTATTCTCCCTCCAGAAGATGTAATTAATGCCTTCCTTCCCTTTGGCTGTTTTAATCACCATTCTCTGAAATAAATCCATCTTACCATGACTTTAAGGAGCAGAAGCCAGAGCTCCAGGAACATACCTGTCTCTTGAGCAAAGGAAAATACTATGATCTCTGTTTCATGACCTACACTTACCAAACTCATATCAAGCTGTGTCAAGAGCTTCCTGTGTATTAAGTACTGTGAGACCCATGCCGAAGTTCCAAACACGGGGAGGACACAGGCCCTGCTCTGACTTTCTCAGGTATCTGCACATGAAGAATACAACAGGTGAATCTGCAATTCTCCCTCTTTTCTAGGTATAAGTGGTCCTTTACCAAGGATATAAACTTAGATTAGTATCTCAAGGATACAGTTTGTTTCCCAAAGTATATTTGGTGGACTAGCTCCACAGAATGTTGATAGGTTTATATAGAAGCCAAAGCTTTCATTGATCAATTACATTTCAAAATCACTGGATGAATAAGATACTTTATTGCAGGGCTTCTCATCAGCTTTTATTTTTTTTTAAAAGATTTTATTTATTTATTTGACAGAGATCACAAGTAGGAAGAGAGGCAGGCAGAGAAGGAGGGGGAAGCAGGTTTCCTGCTGAGCAGAAAGCCTGATTTAGGGCTCAATCCTAGGACCCTGAGATCATGACCTGAGCCTAAAGGCAGAGGCTTAACCCACTGAGCCACCCAAGTGCCCTCTCATCAGCTTTTATTAAGCACATGTGTATTTGGCTATCCAAGAGGGGAAGGGTCTCTCAAATCCAATAAACCAGACAACTTTTGCTATAGATCATCCCAAGAAAGATGAGGTGCTCCCAAGAATGTACTTGAGACAATGATGATCAGCCTAGTCCTCGATAAGAGGCGAGCCCATTATCTCAAGAGCAGTCCTTGTATTGTTTCCTCTAATTTCATTTCCTTACATTTCCTTACCCTGGAGCCCATTTGACTTCAAGTGCCAACCCCTCCCATGCATGGGGCCTTTCTGCACGGAAAGTCCCCAAACCTTGGCATTTCATTAGCTAAGAAGGCTTAGTAGTATCATGGCTGGAGATTTCATGTGAATGTATAAGATATCTAGATTGTTCAATAAGATCAGTCCTGGCAACTATCGCTTATTAAAAAAAAAAAAAGTTTTGTATGTATGTTTGGTATATTTGTGTGTGGGAGTGGTGGATGCTTTCTTTTACTTCTTCAGCTAGAAAAGTTCCTATTTATCCCTACCATTTTTTTCCTCTTCTTAAAGTATGATAGATTATACCTTCTAAACTATTGTGCTCTTAGAGAACCTAAGGAAACATGTTTTTATGATAATAGAATCTATAATTCTTTGCTAAATTCTTAGCTTTGATAAAATTTCACCTTATTGGAATGAAGATACCATAAGTTATATAAATCAACATTAGGCAAATGATATTCTCTGCTGACATTTCTGTTCCAGAGTTGGTATTTTATTTGGGTGATAGACATTTACTGAATTTATTAAAAGTGGCTGACTTGTCTTAAGGGGTTAGCAACTACTGATGAATCCCTTTCCTTCTCAGGAACGACTTTACCATCTTATTGATGTGCTTTTGGTCTTTTCTTGAACATAATAGTTAAAGAGTATAGTGGAATCCATTTATTCACAACTATTTATTAAGCACTTGCTATGTCTGGCATCATGCTAGAAGCTTGGGGTATAATGGTAACCAAGACAATGCTTAGGTATCTCTGTGTGATGAGATGGATACTTTTGCTTAAACATGGCTGAAGAGTGTGCAGAAGCTTGAGGACTTACACAAATTTGGCTGAATAGAAAGACACTCCCATTGTGCTCTCTCACCCCTCCCTCCCCACCCCCACCCCAAAGCAAAGCACATGGCACTGAAACCATCACTTAAATTTCTGTGGAACCAGAGGATCTGATGAAAACATGGGTCTGACTGATGTATATCTTCCTGACAACCTGCAGGACAGAGAAGAACAAAGGGTTGACTGCTGGTTTTGAATCCCATGAAGATCTTTCTTAAATGTGATCATGGAGATGCACCCTTCATGACTCAGAAACCTTCTATCATCTTTTGTAAGGCACGACGATGCTGATGCCTGTCGATTTGTTAAAGGATTGAAATAGTTGAAATCAGCAAAAGGAGAGGATAAGAAGGTCTGTTTTAAGAAGGAATGGGCTCGTTGGGGCACCTGGGTGGCTCAGTGGGTTAAAGCCTCTGCCTTCAGCTCAGGTCATGGTCTCAGGGTCCTGGGATCAAGCCCCGCATTGGGCTCTCTGCTCGGTGGGAAGCCTGCTTCCTCCCTCTCTCTCTGCCTGCCTCTCTGCCTACTTGTGATCTCTCTCTGTCAAATAAAGAGATAAAATCTTAAAAAAAAAAAAAAAGAAGGAATGGGCTCCTTTGCACTATAGGTCAGTGTTGTTTACTTTGAACTTGCATCAGAATCACCTGGAGGGTTTGTTAAAACACTGAAGAGTTCCCTATTTAGTAGTCTGGGATGGGACCTCAAAATTTGCATTTTAAGTAATATCCCAGACACTGCTGAGGCTGCTGGCCCATGGACCACTCTTCTCCACTGATGTCAAAGTTCTCAGTCACTAACCTTGTTCCAACTGAAAGGCAATTAGTAAGTGAAAATATCTAGGGCACTCATTTCAGCGTGGAGGGGTAGAATAGTCAGCTAGATTGAATGGAACTGATATTTTTGAGAACTTACTAGTAGAGCCAGGAACCTATGAGGAGACTGACATCTTATTAAATAGTGTCATTGTCTTGTTTAACCCCACCACACACCTGGCAGATTAAGAGGTGTCAAAATGAAAATAAACTCATTAACTAGGGAACCTGTTTTCCTCACTAAAGAGTTAAACATCATATGCTTACTATCCATTTGCTTGATGGTGTTGTTGATAGTTGATAATGTTTAAAACACAGGTGTGATGGTATCTCAATGTGGTTTTGATTTGAATTTCTCTGATGGCTAGTGATGATGAACATTTTTTCATGTGTCTGTTAGCCACTTGTATGTCTTCTTTGGAGAAGTGTCTGTTCATGTCTTCTGCCCATTTTTTGACATGATTATCTGTTTTTTGGGTGTTGAGTTTGAGAAGTTCTTTATAGATCTTGGATATCAGCCCTTTGTCACTAGTGTCATTTGGGAATATCTTCTCCCATACCATGGGTTGCCTCTTTGTTTTGTTGACTGTTTCCTCTGCTGTGCAGAAGCTTTTTATCTTGATGAAGTCCCAAAAGTTTATTTTGCTTTTGTTTCCTTTGCCTTTGGAGATGTGTCTTGAAAGAAGTTGCTGTGGCCTATGTTGAAGAAGTTACTGTCTATGTTCTCCCCCAGGATTTTGATAGATTCCTGCCTCACATTGAGGTCTTTCATCAATTTTGAGTTTACTTTTGTATACAGTATGAGAGAATGGTCAAAATTAACAGGACAGGAAACAACAAGTGTTGGAGAGGATGTGGAGAAAGGGGATCCCTCTTACACTGTTGTTGGGAATGCAAATTGGTGCAGCCACTTTGGAAAAAAGTATGGAGAGTCCTCAAAAAATTAAAAATAGAGCTACCCTATGACCCTGAAATTGCACTACTGGGTATTTATCCCAAAGATACAGATGGAGTGAAAAGAAGAGCCATCTGTACAGCAATGTTCATAGCAGCAATGACCACAATCGCCAAACTGTGGGAAGAGCCAAGATGTCCTTCAACAGATGAATGGATTAAGAAAATATGGTCCATATATACAATGGAATATTATGCTTTCATCAGAAAGGATGAATACTGAACTTTTTGTATCAATATGGACAGGACTGGAGGAGATAATGCTGAGTGAAATAAGTCAAGCAGAGAAAGTCAATTATTATACAGTTTCACTTGTGGAGCACAAGGAATAACATGGAGGACATTAGGAGAAGGAAAGGAAAAGTGAATTGTGGCAAATCAAAGGGGGAGATGAAGCATGAGAGACTGTGGACTCTGAGAAACAAACTGAAGATTTTGGAGGGGATGGAGTTGGGGGAATGGATGAGCCTGGTGATGGGTATTAAGGAGGGCATGTATTACATGGAGCACTGGGTGTGGTGCATAAACAATGAATCTTGGAACACTGAAAAAAATTAAATTAAGATGTTAAAAAATAAAACACAGGTATGTATTAATTAATTCTTGAAATTCAACTCTAGTTGGAGGAGGCTGAGTCTCCTCTCTTACAAGATAAAAATATTAAAAGTCACTACTTACAAATTTGCTAAGGAAGAATGAGAGGTAATACCTTTGAAGTTTTTCTAGAGTCCCATTCAAGTGAATGCCATGATTAGTATCACCTGAGATTTCATGATTGGATATTTTCTTTCCCTTTAGACCATAAGCTTCATGAAGGACATGATCAATCTTAATTTTTTCACTATTGTATCCCTAACACTTAACACAGTATCTTGCACATTGTAGGTGTTCAGTAAATTTTATTGCATATACTGACCCATCACATACACCAAGTAAAGCAAATGTTCACATACAATTAAAGTAGAATAAAAGCCCCCCCCCCGACAATGGTGTCCTTCATGTTTGAAGATTCCTGTTAAAAACCAAGCATAGTACTTGGAAGGGAATACTTCATTAATATCTTTATACCAATTACTCCAAAACCACGTGGGTTTTGGATCCAGAAGAGCTACCTCTATCCAGGAGAGCTCTTCTGTCTGAGGAATGGAAGCAGAGGGATAAACCCCACGGTCGAGAACAACTTCCCTGTGGGTTGGATCAGGGAAGATGTGAGTCCTGGGTAAGGAAAGGGCAACTGGAGTGCTCAGAGAAGCCTATGTGGGAGAAGGGGAGAGAAGAGAGCTCTAGAACCGAATATCCTCCCTGAAGGACTGCCTCTGCTGGAGAGGAGCCAAGGTAACATTACTTACACTATTTTACTTACTAAGTGCTTCATTCTTGGAATCATAGAACTATGAACCTGAGGGACCTTAAAGTTCCTCTGATTAATACGTAAATATCTTCTACAAAACTCTCATCAATGACTGGTTGTTTTGCCTAGACTCTTCCTGAACAAATCCAAAGGCCAGGAATCCATTTAAAGGGACATCCTATTCAATTGAAATGTTATTATCATGTTTCTGATTATTAATGAGAGTAGCAGAGGCTACCATTTCTTTGGGAAACTCTACTTCATCCATGAGGGATTATGACAAATACACTATCTCATTTCATCCTCTCGACCATGAGGTCAGTATGATTATCTGGATCTACCAATTGGCAAAAAGGCTTAGAGCCTGCCTGAAATGGGCACTCTGGAAAGAGTGTGTTCAGATCCAATTCCCAGCTCTGCCTCTCACAAGCCACTCCCATGTGGGTGAGTCATATAAAGTCTAAGCACCTGTTTTCTACAAAACAGGGATAAAAGTCATCTCATTGGGAAGATCCTTATGATCACATAGGTGAAGAGATTACTGGAGTGAGAGGCACATAGTAAGCTCCCCATCCTCAGGTCAGGGAATGTCAGTAACATGGTCATTACTGGTCACCTAGTGACGGCAGGAGAAAACTAGGCTTCCAACCCAGTGCCCAAGCTCCAAATGTCTACACTGTTCTATCCACTTTCCCAGTGTATATGCTTCAGTGCTATTCTTCTACACTCAACAGAAGACTGTGTCTAGAGCTCTTCTCCCCATGCAATCTGGGGAGGTTTGATAAAGAAAGCAACATCTGGGGAATTCGGTGATGGAAAGATCGAGTCCCACAACCCTCAAGTTGGAATGATGACTTCAGATCCACCAGTCCTTGTAGAGACCCAGGGAAGTTCCTCCAAAGAAATCCTACTTACCCTGTGAAGGGAAAATGTTCCTCCCCTCATTGTCCACTGCATTACCCCTCCTAAAAAGCCCCCTCTTGCCTTTCATATTCTGTCTTTAAATACCACAGAAAGCCATGTGTGCTTAGACCATAAAGCTCACTAAACAGGAAGCTCATTCCTTTTCCAGAAAAGCATGAGAAATTGCACCTCAGGCTATCTGCCTTTTCCCAAACTTTGTAGGGGCAGATAATCTGCCCTTGTTGAAGAATGTGCAGGTGGCTAGAATGACCTGGAAGCAAGGAACAGCTCCAGCAGGCAGTAAAATGGCTTTGTGAAAGACAGGCCAGTCTTCTGGGGACAGGACAGAGAAGAAAAAATATAGGCTGCCCAGAAGAAACTCATGGATTGTGGACTTAATTATCAGACTATTCTTGGAGAAGGAAATACATATTGTCTGATACGGGCTCCCAAGCTTATAAATATTTAATGGACAAATAATGAATCTTGGCATAAATATTTAATGGAACAACATCAAGGTATACAAGGGTGGGGAGTGTGCTGAGGGAAGAACTCTAGAGTTCTTCAGCGGGACAACTGAGTTGGAACAGGCATAGAAATAGGTCCATAAAATTCCAGTGTCTCTGAGGGAAAGCAGGGTCTTCTTTGAAACCAGGTTGGGTGCCTCAGTAAGAAAATAGATGAGCTGCTTTGCACAATGTAAACCACTGTGGAAATAATGGAAAGTTGTATTTTTATTATTCCTTTCAATATTTACTTAAAAGATAGCATTAGACTATTTACCTGGAATATGGTAACTATTGAGGGAGCTAGTACAAGCAACATAAAAATCTGGGTGGGATGAGATGAACATTCCCTCGAGAGGATATAATTGTTTTTACAGGTGTATGGATTTGCAAAAGTGAAGCTTATTCAGAAAGAGAAGAGGCAGATGGTACAGCTTTGGGGAAAGCTCTAGGAACAGATTCTATTTATTTCAAACCCATCATATGGTCAAGATTATGTGAGTGCAGGGACCATGGAATGAATAAAGATAGATGCGGCCCTGTGATCATAGAGCTCACCATTGGCCAGCAGATGTGGTAACTCAGAAATGGCCGTGCAGGGTAATCAGTACCAGGATAAGGAAAGAGCTGATGGGAGCGACAGGATAAATCAGAGCTAAATCCCAGAAGACTTCCTGGAGGGAGCAGCTTTTAGGCCACACCCTCACAGCTGATTGCTGATCTTGTGATGGCTTGCTTACTTATCTGGCTCTTCCCATTCAGTGGAAAGCCTCACGAGGAGAGAGACCCAGAAGCATAAAAGGAGAACCTAGAAACTATCAGTGAAAAGGGTCTTGAATACCACCGTAAAGAACTTTATTTTGCACAAACAGTTAAATGCTAATTAAAGCCAGTATACACTTATTGACAGGAAACATGGGTACATGTGGGCCACATATATTCTTAGCCCTTGGAAAAGTATGTCCTTGCAGTTGCATGAAGTGTAGAGCAGACAGAAAGCAGAACAGAGGATGCCTCTTCCCAAAGTTCCTTGAAGAACTTTCAAACAGGAGCCAAAAATAGACTTAAGCCCCCCTTGCTCCCTGTTTCTTTCCACCATCTGTCAGCCCCACTCCCCTGGGGAGAAGCTAAGGCTGACAGTAGCAGAGTGAGAGAACAGGGGTGTGGGTGGGGAAGTTTTCTTTTTTTCTGCCAGGCTGAGTTATTAATTAGCTTCCCGGAAGGTAGGGGAACAACCAGCTTTTGTCTTCTCACTTGACAAATATTGTACCAGAGAGGTCTAGTGGGCCATCCAAGGTCACCCAACGCTTTCTTAATAGAGGCAGAGCCGGGGTCCTGGGGCCATCTGGGATTCTCTGCACCACTTCTCTAGCCATAGCATCCTAAACTATCTAAGCCTCCCTCTCTCAAGGGCATGGGATGGTGAGCCAGGGAGGTCTTTGTGGTGGGCTTTCCCAGCTTCTTGATAAGCCAAGTGTTTCCTAACTTCCTTTCTGGGAACAAGCCCCAGTCCTCACATGAACTGGCAACAGATGCTGTTTACTTCAAGCAGCACGATCTTTTCACCCCCTGATGCATAGCACGCAACAGAGCCTTTCAGCTTGCAGGCCATAGGACCCCAGGGAGGTGTCAGACAGATGGATGCCCGGACTTTTTCTCTGGAGGCCTGAGACAGAGACATAGTGAGAGGGGTGGGGATCCACTGGGGGCAACCACAACTTGCTCCTCTCTAGGCCAGAACTCTGATCCTCTCTTATTCCTACAGAGGAACAACAGCATCGCAGTTGTGGACGGCACCCGGGTTCCTGCCTCTTCCTTTGCCTGATGAGGATGGAGCAGAGTTCCAAGTTTGCCCCTCAGCTCCCTGACATGATGGTCACCAACTGCTCATCCAGAGAAGAAACTCCTCATCTTTATCCACACTCAGTTGAGTCCAAACACTCTCTCAGAAGACTAGATCTGAGAAGGACACCATATATGGCAACACAACCCATTCCCTTTCCATGAGTACCTAACAAAAGCTACTGATCACCTAATTGTGGGTGCTGGGCTGAGTGCTGGGATAGCCAGAGCCCCTCTCTCTCATGGGACATGGTCTAGGAGGGGATGCGAAGCATTCAATAAAATTACTAAAAATAATCATTTCATGTGGTACAACTGAAATCCAAAGAGACAGTATGATGTTCTCTGTGCCCTAGAGCAGAGTTCTAATGGAGTCTGGACGCAGTCCTGGTGTCTGTAACTACCCAAGCACCTCAGACAAAGCATAGCACAACTTAGGCTAACACCTGAAGGAAGATCTCCAGACCCAAGCCAAGAATCTGCTTGGCCCCAATTCCCCTCAATCTGCACTGGTACATCATGGAAAAGTTCAGAATCGACTCTCCTGCTTGCTGACCATGATTAAACTCCAGGTACTAGGTATGCCTTCCCTGCTGCACTTGAGGGTGGAACAAAGACCCAGGGAGTCTGCCCTGATGGACAAGCCCAAGGAATGTCCAGACTCCCAGCAGGAGTTTAACGGGACTTGAATCTATTGGAGTGTCCACACTTTTTTCTCCTTTTCACAACTTCCAATGGAAGTCACAAATAAAAATCCAGTATGTAAATTTGACAAAAGCTGAGCTATCCTGACTTTATTTGGGCATGAGAGCTTCCAACGTCATAGGGACCCAGCCCCTTTTCCTTGGGACAACTCTCCTTAGAGATCTTCAGGATCTGAGGGTCACAGTTTAAAAATTGCAGGTCTGGGGTCCCTGGGTGGCTCAGTCCTTTCAGTGTCTGACTCTTAATTTCAGCTCAGGTCATTATCTCAGGGTCATGGGATGGAGCCCTGCATCAAATTCTGCACTCAGCAGGGAGTCTGCTGGAGTTCTCTCTCTCTCCCTTACCCTCTGTGCCTCCCCAGTGCCCCCACTTGCTCATACTCTCTCTCTCTTAAAAAAATAAATAAATTAAATAATTGCTGGTATGACCTACCCCCTTATTTTGCAGAAGAAGCTGTGCCTTGTGCCTGGGTATACCTCTTGCTCAGAGGTCATAGATCCACCAGTGAGATGCAGGTGGATATACTTTTACCCATTCTGCAGGATTCTTGTTAAGGGCCTGGTGAGGTCCTGAATATTAAAACACTCTGCAAATTGCAGGGCATATCTGTGAAGGAGCCCAGTGGTGTGCCAACCCCAGGCCCACCATTTTGTAGCTGTGTGAATGAATCACTCTACCCGTTTCTCCATCTGTAAAATGGGAACAACAATAGTCGGGATCTCATAGTCTGCCCGTGAGGTTGTATTGGGGTAAGGTCTGTGATACTTTTCATCTAATTGCTTGAAATGTCCAAAGCGCTCCGGAAAGTCTCCTGTTCAGTGCTATCTTCTCCATCATCGGCACTATCATCATTATCTTCCATTAAGTGGGTTTTCTCTTTGATAAAGCTGACCTAGCTCCCCACACCTTTCCCCAGGGATGTGAACCAGGAGCAGCATGGCCTCAGAAAGTGATAGAAATCACTGTAACTACAAGGGGACATTCGACCTATGAATGAGGTAGACAAAAAGTAAACCCAGTTGAGAGATGAAGGCAGATTCTTTGGGCACCTATAACCAGCCACTTGAGGGGATGTTTATCTTCTGGAACTTTCAGGTAGTGAGTGCCCCAACATTTTGTTTAACATGCTGCCCTCCCCACTCACACATGCCCTGAAAAGAGGCCCAGAGAAGGGCGGTATCTTGCCTATGGCCACCCAGCACATGGGAGGACAGCTCCAATACCCTGCCTCTTCCATTTTCAGGCCATGCTTTTCCTCTGTGCCTTACAGACTCTGTTCTCCATCCAGCCTTTCCCTTCCTCAGTGTCAGAGAAGCCAGGGATCACTTGTGCGGCCATTTGTTCTTCTTCCAAACCCAAAGCATGCAAACCATTCCATGTGAATGTGCCTTGCTGAGGGAAACAGTCCAATTGCTGATCTAATGAGCCAATTTTTGTCTCATCTCCCCCATAAAGGCATGTGTGGCCCCAGTGCTCCCGGAGCCCCACTCCAATGATGGTGGAAGGATGGCGAAAGAGCCCTGCTCAGCAGTTCAAACCCACTTACTGCACGGGCTGGAAAATGAAATGACTGATACCATGTAATTAGGACTTAATTATTTATCATTTTTGGTTAATTACTACCACTTTTAAGTTAACAGGTTGTGAAACTCTTGGGCTGTGTTTATTAAATGTTAGGCAATTGTTAGCAAGGAAGGGTCATCCTCTAGTGTTAATGAAATATCCGTAAAAATCCATGACCTCTTGCAATGCAGGACTCTAGGCCACTTGGGAGACCATGGATTTATAGCTAATTGTATATTTTTGGAACCAGAGTTTCCACATTGGGGAAGAAGACTTGATTGGAAGATTGCAATGCCTCTATTGGGCTCTCCCATCACTGGGGCACAGGGCAGGAACACCACAAGGGGGTACAGGAGCAGGAGAAGAAAGAGCAGCATAGTAAAGGACAACTCCTGTCTCTCGCCGGGGTCACAGAGTCTAAATATCAACCATTAGGAAGCCATTCTTCAGGGTATAATGTTATCCAAACTATGCAGATGCCCCTCAGAAAGTAAGTATCCCTGGGAGAAGTTCTTTCTAATTAAATGGAAAGTGTGCTTTGCAGTAGCGCCCCTGAAAAGGAATTAGAAGTTTTTGCAAGTGACTTGTTCAACCTTAGTCCACAGACAAATGAAGAGAGCATTGGGCCATAGTAACGTAAGTATAAGAACTGGAACAAAGGAGGTGAAACCAGAGGCACACTTCAACTGGAGTTATAGATACAGTGGTATAGACCACATTTTGAAAGGAGCACTGAAAGGCCAGAGTGAGCTCTTGACAAGTAAATTGGATAATGAGAGGGAAGAACCTATTTCATAGGAAGATCTCTTGAAAGAATTGAGAATGTTTAGCCTGGAAAAGCGTAGGCTGGCTAGATAGCTTGACAGTTGTCTTCAAATACCTTAAAAGCTTCCATGTGGATTGGAAACAAATTTATTCTATGTGTCCCCAGAAGAGAGGTCTAATGGATAAAAGCTACTGAGAGGCAAGATTTGGCTTTAAAACTCTTTAAAAAGTGAGAGTTGCCCATCAATGGAATTGGTTGACACAAAAGGTAGTAAGTTCACTTTCTCAGAGGTATGTAAGCAGGACCTTGACGATCCCCTTAAAAATACTGTGGAGAGGAATCCTTTCATGAGATGGATGGCGGAATGAAAGAGGTTTAAATGTTTAAAGTTCTATGAATTTGAAGTCATTAATATTTAAATATCAATTATTTAGTCCCACGTCTTTCCCCGGCACGAGGAGCTGTGTTCTCGTCCTAGGGCTTAGTTCTTCATCTGTCCAGAGAGGGCTAAGCTTGGTAGTCTTTTGAGACCTTTCTGTGTCTACCATGAAAGGGTTCCGGGTTCTAATGTGGAAGTAGCTCTATGCCCTCAGCCCCTCCCCCACACCTACCTGGGCCCCTGTGGCTTTGCTTAGGAAGCACAGAAAATGAGGCCTGTTTCTCAGCTGCCTCTCCAAGATGCCATAAGGAATAATGAGGCCATTTGTCGCTCCTCTGAGCTCAATGTTGAATGTTCAATCACTACTGAGAGGTACTTGTACGCAGACATCTCAGGTATATAATATAATATTATAGGCATAGAAAAGCATAAAAAGATTTGTAATTAAGATAAAGAATCAATCAACCCACCCTTTCTTTTTTTATAACCTCAACCCAAACAAGTGACAAGTGGCTGCGTTCAAGGTCATAGAGTACATATTTGTGGATTTATGTGTTTAACATGAAATAAAACACTTGATTGGAACAAGAGGGCATTGCTATCCATCATCGATTAGGCCAACATATAGGGAGCTGACCCTGCACGGGGCTTTGCGAGGCAAGGAGGGTAGAGATGGGAGTGGTCTCTCTCTTTAAAAATCTTCCAGTCTAGTGGAAAGTTGGGAATTTCGCAAAAAGAGCTCCTATATATTGACAAAGGCTGGCTACTTAGCTCTTGAACTGTGCTGCCTAATAGAGTATCTGGCATACCGTAGGCATTTGTTAATCGTTTCATGAATAAATCCTTGAACAAAAGTTTTCTGGGCCTATGAAGAACAGTGCGGTTAAAGCACCAGATGAGGTCAGAGGAGGAGGAAATTCCTGCCAAATGAGAAACTCAGGGATGATTTGTGTAGAAGGTTGACTTGTGCCTCAAAGGAGGAAAAGATGGAGATAGAACATTCCTGATGGTGGTTTCAGCAAGACCAATGTCACAGGCAAGAAAGTGTGGGTCAAACACATACAACTCCTTCCAGTCATCCCATTCTCTCTTCTCTTGCCTGTCTACCTCTCCTCAGTTTTCCCAGCATGGATCCAGCCTACCCACCACTGCTGTCCTTATCTTAGAACTGAAGCACACTTATAATCATGGTGCTATCCTTGGCAAAGCATACGCTGACTCCCCTCTACCAGCTCAGTCATGTTCAAGCCTCCAAGACAGCTACCTAACCCTTTGTGACCTGACCACAGTGTTTGAATGAACTTACCTCTGCTCTGTCCCACTCAGTCTCTGCCGGCCAGACTTCCCTGCCCTACACAATGGGTAATCGTCTGTTGCTTCCATGTCTCTGCTTGTGCTTCTTTATATACAAAATTCCTTCTCTTAGAATTTTCATGTCTAAATTTTACCCACATCTCAAGGAGGATAGGACCACCTCTTCATGAAACTTCGCCCTGACCTTCTATGTAAGTCATCTCTGAACTCCTATGCCTCATCCTGCTTCCCTTAGAGCTCTTGTTTCTCTTTCTGTGCAGCTGGATGGACACATGCTTTATCTCTTTCAAAGTAAAATTGCTTTGAAGACAGTTTCCAAGAACTTAACCAAGAGCTGGGGCCAGAACAGATACTCAACGTGAATGCAGACACCCTCCCACGTTTCTGCCAGAGTCTCTGAGAGTCCTCAGAGGCCATGGGTGTGTCACTCCACCCCCTGCAAGCTGGGGCTAACTGACACAAGGACAGAGACACCTCATGAAGCTGGGCCAATTAGAGTCCCACCATGAGAACGAGAATGAAGACAGAGTGATGGGAGACTACTGGGTCTGAGTCTTCTCGTGACGAGCTCCAAATTGATCCAATATTGATATTGATATTGATCAGATCCAATAGCTGAAGTCTTTAGAACTGCTGTTTTCTTCCTGAGTTATTTTGTTTGGTTTGGTCTTGCTGATTCTTACATCTACCATCATATTGGTTTGCCAGCACAAAGCATAGCAAAGAAGCACAAGCTGGGTGGCTTAAATAACAGAAATGTATGGTGTCACAGCTCAAGAGGCTGGAAGTCTAACAAGGTGTCAGCAGGACTGGGTCTGTGTGAAGGCTATGAGGGAGAACCTGTTCCAGGCCTCTCTCCATGGCTTGTAAATGGCCATCTTCTCCCTGTGCCTTTTCATATTGTGTTCTCTCTATGCGTGCCTGTCACTGTGTCCAAATGCCGTTTGGATAAGGACACCAGTCATACTGGATTAGGGACCCACTTTACTCCAGTATGACCTCATCCTAGCTTAACTAATAGTGAGCTAATGATCTTATTTCCAGATATGTTTACATTCCGAGGTCCTGGGGTGTTAAGAATTCAATGTGTGACTTTTGGCAGTGGGAAGCATGGGGGGGCACAATTCAACCCACTACAATTTTTCTAGCTTTTTTTTTTAAGATTTTATTATGAGAGAACAAGGGCACACATAAGGTGGGGAGGGGCAGAGAAAAGAACTAGACTTCCCGCTGAGCAGGGAGCTCAACATGGTACTCGATCCCAGGACCCTGGGATTATGACCTGAGCTGAAGGCAGGATCTTAACTGACTGAGCCATCCAGGCACCCCTCCTTTTAGCTTTTAGAGACCAAGTTGTTTTTGGTATTATTCGAATACTTCCTCTTTTGTTTTCTTAAAATATTCAGAACAAGATCGCTTATAACCAAAGAACCTTGATAGATCAAGTGAATGAGTGAATGAATAGGTAAGTTTGTAAAGGTAGATTGATTGATCTATCAATCAATTGACAGATAGAGTGACAGCTGGGTGGGCAAGTTAGTGAGTGAATATGGTCCCAGCCTGGCTTCTCTCCCCATCCATCCTCAATTATCTTTCCATCCTTTCTTTAAGTAGGAGTTATCAGTACCATAGGTCAGGGCTGGGAAACTGGAAGGTCTACTAGGGCCCCATCCTCACCCCCCTCCTGTTTTGTAAGTTGTCAACCAAGGGATATGTCATTAGAACCAGTAACAAGGAAGATGAGACACTGTTTCCTTTGCTAAATCTGTACTGCTCCGGGGAACAAGACAGAAAGAACATCAATTACTTAGGAGAAAAGTCACATTTTATTCACCCAGGGAACATGAAGGGGGTGCGGTCAGGGGAATGAATGTGGATGTGAGCTTTTCATGGTGTCTACTGGGAAAAAGAAGGCTGCCCATCAGCTAATTTTAACAAATGCCACTGAGTAGTGACAGTTTCCCCAGAGGCTCGTGTCTGTTCTCTCTTCCTAGCATATTAATTGGAAACTGGAGTCATTGTTGGAGGAAATTAGAATTTCCACCTTCACCACTTTGCCCATGGGGTACAGAACCCCAGATAACTTCAGGTGGCAAAGGAGACCCCCTCGACCTCTCCCCATCCTGTCTGGCAGGACCCTCGGGCAGCCCACCAACAGGTGATCTGTGTCCCCTGTGTTGTGTTGGTGTGTAGGAGGACCCCACAGAGATATGTTGGAAACCTGTTCCACAGCCCCACACTCAGGCTTTCACTCTACAAACTGTTGTCAGTCTCCTGCAGAGAAACCTTCCACGGAGACAGAAATAGAACACTTTTGCTTGATAGTTTGTCCTCTCGAAGATACCTTTGTCACAAGATATGCTCTTGTTTGCTTCCTCTCTTCCCTCCTTTCTTCCTTCTACTACTGCCACATGCTCTCCCTTTCTCCTTCACTCAGATCCTGATGACATTTGTCAGCTGCACACTTTGTGTAAGGAATTCGGTTGGGAAGTTGAGCGTGGCTTCCTAATCAACACACCCTCATAAATATTATTTTCATTAAACAGATAGGGAGCCTGGGCAGAAACAGACCCTCCTGACTACACTATCTAAAATATCCTTACAGGTACTCTGTCTCATGGCACACTCCTCATTCCTGATACGTCATGGTCTCATGTTCTTTGGTCTATTTGTTTGCATATATGTTGTTTGGTCTATTTGTTTGCATTTGTCTGTAGGTATTCTTATAAAAAGGAACATTCCAGAAGGGCAGGGACCATGCCTGACTCCTTCCCTGTTTCATATCCAGCACCAACAGCCTGGTACAGAGCAGGTGCTTGATAATAAACAGAAGGCTATGGGCTCTGATAATCGGAAAAAGTCTCCCCAAAGAGGCAGAATTTATTTTATCTGGGCTTTGAGGGATTGACAGGGTTAGAATAAGCATTTGGAGCAAAGGACACAGCATGACCAAAGGTGTGGAGGTGAGAACTTTCAGAAATCACACAAGGGCTCTGGAATATGGGCATAGGTATTCTTCTAAAATGCCGAGCTACACCTTGGTAACGAGCAACCTTTAATGGCTTCGGACAGGCTGGAGTGTGAAACTGGCTCATTTGAACTGTATCTGGTGCTTTGGAACGGAGCGTGCAGTAGAACACAATTCAAAACAGCTGGATTCCAATCCTAACTTGACCAGACATAGCCAGCAGCAAGATAGGAAAATGTAGGGCTAGAAGGGACTGCAAGCCTCACTGCTCACAGAGACGAGGCCAACCACCTCCAAGGGCTCTGAGTGTGGCCATTCCTGCCCCTGTTCCAACAAACACCCCAGTAACAACAGCAGCCAGAACAGGCTTTTTTTTTTTTTTTTTTTTTTGTTTTAGCTGAATCTGATCCTTTTCAAAGCCCTCCAATGACACTCCATCACCCTAGAGCAAAATCCAAAGTTCCCATCCTGGCTTGCAAGATTCTGCATGGTCTGGCCTCTGCCCCACTGACCGTGCTCTTCTTAGAACATGCCAAGCACATACTCACCTCAAGACCTCTGAACTTGCTGTTCGTTCAGCCCGGAATGCTTTCCACCGGCTGTATTCATCTCTTATTTTTTGTCTTCAATCAGTTCTCCGTTTCAAAGTTATCCCTTTAGAGAGGCAATCTCTTTTCATTCTATAGAAGATAGCACCGTCTAGCATAAAGTCCCATCATGCTCTGTGGTTTCCATTGTACTTGTTTGTCTGATACGATACACTCCCTTGTTTTTCTGTTTATCATCTAACTCCACAGGAAAGGGATGCTCCACAGGGATAGTTCTGTTCCGCACGTTTCTTTTGAGAACAGTTCTTGGCACAAAGTGGGTACTCAATAAGTCGGTGTTAAATTAATGAATAAAATGAAATTCGTTTATGATGCAGTCTCAGAATAAATGTGTAGCCTCCTTTTACAGTATTTCCCAGCTAATTGATGACTGAGTCAGGATAAGAACATAGGTACCCTCCTTCCCAATTCAGTCTTCTGTCTCTGCCCTGAGTGATCTCGGATGTCTCTTTTTCCATCTATTAAGTGGGTATAATATCTCTACCCAGGCTTCCCTGAGAAGCTATATTAATATGCATAATGAGAAAGTTCCTTATAAAGCAAATGGATGCAAGTGGTTGTGTGAGAATGTAAAGAGGCAGTGGTGAGGAGAGTTTTAATGACTAGTTAGAGGGATGAGTGCATTCAGCTTCTCGGGGCAGGTGGTCCTAGGCATTCACCACCCAATGCATCCCAAGCTCCTGGGTCTGTATCACAACTCTCAAGGAACATGGAACAGTTAACTAGGGCACTGATTGTGGAAACCAGAATAAATCCAATTTGAATGAGACATATAGCACATTTTGGGAAACATCTCAAGAATAGTTTTCAAGTGGGATGGTGACCAGCTGTTCTCCCTCTCTGCTCAGGAAGGGGGAACCACCACGGGATTTAGGGACAAGCCATAGGAGAGATTTGATGATACTAGGGAGTTATGCTTTAGAGGAGGCAGAGAAGGGAGACAGAGACTTGTACACAGCAGGAGGCTCCCTCTCTAGTCCCCCTTTCCAAAAAAACAAAAACAAACAAACAAAACAAAACAAAACTGGCTGTGGTCTCCCTGTGCTTATAACCCTTCAGCTACTCCTCACTCCCTTTGGTGTAAATTCCAAATGCATTAGCTTGACGTTAATGCCCCTCCACGCACTGGTTCTTCAGCCTCATTTCTTGCAATGTCTTGATTGACAACGTACTGTCCAATATCACAGATCTCCTATTTTATACACACACCCCTCACTGCTTTCTTCCCCAGCTTCTTAGAGAAACATTTATCTCCCCTGAACCTGAACAACTACTTCCTATACCTAAAGACTCAGTTCTGCCTTTATTTCCCAGCAAGAATTCCCTGTAAATACATACACACCAGAAGAACATGTGCTCCGCAAGGTCCCAGGAAAAACCCATCATTGTCACGAACACACGATCTCCCACGGAGCTCTCATGTAGCTCTCCTTCATTGGGATATAGGGCAGACACTGGGGATCTCCAGCTTTTGAACTTCTTGTATGGTCCCAGAACAGGAAATGATCTGGGGATGTTTAATGTCTATTAACACCCCAAATGCTGATGTATTATTTCAGCAACACTTAAAAAGCTGACTATTTCAATTGCTGTGAGATAGAATGAGTTTTTTCAAGGCCAATGAGATCTGGGATGGCTTCGGGATTCCTGTTTCCTGACTGGAAGCTACTTGTTCCATCAGGCCTTAGGATCATGGGTAGCCTCGGAGCCATTAGATCAAACCATGATTCAGACACTGTGGCTGTTACATCAAAGACTGGTCTCTTGGCCCAAACCTTCTCCTCTGGCCATGCACATTCTGGGAGAACGAATCCCCGCAGTGTAACTCCAGCCAGGCGGGCAGTACTCGGTGCCTGAATAATGCCACAACTTGCAAAGCCAGGCTGAAGCTGAGGCCTTCATTCTGTGTGTCCGGACATGGAGAGAGGGGGGGTTCGCAGAGTACAAATGGGCAACAGGAGGTGGAAGGTCTGTGCGTGAGTGGGCAAGGTCAGAGCTCTTATACTAGAATTCGGGCGAAATTAAATCAGGGTGTAGAAAATCATATCAAATCTGTAAGTGACCTCATGAGAAGACCTGGATTACAGGAATAAAAACTGTGGAGGCAGATGGGGGCACCTGGGTGGCTCAGTCAGTTAAGCGTCTGCCTTCGGCTCAGGTCATGATCTCAGGGTCCTGGGATCCAGTCCCTCATTGGGCTCCCTGCTCAGTGGGGAACCTGTTTCTCCCTGTCCCACTGCTGCTCCCCTGCTTGTGCTCTCTCTCACTCTCAAATAAATAAAATCTTAAAAACAAACAAACAAACAAACAAAAACCTATGGATCCATGCATAAACTACTATAGGAATTGGGGCTTTGCTGCTGACTTCCATCCAAGACCATGACGTTGACTTTGACGGTGCTGACTCCTCACTTGGAGCAGAAAAGGACCCCACTTGCCCTTCTCCACCTCATCCCTGAGAAGTTGCCAGGTACCTGCTGCCCCTCGATTCATTCAGGCGCCCGCATAGACATTAGCACAATGTATCATAATTAATCTCTTTATGTTCTTTCCACTAGATGCGAACTCCCTGAAGCAGGCGGTAGGACTTACCATGTTTGTTTTACTGGGATAGCATTGAAACACTCCATCCATCCAGCAATGAAGTCTTTAAGCATCTACCATTTACAGGTATGGTGCTCAATTCTAAGAATGCCAGGAAAAATGAAATAGGATTTCGGGACTCAGGAATCTTACAATCTAATGGGAGAGAAACGCAAATAAACATAAAGTAGAATACCATACGGTGAACTGTTACCATAAAGAAAAGCATCTGGGAGGGTAGGAACATTGAGGAGGAGCCACTGACACAGTCTTTAGATTCAAAAAAAAAGGGGGGGTTTTCATAGAGTATTTTTTTAATAGAGGATTTTTCATATAAGTTGAAACAAAAGTAGAGGAATCCACCATAGGAATGGTAAGATGGGAGAAGTGAGGTGGGGACAGATTTCAGGATTGGGGACTGTCAGGTGCATTGGTTCATAGGCTAGAAACTATGGGAGCAGAGAGCAGGCCAGTATGAATGGCACAGGAGTCTGTGTATTTGTAAGTACAGAGATGGCAAGATAAGAAATTTTAATTTTCCTTTGTGTACAATTAAAAGACACCAAATAGTTTTTGGGGTTTTTGTTTGTTTGCTTGGTTGATTTTTTTTCTTTTTTTCTGGGGAATGCATGAGAAGACTAGATATTTAATAATCACATGCTATGTATTCAATTCATATTTAATGAATATAAGAATGAATAAATGAAGAAATAAATTTTTAAAAATGAGAATCCAGGAATGCATTTTCCCAATAAGGCATATTTGATGTTATCAGCTACCTGCTGGGACAGGAAGGAAAAAGGAGGATGGATGGTACAACTTAATCTCTAGGAGGCGAATGTGATGGGGCCATCTTTCTGGACTGGCTTAGCTGCTCCTCAGGGTAGAGGCCAGAGGATAAGTTAAAAGACCTCAGGTAGCACCTTAGCATTCAGGCATCAGACAGCAGTATACTAAGGACAGAATACACAAAGAAGGCAAAAAAAAAAAAAAAGAGAGAGAGAGAATGTGAATCTGCTTCAGGATAGCGTAGTTTGGGTCTACCAAAAATCTCAAGACAATTTGGTGATCTGTATTGAATTATTCAGTGTAAGTTAGACTGATCTTGATACTATTCCAGACCTTGGAGGTGGTAACCCTGAGGAAAATGTATATTCTCTTAGAATCAGCGCTTGGAGTAGTCCTGGGACAGCATATCGTATAGAATAGACCTTGAGACTAGCAGAGGATGACTTTCCATTTAAGCATTTCCAGTGTCCCTCAAATATTCAAGGTTCCATATGAGGCACCATGGAGGAGAGAGATGAATAAGATAGCGGTGACCCCGTGCAATGAGTTCACAATCCTGTAATGAGAGACTTTTAAGAAACACAATTATACAACCCCAAGTCCAGGTCGAATAGAATAAGAAGAAAAATAATAACAGGAAATTACTTTCTGTTCGAGGAAATAAGAATGTTTTATAGTGCGGACATGACATTTTCCTGGGTCTTTCATGTAGGATTTTGATAGACTGATAAGGTGAGGGCAAAGCAGGGCATTCTAGGTTGAGGAAATGAGATTTGCAGAGGCACGTGGTTAAGAAAGCAAAGGGCGTGTGTTGGTGTAGGAAGGGGTCTGATTTGACTATAATGTAGGGATGACAGTGGAGGCTAGAGACAGATAAGGCTGGCAGGAAAGTTTGCAGCCAGACGTGAAGGTTCCCACAGCCCGTGCTTGGGAGCTCAGATTTCATTCTCTGAGTGGTATGGGAGCCCGCAGATATGTTTGAACGTGAGACCGACACAGCTGGAGGACAGAGGTGAAAACAGTCCTGTCTTTCTCTCTGGAAGTGTGATATGCGTGATTCTGAGATAGGAGGTGTCTGGACCTTTGGTTCCAATTCTATTTCTAGGCGAGAGCCAGGGCTCAGAGGGGCGGGGAGGGCATTCGCGCTCCCTGTTCTTCATCCCGGCAGCCGGGGGACTCCGTGGATTCTCGCTTCATTATGGAGGGACTGAAGCACCAAATGAACCATTGTCTCCTAATGGGTCTGGCTGCATCTGGAGTCAGCCCATCAAGTGAATTAACGAGCGTCTCTCGTGAGGGGTTCTGGCCCTGCTGCCTCACACAGTTGGACCACAGATCTGCAGCATTGGCAGCCAGAAACCCAGGAGGCCAGAGTGAAGACCAAGGTGGCAAGAGAAGAAAAGTCCCCGAGGGAAACATCCTGCAGAGTTTATGATGTGGTGAGTTTCCTGTAAAATGAGAAGAAAGGGAAGGAGAAGAGAACACTTGATGTACGTCCATCCCCCAGTCCCCATTAGGGAGAATCCACACACATTACGGGTAGAAGCATGAAGTCTTTATTGGACTAGGGTGGCCTGAACATTCAGCTGGGAACAATTTTCTCCAGAATGGGGAGCCCGGCCAGGTGCTGTTCATCATCCTCACTTCTCTGACTCACTTCCTTCCCCGAAGACTCAAGGGGAACACACAAGTATGTGACAAACGACCCCATTCTCCCAGAATAAATCAGAGTTTGGCCACCATTGCCCATATACAGATTGTTTTTCTGAGGCCTCAAGATGGAATGAAAGTGCGGGAAGGCAAAGTAGTCCATCCTGTAGGGGAGTGAGCAGCCGATCCTGCTAACGTCCCACTGGATTTCAATGAATGGCTTTACTTTTGAGCACCTATTATATGCCAGGGACCAAAGCAGACATGATCACGCGCCTTTTCTCACATGAGTAGATTCAAAGATGTAATGAAGGCTTAGTTGAGCACAAAGAAATTGGAAAAATATCTGAAGATCCCAGTGAATTCCAAACTGAGCTCAAATAGAATAAACAAATTGTCCAAATTGTTCAAATAAAATTCAGTCCTAGGATATATTGACAGAAAAAGTCATAAAATAGACCAAAACAATCTGGCATGCTAATAGACCTCATGAGAGTGTCGAAATCTGTTTTAATCTTTTTATTTTAATACAGAACACAGGCCCACTTCTAATTACAGAATATACAAGTCTAGACTTCTTGGGGCGCCTGGGTGGCTCAGAGGGTTAAGCCTCTGCCTTCAGCTCAGGTCATGGTCTCAGGGTCCTGGGATCAAGCCCCGCATCAGGCTCTCTGCTCAGCAGGGAGCCTGCTTCCCCCTCTCTCTCTGCCTGCCTCTCTCCATACTTGTGATCTCTCTCTCTCTCTGTGTCAAATAAATAAATAAATTTTTTTAAAAAATGTCTAGACTTCTTTATTCTACGGATGCAAAGAGCTGGTGATTTAAGTGGAACCAGGGACAGTCAAAAGGTGACAATATTTTCCAACATGTGATGATACATTTTCCAGCTACAGGATACAGAGTAAGCAATGGACGCCAGTCGCTTCTCACTTTTTCATGCCTCCTATAAAGCTCTCTAACCTAGTACTGTGGGTCAACCCTGTGTCCCTTGTGCCTTCAACCCAGATCAGAGTTCCTTATTTGTGGAGGGGAAGTGAGGCTGGGAGATTCTTTACTGTGTTTAAGAATAATCTGAGGATCTTAGAAACTCTGTGTTCCTTGGACCCAGCTCCAGAAGATAGAAGGGCGAACTGGTAACAGTCTCCTAGGACTCCGGATTCCCAGGGTCCGGCCCCTCCAGCTGCGGGTGCCGCCCAGACCCAGCCACGCAGCTCCGCTCCCTGGGTGCATTCCAGCGCGTCTTCTCTCCTTCTCGCTTCTCCAAACGAGCCGGCTCTCAAAGTGAAATTGGCTCCTAGAAATCAAGCCAGGGAATAACCTGACTATTTCTTGCCGAGAAGTAATAATTATGGCCCTGGAAGGATGCAATCTGCATACATTATTGCAAGTTATGCCAACAGAATGTCAACATTTGTGTCAGGAGGCATCTCGAGCTGCAATTACTCCAGGTCCTGGCCTGGCATTCTGAGACAGAGTTGGCGGTGCTAATTACAGGGGAGGCAAACTGGCGGGTGGCGGGTGGCGGGTTACTCGGAGGGGAGACAGTCCTGGAACCACAGTCCTGAAGGTCAGCCTGTGGTGGGGATAGAAACAAACTTGGAGCTAGGTGTGTCACAAGAATCGTGGTGACGGAGCTGTTCTCTACTAAGACGGCACACAGGCGAATCTTCGCATATCTGCTTTTTGGCTCTGGGCTTTTCCCCGTAAAAAGGACCCACTTCCTCTTGGATGCTGAGGGCAATTAAGACTTTAATTTCTCCTTCGGGGGTGAGGGCAGAGTGATTCCTTCCATGAGCTCATCCATTCACACAGTCATTTATTTACTGAGCACCTATGCCCAGCTGTCTCTGTGTTAGGGGCTGGAGATTCAGAAGGGAAACAGGTTCCGTCCCTGCTCATAGTCAAGTGGGGAGACAGACCCGTGCACAGACCATTACCACACAACCGCCTGAGTATTAAAGTAGGTAACCTTACAAAATGCTCTGAGGCGGTGGTGAATGTAGGGAACTGGGCCCAGGGAGGTAGAGGGGATACATTCCATGGAAGATGTAGAATTCCAGCAGCAAGTTAAAGGATGAGTGAGTAGAAATTTACCAGTGGCAGATTTCTTAAGAGGAAGGAAGGAGGGAATTAGTGCACATGGTAAATAAAAACGGAAACGCCACCACTTCTAATAACCCACGAGAACCAAATGTGAGGCTAGACAGCGGGATATAAAAATATAGAAATGTGTATCCAGGGACCTGGCTTAATGAAAGGAAGTTATAGAGCTTAGTTGTTCTCCTGTCTCTGCCACATGGGGAAGGTAACTAGCATCTACTGAGTAACTTCTCTTTTGCAGGCAGTATCATCTTAGCCACATAATCTTGTCTTAAGTCACTTTACAGTTGGGGAAACTGTCTGGAAGAAGTGAAAAATTTTGCCTGAAGTCACACAAGGGAAAAAGACAAAACTCAAGAGCAGGTCTTCAGGACCCCCAAGCCTACCCTTCCTGCACCATCCCATGGAGATGCCTTGCTGATCCACCTAAATGCCTAGGCTTTGTTTCCTCGTTTGTAAACAGAATGATTCAATCAGTTCAAAGGTTTTCCCTTTCCTCCTTTAGTGCCAATGAACTGCAGAGAAGACGTGAAGCTGCTCCTGGGTTCCTGGGGGAAGGTCCGTGAACAAAGTGGCCGGCCACAAACAGACGCTTCTTTGAAGTCTCATGTTTTATTTATATTTTTAAAATTCTTGGGAACCTCGCAGTCTTTGCTCTAGTCCATCTTTATTGGAATATACACATGTCAAATTGCATATAAATTAAATTAATTAATATTTTTCCTCCCCACGTGCCAAGTACAATGAATGCTTCAGGAAACGGTGGCCAGGATCCATAAAAGTAGAGGGAAAGGAACCAGGACGACCATTTACCCTGGTGCTCAAGCTCCGGGAAGCCTCAAATTTTGGTTGCCGTGCAGTGGTAAATTTGGGCCGGGGTATAGGCAAAAGAACATCAAGAGGAGCTCCCAAAAGAGATTCACCAATCCCTGGAACTCCCTGAGTCAGAGGATGGGAGACTAGAACGGCTTCAAGGTGAGGGCCTTAGAAACACAAAACCTTCCCTGGTCTCCAGGAAGCTCCCAGGAGCCCAGGCAGAAGGAGCTAATTCTGTAGCTCTGCACCTGCCCCGGGGAACCATGTAGATTCCAGCTGGGAGCACGTCTACCCACTGGAAGAGTGTGGCTCCAAATGATCTGAAAAGTTCCTTGCAGAGATTTGATTCCTCATCATTGTGGAAGTCTTTCGAGATCCCTGAGCTAATATAATCATACTTCTGGGGGGAACAGTGACACTTAAACTCACTGGGACGGAATGGGAGACAAGAAGACCACTGACCACGTGACCTTAGCCAGCCCTTGGAACTTCCACTTCTTTCCTGTAAAGGAAAAGACCCAAACCACGTGATCTTGAAAGCTCTCTGGAAGCTATAGCAATAGATGATCAAATACAAAATCTACCAACTAAAAGGTGATTCTATGCTGGAAAAGAAGATTTGTATGGGAGGTAAGGTCATTTGGGAAGCTGGAATCATTTCACACAGGTGGCTACTCCTGTCAAAGTTTATTTACCTCTGGAGTCATGGCTTAGAGTTTGAATTGGATGTTGCTGTCACACCTGTCACAGAGTCCAGGTCATGCAAAATTTAGGGGAGAGAATAAAGGAAGAGGGATTAATTTTTTTTAATTTTATTTTTTCAGTGTTCCAAGCTTCATTGTTTATGTACCACACCCAATCTCTATGCAATACACACCCTCCTTAATACCCACCACCAGGCTCACCTAACCCCCCACCCTCCTTCTCTCCCAAACCCTCAGTTTGTTTCTCAGAGTCCATAGTCTCCATTGGTTTGTCTCCCTCTCCAATTTCCCCCAATTCACTTTTCCTTTCTTTCTCCTAATGTCCTCCATGTCATTCCTTACGCTCCACAAGTAAGTGAAACCATATGATAATTGACTGTCTCTGCTTGACTTATTTCACTCAGCATAATCTCCTCTAGTCCCGTCCATATTGAAATAAAAGTTGGGTATTCATCCTTTCTGATGGCTGAGTAATATTCCATTGTATACATGGACTGCATCTGCTTTATCCATTCATCTGTTGAAGGGCATCTTAGCTCTTCCCACAGTTTGGCTATTGTGGACATTGCTGTTATGAACATTGGGCTGCATATGGCCCTTCTTTTCACTATATCTGTATCTTTGGGGCAAATACTCAGTAGTGCAAATGCAGGGTTATAGGGTAGCCCTATTTTTAATTTTTTGAGGAATCTCCATACTGTTTTCCAAAGTGGCTGCACCAACTTGCATTCCCACCAACAGTGTAAGAGGAATCCCCCTTCTCCACATCCTCTCCAACACTTGTTGTTTACTGTCTTGTTAATTTTGACCATTCTAACTGGTGTAAGGTGGTATCTCAACGTGGTTTTGACTTGAATCTCCCTGATGGCTAATGATGATGAACATTTTTTCATGTGTCTGTTAGCCATTTGTAAATCTTCTTTGGAGAAGTGTTTGTTCATGTCTTCTGCCCACTTTTTGATGTGATTATCTGTTTTTTGAGTGTTGAGCTTGAGGAGTTCTTTATGGATCTTGGATATCAGCCCTTTGTCTGTAGTATCATTTGGGAATATCAGGAAGAGGGATTAATTAATGAGCCATCAGCCCTAGATAAGGATAGGGAATACCAGGACCATTGCAGCTTTCTGACTGTGCATCTTCATGTGGAGCAGGCATCCAGTAGTCTCTGCACCAGGCAGTAGACCTCTGTGAGTCAGTGCACCTACTACCTTGGCTAACTCATTGTGATTAGTTTCTGTCCCCTGGACTTGGGTACCTTTCTTCCCAGGATATATGTCTAATTCCTTCAAAGGGAGCAGCAAGTGGTAGGGGGAAGGCTTTATCATGATCGGTAGCTGACGCAAGTGGGGTCAGGATGTTGACTTAGAAAATTACTATTTTCCCAGAGTCTGAATAAATCCAGCATGAGACCCAGGCCTTTCAGGTTTAGAGAATTTAATTTAGAGCAATTGATTTATCCATTGTGAACATGTGGACTCTATAAAGTATTTTTTGGATGGGATTTACAACAGGTTTCTTCCTCCTAATGTGGTTTTTTAAAAAATGCCACTGTTGCTGACAAACTCCCTGAATCTTTGCAATGTCCATTCCCCACCAGATGGTGTACACAGTGAGGGAGAAAAAGAAAATGGTGCCATGGATAAAGATAAGTGGGGAGGGGCACCTATATCACAAGCCACCTCTAAGAAGTAGAGATTGGGTTTTGGAGCTGGTTGACTTTGACAACTCCCATGTCTTCTTTGAGTCACAGCTGGCACCAATGAATAGAAAAATTAAAGTCCAGGATAAATTCAACCTCCTCAAACTTCTTTTTTTTTTTTTAATTAGGCAGAGAATCCACATGAAAACAAAGTGAGGACTGGGTTAGGAATTACTAAAATAAAACCTTAGTTAAAAAAAAAAAAAAAACAGGTGGCATCCAGATTTGGCCCATGGGCTATATATAGTTTGTGGATCCCCGATGAAGTATGTGATGATTCCATATTTCCCTTCTCCCATAATATGTTACTCACAATAGCCTATATACAATGTATAGCCCTCCAGAAGAGATTCCCCAGAGGAACAGCACCAGGAATTTGAGGGAGCTAATCATCAAAACCATTCATTGAGAATTTGTTTCATGCCAGAGATGGCATAGGCACTTTGCACAGATTATTTCTAACATTTGCCACTTGCCATTTACCATTTGAGTGAGAAATGTATAATCACCATTGTTTACTGAAGTCTGCGTGCCCTTGGATTCCTCTGCCCTGCCCTTAGGAGAACAGTGGCCAGGTGACCCACTTTATCTAAGAAGTGTGAGCACATGTGATGGATGGCTCTTCTGGAAAGAAACTTTTTATCATAGCGACCAACTCAGCACAGCCAGCTGATATGAAGGCACAGGAGATGGAGGGGGTCTGGAGGGCTGAGCCAGGGAGGGAAGGCTATGCACTGGAGGGTTGTAGAGCCTGCAGTAGACTTTGAATGAGAAGAATGTAAGAAAGAAAGAAAATAAGAAGAAAGAAAGTCAATTTTCATGGTATTAAGCCTTTGAAATTCTGGGTATTTTCTGTTGTTACTATAGCACAACTTGGCCTGATCTCACTGATGGGGAAAGAGACTCACCAGAGAATGAGTAACTCACCAAGGATCAATAGCAAATAAGTGGCCCATGTAGGAATAAACCCAGATCCTTCGCACTCTGAAGTCTGGCTTCTTCTCCACTCTGAAGTTTAAAATATAACGAAATCTGTATTCTTTTGGAGAAAAGGAGCCACGGTAATCTTTTTCAAAATGTAATTTACATTTACTCTGAAGTAGAATCTTCCATCCTTGTTGTGGTCCCTTGGGTCCTATATCACTTCCCTTTGCACACCTTTCCACTTTCCCTCTTCTTGGCCCACGCAGATCTTCTCTTGTTGTGCTCCAGCACCCTGGCCTCATTTCAGTTCTTGAACTTTCCAAACCCGTCTTCTTAGAGACTTCTCATACACAGTTCCCAAGTCTGGGTGGTTTTACCACCAGCCTGCCTGGTTCCTCTTATCTTTTACAGTCAGCTTGAATGTTCCTTCCCAAGGAATGTCTTCTCCAACCACGTTCAGTAAGCCCACCTGCAATTCCATTATTCTCTGTTATCTCCTTCGTTCCTTTTTAATCCTTATTCCAGCTTGGGTTGGTATATGGGTTTGGTTATTTGTTTATTGTCTATCTTTCCCAGGAGGGTGAGAGCTCTGCCTAATCTTTAGCACTGTATACCCAACTCTGGCACAGTACCCAGAGCACAATAGGCCCTTCGTCATTCTTGATTTATTGACTGAATGAAGGTCAGCATCAAGTTTAATATTTATTTCAGATATAGATATGTGGAAAGATAATGGATTCAGAGTTTCAACTTTGCCATTTGCTGGTTAGGTGACTGAACAAGTAGGTTTATTTCAGCTGGTAGTGATCCACTGGTGATAGAGTGAGGATAGCTTCTCTGATGTTAGTAGACTGGCCGCTACCCCTGGAATCAGGTAACGGGGCACCCCTTGCAAAAATCAGGTACATTGGATATAGCAAGTGTTACTCCAAGGGGAATAAATAAAGTATTTTTCACATGATAAATAACACCAGATTTGTATTCATTCAATATCTATTAAAGGCATCACTAACCATTTATCGATTTTTTAAAAGACCATACTAATTGAATAAAAGGCAGCAGCAAGCCATAGTAGCAAGAAATCCAGATATGGAAGCATTGTCTGCCACTTTCTAGAGACACGACCAGGAAAAAGATGTAAGACCTCTCTGAATCTCACGTGTGTGTGCGTGTACATGTGCACCCTGAATGTTTCATCTACTGAACAGAGATAACATCCATCTGTATCATAAGGCTGTAAAAAGTAAGTAATAATGAGACTCCCAGGTAACTGGTGAAATTCTTGAGAAAGGCTATATGAGGTGGCAGACTGCTCATGGGTTTTGCAATTACACATAATTTAGGGAAAAGTCAGCTACACCACTCACTAGCTATATGACCCTGATTAAATTTATTTAACTTTTTTGAGCCCCATTTTTCTTATATGTAAAATGGGGATAGTAGGAATTACCTCATCTGGCTCTCATAAGAGTTAAAGATTATGGATGGCAACAATAAGACAATTGATACTGGTCGTCATGGTAATGTAAGACACACATCATTTAAGAGCAGCTAAATAACATGGTACTGTGTGTTCAGGCTGTGGATTTATTGGGAACTGGAAAGAGCCCACTGTCTAGACTCTTTGGAGGCCTGGCTGATGTTTGCTTGAGAAGCGGCTTCCTTCTGCCCTGCACCTGATGTGGTCTAGTGTGATGTGGGCATGTGCTCCTTCCCAGCCTCTGTTCCAGGCCTCCAGGGAAGCAAGAGCACAGCAGTGTGGGAGCTGGACAGCTTTTTCTGCCTGGCCCAGGGAATATGCTCTGTGTTCCTTCTGCCTGAGAGGTGTTATGTAAATAAGAAGCTTTAATTACTATAATTAGCTCAGCCTCTGGCTCCTTAACAGGAGTGGTCACACCTGACTCTCCGAGGCAACTGACTCCGAATCTGGCCAGCTGAGCCTTTGGAGAGAGAGAGAGAAAAAAAAAAAAAAGGTGGGGAATGATGGAATGAATTTGGTTGATTCAGAGTGTGGCCAAGTGGCCAGGGAAGCAAAATAACTGCCTCCAGCTAGGGTCAGCACAGGAGGGTGGAAAGTCAAAGCCCACATTCAATCACTAATATTTCCTCATGGCTGGGGACACCTGATGATTGATAGGACATCTGGATATGGCAGTGAAATTTTTATGTTGCAAGAGATGCCCAGAATCAAGCAATTAAATGTTTTGGGTTCAGACTTGCTCCAGATTTGGATACAAGCTTTGCTGCTCACTAGCTGTGTGTCCTTGGGCACATGCTGTAGCCTCTCTGAACATTTTTCCACTCCACGGGAGTGATAGGAAGAGTCAGTGAGAAAATGGATGGAAAGTGTCGAATACAGCACCCAGCCCCCCAAAATGATGTTGTGCATCACTTTAATCTCACAGTAGATGTCTGAGTGGGGACCATCATCCCACTTTATAGACTGGAAAACAGGCTCAGAGAAGGTGTTAAGTTCTCCAGCCATGGCTTGGGCAAAGTTGTAATCTGTAGATAAAAGTCTGGTATGCCTCCAGGTGATGGGGCTGGGGAAAACTCAGGCTGAGAGCAATGACCACAACAGAAACCTCAATAATTATGCTGAAGGTAACCACCATTTCTGGAGAGCCCTCTCTGTACCAGCGTCTGTTACAGGGGCTGGACATAGTGGCACCATTTAATCCCATCTATGCTATGAGACCTTAAAGATTAGTGAGCCTAGATCAGTGGCTCTCAGACTTCAATGTGCAAATGGATCACTGGGGATCTTCTTAAAATACAGTATGTCTGACCAGGACCTGCGGTTCAAAATCTCTAGAAAACCTGCAGGTGATGCGAGTGCTATGGATCTGAGGACCACACTTTGAGAAACATTGGCTTCAATGAGTCATCTGAACTCACCCAGTTACCAAGGAGCAGAGACAAAATTTGTCCCCAGGTCTCTCTGACTCCAGAGTCTATGTTCTGTTCTCTACCCTGATCATTGTGGTAGATTTTACAGAGGAAGTGGCCCTGGAAAAGGCTCTTAGAAGGTTGCCTGAGAAAATAACCCACCCACCCCAAACCACTTTAAGGGATGGATAGGCTCCCTTTTAGTGAAAACCATCCATTTATTTTCTAATCGTGTTCTCAGTTTCTTAAAAGCTATTGGTTTGTATAAGTAGATGAACTCTCTCCCTTGCTGCTTTCTTCACACATTTGCTTAGCAAATCCTTTTACACATGGAGAGTGTAAAGAAATTACAAATTCTGAGTTAACCAAAGTGAAAATAAAGAGGTTTTCTCATAAGCACTACAGCCTTGACACGCTGGTGCTAGGTCCCCTGTCCTAGTTCACGACTGTGAGTGAGATCTAGAGGTCCAACCTAAAAGATGGAATTTGATACCACATAAATTCAGGAGACACCTTTCTTTATCAAAATCAAAGTGAACTTCACACATAGAGTGAACATCAGTCAGCCTTGAGCTCTCATGATTTCCTACCCAGCAGACCTGCTGCTTCTGACCTGAGACAGTCTTAAAACAAGAAGTGGATAAAAGACCTCAACGTGAGACAGGAATCCATCAGAATCCTAGAGGAGAACATAGGCAGTAACCTCTTCTATATCACCCACAGAAACTTCTTTTAAGATATGTCTCCAAAGGCAAAGGAAACAAAAGCGAAAATGAACTTTTGGGACTTCATCAAGATCAAAAGCTTCTGCACCGCAAAGGAAACAGTCAACAAAACAAAGAGGCAACCCACAGAATGGGAGAAGATATTTGCAAATGACAGTACAGACAAAAGGTTGATATCCAGGATCTATATAGAACTCCTCAAACTCAACACACACAAAACAGATAATCATATCAAAAGATGGGCAGAAGATATGAACAGACACTTCTCCAATGAAGACATACAAATGGCTACCAGACACATGAAAAAATGTTCATCATCACTAGCCATCAGGGAGATTCAAATTAAAACCACATTGTGATACCACCTTACACCAGTTAGAATGGCCAAAATTAGCAAGACAGGAAACGACGTGTGTTGGAGAGGACGTGGAGAAAGGGGAACCCTCTTACACTGTTGGTGGGAATGCAAGTTGGTGCAGCCACTTTGGAGAACAGTGTGGAGATTCCTCAAGAAGTTAAAAATAGAGCTTCCCTATGACCCTGCAATTGCACTACTGGGTATTTACCCCAAAGATAGAGATGTAGTGAAAAGAAGAGCTATCTGTACCCCAATGTTTATAGCAGCAATGGCCACAGCCGCCAAACCATGGAAAGAACCAAGATGCCCTTCAATGGATGAATGGATAAGGAAGATGTGGTCCATATACACTACGGAGTATTATGCCTCCATCAGAAAGGATGAATACCCAACTTTTGTAGCAACATGGACGGGACTGGGAGAGATTATGCTGAGTGAAATAAGTCAAGCAGAGAGAGTGAATGATCATATGGTTTCACTTATTTGTGGAGCATAACAAATAACATGGAGGACATGGGGAGATGGAGAGGAGAAGGGACTTGAGGGAAATTGGAAGGGGAGGTAAACCATGAGAGACTATGGACTCTGAAAAACAACCTGAGGGTTTTGAAGGGGCGGGGGGTGGGAGGTTGGGGGAACCAGGTGGTGGGTATTAGGGAGGGCACGTATTGCATGGAGCACTGGGTGTGGTGCAAAAACAATGAATACTGTTACGCTGAAAAGAAAAAATAAATAAATAAATAAATAAATAAATAAATAAATAAATAACAAGAGGTAGTTAAACCAAGAAAAGACTTTAAAAATATGCCATCTGTAAAAGGTATATGGTAAGCCCTAGAGCAAACAGTAAGAAAAAAAGAAAAAAATATATATAATGTAAAATGTGTTAAAAATTAAAATGTTACACTAGATAATAGCCACTTAGTATAAAAGAAAGTTATAAAAGAGGCACAGAGGAACATAAGAGGCATACAGAAAGTGGATTGAGCCTCACCAGTTCCTGTGTGAGGCCGATCTTACAGTGACCAGACTGAGAACACTATCTTGTTTCAATTTTTCAGTGAAAGTCTTATTGTGCACACAAGTTCTACTCTAGGAATAGCAAATGTCATATGTAATGCTAAAGCTTTATAGGAATTATCCCCAAATTTAGGTACACTCTTAATACTATCCTTAAAAAAATACTAGCTAGCCCATGCAATAATACAAGAAAAATAAATAAGAGACCAATGTTGGAAAGAAGGAGATAAAGTAAAAACAGAGAGGCAAGGTGGCCTAGTGGTCAAAAGAATGGATGATTAAGTCACATTTGTGCTTAAACCTTGGCTCTCCCTCTTACTGTTTGAGAATCCCTGGACATGTTTTTTAAGCCCTACACCTTAACTGCCCCACCTATAAAATTAAGATTTTGATGATGATGATAATATGGCCCACCCACAGGATTATGTGCACAAATCCAATAAGTTAATATCTACCAAATGCTTAAAACAATTAAGTTCCAATAAAGACAAACACTTCCATTACCCTCAACAAAATGCAACTTCTGCATTAAGTATTTGCTGTTACACAGTCAGTATGATTATCTTCAGAATCCCCATGAAAAATCCAAGAGATTCAATAGCCTAGTCTTTAGAACTAACAATAAGGGAGCCCAGCAAAGTTTCCTGATACAACATCAACATAAAAGGATTGGTCATGTTTCTTTTTTTTTTTTTAGGACTTTATTTATTTATTTGACATAGAGAGAGAGAGATCACAAGTAGGCAGAGCAGCAGGCAGAGAGGGTGGGCGGGGTGGGGGGGGGGGAAGCAGGCTCCCTGCTGAGCAGAGAGCCCGATGGAGAGCTCGATCCCAGGACCCTGAGATCACGACCTGAGCCAAAGGGAGAGGCTTAACCTACTGAGCCAGCCAAGCACCCCTGGTCATGTTTCTTTACGTTTGTAATAATCAATGCAAATACTTAATAAAAAGGACTAAAGAAGAAACATGGGACTGTCCATGCTAGAAAGACACTGAAAGAGTCTGATTCTGAGTAATCAGAGAATGAGTTAAACTCAGAGGTGAGGACAGAGAAATGATGATGTTCCAAAGCTGGGCGCTCCAAGTTTACTCAGCAGAGACAGAAAAGGGAGGTCCAGATGATCACAGGCTGGATCTCCCTTCTGAGACTGTTTACAGGCAGTAAAATTCACGTGGTCTGTGAATACTCAACGACTGGAGACTGTCCTCTTGGTCTGTGGGGAAGGAATCACAATAAGAAATGCATATCTTATCTCACTGCTTTGTCTATCCCCATTACCTCACCCTGCCCATCCTGTACATACCCAAGGTCCTCCTCCTTACCCTAATTTGTCTCCTCTGAAGTGAATACCTTTTCCCCTTCACCATCGGACAAATCCCTCCTTATATTTCAAAAGCTATCTCAAAGGCATCTTTGCAAATCCTTTCCTGGCTTCCCATGCAGAGCCCTAAACTCTCTGCCTTGCTCTTTGTCCATATTGCATCGGTCTTTGGCTGAAAGAGAAATTAGGGACTGAAAAACCTGAACAGACATTTCTATTCACCAACTAACTGCTCGATTTATTCTCTGACTTTCTTTCTTTGGATTACACCAGAGAGATCCACATCTCCTATCCTTCCCAGAGAAGGCATAAGTATCTGAGATGAAGACAAACTCTCAATACCCCAGATAGGAGGCTTCACCTCTGAACTCCTTTTGCAACCAACTCCCAGATGAGGATTTGCAGAATGTTCTTAGCTTCATGGGAACTCAAGGGAAAAGGTCTTCAGAGAGAAAATGAGGTAAACACAGAAATAGAGATACAATGCTGTCGTAAATCCTGTTTCCCTAGGAATTTGGACCCAGAGCAGATGTTTGCAAAGTAATGTTCAACTACGAGCAGGAAAATACTGGACTATTCCTGAGCAAGCCAAGGAAGCTATGAAATGCCAAGGGATGTGCTCAGCTCATTCTGATGCTGCAGACGCTTGGGCCATGTTTAGCAAATCCAAAATAAAAACTGCTTTGGCTTCAATAGGGAGAGAGCTGAAAACGGTGCAAGATGATGATGCTTTCAGCACCAAATCTGATTGTCACCTTGCCTTGTAAGTTAAATGATTAATCTACAAAGATGCAGATCCCAAGATCTAGCTGTTCAAAAATATCAGTCTTCTTCCTTCATTTGCTCCATTCAAATAATAATCTAACAATCATAAAATGTCATGCGAAGTGATAGACATGCAAGGCGTAATCTCACTTAGCTTTATGGTTTAGTGGTAGGGACAGAAACAAACTAATGATCTCAAAAATAACTAAGAAATTACAGTTGTGCTTGGTGTGATGAAAGAGAAGTACAGGAGGCAGTAAGAGTATAACTAAGGGACCAGTCTAGATCAGAGGTGGGGAGAAAGCATACAGGCACAGTCTTTCTGGGAAATAATATTGAAACTGAGATGGAAATATGAATAGATTCATGCAGGTCAAGAGTGGGATCAAGATTGGGATCAAGAGCATCATCAGGCCATCACAATAGCATATTAGAAAAGCTTTAAGGTGGGAGGGAGTTTGACAATTTCAAGAAAAGGGAGAAGGGCAGGATAGCAATAACAATAGGTATCAGGTGTAGAGTGGCATGAGCTGAGATTAGCAGTAATTACAATAGCATATACATCAAGATCATATAGGCCATAGTTAATGCCTTATAGCACTTAAGGCAATTAAGCTGGAGGATGCCACAGTCAGAATTTTTTCCTAACAAGGTCTTATCCCAGTGTTCAACATGGGATCCCTCTCCTTACTGGAGCCCCCCAAATCCTTCTTACACATGTGTCTCAACTTTATCACTTTCCATGGCACTTATTTTTTTCCCTTTATTTGACCCACATCCCAATTCTTTAAATTATTTTTCCTATCTTACATCGTGGTGTTTTTTTTTTCAGTGTAGTAGTTGTATCTTTTTATGAGAAATAGAATTTCCTTAAGAAATGGAGCCACAAATTCTTTGAAAAAACAACTCAGCATCATTTAGCTCAAATATCCATGCAATTTAAAAATGACTTTGAAAAATTTGTGAAAGGAGATTGCATTTTCTCTGCCTGGATACTTTTCAGTGATGGGGCACTTCTTACCTCTGATAGCTCAGATTGAAACACTCCATTTACGGTTCTATTTCTGCCACATTATGTTATTCAAGAATACCACCACATGGGGTGTCTGGGTGGTTCATTTGATTAAGCACCTGACTCTTGTTTTATCTCAGGTCATGATCTCAGGGTTGTGAGATGGAGTACCATGTTGGGCTCCATGCTGGGCATGGAGCCTGCTTAAGATTCTCTCTCTCCTCTCCTTCTTCCCCTCCCCTTGCCACTCTCTAAATAAATAAGTAAATAAATAAATAAATATTATTTTTAAAAAATACTACCACGTAATGATATCCTCACCCCTTCTCCCATTGGAAGATGAAGATATCCCCTTTGGATCCATTCTGATCCTTTCTCCACACTGCAAGTAGTGTGTGATTTCCTACTCTCAGTTCTGATAAATGCCCTTGCAATAAATGGGTTTGCATTATGCCAAGTTAACTGATGCTACATTTCCCAGAATTCCCTTCACTGAATACTTCAGAGCAAACAGCCAGAAGCCATATATTGATTAATTTGGGAGGCAAAATTAAAGAAGTATCCATAGTCTTTTTACGTTTGGAAGATCACTGCAAGGCCCAAGGTGATCTTGCAACTTTTGATGGTTAATTGCATGTGTCAATATACCTGGGCCACAGGGTGCCCTGACATCTGGCCAAACATGATTCCAAGTGTGTCTGTGAGGGTGTTTCTGGATGAGATCAACATTTGGATCAGTATACTGAAGAAACCAGATTGCCCTCCTTAATGTGGGTGGGCTTCATCTTATCAGTTGAAGGCATGCATAGAATTAAAAGCCTGTCCTTCCTGCGAGTAAGAGGGAACTCCTTCAGGAAGTCAGGCTTGGGTGTGGGATTCCTCCTTCTAAGCTCAAACTGAAACATTAGCTCTTCCTGGGTCTCAAGTCTATTGGCATTCAGACAGGGATTATATCATTGCATCTCCTGGGTCTCCTTGCCAACAGCGGATCTTGGGAAGTGTTGGCCTCCATAATCCCATGGTTCTGTTTCTCTGGAGAATGCTGACTGGTACACAGCTCACACACACTATGCTTCTCTGCTGACTCCCCTCGTTGGTGTGGGATCACAGCCAGGCCTGCAAGCTCCTCCAGCTTTCATCAATCTTCTTCTTATATTTCTCCCATTCCTGCAATAGGTGGGCATCTAGCTGGGACAAAGAATGCAGCGTCTCCTGCTGGCTACCTCCACCATCAAAGTGGAAGGCTGAAGGCAGTGAGAGAGTAACATGATTCCCTGTCTCTCCTCAAGGGTTCCCACCATCCTCACAGATTACTGTTTGCTCTTACCTCCCCTGTTTTATGTTCATCTTCATTTCCAGGCTGCCTGCCGTGCTGGCTTCAGGCTACATCAGCAGACACAGAAGCAAAAGCCTCTCATCAACTATTTAACCAGCTCCCAGATTGGGTAGGGTCCAGTCCCTATCATAAATATTCTGCTTCTCTGATCAAACCTTGACTAATACACCTTTCACTACGCATAGAGCCCATGAAGGCTTTAACACATAAAGACCAATATCCTGAGTGTAGGCTAGAGAAGGATCTGTGAGTTATGACCTCCTCACCCTTCTTGTATAATTTTATGCTTCTCTGCTTCTCATACTTTACTCTTGAGCCATGTGGTCTTTTATTTTCCTATTCCTTAAATATATATGCCTCCATGACCTCCATGTTTGCATACATGATGTTCTCTCCACTCAAAATATTCTTTCTTTTGTCACTTCTGTCCCCTTCGTGTCTTAGTGTAAACATGACTTTCTAGAGAAGTAGAATTTGGTAGAATTAGGGAATTATTTCCTTACATGCTCTTTGGCATATCTCCTTACCATTGTAATTATTTATGTAAATATACATATAATTTTAAATATTTATCTTCCTAAGCAGTCATGTCTATTCTTTGTTATTACAGCTCTTCACAGCATCCTAAGCACCCAGTGCCCAGCACTGATGGGACTGTTGGGGATGGCTGGACCTTCCCTATCTCCTCCTCTCCTGGATAAACCAAAAATACATACCTCCACTGTTTGTACCGATTTTTATTTATCCTTCTTCCATCGGAGATAGGTCATGGACTTACTGATCACATTTTGTTAACAATTTCATGATGCAAATTGGATCTTTTATTTCTTATAGTTGACCTTCCAATCAGTTAAACTGCTGAGGTTTTTACTGGAAAAAAAGAATATTTTGGTGATTTCCTTAACCCTGAACTCTCAAGTTCATTGGCAACTCTACCCAGTAGATCCTACCTATATGACTTTGAAGAGAAGTTATGTTGACTTCATCAGGGATGTTATTGGAACTGTTTATCGTTTTGTATTACCTATCTTACTAGTGATCCAAAAATGTGTTTTATGGAGGAACATGCAAGAAAGATGACCATAATTCCATTAGCAACCATTTTAATAGTTTATGGTTATTCATAAAAATGATATAATATTTCTTCTACTTTAATTTTTATTTGTGATTATCAGTGCAATGTTTGAATTCCATATAGTTTAAGTTTTGTTATTGTTTTTACTTTGAGAGTGCTACGGGAGGGGTAGAGTTGAGTGGAGGGTTAATGGTTTCAGATATTTTGGAAAAAGAAAGAATTGTATAACCTTTTCAACATGTCTTCCACTTTCTGTTTTTCCCTCACCTCTATTTCTTATACTCATGTTTCAAGGGATTTCTTTAAAAAAAAAAAAAAAAAGAAAGAAAAAGAAAGGAAAAAGAAAAAAAAAGCAATTGCTTTCTAACGTTAACCATTGGGGAGTTAGGGAAAAAAAAAAAAAAACCTTCCAGATGGGAAATATATATGAAAAATCTCATCTCAGTGAAAAATAAATCCCCCAAATAGAGGCATGTAATGAAACACCTAATTCACTCCAACTATACTGGTCATATTGCTGCAATATTATAATGCCAGATGACTCTTTTAGCACCATGGACAACAGCTGGCCTTCCATCAGGAACGTCTAAAAATGAATGCAAAGCTATCCTTTTCCAATAGAAGTTTGGCTGGCATTTGAAGTCCATTGCACGGCATAGTCTTCATATCCATGGTCAACAATTAGTGGTTTTTAATAAGATGTTCCAAAGGTATTTTATTGTGTTATTCCCCAGAAATCTGGATTGCTGCAGGGCACCAATGAACACTGGAAAAACTCCTTCAAGGGTCATCCAACTGCAACATCAAAAATCATTTTCCCAGTCTTCACATTTTGTGATCTCTCTGAAAGTGTGATACCAATGATTATATCCCTTATAGTAGAATTGTGTTTTTTTCTCCCACCACCATAATCACCACTGTTGATCTGCAGCCGCTCCCCACTACCTCTTCTTCTCCTTCAATTTCTTTTTACTTACAGTTACTTTTTTTAAAAAAAGATTTTATTTATTTATTTGAGAGAGAGAGAGCACAAACAGTTATGGGAGGGACAGAGAGAGAAGCAGACTTCCCCCCACCCCGCCCTCGCACTCAGCAAGGACCCCAGGACCTGACCTGAATGCAGACACTTATTTTTACCTCTTAAATGTATCAGCCTTTTTCAAAGCTTGCCACTGTCATTATTTTTCTCATTTTAAGTATGTTTCTCTTTGGAAATCTCTTCCAGCTTCCTGGTTTCCATCATCACCTCTACACTGGTGACCCCACAATCTGCTTTTCTATCTCAGACCTTCCCCTAAGCACCATTGTTCCCATTTCCAACAACCAACTAGATCCCTTCCAGGGGGATGTGGCTGACCACACAAACATGTCAAAAATGAAATTTTTTTTTTTTAAAGATTTTATTTATTTATTTGACAGACAGATCACAAGTAGGCAGAGAGGCAGGCAGAGAGAGAAGGGAGGAAGCAGGCTCCCTGCTGAGCAGAGAGCCCGATGCGGGGCTCGATCCCAGGACGCCGGGATCATGACCTGAGCCGAAGGCAGTGGCTTTAACCCACTGAGCCACCCAGGCGCCCCTCAAAAATGAAATTTATCACAAATGAAATTTATCACAATTCCTGCACATCTTGTCTCTGTTTCTCACCTTTCAATTTGTATGTTCCTCCTTTGAATAAATTCGTTCTAGTGCCTAAATGTTATCCTTTACATCCTTCTCTCACACCCAAACAAAATGTCAAGTCCTTTTCATGTGACTTCTTAGTAAGACCGCTCTTGCTAACAAAACTGATTCATTACTTACCTACCTTTCATTCCCCAGAGGGAAAAGCACACATGTTTCCCTCTACCATGTCTTATTGTTCACGGGGAGTTGTTCCTGGCTCCCATGTTGAGGAGCTTACCTATTCAACAGAATGAAGCTAATATAATTAGCTGAGAAGGGAAGGATCTTTGCATATGTATGACCAGTGAGAGTCAAGGCCATCCTGACCTGAGGGGAGCAACAGTGAAGAGTTCAGTCCTTAAGAGATATCTTCAGCAGCTCCTAATGGTCTCTGGATAGGAGTTTTCGTTCTCTTTGTGGTGCTTTATTTTGGTTTGAGAAGCACATCCTGGTTAGGGGAAGTTGGCTGAGGTAATGTAGCCTTCGTTAGAGGAGGCGGGAAACTGCATGCTGAACTCCTGGTGGTCTATAGATAAAGGGCACTATGCCTTCGGCTCCTTCTAGAGCCCACACCTGTCCCAGGCAAGGAAGCCAGACTTCAAGGCAGATCCCCCAACAAGGAATAGTAAAGATTTTGCTTTCCTGGAGCTTGCTTAACAGTATAGCCTAATGGTTCAAAGGTAGAGTCAAAAGACATCCTACTGGAGGAGATTATGCTGAGTGAAATAAGTCAAGCAGAGAGAATCAATTATCATATGGTTTCACTTCCTTGTGGAGCATAAGGAATAACACAGAGGACATTGAGCGAAGGAGAGGAGAAGGGAGTTGGGGGAAATCGGAGGGGGAGATGAACCATGAGAGACTGTGGACTTTCAGAAACAAACTGAGGGTTTTGGAGGGGAGGGGAGTGGTGGACTGGGTGAGCCTGGTGGTGGGTATTAAGGAGGGCACGTATTGCATGGAGCACTGGGTGTGGTGCATAAACAATGACTCTTGGAACACTGAAAAAAAATACAATAAAATTTAAAAACAAACAAATAAATAAAATATTTTTTTAAAGACATCCTACTAAGCTTTGATTCCAAATCCCAAATTGGCTGCGTAGCCTTGGTCAAGTTATTTAACCATCATGCCTCAGTTTCTTTTTCTGTAACATTGAAAAATAAGAGCAACCTACTTGCATAAGTTTTAAGGGTCAAGTTAATTCAAGTAAATCAATTTAGAAGTGTCCGGTCCTCAGTAAGTTCCATTACATGCTTGCTTTTATTAGTTATTTTCCTCCCTATTGTTCTTTGATGACATTTGGGTGGAGTTCAGCAAGACCAAAGACAGTACTCCAGCAGAAATACTGATTACACCTGAATTATTGTTAATAAATTTTGTGTGAGGCTCTGCTACAGGTATATTAAATCGGGATCTATTTGCAAATTTAGGCTCTCCCTGCCTTGCATTTACCTTAAGAGACATGCAGGTGTTCACCCCCTTGTGATCAACACCGACTAAATGATGATCCTTGAAAACAGAAGCATAAAAATGTACCCCTAATGCATACTTTGGTAACAATCCGTCCATTCGGTGGACATATGGGCTTTTGCTGCAATCTCTTTCTTGGAAAGTGATTCATAATTAAACCATTTTACTAGCCTAGAAAATATTTCAACTTGTGTTGACTTGAGTCACAATATTTGGAAAGCACCACTTAAAAACAAATCGTGTTGTGTGCAAGGAAAACGCAGTCTACCTGGCAGAAAAACAACAGGGGAGTGGACAACAGATCATAGGGTGTGGTCAGTTATATAGGGAGGGTCTTCAATGTCCCTAAATCCACATTTCCTTAATTATCATGATAATTAGGCCAGTAGCTACACTGGGGCTGAGTGATGTGGATAATAGTGACGAAGCCTTTTCCTGAGGGCAGATTTACGCTCTCATCTTGGCAGAATCAACTATTTGCTTTGTGATTGTGGAGACATTTGGAGAGAAACATTAATTTTCCATCCATTAACTTTGGTGGATATGAACACCCCAGAGGGAAAAATGTGTGAAGCCGCTTAACAACCTTTTGGCTGTTAGGAAGGTAAAAAATGTTTTGAAAATATTTTTCTTTGCGAAGGAAAAAAAAAAAGGGAAAGGAAAAAAAATCAACTATTCAGTCAGGAAATGTTTGGTCTTTTAGAGGTTTTTGTAAAGGTCTGCAGCACCTCAAATGCAGCATTTTTCTGTAAGTATGACCTATGACCTATCATGGCTTGCTCTCTGCCTAGGTATAAGTTAAACTGATGGTCAGATACTAACAGAACAGCTTTTAAAATTATACACTTTCCTCCTTTATAGGCCACATATGTTATATTAATACTGTTAATAATACTAATATTATTAATACAATAATGACCGAATAGAGGAGGTAATTGTGGGTGGAGAAGAGAGGAGAAAAAATAAATGGATGAAATAATAAAAGTGATTGTATCTTTGCATTGTAACCTGTAGGATAGCTAGAGCCTAAGTGCAAATCACAGAGTCTTGGAAATGAATGTGTAATATTAAGAGAGAAGAAGCTGTGTTTAGGGAAGCAGGGGTAGGGGGAGATAAGGAGGCGGGTCCGATGGTCTCTGTATTCTGGGATGGAACTAGCCAAGGTAAAGGCAGAGCTGTATAACCCTGAATATTTGTTCATTTCACCAACAAATCAATACAGCACCATCAAACAGCCGATGTATATTAAGCCCCACAACAGGCATGAAGGAGACTTAGCTCAGGAAGTTAGATGTGGCCCCTTGTCCCCCTACAGCCCAGAGCCTGGTGGAGAACATGGAAATTAAACAAATAAACATACACTAGAATAATAACAATTAGGACCAAGTACTACAGAGAGGAGAAGAAGCCATGTGGGAACATGGACCTGGGTAGCCTGGACTACCACAGAGATTGGGGATACTTCCCTGAGAATGCTATATGTCATTTGAGGTGGAGAAATTCCTAAACGTGACTGAGTGTGTGGATGTATGTGTGGGGGAGAGGGGTGGAGAGGGTTGGTACGAAGAAAAGAATCTGCAGACTCCAAGGAAAGGGGAGTCTGGGAGTTTTATACATGGCAGATCCAGGAGGTGGAAGAAAGAAAGTGAAGGGAAGGCAGCGGAAGGGAAGGAGGTAGGATGAAGAAGGCAAGGCCATGCGGGTCAGTCCAGGTGAGGATCTGGGCCAGCAAGGGGGAGGCTGGAGGAATTTAAGTGGGTGATGGGGAAGGGAGAAGTCCACCCCAAAATATGCCACTTCGACATACCGATTATTTTTAATTTAAGTTAGTAAGGAAACAGCCAGTGCTAGAAGGACACTCTAATCCCCATTGTCCCCCTGAAAGCAGGAAATAACTCTTCCATGTGAATGGTGCCCTCCTATACCAGGTGGGGAGAAGCTGTCCTCCCCAGCAGATACAGAGTTCAGGGCCGACAAGGCTGTGTTAAAACACACACACATACACACACACACACACACACACACACACACACAGAGTTCAGGGCCAACAAGGCTGTGTTAAAACACACACACACACCCACACACACACACACACACACACACAGAGTTCAGGGCCAACAAGGCTGTGTTAAAACACACACACACACACACACACACACACACACAGAGTTCAGGGCCGACAAGGCTGTGTTAAAACACACACACACACACACACACACACACACACCAAAAACCTCATTATTTCTTCACTAATTCATGTCCCCAAGCCCAAACCACTTTGCCTGGTCAATTCCTCACAAATACATTGTTTCCTTGTCTAAAAGATATAGAAGCTGCCTGCCTCACTTCTTTGAGCCTCATATTTTTATGGGCTCCCGTACATATAAAATTAAATTTTTCTCCCACTAATCTCTCTTGTGTCTATTTAGGTATCAGACCAGCCAAAGAACCTAGGAGGGAAGAAAGGAAAAGTTTTTCCTCTCCAGCACAGGAGAGAGACATCATCCTATCTGTCTTTTGAAAAGTACTCTCTGGTTGCAGAGGAAATAGTGAATCGGGGAGAAAGAGCTGGTACAGGAAAGCAGGTTCGGAGGCGGTTTCATCGTTCAGGAAAGAGACAGTGGTGGTACAGAAAGGGAAGTTGGCAAACAGGGATGGAGACAAGTAGAAGGAAAGGAGGGACATGGTGCTAGCGAAGGGTTATGAGAGCCCCCTGGAATCTAAGTAGAGTTACCTCTGAAGATGGAACATATTGATGACTTTCAACCCAGTCTTCTTCCTCCTCATTCTGTACCCCTGTAAAGTACCACGTAGCAGGAGGCAGACACTCAAAACAGAGAAAATAACTCACTTCCAATTTTTTTTTTGCCATTATTGGCTTGTGCAAAATTAAAAGTAAATTCTCTGTTATCAGGAACGGCCAGGAAATACAAAGTTCTGGTGAAGAGAGAAATGAAAAGCATGCCATATAATTCTTTTTTTTTTTTATTTCGTTTTATTTTTTCAGTGTTCCAAGTTTCATTGTTATGTACCACAACCAGTGCTCCATGCAATACGTGTCGCCCTTAATACCCACCACCAGGTTCATCCATCCCCCCACCCCCCCTCCCTTCCAAAACCCTCAGTTTGTTTCTCAGAGTCCACAGTCTCTCATGGTTCATCTCCCCCTCCGATTTCCCTCAATTCACTTTTTCTTTCCTTCTTCTGATGTCCTCCGTGTTATTTCCTATTCATAGCAACAATCGCCAAACTGTGGAAAAAGCCAAGATGCCCTTCAACAGATAAATGGATAAAGAAGATATGGTCTATATATACAATGGAATATTACGCCTCCATCAGAAAGGATGAGTACCCAACTTTTGTATCAACATGGATGGGACGGGAGATTATGCTGAGTGAAATAAGTGAAGCATGGTATGTAACTCTTGCCCATCCTCAAGGACGTGGCGTGCAAGAGGTAAGAGAGAGCGTGAAGTATTTAAGGGTAGGATGAGAAGGAGCAATGGGGCTCTGATTGTGGCTTAGGCACGATTCTGGATGGGAAACCTCGCTCGAGTCTCCAGACAGGTGAGGAAGAAGTTAGGAACATGGATTCTTAGGGTCACATGATCCTGGGTCAAAGGAGTCTGAGTCTCTTCTTTAAGCACTTTGAGTCTCAGTAATCTCATCTGTGGATGAGAGATAAAAGCACCCACTTCACCTGAGCCTCATTGGGATAAAGTGAAATTTCACGTGAGACGTGCCGAGCAACTTACCTCTAGCAATTATTTTTCTGTGACTTTTGTGTTCTTATCTGTATGTTAGAGACGATGACACTTTTCCTACTTCAGGGAGCTGTTGTAAGGGTCCCACAGGTGATTGCATGTGAAATGTTGTATAATTTCTAATGAAATTGTGAAGGCTTCATCCTTGTTAGCATTGTTCAGACAAGCCCTCCAGAATTGTGTGGGTTTTTTTTTTTTTTTTTCCTATTGCTAGAGCACCACTATACTACAGAAGTGGCTGCAGAGGGTGTGTGGAATTGTGTTAAATCAACACTGACCCCAGGGCATATCACGGAATCTATTTTCTCAAGATGAATCCAGGTTATCAGCTGGTTGACTTGTAACCTTTTTTTTTTTCTTTTCATTTTTGTATAAAAGCAGAATGTAGACAGGGCAAACGCATTCTTGCCAGGTAATAAAGGGTTTGGGTTATGGAATGGCAGGTCAGTTAGCTTTCACTGCATTGTCCATGTGCAATTATGCCCTATAAAACATCTCTACCTAATATGTCTCTGGATATGGGCATGTCTAATTTATAATCCAGTCTATTCAAAGATTGGTTGAAGGGCCTTTCTTGACAATTAGGCAGAGTTGGGGGTCACCACGTGGATTGATTTGAAAGGCACAACCATATTCCCCAATTATCTCCCCCAGAGCTACACAGGGCCTGGAATTTAATCATTAAAATTAATTCCTTTGGGCTCTGACAGGATTTCCGTGATAGAAGTAATAACATGCAAGAGCTGAAAGTGCCTTAGAGATCATCGGATCTGACTACTTTGTAGGCAAGCAAACTGAGGACCTACAGAAAGGTCCCTCCTTCCCTCCAAGGTCAAGCGGTAAGTTGGAAACCTGGCCCGAACGATACTCCCGGTCTCTTGACATCCTGTCTGGTGAGGTTCCTCCTGACCCGACAACCTTCCTGATGCTCAGAGGTCGCAAGAACCTGAGAGATGCCTCTCTCCGCCTTCATCCCTCGGAAAGCCAGACCTTCAGCTTACTCCTCAACTATTTCTGGTGCCCTGAGTGTCCTCGCGAAGAAGTAGAGGTGCTGATGCTTTATATTTCTTTAAAAGAGAGAGCCTGACTTGCTGAAACATAAAAATTTAAAAAATCACAAATATAACAGCTTTTGGGAAGGAGACTATCTGGCAGAAAATTCATCCCCCTGAAGGGGAAATGGGATCAAACACGGGATGAGGCAAAAGCATGAATCAGCAGTGATCGTTTTTAAACGGAGAAGTGGACGGGTTTGTGCTCTGCAGAACGGAATGGCAGGCGAGCTATTATCGAATGGAAGAACGCATTTCCTCCGCAAGAAACTGTCTTGCCCGAGTGTCTAAGGTGCCGTGGGGAGACGCAGAGAATCTGTCAGGAATGAAGTGGGAGAGAGGAGGCTATATTGAGTAATAATGGCTACGTTGTGGAGCACTTGCTGTGTGCTAAGAACCCTCTAGACAGGACCCTTAATTCTTACAGCAACTCTATGAATTCCACATCCTTATTATCTCCATTTTGTGGGTGAAGAAACGAAGACTCAGGCACTTCACCAAAGTCACAAAGCTAATTTCCCAAACCCCAGTAATCTAAAGAGCTTCCAGATCAATAACATTGGGCCCTTTGGCCTTTTAACTCCGAGCACTGTTTTAACAAAGCATTTCATTCTTACTTAAGCCTTGGTAATTCTGTGTCTCAGTTTCTCCATCTGTTAAATGGGTACCGTGTTGACACAAATCAGCCCATGAAGTGTAAAAACATTTACTGGTCATTGGAGTGTGGCACAAATAGGACTTTTAAGGGCCACAGGTATCATCCTACAGTATTGTGGGCATACTCACTAGGAGAGAGACTGATGTGGGAAAATCATGTTTGTGTGGACGTTTAGAGGATAAATCAGAAAATTCCTAGAAAGGCTTTCTATAATGTTCATTAAGTAATATGACTAATAGCATCTGTAAGAAGAGACATTGCATTTAGGCATAATTAAATTCATTTGAAAACATAAGGAAAACCATGGAGGACATTAGGAGAAGGAAAGGAAAAGTGAATTGGGGGAAATCGGAGGGGGAGACAAACCATGAGAGACTGTGGACTCTGAGAAACAAACTGAGGGTTTTGGAAGGGAGAGGGGTGGGGGGATGGGTGAGCCTGGTATTGAGTGTTAAGGAGGGCACGTATTGCATGGAGCACTGGGTGTGGCACATAAACAATGAATGTTGGGACACTGAAAAAATAAAATTAAATTAAAATTTTTTTAAAAAAATAAAAAATAATAAATAATAAATATTTAACTCCCAGAAAAAAATATCCAATTTATAAGTGAGATATAACTGCACTACAGGAAGGGATTTTTGCTTTCCTTGGTTATACAGACTGACCAGCAGGTTTTCAAAGGGAGGGGCATGCCAGAAAAAGAACCCCAGGCTGGGGGGCACCTTGGCTCTGCCCACAACCAACCGTGTGACTTGGAGAGAAACACTTTGCCTCTTGGAAGCCCTGTGCTCTCATCTTTCATTGGGTGAAATGCTTGCTCAGGTCTACGCCAGCCAAAGCTCTACAAAACATACCGGCTCATTCTCTGTCTCTACTTAACCCGAAAGGGTGCCAGGCAAGTGGTCCTATTCATGTAACAGCTATGTTTGTCCCCATTGTACCAAAGGCTCCATGCCAAGCCCTGAAGGAGTCTCTGACATACAGAAGGCAGTGTCCGGTGGTGCTGATTGCGGGTGCAGAGGGATTGTAAAGCCCCACAAGAGAGCCATTGACTTGGAAAAGTTTTCTGTCCATGGTCATTTGCAGTAAAAATATAAAAGAATCACAATTCATCTTCTCTCTTATTATTTTCTTCCTTAGCAAAGAATTGAAAGGCGAGAGCAGGGAGCAGCATTTCCAGGGGCGAGTGGCTAGACAAGGAAGGGAGGAGGATCTCTCCCCTTGTTCCAAACCTGCAGAGAGCATCACGGTCTTCCCAGCAAGGGCAGAGGCAGCAAGCAGGTTCTCGGAGCACAACTGGACCCCCCCTGTGCCAGGAAATCCCTACAGAAATCATCACACAAGGTGGCCCAGACCAGCTGCAGTTCCGTTTAGGACAGGAGTCTGTCTGGCAGTCAGTGCCAGTCCCCTCCCTCTTCTTGCCTTTATCAACCCTCCATGGTCCTCCTTCTTTTCTATTGACTCCTTTATTCCATGATCCCTGCCTCTTGCTGTTTTCTTCTCACCATGCATGGTATCTTCCTCTCTCCTCCTGTTCTCCTCTCTCTCTTCTTCTTTTTTTTTTTTTAATTTCCCATACCCCAGTCCCTCCATTCTTCTCTCCCTTTCTGCATCCCTTAAATATAATCACTGTGTCTAATATATCCCTGCCTTTCTTTAAGTGGTGCTTAACCTAACACACTCACTACTGATGGTCATCGGTAAGCCCGTATGGTCATAGGTTAGGAAGTATTTCCCTTATTGGTACTTCTAGCAGTGTTCTTTCCATTCTCTGAGCTAGCTCCATGCCTTGCATTTTCACACGGCTAAAACCCCTTCTCTCCCCTCTACTTACAACAGCTTGTTCCACACTCCGTGTGCATATATCACAGTGGTGAAGGCAGACACTCCATAAAATATGGCCGTGTTGAGACTCCAAAGGCGGGAGAGAAGTCCAGATGTTCTCACATTAGGAAATATTAACCTGCTCTACAAGTATGACTTTAATGGTGGGCAATGGCACGGAAAGGCAATGAGTTAACTTGCTATTTCCTTTCCGGAAAGCCAGTTTGGAGACATCCCCTCTCCAAATTTGCCAGCAGAAAAGGACAGTGATGACCCACAGGTCGTATATGACTGTCTCTACTCATTGACACCCTCTGGGTTGGAAAATGATAAGTGAGCCTCGCACAGATTATTTTAGTGAACCGTCACAATTATCCCTTGAATAGATAGACTTATTCCCACTTTGCAGATGAGAAAACCAAGACTTGAGGAAGTTAGGAACATGCCCAAGGTCAATCCACTGGGGGATGGCGGAACAAAAAGACAGTGGAAGCAAGTGCTCCTGGAATAGCGTTAAAGAGGAAAGTCTAACGATCCTCCCCCAGCATCCTAAGCTGAGGGGTCTCTTATGCCTGTGTTCTTCTCTTTTGTGGATCCAATCAGTATTTTCAGCTCTTGCCTTTTTCATTGGCAACATGGAGTGAGGAGAGCTTATCTTCACCCATGATAACATGGCGTGTCTGCTATTGGCACATAACCAGAAATGGCCAGAAATTTCTTCCTTTGGCCACAGAACATCTGTATGCAGTTTCAAACATACAGATCTTAGCTGACAGACCACCACTGAGGATCTCTTGGAAGTAGCACAACCTCACCTTGCCCTGGAACCTGAATCTTTCTCCTCTCCCTTTTGCATGTGCGCATGTTTGCATGTGTGTGCGTGTATGTAGAGACAAGGGAGAGAGATAAGAGAGAGAATGAGATAGTGAGCACACCTAGCCTCTGGCATCCAAACCTCTGATTATCAACATGATCACCATTTACTGAATGATATGGGCTAAAAACCCTGCTAGGGATTTTTTTTTTTAAATCCAGTGTAACCTCTTACCATTATGATGACCTTACAAAGGAAACATTATTCTCCCCATTTTATGAATGATGAAACTGAGGCTTAAAGAGATGAAGAAATTCTCCATAGGCCAAAAGGACAGTGACCAGGTGTAAGCAGAGCCAGTGCTTCTGTGACTTACCTGCCTCCAAGTCCCCCACAGGTTGGGAGACCACCCAAGGAACTCCTTGTGTTCTCATCCTGACTTCAGTTGGTCTGGGGAGTCAGAGAGGTTAAGTGAGCTGCTGAAGGTCATGCAGCCAGAGGGGCCAGTTCCCACAGGTCCCCCCATCCCCTGAAGCTATTTTGATTTCCTGGGATTAAAAAGAAAGTAGAGAGAAAGACTGAAAAGAAGCCTTGGCCATTTTTTATTTTCTTTGTCTGAGAATTTTTACTTAACACTGATGTAGCATTACTTTCCCTCTTCCTACACCCAAATTGCAAACCAACATCAGGGAATGGGAAAAAAATCTATTGAAAACAAGATCCTTGCTACTTTACGGTAATTAAAAGCAATAAATATTCTTGCCCACAATGCTAAAAAATCTCAAATAGCCAGTGGGTCAATACTGGTTCCCTGGTTAGGATGGTAATAAATCTTTATTCCTTTTGAGTCAAAATAAGGAAGGGGTTTTATTCATAAATTCCTTGACCTGGGACTGCAGTGTTTTCAAAACAAACACACCTGCAATGAAGAGTTTCTCCAACAAGTGTGTTTACGTGCTCTCTTCCAATCTGCCTGCTCCCCCAAACAAGCTTCTGTGCTCACAGGGTCTCTTTACTAATGCAGAACAATGTCCTTCTCCAAAAGGGCTGGGGTGTGACTCCTTCCTCACCACCATCTTAGACCCGTACATCCTCTGTGCTGGTGGAAAACAGGATTTAACCGTGGACCTTTCAAGCTCATCTTCTTTTTCCAAGGCTGTTGTTGACATGAATGACAGTGCTCTAACCCATTATGACTGGTTGGTTTTTTGGTTTGTTTGTTTTGTTTTATTTTTGTTCCAGTCCAATGGCTTGATTATTATCCTTTTGAAAATGAATGTTTTCCTGAGTTCCTATCTAATATCAGCTTGGTGTTCATCTGTCATCAACATTGCTCGTTTAGGAAGCTGGATTTTCTCTGGCCCCTTTGCATGTAGAGACATAAAGTCAGACTTTCACACAAACCCAGGGGAAGGTGGAGCTCATGTACTGAGCCTTTCCCTTTGGGTGCAAGTTTGAGGGATGCCATGTGACCTTTGGGAAGCCATTTCATTTTCTGGGCCCCAGTTTGTTTGTTTTAATTTCTACAAATGGACAGGATTCCAGAGCCCTACTATTATTCTGCATTTCATATCCCCTCCTGCTTGGTAGATCAGTCCTGGAGGGAGAAAAGAACTTGCTAAAAGCCACCACTTCTTGCCAGGTGAGCCGCTCTGATAAACCCTCTCTTCCTCCCTTTGGCAAGAAGCATGAATCTGCCTCTGCCTCCTTCGAATTTATTTTATATATAAAGCTTATGCTGAGTTCAAGTTGCCTCAAAACACCACTCTTGTTGGGGTGACTCGGGGGTGACTTTAACATTTAGCTAACACAGCACAATGTGTATTAGACGAGCTTAGAGATAAGCACATGAATGTTCATAAGATACACGCACACAAAAACCAGTTAGCATTCTAAAGGTTTCTGGTCCAATTTACTCCTATACAACAACGCACACTTTATTTTCTATGGGGGAGAAACACCTCAGAGAATAGGTTTGCTGAATAAGATAGACCCTTTTCATGCTTATTTTTTGAATCATAGGTAAGCTGTGGGATGCTTTATGCTAAAGAGGGCTCAGGGTAAATAGTGAGGAATGTCAAGAGTAAAGGCATATCTGTGAATAACACTATAGAAAAATTGCTGGCTGAAGTGAAGACTATACAGGAAACCTCATTGCTTGTGTGTCACTGTATTCTTGATTCATTATTCTGTGCCACACTTTTAAATTTGTACCACTTTGCATTATTTTTCTTTGGGAAACCGAGGCCAGGTGAGAAGCAGGGGGAATGCATTGAATTTGGAATTCAGGGACAATGGTAGGTCTTAACAATGGATAGGAGGCCAAGTTGGCATTTGGAGGAAATGCAAAGCCTGTGTACCGGTTTCAGTGGAGGAACCAAACCCAGGTCAGAGAATTTAAGATCAATGGCCAAAATTCACAATGGACCACAGGGCTTATACGTTGTGAGGGGACTCAGCAACCATAGACAGATTTGGCCACAGATCTGACTGCCCAAAGCAAAGTCTCAGTGCTTCTACTTATGGAAGAGAGGAGAGAAGAAACAGGTGATAGGGAGATGGCAGGGGGAAGTCACCACCACAGCACAAGCCAATATCATCCCGCTTTTGGTTCAAAACCTCATCCTGATGCAGGCGACCTTGAATTCATCGTCTGCCCTCCACTCCAATGAGAATCTACATTATTCTAAGGGGCTAAGAAGGTATTCATGGGTATACCTATATCTATACCTGTACCTAGACTCGTTTCAGCTTCTCGTTGAACATGGAAGAAAGAAACTCGCATTTCAAGAAACCATCATATATGGCAAGCACCTAAGTGGGGAGTTTTCGAGCATGATTTCAATAAACTTTCAGAGCAGCCCTTACAATATTTATTAAGACACCTGACTCCAATCCTGTCATCTTTTTACACATGATGCATGATTTTTACCCTGAGTTCAGTTGGAGCAGCAGTAGGGCTTGAGAAGAGACCTTGCCTCTGGACTGAAAGAGTGCAGAACTACCAGGGACTGAAAGACGAGACCAAGAGGCACCAAGTAGGATGGATAAGAGCTGTTCTGGACTCAAGAGCCTCAGAGGGGTTTGGGTTCCTGCTCCCTCCTCAGTACAAACAATGGTCCCTCCTTCTTCTTCTACCTCAGCAGACAACTTTCAATAAAATTCTTCCATCTCTTCTCCAATTTTGTAAATATTGTTTCCTTAGTGATTTCAATAAAAAATTTTGCTGGAAATCCAAGGTGGAACAGATGCTGTTAGTGGCCTGCCCATATCTCCTTAGATCTTACTCTTTAAGTGGATACTTCTCAACTTCCAAATTCTAGCACCATCATCTCCTTGCCTGAGGGATTTCTCTGGACACAGATGGCTGCTGGACCAGTGCACATAACAATCCCAAAAGGCAAGGAATTAATGTTCCCCTTGGAACATCGCTTAAGCAATGACCAACAGAAACTAGTGCATAAGTACCCCCCAAATTATTTACTTCCCAAGTGAGATAACTTTGAAATCTGTGCCCCATACTGGCTCCCAGAGTTGCTTGGTGGGATGAAGCCCCAGTTTCCAACAGTAACAAAATGTTTGATAATCACTCTTGAGGAACTGCCTTCCCTTACTTGTCTTATCCCCCATTGCCTGCTACTATTTCCTAAAATCACCTCCCAAACAGACTACTTGCATTTGAATCTTTGTCTCACATTCTGTTGGGTGAGTGCATATGGCCCTTAACAGAAAGTAAAGGCAAGAAAATGGTGCTTCAAGAGAAATTGGCTACCCAAAGTCATCTAGAGCAGTAGTTCCCAAACTTACATGATCATCAGAGCCACCTGGGAAGTGTTGGAAAAATACACAGTCTCAGCCACTACCTCTGAAGCGTGTTTCCATAGGATATGGCTAGGACCCGGGAGTTGAATGCTAAATTGTTCTCTGGGTGATTCTGATGATCAATGCAATCGGGGAGTATATGAGGCAGAATAAAGATCTTCCAAAGTTATCCACACCCTAATGCCAGGAACCTCTGAATATGTTAGCTTGTGTGATGAAGTGGAATTAAGGTAGCATATGGAATTAGGTTTCCTAATGAATTGGCTATAAGATAAGACATAAGGGAGAGTATCTCTGATTATCCAGGTGGACCCAATGTTATCACAATGGTCCTTAAATATGCAGGAAGGAGACAGAAATGTCAGAACCAGAGAGATGGTAGGATAATAAAGAGGTGCCCTATGTTTCTGGCTTTGAAAATGGAATAATGGGACCATGAGCCAAGAAAGCAAGGCAGCCTCTAGCAACTAGAAAAGGTAAGGAAATGGATTCTTCCTTACAGCCTAGAACACAGTCCTATGAAACTTTGATTTTTAACTCAGTGAGACCCATTTTATATTCCTAACCTCCAGAACTGTATTATAAATTCATGTCACTTCAATCCACTTAATTTCTGGTAATTTGTTACCGCAGCAATAAGAGACTGATACAGGAAAAATTATTCTAAGGCAGTACTTCTTGAACTTTAATGTCCATATGAATCATTTGGAAATCCTGTTAAACTATAGATTCTACTTTATAGTAGATCTGGGGTAAAGCTAGAGATTCTGCATTTTTAACAAACTCCCAGGTGATGTGGATGTTGCTGGTCTGCAGGCCATGTTGGAGCAAGGCCAGCCCAGGTTTCCTTGACCTCAGTGCCATTGACATCTTAGCCCAGATAACCCTGTGTTGGAGAGGCTGTCCTGCACATTGTAAGCCTGCAATGGGTGGGATAAAAGGAGGGGGAGAGAAAGAACCTCCTGCACTTCACAACACGCGTAGCCTCTATCTATTAGATGCCAATGGCAAGCCCTCCCCAGTTGTGACAACCAAAAATGTTTCCAGACAGTGCCAAAGGTCCTCTGGGGCTGAGACTAAAAATGAGAGTGGCTAAGAACCACTGTTCCAGAGAACTGAGGTTTAGGGGACCATCAGTAATGAACGAGGAAATCAGGTAGAGACCAGGGCAGCTGAAGGAGTTAGAAAATCCACATGCAGAGCTATGTGTTTTGTTACAGATTTTAGGATACAGAACTCCGTCAAGGGGAATAATAATTATTCCTCTGAAAACAAAATAGAAATTTGACAACTTATTTTTTCTAAGATTTATTTATGAGACACAGAGAGAAAGAGAGCATAGGGAGGGGTGGGGTACAAGGAGGGGAAGAGAAACAACCTCAAGCAGACTCCTCACTAAGCCTGGAGCCTGCCAAAGGGCTCAATCCCATGAGCTCAAGATCATAACCTGAGCCAAAATCAAGAGTTGGACACTTAACTAACTGAGCCAACCAGGTGCCCTGAAATTTGACAGCTTAAAATGAATAGACCAACTCTCCAAAACCACAAACCACCAAAACTCAACCAAGATGAAGTAGACAATTTGAATAGTTCTATACCCATTAAAGAAATTAAATGTATATTTTGAAAGCACCCAAATCAAAATATCCATGCCTACATGGTTCTTCTGTAGAACACTGCCAATTTTTTAAAAATATTTTATTTACTTATTTTACACAGGGAGAGATACCACAAGTAGGCAGAGAGAGAGGGGGAAGCAGGTTCCCTGCCGAGCAGAGAGCCCGATGCAGAGCTCGATCCCAGGACCCTGAGATCATGACCTGAGCTGAAGGTAAAGGCTTAACTGAGCCACCCAGGCTCCCCATCTGCCATTTTTTTTAAGTGAACACTAATTTTACTCAATCCTTTGCACAAAATAAAAGAGGAGTGAATATTTTATGAGGTCAGCATTACCCTGATAACAAAACCAAAGATCATCCAAGAAAAAAAAAAAAAAAAAAACAAGAGAAGAAAAATTACAAGACCAACTCTTCTCATAAACTTAGGTCACAAAATCTACAACAAAATATTAACAAGCTGAATTCAGCAATGTATAAAAAATTATAAATAAAAATATATAAAGCATGGCCAAGCAGGATTTATTCAAGTAAACAAGGTTCGTTCATATCCAAAAATCAATCGCTGTTATCCATCATAACAACATACTAACGAAGAAATATCAGATGATCAAATGTCAAAAAACATTTCACAAAAATCCAACATCCATTCATGACAAATGCTCTCAGAAAACTAAGAATATAGGAGAATCCCTTCAACTTGATGAATAAGATCTACAAAACTTAGAGTTAATATTGCCCTCAATGGCAGAAGACATGAACAGACATTTCTTCAAAGAAGACATACAAATGGCTAACAGACACATGAAAGAATGTTCACCGCCATTAGCCATTAGGGAAATTTAAATGAAAACCACGTTGAGATACCACTTTACCCCAGTCAGAATAGCAAAAATTGACAAGGCAAGAAACAATAAATATTGGAGAGGATGCGGAGAAAGGGGAAGCCTCTTACACTGTTGGTGGGAATGCAAGTTGGTGCAGCCACTTTGGAAACCAGTGTGGAGATTCCTCAAAAAATTAAAAATGTAGCTACCCTATGACCCAGCAATTGTACTACTGAGTATTTACCCCAAAGATACAGATGTAGTGAAAAGAAGGGTCATATGCACCCCAATGATCATTGCAGCAATGGCCACAATAGAGCAGAGATGTTGTTCAACAGATGAATGGATAGAGAAGATGTGGTTCATATACACAAGGGAATATTATTCAGCCATCAGAAAGGATGAATACCCAGCTTTTGCATCATCATGAATGGGACTGGAGGAGATTATGCTGAGTGAAATAAGACAAGCAGGGAAAGTCAATTATCATTTGGTTTCATTTACTTGTGGAACATAAGGAATAGCATGGAGGACATTAGGAGAAGGAAGGGAAAAATGAAAGGAAGGAAATCGGGAGATGAACCATGAGAGACTGCGGACCCCGAGAAACAAATGAGGGTTTTAGAGGGGAAGAGTGTGGGGGGATGGGTTGGCCTAGTGATGACTATTAAGGAGGGCATGTGTTGTAAGGAGCACTGGGTGTTATACACAAACAATGAATCTTGGAACACTACAACAAAAGTTAATGCTGTACTGTATGGTGACTAACACAACAGTAAAAAAAATGGTGAAACAACAAATGATTTCCCCATAAGGCTGGAATAAGACGATGTGGTCCACTTTCACTACCCTTATTCAAAATACTATGGAAAGTTCTAGCCAGTGCAATGAGGCCAGAAAAGAAATTCAAAGGCATACAAATTGGAAATGAATAAAGAAAACTTTCTCTATTTGCTAATGACACGATGGTCTACATAGAAAATTCTGAGGAATTTACAAATCACTAGAACAAATAAGTGAATTCAGTATAGGCATGGGAGACAAGATCCACACTCAAAAATTATTCATATTTCTATATATTATCAATGAACATGTAGAAACAGAAAGTAAAAACACAACACTATATATAATTGCTCCGAATAGAATGAAGTAATTAGGTATTAATCCAACAAAACAGGCACAAAATTAATACACTGAAAATTATAAAATGTTGCTGGAGGAAATCAAAGAAGAACTAAATGAATGGAAAGACATGATGCTCTGTGAGAGACCCAGGGAGAGAGGAGGACATGACAAGGTACCAACTGGGAGAAAATATTTGCAAGCCACATAACCAACAAAGGACTTGTATCTAGAATATGTAAGGATCTCTCAAAATACAACAATTAAAACAAAACAATCCAATTAGAAAATGGGCAAAAGACATACACAGACATATCACCAAATGCATAAGATGTTCAGCATCATTAACTATTTTTTGAAGATTTTATTTATTTGACAGACAGAGTTCACAAACAGGCAGAGAGTCAGGTAGAGAGGGAGAAGGGGAATCAGGCTCTCCACTAAGCAGAGAGCCCAATGCAGGGCTCGATCCCAGGACCCTGGGATCATGACCCGAGCTGAACGCAGAGGCTTTAACCCACTGAGCCATCCAAGCGTCCCGCATCATTAACTATTACAGGAGTGCAAATTAAAACTAAAATGAGATATCTCTACACACCCCAAATGGCTAAAATTTAAAGAGAAAAGTGATAACACCAAATGATGGCAAGGATGTAGAGAAACTAATTGATTTATACCTCACTAGTGAGAATTAAAATTGTAAAGTCATTCTGGAAATAAGTATGGCATTTTTCAATCAGTTTAATCTTTGCTTACCAAACAACCCAGCAATTGAATTTGAACATTGATTCCAGAGAAATGAAAACAAGTTTACACAAAAACCTGTATATGAATGTTCAAACAGTTTTATTCTTAATATTATTATATATTCATAATAGTCCAAGCTTAGAAACAACCCAAATGTCCTTCAACAAGTGAATGATTAAAAAAATCTAATATAGCCATACTAGAGAATACTATTGACTGATTCACACAATGGCTTGGATAGATCTCAGGGGAATTACGTTGCATAAAAGAAGGCAAACTTTTAAGGTTACATCTTTTATAATTTCATTTATATAAGGCAAATTAATAAAATTATAGTGACAGAGAACAGGTTAAGCTTTGCCAGGGTTTAGAGGGGAGAGGGATGGACAGACAGAGGAGGCTGGTTATTTGGTGGGTTTTCCTTGGAGACTGGTATGTCCCAATGGGGATGGTAGGATTTGAGCTTGGGAAAAATACAGTTTCTAGGACCATAGCCTTTAGGGACAATGGGACATGTGGAGATTGAAGGAAGGTCATATAATCAGATGATGTGAATGAACTTCATAGGTTGGGGAAAGTACCTTAGAGCAGGAGAGAATGCCAATCCCGTCTCCCATGTTATAAGAGGCAGGCCACATCCCATAAATAAGAGCAGTGTTTCCCAAATGACAGTAATCTCTACCTGATCATCAAGATACTTGCCTTATCTATAACCTCCCTCTATTATTATATTTTCAGTCTCTTTGTTCAAATTGACTCAGGTCTAAGATGATAAATATTTGCATAAAATAAGAATTCTGCTTGTGTACTACCTAAAGCCATCTGGTGCCCCAACAGTCATACACATAACATAGTTTGCGAGAGAGAGAGAGAGGGCAAAGGGTATTATGAGCAAAATGGCCTTGAGCTGGAGCACAAAAGCATGAGGGCACAGGATGTATTCAGAGCCAAGAGTGACAGGAGCACAGGATGCTTGCAGGAGGGAAGGGCAGAAGATGTGCTTGGTGACGAAGCTGGCAAAGAAAGGTTGGGGCAGATTGCGAAGGAAGAGATTGGAATAATCACAGTCCACTCCACTCCTTTTGTTATCTCTCGCTCAGGCAGAAGGACTGGGCAAGTGTCCTGGGGACTGTGTGTTCTCATTCTCTCCCTCTGCTGCAGAAGTGCAAGCAGTCATGTGTAGCTGTGTTAACACTACATGAGGAAAACCAATCCCCCAGTCCCTTCCGGCTGCACACCTCACCGCCTCCACTGCTTCCATACGCTGATTTGCATCCAGGCAGGTTGTGTAAACAAGGCTGTTAGGGGAATATAAATAACCAGAGCCTGGATTGTGGTTCAATCGTCTGGTCTGGGGAAATCAGAATTTCCACTTATCTCCCATGCCAGGGTGGAGCCTCTTAACTGCTCACCAGGTTCTCACCCTCTCCCTCCCCAGATGCCAGTGCTAATCCTTAGCACTGGATGGCTTCCTCCTGCCTGGCTCCTCCTCCACTCCTGCCTTCACAACCAGATGCTAATTCTCTGGGTTGTCAAACAGAACTGGGCTCCATGCTCACTTTGCTTGGGAGGCCTGGGTAGGCAAAAAAAGACTGTTCCCTTAAGAGACATTCCCTGTCTATGCCTTGTCCTTTCAAGGTCATGAACTAAATCTTATTCAATCACGTGCCCCCCACCCTCCACCACGACTGGTCCAGTGTCTGGTTCCTGTAGTTGGAGGTGAACAGCAGAGTCATTCAGAATCTATTTAGCCTTGCGTCTGAGTCCAACTCTAGCTCCACTGCAGTGTGACCTTAGGCAAGTCACTTAACCTTTCTGGGAAGTTATTTTATTTTCACCTACAAGTACAGATAATAATTGCGCTTACCCCTTGGGATTATTGGGCAAAGGAAATTTAATGGCGTATGCTAAGTGCTCAGCATGTTTCTGGGGTATAGTATGTGTTAAACAGGCTGTAAGTACTTTGAGTCCTGTTCTGAAGACTTTGTTATTCATGATGATGATGGCGATGATAGTTCCTACTCACTGCATTGATTCCAAGTGTTGATACCTATACCCCATGTCTCTAAAGACCCATTTCTAAGATTTTAGACAGGAGATGAGAGTGACACAGAGTAACTGAGAGACATCTTCATGGTGATAGTGGAAACCCATGGCCTGGAGCAGGAAGATTCAAACCCTAACAGAACCACTTAAAAGTGACAAGACTTCTATCAAGTTCTTTCAATTGTAGATCCATCATCCTTAACGCTGGAATCCCAGTAACTCACCTCTTGGGGTTTGTTTGAGGACTCAGCTTGATGACAGTTTTGAAATCTCTGCATTGAGAGTTCTATCTTTCAAGATTCAGATGGTAGCAGAGGAGAGGAAACACCATGGAGATGAAAACTTCACTCTGCCCCAGGGAACACATAGCCACTTGGCTTCTTTGCTGATGTTTGTAGAGCTCCCTTCATAATTATTTCTGGATCCTGGCCTCTGCTCACCCCAGCCCCCCTCTCCCTCACCACACGCCAGCCACGTGGGCATTTTTCCTGCTCTTTGAACACTTCCAGTTCATTCCACTTCAAGGTCTTTGCCCTTGTTCCTCTTTCTCCAACTAGAGCACCTCCCCCCAGCACAGGGCATGGCTGGCTCCTTTGAGCCATTTACAGCCTGATCCAAATATTACTCCTTAAACCTCCTTCCCCAATGCCCAAATCAGAATGTCCTGAGTCCTTTCTGTCACCTGGTCCTTTTTCATTTTCAGCATGACACTTATAATCTGAACCTGTCACCTTTACTCACTGGATTATTTGTTGTCTCTGTCTCTGCCAGGACAGTGAAGTTGCCTGTGGGCAGGAACTTTGCATGCTTCTTCAGTGCTCTATCCGGTGCCTGGGATCCCAGGTTGCTCCAAACCTGGGTGTTGAGGGGTCTGAGTTAGGCAGTAGAGAGACAGAAGAGAAGGAAGTATACTTTTCCTGGAGAAAGTTGCCATCTAGATAAGGTTCTAAGTTTCACTCAGATTAAATGAGGCATGATACCACGTGATGGGAACTGACGAAGTCCATCGTCCAAGCTCCACTGGTGTGTGGCGCTTGTGCAGTCACGCTGTCTTTTTCCATTTGGACAAGAGGACCCAAGAGAAAAAATATATATATTTATTACCAGCGGCTCTACTCACCTCATATTATTTAATGGGACATAAACAGTGGAGGGAAGGGAAACGGTACAAATGGAAAAGGCCTCTTGAGAACAGTGTCGCTTGTATCACAAGCATGTGGTCAGAGTCCCTCCGAGTTGGAGCTATTTGTCCTATGGCAGTTGCGACACTAAGCACTTAGGTATTCTCTGCTCCCTCTTTCTTATCCTCCCCCTCCTCCTCATCTTCATCTCCATTGTGCAGGTAAAGAGGGTAGTCCCTCACTTCTAAAACCCATTATATTAGCTACAGCAGTCTACATTTGCTTCTTCTGCTAACTGAGCTCTCCTACTGTAATTTGGTAATTCTGTATCCCTGCTCTGGACACATCCCATGTTTTAAGCACACAACACCAAAAACTACATCCATCAAACAATTATGTTTTAGAAAGAAGCAGTAGGAGGAGGAACTAACATTATTTACTTCAAGATGTCTTATGTAAGGGTCTAAGAAAACAATGTTTTCACGGAGTCCATTGCCATGCCACGATAAACATTCACTCATAAACATATCTTTCCTTTGGTCACATAATATAGACTATATTGTATTCTTCTTTCCCTTTCCCCCTTAGCCACCAGGGAACTCAGAATGAAGTTCAATATCTGATCCTAGAAAGTGTATTCATTCATTCATTCACTCCTCATTCAGTAACAAGTAACAACAAAAACAAAAGCAACAACTATACACATGTGCATAGATACAAAGATAAATATATAGCAATGATAAAAATATACATAGTGTTTATATGTAAGCACTGCGTTAGCAAAGTAGATCCACTAGGAGCCTGACAAACGTTCATCCTCTGCTCATTTTAATTTGTCTGACTTTATGTTTACATTTATTTGACCTGTTCTCTTTCTTAAAAATGTCCCTAAAATACTTAGGAGAAATTGGTAGACTATCAACCTTAAATGAACAAAGTTATACCATTACATCATAATGATGCAGAAAGAAGAGTAGTTTGACCTCACAAGTTCCAGTGAGACAGAAGCACATGTATAGCGTTTTATGCATGTGATTTCATTTTTTGACATCAAAGACCATTTCTTAAGAGTAGTCTTATAAGCCAGAGAAGCCCAGGAACTCATGCTTTTTCAGAGCTGGAGCCAAGTTGGATTTCTCAGTCAAGTGAGGATATTAAGTAAATACTGACCAATTCAGGGGAAGTGTATTTGCTGAGATGCTGTGCGTGGCTGGGAAGGGGGAATGTATGTTCCATTACCAAGTGACAACAGACAGCTCTTCCATACCAATCAGTTGCCAACTCCCAGCTCTTAGAGCCTGAGAGGACTCCTGGCCCATCTTCAGTACCACAACCTTGGTTCCTACTTGCTGAACTATCACTGCAGCTTCCTGCCCCCGGTCTCCTCAGCACCCAATGCCACTCTCTGCCACTTTGATCTCTCACATGCCATTCCCTTATGCAAACAATCCCTTTGGTTTCCAAGAAGGGCATCCAGGTTTCTCAGCTGAGTGTGCATAATCCTTCACAACCAGTCCCACAAAGCAGAGCATCCTCAACTCACCCATCCTATGCGGACCAGCTGGTGGTCCTGTTTGGGTCTAGAGAGAGAGGAGATGGCTGGGAACCCAAACCCAGAATCTTCCGGCAGCTGCCTACTAGGAGTGCAGTTTCCAGAAGCAGAAGAACAAAAGGCTAAGGTCTCGGGCTGCAAAGCCGGATGGTTTTACTACTTGCTGCTGGCCGGGTAAGCCTCAGACTGCCTCGCGCACAATACCTAGATTTTTCTCCTTAATAAAATGGGAATAATAATAGGACCTAACTCACAGGATGTTTTTGTGAAGATTAAATTACAAAATGCATATGAAATGCTTAGCTCGGTGCCTGACATATGGTTAGAGCTCAGTATATGTCAGCTATGATTATGCTTCTCTTATAAGAATTTGCTTCCAGATCCTCTGCGGACTCCCAGCTCTGGTGAATGTGCCAGACTTGATGTAAAATCTGTAGGGCTCTAGTCTACTTCAGGCCTATGGTATTAACTCAAAGTCAACTCAAGCCCACGCCGCAGCCGTCTCCTGGTCTACACCCTAATCCCATCCCTTGACAACCCACCATTTCCAGGGCACTGGGAAGCATAGAAAGCTAAAGTGAAGACAGATCTCATCTACTGGGTAAAGAGAAGGGGGTTGTTCCTAAGATGTAGAGCCACCACTCCAGAACAACCAGGCCTCCCTGCAAGAGGGAAGTCCAAGTCTGACTTCCTACAGCAGCTGCATGAACCAAAAGAGGATGTATCCAAAAGTCAAACGTGCACTCAAGAGCCAGCAACTTACTACCACCGTTTGACCTGCAGGAGGTTTCGTTGTCTGTATGTGATGCCCTAATGCCTTTACCCTTCCCCACGTAGGTTTGAGCTCCTCCTTTTCCTGTGAGGAGAGAAGGCTGGTTCCCCCCAACCCCGTTGCCCCATAAACCATGCAGTTTTAGAACCTGCCACTAATGTTCGTACTAGGCAGGATTATGTCAAAAACTCTTTACTGGAGATTCTCATTCACCTTAAGACATCCAGCTTTCATTTATTCATTTATTTAACCCATGATTAGTGAGCCTTTATTGGGTGGAAGGAACTAAATGAGATCAGGTAATACAATGCTGAACAGAATAGACGCAGTTACTGATCTCAGGGAGGTCACAAAAACAACATAGAAGAGAGAGAAACAAACATGTGAAAAATACAGAAGTAAAAGGTATGATACCTGCTAGAAATGAAATTCCCCAAATGTCCTAAGGAGAACCATAGAGGAGGTGCAATGTGTATGGGTAGGAGAGAGTATCAGAAGGATTCTCTGGGGAGTAAAATTTAAGCTGAGACCCAAAAGGCAAGTAGAGTCAGATAGTTGAAGGAAGGAAGCAAGGGTTTCAAACAGAGGAAACAGCATGTGCAAAGGCCCTGAGGATGGTGCCAAAGAAAACCATCCGAGGCTAGAAAGCAGTGGGCAGAGGGCATAGTGGCAGAAAAAGACCCTGGAGAGGGAGAGATTCCAGGGGAAGGTGTCCTATATAATAAAGTTCAAAACACAATTTGAATGTCACTTGCTCTGGGGAGTTCTTCCAGGCTGCCACCCTCCCATGAGAAATTACTGTCCTTCCAGGGCACAGATCTGTGTTATTTGTTTTATAGTGTATGTGGGCAATGTTGTGCAGGTCTAGCTCCCTGTTCCTGGAACACAAGGAACCTTACTAAGGCAAGGAATTCATCTTCTTTATCTCTGCTCCTCCCTCCCTTCTTACAAATGCCCAGGACAAAATGATTATTCAACGCATGTCTGCTGCTTTTTTTTTATTTTTAAGATACAGTATCAAAGTCTAAGTGACTTAGAACACAGAGAAGAGATTTTTAAAATAATGCAGATCACAATGTTTGCCACTCTTATGGGATGATGTGTCCCGTGTTTCCTTATTATTGGCCATCACAGTTTTTTTGGTTTTCTTTCCAGCCCTATTGCCTAATTAATTCTTATTAATGTTTCTGAAGCTGTGCCATTACCAGTAACCACCATGCAACCAATAACTTGACTCAAAGCTGGCCATTTTACAGAAGGGAGCCACTGAGTGCACCGAAGTTGGATAAATAATGAATCTCCACAGGGCATTTAGAAGCTTGTAATTTAAAAACAAAATATCGGCCATAGATAGAATCACCTTGGATGACCAGCTCTGGATATCTTTCTACAAAGTAATTCTTGTGAGTATGGAATTCATTTTCACCAGGCACTGAGCCTGGTGACAAGATAGCTGGCATGGCGAGGTGGCACCAAGATTGGACAACCCCTCCAGCTGGCTACTGATCTTGCCTGAATATTCCCATTGGCTGTGTGACAGTCTAAGCAGAAAGTCAGTTTTTATTCTGAAAGGTCAAGGGTCAGAATATGGGATGAGGCACCATTTCCCCAGTGTTTTATGGAACACTGGTATCCCATTTGATATAAATGTGTACTTCATACCAGCAAATAATGTATGGTCCAAAAATTTTTGATTCAAACAAAGAAACTATAGTATTTTTTTCTTCAAGTCTCTTTTTTTTTAAGATTTTGGTTATCTATTTGACAGACAGAGATCACAAGTAGGCAGAGAGGCAGCAGGCGGTGGGGGGTGTGGGGGGGGAGGGAGCAGGCTCCCTGCTGAGCAGAGAGCTCAATGCAGGGCTCCATCCCAGGACCCTGGGATCATGACCTGAGCCGAAGGCCAAGGTTTTAACCCACTGAGCCACCATAGTTAAGCTCTTCAAGTCTTTTAAGAGTCTTTGATATTCTGATATGATGAATTATGAATTACAGCGATGGGAATATGGTATGCAGGGTTTCCCAAATATGATTGAACCACGGATTATTTTTTCAATATATATCCATCACCATGGCTCATAACCATGACTGGAGAAGTCACATGGTCTGAATATTTTAGTCCCTATGGTAACCACATAAAATGGAAACATCCCAGGCTTTAGATTTAGAAGGCCTGTGTTCAAGTCCCTGATGAGTCATATAAAAATGTGCCCATATTAAGCATATCACCTAATCTTGAAGCCTCAATTTCCTTACCTGTAAAGGAAAGTGAAGTCATCAGTTCCAATTTCACTAGCTTAATGAGATAATTAAATATGTTAATAGGTATTAAAGTGCTTTTAAGAAGTGTAAGTACCATGTAATTTTTGTTTTTATTACTAATGAAGTTGAATACACATTACGCTGTCTATACTATCCAAGGCAATCTATGCATTCAATGCAATCCCGATCAAAATAATACCAGCATTTTTCACAGAGCTGGGACAAACAATCTTAAAGTTTTTATGGAACCAGACTTTTCTCAACAGCCTCAAACAGCCAGAGAAATGTTGAAAAAGAAAATCAAAGCTGATAGCATCACAATTCCAGACTTCAAGCAGCACTACAAAGCTGTCATCATCAAGACAGTATGGTACTGGCACAAAAACAGACACGTAGATCAATGGAACAGAATGGAGAACCCAGAAATGGATCCATAACTATATGGTCCATTATTCTTTTTTTTTTTTTATGGTCCATTATTCTTCAACAAAGCGGGGAAAAAACAACCAGTGGGGAAAAAAGACAGTCTCTTCAACAAATGGTTTTGGGAAAATTGAACAGAAACATGCAGAAGAATGAAACTGGACCATTTTCTTACGTCATACACAAAAATAAATTCAAAATGAATGAAAGACTTAAATGTGAGACAGGAAACCATCAACATCTTAGAGGAGAATACAGACAGCAACCTCTGTGGCCTCAGCCGCAGCAACTGCTTGCTAAACACATCTCCAAAAGCAAGGGAAACAACAGCAAAAATGAACTATATAGACTTCACGATAAAAAGCTTCTGCACAGCAAAGGAAACAAACAACAAAACTAAAAGGCAACCTACAGAATGGAAGAAGATATTTGCAGATGACATATTGGATAAAGGGCTAGCATCTAAAATCTATAAAGAACTTACTAATCTTAACATCTCAAAAATAATCTAGTCAAGAAATGGGCAGAAGACATGAGAAGACATTTCTCCAAAGAAGATATCCAAATGGCCAACAGACACATGAAAAAAATGCTCAACATCACTCTGCACCAGGGAAACACAAATCAAAACCACAGTGAGATACCACCTCACACCAGTCAGAATGACTAAAACTAGCAACGCAGGAAACAACCAATGTTGGCAAGGATGCGGAGAAAGGGGAATCCTCTTACACTGTTGGTGGAACTGCAAACTGGTGCAGCCACTCTGGAAAATGGTATGGAGTTTCCTTAAAAATCTAACAGAAGAACTACCTTACAACCCAGCAATTGCACTACTAGGTATTTATACAAAGGATACAAAAATACTGATTTGAAAGGGCACAGGCACCCCAATATTTATAGCAGCATTATCAACAATAGCCAAACTACGGAAAGAGCCCAGATGTCCATTGACTGATGAATAGATAAAGAAGTTGTGAGATTATTATTATATTAATTATTAATATTAATTATTATTATATTATATATAATATATATAATAATATTAATTATTAATATTATAATATTCCTATATATATATAAGAATATTATTCAGCCATCAAAAGAATAAAGTCTTGCCATTCCACAATGATGTGGATAGAACTAGAGTGTATTATGCTAAGTGAAATAAATCAGAGAGAGACAAATAACATATAATTTCACTCATATGTGGGATTTAGGGGGAAAATGAACATAGGGGAAGGGAAGGAAAAATAAAATAAGATAAAAATAGAGAGGGATGCAAACTATAGGAGACTCTTAACTATAGTGAACAAACTGAGGGTTGTTGGAGGGGAAGTTGGTGGGGGGATGAGGTAGCTGGGTGATGGGCATTAAGAAGGGCATTTGTGATGAGCACTGGGTGTTGTAGGCAACTGATGAATCACTAAATTCTATTCCTGAAACTAAAAAAATGTTTTAAAATTTTGAAATAAATAAATAAATAAAGTTCAATGTGAAGTTCCAGAAAAGGGTGATAGCAAGCTTACCAGAGATGGAGATTTCAGGTAGAATCTAGGAACTCAACAAGGCAGTGATAGGACCATCAGCCCATCATAGACTCGTGTGCCATACGTGTCAGGAACATGGAGCATTCCATATGGTGCTGTTGTTTCCTGGCCATTTGAATCCATCTAAGTTCTGTCCTAAGGTAGCCCATGCCCACCTATGTGGCAAAGTCATTTGGCCTTAACAGGAGCTGAGATTTATCCAATAAGGAACTACCATGGCTTCCTTGGAAGGTCAAGTCTGTATGAAACAGCACACAGTTAGAAGTTTGAAGTTTGATGTCTGTCAGGAGCCTTTAAGGATGAGATTGAGTCTGGTGATTTGGTTTTCTATACCAGGTATTTGGACCTGCAACTGTATGTATCACTAGCGTATCTTCTTTCTTTAAAGTCTTTGGTAAGAGGATTGCAAGAAAAATTACTTATTCTTTGGCTTTGTCTTGAATACCCAGAATTTTTACTCCTTCCAACTTTCTTACTCAGAAGATTTTACTCTTCCACCTTCATCCCGACCACATGGATACTTGAACTACTTCCCAGACTCCAGTCTCCACATGCATGTCTTTGGTCAAGCCAACCAGAATGATGACAATGCCCTTCCCCCACCCACTCCTAAGTCCCATTACTTCACCTAAGCAGTAAACTTGTCTTGATACAGATCCTTGTCTGGATCCTGTCACAACGTCCAGAAGATGTATGGATATTCCAGGCATAGGATTTCAGTGCAGTTAGGTTTAAATGTATGTGATTTCCACTTTCTTTGAAATAGCAGGATCATTGATAAACTAGTACAAGTATGTTGAGTACATCCTTCCAAACATATAAAGGAATTCCTGGTATGTGCTCTTTATAGAAGCACTAATAAGCATAGCATAGAAATTATTTACCAAAATCTACCTTTATGTACTCTGTTCCATGACTTCAGATCTAGGAACTCTAACAAAGACATTCCCTTAATTTGTCAGCTTCCTGGCTTCCAGGTAGATCTGCCAATAGGAGGCACCAGAGAGAGGTTAGAGGAAATGAGGAGGAAGGGGTCCTTTTCCTGGTTGTGCTGTGGTCAGTTGCTGCAGTGGTAGTCTGCTCCAGCATCCCGCTTCTTTCTTGACTTCTTAGGGCATTCTGACCATGACTCTTCAGCGGTAGGTGGACACTTCCGTTTTCAGAGTTCTGACCACCAGCTCACTTGGGCACCTTCTATGAGCTCTGAGAGTCTGTCACCCTAACCTCTCTCTTCCCATTCCTAGAAGTAGTCAGTTCCCTCAGCATTTCTTGTCTCTGAAATATTCTCGGATTCTTTTTTCTTTTCTCTGTATGTCTCCCCAAAACCAGTATAATGACTTTCCTGTGTTAAACTTCCTTTGTTGAAATACACAGTGTGGTTTCTGCTTCCCTGGCTGGATCTTGACTGATAAAGTCTATGTCATTATTAGTGCCTTCAAATCAGAATCCCAAAATCCAAGACTAGAGGTTTGTACCACTAAACCCTCATCTTCATAGTCATGGGCTCCTTTTTGAAACCTGATGAGTGTAATGCATCTTCTCCCCAGAAACCACATATCACAAAATTTTGAATGCAATATCCAAGAATTCATGAGTCCCCTAAAGTGTCCCCCATTTAATTTTTCAGACTGCACCCCATATAGGGAGGTGAAGAGTACCAGAAGTTCATAAACATTTTAAAACAATCATTCTTAATTATCAGTGTAACATTTTTTAGGCATATACCAAATTTTCCCCATTTAAAAAGCCATATGAAGATCTTTACAAATGAGTCACAACTCAAATTCCACAACACGTAGTTGGTTATTTCAGTTGATCACTTTAGATCACTTTGTGCTGTCTTATTTGATCTCCATGACAATTGTATAAGTCAATCACAGTAAGTGTTATTTTATTTTAAAGTGTATAAAATTCTCCCACGGAAATGTTGGATAACAACCAACATTCATGAAAGTAGATGTGGCTGAGCCAGTATTAGAATGAAAAATATATGGGTCCCAGCTCAGAGATTATTTCTCCTTAATCTTGGGGGGGAAAAAAGACCTCAATTAAGGAAAAAGCTAAGAAATCTGTAACTCTAGAAAATAGTTCTGCAGATTTCTCAGTCTTCCTTCATACGTTCTGGTGTCTGTCGAAGGTCTGAGACTGGTCTACAACACTTCTGGAACCAGATCTAAATGTGGCTCCACCTGGGAAGACCTGAACTTACAAGAATGTGTAGGTTTTCACAAAAGAAGAGTCCATTGTGCAACCTTTTTTTTTTTTTTCTTTATCATGTGCTTTGGAAACAAATAGACCAGGATTCAAGTCAAAAGTATTGCCATTTATCAGCAGTATAGCCTTATGCGAATTCTTCAACACTGTCATCTTCAATTTGCTAATCTGGAAAATAGATTATTGTGCTTAACAGAAATTAATATTAAGATTAAACAGAGTCTGAAAATATTCAGCCCAGAGCCCCAAATAGTAGGCTTTCAAAGCTCATCTCTCTTGCCTGGCCCCATCCTTTCTACTGTATCCCATTGGTACTTCTAGATGGATTCACTATATCCCAACTTTAATAGTTGTTTCTGAGACTCCAGACTATGCCATGTGGTTCCTTTATCAAAGCAGATGGGCAATTCTCTCTGTGTTGCAGTCATTCTAATACAAACTGTGATCTTCATATTTTAGACACTTTCTTCCTTTGTTCAACTGATAACCCTTTTCCAGGAGGCTGACTAATGCAACTCAGTTCAATATGGAAACACTTCTGCCATTTTTTCATTTCCCTGATGAGACTCTCACTGAGCTTTTCATTCCCACCCCCCTTTACAAGATCCTCTAAGGGGCCTTCCTTAATGGAGTCCCTGCAGATGTGCTGTTCTCGCAGGGGTTCTTGGAAACACTTCACAAATAACACAAGATTGGGTGCACTGTGCACCTTTTCCAGGTCGTTAAACATTGCTTAACTATTTTTCAAATGTTGTGGCATCAATAAAAAAATCTTAAATGCTTCCGGGGCCACGCGCTCGTTCCATTAATGTTCTACACCCAGAATATTTTAAGGTATTCATTTATTCTGAAATCATCCATTGGCTCTTCTCTAAGAGCTTTTTGATGTCCCACCAGCTACCCCAAGCCTTCCATGAAAAGCTCTGAATTTCTTCATCCATCCCCACCCGTCCTCTAGCTCCAGACACTGTGGGTGACCCTTGGAGCTGGACATCCGGACTTAGGAATAGAACAGATCTTCATGACAGGGCCAGCTCAGGGAAAAATTAAGAATTTTGTCAACAGTATTGCTGAAATCGTCATAAATGGAAAAGATGTGAATTCCGTGTGATTTTCTAGCATGAGGGGATGAAAGAAACGGGAAGTTTTCCTGATAAGATTAGTACCTTTATATAGGTTGTGATTTTTGACATACGATGGGTATTAAGGAGGGCACATATCACATGGAGCACTGGGTGTGGTGTATAAACAATGAATCTTGGAACACTGAAAAAATAAAATTAAATTAAAAAGCAAACAAACAAGCAAAAACCCAAAAATACTGACAAGGCTTTGACTCCTACACAAAAGATCCTACTTCTGAGCTCAGTAGACCAAGCAATTCCAAAAGGTGAAACCAGGGGGTTCTCTGGCCAAAAGGACAGTTTCAAGAGTCTCTGAGAGGAAAGCGTCCTTGTTCCCATTGAGCGTGTGATTTGCACTTATTGTATAAGTGGGCTCTCTGTATAAGCTAGTTTGTGTTTCACAAATCAGGTGTAAGAACTGGTCAGAAGTCTATGTCCAAGCAGAAGTGCCCCATTACATGTGAAATATTTCTCAATCATTTTGTTCCTTCCTTGGTGAGTAATTACCTTGAAGAAAACTGAGGGGAAGGGGAAATCCCAAATCCACCCTCTCTCTCGTATCCTCCCCTTTAAGAAGAACAGCATCCTTACACATAGGCATGCATGCACACAAGCGCACACACGTGTACACACACACACACACACACACACACACACTGCTTTCTAGGGGATCTCACCAAGCCAGCACCCAATTTCCACCCTTTCTCAAATACCTTAACCCTGTAAGAAAACATATGTCTCCAGGAATCTGATCGAGATTGAACACTACTATTTCAGAAATAAGGACAGGATGATTAAGAAAACGTCTTAGAAGAGGGCAGTGTTCTTCCTTAAATTTTACAGTAAGGAAGCCCAGTACTGAGAAAAGCACCCTCGGAGAGATTAGAAAACCTGGAATCTAATTTCAGCTCCATGAGTTGCTAGTTGTGTTACCTTGAGCTTATCACTAAGCCTCCCTAAACCTTGGAATTTTCACAAGGCAGAAGTGAAGATAATTTCTGAACCAAATTAGATGGTGGATCTTTAAAAAGACTTTGGAATTTACAAAGTAAACTACATTAATAATAGCCTTGTGACACAGACCAGGCAGATCATCTTATTCACACCTTATAGATTGAAGAAATCGAAAGTCAGAAAGATAAAATTACTTTTCTAATGATTCAGAACTAGCAAGAAGCAGAACTGAGACTTGTAACCACACACCCTTTTAAAGATCTTTGCATTGTAGAGGGCTGCCTTACCCCTGCAAAGAAACAAATTTAACTGCAATGTGACTTTCTTGTTTTTGTTTGGTAATTGTTTTGTTTTGTTTTTAAGGTAGTAAGAACAAAACCACATTGAGATACCACCTTACACCAGTTAGAATGGCCAAAATTAGCAAGACAGGAAACAACGTGTGTTGGAGAGGATGTGGAGAAAGGGGAACCCTCTTACACTGTTGGTGGGAATGCAAACTGGTGCAGCCACTTTGGAGAACAGTGTGGAGATTCCTCAGGAAATTAAAAATAGATCTTCCCTATGACCCTGCAATTGCACTGCTGGGTATTTACCCCAAAGATACAGATGTAGTGAAAAGAAGGGCCATCTGTACCCCAATGTTTATAGCAGCAATGGCCACGGTCGCCAAACTGTGGAAAGAACCAAGATGCCCTTCAACGGATGAATGGATAAGGAAGATGTGGTCCATATACACTATGGAGTATTATGCCTCCATCAGAAAGGACGAATACCCAACTTTTGTAGCAACATGGACAGGACTGGAAGAGATTATGCTGACTGAAATAAGTCAAACAGAGAAAGTCAAGTATCATATGGTTTCACTTATTGGTGGAGCATAACAAATAATATAGAGGACAAGGGTGGATGGAGAGGAGAAGGGAGTTGAGGGAAATTGGAAGGGGAGGTGAACCATGAGAGACTATGGACTCTGAAAAACAACCTGAGGGTTTTGAAGGGGCGGGGTGGAAGGGTGGGGGAACCAGGTGGTGGGTATTAGGGAGGGCACAGATTGCATGGAGCACTGGGTGTGGTGAAAAAACAATGAATACTGTTACGCTGAAAATAAATTAAAAAAATAATTAAAAAAAAAAAGAACATTTACTATGGGCTCTACTCTCAACAAAATTTTAAGTGTGTAAAATGGTACTGTTAACTGTGGGAAACGTTGTGGAGCAGATCTCCGGAATGTATTCATCTTGCATAACTGAAACTTTATACCCATAAAATAAGGACCTCCTCCCCCATTCCCCCCGGTCCCTGGCAGTCACCATTCCACTCTCTGCTTCTCTGACTTTGACTATTTTCGATATCTGTTGGGAGTGGAATCATGCGGCATTTCTCCTTCTGTGACTGCCTCATTTCACACGGCATAACGTCCTCAAGGTCCATCTATGTTGTCACATATGGTAGAATTTATTTCTTAATATTTAATCAACTCTTTGTTTCCTTGATTTTTTTCTACTGTTTTTCTCTTCTCAAATTCATTTGTTTCTGCTCTGATGTTTATTATTCCACTCTTTGTGCTAGGTTTGGGCTTAGTTTGTTCCATGTGCATGTGAGAAGAATGTTTAATCTGTCGTTGGGTGGAACATTCCATATATGTCCCTTAGATGCATTTGGTCTACAGCGTTGTTCGGTCCTCTGTTTTCTTATAAAGTTTCTGTCTGGATGTTCTGTCCACTATTGAAAGTGGGGTGTTGAGGTCCCTGACCATTATTCTTATCACTGTCGGTCTCTGCTGTCAGTTTTGCCAATGTTTGCTTTAGACATTTAGGAGCTCTGATGTTGGGTGCACATGTAGTTATAATTGTTATATCTTCCTGGTGAATTGACCCTTTTTATCATTATACAATGTCTTTTTTTTTTTTACTCTTATAAAGTTAAGTTGTTATCAACTTAAAATAGGCTATTATAACTACCAGATGTTTTATGTAAGCCCCATGGTCACCACAAAGAAGATACCTATAAAACATACACAAAAGCTTCAAAAGAGAAAAGAATCAAAGCATATCAATAAAAAAAAAGAGAGAGAAATCAATGACACACAAAGGAAAACAGCAAGAGAGGAAGAAGGGACAAAAGAACCACAAGGCAGACAGAAAACAATTAATGAAATGGAAATAAAAGGTCCTTCCCTGTCCATATTTACTTTAAATGTAACTGAATGGAACTCCCCAATCAAAAGATGCGGAGTGTCTGATGGATTGAAAACAATTTAACCAAATGCTGTTTACAAGAGACTTACTTATTTAAAGACCGATATGGGCTGAAAGTAAAAAGATGGAAAAAGACATTCCATGCAAATAGTAAGGAAAGAGAGCGGAGGCATCTGTACTTGGATCAGACAAAATAGACTTTAAGTCAAGAAACAGTCACGGCTGCCTTGTTGACGACTCTCAGTATGCTAAGAGACCTGGAGTCATTCCGTTGCTTCAAGTAGTGCAAAGCATTGGGAAATTTTTATTTACCTTATTCATCTCGGCATGCTATAAAAGAACTCTCTGCTCGTGCAGGTGTTATTCCCCGAGCAGGGTTTTTTGGCACAACCAGTTGGAGGTTTGGCAGCCGCCGGCTGACGGATGAAGCACGACACAGGGATGCGGGAACACATATAAGCGCCCTGACGGGGGGACCAAATCTCATGCATGCATTGAGGCTTAAGAACAGCCTTGGGGAAGAGCTGAGGATGATTTTTGCTCACATGACTTGACAACAGAAATAAAAGCTGAAGGTTTGAAGGTTTCTGTTTCAGGCCACCTCCCAATGTTTCCAAACTCCTAACATCAAAATAATTGCCTCAAAGTGTCCTGTTCCCATTTCCCAGCCCTCCCCTCCAGTAGGTGGGATTTTATAACCCTCAATAGACCTTACCTCTCCACGAGCCCCTTCGGACCCCTGTACCTCTCCAGAACCAGCCCATACTCTCTGGAACTGGTAGGCATGACCCATTTGTGCATTTTCCAGAGTGCATTACAAAACCTGTCTCCTTTACCTCTGTTCTCCTCATCCTTGATCCCACCCTTTCCCAAGGATCCTTATTAGTTCTGATATGGAGAGAGCGACACAATAATTAAGTTACAAAAAAAAATTGTGGAATCTAAGCACACAGTAGGCAGTCAACCAGTACTGGGTTAAAACAAAACTGGAAGGAGTTGCAAGATGTTCTCTTCACAAAAACACCTCTGCTATGAGAACAGCTGCCTGGGTCCTTCTTGGGTCCCTCCTGGGCCTTTTGTGCCTCGGAGCCAAATACAAATGCAGGCCACCTGTGCCACAAGGGGGACACAAGCTGTGAGTGCATGAGGGAGAGTGCATTTCCACAACAGGCAGAACATCACACGGCCTCAGGGCCCATAGGGGCAGGATCTTCAGGCAAAAAAGAGAGGACAGGCACACAGGGACACAAGTGGGGAGAAGAAAATAGAGATCCAGAGAAGTGGAAACACAAGTGCAAGAAGGGAGTCCTGGGGGGTGGGGCAGGAGAGTAGGAGAAGGAACACAGACCCGAGGAGCCCTGAGCTTTTATACCTGAGCCTGGGAGAGCTGCATAGCTGCTGGGGAAGGAAGGAGCTCAAATTCATAAATCGAAATCATAATTTGGAGATCTTGTGTTCAGAAAGGATTCATGCAAATTTGTTAAAAAGCCGATGAAACCATTTCTTCTCTGGATGTGGAAAGTCCAGCAGTAGTGTTAGCCCAGCCTGGCATAGCCAGAGTGAGTGGGGAGAGGCTGGCAGGGTGTCAGAAATGGGATGGAGCCAGCAGCTGGGACTTGCCCTTCAGGCAGACCCTGGTCCACATAACCCCTGTGTGCCCTCGGGCACATCACTGGCCTCTCTCTGTACCTGACAGCCTGCCTGAGTGGCCTCGCCCCCAAAATGAAGATAAAATGTCTCTTCCTAAGATTGATGCCGGAGTTAAATGAGATATTGCAGAGCCTGACACTCAGAAAATGAACACTCAGTAAAAATAAGACAAGTTTTAAGACAATTTGGGAAGCTATCCCAGAGCCTTCTGCAGAGAGGGCTGGAAAATAGTATAATAATCATCTCTATTCATGAAGCTTTATGGGTTTTAAAAAGCCCTTTGAATAAAGAACTTATACAACTCAACACCAAAACAAAACAAATAATCCAGTTAAAAAGTGGGTAGAAGACATGAATAAACATTTCTCCAAAGAAGACATTCAGGGGGTGCCTGTGTGGCACAGTCGTTTCAATCTCTTGGTTTTGACTCTTGGTTTTGGCTCAGGTCGTGATGTCAGGGTCATGAGATTGAGCCTTGCATAGGGCTCTGAGCTCAGCCTGGAGTCTGCTTAAGATTCTCTCTCCCTCTCCTTCTGCCCCTCCCACTAGTGCTATCTCTCTCTCTTTATCTCAAATAAATAAATAAATCTTTAAAAAAAAAAAAAAGAAGATATCCAGATGGCCAGCAGACACATGAAAAGATGCTTGACATCACTCATCATCAGGGAAATACAAATAAAAACTGCAATGAGATACCACCTCACACTGGTCAGAATGGTTAAATCAAAAACACAAGCAACAACGAGTTTGTTGTTTGGCAAAGATGTGGAGGAAAAGGAATCTTCATGCACTTTTGGTGGGAATGCAAACAGGTACAGCCACTGTGAGACAGTACCGAGGTTCTTCGAAAAATTATAACTACAATTACCATATAATCCAGAATTGCACTATTGGATATTTGCCCAAAGAATATGGGAACACTAATTAGAAGGGATACATGCATCCCTGTGTTTATTACAGTATTATTTATAATAGTCAAATTATGGAATCAGCCCATGCATCCATCAAAAGATGAATGGATAAAGAAGATGTGAGATATATCTCCCAAATACTTCCCAAATTGTCTCAAATCTTCTTTATCCATATATATATATATATATATATATATATGTGTGTGTGTGTGTGTGTGTATATATATTTCTATATAGTGAAATATAATTCAGCCATAAAAAGAACAGATAGATAGATCTATCCTGATAGATAGATAGAGGAATATAATTCGGCCACAAAAAAGGAAAAATCTTGCCATTTGCAACAGCATGGATGAATCTAGAGAGTATAATGCTAAGCGAAATAAGCCAGTCAGAGAAAAACAAGTACCATATGATTTCACTTATATGTGGAATTTAAGAAACAAACAAATTAACAAAGGGGGAAAAGAGAGAGAAACAAACCAAAACCCAGACTCTTAACTAAAGAGAACCAGCAGGTGGTTACCCCAGGGGTGGTAGGTGGAGGGATGGGGGAAATAGGCAAAGGGGATGAAAAACACACTTATCTTGATGAGCACTGAGTAATATATGGAATTACTGAATCCCTAGATTATACACCTGAAACTAACATAACACTCTATGTTAACTACATTGGAATCAAAACTACATTTTTAAAAAACCCTGTGATAGCCAGTGTTTGCAATGGCCTTGTAGGGTGGGACACACAAGGATCTATGCTAATGCGGTGATTATGACAAAGGGTGCAGAGCTGGACTCCCCCTGACCTCAAAACCTGTTCTTGCGACCTGTTGGCTGTGGGGCCTTGAGCATGGTTCATGGCATTGGCTCCTCATCCATGATGTGTAGGCAACAATAGTTCCCATCTCATATGATTGTCAAGGGGATTAGCTGAATTCATGCCTCACGTTTAGAATAGGACATGGAGTTTCTTCTCATCATCTTATTATTATCTTCCTTATTTTACAGAACAGCAAAACAATCCTGAGGCCCAAAGAGACTTAGACACTTGCCCAAGGATCCCTAGGGGAGAAGTGAAGACCAAACCCAGGACACTAGACTCCCAGTTCAAACATCTTCCTGCCTGCAAGGGTCTCCCTGGAATTTCCCATGATCTACAGTTGTGGAGAGGACACTCAACACCTGCCGGGCCTAGGGTTGCAAGGAAGCTAAATAGAGAAAATCCTCCAAGGAACCAGGAACCGTTGGAGTCATTAAAGGTGTGAAATGAAAACTGGTGAGCAGGACTTCCCCACACACTGTTCCCTCTGCCTGGAACACCATCCTCAACTCTTCCATTTATCTGCCTACATACAAGTCCTTTAGATATATCAGTCCAGGTCACCAAAGAACCAATGGGAGGTTGTGTGCATGTGCATGTGTGTGTGTATATGTGTGTGTATTCTTCCTAGCTGACTATACAGCTATCTAGATTTCACTGAATTTGATTCATGCAATTGTGGAACCATCAAGTCCAAAATCAGTAGGCCAGGCTGACAGACTAGAAACTCAGAGGAGTTAATGCTGTAGTCTTGAGGCAGCATTTCTTCCTCTCTGGGAAATCTGAATTTTTGCTTCGGAGGCCTTCAACTGTTTGGGCATGGCCCATCTCCTTTATTCAGGGCTAATCTCTTTTAGAGTCAATTGATGATAGATGTGAACCATACGTAAGAAAGACCCTCATAGCTACACTTAGGTTAGTGTTTGGCTAAACAACTCTGTACTAGAGCCTAGTGAAGTTAACACATTAAATCAACCATCATAGATGTCAATTCAGCCTTTCCTTCCCTGAGCACACCTTCCCTGGGAATTCAAACCAAACTCAAGGCCTCCTGTTGTACTTTGATGGCAGCCTGTAGTTTTCCTTCAAGATATGCATTAAAATAATCATAGTAGGGGTGCCTGGGTGGCTCAGTATGTTAAGCGTCTGATCTTGATCTCAGCTCAGGTCTTGATCTAAGGGTTATGAGTTCATGCCCCCAAGCTGGGCTCCACACTGGGCATGGAGCCTACGTAAGAAAAAAAAATCATAATTATAATCATAATAAATTACATAAGTCTTTGTTGAAGGTATGAGCACCATTATGGCAAGACTATTTCTTCAGGACTCATGGGGCCCAATGCAGGGTCTGGTTCTCCATGCTCATCATTTACACTTAGTTGAATGCTTAAATGTTCACTTTTCTAGAAAATGGTTCTCTAGGAATGATGGTAGCAACTCAGCAGTGACACATGGGGCTCTGTCATTCTAAAAATATTTTTTAAATTTATTTTTAATGTGCTTATCAATTTCTAAAATTTTTGTAAAATTTTGTAAAAATAGTTTGGGGAAAATCTTAGGGAAAAAATCCTTAGGAAAAAAAAAGCGGCCAGTTGTTTCCTTCCCTGCATGGATGGGAAGTTTGGACTTTGGGGAGTTACCAGAGCATGATAAGAGGGGCGTTGAAGTCTGGAGAGAAATGTTCAGACTAGTTTTTTCTTCCTTTTTCCCTCAGCGCTTGGAGAGCTCCTCTTCATGTATTTATTGCCTGATTGGTTCCTTTGTTCCTTGAACATTTTTAGATCCTCAGCTCAGAGCAAGTCCCCTTGTTATCAATGTCAGCTGGGCCTGAGTCAGGGTTTAGTGCAAGTTTGGATGACTTTTATCCTGGCTTCCTGTGGGAAATGGCTGAACTGTGCTCTGCTGCCAGTGTGGAGGGTGATGTATCTCCATTCTTCACGAAGCAGAATTCATAGACATGGCGGCATGTCACCGCATGAGAAAAAAGGGAACAGGAGTGAGGGAGAGTTATTAAATTGAAAGTGAATCTGGGTGAAGTAGCATTTATTGAAGACCCAGTCAAATTTTATAGACTTACCAGTTAACTTGAAGAACAGTGGAAGAGAGGCTGTCTTTAGTTGGAAAAAAATCCCTTAATAAATGCTTTGGATGAAGACGAGACCTTAGTCTCGAGTATCAGCTGGTGCCAAAATATCTGAGAAGAGATAAATGGCTTTTTATAGAAGAGGGAAGAGTTTGGGGTTTCCTTGACAATCTGGGGGTTATAAGGTGAAGAGAATATAGCAGAGGAAGGCCGTATGCATGGCGAGAGGCTAGGAGCTATGGATGCGGATTTCCCCTTCCCTGAACACACACACACACACACACACACACACACACACATGCACACACACACTCCTTTCAAGTCAGGAGCAATGTCTCCCTAATTCGCAAATGCCTGGAAAAAGAACTAGTTGTGATTTTTGTTAAAACAGAAGAAAACCATCAGGGTAGGCATGATGCCACAAAGAGTCTGTTCTCAAGGATGCAGGAACCCTGAGCTCAGGTGGTGCCAGGATTGCAAACACCTCTGGGAATTCCCAGATACCCTGGGAAGAGCTTTGGCTCTCCACAGGATGCAGGATGAGCACGTTCCAACTGGCTTTATCTCCATCTCAGAGCAGTTGACAATTAGAACAGGATAATGTATTCATCTCATTTAATGGCCATAACCACTCTATGAAGTGCATTATCATCCCCATATTATTGATGACTTGAGAAAAGCACTCAAGGGACCAACTCACACAGCTAGTTAGAGACAGACCTGGGGTTCGAACCCTGGCTGCCTGACCACCAAACCCATCGTGAAGATAAATCATATGCCATGTGCTGTGTTAGGGGCTTTTCGTGCACTACCTCATTTCATCTACTTTCTAGATAGGAAACTAGATGATAGAGGGACGACATGGTTTCCCCAAGGTCATGCAGCTGGTAAGCAAAGACCCAGGATTAAAGTGCATGCAGTCGGTGGCATGGGCGCAAAGTTTAACCCCGAGAGTGTCCCATCCCTGCCTTCCCACCATGTTCTGCTGCCTCCAACAAATCATTGTGTTATTTGCTCCTTTCCATTATGAAACAATATCCCTGTCTTCCTCTTAACAGCTATCTTCCTGCAGCCAGTTACCAGTTCATATCTCCCCACTGCTGCCTGCCCATATATTACTACACTTCCATATCTCGCATCTCCTTGTGCTCAGTTATGATATGCATCCAGTTTATGAGAGGCCAGACCCATGGCTTGTGTTTTGTATTTCAAAAATATTTGCATTGGGAATTCGAAAACCACAATTGAAGGAAAGTAAATTAGCAACTAAAAACACCTTGGGTGGCAGGTCAATAGCTTCTGAAAGATACTAGATGGAGCTGTTTGAAGCTTTTATTAGAAACTCATCCAACCATTCATCCACTGATTTATTCATTCAACAAACTTTTATTGAGCTTCTTCTACAAAAGGAGATGGGTAAGAAGCAGGGGTGATAAGGACACCCAGCCTTATCTGTAAAGAGTTCACATTCTCCTGGAGAAGGCAGAAGCCTCTCCAAAATGGAGCACTTTGTATGAGGGCTTCTTAAGGAAACAAGCTGACTTGATAGGTAGTGAGATCCCTGTCAGTGGAAGTATCCTAGGAGTCTGGATGACATCTTGTAAAGGATGGTATAGATGGAATTCCAGCAGCAGATGTCTGGGCCTGACTAACTTTAAGTTCCCTGAAAGTATTAAGGTTCCAAAAAAATAAAGCAGAGCCAGTTAAATGCCATGACAGGATCTGTTGGCTGCATTGGATAGAGCACAGATCATGGAAGAATTCATTCCAACCAGTGGAAATAAGGAAGGAAGGGGAAGATTTGCGGGTGTGGGGAGTGATGAACAAAGCTTCGGTTAATTTGAAGCCAGCATATTCATAGCTTTCAAGGCCCCTTGGCTTTCCCACTTATTTAGCCTCTGTGAATTTCAGGCTCCTAACCTCCAAGACAGGGTTAATCAGGCCCACCCTGACCATTTCTCCCTGCTGCTGAAAGCATCAAATGAGATGATTTATAAAGTAGTTTGTCCAACTAAAAAATGTTATGCAAATATAATGTCAAATCAGAAACTTAGTGCCAAGGGACCCAACACTGATGGTGAAATTTCAGGCATCACTAGGCGAGATACATCTTTTAGTTGAGAACTTTCCTGGGAATCTCAGACCATACCATATAACACCAGTAACAGAACATCCTTTTTTATTAACTGAAATTCTGGTCTAGGGCCAATGTGTCCTTGGTGGCTTTGGCAAGATCACTCAATTTCTTTCTATCAGCATAAATGGGAATAATTGTTGGTTTTTGCAAAATCTTTTTTTACCCAGCCACATAAAAATGAATAGTCCCTATGTATTCAGATCAAATAACAAGATTCTCTATTGCTTTGACTTTCTATATTACCTGAGGCAGGCCCAGTGAAAAGGACAGGAGTGGCTAATAAATGTATTTCAATATATGCAAAATACACTAAGGATAAGAAAGACATGGAAACTTAAAGTACCAAGGACACCTATGTAACATTTATAGGTTTGGTTCAGCATATGTTCACTGAACACTTAGGATGGACCAGATACTATGGTAGGTATTGCTTGGAGACACAGAGATTAATAGGACAGAGCTTCTGCTCTCAAAGAGCCCACATACTGATGAGCACTCTTTGAAAGTGACCAAGAGAATAGACTAGATTAAGTGGATAGTGAATCAAGATAACTTCCCCAGTCCAAGAGCGGATGCTGAGTCGCTAGTTGATCTGTTAAGACGTCATACTGCTTTGTGTCCATCCGTTGTCAGCACTAAGTGAAAACCCATAAAATATTGCTTTAAAATTTGTTGGAAACATTTGCCTCCCACCAACCAGCCACTGGAAAGTCCTAATAAAAAAGAAAAACAACATCCAACCTCTCTGATGAGTCATTTATGCACTAATTATACGGCAACTTTATTCTGCAACTTACATAGTGGGAAAAAAATACTTGAATACATTATATTATTTTATCCCAAATCAACTAATTCCTTCTTTTTGACCTTGCTGGGATTTGGAATAATTGTCTTACTGGCATAATTGTCTTACAGAATGGAGAGATACAGAGATTCGTGACTAATGACTTTCAGGTGGGATTTTTATTTTATTTATAACAAGAAAACAAGTTGTCACTATAGGGCTAACGTTGGTTGCATATAATAATATCCACAGCAGTTTTTTCTTACCTCTTTCTCTCTCCCCTCCTTACACGTCCCCCACACCCCCCCACCCGCCGCACGCACGCGCGCACACACACACACACACAGACACACACACACAGTAACAAGACTGAAAGGCTCCAATAGGCTGGAAATTGACTCCTGTGCTGATTCAGACAGGTGTAGCTGGGTAGGGCGGGGGAAGTGAGCCCTCAGCAGAAATCCACTTGTAGATTTCCTGTTCATTGCCTACTGTTTATCTGTAACACCATTCCCACTTCTTAACAGAACCTACCATACCATGCTCTATGGGAAGCTGACCACATCCCACCCTAGTTGTTGTATCCTGAGTAGCATAAGCCAGTCAGGGGAAACCCATTCCCCTTGCCCATGATTAGTTAACCAACAGGCATGTGAGTAGGATGATTTGCCCTGGGGCTTCCAGACAAGAATATCTTATTCCAGAGAAGGAAAAAGAAGAGGACAGTAGTTTTATGCCTCTGAATATGTTATGTCTGAAAGTAATGCCTGGAACATTCAGAGAATACAGCCAAGATATGGAGCCAGAGCATTATATAGAAGTGGGCACCTGCAAGCCACGCGACCTTTTTGGACTTCTTTTTTTTTTTTTTTTTTAAGATTTTATTCATTCATTTGACACAGAGAGAGAGATCACAAGAAGGCAGAGAGGCAGCCAGAGAGGGGGTGGGGGTGGAAACAGGCTCCCTGGTGAGCAGAGAGCCCAATGCAGGGCTCGATCCCAGGACCCTGAGATCATGACCTGAGCCGAAAGTAGAGGCTTAACCCACTGAGCCACCTAGGCACCCCCTTTTTTGGACTTCTTCTTATGTGAGATAAGATGTGTTCTTTGGCCTCAAACATCTTGATTTGCACTCTCTATCGCCTGTAGCCCCGATCTTTCTAACTGGTATGGCTATCACACACTGCTAATGATTTTGCCCCTCACTGACCTTGAACCCTATTGATAGCAACACGGGCACAAGCAGCCCACTAACCTCACCATGGAGACTTCCATGGGCCCACACAAGGGGTTTTTTTGGGGTGTTTGAAATGCAGTATAGCCCTTTGGTGGTAGTATTCACAAGGATCTATGCATGGAACATTCACAGAACTGTAGACCCTCCCCCCTCAAAAATATGATTATCACTGCATGTCAAAACCAAATGATTCTACAGGGTGGAACATGGATTCAAGCCCACATTTGTTTGACCCCTAAAGTCACACTGCTTCTAAGTGCTTGTCAAGTCCAATATAAGCACGTACAGTCAGGAGGCTAAAACTGAAATTCTAACTCTGTCATTGGAAGGCTATGTGACCTTATGCATTTTGCTTCACCCAGCTGAGCTGATTTTCTCAACTGCCAAATGCAGATGAGATTAATCTCTGCCCATCCCATCTTCTTTGGTGGGGCGGAAGGGGGTCAAATAAGGAAATGATCTGGGAAGCGAATCATAAGTATCTGCCATCACTATTGTGTGAAAATACCTACTCTCCAGTATTCAGGCTGGAATCCCAGTTCCTCCTCTGGAGGAGGAGGATAGCAAACCCACATGTTACTGCTGCCCCCTATCTCCAGTCTGCACCCCTAGAGGCACCCAAACAATCATGGTCCTCTCTTCCCAGGGCCCTGCTTTATGGCTTTAGCATCACACTCAATTGTTTGCTCTGAGGAGCCTGTATAAGTCAAGGAGAGTTGGTCCCTGGGTTAAAGCGTCTTACCACCACTGGATTAAACTTCTAGTATCTGACAGTCTTGCTATCTTTCCCCAACATAGCTTCTCTTCTTTCTCTCTTTTTTTTTTTTAATGTTTTTTTTTTTTTTAAGTAGGTTCTGCACCATGGGACCCGAACTTACAATCTCAAGATCAAGACCTGAGCCGAGGTCAAGAGCCGGACGCTCAACCAACTGAGCCACACCGGTGCCCCTGCTATTTCCTTTTAGTAATAGAAGCCCGACTTTTTAGTTTGGAACTCTGACACCCAGAAATAAAAGTCTACAATTTTTAGACTCCCCTGCAGCTAGTTGTAGTCATATGAGCAAGTTCTGGCCAATGAATATAAGTGAGTGTTTCTGTGGAGGTTCCAGAAATGTTGCTTGAAGTGAGGTGGCTCACCTTGGAGGCTGCTCTTTCAGCCTTTCCATCTTTTGAGTTTTTACAGTTCACATTATGAATGTAAAGGTGGGAGACCTAGACACCATATATAACCATGGAATTGACTGAAGATGAAATTAACACCTTGGGATGGTAAAGTGGAAGGATGGAAGCCTGTATTCTTGATAATGAAAATCATGAAAATCATCTATCCTAGACTTCTTTTACATGAAAAACCTAATCTAATCTGATCTAAACCACTACTGTTGGAGTCTCTACTACTTCTGGATAACCCCAATTCCTAGCTCACATGTAACCCAACTCAACCTGTTTTCCTGGGGGAATAAATAAATAGAGATTTGTAAAGGAGAGCATATACCAGTATTCACACTAAAGCACTCAATACACAGAATGTTGTTCTAAAATATTTTGAAAGATACTGTGAATACAACTCCACGTGATTATCTAGAGCATAAGGCTTATAATATTTAGCTACCTATAGACTCTAAATGGGAGAAGAGAAAAATATCAATAACTATGGATATATATCATACTATCATTGCTCAGTGAGTGCCTATCATGTGACAGTTATTTCGTATGAATCATCTCTAATTATTACAAAAATACAGCAAGATAGGTATCCTCACCCCCATCTTGTAGGTAGTGACACTGAGGCTCAATGAGGCAAAGTAAATGGTCCAGTTTCGCTAGGAGGAGTCAAGATGGCGGAGAAGTAGCAGGCTGAGACGACATCGGGTAGCAGGAGATCAGCTAGATAGCTTATCTAACCATTGTGAACACCTACAAATCCAACGGGAAATCAAAGAGAAGAAGAGCAACAATCCCAGAAACAGAAAATCGATCACTTTCTGAAAGGTAGGACCTGCGGAGAAGTGAATCCAAAGCGACGGGAAGATAGACCCCGGGGGGAGGGGCCGGCACCCGGCAAGCGGCGGAGCGACGGAGCACAAAATCGGGACTTTTAAAAGTCGGCTCCACTGGGAGACATCGCTCCAGAGGCTAAACTGGGGGGAAACCCAGGCGGGGTCAGCATAACCCCAGGACCCGCAGGGTCACAGAAGGACTGGGGGTGTCTGAGTGCCGCAGAGCTCGCAGGTATTGGAGCGGGGAAGCCGGCTATAGCGACAAAGCCGAGGAGTGAGCTCTAAGCCCAGGGTTACCTTGTGCCGGTCGCAGGCTGGGTGGGCTCGGAGCGCGGCCGGAGGCCACAGAGACAAAAGCGACCCGGCGCTTTTCTCCAGCTCCAACAATTGACTGCTTTCCTCGAGGCGCGACCGCAAGCCAGGGAGGCGGGACTGTTGGGCGCTTTGCTCTGAGAGCGCACTGAGGAGCGGAACCCCAAGCTCTCGGCTCCTCCGGGCCGAGAGATTGGGAGGCCGCCATCTTCATTCCCGTCCTCCGGAACTCTACGGAAAGCGCTCAGGGAACAAAAGCTCCCGAAAGCAAACCCGAGCGATTCCTTAGCCCGGCCCCTGGCAAGGGCGGTGCAATTCCGCCTGCGGCAAGGACACTTGAAAATCACTACAACAGGCCCCTCCCCCAGAAGATCAACAAGAAACCGATCCAAAACCAACTTCAGTCACCAAGAACAGCGGAATTCCACAGCAGGAGAAAGCAAATCCTACCTGGACAAAATGACAAGGCGGAAAAACTCACCTCAAAAAAAAGAACAAGAGGCCGTACCGAAGGCTGGAGACCTAATCAATACAGACATAGGTAGCATGACAGATCTAGAGTTCAGAATGACAATTCTCAAGGTTCTAGCCGGGCTCGAAAAAGGCATAGAAGATATTAGAGAAACCCTCTCCGGAGAGATAAAAGCCCTTTCTGGAGAAATAAAAGAACTAAAATCTAACCAAGTTGAAATCAAAAAAGCTATTCATGAGGTGCAATCAAAAATGGAAGCTCTCACTGCCAGGATAAATGAGGCAGAAGAAAGAATTAGTGACATAGAAGACCAAATGACAGAGAATAAAGAAGCTGAGCAAAAGAGAGACAAACAACTACTGGAACACGAGGAGAGGATTCGAGAGATAAGTGACACCATAAGACGACACAACATTAGAATAATTGGGATTCCAGAAGAAGAAGAAAGAGAGAGGGGAGCAGAAGGTATATTGGAGACAATTATTGGAGAGAATTTCCCTAATATGGCAAAGGGAACAAACATCAAAATCCAGGAGATGCTAAGAACGCCCCTCAAAATCAATAAAAATAGGTCCACACCTCGTCACCTGATAGTAAAATTTACAAGTCTTAGCGACAAAGAGAAAATCCTGAAAGCAGCCCGGGAAAAGAAGTCTGTAACATACAAGGGTAAAAACATTAGATTGGCAGCGGACCTATCCACAGAGACCTGGCAGGCCAGAAAGAACTGGCATGACATATTCAGAGCACTAAACGAGAAAAACATGCAGCCAAGAATACTATATCCGGCTAGGCTATCATTGAAAATAGAAGGAGAGATAAAGAGCTTCCAGGACAAACAAAAGCTGAAAGAATTTGCAAACACCAAACCAGCTCTACAGGAAATATTGAAAGGGGTCCTCTAAGCAAAGAGAGACCCTAAAAGTAGTAGATCAGAAAGAAGCAGAAACAATATACAGTAACAATCACCTTACAGGCAATACAATGGCACTAAATTCATATCTCTCAATAGTTACCCTGAATGTTAATGGGCTAAATGCCCCAATCAAAAGACACAGGGTATCAGAATGGATAAAAAAACAAAACCCATCAATATGCTGCCTACAAGAAACTCATTTTAGACCCGAAGACACCTCCAGATTTAAAGTGAGGGGGTGGAAAACAATGTACCATGCTAATGGACATCAGAAGAAAGCTGGGGTGGCAATCCTTATATCAGATCAATTAGATTTTAAGCCAAAGACTATAATAAGAGATGAGGAAGGACACTATATCATACTCAAAGGGTCTGTCCAACAAGAAGATCTAACAATCTTAAATATCTATGCCCCTAACATGGGAGCAGCCAACTATATAAACCAATTAATAACAAAATCAAAGAAATACATCGACAGTAATACAATAATAGCAGGGGACTTTAACACTCCCCTCACTGAAATGGACAGATCATCTAAGCAAAAGATCAACAAGGAAATAAAGGCCTTAAATGACACACTGGACCAGATGGACATCACAGATATATTCAGAACATTCCATCCCAAAGCAACAGAATATACATTCTTCTCTAGTGCACATGGAACATTCTCCAGAATAGACCACATCCTGGGTCATAAATCAGGTCTCAATCGGTACCAAAAGATCGAGATCATTCCCTGCATATTTTCAGACCACAATGCTCTGAAGCTCGAACTCAATCACAAGAGGAAATTTGGAAAGAACGCAAATACATGGAGACTAAACAGCATCCTTCTAAAAAATGAATGGGTCAACCAGGAAATTAAAGAAGAATTGAAAAAATTCATGGAAACAAATGATAATGAAAACACAACAGTTCAAAATCTGTGGGATACAACAAAGGCAGTCCTGAGAGGAAAATATATAGCAGTGCAAGCCTTTCTCAAGAAACAAGAAAGGTCTCAAATACACAACCTAACCCTACACCTAAAGGAGCTGGAGAGAGAACAACAAAGAAAGCCTAAACCCAGCAGGAGAAGAGAAATCATAAAGATCAGAGCAGAAATCAATGAAATAGAAACTAAAAAAACAATAGAACAAATCAACAAAACTAGGAGCTGGTTCTTTGAAAGAATTAATAAGATTGATAAGCCCCTGGCCAGACTTATCAAAAAGAAAAGAGAAAGGACGCAAATAAATAAAATCATGAATGAAAGAGGAGAGATCACAACCAACACCAAAGAAATACAAACAATTATAAGAACATACTACGAGCAACTCTATGGCAACAAATTTGACAACCTGGAAGAAATGGATACATTTCTAGAGATGTATAAACTACCACAACTGAACCAGGAAGAAATAGATAACCTGAACAGACCCATAACCAGTAAGGAGATTGAAACAGTCATCAAAAATCTTCAAACAAACAAAAGTCCAGGACCAGACGGCTTCCCAGGGGAATTCTACCAAACATTTAAAGAAGAATTAATTCCTATTCTCCTGAAACTGTTCCAAAAAATAGAAATGGAAGGAAAACTTCCAAACTCATTCTATGAGGCCAGCATCACCTTGATCCCAAAACCAGACAAGGATCCCACCAAAAAAGAGAATTACAGACCAATATCCTTGATGAACACAGATGCGAAAATTCTCACCAAAATACTGGCCAATAGGATCCAACAGTACATTAAAAGGATTATTCACCACGACCAAGTGGGATTTATTCCAGGGCTGCAAGGTTGGTTCAACATCCGCAAATCCATCAATGTGATACAATACATTAATAAAAGAAAGAGTAAGAACCATATGATACTCTCAATAGATGCTGAAAAAGCGTTTGACAAAGTGCAGCATCCCTTCCTGATTAAAACTCTTCAAAGTGTAGGGATAGAAGGCACATACCTCAATATTATCAAAGCCATCTATGAAAAACCCACCGCAAATATCATTCTCAATGGAGAAAAACTGAAAGCTTTTCCGCTAAGGTCAGGAACACGGCAGGGATGTCCGTTATCACCACTGCTGTTCAATATAGTACTAGAAGTCCTAGCCTCAGCAATCAGACAACAAAAAGAAATTAAAGGCATCCAAATCGGCAAAGAAGAAGTCAAACTATCACTCTTTGCAGATGATATGATACTATATGTGGAAAACCCAAAAGGCTCCACTCCAAAACTGCTAGAACTTATACAGGAATTCAGTAAAGTGTCAGGATATAAAGTCAATGCACAGAAATCAGTCGCATTTCTTTACACTAACAACAAGACAGAAGAAAGAGAAATTGAGGAGTCAGTCCCATTTACCATCGTACCCAAAACCATAAGATACCTAGGAATAAATCTAACCAAAGAGGCAAAGAATCTATACTCAGAAAACTATAAAGTACTCATGAAAGAAATTGAGGAAGACACAAAGAAATGGAAAAATATTCCATGCTCATGCATTGGAAGAACAAATATTGTGAAAATGTCTATTCTACCTAAAGCAATCTACACATTTAATGCAATCCCTATCAAAATCCCATCCATTTTTTTTAAAGAAATAGAACAAATAATCCTAAAATTTATATGGAACCAGAAAAGACCTCGAATAGCCAAAGGAATATTGAAAAAGAAAGCCAAAGTCGGTGGCATCACAATTCCAGACTTCAAGCTCTATTACAAAGCTGTCATCATCAAGACAGTATGGTACTGGCACAAAAACAGACATATAGATCAATGGAACAGAATAGAGAGCCCAGAAATAGACCCTCAACTCTATGGTCAACTAATCTTCGACAAAGCAGGAAAGAATATCCAATGGAAAAAAGACAGCCTCTTCAACAAATGGTGCTGGGAAAATTGGACAGCCACATGCAGAAAAATGAAATTGGACTATTTCCTTACACCACACACGAAAATTGACTCAAAGTGGATGAAGGACCTCAATGTGCGAAAGGAATCTATCAAAATCCTTGAGGACAATGCAGGCAGCAACCTCTTTGACCTCAACCGCAGCAACTTCTTCCTAGGAACATCGCCAAAGGCAACAGAAGCAAGGGCAAAAATGAACTATTGGGATTTCATCAAGATCAAAAGCTTTTGCACAGCAAAGGAAACAGTAAACAAAACCAAAAGACAACTGACAGAATGGGAGAAGATATTTGCAAACGACCTATCAGATAAAGGGCTCGTATCCAAAATCTATAAAGAGCTTATCAAACTCAATACCCAAAGAACAAATAATCCAGTCAAGAAATGGGCAGAGGACATGAACAGACATTTCTGCAAGGAAGACATCCAGATGGCCAACAGACACATGAAAAAATGCTCCACATCACTCGGCATCAGGGAAATACAAATCAAAACCACAATGAGATACCACCTCACACCAGTCAGAATGGCTAAAATTAACAAGTCAAGAAATGACAGATGCTGGCGAGGATGCGGAGAGAGGGGAACCCTCCTACACTGTTGGTGGGAATGCAAGCTGGTGCAACCACTCTGGAAAACAGTGTGGAGGTTCCTCAAAAAACTGAAAATAGAGCTACCCTACGACCCAGCAATTGCACTCCTGGGTATATATCCTAAAGATACAAACGTGGTGCTCCGAAGGGGCACGTGCACCCGAATGTTTATAGCAGCAATGTCCACAATAGCCAAACTGTGGAAAGCGCCTAGATGTCCATCAACAGATGAATGGATAAAGAAGATGTGGTATATATACACAATGGAATACTATGCAGCCATCAAAAGACATGAAATCTTGCCATTTGCGACGACGTGGATGGAACTAGAGGGTATCATGCTTAGCGAAATAAGTCAATCGGAGAAATATAACTATCATATGATCTCTTTGATATGAGGAAGGGGAGATGCAAGGTGGGGGGGTTTGGGGGGAGGTAGGAAAAGAAAAAATGAAAAGATGGGATTGGGAGGGAGACAAACCATAAAAGACTCAATCTCAAGAAACAGACTGAGGGTTGCGGGGGGGAAGGGGGACGGGAGAGGGTGGTGGGGAAATGGACATTGGGGAGGGTATGGGCTATGATGAGTGCTGTGAAATGTGTAAACCAGATGATTCACAGACCTGTACCCCTGGGGATAAAAATACATTATATGTTTATTAAAATAAAAAATTAAAAAAAAAAAAATGGTCCAGTTTCGAATAGATTTTAAGGGATAGGTCAAGGATTTCAAGCAAATATGTTATACCAATGACTGTGCCCTTTCCATGACACCATGGAAACTGAGTTAATTACAACCTTGGTTGGACAGGTAGCAAAACACCCAAAAGTGTTTAAACACTACACAATTAAGAGAAGTGCTGGTTACAATTAGTAGGTAGAAACAACTGTGCATACTTGATGATTTTTTAGACACTGGATTTGCAAAGCATGAAACACATGAGTCATGGCTTTTGGGGAACAGATGGTTAGTGGTCTGTGTTATTTTAGTGACAAAGTTTTGAGCAGACTAAGGATAACAATAAAACTTGGTCTCATGATGTTTGTCATCTTCAGTGTCTGACTCCTCTTTAGAACTGCCACAACAGCTTCTCTCCTCCAAGATGGTCATCCAACTGAAATTATCTTTTCATCAGACTAATTTTATGAAAGGTATTCCAGGTGTTTTCTGAATTCACTAGAATTCCATGGATTTCTTACAACCTGTATTCTAAAAACTGCTTCATCAGAACCGTGGGGGGAAATGTTTGAGACCACATCTCAGTATTGTTGGCTCTGAGTTTTGAAAATCATCAATTACAGAATCACAGGGTTGGAATTATTTTGGAGATAATAACAAAAGCCGGCATTTATTCTGTATTCACTCTGGTCCATATATTTTGCATGGGCTATCTTAATCCCCAGTCAGCATCATAAACTAAAAGATATCGTATTCCCCAATGGGCAAATGGCAAAACCAGATGTAGAGGGGCTCAGTGACTTGCTTCAGAAGAGGAAAGTGTTAGATCAGAGATTTGTGCCCAAACAGTGACCTTGAAAGGGGTCTTGAAAGCCAAGTAGGTATCATTATTTAAGGCAAGCTAAAAGCTGTACAGGTTTCCTTCCAGTATCTTTGGCTTAAGATAATAAAGGTTTACTGCTTACTCCTCATCGAGTAAGCCCTAGCTAGAGTCTGGGCTCCATGTAATCATCACATACCCAAGCTTCTTGCATCAAATGATTCCACCATCTTCCACCATCATGGAGTCCTCTGCTGGAACTCTAAATGAAGGAGATATGAAGAATTCTGATACTTCCTCTATCACAGTATATTTTGATGTTAGTGTGGGTGTGGAATGAGGAGGGGTTAAGGAGATGCCAAGGAAAGGGAGAAACTTGGGCAAAAGTTTAGTGGTCGGAAACACACTAGTCAATTAAATCACAAATGATTTAATATGGCAGAAACTCAAGTTAGTGGTTTGAGTGTTGAGTTGAGGGCCCAGATAATTTAGGGACTTGGAGCACATACTAAGGAGCTTGGGCTTTATTATATAGCTAATGGAAAGCTTTTGGAGGATGGAAAACATGATTATATTTGGAATTTAGAAAGATCATTCTGTGAACAGCATAGTTGGTGGTTGGAGAAAACAAGACAAGGGTCCAAGAGTTCAGTTAAGGTAGGATTGAACCATAGATATAACATGTCATATGGATGCTTGCAATGAGGTCAGAAAGAAGATGGTTGATATGAATTACATTAGGGAGGTAGAAGTAGAAAATTATAGGAGTTGACAAGTGGTCACATTCTCTTTATTATCCAATTGGGCTTTGCAGGGGAGATAAATAATATCTCCATTTTATAGATGAAGAAACTGGCCTCAAGGTATTTGAAGGACCTGTCAAGGTCACACAATTATTGAGAGCCCATCCATGCCCAACTCGTATGCCTACAAGAGCCAAGGGTATGTTTATGAACACTTATTGCTACCCTCTCTTTTCCAGAAGAAAATATTCCTGATTCCTGAAATAGTGTCTTGTATCACCTACCCTAAGTATCTTTAATCTTCTGGTCACTGTTATATAGATACATTTCAAATAACCCAGTCCCTCTCCGAAACCAATTCTTTAGTTATGAGGTAACATACTAAAGCAGAAGTGATTCCACTGTTTTTCCAACTCTTCAAAAATACATAAAATCCAAATGGCTCATAAGTAATTTCCCAAGTATTGTTATTATTTTGTTTATTCTACTACCCAAAGGTGCAAGTGGCCTCACTTATAAAACTTGATGAACCATTATTTGTTCCAAAGTATTGCTAATTCTTTGCTTGAATTGGGCAGGCCCCACCAACCTATTTGTAGATAAATACACAGTCGTTTAAATGGGCTCTTTTGAAACTATAGAATCTAAATTCCTTTTTATATATTGTGCTATGTGTACCAACTGGTAAATTCAGTAAACAAATAAGTAGTCATAGTCCCTGACAATGGATTTGAAGAGGAAGAAAATAAATGGCTTAGATCCTGACTCACGAAATCCCCAACAGTCAACACCTCCTCCATGTCTTGTTTTCCCATTATCAATCAGTGGTATCTATCAATTCCCACCCGGTTGTCAGGCCACAGAACTGGGACTCATATTTAATTCATCTCTCTCGTTCATCTCTCACATTTAATTAATCATCAAATTGATTCAACTCCCTAAAAAAAATTGCAAAGCCAAACGGTTTTTTATTCCCACTGTCACCGCCCCTCCCCAGCCCATGACACAATCATTTCTTCAATGACTGTAGCAAGCTCCTAATTAGGCTCCCTGCGTATTGTCTTGCCTCCACCTATTCTTCCATCTGCAGCCAGACTGCTGATTCGGCCAAGCCTCTAAAGCATCAATCTGTTCTCATCTGCTTGGAATTCTCCAGGGTCCTTATTGCCCACAGACATACCCAGGCATGGCATGTGTTTCACTCTGGTATCTGCTCAGACTTATAGTTCCAGCCACCTCATCCCCAGCTCTCTTACTAGCTCTACTCCAGCCAAACAGAACACCTTCCCATTCCCCAAAGGTAGCTTGTTTGTTCTCCCATGCAGACTTCCTCACCTGCTCCTCCTGCTGTCTGCAACACTTGCACTTAACCTTTTTTTTTTTCTTGCTAAGTCCTATTTATCCTTTGGATCCCATTTGAGCTCTCTTCCATAAATCCTTCCCTGACCTCCAAGACTGAGTTTGAATTCTAGCACCTTCAGCTTTCCTCTGTTTACTTCACTGATCACCATTTCTCCCATACCTAGTAGTATTTCCTGACACGATGTCACACTGCCAGAAATATTTTGGGGATGGCTTCAATTACTTAAAAACACAAACAAATCCTTCCTTAGAGAAGAGGAGACAGGGCCGAGAAAGACCTTGTCTGTCCTTAGGATGGATGTGCTGTACCAATGGAAATTATCTCCAAGGTAAAATATGGCCCTGGGGTAAATTGAAAAACAAAACAGAAAAATAACAGAAGACTGGGGGATGCAGAAGTGGACAACTGAGATGAAAGAAGCCAGCTTAGGCTCAGATTCATCAGCCAAGTTGTTTCAATCCTGTCCCATGCAGTAGGGACTGTGGAGACATGGCTTTAAGATGTTTAGAGTTTCAAACAGTATTTCATTCATTCATTCATTCATTCATTCATTCACTTATTCATTCATCCACTCATGTATTTACTCACTCACTCATCCAATTTCAAAATGATGCTGAGCACCAACTATGTGCCAGACACTGTGCTAGAAACACTGAATTCTAAAGAGACTTCTAAAGAACGCATACATTTTTAAATTTAAATTCAATTTAGTTAACATATAGTTTATTATTAGTTCCAGGGGTAGAATTTAGTGATTTATCAGTTGCATATAACACCCAGTACTCATCACAACAAGTGCCTTCCTTAATGACCATCACCCAGTTACCCCATCTCTCTACCCCACCACTCCTCCAGCAACCCTCCGTTTGTTTCCTAGAATTAAGAGTCTCTAATGGTTTGCCTCCCTCTCTATTTTCATGTTATTTTATTTTCCTTTCCCTTCTCTTATGTTCATCTGTTTTATTTCTTCAATTCCATATATGAGTGAAATCATATGGTATTTGTCTTTCTCTGACTGACTTACTTCACATAGTACTTTCTAGCTCCATTCATGTCATTGCAAATGTCAAGATTTCATTCTTCTGATGACTGAGTAATATTCCAGTGTGTGTGTGTGTGTGCGTGTGTATCTATATATCTATATCTATATAGGTATAGATATAGATATCACCTCTTCTTTATTCATTCATCTCTTGATGGTCATCTGGTGTCTTTCCATATTTTGGCTACACTGGACACTGTTGCTATAAACATTGGGGTGCAGGTACCCCTTCAAATCACTATGTTTGTATTCTTTGGATAAATACCTCATAGTGCAATTGCTGAGTCATAGGGTACCTCTATTTTTAACTTTTTGAGGGATCTCTAGACTGTTTTCCATAGTGGCTGCTCCAGTTTGCATTCCCACCAACAGTACAAGAGGATCCCTTTTTCTCCACATCCTTGCCAACACTGTTGTTTCTTATGTTTTTGATTTTAGCCATCTGACTGGTGTGAGGTGGTATCTCATTGTGGTTTTGATTTGTATTTCCCTGATGCCAAGAGATGTTGAGCATTTTCTCATGTGTTTGTTAACAATTTGTATGTTTCTTTGAGAAATGTTCAAAGAATATATACATCTAAAACACATAATTTATTAAGAAAATGCAGAAGGATCATGATGGAAGGATGTGCACAAAAGTCCACCTAACTCGACCAGGGAGAGTTAGAAAAGCCTGCTTTGGATACACAAGGACTACCTCCTATCCCAAACCCAGCTGCCATTATTGCCCTAATCCTACCCTATTTCCAGGATGGCCCTTCTTAAAGAAGGCTCTGGGTGGAAACCTTGGGCCTCTTACATATTGGAATAGAGTTTTAAGTGTAACGGTGGCCATGTGGACCAGATAGACCATTGGATTACCCACTATTGGTAAGATAGGAAAGGAACTCAATAGATTCTAAAATAGGGGCTTAACTACCCATTTGTGTGGCATTTTGATTTGGTTATCCTCTCTGAGTGTCCGATTTTCTCACCTGTCAAGGAGAAGTGGTCAATCACAAATAATAAATCGTAGAGTCAGAAGAGCACTTTGAGATCATCTTATCCAGTATTTGCCCAATCTTCACAAAACACCTAAAGGAAGTCCATGGGCTTTTCTATTAAATCATAACAGTTTTGGTAGCGATGGCTTGAAGTTCAACAGACTTCCTTATTTCAGACCTTTTCATAGTCTTTAGCATACTGGGATGCACTGCGCATCTCTTAGAGGTAGGAATGGTTCATGTCTTTATCCAAACATACTTAGCCATGGAGGCTTCTTATCATGAAGTAGCTCATGGAACTAGTGTTGGATGGAACACTTTGGATCACAACTAATCCGCTCCTCCAGATAAGGGAAATGAGGACCAGAGCAAAGGAAGGACTTGCCCAAGTGCGTGGATAGGTCAGAACCAGACTTCCAATGTTCTGTTGCCAGGCGTGATTTCCAGTATTACGAAGAAGCCTCCTTCCCAAGGCTTCTGGTTTTTGGAGACTCCAGTGAGATATAAGTAAGGGTAGGATAAGCCACGTCCCAAAAAAGATGTCTGTGTGAATTGCTCTGCCATTAGAACATTCCCAATAATGGGTGCCCGTATGGCTCAGTCTGTTAAACATCCAACTCTTGAACTCAGCTCAGTTGTCTTGTTCAGGGTCATGAGTTTGGGTCCCACATGGGGCTCACTGGGCATGAAGCCAAATAAATAAATAAATAAATAAATAAAGTTCCCACTAAAGGTGTTACTAAACCTAATGTTGGCAGAAACTCTAATTCAATCAGCATTTGTTACATGGTCATCATGGAGATATACGCCTGATCAGGTATATGATCGAGGGTCAATCCCTACCTTCCAGAAGCTGAAACAGCACTGCTAGACACATCAGAAAATGGATCAGCTTTCAATTTTTGGTGGGATCTCGATTTACTTAACATCCCTAGGCTTCACTCTTCTTTTTTTTTTTTTTTAATTTATTTATTTGAAAGAGAGAGAGATGGAGAGCAAAAGTAGGGGGGAGGGGCAGAGAGAGGGAGAAGCAGACTCCCCACTGAGCAGGATCCTGAGGCAGGGCTCGATCCCAGGCTCCTTAAATCATGATCTGAGCCGAAGGCAGACCCCTAACTGACTGAGCCACCCAGGTGCACTTCCTTGTTCATTTTTTTTTCCTTGTTCATTTTTGACCAAACCTTCTACTCGGCTTTCTCAAAGGGATTGACTAATAACTGAAAACACTTACAAAAACAGAATCTACACAAATGTCAAATAGTATTCTGTGATCTACTGGTTAATATGAAGTTAGATGTGAGATACAGCCCCTTTGGCCCAAGAAACTCAATCTGAACCTGAATATCTAATAAACAGGGAGAAGAGAGTAGTCCCATGAATTAAAAAGCAGCATTTTGAAATCTAATCAGATATTCTCTCAATTTACTCACCACCCCTGCGGTGCTATCCAACTTTATTAGGATTTTATTCTGTATTCTCTTTTAAAGTGACATTTACATTAATTTACAATACTAACACAAAATTCTATTAAACAGAAAAGAACTTTTACAACTTTATTATTTTTTCTTGGTTACTGTTACCTAGGTTTTCAACCCACTAATAAGGAATCTTTGGTTTATTTCATGTCGGAGAGAGGAATTGTGAACTCTCTTCAAGGCTGTTTCCTGCTGGGTTGTTAAACGCAGTGGGGACCCTGACTTGGAGGGTATGTGTTGTAATTGGCTAGAAGGGCCAGAAAGTTAAACTTCTTCATTCTTGCTCAGTCCCCTTTTATCCTGAGTGTCTTGCAAGTTTGTAAGCGTTCTCTAGGTTGGCTCTGACTTCAAAAGACCAATGAGAGCTGAGCCATGAGGAAGTGGAAATGCTAGGTCATCCCCACCCCCCAACTTTGATGGCCTTAGAGTTCATGTTCCCAGAACTGGGATTGCAGCTGGCCGCACCTCTGACAGGAGATCACCCTCACTCCAGGAGCCATCTGGCCATCCAGACATGACGCATGATCTATATGGGATGGAGGGAGACATATGGATCATCACAACCCCCTTCATCTTTCATGTGAAGAAACTGAGGCCAAGACAGAGGACAGGATTTACTCAAGACCTGAGAGAGAGGAAGCTGCTGAGTCAGGACCAAAGTCCAAATATTTTAGCTCTCAATACACTGTTGGTTCTCCTTTACACTGTGTAAAACCCTGGAGTTCATTCAAAAACAGAAATCAGCCCAGGCTATGTCTCTTAGCCATATCAATGCATCTACTGACCCATGCCTACAGTGATTAGAAACCCGTTCTCTTTCTTTTATAATTTTTAAAAATTTTTCTCATTAATGCAAACCATGAATTACATACAGCTTCCATGTTTATTTCTCTGTGTGAGTTCCACAGCAGCTGCATTGTTTATCAGTTCAATATGTTTAAGACAGATGTTAGTTCTATGGATAAAATAGCCAGTCTTTTCTTCAATCTCCTACCCAGCTATTCCTAAAAGCAACCCATTCCACACCAAACCAGACTTGCTGCAGATGCCCAATTGCCAAGTACCAAAAGGTGAAATTAAAAAAAAAAACTTGAAAGTTTCTTTCATATAACCTGTGCATTCTCCTTAAGCATATGAAAACATTCTTTTTCAAATATACCCAATGATATATTGATATATTTATCTTATTAAGATCTATTATGCATCTACTATATGTCTGGTCATTTTCTGGGTACAGGAGATGAAAAGAGGAACAGCACAGACTCGACCTTGAATGGCTCCTACCCTGATGAGCAAAACCAGTCTTTGAGCATGTGGTAACAGCCACATGATCAATGGCATTAGATGAATAGCAGATAGAGAAGGGCCAATCTGACTTGAGAAATAAGAAAATGTTTTCCAGGAAAGGTGACTAGTCACCTGAGTCTAGTGGATATTAGAACAGGAAAGGACCCCATGAGAAAACCCAGTTTGGCTTTCTGCATTCAAAACAATTGGAAAACATGATCCCATTATGCAGATGAGATACATGAAACTCAATAAGACCATGGTCACCTTGCTCATGACATAATTTCTTCAAAAGTTCCCAGATTATTTTGCTCCTCCTCAGTCAGGAGAGGCAGCACCCTCCAAAAGTACAACTAAGGTAAAGGGGGGAGGGAAAAAAAAACACTGTAGAAATCCTCCAGCACCCAAGATTTATTGAGATCATAAGTAACCCTTGCTCAGTAAAAGAATCCACCTCCCATTCAGCTGCATTTCCATCAGCAACTAGAAATTGTTGCAATCTAATGCATTTATATGTTTTGGTTTTCTTAATTTATTTCAGGCACCTCATTTTCCTGGAACAAGTGCTGTTATTTATGACACAGCAGCAAACACTTTACATTTATAGAGGTTATGAATTTTAGTAATGGTTTTGGTGGCAATTTAATCTGTCCTAACTATGAGGCATTTTACAATGACAATTAAATTATTATTAAAAAATAAACCTCAAATGACATCCTTATCACTTATCAACATATCAAAAGTTTCACTGAGTTGCATTCTGGGTGGGTCGTAAATATCCCAATGTAGTCTTAGTGAATCCGTGCAATAAACTTGAGTGAACTTAATTAACTTCCACAGTATATTTAAAAGAAAACTCCTCACACATTTTGATGTCGGGGAATGAAACATTATTTGAAAAGTGGGTTTATTACATTCCATGGTGCACACTGATATTTAATATTTAAAGACTCTTAAATTTGATGTACTATGCTGATAGCTGAAGGGTTTAGTCCCGCAGTGTGGGAGAGCGAGATGGTGCATTTCTCTATCCATCTCATAGAGGATATGATTACTGGCCAAGCCCCCCATACACTGATCTATTAAAATCTATGCTCAGAAAAGTGTCAAGGATGTTAATGTATACTTTATCAAATTAATTTTAATGTAGGTTTGCTGAATAGCTAATTCCCAAGCTATGTTCTAAATTGTTGCAAAACAACTCCACTCCAAATTAGCCAGGGTGCTACATTGATTTCAGCAGATAACATGTCAGCAAAGTATCATTTGATAGAAATTAAAAATGAGGGCTTTTATTTTTTTCTCCTTAGAGAATCTAATAAAGAGAAAGAAGCAGTCAAGCTTAACCCACTTCCTGTTCCAAACTTAAAGGGCGCTGGCTGAAATAAAATCATTTTGTTGAGATCCACATTTTGGTAATTACCTCAGACAGCAGTAGGGGTTTCCATTTCAAAAATTAGATTTGACGTTTGACTTAAATATAGTGTTCTCTTTTAAGCTCACGTTTTCATGCTCTTAAATGACAGTAGCCAAACATTGATAGCAGATGATTCTTCCTTAAAAGGTAGAGATAGAGACAATTTTACCAAAACAGTAGAAGGCAACCATCCAATAGGAAAACGCAGGGTTTGTCTGCACTAAATCACTTTCACCAACAATCTCAAAACCATTGCAAATAAATAAATAAATAAATAAGGAAGAGTCTGCTCTTGTCATCCTTCCTGGACACCAGAGGACACATTATGGAATACAGTGTGTTCTGTTCCTAGGTGATTTACTCAAAATTTCCTTTGGTGACTCCCAAGTGTCTTTTGTCCAGCTTCTTAGGTAAAATTATTTACATGTGTGTGTACTTGTATTTCTGTATATTATGTACCCATAGTATTGTGCACCTATTTTTACATTAATAACTTTGTAACAAAGCCTAAGTCACTGGGAACTTTTTTTAAGGTTCTGTTACTTGCTATTATAATCTGCTTTCAGCAATGACCCAGAAAATATGAACCACGGTTTTCTCATTTGTAAAGTAAGACGGTTGAACTGAAAATGTAGAGAGACAGGGGCGCCTGGGTGGCTCAGTGAGTTAATCCTCTGCCTTTGGCCCCAGTCATGATCTCAGGGTCCTGGGATTGAGTCCCACATCGGGATCTCTGTTCAGTGGGGATCCTGCTTACCTCTCTCTCTCTCTGCTTGCCTCTCTGCCTACTTATGATCTCTCTCTCTCTCTGTGTCAAATAAATAAATAAAATCTTAAAAAAAAAAAAAAGAAAGAAAATGTAGAGAGTTCCTAGCTCCAGCTTTAAAAAAGGAAAAGAAATATTATAGGGTTCTAAGTTTCAAGGAAAAAAATACTATAGGGTTCTAAATTTCAAGCATTGTTCCTTGCAAAAAATACTTGATGGGCACTTATCATGTGTCAGACACTTGCTAACACCGAATATAGTTGTGATAAAAGTAGCCAAAAACTGATGTTCTCATAGAACCTGTAGACTAAGCTTTATTGCCTTAGCATTTGTTACTGTTATAAAAATGGTACTATTTATTTGCACTAAAATGGCTCATTTGATAGTCTTTAATATCTGTCTGGGAAGTACCAATCAAGGCAAGGTTAACCTTCCCTTTACTCCATCCTCATCATTCTAAATTCTAGCATGCTATATTTCCTAATGAACATTTACCTTCTCCATTATCCAGTGAAAAAGCAGCCCGGACTTCCTTTGCCAGAGGAGGGGGATGGTTTCTAAGTGGAGAATAGAAGGACACCTGGCAGATGGGGACCAGAACAAGACTCCAGTACTGAGCTTATGATTCTCTGTCGTCTATTCCCAAGTTCACTTTACTTTTCCAGATCTGAACCATTTTTAATTTAATTTTTTTATCTGAACCATTTTTTAGAACCATGTTATTCTCTTACAGTTTTAAGAACCAGATACATTCCCTTGATTATACCAATCCTCAGAAATTCTATTCTGGGGCCATAATTGCCCAATTCTGTGTGAAGATACATATTTACATTTAAATTCAGCCTGAGACTCTGAGAAGGGGGTGGGGGAAAGAATGAAAGAAACCTAAAGATTGACCAGAAAGTGCTATGGAAGGGAGTTCTGCTTGTTTCAGACCAACAATCCTATGAAGCTCAACTGAAAAATTATGCCAGTTTGATCAATTATAAAAATAATAGTCATTTTGAAGCTATCTGAGAACTACCAAGACTTGAAAGGCTAAGATTTCAGAGATTAAAGAAAGTCCAGAGAGTGAGCCCAACATTTGGTGCTGTTTCCCTCCTATAGAGATCTGATGATTTTAAATGGGTATCTGAGGAGCTCTGAGGCTCAGAGACCAAAAAGCTGAACACAGTCATCTTACTGGGTTGAAACAACTAAAATTAGAATTCAGGGCCTGCGAGGGAGGAGCTTTACCTTGGGAGTTTTGAAAGACTCTACCCCAAGAGTAAGAAAAAGCAAGAACTAAAAGAAACCCTCAAAGGCAATGAAACTACTTTTATGAAACTATAATAGTGAATACATATTATTACACATTTGTCCAAACCTATAAAATGTACATCAGAAGTGAACTCTAATGTAGACTATGACTTTGGGGAGTGATCCTACGCCAATATAGGGTCATCAATTGTAACAAACTTAGCCCTCTGGTGGGGGCTGATGATGGGGGGAAGCTATGTATCTGAGCCAGAAGTGGGAGGCATATGGGAAATCTCTGCACCTTCCTCTCCATTTTGCTATGAACTCAAAACTGCTCTAAAAATAGTATCTATTTAAAGAACCAAGAAGCTCTTTAAAAGGCTAAAACCCAGCTTCAAATTACTCAATCTGATTTGATTTAAAAAGTCTGTTCCTAATCTGTCTATCAGAACCAAACGTAGATCCTCTCCAGAGGAGCAATATGTTGAAGAAATATGATGCCAAGATGGATAATTTCAGCAGAGGGTGAGAAGCCATAAAAAGGAATAAAATGGAAATTCTAGAGTGGAAAAATGCAATCACTGCAATCCAAACACAATACATGGATAAACAGAAGATTAGATAGAACACAAGAGAGAATTAATAAACTGGAAGATAAGACCAAAGAAAATACCTAGTCTAAGCCACAAAGAGATAAAACAATAGAAAATGTAGAAAGAAAGCAAGACACAGTGAGAGCTCCTGAGAAAGTCTGACCAAGTATATACAGCTGCATTGCTCGAAGTGAAAGAGAGAAGAGATGGAAATAATATTTGAAGAAATAATGACCAAGCACTTTCCCAAACTGATGAACGACATCAAGCCCCAGATTCCAGAAGCACTACAAAATCTGTCAGTATAAACACACAGACACAAAATACATACAGACAAGAAATTCAAAGAAAAGTAGAAAAACCTACAAGCAACTGGGGCAGGGCCAGGGTGGGGCATGGTGGGGGGCGAGGGGCGCAACACAGATTATCTCCAAAGGAGCAGCAACAAGTATTACGACTGACCACTGAACAGAGTAATTGAGGACACTGGAAAATGGAACAAAATCTTCAAAGACTGAAAGAAAATAACTATCTAAAATTCTATATCCAGTGAAAAAGATGAAAGCAAAATAAAGACAACTGCAAACAAGCAAAATTTAAGTACGTCATCAACAGTAGATCTTCCCTACAGGAGATACTACAGAATAGACTTTGGGCTGGGGGGGGGGGGGAAGTATATCGGCTAAATCAGATGCAAGGAGAGGGGGAGTAAGTCTACATAAATATTGATTGGATAAAGCAATAAGAATAATAATCATTCTTCCCATTGAGGTTTAATATTTATAAAATGAGAATCGCACAATGAAATAGCAGAAAGGAATGAATCAAGTAAAGGGAATTAAGTATTCTAAGGCCCTTGTTTTTTCAGGAAATGGAAAAGTACAAATTTACATTTGTCTTTAAATAAGGGGGAAATGTTTATTATAATCTCTAGAGTAACCCCTAAAAATAAAGGAAAATAGTGTATAAGCAGCAGGGAAAGTACAATAATACAAGAAAATAGCTAGAAGAATTTTTTTTTCCTTAGCTTGGAAATGCCACTGGCTCTAAAGTTTTGATAAATAAATTCTTCCTGGTTTCGAGAATATGGATAACTTGAAATTAGCCAGATTGGATGCCTTGGACTGGCTTTGCCATCCTTTGGACTTCATATCAGTTTGCAGGAATATAGTCGGGGAGCACCAGAGTCGGAGACACGAAGCCTGAGCTTGGAATTCAAATGAAATGCTGACCTCCTGAATTATTTTGGACTATATTTAAGCCACATCTGATACACTTATAAATTGGGTATGATGAACACCTTGACAAGTTTCTTCAAGGGGTGTTGGGAGGAGACTCAAAAGAGAGATGAGATGCGAGACTCTTCCTGAGATGCTATAGAAGTGCTTATAGTTCAGGGAATAAATACTTGCTTCTAGTAGATTATACTCAAGACACATTAGGGAAAATTGAAGTCAATGGCACTCTCTTTGTAATAGTCAAAATAGATGAGGCTAGGCAGTACTAAGTGATAGACACTGGAATCTCTGCAGTCTTATGCTGCAAGGATCTATTCCTTGTTCAACCTTAAGACATACAGGTTGGGTAGTTCTCCTTGATAGTTCTCCTCCAGTAGTGACTCAGGAAATTCCATCCAGAAGTGCCTCCATCATCAACACAAGAAATGTCATGGTCACCAAGAAAAGGAAGAGAGAAAAAGGGAAATTACAGGAGATTTTAGAACCAAGAATGGAAATGGAATGCAATAACCAACCCCACATCCATTCAGCAGGAACCAAATCGCATGATCCTAAATTAACTTCAAGGAAGGTTGGGAAATGTAAGTCTTCCTTTATGTCCAAGAAGAAGTGGGACTAGCTAACATCAAACCTGTCTCTGCCAAAACACTGGTGTCCGGGTTGTGTCCACTGCATTGTGCTAGGAATTGGAGAACATGGTAACTTTCCCATTATGTCTCTGTTTTCATAAAAGATAAAATGTGTTTTGAGCTCCTTCTGTGGATTTTATTAAAATACAATTGAATGACATATTATTCAAAAAAAAATAAGATGAGCAGTTCATTCTCTGAAAGAGTAATTTGTTTGGACAAAGCAGAAACTACAAATGCAAAAAACAGATGAGACAGAAATAAAACCCTCATTCCTCAAGACGTTTTATAATGAGAGTCCCAGTGCAGATCAGCTACTCAGAGAGAGAAAAACTCTCCAGTGACACATACAGTCATAACTGACAGATAGCTGTGTTCCTGTGTGTCCTAATACTCTCCCAAATATATCTTTATAGCACAGACTTGGGCCAGAAGACTCAGAACTTGGAATATCTTTACAAAAAGAATGAGACTATCCAGACATTGAACCTGAATTCTAGTCAGAGCTCCAGTAATAACTACTTTTGTAGTTCTAGCAAACTCACTGAGCCTACCCTGATTACCAGAAGACTATATTGATCAGAATGTCCCAAAGTGGGATGTAAAAGATATTCTGCTAAAAAAAAATTTAAAAAAAAGAGATGTTGTTTCTACAGTCAGTTAAATTTGGGAAACACAGTGTTAAAGTTCTGATTTTGTTGCTGTTTTTGTTATCTTTTCTACAGAGCCTTTAATATTCTTTTGTGAATCATGACTGTCCAAAATATAAATGTGTGTGTGTGTGTGATTGCCCATGCATGTCCACAAGTGCATGTATGCATGTATGTTGGGAGTGGGACAGAGTTGGGGATTTCATTGGGGGCATGCCCCCAACTTATTTGGCCAGGTCCTATTCTATAGTATGGGAGATGTTGGGGTGTCTGGACTATGTTGCCTTTCATGTACCTAAGAGCCAGGAATTCGTGAGGGTGATTTGCACCTTGAGCAGATGACTCCACGATATAGCAGAACTTCTAATTCACATGTGTGCAGTCAGTGGCCTGGAGGAAAATTGTGAAGACGATTGTTACCCAAGTTGTTCCAGGAAAATGTAAAATGAGAGGTCCCACAGGCCCCAGGCTAGCCTAATTTCTATGAATTATGAAGTTAAGCCTTCTGGTGATGGGAGGACACTGTGTGTTTTCAAGTCTGCACTTGCAAACCTTACCCTGCAGGCTAAGAAATCAAACAGATCTTTGGAAAATACAGAGTAAAATTTAGAAGTGGAAAAGAAAACAAACAAACATGTTTTTCTTGAAAAGAAATTCCAGGATAAGCCTGACTATGGCTCCTATAGGAGAAAGATTCATCTTCAATCCATCCCATATACTTACAATCAGTGTAATCTTTCTGAAACATGGATTGGATAAAATCATTTCATCTTCTTAAAGAAAAAGAGACAAACATCATCCATACAATTTTCCATAAAAATACGAGTGCTCTTCATGGATTCTAAGACCTTCATGATTTAATCCTTGCTGTTCTGGCTCAGCTGATTACTAGAATCTAACCATCACCACACCCACAGTCTCCCCCACCATCTCAACCGTTAGGGATGTCCTATGACATCACTATGCCCATACATCCAGAAACACCTCAGCCACTCGGGACTTCATGCCATCTCTGTCCCCAGCTCCCAATTATTATCTTCAGCATGAAGCACATTACGCCATCATAATTCCTACACCCCAGTGATCATCACAGCCCCTAGCTATTTTGTGATATATCCGTATCTACACACCCAACCTCACTTTCACCACTAGGTATCTTCTGCCAACACCTAACCGAAAGACAGCAAACAGGTCCACCCCACGGTGATTTGCGCCCACCCGTGTTGTTCCTTGGAATTTTTCTTCATTTCTCTCTGCTTGGAAAAATTCATATTCACCTGTGAAGGTTCAACCCCCATGCCTCAGAGAAGACTTCCCCAATTCCCCACTGCATCAGGTGGATCCGATTTATCCCTGCTCTGTTCTCCCAACACACTTTACATTCAGTGCTTGCATGGTCCACACCATGTTATACTTAGTGGAAGCTAATTGTCATTTTTTTATAATAACGGCCTTACCACTGACCATGCAGTTACAGTGTGTGCTTTCTGCATATTATCTTGGTTAATATTCACATTAGTCCTAATTAAGTTGATACTATTTTTAACTTCATGTTACAGATGAGGAAACTAACGACCATGCAGGCTGAGTAGCTTGATTATGACCACACAGGTAACACAAATTGGAGCTCAGATTTAAATGAGGGTCCAGAATTTTCCAAAGTCACTTTCGAAAATGAAAGAACCCAGCTCCGCCACTGAGCTAGTTATCTAGGGCTGACCAGTCAACCTCACTGAGCTTCAGCCTCCTTGTCTGAAAGTCTAGATAACCCCTGCCTTGTTCCTCACTGGGGGATTGTGATCATAAACTGAAATAATGAATCTGAAAGAGCTTTGCAAATGCTAAAGCACTATGCAAATGCAAGCTAATTAATTAATGAACTCATTAACATGTTCTCCTGCTGGGCTGCAGTTAGGACCAAATTATAAATAATCTTCATCTTGCTGGGAATATAACCAAGAAATTTAGAGTGGTACGAGGGAGAAAGAAGGCTATGGACCCAAGGTCTCCAACTCTGCACACACCACAGAAGGCAGTTTAATGCAGAATCATTCCCATTGCCACTTGCAGCGTTATTATTATTTTTTTTCTAACCAAAAAGTAAAAGGATGGGAATGGGGTGAGAAATATAAAAAAGATTTCAGAGGGATGAGAAATCCCTCTAAGGCACTATTAGTGCGGATGGTTCGGCATATCATCATCATACCCTAAACCCACCAATCCTGTGGAATGGGGTAGCCCTATAGTAAATGTCTAGGTCCTCATTACTTATTTATATTTAGCAAACATTTTTACTATGTGTCAGGCATTGCTCTAAGTGCTTTACAACTATTAGATTGTTTAATCCTCATAAGGGCTCAGAGAGAAGTTACTGCCCTAGTCCCACTTTACAGATGGAAATACTGAGACACAGAGAGGTTAAGTAAACTGTCCAGGGTCATGCAATCAGGTGCTGGCCAGGATTCGTATCTATGTCATCTGATTTCACGAGCCACGTCCTTGACCCCATGCTGCGTTACCTCTCTTCACTTGGCTGCACTGGTCTGGCCGTTCATCCACAGATATCGGGGTGGGGGGGGTCTTTTACCTGGGGAAGCTGGTGGAGGGACAGAGCAGAAACTATTTATTGAGTACTAATTATATGCCAGCTATGGTGTAAAAAACAACTTGCACAACTGCACTGAATTCTCAAGAATATATTTGGAAGATGGGAATAGATCTGCAAGTCTTGTTTCTCTTGGTACCTTCCACCTCCAGGGAGGCTGCATTCTGCTGTCCCTTCCTGTGATCTTGGAGGAGACTGCTCTCCCCTGAGGCAGGAGTCTCATGGCTGAAGGAGGGAATTCTGGATTAGGATGGTGATGGCTGCCAACATATCCCTGTCACATCCTCCAAACAACTTTAAAGGAGGAAAGGTACTATCCTGATCTCAATCTTTCTGACTCAGGTGTCTCTTTCTTTGTTGGTTCTGAACTCAGACAAGAAAAAGAGGAACGTTGCTTACTAACCAGGTCAAACCCTAACAGGTGCCCCTTGCCCAAGGTCACAGAGCTAGGTCGTGGTGGAGCTGAGACTCAAATCTGAACTATGATGCTGTCATGTTTCCTACTAATTCGAGAGTAGGGTGGCTTTATAAAATAGAGATTGTCAGGAATGAGCAAAGGACAAAGTCTATGGCTTATTATAATACTAGCTGTTTTTACAAGAAATAGCAGCTTCATTGATTTGATTTGATTTCAGGAGAAAAGGACTCATTCCACACCTGAAGCTCTGTAAGGATAAGAGATTTCCCCCTAAATCCTACATAAAGAAGTAACAAAATATGAGTCTGAATATAGATTTGTCCAATTTCTAAAGTCAATACTTATTATACAATGTATAATATATGGTTTCTATGTCTTATGTGCCGTATAAATAATGTTGCAACTAAAATAAAAAAAACTGGTGGGAAAAAAAACAACACTGTCATCCATAATCTCAATATCCCATTACCCATAATAAATCAACCATGCTCATTTGTCCACGTTCCCCTTCAAACCTGTGTTTGTGAAGTATAGGTATTTGAAGCCTTTCAGCCATAGAGTTTCCCAAAAATTCAATGTTATATTCAGGTCTAAAATTTCAGTCACTGGATGAAATTATCATTCTACTAGAACTTACTGAAACATGTTCTCTATGTGATACAGGAAGTATATCTCTAATAATCACACTCATAAATAATATGGTGACAAATACCTTCAAATAAATGGCTTTGACTCCTTTGTGATAATTTCCTGAGAAGCCCTCCCAGTGGTGGGTTTTCCAGGTGAAATTGCTTCAACTTGGACCAAGTGGAAATGGAATTGACTGTGAGCATTAAACGTCTCCCATAAGACCTGTCTCCCTTCTCCCTGCTCACCACCAAAGATTCCCCAAGAATCAGAGAAGCACATCAGCCCATAATTAGACCCGTCAAACATGTTTAAATAAAAAAGGAGTTTAGAATATTTAACAGGATCAAAGATGGAAGATTACAGAGATTTGGAGCCCTTTAATAAATATTAAAGATACATTCCCCCACTCAACTCCTGGCTGTGCTTCAAGCGTGGAAGAGACTCAGACAGATGTGGAATTCAAAAGGCAGGGGACTTTATCTTTGTAGCAACATCACCTGACAGGTAAGGAAGAGACATAGGTGGTCTTGACTTGAACGGGAGTGGTGAGGGGGAAGCGTAGTTACTTAACCAACAACGGGAATCACAAACCTGAGGACTGCCCAGGAGATGGGAGTTGTGAGATGTTACAGGGAGAGGAGAATTTTGATAACTTAGCCCACACCTGTGCTAGAAGCTGGTACTGAGGCTCATTGAGAGGAGCCCACTGGCTCCTCATCACCTGGCGTCCTGGGCAGAGCCCAGAGCCTCTGGCTCCTGTCCAGTGTTCCTCCTAATGAGTGATGTCGTCTCTGCTCAAAATACAATAGAACCGAGCAGACAGCCACCATTGACAGACTTGAAGTGTGCCAACCTCTATTTGCTTATAGGAGAGGTGGGGGGTTATATCATGCAGACAAAAGCTCATTCATTCCCAACGGTAGCATCCTGGACAGCCCCAAGAAACATTTCCAGGAAATGGGCTTCTTTCTTCCCCAGGGACTGTTGGCTTGCTCCTTTGCTCCCCCCCCCCTCCCAGAGTTGTCCGTCGTCCAAGAACCCTAATTGCTTAAGGTGAGTTCTGATGACGGTTCTTCCCATCAATTTGCGTCCGTGTGTCCACACCAGTTGTTGGCTCCTGTTGTTTCTGTTTGGGCTGCTCTCCAGTCGAACTGGCCACTGTCCAGGCTGTAACAGTCATTAAATATTTTGAATGTCGCCCCTGGCATTTACTAAAGTTTTCCTATGGAGTACTGGATAAACAAATTGTTATAAAAAGAGGAAAAATGAGCTTGCAGACTGAAGGAAGAATCCAGCCTCTGAGACATTTTGCAAGGACAATTCTGTTTAACTGTGTTGAACTCCGTATTTCCAAACCTATTAGACAACACAGGGGGAGTACAGCCCCTTCTTGCAATTATTTGCGGTTTTAAGAAGTGCTTACTATCATCCCATGTAAGTAGTGTTCCAGGAACACAGCCCTGATAAGGAAGTGGCTTTCTACAGCCCAGTGACATCTTGCATGAAGCTCCCATCTTCCTATCGAAGATGCTGATGAGGACTACTTTGGGAAGAAAGTTTTGGAAACTGGTAAAGAGATGGACTTTTTTTTTTAGAGATTGTATTTATTTGTCAGAGAGAGAGAGAGTGAGTGGCAGGCAGAGGGAGAAGCAGTCCCTACTGAGCAGGGAGCCTAATGCAGGACTCGATCCCAGGACCATGGATCATGACCTGAGCTGAAGTTACCTGCCTAACCAAGAAATGGGCTTTTTAAAAAGATTTATTTATTTATATGAGACAGAGAGAGGGAGAGAAAGAAAGTGCGCATATTCGCAGGTGGGAGGGGCAGAGGGAGAGGGGGAGAAAATCTTAAGCAGACTCCACACTGAGTGCCGAGCCCCACGGGGCTGGATCTTACAACCCTGAGATCATGACCTGAGCCAAAAACAAGAGTCAGGTGTTTAACTGACTGTGCCATGCCCCCTCCTTTGCAGGGTTGCTGTGAGGATCCTCAAGATAAGAGATGTAAAGTATTGATCATGGTACCCTACAGACAGTAGTCGTGAGGAGCAGTTAGCTGCCAGCATCCAGCCCTGAGCACTGAAGGGGTGCCCTTGAGCGTCCTGCTCTCACAGAGATCACAGTCTGGTTGACAGACTGACAGATGGACAGGTCTGCAGGACAGTAGCCACCATAGAAGACAGGACCAGGTGTAGGCTGGAGGAAATTGTAAAAGCAGGAGTGGTTTGACAAGTCTCATAAAATTAATGTGATTAGTTGAGGCCTGACAGACTCTTCTCCTCAAACTTTAAAAAAAAAAAAAAAATCACTATCTTTCTGGGGCACCTGGGTGGTTCTGTCAGTTAAGCACCTGACTCTTGGTTTCAGCTCAGGTCACGATCTTGGGGTCCTGAGACCAAGCCCCACATCAGGCTCCATGCTGGGTGTAGAGCCTGCTTAAGATTTTCTCTCTCTCCCTTTCCCTCTCCCCCACCCCCACTTGCACATGTGCTCTTCCTCTCTCTCTAAAATAAACAAATAAAATCTTTAAAAAAAAAAAAAACTGTCTTTAAAAATAACTGAGGATGGGGTACCTGGGTGGCTCAGTGGGTTAAAGCCTCTGCCTTCGGCTCGGGTCATGATCCCAGGGTCCTGGGATGGAGCCCCGCATCGGGATCTCTGCTCAGCAGGGAGCCTGCTTCCTCTCTCTCTCTCTGCCTGCCTCTCTGCCTACTTCTGATCTCTGTCTGTGAAATAAATAAAATCTTCAAAAAAAATAAATAACTGAGAAATGGTGGTTACCAGGGACAAGGAAGAAGAGGGAGGAGTATTTAATGGCTGTGGATTTTTGGTTTGGGAAGAGGAAAACTGGTCTCCCTGCGGATGGATGACGTGGCAGTTGCATAACAGTGTGAATGTATGGGCTACCACTGAACTGTGGACATGGTCAAAGGGTGCATTTCGTTACGTGCACTGTTTTAGCAAATTTTAAGAAATTTAAATAAGTTTTATCTTCCCTTTCCAAGGGCAAATTAGCTCCCCTCCCCATGCTGTACAAATCACATCAACGGTCGAGGCAGCATCTCCTGGATATGCTGGTCCCGCCTCGGCTTAACTGCCCCACATCGTGCTCCTTCTAGGATTTCTCTTCTTTTCAGCCAAACCTCCAGATGGTATTTCAGTAACTCAGCTAAACGTCTTCTGTCGCAGGCTTTTTCCCCTCTTCTCCCCCAGTTCACTTAAAAATAAATTGTCTTTTTTCGTAATTCCAGACAGAACATGAAGCTCTCTCTCTTTTACGCTGCCAGTGAATTCTAAGTACACAATTATGCAGGAAATGTCTTTAGATTCACCAGCTTGAGAACTTTTCAACATTAAGCCCTGAATCAGATAACAGCTTTCATCTCAAGAACAGCTTTACACTGTACCTAAGTAAAAGCTTAACTTATAAAAAAAAAAAATTGTTACTGGGGGTATAAAAATGTCAAGGTAATAAAATAAGTGAACACAAACCCCCCCCCCAAATAAAACATGCCACAAAAATTAAGGAAGAATATTTCTAAGGCAGCTGATGGCGTATTAGTTTCTGCTGCCCACCTCTGTATGTACTGCTTCAAAAAAAAAAAAAAAATCTAAATGGCCCAAGTATACTCGCGTCCCCCTCCCCATCTGCCTATTAATAAGATTTCACCATGTTAAACAAGCTAGCCACCTAGTTGGCTGTGGTTAAGACTTAATTGGATGGCTGTGTTCAATTTTGAGCATCATGTTTCCAGAAAGAAAAGAAAAAAGTGATAAATTGGATGTAGTTCAAAGGAAAGCAAGACAAGGGATGAAAGCAGCTTGGAAAATAAGACCCAGTTGGGAATGTTAAGGTAATTCTGTGCATTTTCAGCTCAGCGAAAAGAGGGCTGGCAGATAATGGAAGGCATTGGATGAGTCCATTCCTGCTTGGTCTCGGAGGGATCACCAACAAGAGGAAAAGGGGAAGAGAGCAAATCCTCCATAGCTCTTTCTCTGTACCTTGTAGCACTGGCTCTGCCATATAGTAGGTGCTCAGTAAAAATGCTCTCATTGGATCTCCACAGAGAAAAACACTGCAACGAAGTTGCAAACCTTTGGGGCTAATGCTTACAAATGTCTCTTCCAAGAAAGGTTTGAGATGTTGGGTTTGATCTCCAGCAAGAATACTTTAGGTAAGGTAAAATCAATTTCCTCATTTGGCCAGTTGTGGATTAAATAACTTCCTAAGGCTCCTGTCAACCCTGCTAACTCTTGGCTCTCTGTTGCTTCAGCAACATTCATCATGTCACTACAACTCCCTGAGGCCCCCAAGGTAAAGTTCAAGACCTAGAGGAGCACTGGCACTCACAGTCTAGCCCAAACATACCTCTTACCTTTTCTTCCCTCTCCAAACTCACTTACTCAAAGAGACTTATCCACACACCATGACCTCCTCTCTCCTTGCAGCATACAACATCTCAGACAAACGCCATTTAAATCTCAGTGACACTGCTTACTCTCTTCCTCTCTCTCTGCATCCCTGAGCTAATTGTATGCTCTCTCCAAACCTTGCCCCATCCTTTGTAAAGTTGGGATATTAATAGTTCCTGTAAGTCTTAAGTAAAGTCATGCATGTAATGTGTTCAGCACCATGCCTGGCATATGATAGTCTTCCCCTATCTTCCCATCTTGAAGGATGCTATCGTCCTTTTCTAGAATGTCCTTCTCGTAGCTTTTCACCAGTTTGCCAAACTCTGCCCATTCACTGAGGCCCCACTCAAACCTAACTTTATTCACAAACTTTCCCGTAAATGCTGTTAAGTCCACAGTGATTTTACCCAAGTTCCGTGGCTCATTGGACCCTTGATTGCATTCCCCACTGAAACATCTGTTGTCCTCTCTTTAGCTTGTCCCTTGAGCTCAGTTCCCTGCACAATGGAAAGAGGCATAATATAAAGTCACCACTCTCAAGAGGAAAGAGGAGAGGAAGTGTTTATATGTATTTATAGAGCACTACCACAGACCAGCTACTCTACTCGGCACTTTCCTATACCATCTTCCTATGAATCAAAAAGCTAACAGCAGGGCCTCTGAACCATGGCTGCACATTAGAATCACCAAGAGACAATGTTAAATATACGCATTCCCCAGGTCCTAGCCCAAACCAATTTAAACAGAATTTCTGGTGGTGGGGCCTCAGTATTTTATATAAAGTCCCCAGGTGATGCTCATGAACGCCCAAGGATGAGAACCCTGGACTTACAATTTAGTTTGGAAAACACACACACGTGCACACACACGCACACACACACTTATAAATGTGTCAATAATGTATTCTGGTGATGTTAAGCAGCCTGACAGCATTCACCTGCTGCACGCCCATCTATATTTTGCCTCATCCATTCACCTAACACACACATTTCAGTGCCTTATGTGTACAAACACAATGCTTTGTCAGGTGCCCAAAAAGACACAAATGTAAGTCAGATAGAGAGTCTGCCTCCTAAGAAGCAGAATATATTAGCAGAAGAGAACAATTTTATATACTTATCTATGACACAGCTAGGGCATGGCACATGCGTCCCCCCCCACCCCAAATGTTTCCAGGTAGCAGGAAGTATCTTCTAGTTGGGATCAGGGTAGACAGGAAAACTTTAGGATGGGAAGCATCTAAAAATGTAGCAAAGGAAGCGATGGGGTTCTAGCTGGAAGGAAATGCCTGAGCAGAGGCAACGAGGGGAGAGCACTGTGTGATTCCCGGGATGATGGGGTTGGAGGGCTGACATCATCGGCTAGCCTCTACATATGCAAAGATGCTGAGGACACTCTTTCCTCACTGCCACCAGCTTCGCCACAAAACCTGGAGCTTACGCCTCTGTGGTTCTAATAAACCAGACTCAGGACTGAAGCACATTCTCCCATCTTATCTTTCCAGGACCAGTCTCTCTGAGGGACTTAGAAGGAGTTAGTGAGGCCCTCTGGGAGTCCTTTTTCTCCCATTTGAACATCCCTGTGGCCTCATTCCCTGACCAAAGGAGCCATTTCCTCATTGTTACACTCAGCAGGTACAAACACATGTGGTCTCCCTGGGGCACTGGCGTATTGAAATCTCTCACTGGGAAACCTAGCAAGAATGGGTGCCTGAAAGGCTGGGAAAGGCTTGGAAGGAGCCATGTGTTTAAAGTTGCGCTGGTCGCTCCGAGGAGTTAATGCAGTTTCTACAAGTAAGACACTTCCCGTTGGCCTGGAGTATAATGTCTCTCAGAAGTATGCCTTCCAGACTCTGCTCATTCCCAGAGTGACTTCTGGAGAACCCCCCTTTCAGCAGCTCTCATTTTCCCATCTTTAAGGTGAATGATATGGATTAGACAATAATTCATCATTTTTTATTAGAAACGCTATCACTTTTTAGGGATTTACAGAGAAGCACTACCTCATTTAATTCTCACAATTATCATAGGAGAAAAGTAGTGGTTTGATACCCATTTTACAGATGAGGAGACTGAGCCCAGAGAGGCTAAGTCTAGTACCCCAGAGCTGTAAATGGAACCCAACCTCAAACAGTGTTCTCGAACCATGGGCTATAGAAACCATCTAGAGGATTGTGACCAACACACTTTTTTAATAGACAGGAAAGAAATGGAATGGATTGAATTAGAAAAATAAGGGTGTGGGGCACCTGGGTGGTATAGTCAGCTAAACATCTGCTCTTGGTTTAGGCTCAGGTCATGACCTCAGGGTCGTGGGATGGAGCCCTGCATCGGCCTCAGCATCTGGTGAGATGTCTGCATGAGAGTCTTTCTCTCCCTCTCCTTCTGCCCCTCCCCCAACTCGATCTCTCACTAAAAAAGAGAGAGAAAAGGAAAAGAAGGAGGTGAATCTCATACGAAAAGGGTATTGAACTTGTCAAACTTTTATTTCATATAAGTATTATTTTGTCAAACTTTTTTTCACGCATCACCCACCCCCACACACATTTTATGTATAATCTATATTTCAAGCAAATATGCATATTCCACTTGTATATATGCACTGGGTCACAACATAAGATTTTTCTCTTTCTGGAAACCGGGGTCAAAAACAACCGGAAGACATTGCTCTAAGCCACCGAGCGTACTTGTCTCTGGACAATTTCTACAGAACTGGTTTTCCCTACCTGTAGCCACAACGGTCTGTGAAACCAAACCTTCGGGGGTGCACGTGGCTGGGAGCGTTCCCATGCAGAGGATGTCCATTTGGGCAACTTCCGAGCAGCATGCCGACTGTGGGACCTTCTAGACCCAGGAGAAACCCTCCTCGCTCTGCTGGAGCCATGCGGACCCAGTGCGGAGGGCTAAGCGGCCCTGTGTGTGGTGGGGAAGCGGCAGCACAGAGGTGGTGGGGCTGGAATCCTGCAGGAGAATATGGGTCCTGTGGGATTCCCGATCCAGCTGGAGAACAGAATCGCCATCTGGTAAATCACAAGACGATTTTTGTTCTTGCCAGACGCACCCTATCAATATGGAAGATACAGACAGTCTTCAACACATAAACAGGTTATGTTGCCAAAAGTTCCTTTGTAACTCAGATGTTTGGCGTTTGGAACACATCACCCCATAGAAACAAGGATATAAATGGAGGTTAGGTTTTCATGTTTTAAAACTCAGCGGGTGTATGACACACTGTGTTTTGCACAGTGAACTGGGTAAGGACTGGGTGAGAGCATATTTGCTAGATGTGGGAACGTACGTGTAAGTTCCTTATGCTTTTCTGAGTCCCCGTTCCTCATTTCAAAAGGGGGCCAACTAAAAATGACCCTTTTCTTCCTAGATGTGCTGGGGTTCCTGAAGCTGCTACTGTTATACCATCATGGTTAGAGAAAATGCATGTGACCTTGCCTAGAGCCCATAAGCACTCAGAGCCTCAGTTTCCATCCCTGTAACACTATGAGACTATTTACCTCACTGGGTTACCTCACACATAAAGGAGATCCCATACACAAACCCTTAGAACAAAGCTTGACCCACCGTGTATGCTTGATACACAGGGTCTCTGCAGCTTCTGGGATGTCTGGCTAGATCTGCCTATACTTTCTGAGTTGATGTGAATCAACCCTTACCAATACTCTTATGTACCAGGAAAATTTAAATTAACAAGTATTTACCCAATGCCTCTCTGGCATCCAGTCCCTTTGCTTAGTTCCACGTGACATAAACAAGGGGTAAACGCTAAGATCCCTTAGGCTCAGAATGCGGTACAGAAACATTGCTAATTCTGCATGTTAGCGGGATTGGAGAACACCCTAACAACAACAAAAAAAGCCAATAAAGAGAGGCCTGAGGCTTGTTTCAGGCTGATGGTATATAGCCCCCTCATCCAACTGAACCGCATCCCTGCTAGAAAGATGCTGATGGACATGAGACAAGGATCATGAGAATGTTTGACCTTCACCTATCATTAACAGTCCCCGGGGCAAAGGTCAGGCTCTGCAGAGCTACTGTCTACAGCCCAGAGGCTGAACTTTGTGAAGGAGGGGGGGACTGATTGCACAATAATACAGTTCCCTCTAAGGTCTCAAGTTTCACACAATCTTTACAATACTCAAGATGATCTCTCTGGGGAAGGTGAAAAGAATTATAATTACATCTGTGAAAAAGGCTTGGGAAAGAAAAAAAAAATCCCGCCATATGGTGTGTGGAAAATGTTTTAGAACTGAATAAATAACATGGTGGGTGTTCTCCCCCCCCCCATTTTTGTTTATACATCGACGTTATGCAGGCTGACTAGTGAACATGGATCAGTTTTTCTTTTGGAATAGAAATGCACCGGGTAATTTAATTTTATGACCATTAATAATACGGGTCTCTCTCTGCAAGCAAAGACATTTACAAACTTATAATCAGATTTTGTGATTTGGGTGTAAACCAATCACCCACACGAGGCAAGGAGATATTTCCATTGAGATTTCCCTTTGCAGTAGGACTGCATGAAATGCAAAAAGGGCACTGAGTGAAAGGCTGAGATTCCCAAAGGGAATCAGGGGGAGGGTCACTGGTTTCAATGCACACATCATCCTCCAGCAAGGAAATTTTAAAAGCCATGAGATGTGCGTTCATAGGTATTATACCCCAAATGCGTTTCCGACTCTGTCTAAATGGGATCTTGTTGCATATTCCTCTGACTCTGTGCTGGGAAATTGCCATGCCCATTTATCAGAGGGATCCAAAATGAGAGAAATGAAAGGACCTGCTCCTATTTGCACAGCTGGACCACAGTGGAGTTCAGATCTGACCACTTACCCGTCTGGCCTCCACCTTTCTCTCTTAACCGCACCCCTCTGTCATAAAGCCATCCTACATGGGGAATAGCTCTCAGAAAGATTGATATGCAAGTGTTTATACCACAGGACACATGGAAGGCACTATGGTCATATGGTAAAAGTTCACACTGAGGGTTTTTCAAAAAGTATTTTCAATAGCTAATATTTATTGATTTCTTGGTGTACCAACTCTTTTAGAATGCATTAACCATAATCCTCGCAGCAATCCAGTGACAGGGGCATCGCTGTTCAATTCCGCTGACAGGCGAAGGAGCCAAGGTCCAGAGAGGTTAAGTAAGTGAATATGCTGGCCGAGGCGGTATGTAAAGGTACCAGATTTCGTAGCTACCACATCTGCTGGACTCCAGAGCGTACTTTTTTAATATCTCAATGTATTGCTATGGGTGATTGCATAATATTCAAATTAGAACTTGGCCACTGTGCAGAGAATTGTCGAAAGGTCTGAGGAGTCATGGAAACTCTCAGGGATTATTACAAAGTTCTGGGGGCAGGGCTGTAGGGGATCCCATCAAGTAGACCCATTCACTTGACAAGAGCTATTGAGGCCCCTTCCACATACATGATTCTGTATCAGGACCTACAGAGATGAATAAGATGCAGCGATATCCCTGGAGTGTGTCTGACATTCAAGTAGCAGGTAGAGGTTAAATTCTATGAGGGTACAGACCTCAGACACATCATAGGGGATCAATAAATATCATAGTTAATTCTTGCAGCAAATAATTACCGACAGCCTACTATGTGCCAGACACCTGTGCCAGACACTTGTGACCGGTGCCAGGATAGAACAGCAAGTAAACCAATAAAAACAGTCGCCCTCTTGGAAGATACATCCTAGTGAGAATACAGTAGATTAGGAAGATAGAGAGTGATGGGGCGGGGTAGGAGTTAACAGTAGTAAGTAAGATCATCAAAGCAGAAGGGAGTTGAGGGAAATTGGAAGGGGAGGTGAACCATGAGAGACTATGGACTCTGAAAAACAATCTGAGGGTTTTGAAGGGGCAGGGGGTGGGAGGTTGGGGGAGCCAGGCGGTGGGTATTAAGGAGGCCACATATTGCGTGGAGCACGGGGTGTGGTGCAAAAACAATGAATTCTGTTATGCTGAAAAGAAATTAAAAAAAAAATCATCAAAATGGACCTCAAGGAGGTGCCATTTGAAAAAAGAATAAACAGTAGAACTTGAAAGAGAGGTTCAAAAAGAGTAGGGCTTCTTAATGGACAATGGTAAACCAGCAAATATGACCTTTGGGGGTCAGGAGACAGAAAATATAGTGGATGTGTGTGAAGCCAGATGTGTTGTTCTCTGCCAGGGAGACAGCTAAAACCAAGATCATCTAGAATTTCAAGATAGCCAACCTTGGATCTCTGAGTATTAGGGCGAGATGGATTATAGGGAAAAGGTTGCCCCCTTCTTGTTGGGCTTGGTAGATGTGACCTGCGTTTCTTGTGCATGCTGGTCTGAATGTAGATACCATCCCTAACCTAGTCTCCAGTGTCTGATCCCAGGCCAGCCACAGGGCAACGTTCTGCGCTCTGGGAGAAGATGGGTGGGCACTTGATAGGGAACAAAAAGAGCAAAGAGGTCCCTTCCCTGGCATTATTGGAACCTCACTGATGATGAGCCCAGGTCTTGTCCTGAGGAGAAGACCATGACTTTCAGCAGGATCGGTGCAAAGCCAAGAAGATTAACAGGAAAACCTGTGACCCTCTTTCTGGCACACCACCCTATCTGTCCTCTGTATATTTTCTCAGCCACACTCTGCCAGGTATCTTATCTTATCTTATCTTGTCTATCTCAACTTATCTGATTACCTTATCATCTCATTTCCTCAAATGTGCATTCATTCTTCCAAACTATACTTTATCTATAGTACTTGAGCAAAGACTTGCTCAAGAGGCTCTCTCTTCCAGGAGCACACTTACCCGCTTTTACCTTGCAGAATAATCATCCTAACGTCTTTGAAGACTCCTGGATGTTAACTAGACTTAATGTGGTGATCATTTTGCAACGCAGACAAATACTGTATCATTATGCTGTATACCTGAAACTAATATCATGTTATATGCCAACTATACCTCAATTAAAAAAAATTTTTTTGAAGACTCACCTGGTCTAGGAAATCTATTTGGTTTCCCAGCCCTCCAAGGCAGGACTGCGTACTCTTAGATTTATTTAATTTTTATAAATCCACTTTCAATACAGACCAAATTCTGAGGGTTCCCTGTTTATCTGTATGTGTCACAGCCCCTGGCAGGCCCACCATGAATTCATTGCATGCAGGGAGACTTTTTTAGCTCAGGGAACCTATAGACTGTAGAACATTAGCAAGTCCATCAGATAGTTTAGAAATTGGCCTAAACTGAGGAAAGAGGATGGCTCTTACCATCGTTGTCCTCTTGGTACCCAGCATGGGTGTGATGTACTCCTCAGATGTAAGCAAACTAGGACATCCCTGGCACTGAGCTCTGGCCTGCTCTGCTGGATTCTGCACCCCCACCCCCCATCTTCCAACCAAAGTTCAGAGGGCAGAAAGACATTTAAGTGGAATGGGACCATACCTGAGCACAAAACTCCAGCATGGCAGAGGTGATGTGGCTCTGGGTGTGTAGGACCAGCATCTCAGGCAGATGGCTGTGGGTCCTATGCAACTCACAGAAATGTTGTTTGGTCCTCACATGGTGAAAATAATTGTTAAAATCCATTGCCTGTACTTGAAAATTGGGAGTTTTCACATATAACTCCAGATTTCTATTTTCTCTTGAAAAATCAGAAGATCTAGCAACATTTGGCCTCAATCCCCACCCATATGTTTCCAGTCTGGTCCTGCAGGCATTTGAGTTTATAACCCAATATAAATAAGTATATATTTTATTGCCATTATTTCCTATTCATGCATCTAGAGAGTGAGTAGTTTGTTCAAATGGACATACTTGTTTTTCCTGGAGATTTCCTCCGAGTCATTGATTTTATAGCACTTTGTGTATTTCTGAGGACAGGAAATTCTGAGAGCAGGATAGAGAAGTTTCCAGAAAGAGTTTTCCAATTTCTTCTAGCTTTTCTTCTAAAAACTTCAAACATTGTAGCAATGGCCCTGACGTTTCTCTGGGAAAGTGCTTCCCTTCTTTTCTCTTGGGGAGATGGTTCCAGATAGACAGAGAGATAAATAGGTAGGTAGGTAGGTAGGTAGATACTACAAAGTGGGGGAAGTTGGGCCAGATCTTGGGGTTCTGAGCTCAGCTCTCCCTCTGTCCCCACAGGACTGGTTGGCCAAGTCCATTAACCTTCAGGCCTCAGCTGGAAAATGAGGTCATCATAAAGGGCATGGAAGTGCAACAGAAAGCTGTTGAGGGTTTTAAGCACATGATGGACATCAGCAAGTTAGGTTTGAAATGATCCCTCTGGAGAAGAGATTTTGTGGGTGGTGGCTGTGAGGAATGGAAGAGAGAGACCGGTTTGGATGTAACTGAAGTCGCCCCACAGGAGATGGTGGTAGTTAGCTCCCGATGGAGATCAGAAGTCCAAGATGGCTCTTACTGGCTAAAATCAAGGAGTGGACCAGGCTGCGTTCCTTCTGGAGGCTCTAGAAGAGAATCCATTTCCTTCCCCTTTCCAGCTTCTAGAGGCTGCCTCCATCCCTTGGCTTGTGACCCCTTCCTCCATCTGCGGAGTGAGCACTGGGGCATCTCTGTATCTCCCAGATTCCGACCCTCCCGCACATCTCTGGTAGGAACGCTTTTGCTTCCATGGAGCTGGCTTAGAAAATCCAGGACAATCTCCTGCCTCAACATATTTAATTTACTCATACCTGCAGAGTTCCTTTTGCCACAGGGGTAACATTCATATACTCCCCATTGTTGACAGCTTTGGAGGACGATGATTCTGCCCACTATAGGCAGGGACAGTGAGGATGGAAAGGATCGATTTCATAAATATTTTAGAGGTACATCTTCTGTATGCTCTAAATTCCAGGCACTCTTCCAGAGTGTCGCTTCCAAAAATTTCAAGTATTTTTTACAAATAACCCCAATTGCAAATAACCCTCTTTTAAATGAGAGGAGTAAATCACTCAAGCAAGCAAACAGGGGAAAAGTGAAATTGTTTGTGGGCATATATACATACACACATATGCACATGCACACACACACATATGTGCATATGCATGTCCATACCATATGAGCACGTGTACATATATGTACATAAGTGCAGTTGAATGCTTGGGTTATAATATAGAAATAAATATGTATCCTCATGCATAACCATATGCATGTACATATACTTATGTATATACATACATAATTGTGTGTGTGCGTGTGTGCGTGTGTGTGTGTGGTTGAATGCTCGGATTTGCATTCTGGTCCCGACACTGATTGCCTGAATGCTCCTGGACAACTCACTCATCCTCCGCTGAGCCTCAGCCTTCCAGCTGCTCTAATGGTGTTCATAGTGTCATTCCTGCTATTTATGGGGTCCTCTACAGACAAATGGGATCTTGTCCACACAACCTCCTCCAAAGCAAAGGACTAGATGAAGCTAAGAATTAATTAGTGGTGACTTAGCTCTGAATTTGAAATTTAAATCATGCCTGTCTTCTGCTTCACCCAGCTACCCCGTCCTGGTTCCTCCCTGCAGGAAGATTCAATTCATGCAGGTTTAATATTGCTGCTGGCAGGGAGGGTGACCGGGAGGGCCATAAACTCAAAGAGCCCTGGGAGGTTAAGTGGATTATTTAATTTAATAAAGAAACTGATCCCGCGTGTTCCATGGGCCACCAAGCTGAATGCTCTCTCACTCACCAGTACTAACTGAGCACCCGCTCTGTGCCAGGCACTGTGCTAAGTAGCTCACAGGTATGAGCGTCCCATGTCATTCTGACATCGGCCACGTGGGGTTGCCCCGCTGTTCACAGAGGACATCAAGCTTTAGAGAGGTTTAGCCCCCTGCCCAAGATAACATCACTAGTACGTAATAGAGCAGAGCAGAGAAGTGTCTGATTTTGAAGCCCTCACTTTTAATCACTCTGTAATTCTCCTCTTCCAGGCAGCTGTGTCTCAGCTATGAGTGCAAGATGATAGGCAGATAGATAGACAGATAGATAGATATTTTCAAGCTAGCTATCAACACGATGAATATGATATTTTTTTTCAGATTTAGGTCCTATTGTAATCATTTTTAATGAATAAAATAAGCATGGGCTTAAAAATAACACTATTATTAATAATTGATGAATAATAACTAAGAATATTGTTATTCCCCAGTATTGAATTTCATCCCTAGGGATGGATTTTTACTCCCATTTCATAGATGCAGAAACTGAGGCTCTGGGGTTTGAATGTCTTTCCCAAGGCTGCACAACCTGTAAACGGATTCTGGATCTCAGGAACAGGTCTTCTGAAAGCAACTCCATTTCAGCTTTGTAAGCAACCTTATGATTACCTAAGTCAATTTCCTTGGTCCACTATAAGGAAACTGATGCCCAGACAGGAAGTGACTGGTCCAAGCACTAGCCTTGGCTATGAGGCCCACGGGCCCCAGACAGACTGGTGCTCAAATCCCGACTTTCCCATGTTCTTGCTGCATGTCCTTGTGAGCCATTCTGAAACCACTCTGTTAAAGGGCGCAGCTCACTCCTCTGTCAAATGGGGATAATAACACTGTCTGTTGATTTTTGTGACAGTTCAATTCATGTAGTAATTTGTGGCTCTTAGGGACACAACTGAATCTGAGTCCAGGACACGTGTCTCCCAGCCTGGTGTGTGTCCCCACAAGACACACAGGTCCCCTTGCAATTTGTGGTCTTATCTGCCGAGGTGATGACCTAATGCAACGTGCAAGGCTTTCCTGAAGTCTAAACGCTGTGATTTCTGAGGCAGACTAAACCTACTAACCATGTTCTCTTAGAGCCTCAATCATCACAGCTCATTTCTTCTTAGTTTAACAGGTAGGGCCAGTGTTACGCTTTGCAAATGCACATCAAGTGATACCAGTGTTCAAGGGAGGTTGGGTTTTATACTTGCAAGTTTTTTCATAAGGTAAAAGTCCTATTCTGGTCATTTCATGTGCTGAAGGAGATTGGCTACATTTGGTGTGTCTGTGATACAGAGAAATGTTAACGTCTTTTTTAATAAAGTTTTCAGGGAAAAAAAAAAAGAAAACTCATGTTTGAATGTTTTATTATTCATATGAAGTTCTTTAAACTGCCTGGCAGTTCTTGTTTCATTTAAGAAATCTTAAATTTGAGACATAAACTTCCTGACAGCGTGGGTTCCTTTAAAGGTGATCTACGGCCTGACAGCAGAGAAATAAGACCAGCCGGGCATTCTCACCACAGGATGGTAAAAGTCATGGTCAGGTTAGAAGAATCAATTAGAGTGGGAACGAGGCTGTGTAAATTTCAGGACTCAAATGGCAAAATAGGAAGACAGGGATGAATTTAAAACCTGGCCTGGTATGGGCTGTATTTCATCTCGTGATTGGCAAGACAACTCTAAATGAGATATTACATCGGGTTAAAAAAGCAGTTTTCTTCCTATTTAAAACAATACACAGGAAGGAAAAAAAAAAATTGGATCCGAGGAAGTGGAACAACAAATTTGAGGATTTATATGGGTATTTGAGAGAAAAACAGAGGCCTGAGGGGAGAAAAAAATGTATTTGAAGTCAGAATACTGGACAGGGGAGACACTGAGTCTCTGTCTGGATCAGCTGACATGCCTGTATTTATAGCAGGTACATGACTGCTTGGCTGGGGCCCGGCTGGCCTGGTGCACTCAGCTCACAGCTCTACTGAGAGTCTGTGCCTGCGAGTTACATCTGCAGCAGATCTGATGCTTATAAGCAAACAACAGCTTTAGAATCTTAAAATAGATACCCGAAGGGTGTCCATGGTTCCCAGCTAGTCTGACAGTGGAGCTAACAAGGACAGAGGAGCGTGCCCTGGGTCTCCCCTGCCCGTGTTCTGATCCCAGCTCAGAAATTTCCCAGATGGGGCAAATAGTAAACCTCACTGTGACTCAGTTTCATCACCTGTGAAATGGGTGTAGGGGGTCAATTTAGGCTTCACTTGCAAGATTAAATTATATCAGCCAGTCAAGCCATTTAGCACCCTTCCTAGTTCATAGTAAGCCCCTCCAAACTCTTGGTTATTCATAGCTTATTGTTATTATTCAGTACAGGAAAGAATTGATGGCTGTGAGGAGAGGGGACGATACTGAAATGATTTTATCTCCAAACATGAGTCCTTCCTGGTCCTGCCCATCATTCTTTCCATCCAAATAATACCTCCAGGGCTAATGTCACCTGTCTTTTGGTCTTATCCAAGCTCTGAGCTCATCTGCAGTCCTAGCTCCAAACTCACCTGCAGTCATGACCACACCAAACCCGGAGAAAAATTGCAGGACAGCAGCAAGACTGCTGGATTAGAGGGCTGAGCACCTGCATCCAAACCTGTTACTGCCACTTAGAAACCGTGCAGGTGCTGCAAAGTCCCCATGCTCCTTGAGCCCCATGCATGAAGCAGGATGATTTCCTCCATCCTGCCCACCTTGCCAGCCCATGGTGGGGGTTCAGCTAACTCAAACATGTATGGAAGTGTCCTGAGATGATAGCGCCCAGTTGAGGCACTGTTTAGCTGAGTTGCAATTGCCTCTGAACCCCCTTCTGACCCTATCTCCCATGGCAATACACCCTTAAATCAAAACCATGCTCATAAAGATTCTAACCTAACCCTTCCTCAGTGGACGATCCATTCTGTGCTTTGCACTTTCAAGAAAAGAGAAAAGGGGAAAAGGAAAAAACAAATCAGGTGTCTCAGAACAGGTAAGGTGCAAATCCAGAGTAAAAATGACGGACATGTGCCTGTGATGTTTGGCCCCAGGGAAGACATCAATCACTCTCTCACTGAGCCCACAGAGAGCTTTGGGATCCTTCTCAACACAGTGCCCTGAAAATCACCACCATTTGAATCCACTACCTCCCACTGCCATCGAATAGAAAACCCCATTCAAAGATACCCAAACCAAAGATAAATGGGGTGAAATTCTGAACTCTGGAGTCAGTCCCAACACTTCCTGGTAATTAATATAAATGTTCACTTTGTCAGAGAGAGGTGATTTTCAATCAGAAGGCACCTGCCGGAGAGTAAAAACACAATCATTATTGGCTACTATTATTATTAATAACGTGTACTATTTGTATTTTGTATTTGTACTTGATGTTCACTGTAAGGTTATCTCCTTTCCTTCCCCTTCCTTCCTCCTTCCAAACAAGTGAATGAATAAGCAAAAAATATTCCTCTTTGTGTAGACGAACCATGGGTTTTGAAGACAGACAGCCCAAGGATTGAATACCATTACTGCTACTGCTAATTGCATGGCATTCAGCAAGTTGTCCCCATCCTCCTAGACTCAGTTTCCTCACCGATAAAAGGAGGAAAACCTTTTAGGACATGGGAAGGATTAAATGGGATAATATACATAGTGTATTTGGCCCTCGGTGGGCTCCTTCTGAATATTCGTTGGAAAAGAATGAATGAATATTGAGCATAATAGGATCAACTCAAATCCATTGGAAACATTACAGAAGAAACATTTTCCTGAGAAGGTTAAAATGAAATCAAATGTCTGAGGTAGATTAAACTTTTTTCCTCTCTCTCTCTCCTCATGTCAGATTTGTTTCCACAGGATTTCATCTGCATAATGGAATTTGCTGATTTTGAATAGATGGTGCAATATGCACAGAGCATTTTCCAGAGGATAAAGGACTGAAGGTTATTTATATGTCATTTGTAAGACTGTCACCCCTGATTTCTCAGTACTTGAGCTCTCCCACAAAATCCCACATTCTGGTCGCCCACACTTTCCCCTCCTTCTCAACACAATATGCTCGGTGACCTCAAGGTTCTGGGAACTACTGGGAGTGCTCTACGTCCTATTCCTATTCTTAGAGATTCTTAACGTCCATTCACCTAGTAAAGGCACTGAAAAGTCCTATAATTTAAAAAAAATGTAAATGTTTAACACAGGATTGCTCCCTTATATCTCACCACAGAAAACTTTTTTCAGGTTAACACCTTCTTCACATCCCACATAATTACTATTTAATAAATGCTATTATGTTGAATTCTCCGAATTAACCAATGAAGGAAGAATTAAAATCTGAATATTCATTATGATTGTCAGGCAGTGCTGACAGAAGACACAACATGCAGGCAACCAGAGACTGCATTAACTTCTTTTGTGGGGTGCCTTGTGTTCCTGGAAACATAGGTTGAAGTCCTAGCCACCCTGTCCCCGATATCTGTGAATGTGACCTTACTTGGAAACAGAATCAAGTTAAGATGAGGTCATACTGGAGTAGGGGGGACTTTAAGCCCAATGACTGGTGTCCTGATGAGGAGAGAGAGAATTGGAGATAGACAGAGTAGACCCAGGAAAGAGATCTATGTGAAAACAGAGCAGAGGTAAGAGGGACATAGTCACAAGCTAAGGAGCACCCGGGATTTCTGGCCACCACCAGAAGCTGGCAGAGGTAAGACTCTTCCCCTAGAGGCTTCAGAGGGAGCAGGGGCACTGCCACTAACTTGATTGTGGACTTCTGCTCTCCAGAACTGTGAGAGAATACATTTCTGTTGTTTTAAGCCACCCAGTTGGTGGTACTTGTTTAGGCGGCCCCAGGAAATCTAATATACCTGCCGACTAGATTTTTCTTCTGCATTACTGTTTCCTCCTTCTCAGTCTCCTTTCCTGACCGTTAAATGTTGGGGTGCCCCAGGTGGATGGCCTTGGCCCTTCCTTAGCTCTCCTGTAACCCAGGTGCTACAGAATAGTCAGAGCCAAGACCTTCACTTCAATATCTTCTAGGTGCTCATGGATTCACATTGCATATTTAATGTGGACTCAGTGTGTATCCAAAATGGAATCTTTGATCCCTTTGTAAAAACAAATATTTTATTTTGAAGAAATATTCTGCTCCTCGCCCAGCACTCTCCCTCTCAGGAATGAGCAATCCATTCCCCCCAGATGCTAAGGTCAAAAGTCCAGGAGTCATCCCTGAGCCCTCTCATTTCAACGCATCCCACAATCCAATCACAAATCCTGGCGGATGCATCTTTAAAGCACGTCCAGAATTGAATCCCTGGCTCTACCTTCACCTGTCTCTCCCAGAGTGGCTGGTTGCAACTGTCCTGCTTACATGAGGTGAGCTGCAGTGAGCTCCATCCTGGTCTCTGCACTTCTGTTCTCAGCCTTTACTGACTCTTCTAGACACAGGAGCCAGAGTCATCACATTAAATCATCAATCTAACCTTGCCCTTCCCGTGCTAAGGATCCTCCAAAGGCTTCACATACTCCTGCAAAATGAAGTCCTAAGACCCTTCCAGGACCCCAAGACCAGTCCTGGGCTGTCTCTCTGACCTCATTTACTCCCACTGCTCCCTCGCTCAGTTCCAGCTCCATGGGCCTCCTGGGGGCTCTCTAATGAGCAAGCTTGCACCTCCGAGACCTCATTTGCTGTGGCCTCGGCCTGGAACACTCTTCTTCCAGATCCCCACATTCATACTCCTTTGCTCCAATCAAGTTTCTTGAGAAGCACCTTTTCATAAAGTCCCTCTGTGGCTGCCCGGCTGCTAACGTAACCCTTGCCACCCTGATCTACTCTGGAGCACTGACTGACCGTCGGACATCACGTGGTACACGCGCATGTGTGCGTATGCATGTGGACGCAGTTCCCTCATTAGAACGGTGTTCCCCTGGGCCCAGAGCGCCTGGTACTTAGTAGATGCCCAAAACTATTAGTTGGATTAATTAATTAATTAATTAATCCAGAGACGGGGGCCACACAGGGAATATAATATTATTTTAGCACTCAAAAAAAAAAAAAAAAAAACCCAGAAAAGAATAAAAAGTCCTCAATAAAAGACGAAAACAAAGCAGTCCATGACAATGATTTTCTGGCAAACAGAAGTGAAGTCTTCTTGGATTACCAGAGCTATTGATTGGTTTGTGGAAAAAGTAGTGTCTGAAGTCACCCCCCACCTAGATCATTTGAATCTTCTTTGCCTTGTTTGTCATCTATAAAATGTGGATAAAGTTTTTCAAAGTCCACAGAACAGTATTTCTAAATTGAGGTGAGTATCCCACACTGCAAAATCTTTCAAAAATCCTTATTTTTTATAGTCCTTCAAAGCAGGTCTTCACGTGACACCCTTACAACGACCTTGTAATAATGACAATTAATCTTAATTAAGAGCTTACTGCCAGCGGGGGACTTTTTAGACACTCTCTTGTTTAAGCCTCCAATATTCCTAGGAGGAAGATATCATCATGAACCCCACTTGTCAAATGTGGAGACTGAGGTTCTTGGCTCGTAAGTGGGAAACAGGGATTCCAACCCAGACCATCTGATTTCACAGCCCACTCTCAGCACAAATGCTACCTTTCATGACTCTAATGGCACCGCAAACCTTACTCAAACCAATTGGACATCATTACTTCTGTTTTCTAAAACATCAAACCTCAGGTTCACAGGAGGAAAAAGGATCACCCAAGGCCATAGTGCAAAAGTCAGTCCTCATGTTGGTTTCCAGAACCTATTTCAAGAAGACCTTTTTGTTATAAAAGGTACCCAACAGTACAATAGCAACCATATGATGGGGTTAGCATGCAAGGAGCATCAAATGGGGACAAGGGTGGTATCATGTGAACACCAGTTGGGGACAAGGGATGTGTGCACATCAGAGCTGAGGCCCAGAAAAGGAAACTGACCTGCCCAAGGTCACACAGTCAGCTCTGGAACTCACCTCTTTGGGCTAATGTGCTTTCTCTATCCCTCAGTGCCTTCAATATTTGCTGTAGGCCATCAAGTCACACACACACAATGCCTAAAACCACTACAAATGCTCTGATAAATTGTGTTTCATGTGTTTATATATACCTATGAATGCAGTGAGGGGAGTGGAGGTTTTTTGCTGCTTGATTTTTTTTTTTTAATTATTTGGTGGCTATTTTGGTAACATCTTTTGGAGATTAAGTCCAATTAGGAAACAGATGGCACTGAAATATTGTCAAACATATCGGATCAGCAGCAAATCACTGACTTAATTATGTAAATAATTAAAATGTATATTTACACCTGATCATCCAAACGAGGGTGAAAACACTGATTTCAGGGTTGGTTATGAGCACTGGCACTGAGTCCAGTCAAGAGTAAACCACGTTCAAGGTCCTGCTTCTTCCATATCTTGCCCTCAGAGGACATTTGGGAAGCAAAAATAAAGAACCCAGTGGCACGAAAAATATGTCCTCTGAGCAGCCTAGGACTATGAGGCTAAGCTTGGAAGGGACCTCCACAAGGGAAGGCACAGAGCCATCATTGCTTTGGCTCTCATCCTGCCTCACTGCCCAGACTCACACTCCCTCTTCCAAACCCAACTTTACCTAAAGAGCGACTCCCATTTTATCATAATAGTTAGGAGAACAGGTTTTGAGAAAGGACCTGTGTTCAAGCCTTGGCTTTGTCACCTGGCTCAGTTTTGCAATCTGCAAAACGGGGATCACAATAACTTAAAAATGTATCAGACGCTTCTTCCTACGAGCCCGGTTTTGTGCCATGCACCTTACATACATGACATGATTGATCATTCACAACATCTCTGTGTATCTGTGTCCCTTTTGTAGAGGAAAAACAAAGTTCAGAGAAAGAAATTCAGTGCCAGTATTAGCCCAGATGGGATTTGCTTGTGTGTGATACAAAATGTAATGCAACAGTGTCTTAAATGCACAGTAAGTACATTTCTCTTCCATAAGTCTAGACAATCCAGAGCATTCTCAGTGGCTTCATGTTCATTGGTCTAGCTCTTTCTATTTGTTCTTCCAACATCTCCAACACATGGCTTCCAACTCATGGTCCAAGGTAGTTACTTCAGCTTTAGCCAAAGAGTTCACAATCTAAACTCTAGGAAGAAGAAAACAGGAGAATGGAATGCCTCTCCCTTTGAGGACAAGTCTCAGAGGGTGGGCATAGTGCTTCAGCTCAGTTCCTACTGGCTAGAACTTGGTCACATGGCCATAACTGACTTCAAAGGATGTTGGAAAATGCAGTCTTTATTCTGAGGAAGAATGTGTCCAGCCATGAGGACCAGGCTCCAAGATGGCTTCTGATGATCTTCACCCCCTGCTATTTATGGCCTTGTGCAGTCCTCTCCTACACTCAATCGGGGTTTGTCTGTTTGACTAATAAAATAAAATGAGATAAAATATGATATGATATGATATGATATGATATGATACTATGTGGCTTCCAAGACCAAAGCATAAGAAACAGCTTCTGCTTTGGTCTCTTAGATGACTTACTTTAGGGAAAGCCAACCATCATGCCAAGAAAACACTTCCATTGCCCTGCGGGGATGTCCACATGTAGAGGAACCATGTGAGTGAGCCAGCTTGGAAGTGTTAAGTCTACAGAGAGAGTCACCCTTCAGATGCCTGCAGCTCCAATGGTTATGATAGACTCTGAGCCAGAAACACCAGCCAGGCTGTTCCCAAATTCCTGAAGCACAGAATCATGAAAACTAATTAGTAATTGTTGATGTTTTAAGCCACTAAGTTGTGGGGTGATTCATTACACAGTGATAGATAAAATTCACTTGCTAACACATGGGAGTTCTATTGCAGAGGAAAGAGAGAACAGATGACAGGAGACAACGAACCGTCTCTGTCCCATTGCACACACACTGAAATGTAATCAAACCCACGTCATCTGACTTAGAAGCTTGTATTTCTAGTCAGTGCTCTGGATACCTAATGACTTTCTATGGATTCCTGTAGCATATATTGTCCTTAGCAAATAGTTTTATCTTAAATTATAGGTTGCCTTGTCCTGTTCTCTGGAATCTTCATGCATGGGACTATTTTCTTCCTTCCCTATCTGGGAAGTAAAAATCTATGGCTTCTGTCTCTTCCATCCATCCTTCCTTCCCTTCTTCCTTCCTTTCTTCCTCCCTTCTTTCTCTTCCTCCCTCCTTCCCTCTTTTCCTTCCTTCCCTCCAGCCTTCCTTCCTTTCTTCCTTCTTTCCATCTTTTGCTAGCTCCTCTGACTGATCCAGACATGCCATTTCATCTCAACATGTGACTGGGGAAAGATACTTTACAAACTCACTCATGAGCCTGGCAGGATCCTGTCCTTCACAGGCTGTTGCCAGAGACCGATCTCGATTTTTTGGTCATGCTGACCTCTCCACAGAATGCCTTACAGCACGGTAACTCACATCATCAGAATGAGCATGTGAGAGAACAAGGGGGAAGGAGTAGAGCGAGAGAGATATCAAAGATTTTTTGGTAACCTAATCTCAGGAGGAATATCCTATCACGTTTGTTGTGTTCTCCTCGTTTGAAGCAAATGACTAGGGCAGCCCATGCTTAAGGGGAGGAAATTACACCAAAGCAGGAATGCCAGGAAGTGATTCATTACAGTGACAGATAAAATCCAGATCCATCCATTTATCCACCTGTCCATTAAATCTTTGAGGGTTCACCACGATTCAGGCAACAATCAGAGCCTTCGGTCGCTCTCCACTGCATGTTTGGTCGATCCATACTTCTCAGTGGTACAATCAAGGCTCTCCATATTCTCCCTTTATCCTGTTCTTCAACTTCATCTTCCACTTCTTCCCCTGTGTTCCAGTTTCCCCAATGACCTTGGTTCCCCCTCTACATCCGTCACCTCCTCTCCTTCGTCCTTTTCTCCATCACCCTCCTTCCAGCTAGAATGTTGCTCATAAAAATCATGGCTCTTTGTACCATGTAGTGCATAAAAATCCAAGCTTCAGAGACAGACAGCCTCTGAATCCAACCAGACGTTGTCACTTACCAGCTCAGCTGGAGGTGATGACAAGCTGCCACCTTCTATATGGCCTCGTCTCCCTCTCATGGACACACCCCAGGGCTCACACACCTGTCCCAAGCCTGCAAGCCATTTCCGTTCCTGGGTAGAACAAGGACAATACAGAAGGATAACAACAATCACATCCAGTGAAATCCTGTCCCTTCCTGCTGGCCTCCCCTTTTTATGTTGCTGACAGTCAAGGTTCAACCAACCAGGTAGTATGTTTTAGAATGTGTGAACTTCAAAAGGCCACAGAGGTTGCTCAAAAGTTTATAGCCCTATGAGTAACAAGAAGCTTCTGTCAGAGCAGTTTCAAAAGGAATGAGCTGCAGGAAGTATTCACCATAAGATACGTATATAGAGGTTCCCCAAACCTAGCTGTGTTGTCAAATTACCTGGTGAGATTTTTTTAAATACATATTCTCAGGCCCAGCCACGGACCTCTTGAATCAGAATCTTTATCCAGAGGATCTGTGAATCTGTATCTTTCACTGTCCCAGGAGATTTTGATGGACAGCCAAGGTGGAGAATCATGAACTTAATTGGCAAGAATTTCAGCTTCAAATTGAGGTTGGACCAGATCAGTGATTTTTAAACCCAGCATTTCCCTGGAGCTCCCTTGGGGCTGGTGCATGATGGTGGTAGAGGCAACGAACAGGAGGTGTGGGAAGGGGGTGGTGATGGGAAGGAAAGCAGAGTGTCTAGACCCCACCTCCTAGTTTTAATCAGAGTACCCTACTTTTATCTATTTTGTTCATGTATGCTTCCTTGCAGAATGCATTTGAACAAAAGATGCTCTACTTTAAACAGCTTGAAAGCGACTGAACTAGATGACCTTTAATTTATTTAATCAATAAATAGTTACTGAGTGTCTGCTACAAACCAGCCTCTGTGGCTAATCAAAGCCAAGTCAGACACAGACCCTCTTTCCTGGGAGCTCACAACTGAGAGGGGAGAGAGGAAGAGTGAGTCATTCAGAGGGATCATAACGGCTGCGCTAATGAAAGGAGAGCACGGTATGAGCTGTGTCTTGAAGGTTGTGCTAGAATTCTCTAGCTACATGGCAAAAGAAGAGAATGGAGGGAACAGCATGAGCAAAGCCATGAAGACCTAAAGGAATGGGGCTGGCTTGAACATCTGAGTGTAGCTCAGCCATGAGACACACTGGGGAAAGGGTGGGCAGTGACAGTGTAAGATGGTGGAGTGTCTGAGGAAGCCCGGTTTCCTCACTGGGCTTCCCAGCTTCTTGTCGCCAAAGGGAGGGGGTGTGAATAAAGGATCTAGAGAATCAGTGCATCTTTGGATTTAAAGAGAATGCCTATTGACTCCCTACAGCAATGATTCTCAACATGGAGTGATTCTCTCTCCCCAAGAGATGTTTGGCAATGTCTAAAGACTTTACTGGTTGTCACAACTGTGGAAATGAGGGCATGCTACTGGCATCCAGTGGGTCAGGGATGCTGCTAAACATGCCATCGTGCACAAGACAGCCTCCCCCCACCACCACCCCAATAAAGAGTTATCTACTGGGCTCAAGAAACCCAATCCTACAGCCATCAATTATGGAGAAAAGCCTTGACATGGCATTCAAGGCCACTGGTACAAGGACTCATGGGAGATGTATTGGCTAAAACAAGGTGGGTGAGGACTGTGAAGGGATGTGGTGCCAGTGGTGCTCTTCCACCATCATGGAGGATCAAGGGCCAAAAAGAAGGGGCCTGAGGGTTCAAGTCCAGCTGGGTAACCTAAGCCCAGAAAAGTGCTATGATCTCTCCTAGCTTTCTGATCCAGTTTTCCTGAATCCCAAAGCAAGATGACTTCAAATCTCTGATGGAACGGGAAGGGTGAGAGAGATGAGGCCAGACAATTAAGCAAGGACCAGATCACAGAAGGTCTCATAATGGATCATTTTAAAGAGTGGGGGCTTTTGACTAAGCTCAGTGGGAAGCCACATATTTGTATGCACAGAATATCCATCCAATTTAATGTATCATCATTGAATGCTTTCCTTGTGTACAGTCCTCCCCTAAGCACCATGGGTGAGAGAGGAGGGGGAATACAAATGCAGCATAAAACATGATCATTGATTTCTCTGTGGGCAGGACAAGGTTTTTTTGTTTGTTTGTTTGTTTTTTTAAGCAGGGCTTCAAAATATGGGACAATTTCAGGACCCTGAAAAGCAGGGGACATAGCTGATTTTTGTCTGGTGCTCTGGCCTCTGGCACAATGCTGAGCACAGAGTAGCACCTGCTAAACTGTGGGTGGATGAAAGCAAAAGGTGTGGTCAGACTGCAAAGGCAGCAGCACAGGCCAAGAAAGGTGGAGAGGCGGGGAGACCATGGCAGAGAAATGGTGGTCAGGAAGTCTTCCCTAAAGAAGGGCAGAAGGAAGAGGAGAGCACAGCAGGCAGTGGGAGTTGTATGTGCAATGGAGCAGGGGAAAGAAAGGTCACGGACCGACATGCGTCAGGAATCCTGGCTGGGCAGGAAGGGAGGATTTGCTCTCAAGAGTTGAGGGAGAGATAGTTGGGTAGACAGTGGGGTCTTCAGACCAGGGGTCCTTGAAATACAGCAGGATGACTCATGGTGATCCAGAAAACATGCAGGAGTCTTTGTAGATTCCAGGGAAAGGAAGAAGCCCACAGAACACAGTTTGGAAGGTAGTGGGCTGAATGCTGGGAATGCAGAGAGAGAGACAGGGGAGGCAGCAAGTGGTGGCTGTTGTCATCCAGGTGGAATGTCTAGGAAATCAAGAGTCAGGTCAGAATGGACGGGGCTTATATTAGGTTCCAGGGAGGGACAGGAACCCCTAGCCACTAAAGACAGATCAAGAGTCCTGCTGTGTCATTTCCCCCACTGTCGCTCCCAACCCACAAGGAAGAAGAGTTGCTAATCGGATTGTTCAGTTTCCAGGACAATAGACAGGCCACATTTACCAGTGGGTGGAAGCAACTCTAATTTAAAAAGTCTAGACTAGGGGGTCCACGAACTGCAGCCCATAAGCCAAATCCCGCCCACTGAGAATAGTTTTTTACATTTTTTGAAAGGTTGAGGAAAAATCAAAAGAATAATATTTCTTTTGAAATGAAATTTAAATTTCATGAGCCCATAAATAAAGTCATACTGGGTCACAGCTACACCCCTGTGCTTGAGTGATGTCCATGGCAGTCAAGGGCCGGGCTGCAGCCAAGGGAGGGTTAAGGAGGTGCCCTGGGGACTATGAGGTCCACTGAGCCCAAAATATGTACTCTGGTCCTTTGGAGAAAAAAGTTTGCTCACTCCAGTCTAGGCCTTTCTCTCTTGAGCTCAGGGCTTGCCTCTGTTTGTTTTCACTTCTCTCATATGGTGAAGCCCAGGTACATAAAAATCCCTAATTTAGGCATGGACTAAGAGGGAGCTCAAGGTACCAAGTTTCAGACGATTTTACTTTGTATTTCACCACTGCTACATCTCACATGGATTACCTTATAGGGAAAAGTGGGTCTGGTTTGGGACAGATATTCCTGGCACCCAGGTTCCCGTGTCCCTCGGTCCAAGCCTTCCCCCACAAACCCCAATGAAGGTCTTTAAGCAAAGGAATGGCCATCTGAGGTTTGTGTAGGAGGATGACCTCCCTATTGCCCAGTATGAGGGTGGCCTACCCAACAGGACACAGGGTCTTCCCTGCAATGGATATGAAAGCCTGCACCAGATTCCTCCTAGGATTCTGGACCGAGAGAGTTAACACACTGGTAAAGGTGAGGAACCATCCTGGTCCGAGTGGCCTGGGAGGCCTGGTGCCAATTCAATTTTCACAGCAGCCCACCTCCATCGGCATGAAAAATCTTTTCTTAACACTCTTATTAAACCCTAATCTTAATCGTATTCATCATTATTAAGTCTTGAAATTGTCTGGAATATTTAAATAGGGCCAAAGTGAAAGGCAGAGGAACGGATTTAAAGGGACAGCTTGAATTCTCTTCAAGAAGCTTCGGCTCCTGATGGAGAGCAAGGTTTCTGAAGGCAGAGATTTTCAACAAAGGCGGGGGAGGGGGCTGCCAATTACATTTGGCCTGGGTAATATTAGTCTTTCTTTCAAAGACTCCTCAAAAACTTATCAGGGAAAGGAAGAGGCATAAAGAAGATGAATTAAAGGCTTAAACGTACCCAAGGGCTTGGAGGGATATTAAAAGGGAACAGCTCTATGGGCCTCCCCTCTGGCCTCCCTCCTTTTAGGTCCCAAAACAATGCCCATGAAATAACTCCACTGCCTCAGTCTCTGTCACTGAGGAGCTAATTTCTAGCAGTCCCCAAGAGGTCAGATGATCTGGCCCGGCTGTTATCTCCCGATACACGGCAGGAACTCACTAGGGCCTTTAGAACTATATTCCAAGGAAGAAATAATGGCCCTTTCACATTTTTTTTCTAAATAAGAAATTTAATTTGAGAGGACAATTTCTCATTTTTGCTCCCCTCTCCATCTTACAGGTGTGAATGAGGGTGAATCTGTCAGGATGCATCAGGGCCAGCGCTGTACTCCACACGCCGTGTCCCGCTTGACTCTCGCACGAGCCCCACGATGGAGGTCTCCTCAAGAGGGGACACCTCAACCACCTGGTTTACCCCACCTGATTTGAACTGAGGCCTCTGCCTCCACAGCCCACATCCCTTCCTTCTCTGCCCCGCTGGCTTGCCCCTATCCCCACCGTCCCTCAGCATGAGGGTGACAGGGGCGGAGTGACTGATTCATCTGGGGGGGGTGTATACAAGGGATATTATTATTTTAGCATTACTATCAGGTTTGAATCCTGAATGTTGAAACAATCTAGTTAACCTTTACTCTGGCTAATGCATACATTAGGTGGGGAAACCTATATGCCATCATAAAAAAGTGAGAAATTGAAACCTGCTAACATAAAATCAAATAGCCCAGTCATAAAAGGTGTCGCTTTTATGTGATTATCTTGCCAATATCTTCATGTTGCTAAACTAAATCAAACTACAATTTTCCCCACATGCCCTGAATTTAATGGGAGCCATTAATGGGTGTGATTCCTTATAGATCTCCTTGTAATAGAAACATGGCCTCTTATGCCCTGGCTGATTAAAATGAAGTCACTGGGCTGTCCTTTGTTGTGTTGCTTTGAGCATGTTGAATGGTGGCTCTGCTTGAAACATCAAAGCCATTTTACACTCACACTGGCGTTCAAGGCCTTTCAGAAATATATGGCACCAATGTGTCTTTCTAGACCTTTCTTCCTCTACTCCCGTGAATGATTTTTTCATAGAATCTAATAATATCAGAGGTGGAAGAGAGTTTTGAGACCTGGCAAGTAGCATTGGAGTCATATGCCAATTCTGATTGGCATCTTGGAGCACTGGGTTGAGAAGGATTCTGGGGCCAGTTCCAGGCTCACTGGGTAATGACTGCCATGTTTGATTAACAATTTCTGCCTGGGTATGGTTGATGGAGTGGGAGCACACATAACTCTGCCTCCAGGTTTTAATCCAACCCCTTTGTTTTACAAATGTAGAAACTGAGTTTCACAGAGACTTTTCCAGAATCACACAATGCCCGAGCAACAACAGAGTCAAGACCAGAATGTATTCCTCCTAACTCCTACCCTAGTGCTCCTTCCGTGATGGTGGAACTCTGAGGAGAAAGGGTCAGGCACAATGGAAGGATCAAGGAGGCAATAGTTTGAAGAAGGCACAAAGCAACTCTCACCTCCATGAGGAAGAAGCCCCCAAAGATCTTGATCAAAACCCCTGGTTGGTTTAAGGAAGGTATTATTCTTTCTCTCCTCTTTCCCCATTTTTGTATCCTCTCCTACACTAGACTGGAATATTGTGCTACTGATCCTTAATCTTCCCCAAACATGATTATCTACAACTAGCGAACTCTGTGGTCTCTCATGACTTTGAGTCTTTCTCAGTGAAGGTCCACGTCCTTTCTTCCGACTGTCATCCATTGGGAATCCTTGATCACCGACTTTGTCCCCCTGCCAGGGTTCAAGGTGGAGTGAGACAGAACAGAGAGGCAACAACTGAAATCACTGAGTCCTTTGTGCACTCCTCCATCTTCCTTTCAACTACTCCAAATCTTACCTGAATCCCCATCACCCAGGTGACAAACAATACCCCCTGCTCCCGGTCTTCACACGGCCCTCTGCACCTGCTAGAATTGGCTCAGCCAGCCTGTCCAGCCCCAACCTTGCCCAGTCCCTCCCAACCACCCAACAAGTAGGTTACACTGGAAAGGCTCAATGGCACTGTGTCACTGACTCCCAACCTATCCCCACATGTGACTAATGGATCATTGGTAATGGGTATCATTCCTTCTTTGCCCAGACGTTACTTCAGAAGGGGTGTTGTGTGTGACTGACAACACCTGTCCTAGATGTGATAGTGTGCGGCATGGGGGCAAAACTGCTTTGATTACGATTCCTGCTGTGGTCACAGTATTATCAGCTACTTGGTGAACCATCCTGCACACACCGCTTTGGTGGCTTTAGTTATACTCATGGCTCCCTATGCACCATATATATCTGGTGACTCCAATTTAATCTTTAAAACTTAAGTCGCCTAAGTCACCACCTTTGAGAAACTCTCCACAACTCCAGACTGAATGAATCCCAAAGCAAAGTGCATCGATCAGTATAGCGGAGTGGTAATCTGGAGGTAGTCTCCCGGGGAGCAATCCTTCCTCCACCACTCAGCTGCTGTGTGATCTTGACCAAGCCACTCAGCCTCTCTGTGCTTTGAAGTTGAGATAAAAACAGCATTTTCCTACCTGTGAAGTTGAGATAAATACACCACAATCTCATGATTGTTGTGAAGACAAAAAAAAAAAAAAAAAAAAGAGTTCATGTGCTCAAAGTGTGGAATATAGTCTATGGCCCAGACTGAGTGCTCAGCAAGTGTTGGTTATTATCTTGAAACTTTGTGACTTAATAACAATGTGTCTGCCTATCTGCTACAATACGTTGCAAGTTTCTTGAACTCTGGGATTTGATTGCAGTCTCTTCAATTCCCTGCCCCCTAATGCCATGTTGGTTACATAGGTGCTCATGAATATTTAATGAAAGACTAAATGAATGAATAAATCCGTTTGAAGCTTTCTAAGCCAGAAGAGAGAGTTATTTTCCAGTGTTCTCTGCTGCCAGTGGCTTGTCCCAGTTCAGGAGGACTCGAGTGAAGTATTCCATGGATGTCACTCTGAGTCGGAAGAGACACTGTCTCCGTGACACCCAACCTCGTATTTACCTTGCACTTCTTCAATAACCTCTCACTAACTCAAAAAATTAAAATCCCTTCCTCTCTTGATGTGATCCCTGAGTGGCAAACACTGATGGTTTTCTTTCCCCTTCCCCTTGAGTTCCTAATGAAGCAGAAGCCAACATGACTGTTTTATGTGCTTATTTGTCTGCACTAATGGTGTCAGCAGAGACAGGCACGCCTCTCCAAAGAGCGTTTGTCTGAGAACTGGTGCAGAACGGCGCAGGCAAGGCACGCGGCCTTCACGAGCACACCTCCCAGGTATCGACTTTTTGTTGATTATGGAGATGACATTGGTGCTGAGAGCTTATGCCGCTGTCCTCTTCACGCAGACAGACTCGTTTCTGGACTGCATGCGATGCTTCTATCCATCCGTTCGTCGGTGCGCTCGTTCGTTCAACAAATAGGTACTGAGAATCTGCCATGCGGCCAGAACAGCGGTGTTGGACACCAGGGGCATATTCACATCGTGATCTATGGAATGCCTGTGCACCACCTGGGGACTGAACCACCAGACATGGAGACAGTACCAGGGATAGCACTGCCAAGGCAGAAAGGCGTAAGATACAGCTTCTCTCCAGAAGCTCAAAGTCAAGTAGGAGACTAAGACTTGTAAGCCCATAAATTACCAGTCCTGTGGTAGAAGTAAAAGAAAGTTCATTCAGGGCAGATGGGGGTTCCAGCGACTGTCTCTGGGGGGCTCAGGGAAGACTGCTTGAAGGTAACGATGTCTGATTTGGGGTTTGAAAGATGCGTAGGAGTCTGTTGGGTGGCTTAGAATGAGAGAGCTGGAGGGCTTCGGGGTGGAGATGGTGCAGGTTCCAAGAGGAGGATAGAGCCCGCACAAAGGTATTTAGACAGGAAAGGCATGGTCACTTAGGGTGAGTCCCCTCCCCCCTCTCCCCAGCCCCTGGCCATCACCATTCTGCTCTCCGCTTCTGGGAGTTGGACTAGTTTAGACACTTTATATATTGGGAGTCATGCTGTATTTGTCCTTCTGCGATGGGCTTATTTCACTTAGCGTGGCCCTTGTCAAGGGTCATCTGTGATGTTGTAGAGAGGAGGAACTTCTTACTTTTTCAGGGTGAATAATATTGCAATGCATGTATGTACTGCATTTTTATCTGTTTGTCCATCAGTGAACCTTTGCTCTATTGCCACATCTTGGTTCTTATAATTAGTGCCACAATGAACATGGGAGTGCTAAGATCACTTCAAGATTCTTACTTCCATCCTTGTGGATATATACCTAGAAGCAGGATTGTTGGATTATAAGATAATTCTATTTTTACTTTATTGAGGAAACTTCACACGGTTTTTCCATACTGGAAACGGCACAATTTTGCATTCTCACCAACAGTATACACAGGTTCCAGTTTTTCTACAATGTCACTAGCACTTTATTGTCTTCTGTTTCGTTGTGTTTTTATACTAGCCATCCTATCAGGTGTGATGTTGTACCTCATTATGATTTTGATTTGCATTTCTCTGATAGGTCTTGAACCTCTATGATTAAGGAAGCAGAGCCCGTCTGCTGGTGGAATCAGGGGTTGAGGCACCCCAGCTGGGTCTGCATTTGTGGCTGGAGGGAGGACCAGCTCCTCTCGTGTTGTGATTGAGAGTCTCTCGTAGTGAGCCTGACTTGATTGGTGAGGCACGGAGTTTTACCTGGGTGCCAAGGAACTTTGCCAACTCCTTTCTCCAAGGCCAGTCTACAAGGGACCCATCTCAGACAAGTTCACATTTGCCTCTCAAAGAAAGGGAAGGCTAGTGCTAGGGGAGCATCATTCACTATGACGTTACTTCGGGTGTGTCTGGAGACCTCGGATGTCAGTATCTCCCAAAGCGCTTGCAAAGAAATGCACATTCCAGGCTGCACCCTCGCCTAAGTCAGAATGGCTGGGAACATTTTTAATCACCACTCACCGGCACTCTCAGGTGTGCTCAAATTTGAAAACCGGCAGGTGGGGCACCTGGGTGTCTCTGTCAGTGAAGTACCCGCCCCTTGATTTCAGCTCAGCTCATGATCTCAGTGTTGTGAGATTGAACCTTGCGTTGGGCTCCTTGCTGAGCAAGGAACCTGCTTAGGATTATCTCTCTTTCCCTCTCCTGCCACTCTCCTCACTCAAGTGCTCTCTCACTCTCTCTAAAAGAAATAAATAAATAAATAAAAATTGAAAACTGCCGATCATATTTAAAATTAGAATTGTACCATGGGGAAACTGAGGCCCACAGAAAGGAAGGAATTTTCACAATTTCATACAGAAAGTCAGTGACAGAATATCTGGCCCGTGGCCTCATGAATCCAAGAATATAATTTAGGAAGAGCAGCCATATCCACTGATAAGTGTCAGCATCAGCCAGAAGCATTGGGTGGTGGAAGGGTGACGGAGTTTCCAGGGAGAGAGTGGTTATTCAGAGAAGGGGATTTTAGCTAAGGAGAATTTTTGAGCCGTGACTTGAAAGAAGTTTTAAGTTGGCTAAAAGGAGTCATAGATTTCAGGGTCTTTGCCATAATGAATCCTAAAAAGAGTGACACCAGGGTATTGAAAACATGATTGTAATGTTTCTGGGGGGAAAATTAACGGTCTAATCCTGCAAAGGATGGATATTGGTGATTCTGACTTATGTGCACACTACAGAACTTCCCTAATCAGCTTTTCCTCTTAGTGCAGCTCAGGGTGAAGGCAGAGGGCTGAAAATAGTCCACTCCAAAATCTTTTGATTGCAAAGTGCTTCAAGAGGGAAGACGTGGGTGACAGACTAATAAAACCCAAGAAGGGCTTACACTGGTGTTTTCCCACAAAGCCTCTTCTGCCCCAAAGTCCACAACAACCCTTACAACGGCCCCCAGGGCCCTCTCTCTCCACCACCTTGTCCAATTTGATCTTTCCAGGAGCATTCTTGAGCACCTCCTGGGAGCCAGTCTCTGTCCTCCCTACAAACATCATTTGGCTTTCATTCTCACCTAAAACCACGAGGCATGTTTAGACTAGGAAAATCTGGAGTACAAGCTAAGGGTTAAAAGGAACAGATTCAGTTAATACGTCTTAGATGCCTGCTATGTGCTTTTCCATAGACGCAGTGACTTCGCTCTCACAAAAAGTCCCATCCACTCAGTAGATGCTACGAATCTTCAGTGGACACATACACACCTTATCTACAGTCAGGCATGTGGCTCAGACATGGCCGATACGTATTGGCTCCCCCTCTATCTGACTAGAAGCTGACATTTCCCCACTAGTCCAGGCTGCCTTTAACAGGATTCCTGGTCTTGGAGAAGTGAGGGGGAAAGTCCAAGGTCAGTAATTAAGCTTACCTTGTGATCATCACAATGAAAGGTGACAAGCACTGTAAAAAGGTTATCTATAAAGTGTTGTGGCCCCTCGGATGGAGAAAAAAGGGTCTGTTATAGACGTTTGCTATAGGGTCTTTGCACGTGTTCTTCCCTGCGAGCACAAATGTTCGCTCAAACAGCCCTCTTCTGACCTCCCTGCGTTGCTTCTCTTTTTTTCTCTATTGTTGTGCCTTGTTCGCTTTTTTTTTTTAACAGACTGTTTGCAACTTAGAGTCACTAATTAATTTACTTTGCGATTGCCTTTCTACTGCAATAGTGTAAAAGCTCCACAGGACAGGAATGCATCTGTCCTAAGTCACTGTGGAATTCTCTGGACTGACACCAGCCGATGTCGAGTAATTGTTGGAAGAAGGATGGAATAAATGAGTGAACCAATGAATGACTGAATTGTTCTGCTGACTTAATCTTCAGAACACTGTGAAGTAGACCTTGTCACTCCCTTTTCAAAACGAGTGAACAGAAGCTGTGAGAGCTAACAAGGGCATCATCGGGAGCAGAGGGGGCGTCGACCCTGGTTGTTCCTGACTCTAACTCCACCCAGTGCACCTCTTCCTAAATCCACCCACACTGACTTGAACTTACAGATTCTAGGGACTGTGGATTCGCAGCTGACCGGGGAGCCTAGAGAAGAAAAGACACAAGGGGACAACGAGGTACAGAAATCAGGGCCAAGACTTCCCACATATGGCTGAGTCTGACCCCATCAAACAGAATAACAAGAGATCACAATAACAACTAGCATATAGGGTGTGCAGAAAGATTTACCTGTATCAGAGAAGTAAAAAATTTTACTCTCCAAGATGCTGAAGACGGGAGAACGCTGCATCTGGGGTAATTCTTGGGATGCAGGGAGACCCCGCACAGAAAGGAAAGTTTCCTGCTGCACTGTGGTGCGGTGGACAGAGAGAGAAGGAAGGAGGGATGGCAGGCGGGAGGTGAGGTTGAGGCACCAAGAGGTGGTGGAGGCCTGTACTCTGTGGGGTGACCCCTCTCCTGGACTTCCAAGACACCAGTGACGTCTACTGACCTCACCCCATGACTGATGCACGGGTCTTTCTCATGCAATCCTGTGAAAAGTCACACTCATCGTGGAAGCAAGAGCTGGGGAATCAGGGAGGTCAGGGGAAAGGAAGTCTACCTTTGGAAGGAAGACTAAAAAGTAAGTCTCACTTTGTGAAAGTAAGCACACTAGTCTACCAGTGTGGTGGGCTTGGAGATGCCTGGCCCCGTGGGGTGGGGTGGGGGTGGAGGGTCCCCTCAAGGAAGGGTGTGTTGCCCTGACCACCAGGACAGCCTGAAGCCGTCCACCTCTTTGGGGAGGCCCGGCTGCACAGCCCCCTGGTCTAGGGCCCTGCCCGGCCCAGCAGCCTCCAGCCAGGGAGAGCCGAAGTCAGGAGTAGGAAGACCAAGCCAGCTGGACCCAAAACGTGACAGAGCTGGGAGCAATTTCAGCTGTCCAGCCCACCGTGGGGTCAGCTGAGGCTGCCACTGAGGGTGTTCTGCAGCTCAGCCTGTCCTGTCCTGCTCCCTTCCCCGGCCTCGTGTTGGGGTGGGTGTTGCTGACCCCCAATGGCATTTCCTAATCAACATCTGCACACCCAACTCCATCTCCAAGTCAGCTTCCTGGACAGCTGGACCTAGCATACCCAGCAAAACTTCAGACTACCCGAGGCTGCGGAACTGGGGAGATCTTAGGCTAATTATATCTACACTTCTCATTTTTTTTTAACATTTCTTTTTTTTTTTTTTAAGATTTTACTTATTTATTTGACAGACAGAAAAAGAGCACAAGTAGGCAGAGCAGCAGGCAGAGGCAGAGGGAGAAGCAGGCTCTCTGCTGAGCAGTGAGCCTGATGCAGGACTCAATCCCAGGACCCTGGGATCATGACCTGAGCTGAAGGCAGACACTTAACCACTGAGCCATCCAGGGGCCCCTACTCTCCTCGGTGTTTACAACTGTGAGGTTGACAACAGTATTTCCATCTTGCACATAGGAAAACTGAGTGACCATGTGCTAAAGATGAGACCACAGCTCAGTGTTCAATCTAACCAAATAGTAAGCATCTTATCAACACAGAGTTACACAGACCCCTCCTCTGCTCTCTCTTCCATGGGACCTAGCCGAACCCACCCCTCCTCTCCTTCCTGAAGTACAGGATTTTGTTTTGTTTTGTTTTGCTTTTTTTTTTTTCTTCTCTATGGCTCTCATTACATCCTGCCTCTCATCATGAATATTTATTCACAGTCTGTGTCCCGTAAAGAACTGTGTTCTTTTTGAGGACAAGAGCTATGTTTGATTCATCTATATATGCCTACAGACAAAAAACAAAAAACAAAACAAAACAAAAACAACAACAAAAAAAAAAACAACTAAATAAATGTGAACTGAATTAAAGTAATTTTACATTGATTTATCTCTAATTATGGAATGGAAGCCTTTGTTCTCATATAAAAGAATCAAGGGTATAGGCAGTTATTTTGGTGGGGGGAGACCCCGCTGATACTTTTGAAACCAGCCCCATTCTGCCTTTGCCTGTGGCTGTTCCCGATAGAGAAGCCCAGAGAGGGTGAAGATAGCAAGTGCATACTTTTGAGCCTTTGAAAATTAACACCTAAGGTGTGGGGGGAAGGGGGTAGTAAAAAAACAAAGAGACCAAAGCAAATATTAGTTAGGAATTTGACAACAAAAATTTAAATTAAGAAATTAAACAGAGGAAAAGAAATTAAATGATGTGGGAGCTTCTACCAATAGATTCCAGAGCTGTAAAACGACATCTCTCGCTCTTGTTCCTCTGCAAACAATTCCAAGTGTAAATGTATTTTTGGCACAAATGGCTCTGTCCTAAGATTCTTGATTATAATTATAATAATGGGTTTCTGAAAGCCTGCAAGTGGTTCTGGGAATGATAATAAGGGTTGAGAAAAGACATGTTGTTTATGTGGTGAGTGTTTGTGGAATATTAAATGGGGGTGGGAAGAAAAGCTCATGCTATACTTTCCACAAACTCCAAAATATACAATTACACCCAAGCAGCCCACCACCACCTCCCTATCCTCTAGGCACACATACACCATCAGTTCCATCACCTTGCAAGCAGGGGACTGCGATAGCGGGGGGAGCGAGCGCACGTTTTCCCTGTAGAGTTGCTCATCCCTTAGAACACTGCCTTGGTTTTGCATCAGGAAGAAGAGCCAAGTCTAAGGTGCTGGTCCCAGCCCAGTCCCTTCCCTCCCCTACTCTACCCCAAGCGGGTGGCTAAGATGCCTTGAGCCACCTCCCTTCAGCCTTGACCATGATGCAGACACAACATTGCAGCCTGCTTCTGAAATGTCACCACTTTGATGGGGATGGTTTCTGTGACACGAAAGGCCTTCCCTCCCTCGACAAGTCCCTTGAGAACACGGAACCCATCTGATCCCTGTTGGTGCTGGTTTTCAATTGCGGTAAAGCACATATAACATACAATATGCTTATTATGTAAACAATTGGTAATATTTTCATCCTTTCAGAATGCACCGTTCAGGGTATGAAGTGCATTCACAGAGGTATGCATTCATCCCCACTCTCTTGTTCTGGAACTTTTCATTAGCCCAAAAGGAAACCTGTGTCCATTAAATAGTCATTCTGTTCTGCTGCCTGCCAGCCCCTGGCAGACCCACTGTTTTTCACCTGTTACAGGGCCTATGCCTGTCTTGCACACAGTAAGCCCTGATCAATGTTTGAAATCCAACTGCCCATTTTTAAAGATTTACTTATTTATTTTAGAGAGAGAGAGAGAGCATGCACAGGGATGGGGCAGAGGGATGGGGACAGAGATGAGAGAGAGAGAGAGAGAGAGAGAGAATCCTAAGTAGACGCCATGCTAAGCATGGTGTCCTACCCTGGGCTGGAACCCACGACCCTGAGATCGCAACCCAAGTGGAAACCAAGAATCAGGTGCTTCACCGATGGGGCTCTCCAGGTACCACCCCCCACAATTGCCCATTTCCTCAATCATTCATGTCAGTTCTGCCTACTCTGATGGCTATTCCCCGAGGATGATTATTTTTAACTATGTTATATAATTCTGGTCAGGGTCACAGTAACAGTAACTGCCGTTTATTCGATGTTTACTGCATGCAAATATTAGACATTTGATATAAGTGAAATCATACCATATCTATCTAGCTTCTTTCACGTAATATAATGTTTTCAAGGTTCATAGATGTTGTAGCATGTATCAGAACTTTATTCCTATTCATGGCTGAATAGTAATGTGTGTGTACCCCAGTTTGCTTATTTGTTCATCTTTTGATGGACATTTGGGTGGTTCCCCCTTTGCGCTATTATGAACAACGCTGCCGTGGACATCAGGGTGCAGATTTTTGTATGGACGTGTGCTTTCATTTTTACTGAGTACCTAGCTAAGAGGGTAATTGCCGGTTCATATGGTAATTCTGTGTGCGGTTTTTGGAGGAATTGTCAACCTGGTTTCCAGAGGGGCTGCACCATTTTACATTCATACCAGCAGTGTGCAAGGGTTCTTCACATCCTCACGAACACTTGCTATGTTCTACAGTTTGTCTGTCTGTCTGTCTGTCTGTTGTAGCCATCCTAATAGATGTGAGGTGATATCATGTTGCAGTTTTGATTTGCATTTCCCTGATGACTAATGATGTTGAGCATCTTCTCATGTGCTTATTAGCCACTAGTTTCTCTTCTTTAGAGAAATGTCTGTTTAAGTCCTTTGGTCATTTAAAAAATCTTTTCGGGGTTTTGTTATTTTGTTGTTGTTGAGTTTTAGGAGTTCTTTTTATATTCTGAACATTAAACCCTTACCAGATGTATGATTTGCAAATATTTTCTCCCATCCCTTAAGAATAAGAAATAATGACAGCTGGCTTACCCCAAATCTTATATATAGTCTACAAAACCACTTAGTTAATTCTCCTTCATTGGAGCTGTGTAACCATTTGGGTGAGTAAGATTGGCTGCCCCAAAACTACAGATAAGAAATTGCGATTCACTTGAAAATAACATAACACTCTATGTTAATGACACTTGCTTAAGAGAAAAGAAGTCAAGATTCACAGAGGCAAGTGACTCAGTCAAGGTCACCCTGCTGGGCAGAGCCGTGGGAACTCCCATGCTCCTCAGGCAACTGCGTCAGTTTTCTCTGGGGAGCCATGGAGGGTTCTGGGTCCCTGGAAACTCTGTGGCCTCGCCCGGGACTCTGGGGCCCACTCCAGGGAACACCCAAATGCCTTGCCCCTGGAAGCCCATTTTGATTGGAGGGAGCTCTAGAGAGAAAACCCTTTGCAGACTCGGGCTTAGGGTATGGAGCGTGAGCTTGCTCATTCCCACAGGCAGCTTTCCGGCTGTCCATCACCCTCAACTCCTTTGACACCTGAACCCTGCCCCTTGCAGGCATTATATTTTTATTTAGCAATCTGTTCTTTCACTCATACCGTTTCTGCCCATGAGCAGCACAAAGCTGCAAATACACACACGTGGACTTTACATTCTGCAATCAGCTCCGACTCAGTACCATTACACGAAGAAAAAGCAACCGTATCACTCACATCCGAGCCATACTTTCTCACACATTATGTTAGACGACACAGAGGAATAAATGCACATCCGTAGATGATAACACCATGTACTGAGCACTTAATAGATGCCTGCCTTGTGCTGAGCACTTGGTGTTCAATATCTCATTTAATCTTCTTCTTGTCTGTGTCATCATCTCCAGGTGACTGTAGATTGCCCGATGGCAGGGTTGGAGGCTGGTCCTGCACAGAACTCAGATCATAGTAAGCACTCACAGAGAGGATGCTTTCCAGAGCTGCTGACATTAGATAATTACCTACCATGTTCCAGGTTCTTCTAACCAACCCACTGGCAGCCCCACAGACCTTGAGAAGAGTATTGTGATTGTGGTTTCCCAGAAAAGGAAACCAGGCTCTGAGACATTTAATGACTTAGCCAGGTTTCCCCAGCTAGTAAGTAAAAAAGCCAAACACTACCCACATTTTCAGGCTCTAAAAACTGAGTTCTTCCCACTAACCATGAATGAGTGAAACACAAAAGAAAAAAAAAAAAAAAGGTGTTGAGTCTAGTGTGCAACCTTGGAGTGTTTGCCTCTAGTTAATAAATCAGACTAACACTCCAGGAGAGAGTAATTGAGTCTATAGCGATAAGCAAAAATCACTGCTCACCGGGGGTCACAGAAAGGAATGCATGCCTGGTGGGTAGGCAAAATTTTATGAAGAAAATGGAGTATTGACTCAGGCCTCAAAGACCTGGTGGGGTTTCATCGGCAAACCGGGCAAGGGGGTGCTGCCTGAGGAAAAGATGCGGAGGCAGGAGCCATGCGTCACACACCAACATGCTGGGGAGCAACCTAACTGGGAGAGGAGATCGCAGGCATGGGGGAGAGGACTGCAGGGGGACCCTGAACCCCAATGGATGAAAGGAAAACACCAGAGGTCCCTGAGCTAAACAAAGTCATGATGGAAAGCACATTTCAACTAATGACTCTGTACATAGAACACAGTAGGACTTTGGAAAAGAGAACCCCAGCACTTGCCCTGGGCTTGATACATACCAGGCACTTAGTAAGTGTCTGCCTGAGCAACTTGATGAAAAAATAGGCAAATCAACAAGTGACTAAAACGTAAGATAGATGTTAGGGTACTGCTGGCTGGTACGAACTGTGATACCTGGTCTGGGTGTCCTTGGGAAAGATTAAGCAAGACTAACAGGTGCACCAGATGAGATAGGAAACGAGGAAAGACAACGCCAAGCCCTTCTTCCTTTCTCTTCACCTCTTTGCTTTTTCCTGCAGCCCGGAGAATCTGAATGAGCTTCAGGCTTCCCTAGCAGCCAGTGAAAACCAGGGCAAGAGGCATGAAGGACGTCTCTTCTAAAGCAAAGTGTTGATTAACAAAGAGGCGGCATGCCAATGACACGTGCTGTTGTTAACTTTCCTGCCAGAGGTGGAAATCACACAGGATATCCAGGTGTGTTTTCCAGAAGGGTGTTATGGAACAATAACCCCATCAATAGAGACTAAAATAAGATGTGAGAGATGCAAGGCTCCTAACAACGTGAGCGGCCGCCCTGTGATGAACGCTCTGTTTGTTGACTCATTTGCATCAAGAATCACGTGGAACATGACCTTAGAGACCAGAACTGCAGCTTCCTCCCTCCTGCATTTGGCTTTTAAATGGTACAAAAATTTGATAACTCAGCAACTACCAGGGACATAGAATCTGATACTGGTTTTCCTAGTCTGTTGTACTGGATGAGCCTCTAACTCACAGATTTGAGGAGATAACGTTTTAAAATACACAGCACACATGAGATACTCCCAATGGTAGTCCTGGCAGACTGGTTTCCCTTGCCCCTAACGTGCAAACCAACCCCTCCTACCTCCTCAGTTCCCACCTTCCATCTGTAGATCTGAGCTGTTGTCCACGAAACCTAATCTGGAGACTGGGACTATGCCATCTCCTAATCAATTTCTCCGATGCTGCCCTCCTACATGGATTCATCCAAACATCCTTTCCTTCTCTCCTTCCATCCTTTCTTCCAGCCTTCCCTCCTTCCCATGCATTGCTACAAAGTGTCTTCCAAGTGCCAGCCATGGTGCCAGGACAGTGACGCAACAGGTGCGCACAGAGGCAGAGCACAGGGCCACCCGTGGCGACGACTCCCTCACCCCCTCTCGCCAGCTGGTAACTGTGTTGTTCCTCCAATGATCACCAGCTCTGCAGCCCTAATAATGGCTAACTTTGTCCCCGACTACAGTGGTAGATGGGCAAGAATGGAGACCACTCAGCACGTGTGGCTCTGAGCAAATTCCTTCCATTGCCTCCATCCCTGTCTCCTCCTCATTAAACAGGGATAAAAATAGTAAATATATATCAGTTCCGGGGTAGGGAAAGACTTGAGTGCCTGCTCTAGGATAGGTACCTAATAATTACTACCATCAATATCAACATGATAATCTGTAAAATTAGAATACCCTTAGCTTCCTCCTATTAAGATCTCCATGCCACAGAACTTCCGCAGCTGCCCATTGCTTTTAGTATGCTAATCCAAATCCTTACAATGGCACATCGACCTGCTTTCATCCCATCACACCACCGTCAAGTCTTCGGTGTTGCTTGCCGAGCATTTCTGGTTCTCCTTCTCATGGCAACTTGCAAAGCTCCCAAGGATGTAAGCTCTCTTAGCCTGTGTTCCCAAATGGGGATGATTTGAAACAGAACCTTCAGGCTAACTGAGGACAGACACAAAATACAAGTAAGAAATAAATCTCCATTACATTCAGCATCTAATATTTGGGGTTTCTTGTTACTGCAGCTAAAACTAGCCTAATCGGACAAATACCCTACTCTTCCTCCCTCTAGGCACAGGGCCTTTGCTCAAACTGGCCCCTCGGCCTGGGAGTCTCTTCCCTCTCTCATTGAAATAACTCCTGGTGGTCTCAAAACTCAAGCATTTCTTCGGGGAAGTGTTCTCTAATTATGTCATTCTCCCCCGTCAGAGGCTCTCATTTTATCAAGTATCTCTCTTTTATCGCTCTTCTCAAAGTGGCAATTTTACCTTTATTTATTTGAGGATTTTTATTAATTTCCATCTCTTCCACCAGACTGTAAATTCCATGAGAGCAGGGTCCAGATCTGTTACAGCTCATCGTCTTACCCTTAGTGCATATCACAGGGCCTGGCACATCGGAGGCCCTAAATAGAAACTTGTTGAATGATGGAAGAAAGAAAGAAAGGAAGGAAGGAAGAAGGAAGGAGGGAAGGAGGGAGGAAAAGAGGTAAGAAGGAGCAGGGGAGGGAGGAAGGGTAACTGCCTGAGACAAATGCTCTTTGCACGTAGGTCTAAGCTGGCCCCACCCTGCTACTGTTGTTGGCTGTAACATGAGTTGCTGATAAAAGAGTAATCAGGGGGGCACCTGGGTGGCTCAGTAGGTTAAGCCTCTGCCTTCGGCTCAGGTCATGATCTCAGGGTCCTGGGATCGAGCCCCGCATCAGGCTCTCTGCTCAGCAGGGAGCCTGCTTCCCCCTCTCTCTCTGCCTGCCTCTCTGCCTACTTGTGATCTCTTTCTCTGTCAAATAAATAAATAGAATCTTTAAAAAAAAAAAATAGAGACATTGTAATATTAAAAAAAAAAAAAAGAGTAATCAAGACCCTGTCTTCTTTATGTCATTTGCCCTTGGGGGGAAAAAAATGCAGAGAAGTCAACAAAGTCCAGTCTGTGGTCAGACCCTGAGACCTACGTCCAGCCAGCCAATGCCTGCAGATTCTTCAACTCCGTTCTTCCTACCTGGTGCCTAGGAGAGGCCATGACAGAATCCCAGCAGCCGCACCTCCCCTACCAGAGTCGGCCTGGGCCCCGAGGGCTTTGGTGTCCTCGGATGCTGCTGCCAGCACCAGTGTGCTCCCCCCTTTGTTAACACAATGGTCTTCACCTCTCCACAAATCAGACTGACAAAACACAGTGCATTTCAGAAGCCTGGGGACACCTCTGGGGCCGCGCAGTTCAGTGGAGCTCATTATGGAAATCAGCTAAATGCTGAGGAGCGAGATAAGTGGGAACTGTTTACCAACCCCTTCCACCAGAGACACACAGAATTCACTAATGGGAGCTCATTTGTGGCCTCACTCAGTCACTCAACCCTCTTTATCTGCTACTGTGACTAATCTGCAGGGAGAGAGGCACAGGTGCGCATGAAGGAGTTCTCCAAGGGGCTCCGGGGGGCTGGGTGAAGGGGACGGGGACAGGCAGAGGGGGGCCAGCCCCAACTCACCCTACTCATCGGAGAAGCCGCTTCCCGCCTCCCAGGGCCCCCGATTCTCTGGCCGGCCAACTTTTAAAGACCAACAGGGATAACAATGACGTTCGACCCACTAGCCTACTGGGAGTAAAGCCCTCCAGTTTACAAGGCACTTCCATTTCCATTAATTTGTTGGAGCCTTACAATATTTTACCAGGTAGGTGTATTGCTAACGCCTCCATTTAACAGCTGAGGAGACAGACTCGGGAGCAAAGTGGGATGTTCCAGCTGTAAGGGAAATTCTGGTTTTCTCCATCCACTTCACCCAAGCCCTTTAAATAAGGGTTATTAGAATTCCACCAATGGATTCAGTGTGTCCTTGCCCTTCTTGAACTTGCACACAGATTTTGTATGTGTTCATATCTGGGTGTTTTGGATTTTGGGGGTGGGGATGCATGGAGTGGGCAACACATTGAACATTTTTACAACCCTCTCAGGTGGGTTGAAAGCCCCAAGATGTTCAAGAAACACCAGGGGTTCTAGACCCACTCCCCCAGGCATGGGCTGCTTACCTGATGGGCCAAGGAGGTCTGCAGGTTGGATATCTCTGCCTATCCACCCATTTTCCCAAAGAAGACGGTGTGAATTGAATGAGATTTGGTCTTCAAGTTCCACGTCTCCCCTTTCCCTGCCATTGTCCTCCAGTGATGGCCTGTGAGATGCCCCCCACACCTCCTTCCCCAGTAGCCCAGCCCCTGCAGCCAGGCTATTTCTGCTCTGCCCCCAACCTCTCACCACAAAACACCAGGTGGTCATGGTCAGCAGCCAGACCTCTTCCTGCACGGGGCAAGGCCAGGGGAACCAAGGGAGGTGAGATCTTTGTGTGAAGGGTCTGATTTTTGTCCTTAACAATCTGGATATCATTTAAATCATTTCAATTTAACAAATATTGAATTAAATATTATTTATTGTAGTTACCGAGTTTTTTGGTGCCCCTTAAATTTTGCTCATGGGCTGCGTGGCTCATTTGCCTTGTGCCGGTCTACAGTCCAGGGAATGCTGCATTCTTCTGAGGACTCCAGCTTGGTCCAGACAATAATGCCAACTATGCTCATGGGCTCATGTATGTCACATCGAGGACCTTAGAGAACCCCCAGCTCAACCCTCATAATTTTAAAGCACACTGTATGAATAAAAGAAGAAAGGGTGAGGGATGCCTAAGTGTCACAGTCAGTTAAGCATCTGCCTTTGGCTCAGGTCATGACCCCAGGGTCCTGGGATCGAGTCCTACATTGGGCTCCTTGCCCCCATTGGGGGGACTGCTTCTTCCTCTGCCTGCCACTCCCTTTGCTTGTGAGCACTCTCTCTCTTTCTCAGACAAATAAATAAATAAAATCTTAAAAACAAACAAAAAAAAAGCAGAAGATAAGACATACAGGTCTGCATCCTGGCTCTCCTATGAAGCCTTGAGGGACGTCACATCACTTCTCCAAGCTTCTGTCCTCTTAACGGAAAGACAGAGATAGTGCCGATGTCCACAGTTGTGCCAGTCAGATGGTATGATTTCCAGACCATGGACATAAATTATACAGCAATCCAGAGTCTAACAGGGACCAGGCATGTATCTGAATGTTCCCATTGTTCTCCTTGAATTGGGATAAGAAGCTGAGCCTGAGGATGAGTTGGGACTTTTCCCCATGGGACCCAAAGTCTCCCCCTTGGTCCATGTGCTCTGGCTTTGGAGACAGGCATCCCTGAGTTTGAATTTTGACATTCCCATCTACTTGCTACATAACCTTGGACAAATATTCTGACCTTTGTGTTTGTATTTATAAATGAAACTAATAATGCCTACCATTAAAACTGCTGTGAGGATGACCCAGGTCCAAATCACGTGTGCCTTGCTCTATTAGTCTGCCCAGGCTGCTGTAACAAGGTGCCACAGACCAAGTGGTGGAAACAGTGGGAATTTTGTGCTCACCGTTCTGGAAGCTGGGAGTCTGAGATGAAGGCGCCAGTGTGGTCAGGCTCTGGTGAGAACTCTCTTTCTGGCTTGCAGATGACCACCTTCTCCCTGTGTCTTCCCTTGGCAGCAAGAGAATGAGCTCACTGGTGTCTCTTCTTATAAGGACACCAATCCTATTAGATCAGGACCCCACTCTTTGGATCTTATTTAACCTTAACTACATCTTCAGAGGCCCCACCTCCAAATACAACCAACACCAGGGATCAGGGTTTCAAATCTGAATTTTGGGGGGATGCAAACATTCAGTCCATGACACTGACATACACCGTTGGCCCTTGAACAGCACAGGTTTGAACTGTGCATGTCCACTTACATGCAGATTTTTTCCATAAATACAGTACAGGACTGTAAAGGAATCTTCCCTTCCTTGTGATTTTCTTTATAACATTTCCTTTTCTTGGGGCACCTGGCTGGCTCAGTCAGTTAAGTGTCTGCCTTTAGCTCAAGTCATGAACAAGGTGTCCTGGGATCCAGCCCTGTGTTGGGCTCCCAGCTCAGCGGAGAGTCTGCTTCTCCCTCTCCCTCTGCTTCTCCCCTTACTCATGCTCTCTCTCTCTCTCTCTCTTTGAAATAAATAAATAAAATCTTTAAAAACAATAACATGGGGCACCTGGGTGGTTCAGTGGGTTAAAGCTTCTGCCCTCAGCTCAGGTCATGGTCCCAGGGTCCTGGGATTGAGCCCCGTATCGGGCTCTCTGCTCAGCAGGGAGCCTGCTTCCCTTACTCTCTCTCTCTGCCTGCCTCTTTGCCAACTTGTGATCTCTCTCTCTGTCAAATAAATAAATGAAATCTCTAAAAAAATAACATTTCCTTTTCTCTAGGTTAATTTATTATAAGAATACAGTATACACAATACATACACATACAGAATATTGTGAACCAAATACTCATGTTACCAGTAAAGTTTCTGGTTAACGGGAGGCTATCAGTAGTTAAAGTTCGATTGCATGAGGGGTTGACGTCCCTAACTCTTGCTTTGTTCAAGGGTCAACTGTGCTTAGTGTGCAAATATTCAGTAAGTAGGGACACGGAAATCATAAATATTATTAAAAGCAATGAAGCCGAGGCAAGGAGAATTCATGCCCAAGAACACACAGCATGCTGGCCGCTGAGCTCAAACTGAATCCAGGCGTCTGAGCTGAGTCCAGCGGACTTAGGCCCCACAGGGTTCCTCCCCACGTTATTCACGAGGGTGGCCCAGAGACTGGAAGCATTTAAGCAGCAGGAAAACAAGGGCCCGATTCTTGAATTTGGTGGCACCCGGTGATGCCAAGCAACCTCACTCGGCTCAAGCAGTGACCCTCCTGCCCCTTCCGCCGTCAGAGAAGCCCCCCAGTCATGCTGAGACTTGCCTCCCAGTGCAGGGTAAGGCACATGAGCATGGCTGGGACGGGGAGGCTGGCTGTGGGGCCATGTCCGTGTGTACATGAGTGGGCTGTGTGTCTGACCCAAGGCTGGTTATAAACTGCCTCTTACCGGGGCCTGTACAGCAGACTCCTGCATTTCCCAGAATAATCTCGCTCATTACGATGCCGGCAGACTTTACAAGCCAGCTCATTTTTCTTCCCTTTGTCTCAAATTCCAATACCCTGCCCTTTTCACAAGATTTCCAAGAGAGTAGTTCACAGCGCCCATTTTGTGGGGAGAGAGGGGGGCGGAAATGTCCCCAGAGGGTGAGCCGTATCTCAGCCTCAGTTTAAAAAAAGAAAAAGAAAAAAAGATGAAGGAAAGAGCTTTGTCTGCTAAATCTCCCCATTTTGGAATCAAATGTTATTTAAAATTCAGGACAAATTCTCGGCTCTCTTGCTGACAAATTCCACACGAGCCCAGAGCAGAGGCGAGAGGGAAATGAGAACGGCGATGTGTGAGGCGCCTAAGCAGACCTCATTAAGTGGTCATTAAGTGAGCACCTACTGTGTGCTGGATCTTCTGCCAGGTGCCAGGGGATCCTGCGGAAAGCCAAACAGATGCCATGTCTCCCCTGGAGCTTAACGTTTAGTGAGGGAGACAGGCAGGACCAGATAACCACCCACATTCATGATGAGAAGCCGGAGCGTGTGCCCTGGGTGAAAAGTATGCATTGTTAGGAAAGCACGTAACTAGGACTTCATCTAATCGGGGATCCGGTGAGATTCCCCAAGGAGGTCACATTGGTTCTGGGACCTAAAGGATGATGACGGGTTCATCCAGGTGGGGAGGGATGGAAAGACTTCCAGGATGAAGAAACAGCATAAGCAAAGCCCTGGGGCTAGAGGGAGGGCCAGAGTGTTTGGAGACCTAGAGGGACATCATTGTTCCTGGGTCATCAGAGAGGGACAGGGGAAGGGGGATGAGCTTGGTGATGTAGGCACAGTGAGGCCAGGGAGGGTCTGGACCCTCAGATAAGAGGGAACTACTGAGGGTTTAAAAGGAAGAATGAAATGTAAGGTTTGGGGTTTTAAAATTTCTCTGGCCACCAAGTAGGAGAAAGACCGGCTCAAAGCAGCAGGGGGAGGAGGGAGCCAGAGAAGAAAAGATGTCCATTTAGGCCTCAGTGGAGGAGGTATTGGCTGTGGAGAGCGGTGACAGGTTCTAGGGAATCTTCCTGGTGGTGTTATCAGTAAGGTTGCAAACACAGGCACAAGTTCTTCCCCTTCTAGTATCCGGAGAGGGCCCAGCCCCATGGAGGCAGGGTTTGGCCACGAGACTTTCTTTGGCTAGAAGTACAATAGCAAACATGACACAATCAGAGATTTGAGTAGCATCGGCACAGGGAAGCATCATGGTGTGAAGAAACCGGGGCTAGCCTGCCTGACGATGAAAGGCGGTGGAGATTCCCCAAGACAACATCTTGCAAATCACCGGACACATGTGATGCCATCCGGGATCACCCAACTGCCGGCCAACCAGCCAGCTAAGTGCGGGGGCAGAAGCAAGCCCCGCAGAGGTCAGCCAGGCATGCCGAGACCAGAGCTTCTCAGCCAACCCAGAGTATTATGAGCTAAATAAATGGGTGTCATTTTAAGTCATTAAATTTGGGAGGTGGTTTGGCTAACTGATATATGGATGTTTATGTCTGCTTTCTCTCAACAGACCATAAGGTAAATGAGGAGTAAGACCTTATCTGTCTTGTTGACCACTACTAAATCCCCAGGCAAGTAGTAGACATTCAATGAGTACGTATTGAATAAGTGAATGAATAATTGAATCAATGACTATTATCTCTCTGGTTTCCCCTGGGAAAGAATTTCTGCACCAGCCCCAGGACTTCTCTCTGCTCCCCATTAGCAGCTGAGATGCAGACACTCCTGGGTAGAAATTAAGTTCATATTCATCCTTTGCAGAGAACTACCCTGTGCTAGGTTGGTATAATATTAAACACAGAGGACAAGGGGAAGAAGGCATATCCTCTACCCTGAATGTGTTCACTGCCTGATAGACAAGAAGAACGCAGAGAGAAGCACCTGCCTCTCCAGCTTATGGAGTATTTGCTATGTCCCAGGCACCTTACATAGTGTTTCCCTTAATTCCTATAACAACCATAGGAGGAAGGTACTGTTGATGCCCCTTTATGTGGATGAGAAAACTAAGGTACAGAGAAGTGAGATGATCTCTCTGATGGTATGGAGCCAGACTCAACCCCAGCTCAACCACTTTGCTCTGTGATATCTGCACAACAGAGCCGTGCAAAAGAGGTATTCCTTCTGCCCGGGATGCAAAGGCAGGAGCAGTGATGGATTCGCAGGTATGTTGATTCCAGAAGGAAGAATGAGGATTCCCTACGTGAACAAAAGCAGGAAGGGCGTGCCCAGCTGAGAGCATGGAGTGACCTCACACCAAATGTAACAGAGGGCATGGGGGTAGTGGTGAGGCCAGCCTGGGAAGGCTGTAGGGAGAGGCCATTGTCACCTCTGAAGGCCCCTCTGCTGTCCGTCTCCTACTGAGGCCAGCACTCGGCTGGTGTGAGAGCAGCGTCACCCCAGATGGTGAAGACCTCACCTCTGATCTCAGCTCTGATTTCTTGTTTTATTGTTTTGGGAAAGGAGATCACCTGCCCACACTGGGCCTCAGTTACCCCCTCTAGAAACTGAAAATGTAGGGTGAGGTCAGAGGAATTTCTATACACTGAGCGCCTATTATACACTACATCTGTAAGCTACTGAGTGTGAGGATTGAAAGGCTAGTATAGTGCCTCTAAAATGATGACCAGAGTGCCAGGCGCATAGCAAGTGGTCAGTAGACAGGAGTCACCAACTATTGCTGGTGGCACTGCAGCTGAGTGTCTGAGCAATGTCTGGGACTCTAGACGCCCCCTGTCTGGGTCTAAATCCCAGCTCCTCTCCTTTCTGGCTGTGTGACTTTGAGTGAGTTACTTCACCAGTCTGGGCCTCACTTTCCCTGTCTATAAATGGGGGAACATAATGGTATTTACCTTTTGGGGTCCTTTTAAGGATTAAGAGATGATGCACATAAAATGTTTAATTTCTAGAACCAGGTACCTCCCAGTAGATGCCCACTGTTATTAGGTACTCCATTTTGCAGACAGCAAAGTCGAGGCTCACAGAGGCAATGAAACTTGCTCCAGGGAGCGCACCTGATAATGGCAAGGCTGGAATTTAACCAGGGAAAATTCCACTTTCCTATGCTTCCTCCTAATGAGTGTTCTAGATGCTTCTGAAGCACCTTCCAACCACTGGGATAGTGCTCAGAGCATTACTGCTTCTGCCCAAAGTCACTGTACAGCTCCAGAATAAAGAATGACTTCTCCGGAAGAACTTTAAAGTCCCCAGAGAGGTTGGAATTAATGTATGTTCCTGATATACAAGCATACCACATCTCCAAGTTGGTTTTATGAGAGGAAGCTCTAAACGTCTATGATTCGAAGGTGGTAAATGGTAACGACAAGGTATTAAACTTTGTGGGGGAGTGACTGCCTGAAATCCGCTCCGGAAGGAAGCAGGTAGAAGCGAATTCCTAAGGAAGGGTGCAGTGCCAGGGTCCAGGCCTGGGAGGGAGAGCGCTGGTTCCCACCCCAGCTCCATCACCAACCTGCCATGTGACCTGAGCAGGACACTTAACCCTCTCTGCATCCACATGTCCCTGTCAGCATGGGAACCCATGATTTATGATCCAAAATGGGACACTTTTGAGACTGAAAGGGGATGCTATCAATAATTATACCAGGACCAGAGATGTAAACTATTCTGGGGACCCTGAGACATGAATGCCCTACCAACCAAATGCTGAGATTGTGCCCTCATATGGAAGGGCCGTGCCTGCTCTGATGTTTTATGACAAAGTTTGTTTCGGGGAACTATTCCCATTTAGGTATTAGAGCTGCTCTGGAATGCTGGGACGCCCCGGAAGAGCCTTTTCAATGACATGCAGTGGGTCAGGGAGAAAGCCAGGCTGCATCTGTTTTGAGGGAAGGAGAATCAAGATGGAGAAATGAAAGCAGAAAAGAAGAAGAAATATGACAGCAGATCCTCGGATCTCCATGGTACCATCTTGCACTGATCATGGGGCAAACCCTGACACTTCTCCCCATCTATCAGGCAAACAAAACAGAACACAAGTTGAATGCCTGAGCAGAACAGGAACTCACCACCTTGATCTCTTGCTGTCCCAGGTCAGAAGTCCTGACATAGCTAACCTCATCATCTTTGATGCCTGTACCTTCCAGACTTTGCTTGGCCCACTGGTCTGTCGACATGACTTGGATCCTAATCCTGAGCTACCCGGATTGGCAGTCTACACAGGCCAAGTTGATGAGATAATGACTCAGCTGTCTGCTTGGCTTTCGGGCTCTGGTTGCAGGGAATATCCTGGAAAGATCTATTTCCAAACATACCTACCATCTGTTTGACTCGAACGTGAGCTGCTTGCCGAGAGAAGTCAATGATTCTACCTGGTGACTCCAATTATCAGAAGAGTCTAGAGCTTGGTCACCTCCGAGGCATCTTCTTGAGACTTCCTTTCCTTGATTATGGTACGAGCAGCCTCTTGTACTTGGCATGAACTTGGAAGAACAAGGAGCTCTCAACCAGAAACACTTCATCTCTGCTAGATTTTTGCTCGGGCATTTGATAGGATCGTTCTTTAATATAGCTGCATTTCTACCCCACATCAGAGATGATTGAAGGCAAGGGAAAATATTCCTGTGAGGAATGGGGGTTTTCAGTCAAGCAAACAGAAATCTGAGGGTGATTTGATTAGAGTAGCAGCCTGGCCAGTGATTGGAGCAATGAACTCCGTCTCTGTGAGATGCTGGCTGGCTAAGGTACCAAACCCCTCCGGGTCTCTCTCCTAATTCATTCTTCTAGACTTCAGGGAGGCTCAGTGTGATATTAGGCACCAAGCGCCCAGCAACTCCAAACCGCCAGTTCATATGTAAATGATGAGTATCTTTCAAGATGTGAAGTGTTTCTTTAAAGGTTGCCGCCGATCAATTATTCTCCTCCTCGCTCATCCAGGACTGACAAGGCTCCTAAATTCCCCATTCTGCATACGCTGATGGTTTTACATTGCATTTCTTTACAGTAAGGAATCATCTCAGGGCTTTCTGCCTCCCTCAGAAGAAAAGCTGGTTCCCTGGGGGAGGGGGGTGGTTGGTGTCAGAGGCTGGTGGAAGCTCCAACCTCAACTGGGGGGCCCAGTATCGAGTGGAGGGTGGAGGGTCAAAGTCTTCCTCTGTAAAATGGGGTTCAGAACCCAGGGCTGCTATTCATGTATGCTTGTGACATGGAACCAAAAAAATGTTTGGAGGGGGAGGGGTTGTTTGTTTTTTCTCTTAGTCGCTTTCCTTAACTGAAAAGGGGGCGATGGCTAACTCTTCTCCTGAGTTCCTTGAGGGTAGAAACTGCACCAAATTCATCCCTTTATGTGGTCAGCAAATATTTGCTTCATAATGCTTTGTTCACTAGAAACCATTCTAATCATAAGAGTATATCCAGGTCCCTAAAGGCATTCCTAGCTTCTAAGGAGGGTCGATCATGACCCCATGCCCTGCAAGGGAGACCAACCTGACATTTTCCCTAAATCTGACAATGATCAGCAGAGTGCGTAGGAGCTGTCTCCCCTCCCCCTCCCTGGCACCTCTCTCCTAGTGCCCAGATGGGTGCCGCAGCTGCCTGCACCTGCAGCAATCAAGAAAAAAGGCAGTAAATCCTCTCCGTTTGGATGCCGCCTCTGGGTGGGGATGGTCTATGAAGTTATCATGAGTGGCATCAGCTTGCAGAAGTTATGTTTTCCCTGCAGGAGTCGGGAGATTAAGCCCGCTCTTTCCATCTGCCTTTGAACAGCTCCTCTTCTCTTCTTCTGTCCCCTCAGGCTGAGCATCCTTGGACAAGTCGCTCTGCCTCTCTGAACCTAGCTACCTCTCTAGTAAAACAGGGATGCTACTCCCTGTCCCGGAGGGTTGTTGTGACGAAGAGCTGAGATAATGATGAGAGGTGCCCAGCTGCATGCCTGGCACATTTTAAACGCATAATATAAAGTAGCTGCTATTAATTTCTTCATCACCGGCTGATGAAAGGGTAGATAGGGGATTAAGGACGATAATGTATGTAAAGTACTTTACATAGTGTCTGGCACCTAATGAGCGCTCCAGAAGTGTTGGCTATTATTAGTGGAGATACAGACATGTCCATTGCAAAAATAACAATAATGCAAGGTAGAAAGGGATTAAACAGAAGAATATGAGAAGTTTTCAGCTAACTCAAGGGGGAAAGAGACAGCTGCTTCTAGCTGAGGAAAAAGGGTCAGTGTTTCCCCAACTTCCCCAATGATAGGAATCATTTGGGGTTCTTACAAAACACAAATCCGTCAGCCATGACCCGTACCTGATCGCTAGGTTAGGGGGCTGGGACATGAGCTGGGGAAGCCATACATTTAACAAGCATTCCAAGAATTGAATCAAGAAAGACATTTGGAAATCTCTGGTGTGAATGACATTCAGGCTGGGGACTTGTCAGCCAGGTGACCCGGCTTTCTCTGAGAACCAAGCATTGTGCTCACACCAAACACTGGTTGTTAGAAACATTCCCATGAGATAGATAGGTATCACTAGACCCATTCTGCGGATGAGAAAACTGAGATTCAGGATGTTGAAAGGACTTGCTCTAAGTCAAAGACTAGAAAGTGCCAGAGCCAGGATTCAAAGCCCGTCTCGTCTGATTTCAATATCTGTACGCTCTTCACCAGGCAATACGGTCTAGAGGTTCGCTTGGGAAATGAGGGGACAGTCCCCCCTCTTGTAAAAACAGCCCAAGCAAAGGCCCAGAGAGGGGAAAGCTGATGTCAGAGGCAACAGTGTAGCTGGGGCAGAGAATAAGTGAAAGGCAGCCATGGGAAAGAGGTAGGAGGGGTAGGTCAGCCCATATTGGGCTTGAGATGAAGCTGCTGCTACAAAGAGATCCTGAAAGTGCAGGAGCTTAAATAAAATAGCAGCTTGTTTCTCCCTCACATGAATGAGCACAGTGAATGTCCCAGGGCCACGGGGGGCAGAAGTAGTGGCACCTGTGATGCACATGATTCCCCGGGGACCCAGGACATGCGGTCTTCTCTGCTGTCCATTCCTGAGTCAGAAGAAAATGGAGACATGGGGTCTGGGGAAGGCAGGTTGGCCTTTTCAGAAATGGCCTGGAACTTACTGGAAACGGGAGTGGCACTCACCCTCCGTTGGTCTGAACCCAGTCACATGGCCACACCTACTTGCAAAGGAAGCTGGGAAATGTAGTTTCTAGCTGGGCAGCCATGTGTTCCACTGAACTCAGCAGAACAGGTGGTTGAAGGAAATTATTAAAGGGAAAAGGGGGTGAATGGATACTGGAGATCTCTGTTACAGGGCCACAGAGGGTTCGAATATACCAAAAGCTGTTACACAGTACTGTTACATAGTACTTCGTTTTTGGCAGGAACCTCCTAAGCTTTTTGTCTGTATTAATTCGGTTAATCCTCACAACTGACCTGAATGCCAGGATTGAGGGCTTGCTCAAAGGATAAGGCCCTTAATTGGCATAAAATAAGTATTGAGGGGTTTTGAACAAGAGGGTTGGGGTGGGGCGGCACTTGGTTGCTTCCTGATCTAGTCGAGGGGTACATAGTAGCAAAGGCAATGCCTTGGATATAAGCCCAGCCCTGCAGCTTCTTCTTTCTGGGGCCTTTAGCTGCAGACCTCTTCGTCTGTCTGTAAAACGACGTGCTGGGATGGTTGGTTTCTGAGGGATGCCTCGCTCTACAATCCTTCGCTATGGCCAGAGGCCCTCCTGTAAGTCCAGAACTACAGAGGAGAGAGAGAAAACAGAGAGGAGGAGGGTACAGTGGATTCCCATGGGACAACTGCTGAGCAAGAAATTCTGCCTTCCCAAGGTGGGTAGAGGCCATTCTGGAACCCCATCCCCCAGGGGGCACATCGGAGGACGAAGAGAATGATACGGTTTCCACCAGAGATACACTTGAAGGAGATCTTGTGTGATCAAAGAAAGAAGTCAAAGTCTAAATGTTCGCATTACACAGTAATTTCAACACAAGGCTTTGTGACCAAATACAGTGGGATATATCAAAGTCGGTAGGAGGATTTTGTAAATGAAAGGAGGGAAGAACTGGTAGCTCAGAAAAAGCAAGAATGGGAGCAAAGTGGGAAGGGGCTTCAGGAAGCAAGGGGAGAGGGGAAAGAGCATGTGTTCAGGGACTCGGGTCACCAAAAGCCTCCATGCTCCTTGTCACTAATGTTTACCGGGCCACCTCTAGTGTCCCCTGCCTACCACCACGTGCTCCGCAGATGTCTGGACCTGGGTCCCTCGCATCGCCCTCCACGAAAGGGAACACAGGCGTTTCCACAGCTCGTGCTGAATCTCGAGGTAGAGTCAGGGCAGGCCACAGACCTGCTCTTTTCAGGAAAGGAGATGTTAGAGATGGTGCTCGAGAAGACAGAGATGGGTGAGGAGAGGGTCCCCCAGATGAGTGACTGAAACGCGGGCACGCTGAGAGAGAAAACAAGAAGGAAAGCGCAGAGTCGGCTGCAACAAAGAGGGGCCAGCCCTTGGTAATGGTGGTGGCTGACATTTAAGCCCCGGATCCCATGCTAAACCGAATCTTAACTCATTTAGGCCACACGACAAGACACAAAGTCCGTGCGCTGTGATTGAACCCGATTTACATAGACATCCACTGCGGTACAAGAAAGGTAAATAATACGTTCAAGGTTACAGAATAATAGCCAGGATTCCAACCCAAAGAGCCTGACTCCAGACTCTTGCTTCTCCATCACGAGGCAAGCTGCAAGGCCGAGCACACAACAGGCAGCCGTAGGAGCCTGCAAGGGGGGCCTAAGCCCTAGGTGGGCCTCTAGTGCTAGTCACACAAACACTGTAGAGTGGTCAACCCAAAGTTACCAATCACAGAGGGTAGAGCGAGGGGACGAGGACATAATTAGAGAATGACGATGGAGAAAGGGACAGGTTATAGACAGAGCGGGTGGGGCTGAAGAAGGTGGAAAGTGTACTAGGAACTTGAGTTTGGACTTTGCACTCTGGCTCCTGAGTCATGGTGGAGCCTGTGCTAGCATAGGAGGGCTTCTTGGAATCAGCCTGAGCTCTGACTTCAAGCCGGTTTACCCACCAACTCCATGGCACCTTGTGGCCAGCTCTGGGGGCGGCATGTGGGTCAGAGTATCACTCTACCTGGGCAGCAGAGGGGGTGTGACTCCTGCCTCCAAACATGCCAGTGGGTGAGAGCTTGGACATGTCTCTTGACAAAACTGGGCCTCTGTTTCCTCATCTGTAAAATGGGGGCAGTAACAGAACCCACTTTAAAGGGTTGTTTTGAGGATTCACTCAGATAATACAGGTAAAGCACTTGGCACTTAATAAAGACACAATAGAGATCATAAAATAAGCAACAGCCCTTCTTTGTGGATGAGCCCAGCTAGACTCGTTACCCACTCCATGCAGAAGTTCCTTTGGAAGAAAAGGCAAGTGAGGGCAGTCAAACGAAAAACTGATGCTTTTGTTGGGTTGTCATAGGCTTGCCCATCTGTCAGGAATATGAAGAGATAAATCATAAATCAAGGCATGTCTGGACTATAGCCTATCATTTAGCTGAATCATACCCATTTTACAGATGAGAAAACTGAGTTTCAGAAATGGGAAACAATGTGCTCCAGGTCACCCAGGAACCCAGGAGGATGGTGCCAGATCACAAAGCCATAGCCTTGGTCTCCTGCTACCAAGGCCAGTACAGCGCCCCGGGTCTGGTGGGGGTCTTGGACCTCTCCTCTTTCCCCTTCTGCAGCCAGAGAAGGTCAGACAAACAAGCCCCAACTCAGCTGTGCAAAAGGCTGATGTTCCGCCTTTTGTAAGGATGATTATCACAGGCATTAATATCCACAAAGGTCAGAGAGTGTCAAACAACACATTTGTTTTCTGTACTCGATTATTTTTTAATTTGACAGTTTCAAAGTAATGTTTGTATCTTGTGTTGATTGGTTGCTGTGGTTGGAGCAGGGATCAAAGAGTTACTCTTAAAAAGATGCTTTTAGCAAAGGATGAACACACACATATGTGTGTGTGTGTGTCCTTGTGTGACATTCATTTCTTCGGATTGTCTATCTCTAGCAGGTGCGGCATATGTGTGTCGTTCCTCATATGTGGACTCCTCTAGGGTGTGTATTTTAGTGACGTGTATGTGTGCGTATGTGTTTCCGTGTTGTACCTATGTTTATATGTTAGCTAGACCTGCATGTCTAAGCAAATGTCTCTTTAGTATCATGGGTGACTGTGTGTGTCTGTGTATATTTGTGTATTGCGGTTACTCGTGCAGTGGTACATGAAGGAGCACTGTCTAGAGGAGGGCCTTGTGTGCATAGGCCATACATACCACGTAGGTGTGCCCAGCTGCCACACGAGCTGGTTGTGTTAGGTGTGTTCTCTAAGCCCTTGCTGGAGCACGTGGAAGGCCGTGTGCTGTGAATGGATGTGTGGTATGTCTAGGGAGAATGCATTCTGTGTACACTGTGTGTGCCTTTGTGTGTGGTCAGTCTCCCACAAGTTAAAGTGTGGTGTGTCGGGGTGTGTTCTGGGCTTGCAGGCTGTGTTCTAGATCCATGTGCACGCTGCCGCTCTGGGTGTGTGCTTTGCGTGTGTGCCTGATGCACACGCATGTGCCTGGCATGGCTTCCTCACTGGCCCTCTCTCTGTCTCCGTGTGAGTCACACCCCGACCCTCGGCCCCCCACTCCTCCCATCTTGGTACTGGCATCTGGTCGCTATTAGCTGCTCAAACATTTTTATCTCTTCAAAATATCCAACGGCTCAGACTCAGCTCCAGAATCACAGGAATGGGCCTCAGAGACATCATTTATGCTGCGTCCTCCATAGACCAGGAGAACTTGTGTCCCTCTTACCTATTAGTCACTGGAAATCAAGGCTTGCAAGCAAACTAGCTGCTGCTTTCCATCAAGTTAAGCACTTGGGAGCCCATGCGGGGTTTTTCCTCTGCAAAGCTGTGAATACCGCCCAGACCCTGGTTGGAACACGAGAGGCTGGAGCTTCGAAATACCTCCCACCCCATCGTCCAGCTGCTACAAAGTAAGATGAGTAAGAAACCATGGCTCCTCAGCTGGGATGCTGTTGGGATTTGCAGGGAGGGTACGGGAGGCCTGCGTGACTGAATGAGAAGGCTGTCTGCACCTGTGCAGGGTGCTCGACCTGTCCAGTCCCGCCCACTCGATGCCCGATGCCCTTCGCGTGTCAGTCAGAAGTCGGAATGTCCCGTTTCCAAGTTGCCCTGGACATGAGGGTAGCGCCACCCTTTGGCAACCCACTGAGCTAAACCAGCTAAGGCAGTGTGAAATCACTGGGTGGGAAGGGATTTCAAAGGCAGCTTTCCTTGGTTACCTTCAAGAATACTTGGCTGGGGGCGTCTGGATGGCTCAGTGGATTAAGCCGCTGCCTTCGGCTCAGGTCATGATCTCAGGGTCCTGGGATCGAGCCCCGCATCTGCCTTAGCATCCCTGCTGAGCAGAGAGCCTGCTTCCCCCTCTCTCTCTGCCTGACTCTCTGCCTACTTGTGATCTCTCTGTCTGTCAAGTAAATAAATAAAATCTTAAAAAAAAAAAAAAAGAATACTCGGCTGGCTTTAACTTAGTCCGTCATCCACTCATTCAGTCTTCTGACAAGGAAGTATTTACTGAGTACCCACTTTGTACCAGGCAGCTTTCGAGGCATTGGAGATGGATGGGAAACAGGGTAAACCAGACGCCTGTTCTCAAGAACCTTATATTCTAGTAGGGAAGTTGATCGGTAAGTTTGTAAACAAACAAGAAGATGTTGGGTAGTGACAAGTCACTTGATTGTGTGGAGAAGTGAGCCTTCTTTAGATGGGGGCAGGGGGTGGGGGGTGCAGGGGAGGCTCTCTGGGAGGGAGTACGTGTAAGCTGAGACCTGAAGAATAAAAAGAACCCAGGTATGTACGGAACTGGCGGGAGACCATCCCACTGGAGGCACAAAGAATCCTAAGTCCTCGCAGCTTTGGGAGAACAGGAAATCAGCGGGAAGGTGGAGGGAGAGGGGTGTGGGGAACAGGCAGTGGCTGAGGTGAGAAAGCTGATGGAAAAAACGGGAGAAGCCAAAGTCCACATCACATAGAGCCATTGGGGTGTGGCTAAAATTGGGGTTTTGCTCTAAGGGCAAGGGGAAGCCCTTGTAGGATTTCTCCAAAGTATGGAATCCATGACGGGGGCCAGGATAGAGGCCAGCCAGAAGGGCCATCATGGGCCATGAGAAAGCAGAAGCTATGGGGGACTGGAACTAGAAGGTATTAGTAGTTAGTTACAGTGTAGGTCCGTGGTTTTTCAATGTGAGCTCACCTCCACCCTCCCCTGAGTTTTCGGTCCGACTGGTCAGAAGTAGAGTCTGAGAGTTTGTGCTGGTAACATTTTCCCAGGTGAGGGAGATCCTGCTGCTTCAGGGACCGCACTGGGAAAGATTATGCAAAGATGAGGGAAGCAGGTATTTTGGGGTTCCTTGGACCCAATTCCAATGCGTGTGTGTGTGTGTGTGTGTGTGTGTGTGTGTGAGAGAGAGAGAGAGAGAGAGAGAGATGGGAGTGTGGTGCTGTGTCTCCACACAACAACAAGCAATAACATAATATACAACATAACAACAAGCAATGCTTTGGACACCAGCTGGGGGTCCTGCAATCACCTCAATTCTGACCCTATCTACCCGGGGACAGAAGCAGACCCCACTGGTTGAGAGCTCAGTCCTACAAGACTACCCTCCCCCCAACACTTCAACCCCTTAGAGATCAGAAGGTGGGAGGGAAAGTTCCAATCCTTAATCACGTGGTGGCCCAGTGGCCTGTTACTTAGGGCCAAAGCCATCCCATTAACATAACAAAAGACACCTCCTTGACTCTCAGGAGGTAGGAAATTCCAAGGGTTTCAGGAGATAGGTGCCAGAAAGGAAGACAAAGACCAAATATGTATTTCATATTATAAATCAGGATCAGGGATCCTGAAGAATTAGGTCACCTTAATTGTATTAAAATTGTATTAAAAACAAAGACAAGAGAGTAAACAACAACAGTAATGCTTCTTGCTCTGGGATTCAGGCACTGTGCTGACGTTCTGTGCGCGTCATTCTACCCAGCAGCGTCCTGAACAAGATGTATTATTATTCCTGTCTTGCAGAAGATGGAATTAAGGTTTCAGACAGGTTAGGTATCTAGTCCCAGCTCACGCCACCAGGAGCACTACAGCACCAGAGTCCTGCTGCCCAAGGCCCCGGCTCTTCTTCAGATTCTAAGTCACCATCCAGTGTGGGCTTGTGAGCTCTGGTTTTTTCTAGTCTTTCACCCCCTGAGGCTGTGTCCACCCCCTCCTTGTACCCTTCCACCCCAGACAGCAAACCTCTCTCCCCTGAGTTAGCCTGAGGCACCCTGTGTTTCTTGCTTCCTACTTGGTAAAGCAGAAAAGTGGCAGAGCAGAGGCCAGACCAGAAAGCACCTGATTAGGACCCTACTAGATGGTTATTTCTACTTCGCCTGCAGCTCTCATCCGGCAGGAAAAGGAGGCAAAGCTCTCTCTCTCTTTCTGCCTCCCTTCCTCTCCTCGCTCTATCCCTCTCTCTCTCTCATACATACACACACGCGCATGCGCGTGCGCATGCACAATTCTTCATTCCATCAGTGCATCTGCTGGGGCTCCCTGACTGTAAATATTTACTCCCGGCCTTTTTATCTACGAGGCATATCTACAGTTGCAGCCTGTGCTCAGCATGGAGCCGCCCCATAGCTGTTCCAGGGCAGCTCTGCCTTTTCCTTAGCAGCCATGATGATGGAAGGTTATGGGCTGCCTTTCTGCCGCTTCCTTCCTAACTACCATCTCCTCCAACCTGAGCGCAGCGGGAGCCGGTGCCCTGACAGACACTGAAGCTTCGGTCCCTCCCAGGGCCCCCTTGAAACTGCACCTTTCCCACAGGGAGGGCCTCCCCTCCACTAGCCACAAAGCGTGGAGGTCCTGAACAGCCAGGTTTGAATGGAAACCAAAGAGATTTCCAGAAGGTACGCAGAAAAATTCACCTACGCTCCTGAAATGGGTTATTGTCATGCAACATGTAAAGGTCTCTTTAGAGGACCTCTTCAAGCCAAGAAAGAACAAAAGGTGGCCTCAGGACAGCACCTACTATGGGACAGATGTGCTGCTTGTAGCATCTCACTCATCAGCACTGCAATTCTGTTGCTTAGATACCATGACTGTCTCTTGTTTTGTGAATAAAGAAACCCAGGCCCAGAGAGGTTGAGTCATTGGCTTCAAGGTCACACAGCCAGTGAATGGCAGGACTGGGAAAGTACCCAGCGTTCTTCCAGCTGAGGAGCCCAGAGGAGTCCGGGATGTCCTGCTGTTTCCTGAGGCCTCGGAAGCCCGTGTGGCTTAAGGACTGCACCCTGACCGGGAGATAGGCAGGCGCTGGGTGCCTTGATACGTCCACCTTCCTGTGTTCCCATCAAGGACACCACTGGGACCTTCTCTGTGGCTCTTCTGCAGTGGTCACGATCTCTTGTCATGGAGGCACTTTTGCATCTGTAAAGTGACTCGCAGTCCAGACTTAGGAGCGCAAGGCAGGTGAGGGGGAGCGGGGCAAGGTATCCGAATATGAACCAAACATGACTTCTGTTGTCAAAATACTCAAAAGACATAATGATGGGGACATATAGGACAGCAGTGTGTGGGAGGCCCTTCACTCCATATCCTTGACAACACTTGGTACTCTCTTTCCTTTTAATTTTAGCCTCGCTGGTGGGTGCGGGGTGATATCTCACTGCGGGTTAATTGCTCTTTCCTTGGTGGCTAATGAGGAGTTTGGAGGTGCTTATTGACCATTGTGAGATCTTTGGTGTGCAATTCGTTTTCCCTTCCAAGTCTTTGCCAGTTTTTAATTAGTTTTTTCTTGTTGATTAATAGTCGGTTATATATCCTTATTACAGACCCTTTGTCAGATGCAGATATTGCAAACAGCTACTCCCAGTCTGTGACTTCTCCTGTATTTGGTTATCAGCATCTTCCAATAAACAAATGTTCCTAATTTTAGTGACATTCAATTTATCATTTTCTTCTTTCATGGGTAGTGATGTGTACATCCTGTTTAAGAATCCTTCACCTACCCAAAGTCATGAGGAGGCTCTCCTTTATTTTCTCACAGACACTCTGTTGTTTTTCCTTTCTCATGGAGGTCTATGATCTGTCTTGAATTAGTAACTCTTGTATATGTTGGCAAAGAAGGGGGCCAAAACTCATTTTTGTCCATAGGAATATCCAACCCACCGAGCAAAGGCCATCTTTGTCTCACTGAATGGCAAATATGTCTTTGTGATAAACCAGATGACCAGATATTTGTACTAAATCAGGTGACCGAATTCCAGTTTCTGGACTGATAGTATTTTAAACCAATGAAAGCATAAACACTGCACTAGAGGTTGAAAAACCAGGATTTTAATTTCAACCCTGACATGAACTTGCTGTACAACTTTGGGGAAGGACTTCCCATCTCTGAACATTCATTCATTCTTTGGGTAGTCGTCTTCTTCTTCTTCTTCTTCTTCTTCTTCTTCTTCTTCTTCTCCTCCTCCTCCTCCTTCTCCTCCTCCACCTCCTTCTTCTTCTAGAGAGAGAGAGAGTGAGAGAATACAAGCAAGGATGAGGGGTGGCAGAGGGAGAAGGAGAAAGAATCCCAAGCGGGCTCCATGTTTAGTGCAGATCCTGACACAGGGCTCGATCTCACGACCCTGAGATCATGACCCGAGCCGAAATCAAAAGTCCAATGCTGAACCAACTGAGCCACACAGACACCCCTGAACATTCATTCTTGATACATAAAATGACGTTACTCCTTGTGCTCCCATCTACGATGACTTACTGGGTCCATTAAGCCTCACGGTTGTTGTTGGTTTTATCTCAAAGTGGAGTTCCAAATGAGTCTAAAAGGTAGCTACAAGTGACTTCAGAGAAATCTTCTGGAAGGAAAAAAAAGAACAAGAGAATGAATAAAGGTATGGGATACTGTCAGGACTTGGTGACTGTCATATTAGTGTCCTCTTTGCTGTTGGAACAGGTCACCACAAGCTTGGCAGCTTAAAGCATCACGCGTTTAGTGTCTCACAGTTCTTGGTGTGGATCAGAAGTCTGACATAGCTCTCGTGGCTTCATTCCATGCTGGAGGCTCTAGGTTCAAAACCATGTCTGTACCTTCCCCGGCTTCTAGACACTGTCTGTGTTCCTTGGCTCAGGACCCCCTTCCTTCCTCCTCAAAACCAGCAATGTCGTACTTCTCTACCACCCCATCTCCCTCTCTTTCTCTGACTTAACACATGTGATTGATTATTTGCCAGATAATCCAGGACTATCTCCCCCAGTTCAAGGTCCTTAATTTAATCATGTCCGCAAAATTATTTACAAGTTTCAGAGATTAGGACTCTAACATCTTTGGGAGTCCTTATTCAACCCGCTATATACGTGGCTGAGTTTTCAGCTGATACTTGTTGAATAAATAAATTCGTTGTCGGTTAAACCATAAATATTTGTTGAATTAAGTTAGTCTTCATTTTCCAGATCCCACTAACTCCAACTGGGTAATAAGTGAAGAATTCCTAAGTGAGGGGGGAAAAAAAAAACCCAGAGGTGGAACAATAGGAAAAGATCGGGATGATTGGGAGCAAAGCCCAGAGTTCTGGATTCTGTTCGTACTGAGGTAAGTCACTAGCTGTGTGACCTCAGGTGAACCTCTCTCCCTCTCTGATGCAAGCTCCCCCATCTCTGCATGAGGATTCCGGGATACAGCCTGGGGGTACCCACCTATTTCTCCAGGCTCTCGGCACACAACAAAAATGTGTAAAGTGGACAGGTGGAAATAAAAAAGAGGGTACCAGAGATCTTGGGCAACCTGGAGAACAATGCCCTGCCTAGAAAGCATTCAGACGACTTGTTTGTGCTTGCCAAGTAAAGCACTCACCACAGGCCAGGAGTCTGGATCCCTAAACCAGCTGGTTTCTAATGATGCGTCTTCCAGCTCGAACGTCTGCTGGCCTTTGCAGAGCTTCATCTTGTATGCATGCGTGTTTTTCTTTTCCCACCTTTGGCAGGGGGAGGGGAGGCATAAAGCCGAACAAGATGGAGAAAAGAGGGAGCTGAAAAGATTGGAGGCTCCTTCCCCACTCCCACGCTGTCCCCCAGCCCCGCACAAGCCCCGAAAACAGCTCCAGCCTCACCCCAGCCCCAGCCCAGTCCCAGCCCCCAGCCCCACCCCAGCCCCAGGCTGTTCCGAGGAGGCAGCCTCCCAGCCAAGCCAGGTTCAGCTTGGCCAAGGCTGGAAGGGGACCCAGAGCACCCCCCGGGCCTCATTTCCAAAGGGTGTTATTTCACCCCTGCTTCCCAGATAATGTAACTGAGTCACTCAATTGAGCATAAAATAGAAATTTGGCTTCTTATCTGCCTCAGACCTGACTTTACTATTTTCTTTCTGCAAAATACATTTTTCACTATCTTATCTTCTAATAAACAATCCTGGCTCGGCAGCCCGTGGCAATGGCGCTGAATGCATTTAAGAGACATATTTTTTTTTCTCTCACTCTCTGCTTAAAGTCTTCTGTTTAAAAGCCTACGATTTTTTCCCCCTCCCTTTTGGAAAAAATATATATCCCATTTGTATGCCGTCTTCCTTTAAAGAACATACATATTTTTCATGAGTCGTTCTGATAGATCCCTCCCTATTTTCCCTTTAGCTCACTCGGTCAGAATTAAAAGGACTTCCTTCTACAGCAGTGGTATGTGAATTTGAAGGCTTCTAGGACCAGTGGGAGAGGTCAGGGTGGTGCCTTTAAGAAAGGGGCCATTTCTAGAGTGGTCAGACCCCAACAGGTCCTCCAAGATTGTGTGGTGGGCAGGACACATACTGATGAAAAACCAGCTATGAATGTTTAATGCCTTCTCTCAAACGCAGACTGTCATCAGAGGCACCAGACAGTGAAGCTTAAGCCACAGAGGGAAGAAGAGGAAAAGTGAACCAACATTCATTGGCACTTTCCTCAAAACAACCTTCTGAGAGAACAATCCCATTAGCAAAGAGGAGGAAGCAGCCCCGTTATTACAGAGAGAGGAAACGGGGGTTCAAAGTAGTTAATGCATATCAGAAGAAGTGGCAGCGCTCCAAACTCCACTTGGGGAATTAGAATTACACACACACACGTACACAATTTTATGGCCTAGTATTTGCAGTGTTTAGGCAATTGTGTTATTCTGAGTGCGAACTTACAAAAACAATGGGGAGGAAGGTCACTCCTCAATTGTCCCCCGTTCCGTTAATTCCAAGTCCTGCTCTTTTATGGCGGAAAATGTGGGAGGTGACAGGTGCTTGCCGAGTACGAGTACCTTTTCCCAAGACATTTACCTGCCCTTTGTCTGCAGTTTATCATCAGGATAAAAGTCCACCTCCCTCCCATTTGATCCCTGTGAAGCCCGCCACCTCCTTCAGCCCTCCAGCGTGCCACCGCCCATCCCCCCACCCCAGGTCTCCCTCGTCTCCCCCTCCCCTCGAGGTCTCTGTGTCTGAGTTTCCAGGAATATTTGGAACCCTTGCTCCTCCCTGTTCTTCCTCTGCCAGCTCGGAAGCAGCCTTCTGGGACCATCGGCCCCAGGTGGCCCCACACTATTCTGTCCCTGGCACCACCTTCCATCCTTCACAGCATTATTACAAACTTGTACACTTGGGCTGGAGCATCTGCTTGTTTCAGATCTGCACGCCCCGTCCCCCCCACCCTGCAGCCCATCAGCTCTAAGGATGAGGAACCCTTTCGTGTTGTTTGCGACACGTCACGCCCGTGCCCAGTACACTGCTCGGTGCCCACTCCGTGCTCAACGTGTGTGTGTTCAGCAAATGAATGAAGGTGACTGTTACAGCAATCCTGGGTGACAGATGATTTTATCCTCATTTTCAATCCTAAGAGTTGGCATTTCTTCTGTATTTACTGTGTGCCTAGTAGGATTCTGAGAGCCCCAATACTCGCCATAACCATCTGAGGTGGGCGCGATTATTACTCCCCTTTTATAAACGATGAAACTGAGGCACGGAGAGCCCACTGCCAAGGCCAGCGTGCAGAATGCCCTGTCTAAAGCTCCCATTCGTCCTTAGCCACAAGGCCTCATATCTGAACTTCCAACCGCGAGAGAGAAGCACCATTGACGAAAGCATTAGATAAACATCATACTCAGCCCAGGTCCGTGTCACAGTGGAAAACAACCTGGTAGGAGTTTGCAATCTCCTCCAGCATTTGCCAGTCTTAGGTCAAAGACATTCATGCAGGACAAGTCATCCTGCCTAATCTGGTTTGGACCCTGGGACGGTCCTGGTGGAGAGCCCTTCCGGAACAAGATGGTCTCTGTGCTTCTTTTTCTTTCCCCTGGGGGCTCAGCTGCCCTCTGCCCATGCCTAGGCCTTTGCCTGTCTGAGAACCCCATTTCTCACTTGCAGCCTGGAGAACAGGATGAGGTCAGTAGGTCCTTCTGTTCCTGCAGGAAGCCGGAGAAGATTAATCTGTGGACAGAGAGATGGCACCCGGCAGTGGAGGAGATTTATGATGCAGAGAAATCCAGGCCAAGGTCCCTGGTTTTTGTTTCCCTCTATTTGTCTCCTGACTACCGCAGAGCCCTGTGGTTGGAAGAAACTTCCAGAGGTCATGTGACCCAGCCCCCGTCTCCTAAAGACCTTTGGGCAAAACAAAGGATGACCATTGTTACTCACAAAGCTTGGACTCTCTGTGGCTCTCTCTGCTCCACACAGTGGTGCCCAGAGGAAGGCTGAGCATTGAACCTGACCTCTGAAGTCCCCAGGGATCTGGTCCCATGCTGCCTAATTTCCTGACCCAACACAAACTTTGTTGCAGCCAAACTGGCTTTCCCTCTTGTCTCCCAACCTCCTTGGGTTACCCTGGATACTCTAACTTCCACCCGGAATGACTTTCCTACTGCTTTTGAGCGGCACCAGGTTTATAAGCCTCCGTGCAAATTCCCACCCCCGCGGACCTTCCTGCCATCCCGGGTTCTTCATGACACAAATTCATATTGATGTGGGCGTGTCTCGCCTTTCCTTTACTAAAGGGATATGACCTCATCACTTCTTGATGGCTTCCAGGCACAGTTATAACACACCTCTATTTCTCACGCACCAAGGGTGTAAGACCCTTACAGTCCAGTGTCTGTACCCCTCATCAGTCCCACACACAATATGCCCATCTCTGCCTGTCCCCCTAATGCTGGTCCCTCTACTAAGAGAGCTGTATCCTTTCTTCTCAGCCTTGTAAACTCCTTATCCAACAAGGCAGAGGAGAACAAACATTGCAGGGCAGTCATAATATGTCAGGTGCTGTGCTCAGCTGGGCTTTGCGTATATGATCGTAATGAATCTTTACCAAAACGCCACGATATAGCTAGTGTGATGCCCAGTCTATAGATGATATTGGAGTTCAAGTTCATTTATATGTTCATCTATTCATTCCATCAACAGTTATTTAGTTCATGTCTATGATGTTCCAGGCCCTCAACTGGGAGGTGGGGATAATACAGCTGAATTCAACTAGTTCAATCCCTGCTCTATTAAAGCTTATGAATGTGACAGACTCTACCCATCACTAGCACAGTTGAACCCACTACCACAAATGCAAGGAGGGTTAACAAGGAGGAGCACCGAGCTTCTGCAGAGCTTTCCCAGGCTGGGAGACAGAAAAGGACCCTCTGGGAGGGACATGTCCAGAAAACAGAATGACAAGCTGCTTGAATTTAGGCAAAGAGCAGGGGTAAGTTACTTACTTGAAATGACATCACTCACCATCGGAGGTGGTGGATTCTATCCTGAGTCTGTGCAACCCCCAGTCCTTTCTGTTTCAAGTACAGCACCACCACGACTGAGAAGATACCCCAGAACACCTATTCCAGGCCCAAGCCATCAAGCCTGCATTTGTGCCCCCAAGGGCCCCCGAGCCTATGTCAAATCGCATGCCGTCGTGTGATGCAAGAAAAGACATGACCTCTTGTCAAGGGTTACAGCACCAAAACACAATACCCCGGCCTATTAGTCAAGATATGCTAACTGCCGAAACAGCCCCAGAGTAACAGTGACCTCATCTGGGTGAAGAGGGTCCTGGCAGGATTAGCTTTGCTCACAAAACCACTCACAGACTTGGACTTTTTTCATCTAGTGGCTCGTCCATCCCCTAGGGCCATGAAGTCTTCAGGTGGATCCTCTACATCTGGTTGGTTGGTGAGCATGAAGAAAGCATGGTGCGGGGTGGAGGGAAGGGAAAAGGAGAGAACTAGAGAGAAAGGGAAGGGCAGGAGGAAAGGAAAGAGGGAAGCATGGGAGATCACACAAGGTTTCAAGGGCCTGAAGGTGTACATCATTGTAGTCCACAATCTATTGGTTACAAATCAATCTCACGAACAACCTTGAAGACCAGAACCCACATATCCAGAGCTGATCCAAGTGCTGGTCACACAATACGGGACCTGCCTGGCCTCTCTTCTCACCTATCCCAAACACCTGCTCTACCAAATACACCAAGCACATGATCCAGCTACTCTTCCAACCTCAGTCATCCCAGGAAGAATGCCTTGATTTTGCCAGATGCTTAAGATTTGGCACATGGGGTTATAACACCCAGATGTAGCATCCAGATGTCTTTGTTTCAAATTAATGGAGGGAGAGAATGTCATGATTTTAGACCAACATCTTTACTTCACCAATGAGGAAGCTAATGTCCAGGCAGAATCAGGGACCAGACCAAGGCTGTACAACTGCAAAATGGCTGGGTAGTAGAACCAGGCCATCAAGCTCACCACTGGCACTTACCTGTCAGGATGCTCATTAGCCAGGATAAATTTCTTTTTTTTTTTTTTTAAGATTTTATTTATTTGACAGACAGAGATCACAAGTAGGCAGAGAGAGAGAAGGGGAAGCAGGCTTCCCGCTGAGCAGAGAGCCCGATGCGGGGCTCGATCCCAGGACCCCGGCATCATGACCTGAGCCGAAGGCAGAGGCTTTAACCCACTGAGCCACCCAGGAGCCCCCAGGATAAACTTCTGAGAGCCAAACAGATCAAAGAGAAGTCTTTCAGGTCTTCAGGAGGGAATAATTTGGGAGAAAGAAACCTTCAAAGAGCTCACAAAATCATTCTTTTCCATTAGTTCAGTGGGTCTCATCCTTCTTCCACCTCTACTCTTGTAGCACACTCAGAGTGGGGAACAGTTCGGGGGAACAGTTCGGGAGACAGCTCCAATCCTGGAAAATCATTCCCATCCAAGAACGCAACTGGAATACAGTGAGGGCAAGCTTAGAGTGATAACCCTGAACCCACTCCATATTTTTAAGGGAAAAAGCTTTTGAACATTTTCTCTTTAATTTTTTTCCCATAATGAATTGGTTCAATCTCTCACCCTGACGTGAGCGGGAGCAAAATGGAGTGGGAGCTGCAGCCTCGTTGAGCATCGCTGCTGCAGGAACCCACAGCAATCCCTTCCTCGAGAAGGGTCGGATGGTGCCCTTCTTTTAGGCTCCAGCTCCACTTGGCAGGGGCTCCCAGGCCTGCCCTGGACTTGAGATCTTGCCAAGATAATGGAGCAAGAAACACAATGCTGAGTGCCTGCCCTGCATCTTCAGTAACCCCGCTAATATTCCCTGCTACTCACATAAACAAAGTGCCTGTCCCAGACTCAGAGACTGCAGGTGCTCCGGCAGGAGCCTGCTGCATAAAACCCACTCCCTGCACCTGAGCATCCTGCCCAGCCCAGGACAGCTCCTTAAGGAAGACATCCGTAGAACTGGAAGTTGCCCCCATGGACCTCACTGCCCTACAGACATGCAGCCAGGATATAACTCTCTAGGAGCTATCCTGTGCTGTGTCCATGCTAAATAAAAAGACACACACAATTCCGGTCTTCATGGGGCATCTGGTCCCAAGTGGGAAGCAGGCCACTGCCATGTAGGGTGTTGAGAGGAAGGATGGGGGAGCCAGGACGCCGTGGGGCCTGTACTGAGGGTGTCCCCCTCTCAGTCCTGAAAAATAAAGCACTTTTCTACACACTGACCCTTGCATTTCTAAGCTTCCGCTGGGAGCCCAGCATGGAACTGAACACTGGAAACACTCTGATAACAAAGATCAAGTCACCTGATACCTTTCTGTTCTCTTCCCACTAATGATGTTCCCTCCTGTATTAGTTGGCTACGGCTGCCATTATCAAATGTCAGAGACTGGTTGGCTTTAACAACAAAACCTTAGTTTCTCACATTTCTGAAGACTAGAAGTTCAAGATTAAGGTGTCAGCACGTCTGGTGTCTCCTGAGGCCTCTCTCCTTGGCTTGTTTCTCTCTGTGTCCTCACACAGCCTTTCCTCTGCGTGTGAACATCCCTAGTGTGCTGCCTCTTCTAATAAGGACACCAATAAGATTGGATGAGGGTCCCACCCTCATGGCCTCGTTGTGACTGAATCACGCACCGCCCCCCACCCCCAAAGGCCCTCACTCCAAATACAGCCACTTTGGAGGTTATGGCCTTAACACATGAATTTGAGGGGAGGCAAACGACATAGTTTAGTCTGTAACACCTTCCGTATACAAAGTATATTACATTTTGAAGGTTACAGATCATTTTAACTACTTTCAAGGGCACGGTCTCCAGGGACAAGCAGATCTATGTGACTTTCAGATCTGCCACTTACCTGTCCCTTGACTTTGGACAAGTGATGTTAGGGAGCCTCAGCCTTATTCACCTGAAAAGTTAGATAATAATGTGCACCCTACACGTGCCTGAAATTTTATTAGGATTAGAATTTGGGTTCTAGAGGGTACTCACTGAATAGCACAGGTGCTGCTGGTGGTGTTTATTGATGGCCAGAACGGTGGTTTGGAGGGAGACCAGCCCAGGTTTAGACCAGATGGTAAGAGCCAGCACGTAGGCAGCAAAAAATCTGTCAGGCATGGTTCTATGTGGATTTTCTCATTTAATAAAACAACCCTAGGAAGTAGGAACTATGATTCTCATTTGATAAATGTGGAAAGTGAAGCATGAGTTTAACAAAGGTCCTCAAAGTCACACATAGCCAATAAGTGGAAAATCTGGAATTAGAACCCAGAGAGCCTGGCTCCCACATCTCGTGATAACTGACCCACTGAGGGTTTTACACAATGTATGGGACCTCCCTAGACAAAGCAGCCCTATGATGACCTATGGTTGATACAAAAAATTAGCTCCTGGATGGTGAGATGCTCAAGAAACGTGACTTCCCTTTTTGCTTGAACTTCCCCATTATTATGCATCTTTACCAGGGAAACGGTAGCGACAACATTTTTCAGACCAGGCAGCCACTGTAAAAAAATGGGAGTCATCTGCAAATGAGCTGAAAAAACCTTCACCACAACCCCTCACCCACCCAAGTAGAGAACATAGCTTGAGTCCATTCTCAAAAACCTAGAATGTTGATTAAAATACTTTTATAAAGTAGAAAAAATAAGGCTAATATTAAAAAAATCCTGTTTTATTAATCCCCAAAGGGAGGATTTTATTAATTCCTTTAGAATCCAATAAAAGTGTGTTTTTTAATCAACTTTGTTTTCCAAGTCCTGTCCAAGTGTCAAATCACTGTAAAGTAGCTCACATGTCTTGAGATGCTTCCAGGGGCTGGGGTTGGGTCAGGAGCATGGGGGACAGATGCAGACCCAGACCTCTTAGACAATCCAGCTGGACAAGACCCACATGTGAAATATTAAGTCCTATCAACATGATATGAACAAGTGGCACACATAAGGGTGGTCTTTGTTTATTTCATTCTCAAGCAGGAGCCAGTTTTTCCAGAATAGTACCTTGCACATAATAGGCCCTCAATAAATACTTGTTAAATAATGAGGCAAAAAAAATAATGATGGAGTGTCATATAGACATGGTAAGAAGTTTGGATTTAACCCCCCAAAAAATAAATCTAATAATTTTAAGCAGAGATTAACGTGGTCTAATCTGTTGTGCTTTGTAAATCACCTTGATTTACTATTGGAAGAAAGGATACAGGTGTGAGGAGGGAAACAAAACAAGGATCCCACTTAGGAGGCCATTACATAGTGGGGATGATGATTGCCTGGATGGGGGTGGGGGTTGGCCATGGAGAAGAGAAAGGGATGGATCCAGGATAGAGTTGAGACTGAGAGTTCACAGGACATGCCCATGGAGTGGAAAGGAAAGATGAAGGAAATAAGGAAATCAATATGACCTCCTGGCACTTGGTTTCAGCACCTGGTTATGACATTTACTGAGGTGAGAGTGGTATAAGGAGGATTAGGTTCAGGGTTCAGGGAGGACAGAAATCCAGAATTCTCTATTGGCCATGCTAAGGGTAAGATGTCTGCTGGATGTCCAAGTAGAGATACAAGACAATGGTGGGATGGGTAAATCAGGAGCTCAGAAAGATGTGAGGGACGGAAGTGGTGATCCTGGGTGGCCCACCAGAAGCCTTTGAATCAAGAACAAGACTTGTTTTTCTACCACCACATTTTACCAATACCTCAGTGAAACTAAAATCACAAGATGCTTAGAAATAGACAAAATTGAGGATGTAAATGCACAAATACCAAGACACTGTGGCTTGGTGCTTGCATTTCCTGAAGAAAAGCCAAGACTTCCAGATGGACCTCCACCTCCTTCAAGGGGCTTCTCCAGTCTCTCCAGTCCTTTCCCACACCCAGCAAGTTCTAGGTGAGAGTCATTGGTTCCCACATATAGTTAAAGTCCACCCCGCAAACTGTGGGTTTAATCAGATGCATGGCTTCATCGCTTGGGCTTAATGAGGTAAACCAGACCTCCGGTAATATTGCCTGTATAATTGACATGGTTCTCTGGGAAACATTACGCTTTATAATGAAAATACTGTATATAATTAGAATCTAATAGGAAGAAAATAGTAATTAGCCAGAATTAACTGAACAGACGCAATCAGGCAAATAAAGGTTATCCTCAGGAGAGGACCCTTCAGAGTTCAAATGTACGTCCTGTAATTGTGGAGAAGCCCCAGTAATTAAGGGTAATTTTTTCCCTGCATCGTGGTAGAAGAGTTGTGGGGCTTTTTTGTTGTTGTTGTTTCTGGGTATTTTTGTTTTCTGTTTCTGCTGAGTGGCAGAATGAGTCTGGCCAAGACCGAGCTGAGATCTGGAAGGTCATAGACACAGATCTGTGGGGGAAGGGGAAGGGCAAGAGAAAGACAGGGGAACTAAAGCCTAAAATTCCAGATTCAAATTCCAGGTCCAGCTCTGTCATTAACCAGCTGTGTGACCTTGAGTACATCATTCCCCTCTCTGGTGATAATGATGGTAATAGTAGCTACCACTTACTGAGAATCTTCTTACTATGAGCTGAGCTAAGCACTTTTCATAAATCATTTAATATAATCTTTGTGTTCCCAACCACTGGATCAACATCCCCCCCCCCTTTCTCATTTCCTTTTTATTGAAGTGCAATTGACATAGAATGTTCTTTTAGTTTCAGGTGTACAACTTAGTGACTCGACAATTCCATACATTAAGCTGTACTCACCACAGTAAACATAGTCACCATCTGTCACCATACGACATTACGACAATATCATTGACCATATTTCGCATGCTGTATTTTTTCATCTCTGTGACTTGTTTTTTTTTTTTTATAACTGGGAGTTTTACTTCCGAATCCCTTTTACTTATTTTACCCATCTGCCCCACACCCTCCCTTCTGGCCACCATCAATTTACTCTCTGCACTTACGATTCTGTTTCTGCTGTTTGTGTTTGTTCATGGGTTGTTGTTTTTTTTCTTTTTCTTTTTCAAGTTATTTCACCACATGTGTTATTAGAGAACAAGGGGATGCTCAGAATCTGTGCCATAGACATGTCCTCTGGAGGACACAGGGCTACCCACTGAGCTGTGAGAGGATAAGAACAGAGTATCACTGGAGGAGAGTCAGCCCTGAGTAACGCCAGGGGAGCTGCTGGGCAGGCCACTGTGAGATAGGTCCAGAGCAGTAGCTCCTCCAGCATCACACGCTTGAGAGTCTCCAAGTGGGAACTGGGATGCCAAGAAAGAACCTGGTCTCATCAACAAGAGAGGACCATGTTTGAGCCAAGACACCAGACAGCTGATTCTCTGAGCAGATTCAATGAGCATTCATGATCACCAATCTTTTGCCAGGCTCAAGGTAGACATTAGAGTTATAGGGGTGGTCCTTTGTGGAGATTGAAATGCAGGGAGCAGGGGTAGAAATGGAGAGGAGGAAAAGAGATACATCATGTGTCTCCAGAACACCAGCGGGACATGGTCAGTGCTGTGATATAGGAAGCCCAGAAGAGGTTATTGAATACCACTGGGGAAGAATGGACACAGAGATAGGAAGACTTCCAGAAAGAGGCAGCATTTGAGTAAGACCTTGTCAGCTGGAGATAGGAGGGAGGGACACTCTGGAAAAAGGGTTCAGCCTGGGCAAAGTCATGATGACAGGTGGATACACAATATATGTCAGGGAAAAATCACTTGAATCTCTGCTGTGGCAGATCTAGAGAGAAACAGAAGTTTCTAGAACTGAGGACACCTCAGGTTCCTCTGTCCCATCCCATCCTCCTCTGTCTCCATGGAAGGAGTAATGAATATCATTGGTGAGCCTGAAGAACAGCTCTCCCTGTCATCAAAAGGGCTAATGTCATGCGGAAAGATAAAAGGGAAGATCCAGAAAGAATGGTATCTTCCAGGCATGAATAAAGATAGCTCTCTTGGGGGTTCCTTGACATGTCTTTGCCCAGAAATGGTGGGTGCCGGTCACACAGGCTTGCTCCTGCAGCTTCAAGTGAGCTTCTATTTGCTGGGCCAGCTTGTCCATCTGCCCCAGGGTGGATGAGTTCCATAGTCAAAACTCAAGAAAGGAGATCAAGTGCATCTGTACCAGTAGTGAACTCTGATACTGGTTTTCTTTCTTAGCTGAATCTTTGTATTTTCTTTAAATGAGTCCATCCTGGAGGGAGATGGGAACCAGAGAATGGCATCCCCAGCCACTCCCCCTGACCCTGCCACCGTATGCTGCAGGATGAGTGCATTGTTTGGTGTACCTAGATCACAGGGTAGGTTTTGCATGATGGGAAATGAGGCTGGGAAGGTGGATTAGTACCTTAGGAAATGGGGCAAGTAGGAAACGTCGGTGCCCTTTTCACCCCTTTCCCCATACCAAATATCAAATCCAGCTGAAGATGGAAATGCACCTCCCCTTTAGGAAAACGAATGCTTGCTTATGGATCTGTTTCTTAAGGCTTGTGCCCAAAACATTCCATGTCCTGGGTTTTAACATCCCACTCCCCTACCTGCATCAATACCATATCGGGACAAGAGATATCATGCATGAGAGCTCAGGAAAGTTGGGGGGTGGATTAGAAATGTCACTAGAAAGAGAATGAATGGATAGGCAGATGGCCATGGGACATCAGTCTCTGGTTACATTTTCTATCACCACAGTGGCATATGTGTACAGCATGTATTTATTAAATACCTACTCCGTGCAGAATTTTGTAAGAGGAGCTAGGGAAACTAGATGGGGTGGGAGGTATTAAATGTAACACTTCTATTTGAAGAATTTCCTATATAACAAGAAAGATGAGATTTGTTTAAAATAATTATAATATAAGAAGAAAAGTAATAAGATGCTAAAAAGTGACATGGGCATGAAAAGGGGAGAGAGAGGTTTCTTTGGCAGGAGAATTTTAAGAAAGTTTCCTGGAAGAGGCGGTCTTGAAGCTGAGGCTTGAACTCCAGGTAGGATTCCAAAATATGGAGATAGGAGGAGGTTCTTCTGGGTGGAAGAAGCATGACTGACAAGACCAGGAGTGGGCAAATTACAGGTCAAACACCGGGGAGGAATGGGAAATCACAAGGGCTACTAGCTTCCTGTAAAGAAGCATTCTAAAAAAATACACGGAAGCTGCATCTTGCGGGATTTTGATGGCAAACTAAGGTGGACTGGACCTGTACTTGGGTAGGTGTTTGTTCCAGGGCAAGACTCAGGCAGAGCAGGATCCCATGGCAGTTGGTTCCAGCGCCCCCTAGAGGAAGGACATGGAGAAGAGGAGGTCCCTTGGCTCTGTGTCCTCCCCGGGGCAGTCCCCTCTGGGTGCCCAGTGATGACTGGGAGGTGACATCACGGGATAATGTTGCAGATCACCGCATGCCTCCGCCCCCTTTCTTTCCTCCGCTGGAAGTGGGACCTAAAGCAGCTCTGATGATCACAGGTGGAACCCTCTTGTCTGGGCCTCCTCTCTCTATTATTAAAGCCACTTAATGCCTAATTACTCCACCAGCCACAAGGCCTTCAGAGAACCCTTTGCCGGAGAGCAATCAGATTTGTCAGACATTTCCAAAAAGCACACAACTCTCCTGGAGGTCTCAAAATAGCTATGTCAGTGGCCCTAATGGAACATAATTTCCTGTAAAGGAAAACTAATTTAATATTTTCAGGTATTATGTAACCAAGTGCCCACAGAGAGAGAGAAGACAACTACTAACGAGAAACAATCAGAGTGCAGTGCCCCTGTGGCATCAGATCGCCTGCTGGCCTAGTTAACATCGGAAAGGGGACCTGCGGGGTAGCTGATTACAGGGATAGAAGGGTGGTGTCCTGGTGAACACTGGCTTTGAGCCTGGCTCCAATGGGATTAGAATCCCAGGTCCTCTGCTTACCGGCTGTGAGATCTTAGACAAGCGACCTTGCATCTCTGGACTGTGCTCTGGTTCCAGTAGCCTCAAGATGAGACTGGTAAAATAATCCTAACTCATCAGGCTCTTTCAAGGATTAAATAGAAAAGCTTATGAGAACTGCATAGGATGGTTCCTGCCACTTAAAAATCACTCAGCAAATATTGGGGGTCTTTTTGAAGCATCTCCCATTGTTGATCAAAGTCCAATTAAGTGAAACTTGTCACTCCCCTTTCAGGAAGAAAGGCTTGAGATGGAGAGACCCATCACCCAAACTTCTGGACAAACAATGTGCAGTAATGAGATACGATGGTGAATGTTGTATGTCAGTTTGACTGGGCTAAGGGATGCCCAGACAACTGTTAAGACATTATTTCTGGGTATGCCTTTGCGGTGGGAGGGGGAGGTTCCTCTGGAAGAAATTAGTACTTGATTGAGTAGACTGAGTAAAGAAAAATGGCTTTCACCAATGCAAATGGACATCTTCCAATCTGTTGAAGGCCTGGACAGAACAAAAGGGTGGAAGAAGGGCTTGAATCAGGACACCCATCTTCTTCTGAGCTCTAACACGGGTGCTCCTGGTTCTTGGTCCTTTGGACTCAGGCTGGGACTTCCACCATTGGCTCCCCTGCTTCTCAGGCCATCAGGTATGGACTTGGAAGACACCCTGGGCTTTCCTGGGCTCCCAACTAGCACACAGAGAGTGATATGCTTCCCAGCCAAGATCTCCTGAAGATGTGGAGCCATGCCTGTCTTACTCTGCATTGGACAATGAGAATCACACCCAATGCCTGGGTCATAGGATGCACTCACATATTGTCAGAAGAACATCAACTTTTTAATCTTGAGTCTTTCACTTTGGATTGCACTGGTCTCCTTATTCCCCACCCAGGGCCACCACCACCGCCTCCAGGCTACCTTTCTTACTGCAGTCAAGAGGTATTTCCAAAAATTCAGTCTGATGACATTAGACCTCTGTTTAGAAGGTATAACAGAATTTCTCAGAATAAAAAATAAAAATTTTGAATCCAAATTCTCTGTCCTGGCATTTAAGGGTCTACTATTTGGCCCCAGCTTTTTCTCTCCTAGAACTTCTCTCATGCCTCCTAATCTTCCCACACACTATCTTCCTACCCTGTCGCTGATAAGCCACTCCTTTCTCTCATACGCATAACAGCCAACCTAATGAATCATGGTGCTTTTCCCCCATCAAGCCAGACAGGACATCAGAATCCTTCTTAACACAGTGGCTAGGCAGTCACAACCAACTGTTTAGATTCATGCTAAAATATCAAGTTCATTTCCCATCCTTGCCTAGGATAGCCTGGATCTTTGGCAATCTAGCTCAGTCTTGGGCTGAGCCTTAGAGACCCCTAAAAAACCAACTTAGCCAATGCATCCAAATCGATCACATGCCTTTGGGCCTGCCCTGGGAGACAGAGCCTATTTCCCATGGAAGCTTCCCTTCTGTTTCTAGTCACACAGGACTCTGATGCCCTCAACCCTCCCTTCTGTCACATAGCCTTGCTCCAAGGCAGGTAACCGTGAGCCCCTTGAACTCAGTGATACAGATTCACCTGCCCTTTCTTAAACTGGTTACCTGGATCCAGATGTTTTTCATGGCCTTGGGGATCTACTGGGGGAAAAGTTAAGGTTAAGTTTAAGAGGTTGTCATCGTCCTTAGGCTCTGAAGTACTCAGGAAGACTCTGCTTCCGCTCCCAGGAGTAGGTTTGGGCCCTAAAAAGGTATCCCTTTCACTCAAGATCAACCATCCTCTTACCCTCAGGATCAGACCTGTGGGTTCTTGATGTTTGATGAACCACTGGGCTTCCTTGAGACCCCAAATCCCACTTCAGACTATTCCTGCCAAAATTCTTCTAGCTCAGTTAAGAAGATGATCAAAGTCCAGTTAAGTGTATGAGCCAAGTTCCTATCTCATACATGCCACAGACTGTCCAGAAACCATCCAAAGAGGCTTCAGGGTCCAATCTATGAAGGCTAAAACATAGCTTCTAGAAAATTCCTTGGGGAGTTTTTAAAAGATGTTTGATGCCTGAACCCACCGCCCCAGAAATTCTGATTTCATTTCTCTGATGTGGGACATGTACATTTACTTATAGGCCCTCAGTTGATTTCAGTGTGTCAGCAGTATTGAGAACTACCAACTATAATAACACTCAGAAAGCTCTGTAGGAGTATCCGCTGGTTTATGGCCCCAGCATTTCTTCCAGCCCAAACAGGGTAGAAAGGACCAAGTTACTGTCCTGAAACAACTTAAGAACTATTAGAGGTGACCTCAGAGATGATCCCAAAGGACTGAAGAGCATGACTTTACTCAACAGAGAGTCCTAGCCAGAACTCATTCACTCATTCTTAGGTGCAGGCAGGTGCTAGGACTCAGATTATGGCTCCATTTGAACCATGATTACAAGTTGGAAACTAGTGGAGGTAGTTGCTGAAGCTGGGCTGAGAACTCCAACAACTTCCTTGAGACTGTTTTGCCTCTGAAGCAATGACTGACCAATGGCAATTATTTTTTCCTCCTCTAGGCTTTTAATTGAACAAGACATTTTGAGGGTTTATGTTCAAAATACTCACATTGTATTTCATTTATCAGCTACCATTTGCAAGTTAGATTTTGTTGTATCCAATTTATAGAAGATAGAGAAGTTGGAAGAGAGGGTGTAATTTGCCTGAGGTCACACAGCTTTTAGGGAGTTAAGCAGAGATCTGACCCTGCATCTGTCTTTACCATTCTATTATCATGCCACTCATGCATTCATTCATTGATTCTTTGATTCATCATTCATTGATTCATTGATGTGACCAAACACCACCAACGTTTATTGAGCACCTTCTCATGTCAGACACCCGGTGAATGAATATCAGAACAAGCCTGTGAAATGGTTGTCACTTACATCTTTCTAGAGCAGGAGTCATCAAACTTCTTTTGTAAAATCATACTGTAAAGATTTTTGGCTTTGGGGACATGATCTTTTTGTTGCAATGACCCCATCATTGTAACACAAAAGCAAGCATTGACAATGCATGTTTCAATAAAACTTTATTTAAAAAAATGAACAAGTAAGGGATTGGATTTGGCATGGGTCCTCATTTATCCGCCTTTGTTCTAAACAAAAGGAAGCTGAGATTGGAAGAGGGAAGGGGACCTGCCCAAGGTCACCCAGCTGCCGAGGGATGAACAAGCCTTCAGCCCAAATCTGCAGGGCTCCCTCCTCCCTTCCTCCCCTTCACCACACTGCCTCCCCACACAACCCCAGGGACTCATTCTTTCATCAATTAATCTCCTTCAATCCTCTAAACCTTATCTGTTCCGATTAAGGGGAGCTTATTGTGCTTGAGACGGGTTATTGCTTCTCACAATTCTCTCTCCAGAACATAAGAATAAATCAATCTTTCTGTCTTAATAAGTTGATAATCATTGTGAAATATTTAATGTGTTCAGTGCCATCCTTGATCTTCAGGCTTCTGTCAGAAAATCATCCCTGTCCTTCCCACACTCAAACTTTTTGCCCTGCATTTGCTTTTCTTTGTTCTTTTTTGTTTTCTCTTTAACAACACATTCATTCCTCTCCTTTTGCTATCCATTCTTTCTCCAAAGTTGGATGTCGTCCTTGATAGTAAGTGTTTCTTTTCTGATTTTTTGGCCAGTGTTTGTATTTGCCCAACACTTTGTATCCCCCATATTTATTCTGTAAAGGACTCTGGGGCTCTGAGACCCCAGAAAGAGGATGTCTAACCCATTTCCCTTCCCACAGGCAATACTTCATTCATTTATTTATCCACACATTCAGATATGGGTAAAATGGTGATGGTCAAAATAGACCTGGTCCCGGCTCTTATGGAGAGGGAGAGATCTCAGTGCAATGGAAGAGATGAACATGAATCAAATAATTACAAAAGATATAGTCTCAATCGGTGATGCTGGGTGACATAAAAACAGAGGGATCCTAATTTATCCCACTGGTGAGGGCCACTGGGCAGGATCAGAGAAAGGCCTCATTGAGGTATAAGAACTCAGCTGAGATGAGGGGTTTGAAAACTGAGATGGGGGTTTTGAAGGGGACTTCCACCAGAGGGAACAGAGAGGGGGAAGGCTCTTCACTTAAAACGATCTCTTGTCTGCTGTTTAAAGCTCTCCAAAGCAAAGGTAGCTACACTCTCCATTCCAGAGGGACCAGTTAGCAGCCTCTTGGGTTAAAGATGCTCCCTCTTGCTTTCCATGAACCAGTCCCTTAGGATGAGAGAGGCAGCTGCATTGGAACTGGGAGAGCCTTGGGTATCATCTGAAGTAATGTGTTCCCTTCACAAATGAACAACCTGGTTGTCTATAGAAGGGAAAGACTCGCCTAAGAGCATAAGAGACTATAAGAGACTCTAGTCTGAACCCCCGACTCCCATTTCAGTTCTCTCTCCCCAACTTTGTAGTTAAATTCCACTACCACAGAGCTTCTTAAAGACAGGTGAACACGTCTTCCATTATGGACTGATGGTTGTGTTAGTAATGATTATAGCTACCTTTTGTTAAGATTTGTCCATATTTTAGGTGATTGTGAACAAATACTTAAACTCATTCACTTTTTTAAAGTCATCCCAGTAACCAGTGATATGGAGCTTGATAGAGGTCCCTTGTTTTTCCCTGTCTCATCTCAGCTGGATGGGCACTCTGTTCAGCTGGAGACCTCAGGCCAAAAAACAGAAGGGGCTCTGCACACCGGCCCGACTTCCTTCTCTGTACCACAGCAGGCGGAATGTGATTGGCCATTTAGACAGCATTGGTCTGTGGGCCCCGCCGCATACTAATCAGTCGCTAGAAATAGATGCATTAGGGACGAAAACATTTACTGGCAACACTATCTGGCTTCAATCTTTCACCTTCACTGGGTAATGAGATGAGCTAGAACATTAAAACCAACAAACAGCCTTTGGTGTTTACAGCAAATGTTTGCAAGAGCGCGGGAGCCAGAGGTGCTCTGGGGAACATCTGGATTTCTGGAAACTGTGTGATTACACAGATGTGTTAGATTCATCAAACTATAAAAATATCCTGTGATGTATGTCAGGGAAGAAAAACAACCTCCCAAAATGAATTTGGTACAAATTATCAATCATAGCAAAGACACCAAAGGAAGGCTGATGTGACTCCAGGCTCCTGGGAAGCTTTCGGATCTAGGGTGAAGTGGTTGCTTTAGAGAGTGGTCTTTGGTTGACAAGGGCAGGGTAAGGGTGAGGCTTTAGGAAGTCAGAGATCCTATGTATCTATTGTTTTATCTCTTAGAATCCTCTCTATGTGTACCCATTGCACTATGTGGATTGAGTCCCTCCTTTTCTTACACACTGTGGGGTCTCTATCTTGCCTAAAAATATCTTCTACTGGTTTGTAAAATTCTATGCCATATGCCCTAAAGTACTTTTCCAGATTTGTATTTTGTAAGCTTCTCCTACTATGAAAATAAGATTCATCCTTTCTCCCCAAATATGCAATCAATTTATCTTCATGCAAACCCATAAAGTTGTGCCTGAACTAGTTAGAGCCCTTAAAAGTTGCTTTCTTTTCTTTTCTTTTTTTTTTTTTTTTTTTTTGAATGATTGAACAAACAAGTAAGTGAATGTCTTGCCTCAGGGCCTTTGCATGTGCTCATGCACATTTCTGGACTCTCCCTGAGTCCCAGAGCTTATGCAGGAGCTCCTCCTCTTCCCCAAGCCTGCTTCCAGGACACAACTCTCCTGGATGGCTTTTTCCATCCACTCCTTTCCCCAGGCCCTCACCCTTTCTGCTAATTTTCATGTTCCCATATATTTTGCATAAACCTTTAGTTTAACCCATAACACTTCTGGGATTTTTTGTTTTGTTTTATTTTTTAGATATATCTATCTTTCTCATCTTTCTATTGGTTTCTCAAAACCGGAGATACCACCTGTTCATTCTTCCAGCCCTGATGCCCAGAACAATATTCAGTACAGAGTAGTGTGGTAGCCCTAGATGATCTCCTTCAAGAATAAAGAACTTTTTTTTTTTTTGAAGAATAAAGAACTCTTAACACAAAGTTCCAAGGACTTAATAGTTCTAAAAAGAACATCTTAACTCTGAACACTCCTTGGAAGAGTTTCATTCTTAAGGGAAGCTTCAGGGAGAGTGACTGTTCTCCATTTGGGAGTCACTGATTGGATGAAGCGGTCATTGCAACAGTTAGAAGTTAGGTGAGTATAAAAGGTATAAGAATGTGCCCAGGTGATAGTGAAATCCAGCTCCAGTGATTTCCATTAGGAATATAGTTTTGCCATGCTGAGTGATATGAATCGAAACAGTATCAATAGAAAAATAAACAAACAGTATGAATAGAAATCAATATGAAAAGAAAAAGAAAAGTGTGTGTGTTATTTGTGTCCCCATGTTGATAGAAGCTAGGTGTGGTACTAGATATAACGTCTGAGCAGACCCAGGTTTAATGACTCCTGACACAAACTTCTTTCCAGCCCACCTCTTACAGCAGAAGGCAATGAATGACACTGTATGTATTTCATTGTGAGGGGCCAAAAACCAGCTCCTATAATAGCAGAGAGCATCACCACGTAAAGAACTCCATAGGAAGACCATGGAGCCTAGGAAAGAGGCCACTCTAAACTTGCCTCCATGGATTTATGCAAATGTAATTAGGACCTGGAGCAAAGCAATGGAACTGCAAGTTTATTGCTTGAGAATCCCTAGCATTTAGTATAACCACAGATAGTCTCAGGAAGCTAGGGATTTATCTTTCCGTCCTATGGAGGAGAAAACAGAAGTCCCCAAAAGTTCATCATGAATCCAGTATGAATCAGCACAGGCTATAAATGCACACCACGTGGATTAGACAGACAGCAACGAAAAATTGCAATAATGACCAAGATAATGGGAAAACTTACACCAGGGATGCCCGTTGTCCCTGTTGGTCATGCAGCCTCTGTGTGTTAGGTACTTGGGGTGGTATCTCATGCCAGCTTAGGAAAATCACCAGGGCAAGATGTTATCTTAAGACAGCATTTCTCAAGGGGTGTCCTGGGACCACCAAGCTTCAGAATCATCCAGGGATTTTGTTAAAAATACAGATTCCCGAGGGTGACCTGAGACCTACCAAAGCGGAATCCCTGGAGGTGGGGGCCAGGAATCTGCATTTTAACACGCTCCCCAGGCAATTCCTTAAAACGCCAAAGTATACGCACTACTAAGTTCATCAAAATCCTCGTAGGGAGGAATTAGCCATTAAAACCAGGTGTTTACTCATATGATGCCTGTACATAATGTGGAGTTGTAAATGTAGCTATTTCATTTTGAATTCACTGAGCCCCGTGTCCCGTTTATCCCACAGTGGGGGCCCAATTAGTCTCCATATGTCCTTCTACAGCCCTTGCAAAGGCCAGAGTTAAAAGAAACCCCCTTGACCAACAACCAGGGGCATCTGCCTCTAAGTTGGAAATATTTTACAACACAGAACCACTGCAGAAAGGAGCGGGTCACCTTCTTGTCTCTTCCATTTTCCACCCTAGCCAGAGTCCCCCTCATTCGACAAATGAGACCCCGTAGGGCTGGCAGAGAGAGGAAATTGCTTCACCAAGAGCGACTCAGGGAAATTAGGGCCTCCCTACCTGGGAGGCATCAAGAGACAGTGGACGAGCGCTGAAAGAAAGAGACAAAACGCCCATTCCAATAAGGAAACGGCTTTAATCTATCAAACTAATTCTCCTTCTTTCAGAGAGAGAGAGAACACGAAATTGCACAAAATGATTTACGGAATGGCGCCCAGTCTGATCAGCATGGGGCCCAGAGCTCTCTGCACTTAGTATGGAAGGTAGAAAGCCCATTTGAATATTCTTAAAAAAAAAAAAAAATCCAAACACGGAAAGGAAAGAAGAATGAGTTTGTCTCTTTCAAAGATGGAAGTTTGGGGGAAGTGCACGTTTGGAGGACGTCATAGAAGAGATGGGAGCTTTCTGGGGTGTGGAGAGCCCCCTGATAATCTGGGAGGGTGGCATTTTCATCCCTGTTCCTGCCATTTCCCCAGCTCTCTGTCTCCCCTGGTGCCTACAGGTTAAGGTCTAATTCCTCAGTTAGACATTCAAGTCACTTGAGCGTCTAGACCAGGGATCAGTAAACTTTGTCCGTAAAGGGCAAAATGGTAAATATTTTAAGCTTTGCCTGCCCTAGAGTGTCTTTCTCAACTACTCCACTCTGCCTTTGTCACCAGAAAGCAGCCATACATAATACATAAATGAAACAGAGTGACTGTATTCCAATAAAACTTAATTTGTGGGCATGGAGACTTCTATTTCATATAATTTTCATGTATCACAAAATAGTCTTCCTCTTTTCTTTTTCCAACCATTTAAAAATGAAAAAGAAAACATGTTTAGTTCTCCAACTGTATCAAAACAGGCAGTGAGCCAACATGGCCCTCGGGCCATAGTTTGCGAACCCCTGGTCCATGCTCGGCTTGCATTTCTCACCTTATCTCGTGCTGTTTCAATATCCAGGGCTGTCTGTTCCCTGGACAAGCCCCTTCATCTCCAAATTCTCTACCACCCCCTATTCTTTCTGTTTGAATCATCTTTCTCTTCCCTTCCAAGCGTCCTCCTGGCTCCTCAGGCCTCCATCTCATCGCTTCTTCCCTGGGGCACCACCCTCCCCATCAAGAAGTGACCTTCCCATACATACTTTATCTATGAGTCTTATCTCCCATTCCTGACGCTAAGCTACTTATAGAGAAAACAATATCCAACAGTTCCAATCATCCTACGATTAATCCCCCCCATCAAACCTCTGAGGTAGGCACTGTCATTATCCCCAATTTATGACCATGTGAATTGTATCTTAAAGAGGGCTGTTAATTCGCCAGAGGTCACCCAGTGACTAAAAGACAGAACAAGGGCTGTGCCCCAAGCATCAGATACAACCCATATTTTTAACCCCAGTGTTGTGCTGCCCCAGAGGAGACCTCATACCTTCTAAATTACATACTGCACATTGTCTGAAAAATAGGGGTGCTCACTATGTGTTCATTCAAATGAATGTTAAGGCTTACTTATCTCATTTATGAAGCCCTAGGAGATTACTACTAGGCAAGGACCTGGACACCCATGTGAAATGACATAATAGCTAACAATCTGACTTAAGAGAGGACGGTAAAAGCAGAGGATGGTAAACATCAGCCCAGTGAACTCACAAAGCACAGAGGTCTAGTGCAGGGTCTGGTGGCCCTGCATATACCAGTGTCCCCAAGAATGTTGCCTTGTGGTGACACCATGCAGTATGGGATGATCATAGGGGCAAACCTGAGTGTTCTCAAGATAGTAGAGTCAAGGGACCACTTACAAATAGGGGAATTACATGATCTGGTTAGATGATACCCCACCGGGTGGTCTGGTTTTTTTGTTTGCTTGTTTATTTGTTTCTTTTTCTTTCTTCCTTTCTCCCTCCCTCCCGCTTGCTTTCCTTCCTTCCTCCCTCCCTTCCTTCCTTCCTTCTTTCCCCTTTCTCTTTTTCTTTCCTTCCTCTCTCTCTTCCTACCTTCTAAAATTCCCTGTGTTTGGGGAGTCTGGATGGCTCAGTCAGTTGAGCATCTGACTCTTGATTTCAGCTCAGGTCATGATCTCAGTCTCCAGGGATCGAGACCCACATCAGTCTCCATGCTCAGCGGGGAGTCTGCTTCTCTCTCCCTCCCTCTCTACCTTACCCTGCATGTGACTGTGCATTCTCTCTCCTTCTTAATAAATATTTTTTTAAAAAATTCTCTGTGTTTGAATAGTTTAACCCATATTTGTCTAACTACCCCTACTCCAGAGTACCACCTACTCCCTGAGGATAATGGGGAGTGAGCAGTGTTTCTGTCTCATAATAATATTTCTGTAAGGACTCTGTTTTAGCTGCTACTCAGAATCTCCTGATTTGGCTGGGAATAGTCTCCTGTTTTCTGTGGATTCACATGTGCACATTGGTATGCACAAACCAACTAACATTTACTCAGTTACTAGTGTATGCAAGGTCCTGTGCTGTGATACTGATGTGAAATTGACAACGAAGACAGTGGTGGCCCTCAGGGAGCTTACAATCCAGGAGCAAATCCAATACTGATGCAGCTTGAGACATTTTTCTCACATGCAGAGAGACTACCGTTCCAATCAGAAAGAAGAAAGACATACCATGGAGCAAGTAAAAAGTAAACAAGCTCTCCTCCGATAAAATAGCTTTGGTTTTCACATATCTTCTGGGTTCCCTGGATCATGTCTCATTCTTTACCATCTCCAATCTGGAAAGAGGAAACTGATTTCTAAACTCAGCCCAACACCATCTTGGAGTCTCCTGGTATTTGGTTTGGTTCCCACTAACCTTGTCCAAGTCTTTCCTTTCACTCCAGGCTGGCATGCACCATCCCTTCTCTCTTTGGAATCTTATCCCACTGCATTCTCATTTCTGGATTTCCTGCTCCAGTCTTTCATATGGCACCCAACCAGATGAAAAGAAACAGCAGTCCCCACTGTGAGCAGATACCACATATCAGCAATCCCATACTCATGCCTTTGGTTAATATTCAGTGAGCATCTACTCACTGCCAGGCACTGTGCGAGGTAATGGGGGTACAGAGATAATGATAATCCGTGTTCTAGAGACTTTTGTCACAGATAGGTACAATCGGCCCTACATGATAAGCTCTGTAATCCATTGAGCACACACTTCCAAACCTTTCTTCCTAGCAGCCCCTGGTCTAGGGTCCAGAGCTTTGGGGATGAATAAGACAAAGTCAAAGTCCCTCCTCTGTGGAGCCCCCTGTGACATGGTGACATGTGGTAATCATCGAAGTCATCGTCCACAAATATTCAGTTCTCCTTCCAAGCACATGGTTGCACTGCTCCTCCTGCCTACTTGAGGTCTGCAGGGTGACTGGATTCACCTCAGCCAATGAAACATGGGTGGAAGTGACATGTGCCACTTTCAGGCAAAAGCCTTTAAAATGATGGAGGCTATTAGAAGGGATGGGGGAGGGGTGGCTTTGGATAAGAGACTCTACCTTGCTGAGTTTCGCCTTCCTGGTCACTGAAATGAGCATAATATGCACATTGGGGAACTTCTACAAGGACCAGAAGATACCATAAAGACCAAACAGTTAGCATCGTGTCGTTCATAACATGAGGACTCAGGGTTATAAGTAACAACAAGTAACCACAAAGTCTTAAAATACTGTCAGCAAAAAACAGGGAAATCAACTTACTTATACAACTGGGAAGTCAAAGGGGCGGAGCTGACTTCTAGGATGGCTGGATCCAAGGAGGTTATGTCCGTAGGTCTTTCTCTCTTACTTCCATCCTAGCTCAACTCTTGTCAGCTTCCTTCTCAGACAGGTATCTTGCACAGGGTGGATGAGACCTCTGGGCAGCTCTGAGCTAACATGCTTGCAGAGCAAGAAGAAGGTTCCCCTTCAACATCTACGTCAGCAACCCCCCCCCCAAAAAAAAACCACTCAGCCTCCAAACAGATCACTGTGCACACCTGGAGCGGGAAGGAAGGGGCGAGGAGTGCCCTTCAGGTTTCCTGAGTCACCTTGTTAGGGCCACACAATTGGCAGCTGCCGCAGATGTCCCTGGCAGTAAGAGGGGTCTGCTCTCCAGGGAGAAGCTTCTTCCAGAAACAATGGAGAGACAGCTACTATGTGGATGGCTCCGGGAAGGACAAAGAGTGAATCTAATGCGATACAGCTTTATGAAGCACAGAATGCAGAAAGAAGAAAAAGAAATCTATTCTTGCTAGAGCACTGAGTGATGTTTCTGTATGTGTGTTTGTGTGTGTTTGTGTGTGTGTGTGTGTGTGTATGGGTATGAATGTGTGTCTAGGTGTACTTGGGTGCATGTGTATGTGTTTGTGTGTGTACATATATGTATGAGTATGCATTGTGTTTTGTGTGTGGGAATGTGTATGGGTGTATAGGTGCATTTGTGTATGTGTATAAGCATAAGTGTGTATGCACGTATTTATGGGTGTGTGTGCATGCATGAACATGGGCATGCATGTGTGCATGTGTATGTGTGTTTACATGTGTGCACATTTCTATTGGTGTGTACATGGGCATGTATGGGTTTGTGTGTATGTGTGTGCACATGTGTATATAATACATGTGTGTAGATACATACGTGTGGGGTGGGTGTGCATGTGTGCATGTGTATATAGCTATGTATGAGTGTGTATGTATGGGTGTGTGTGTATGTGATTGTGTGTATAATTTTGTGTGTACATGCATGTGTAGGGGTCGGTGTATGTGTGTTCAAGGGAGCATGTGTATATGAGAGTGCACAGGTCTGTGTGAGCATATGGGTGTGTATATAAGTGTGTGCACGTGTGTGCATGTTACGAGGGTGAGGGGTTGGGCGATGTATTTGTGCATGTGTGTATGTAGGGAGGGGTGTGGGGGGTAGGCAGGAGCTGGCGGGCGATGAGACTAGCCAGGAAAGCTGGAGTCAGAGGATTCAATGACACTTCCTGCAGGGCTGGGTCTTAAACCATGAAACCGGTAATAGAAAAGCCTTTCTGGAATTCTAAAACATTTGCAGCCTACCAGCAGGCAGCTCTGCAAACATCACACTGTCTTGGAGCTCACTGTCATCCAGAGAAATGAAAACGACCAAGAACAAGAGGACTGAGGCTCTGGAAAGCTCAGACCCCCACCCAGGCCCTGACAGTTTCCCATGGGCCACGCTGCCCTGGGGCCTATTTTTGATGGTGACGCAAGCTTCCCAACAGCACCTGACTCGCTGGCCTCCGCTCTCATTCTATTTCATTAAAAGTGTCAGTGGGAGGCCCACGCTCTGTGCCCTACCTGCCGGTACAGCGGCCAGGAGCCACCGGGAACAGAGTGAAGAGAACACTTTGGGTCCAGGCCTTTTACAGCACTGAGAGTCTGCTGCCCAAGAACGTGAGGGTCTGTTGCACAAAGGAAGATAATATGATGACTGCACAAAAACAGGAGGTCATTTGATCAAGCATAGGGCAGAAGCAAGAACCAGAGTATGGGATCCAAGCAGCCTGGGACCAAATCTCAGCTCTGCACCCATCTGGCTGTGTGACCACAGGGAGGTGCCTTCATGTTTCTGAGCCCCTTTCTTCCCTTACAGTTGGGGACAGACACACCTTATTTCTGTGAAGCTCAAACAGGAACCAGGTACCAGACGCACAGCTTCGAATCCCCAATGGCTTCTGGTCCAAGTCTCCTCGGTGAAACTGTCCAGGATGCCACTGGGTGGGTGGGGTCTCCACTCTACAATAGCCTGTCCTCTCTCAGCAGCCCTTCCAGTCCCCACTCAGCCACTAACCTTGGGAATTCCCTGTCCCTTGGAGTGTCATTCTTGCTTTCTGGAAGGTGAAGTTTGGATACATCAGGGCTCTCGATAGTGACCCAAGGGTCCATGTGCTTTGTTTGTCTGCACAGAGTTTTGTAACATTGGAATACAGACACTTGGAGGTATAACATGCGCTGTCTGGGTGACCATAGTCCTTTCCACTTCTGCGTGACAACTCAGCAACCTTAACTCATGCCGGTCACCCCACTGGTCCCCGTGTGTGTGTTTGACCTTCTGACTTGTGGACTCAATCATTTCAATGACTTTCCCAGCCCAGAAGTTCTAGATTCAGTGCTGCTGTTCTCCCAAAGGAATGTCATTTCTCCCAAAGGAACAGTCATTTCCATCTTCATGCCCACTCTCCCTTTGACCTCTTGCCCTAGAATGTCTGACTTTCTGCTCTTCCACTCCTTCCTGGATTCTACTCATCTGTGACAGCTTTCATCCTCCCCAAACCAACTCATTCTATGTTTCTTGAAGAGCCTCCCTACAGCCAATCCTAAATCACAGTGCTCAAAAGATGTGAACAGCAGCTACTGTAGGAAGCTTTCCTTAATGAACCCTATCCTGGTTTCATCAATCAGCTAATCGTTGCCACCCTCAGTGTGCACACTCTGTGCCATCCATGTGCTGGAGAGTCCTACCTGCTGCCTTATAGGTGCTCCTATGACATAACAGCCCTGACATGAAGGTGCTGTGCCCATTTTACAGATGAGATGATAGAGTTTCAGAGAGGCAAATTAGTGGGCCCAAAGACACACAGCTAGTAAGTGAAAGAGTGGAGATTTTAAATCAGGCTCGCTGATTTTTTTGTTCTGTTACAACGTGCAATGTCATAGTAATTTCAAAAGTTAAATCCCGTATCCATCAGACAAATACACCACATCTCAGTTCACAAAGGGCCTTCTCAACCACTCTTTTGATCTTCACAGAAGCCCCTGGCTTTGAGAGGGCAGAGCTAATTCTCCCATTTTGCAGATGAAGAAAGAAAGCAGGCAAACAGAATTTCCTCTCCACCCCGAAGCAGTACTGACTGTGCCCTGAGATTTTAGAAAAAGAAAGAAACAAAGAAAATCCCCCCTCCTCCTCAGCTTGGGGCTGGCATTAGGGGCAAGATTGAATTTATACCGATCTGCAAATATTTTCCTCTTAAGTGACCATTTTCGCCAGACATAAATTGGACTGAATTGCCTCTACCTGCCGGAGCTGGAAAACTCGTCTCTATAAATTGATCCCTTAACTCTGCCATCCTCCTGAAACAATTAGCCGCTCTCTGACAGCTTCCACTTCTCTGGGCATCAGCCAGTGAGTGGGTCACCAACACCCACCTTTTTCTAGAAGGTGGTCCACTTCTTGATGCTGTTCTTTTCTGGTCCCAGAGCATAATGTAGTTCCACTTCTATGCGTTCAACCACTGCAGGTTCCTCCTCTCCCTGCATCCGGGCAGCACCTCCAAAAGCGGTTCTTGGCTTCATCCACATACTGACTCAGGACCCCCACAACCGCCATCTGGTTCTTGCTTCCCGGCTCTTCTCCCCACCTTCCCTCCAATTCACCCAGTCTTCACAGATAGCCAGGGTGGCTATCTGGCCAGGGGTAAGATGACAATTACTCATCTTCTTTATGTCCCTTCCCCCTATGGAACAAGAAGTCCCTATTCTCAACTCGAAGTGGGGAAGAGGCACCAGTCTCCACTTGAGATGAGACAATAATGTATTTTCCTTCTGCTGGAATGGGGAAAGACTCAGACAAACACTTAACAGCTACCATTTATTTAACACTAACTGCATACACTCTGGTTGCAGCAGCATGCATGGAGACTTCCCCAGCACACCTGCAGGATCTGTCACCTTCCAGACAGAGGACTGGATATTTTTTGTTTGTTCCCGCAGGTCCTTCTCACCTTCCTCTAGTTGGCTCTGTGTCCTTGGAGCTGGCCTCTCTGGTCCAACTGAGTTTGAGTTCAGCCGATGCATTGGAAGACAGTGAGGGCAGAGTAATCAGCACCTTCCCCAACCCCAGGCCAGTTCCACACCACCCTCAAAAAGCTCCTTCCTTGTGGCCAAACCCACAGCTCCTTAGAGCACCCATCTCCTAGGTCATGGCTACTCTCTCCAAGTTCTGGTAACTGCTCCCTCCCTTGCCCCATAGCCTAGCTGATTCACTTTCCACCTTCCTCGCCAATGTTTTCATGAAGAAACCCTGCCTTGCCTCTCCTTTGCCACTCCCATTAGTGTGTGTCATCTATTTCCTGTTACACTCTGACTTCTAGAACAGGGGGAGCGGGGGGGTGGGGGGTGTTGGTCATGGGGTACATACCTGCAGCTAGAAGATAAGTCCTGGAGGTATAATGCACAGCATAGTGATTAGAGTCAACAATACGGCATTATACACTTCAAAGTTGCTAAGAGACTAGATCTGCAATGTTCTCACAACAGAAAAGAAAGGATAATTATGTGAGGCAACAGCAGTGTTAGCTAACACCAGGGTGCTCATCAAACTGCAACATGTAAGTCTAACAAACCAACGTGTAGCATGTCTTCAGTTTACATATTTGACATGATACTTAGTGGCATATTGACAAATTACAGATTGGCCGGTTATATGCCACTTATAGCTCAAAAAATAAGTCAATAAACAAATATAAAAAAAATAGCATGGGATCCTAGGCAAGCCACACATCTATAGAGATGAGTCTGAAGATGGTCTTCTGTCTAAGGGGGATGGCCCCAGCAGGACCATGAGAGAATGAACTGCAAACCTGTGTGAGAATTCCCTGGAACAGTGTCTGGCTTCTAGAACTACCTCCCCCCCCCAACATGCTAGTTGTTCTTTATGTTATTATGTTATTTATGTTCTGTATTCTATTACATTATTTATCATACATCAGTGATGAAGTGCTTCGTCCATTTTACAAGCAACCTACAAGACATGACTTCTAACAGAAGTCCAGTGACTTGTAAGGTCCCCCGGTACTTAGGACCAGAATTCAAATCCAGAGCTGTCCCACTAAAAACCTGGATTTTCTCCAGGGTGGTCAGGCACCGAACTGGAAGCATGGTTGCCCTCCTCCAAGATGCTAAGAAAGAAGCCGCGCCTTCTCTGGTGCCTTCGAGGAAAGCCGTATTCTTTGTGAGGCCTCACAATGCACCTGGTAATCACTCTGTGGACGCTGAGCTGGGAGGGGGCCTCCTTGACCCCTGCAGGCAATCAGCTTAGCCCATGAAGCGTGAGATTTAATTACCCTTATCTAAGCTTAAATAACTGTAAATGTTATTGTTGGTCACACGAATTACCTTGCCCTTTGAAAACACCCAGCCATTTCCCTGACTCCGTGCTTTCCTCAGGCAGGAAACAATACTATTAATGTCACAAGAGCCCACCGCTATGTGCACCCGGGTGCCATGCAGACTGTTTGTGTGACATTTTGGAGGACCCAATATGCGACTTTCTGTGTGTCCGCTATTGGCAAAGAAAGGCAGCTGGCTTAGTGGCGGCCACCCAGGGAAAGAGAGGGAGAAAGAGCTGATGCCCATAATTGACCACTTGGTGGCTGGGAGGTACCAAGAAAGTTGTTTCACCTCTCTGGCTTTTAACCTGCTGCCTGTCCTCAGCCTCTGTATTAGTGGAAAGTGGGAAGTCCGCCATGTCGAGTACATGGCAAAATGAGAAATGCTGTCATGAGGGTTTGGACTAACCCAGGAGCAAGAGCTAGGAGGAAGTCCAGGCCACTGGGTACAGCACTGGGAGACAGTGTAGCCTGGTGGCTAGTGCCCAGTCTTTACCAATAGATGGATTGGAGTGCAAGTTCCCCCACCTCAGCATGACCAGGTGCCAACTATATGACCTGAGCATGTTTCTTCTCTTCTCTAAGTCTCTCTCTCTCTCTCTCACTCTCCCTCTTTTGCTTATAAAATAAGAAAGATGGTACCTCCCTCACAGGGGTGTTGAGAATAGGAAGTATAGGAAGATAGACAGATAGATATATAGGTTGATTCATAGATAGATAGATAGATAGACAGAGATCGATAAATAGTTCTATGTAAAGTACTAGCAAATAGTAAACAATAAATAGGAAGAATTACCATGAGCTACCATTTTGCTATTATTCTTTATAATCATCACAAGAAGATATGAACAGGCCAGCAGCTTGGTGTCCAAATGGCGATGATGATGCCTGAGAGAAGTGGTTTCTACCAGTTAGCATTATCATCATTAGTAGTATAGTAACTGGCATTTTTCAGTCAACTATCACTCCTTGACCCTGTCCAAAGCACATTATAGACAGTATGTCAAAAAGCTTTACAGTCATCCTTAGAATAGGCACTATTATTCTACCACTGTGCCCATTTGGCAGAGGAGGAAACAGACTCAGAGAAGTGAACTGATTTCCCCAAGGTTGCTTGGCTTGTGAGTGGCTGCCGCTGGAATGGGTTCCAGCTGCTCCAGGAGCCCACATTCTTCTTGAAGAGGAATGGGGAGTGTGTGGTAATGGAGGGGAGGGGGTCATGAGCAGGCAGTATCAAAAGAACCAGAGACAGCAGCAACAGGAAGTCTGGCTCCAAGGGACAAGCCTCAATTCAGCAGCCCAAAGTCCCTGGAGGTTCTGAGCAAGAAGGTAGGGAAAGAGGACAGAGGCTGATCTAATAAAGGAGCTCAGATGTTAAGATGGTCAGCAATGTGAGCCCAGCCCCAGGTATCCTGAAGACCCACACTAGAAGTGAGGACTCCAAGAATCATGGCCATGGTTCCAATCAGTACAGTTCCAACCAGGGCCCTGTGGCATTTCTGAGCTTTGAAATAGGAAAACTAGAGCCAGACAAACTTGGGCTGAGTCCTAGATCTACCACTTACTAGCTGTGGGCTACAATTATGCTCTCGGTTCTTCTTGCCTTAGGTTCCCAATATGTACTATTACATGAGTATTAATGGACAGATGGGTGGCAAACAGATGGCATACATACCACCACTCCCCCCTCCTGCACTCACTGCAGACACCATTAATTGACTCTTTCCCCCTGCACCATTACTGCAGAATTCTTGCAATGCCCCAGACTCAGCCTCTCCCAATCAACCACAGAGGGTACCAAGACTAAGCTGGATGACCCCAAGGCTTTGTCCAGATCTGGTGCTCTGACACTCTGATAGTTTGTTGATTGACTTGTCCTATTCTTGTCTTTCCTTGTTGAATTTACAGATGGTCAGAGATGGTCAAGGTATTTTTAAATGAAGCACAACAGTGTGAGTGATCATAAAATTTTAAAGCCGAAAAATAGGTATCATCCAGTTGTTTTCAAATGGTGGTACCCAGAGTTCTAGGGGTCTTCCCAAGTGGCTCAGGGGCTGTTTGGGGGACAGAAACTCAAGGCCCCCATCCCTGCTACGTAAGAGAATCTTCTCTTTTTTCTGTTTTATAAAATTTGAGATTCCAAATGAATCTTCATTTTAGTAATTCACTCATGCAACAAATACTGATTTAGAAAATGAGTTTTCTATTCCCCACACTGGAGAGAGAGAGAGAGAAAATGAACAGCTAGCAGCTAGGAAGAAAAGCAGAAGGAAGGAAGGAAGATGGAAAACCACAAATCTAATCCACTTTACAGATAGAAAGCCTGAGAACCAAGCATTGAACAGGACTAGGCCAAGGAAAGTTAGTGTAGCTGAGAATTGAATACTGTTTCCCAAATTCCCAGCCCCACATAGGGCTCTTTCCACAGTCCTCCAATCCTTTCTGTCCACCAGGCAGTGCCAGCATAAGGCAAGATGGAGGGATTCAAATTCTTTTGTCAAGGAGAACAGAACAAAGAGCTAAACCAGAGCTGCAATGTTGCAGTTGAGACCACCGGTAGATGCCATCTTCTGGAAAAATCCAAGCCAGAAGGGCAGCATCCAATCTACGTGAAGGTCCAGCCAAGACCTAAGCAGGGAGCCGCGCATATGTGTGCAGGTCTCAGAAGGCAAGGATATAAATCCCCGGCTGTCGAGATGGAGTCCGTCCCCACCAGCAGGCCTTCCTCTGGGCCATTTTATGGTTATTGCAAATCGACCTGGAGCCATCTGCCTCCTGACACTCCTGGGTTCCCACAGGTCTTTTTCCATGGGCTCAAGTGTCCGCTTCAGCCCAGACCAGAGACTCTTCCAGAGGTTTATGACGCATCTGGTGTCTCCTTAAAGGAAAGTCCTATCCCCTATGGACAAATTATTCTTTCTCTCAAGAGCACTTCAAGGCACTTCTTTTTCATTCAGATGATAACTCATCCCCTTCCTTAATCAACAGAGTTGGTCTTTGTGTTGTTGTTGTTGTTTTTTTTTTTTTTAAATATGCACCAAACGCCTTGCCAAACCCAGGGAGATACTGACGGGTGACAACTCTCAACATGAGAACCTACTGTTTCATTCAACAGCTGAGGTTGGTAAGGGGAAGTGGCATCTCTCTTTGACACCAAGATGGTCCTGAGGTCAACCTTCTGAAGGTCACAAGTCACATGTGTTGCGAAGAAAGCTCCTTCATCACGTATCACTGCTGAAAGAGAAAGGCTAGTGAGTGAGCATGTAGCAGTTCTCTTGCAAGGTTTTGTGGTGAATCAGAGCCTGAGCCTCCAGTAGGTAAGCATGAGATAGCCACAGTGCTAATATATACAAGGGCCCGGGACTTTTCTCTGAAAAGCAGTCCTCTTTTTTTTTTTTTTAATTTAATTTTATTTTTTAAGTGTTCCAAGATTCATTGTTTAGGCACCACACCTAGTGCTCCATGCAATAACTAGTCCTTTTTTTAATGCTCAGACAGCAAGCTCTTTCTCACCTTGGGCCAGGAACACTCACACTCACCTGCCCAGCATGCACTCCACCCCCATTCTTCCCTTGGCTACTTTTTTATCCCTTAGGTCTCAGCTAAAATGTCACTTCCCCAAAGAAGCTCTCCAAGAAAACTACATCTAAATTTTTTCCCATGTAATTTTCTTTTATAGCACTTGGTGCTCGTAATTCATGATACGAATCAAAATTTAAAATTTTTATATAGTTTTAGATATATTTGTTCAACAAATGACTCTCCCACAGACCAGAAAATCATTTGCTGTCCAAGTGGGTGTCAGTGGTGTTTCCAATACCACAACCCTCTTGAAAGATGTCTTGGGTTCTGACTCAGGTAGGAAAGGTAGAAATTACTTAGCTTGCTGAATCATAAGATGTTTTATTGCTATTAGAATGAATGTCATGTGTTAATCCTGAAAGATCATATTTTGGTCAGTTCTTATATAAGTCAAGACCACAACAACACCAACTACAAAAAAGGTTCCACTAATTCAGTGATACACAACCCTTCCCTGATCAACACCCCAAACCATTTGCATGAAAGCCCGCCAGCAGTAGGCGTGCTATGGCAGGAGGCAAGAGGGAAGGTCTTCCCTGAGCTGTCTTGGATCCATTCTGTAGTGTTTATCCCCAGTGGTTCCACCCAGGCACTGGTCTTTTCTTAGGTGGCTCTTTGCATCTTGTGACACTTACCACCCGTCCATAAGCTCTGGGGAATAGTCTGGATAGATATGAGCTCTCTGGGAATGCTGGACTTCCTGGTCCTCTCTCGTGACCAGTACCAATGAGCCAGCTGAATTTCTGTCAATCTTACATGTCAACAAGGGAAAAGTGAGAAATCTTAAGAGAAAAGGAGGTCCAGGACATTATCAAGAAGCCCTGTTAAGTAGAAAAGACAACACAGATTGTGAGATGACTATAGAAATAAAGGACAATGGACACAATACTAACCAATGGGTTTAACTCCTGATGAGCCTTCCTAACTAATTATGGGGTCCTTCTCCAAACCCGTGAAAAGTCTCTTCAACAGAGATGATGGGGATGAGACCAGGATACTGGCCACAAGAATATAACTGTGGACTGACCATTCTACTGAACCCCTTCCATATCCATTTCATTTCATCTCCTCAATGTTGCCACAAGGTAGGTCCCATGATCCCACTTCCTGATGAAAGAACAAGGATCCAGAAGGGGCGTCTGGTGAGGTGGGGAACTGAGGTTGGAATTCTTAGTTACTGAATGCCAAGGCACATTCATTCATTCATGCCACAAATATTTATGTATTGAGTCCCTGGTCCCTACTCTATGTCTAGAAATATCTTCTGGGCCTTGGAATGACACCCCATAAAACAGAAGATAGAAGGCTCTGTCTTCACGGAGCTCATGTCTTGTGACTGATGAGAGTCCAAGAATCTTACAGCTCCCATGTTACTGAAAAGTGAGAGAGAGAGAGAGAGAGAGAGAGAGAAATCCAGGGTGCCTGGGGTCCTGGGTTCAGTTTTCAATGGCCTGCCTTCTACACCCAGCCCACCATGACCACCCTACCATTCCCATCTCTAAAGTGGGGCAGGAGAGTCAGAGCAGGAGTTACACAGCACTGCAAACACAAGCCCCCCAGAGGGGTCTTGTTAATGGATTATTGGGCTGCTTGCAGCCCCCGCCAGCCAGGCCAGACTTGTTCAGAGTCTCTCTCAAGGTCTTGGGGGAATCCTGGGGGAGAGGTACTGAGTGTCCAGAGACCTGCCCCAGTCTGTGTGTTTCAGTTGTGTCCTTTTACAGTGCTTATCCATTCTCTGCATGTGCTTTCTCATGACAGAAGTGACCTGATACTCCTGATGTCCATGCCAGCCCTGGCCACCCGCCTCTGGCTTCCTGCCTCCTTGAACCCGCTCAGGCATTCAGGAATGGAAGAACTGCTAGACTTGGGCCTCCTTCTGGCTTCTGCAGCCATGCTTCTCACTGAACCTCTGTGTCTGCACCTGTAAAATGGGCAAGGCGGGGTCCCCCAGCCCCAATGGTCTCCAATCACACAAAAGAATGTGGACGGCAGCTCGGGTAGCCTGGACACAGAGTTCATTGACTTGCCTGCCCTGCTTCCTTCCTCCTTCTCCCTGATTCCCTCTGCACACTTCCCCTCCCTTCCTGCCCATCCCCATCAACTCGGGCCTCACCATATGCTGCTTTGTTTATGCTGAGAACTGTCTGGGGTGGCGGTTCTAACACTCTCCGCTTGTACAGCCTATTTTTACCCACAGCACAGCTCGCTGCCTGGGTGGCAGGCACTAGCAGCCCCAGCTGTGAGGAGTGCAGCCCAGGCGCCAAGATGCCCTGCAACACCCTCCAACTCAGGTCAGCCTGAAGGTGTCCCCTGGGCTCTGTAGCCAGAGGCCCCATCTCCACCAGGGTTTCCCACAGTTGGTTGGCAGAGTTTTGTGCCAAGAGAGGGCACAAAAAAAATGAAGGAAGAAAGAGAAAGAGGGAAGAGAGACAGACAGGGTCATGGAAGGAAGGAAGGGAAGAAGGAAGGAAGGAAGGAAGGAAGGAAGGAAGGAAGGAAGGGAAGAAGGAAGGAAGGAAGGAAGGGAAACAGGGAGGAAGGGAAGGAAGGAGGGAAGCTGGGAGGAAAAAGGAAGGAAGGACCTCATGACCACCCACAATGCCCAAGCCCCATGCTGTGTATTTTAAATATGTCTTCCATTCATTCTTTCATTTATTGAACAAATGTTTTTGAGAATTTATGAGGTCAAGGCCCTGTCTACTTTTATCCACCACTGTGATAAGCACTAGGATAAAGTGGTGGATAAAAGTAGACAGGGCCTTGACCTCATGGTGGAGGCACCAGTTCAAACCTCACGACAAACTTAAGAAGCTTTAATATTCCCATTTCACAGATGGGAAAACTGAGGCTTGGAGAGGTCAAGGCATTTGCCTGAGACACAGTGAGGAAGCTGATATTTATACCCAGCACAGCCCAATTCCCAAGTTCACAATCTATTCCACCACCCTGCCTCCTGCCCTCAAAAATGGGAAGGACCAGAGGCCAGCTATAGACTTGGACTGCTAGAAATTTCCAGGTCATCTCACACAACTTTCATTGAATCAGATGGAAAATTGAGGACCAAAAATGTTGTAGGGTTTGCTGGAAGCCCCAAATCCAGGAAGGTCAAGATGGAAACTGGGGTCTTCTGAGTCCCAGACACTGGCTCTTTGTACCAGACTATACCACTTCCCTCTTCTTTCACTTTATGTCTTCGTGTAAAATACATGGTGTTTTCGAGAATGCAAAACAATGTGTCTTCCATTCTCCATTCATGACACACTAAAGGTTCCTAGCTGTGGAATCAGTATGTTGCAGACCTTCAGAGGAAAAAGAGTTGCTAGCTAGCATAATAACGTTACCCCTCAACTTAGAATACCAATTTAGATTGTGTGTATGTGTGTGAAACAGTAGTCTTCAGATGATTTTGGTTAGAAAGGGAAAGGATTTCTAAATTCCAAACTTCCATTAAGCATCAAGAACGTAGCCAGGCTAATCTTAGCATCAAGTTATAGTCTATGCCATATGTAACTTGAGATATGGCATAATTCAAGTTTCTACCAGACAGGAAGAGGAAGGGGAAAGTGTTTTGCCAAGGGACAGATTTTGGAAGGGCTCACACAAAGGTGGAGGTGAGGCCTGGGTCCTTGGAAGAGAATCAGAATCCCAAATACCCCCAAGGGCTCTGAGCCCACAGAGGGATCAGGGAGAGGGCAGAATACGACAAAATCCCCATTAAAATCCCCAGGTATGGCCATTTCCTCACTGATTGTACCAAGGTACATGGAAGCAGGAGCCCGCCTGGCAGAAGGAGTAGAGTAGACTCCCCATGGCCTGTGTGTGAGGACATGCAAATCTCCACGCACGACTCCAAGGGCAGCAGCCATCCCAGACCCTAAGACCCTGTAGGAACTGCTACATCCCCAGAGATGGTGCAGAGGACAGAGCCAGGGGCCTAGAAACAAGTGAGGCAGACTCCTGCCAGCTGGTGGGTCCACCAGGAGGATGGGCCAGCTATCCCTTGCCCCCTGCCATTGTCTTGGGAATGGGAGAGCAGAAGGGGGAGACACAGAAAGACTGAGCACCTCCCCAGAAGAAACAGCCTTTCTCTACAAGAAATTGCTTAAACTTGGGAGATCCTGTCTTTTTTTTCTGCCAAATTTTAATGTCTGCCTTCCCCACCTCCCCTTACCAATCAGGTTGGAGGCCAGAGAGATGGGAAAGTTAAGGAGAAGTCAGTAAGACTCTTTCTTTTTTTTTTTTTTTTTTTGTGTGAAAATGTTTGAGTCTTGTCTTGTAGATTACCCACCCCAGGAAATTTGTTTTGGAAACCTCTGAAAACCTCCAAGGAGAGGGAGGTGAAGTCAGAGGTAAATGTCCAGATTTGGGGGGCAAGATCTCTGCCTTCAGAGTCTGGGCTCCCCTGACTCCCACTGCCTGGGTTTGTGCTGTCTTTACTCCAAAAGCCAGAGTTGTAAGGGAACTGAAAGCTTTCATGAACATGCCACACACACACACACACACACGCGTGTGTGTATCAATGCAAAACCTGAGGCCCACAAAGGGAGGGTCCTATGACAAGGCCAGAGTGGACATACTTGCTGTTGCCCAGGGTCCCTGACTCTGAGCTCAATGCTCCATCCACTGAGCAGGACACACTGTCTGGGCCCATCTCTAGCTTTCTTACACACATGGCTTTATTTTTATTTATCTCCTTTATTTTGGTCCAGACATTTTTTCCCCCAACTACATGACAGCTAAGGACCCCTCCAAATGGAACTGTCTGTGACTCACTCTGTCTGCTTGACTGTCCTTGAATCACCCCATTCAAAGTGAGCAAACACTTTGCCCGGTTTGCTTAAGCATCTGACTTCCAGGGACAAAATTAAACCCAAAGGGTGAGGTGAGTGTCAATCTTATTAAATTGTTGTCAAAGCCTGCCTGGTGCCCTTTCTGACAGAGCCTGTGAGTGATGTCCCTGTCCAACGCACTGCTACACAACCCCCATCATCTGCCTTAGAATCCTTGGCTAGGTTATCCTGTCCCTAAAAATGGTTGCTTCATTTCTCAGCCAACCGCTAACATTCCAAGAATAATCAAACTTCACCATTTTTCAGATCCATTAATTTAGACTTTATGATAATTCAACCAAGGCTTTAAAGGTTTTGGTAAGCAGGACAGGGAGGAAAACTAGTTAACTATTTTAAATGAGCCAACTTCTCTGGACCAATATGACCACAGCAGTTGCATGGCATGAAGGTCAAGGCTTAAGGTCAGATTCTGATACCCATTTGCATAAAATCACTCCACTAATTACAAAATCATTCTCATCTATTCACTTGTAAAGGAATCCCTGAGGAGCTATACATATATGATTGGGTTGGTCTCCTTTGGGTTATGGTGTGTACTTGGGAATTAGCAACCATCTTTTTCATTAAATGATAATTGAGATTTTGGTAATTCACAATCACTTCTTCTGAGTTTTTCTAATGAAGAAACCTTCCACCGAGCTTGCTTTGCAAAAGCACTGTGGAGTGATTTAGACAGTCCCAGGTAGGAACTCAGAAACTCTGGATTCTTATCAAAGTACTTCCCACCTTGCTCAGTGACTCACTGCAGTTAAATAACCTCACCAGTCCTCTCTCAACCAAGGAAATAAGGCACACCTGTAGGTTAAATTGACCTCATAAACTTTAAGAGATAGAATGATGTCATTCAATCAACCCGAGGAACACATACACTGAACATCTACAAGACCCTTTGGGAGGATACAGAAAGACATCATTCATTCATTCTATGAATACGACTAGTATGTCTCCTCAGTCATAATCACTGAGCTAAGAACTTGGGATACAGTGAAGAAACCAAGACTAATGTGGTCCCCTATGCTCATTAAGTTTATAGTCTAGTGAAGGAACTTGATAATTAACAAGAACACTAATAAATCCAGTATATAGTTGTGCATAGTAAGACCCTGTGAGGGAAACACAGCTTTGGGATCAAGAACAACAAGTTTAAGGAAGGTTATGTGATTTAGCTTAAGCAGTCTGGGGAGGCCTCCACAAGGAAGTGGCATTTAAACCAGAACTTGGAACATGAAAAACAGCCAGCCAGGAGAAGAACAGAAAATGCTGGGGACAAATATTTCCATCAACAGAAACAGTAAGGGCCCAAAACAAGAGTCCAGATGCAATAGGGCACATTGTAGGAAGTATCAGAAGGATAACATGGTTCGAGCTTACAGAGCAAGCTGGAGTGACCTAGACAGAGATCTCATCCTCAGCATGTTTATCTTCTAGGAAAAAAAAAAAGGCAACATACTTAGAAACAAAGATAATTTATGGTAAGAGCCTCAAAATGCTGAAATCCTGTCTAGGCCAGAGGCAGGACTCAGGTGGGGCCAGTGGGAGAAATGGAGGTGAGTTGCATCTAAGAGGATCGCTCTATCAGTTAGCTCCTGCACACAACAAGCCATCCCGTAGCTCAGTAGTTTAAAACAACCAGTTGCTCAGCTCATAAGTCTAAAGGTTGTCAGTTTTTGCTGAAGCCAGCTGGGCCATTCCTTTGGTCTTGGCTTGACTATCAGTTGGAGCACCTCTACTCTTCACCCGTGTCAGCCTCCATGGACTCTCCCGTCCTTCGAACGTGTTCTTAAATCAAGGCCAGAGTGTAACCACAAGAAAACCAATTATACAAGAGACCAAGTGGAAGTGGATAAGGTTCCCTGAAGCCTAAGCTGAGAATCAGCATGCTTTCTCTTCTTCTGCATTCTAAGTGCAAAAGCAGGTCCCCAAACCAGCCCAAAGTCAAAGAGAGTGGAAATCTGACACAGTCACAGAGTAAAAGGACATGGATTCAAAAGGGCCATGAGTTGCATCAATATAATCAATGCATCATGGTTGCTTAACTGGAGAAGTCTAATGCATTGTAACTGGAGGGAGAATTCACATGGTGGGAGATGGAAGGCAGGGTTGTAGTTGGAGGAGAAGAGACTGGGCTACATTGGAAGTCTGAAAGGAAGAGTGAGGCAGGAGCCCACAATGGAGGAAACAGGGGGAGGGGAAGTGGGTGAGGCTTGAGGAACAGATTAGGCCAAAGGTCCGGAGCTGCCTGCAGATCGCAAGCAGAATGTTGTTGGGGGGACCCTTGTGTCACAGCAGGCAGTGTAACCCCCACACCTCCCTTCTACACCCCGTCTTAAGGCCTCTTGCCACAAGCCCGCTTCTGGTGTCATCTTCATCTTGGGAAAAGCCTATACTCTGGCAAAAAGGACTCATCAGAACGTTGCTTGTTTAGTTGGGCCTTGAAAGATGGGTGGGTTTTATGTACAAAGTTCACTCTAGGCATTTTCGGTGTTATGCTTAACATCATACTCATTCTTAGATACAGAATTAAAGGAAATGTTGAAACCAAAGGAAACAGAACTTGTGGATGTCCCAATTCCTCTTTTTCTTCGTCATTTGCAACTTTCTTTAATAGGAGAGCCCGTTTTTAAAAATGAAATTGTACATGGAACCCTAAAATGGAAAGCAGATGGAAGCATATCTTAACAATATGCATTTATTTCCCAAGTTCCTTCTTACAGCACTTACTTTAAAACCCATCATTAAAAACAATGAGGCTATTCTGATCAAACAGTACCTCAGGAGTTGTGGATAAGAATTATGATCTTAAGACAGCTCGAGCATCTAATATGTTTGGGTATTTTGTTCAAGTTGTGTAGTATTGAGAAAAACCTCTTTCACACAGAAAAGTAGTGGTAGTCACTTACAGAGTGTTACATGAGTGGGAAATCACTGCCCTAGGGTTCAAACAAATCCCACTGCCGAATTATAGTTTTCTAATTAATGACACATTCAAATTCCAAAGGTATATATGCAAAAAAAATATGTATATATATGTATACACACACACAGACACACATACAAGAATGTATATAAAGGCATATATGTAAAAATACATATATTTAGATATACATAGAAGTAATATATAACATATGATATGTTATTAATATATTATATATATTATATATAATTATATGCACACAAACATAGGAACTACAGGAGTAGGGTTTATTCCATTTATTTCAAGGTCTACATACATACACACACATGTATACAAAATAAGCTAACACTTCAGTAACCATTTTGGTGCGTAAATTGGTTAGATGATATAATGAAGCATATACATTATTTTTAATTACAGGGTTTTCATAAGGCTCTTATTTTAATTCCAGTTAATTAACATACAGTGTTATATAGGGGCTCCTGGACTGCTCAGTCAGTTAAACCTCCATCTCTTCGTTTCAGCTCAGGTCATGATACCAGAGTTGTGGGATCGAGCCCTGAGTCAGGCTCCAAGCTCAGCATGGAGTCTGCTTGAGATTCTCTCTCTCCCTCTGCCCCTTCCCTGCTCACATGTGCCCTAAATAAATATCTTTTAAAAAACAGAGTGTTATATTTGTTTCAGGTGTACAATATAGTAACTTAATTACACTGTTTAAAGCAAGCTTTTAGGTTAATGTACACATTTAGGTAGTGATACTTGCTCTTCCACAGAAGCACCCCCCATTCCCTGGAACACAGCTTTGAAAGAACCCTCCCAGAGGAGAGAGAGGGAAAGAACATAGGTATGTGTGATCTTGGGAAGGAATGCAAAGAACATGGACTTTAGGGTCATATTTGTGTTCAAATTCCACCTGTGTCACTTATTAGTAGTGTGATCTTAGTCGCATTCTTTAATCTTTTTGAACCTCTTTCCCATCCTTAATATTAGTATCACAACCCTCTTTTCATCTGATTGTTATGGATCCTTAATAAATGTTACTTCTCTTTTCTCAACCCGGCTCAATCTCTTCGTATATCAGGAGTGAAAGGGAGAATAGATCTTTGATTAGCTCAAATGTTTTTCCTAGATGCCCCCATGTTCTAATAGCATCAGCCTGTCAGGTTGTATCTACGATGTTTGTAATTCAGGTAGCAAATTGATTTTTGAAAGCACTCTGGGCCTGCTCTGTCCATGTCAGATAAGCTCCAAGCATTAATTATGCACCAATATTGATGTTTTTGTCTGACAAGGTCTAATGTCACCATATTCAAATCTAGCTGCTTCCTTGTTAGAAAACCCTTCGAAATGTGGCCTTGGGAGAGACAACGTATGTCACCTGTAGTATTTGAGATGTCCCAGAATTGAAGCCCTCAATTAGAATTAAAGACGATGCCCGTCCTTGTTCTGGACCCCAAAGAGAATGAGCTGGTGTGGATTCATGGAATCAACTTGGAACATCACTTGAAAGAAGGCAATCAAACCTTCTAGTAAACTGTACATGGTAGTGATGTGAACAGTTGGGATACATTTGGGTTTGTGGCATGTATGAGTCAGGTATTATGGTCTGTATCTTGAAGCCTATCCATTTGCTAATTGGTATGATTGATCATAAACATGCAGCCACTTCTGCCTGATTTCACAGAATCATTAGGGGTATAGGGATGAACATATTTTATAAAAGAGAATTATGATCATACAAATGCCAGTGTCTCTAACTTGCACAGAGCTTAAATAAACCAAAGGTGATCTCATTCAAAGGTTCTTTTGGATGATTTAATTCACCCAGTACCTAATCATTGTGCTCTGACTACATCCAGGAACTAGGAACACACAGGCCCAGACAGGCAAGATCTGCTCTTGGGGAGCATGCATTCTAATGAAGCATTTTTTAGACATTCTCATTTCCAACACTTTGGCTAAGAGGAGTTTGCAAGGCAGAGAAAGGCAGCTGAATGAACCTCTTCGATGAGTTTAGGGTTTTTACTAAAATAAAGAAGCTTGCTAATTCCATCTCAAGCAACTCCTGAGAACCGTACTCAAGAGTTCTAAACATAATTAATGTTTCTTTCACATTGAGCTGCACTATGGATGTTTTCATGATGTCAGAGAAATTGTAAGAGAGCTCTTTTTGCACTTACTCTGCATTTTCTGAAGGGAAATTGGGTAAGATAGTTGTTAGTGCCTATCTGTCCACTAAAGTGCAAAAGAAAAGATCCTCAGTTCCAATACTGAGAACTTAATTAAAGTGATATTATAGGTATTAGAAAATGGTGGGGGAGGGTGGTTCACATACCCTAAAACATTTTTATTCATTGTTTTCTTTCTCCCAACAACATTTGGGTGTGTGTCTTGTCCCAGATGCTGTATGAGATTGGGAGAATCAGGAAAAAATGAAACGTGGTCTTAACACTCAAGAAATTCACAATCTCATTTTTAAAAACAAAATGTTTTAAAAATAAAAAGAAAATTCAGTTTTCCTTTTTAAGTGTAATCAATTTAGCATATGACTTATCTATACATGATTTCTTCTGGAATTCATGGGATGACCACAGTGCAATGAAAAGAGTAATGAACCAGATATCCACCAATTTAATTTCAAGTTTTTTCTGTGTCACTGAGGAGGCCACTAAACCACCCCCTCTATTCTAGTTTCCTCATCTGAAGGAAGGGATTTCAAAACTTAGTTGTGAGAATCATTTAAAATTGCTTATGTGAATTGTGATGAAAGCAAAAAAGCCCCCCAATAAGAGTGATAGATCATGATGATTATACTGCATGCTAATTCCTATAAACCTGCCATTCTGTGAGACTTGAGAGCAATGGTGATAGTAGTCATAGCTCACCACTATGGTACACTTATTTATTCCTTGCACTTGTCAAAGAAATGTATGATTACTAACCAATGTAATATTCAAATTATCCCTGTGGGACAGATATTATCCTCACTTTCATTCTTAAGATAAAGGTACTCAGGTGCAGAGATTATGCACGATTTTTCTAAAGCTATGTAGAGACCATATCCAATCCAAAAGTCTGGCTCCCGAGGTCTACTCCAACATATTAAGCACCTAGTATGTGCCAAGCACTTCACTGGGTGCTGTAGGAACTATAAGGATGAAGAAACAACAGTTCCCATCTGAAAGGGTTTATAGTTTGCTGAGAGAAGCCAACATGTGCTCAACTACATTAAGGTGCTGGGATAAGAGGCAAATGGCTTGAGCTGACAGTTCCAAGAATGGAAAGGATAGAAGAAGTCAGTGTGTGGTGGTCTAGAGCATCATACCAACAGATGTGGGCTTTAGTCTGCAGCCAAGGATGTTCTTGAACTGGAGAGTGTGTTCTGGAGAAGTCAACCATGACTAGGAGAACAGTGAATGAAGTGAATGGAGAAGCTGGACTTCAGGAGATGAGTCAGGATACCATGGCTGTGGACCAAGGGGGTGATAATCAGAGCCTAATGTAGAGGCTTAACATGGAGTCTATCCAATTCCTAGATTTGACCAAATTCTAGAAAGGAAGATGAAATCCAGACACAAGGACCAACTCAAAGGGGGACAAAATGCACAAAATGTCAGCCTGAGGGATCCCATGGGAAATAAATATTTTGAGTGTGAGAACAAGAGACCACTTCCTTTTCCATGTCAGGGCCCTCTCTGACAGCCTCCTTCTCAGCCCCCCACAGGGTAGAAGGAGTAGATGTCAGATAAGCCAGAGCACAGGGCACTGCTTGGGCCTCCTTCCACTAGTGAGGAAGGATACTGAACCTCCAAGGCAGGACCCTTGTTCTAGTCATTGCTAGCACATCCTGCTTCACATCCAGGCAAGGCATTCCCTTGGGGCAAGACCAGCCATGCTCTAGTATACCCAGCATCTACACCATTCAGAGAACTTTATGAAGTGAGGCACAGTGGCTCTCAAATTTTGGCACCTCTCTCTCTCTCTTTCCCTCCTCAGCATGCTGGCCTCAAGGGGCAGGTCTGATGCAGGTCTGATGCAGGGAGCTCTCTGTGAGCCTCAGCCCAGGACATGTGGTCAAACCTAAGTTTGATCTGAAAGTCTTTGCTTGGGAAAGCAGGCACCTCTTTAGTTATTAATAAAGTGTTACTTCAAGCTCTAGTCTTGTTTTCCCACATCTATACCTCCTCTAGTGGGGAATTTTGACAGAAGGAAGAAGTATAGCACAGTGAGTTCAAACATCTATGGGTCTCTTGCTGAAATTTGATCCTCAATCAAATTAGGGATCAACACCTTGTCCTGAGCCCCTACTAAGTTATCTCTGTCCAGCTGCACAATTGGTAAACAGTAGACACTTAATAATGTTACTTCTTTTTTATTTATTTTTATTTATTATTATTATTTTTTATTAACATATAATGTGTTATTTGCCCCAAGGGTACAGGTCTGTACCTGAATCATCAGGCTTACACACTTCACAGCACTCACCATAGCACATACCCTCCCCAATGTCCATAACCCAAACACCCTCTCCATACCTTCCTCCCCCCCCATTAACCCTCTGTTTTGTAAGATTAAGAGTCTCTTATGGTTTGTCTCCCTCCTGATCCCATCTTATTTCATTTTTTTCCTTCCCTACTTCCCAAGCCCTCCCACATTGCTTCTCAAATTCCTCATATGATAATAGTCTTTCTCTGATTGACTTATTTCCTCAGCATAATACCCACTAGTTCCATTTACATCATTGCAAATGGCAAGATTTCATTTCTTTTGATGGCTGCATAGTATTCTGTTGTATATATATGCCACATCTTCTTTATCCATTCATCTGCTGATGGACATCTAGGTTCTTTCCATAGTTTGGCTATTGTGGACACTGCCACTATAAACATTTGGGTGCACATGCCCCTTCAGATCACTATATTTGTATCTTTAGGGTAAATATCCAGTAATGTTACTTCTTTTTATTTCCATCCCCATTCTGTCTCCTCTTACGTCAGGAATAAAAGAGGGATCAGATCTTTGATTTGTCAAATTCTAAGAGAGGCATTTATTATTTCCATTTTATTCATGAGGAGAATGAGGTTCAGAGAGATTGAATGACTTGCTCGTGATTCACACCCAGACCTCTTTGATTCCAAACTTTCAATACTCACAGGGAGAGTCAGCACCCTCTTCTTCTCCTATATACCCCCCACCCATCCCATTTTTTGGTATTTTCCCTCCACACCTCATTTTGAAAACAGTACTTAAGGCAACTGGCAGTGCCACTCTGCTTGCTTTTACAGTGGTGGAGCACATCTGACTGGTTTTATAACAGAATGATATCTGACATTTACTGAGTGCTCACTGTGGGTGAGGTTTAGGATTCATAATATTAGGTATCTTATTTCCTCATATCCTTCATCACCATCCAAGGTAGGATCTAATACAATTTTTTTCAAAAATAGGAAATGGAGGTGAAAGGGGGTGATTAGCTTACCTAAATTCACCTGGGTCAAAACAGACAAACCAGGATTTGAACTCAGAGAGCCTCCTCTGGAAGCCATGCATGAACCCTACTCCCATAGCTCTGAAGCACCTGTACCAGCCAAGAAAGCACCCACTACTTCCACCCTCCCATGCCTTTCCCAATGCTATCCCTACAAGCCCCTCAGCAGCTCCAAAGTCTGAACATATGCACATGCCTTCAAAGAGTTGTTGTGATTTGCTATATCTAAGAGTTCTCAGGGTATAAGAGGAGTCATCATGCTTTCAAAGACTTGCAAGCCCGCCATCTGCAACACTCATTTCCCTGCCTGCTTCCTATGAGCTGACCTCCCTTCCCTTGATGCTATCCCTCTATGACGTTAATGGAGCTGAAGTCAACATCACGACACTTAATCAGTCTTTTCTTTTTTTGTGTGCTGAAGCAGAGTCATGATGTCAGCAGGAAAGGGGTAGGGAAGACAAAATTCTGTCTTCTCCCCAGAGCCCCCACATGCTGTGGTTCAGGGAGCATCCTCCACAGATGAGCAGCCGTTGTTTGTAACTATAGTAATAACCACAAAAGCTAACAATAAATAATAACATGTTAACAGTCTTTTTTTAAATCCCTTTGTGTGCACTTTGGTCCTTCCCATTGCCCTCTGATGTGGGGATACCTATGATGTGTATATATGTGTTTATGTTTTTTATGTTTATATTATACATATATGCACAAACATATTTGTACCTTTGAGCAAGTTGTGAAATATGTCAAAGGAAGTAGAAAGAATATAGAGCTCAAGCTCAGGGGTCTTGTTTCACCCTAGTTCTGCCGTGAATCACAGAGGTGACCTTGAGCAAGTGGTTTAATTTCTAGAATTTCTGTTTTCTAGTCTGTACAACAGACATTGTGATTCTCCCAGCGCTAGATGAGAAGAGTCAATGAAATAGTGCATCTAAAATGCTTGCAGATGACACGCTTATATATGTAAAAAACCCTAAAGACTCAACCAAAAGTAAAAAGTTAAAAGAAATGAGCAAATTTTATAAATTTTCAGGATATAAAATCAACATACAAAAATCAATGGTGTTTCTATATACAAACAATGCACTATCTGAAGAGGGAATTAAGAAAACAATTCCATTTACAGTAGTAACAAAAAGAATAAAATACTTAAGAACAAACTTAACCAAAAAGGCAAAAGACTTGTACACTGACTATTAAAGAACACACAGATAAATAGAAAGACAACCATGTTCATGGCCTGAAAGAATTTACACCGCTGAAATGTCCATACTATCCGAAGTGATCTGCGCATTTAATGTAATCTCTATCAAAATCCCAAGGGTATTACTTACAGAAATAGAAAATATAATCCTAAAATTTATGTAGAACCATACAAGATCCCAATAGCCAAAACAATCTTGAAAAAGAAGAAAAAAAGCTGTAAGCATCACATTTCCTGATTTCAAGATATATTACAAAGCAACAGTAATCAAAACAGTATGGTACTGACATGAAAACAGACATATAGACCAATGGAAGAGAATAGAGAGTTCAGAAACAAATCACATATTTAAGTCCAATTGATCTTAAACTAGGGTACTGAGAACATACAATGGGGAAAGGATTGTGTCTTCAATAAATGGGGCTGCAAGAACTAGATATCCACATCAAAAGAATGAAATTGGATCATTATCCCACACCATACACAAAAATAAACCCAAAATGGATTAAAGGCTTAAGCATAAGATCTAAAATCATAAAACTACTAGGAGAAAACTTAGGGAAGAGCATCTTGTCATTGGTCTAGGCAATGACTTTCTGGATATGACACCAAAAGCACAGGTTAAAAAAAAAAACAATATATACAACAGGAATGACATCAAAGTAAAAAAAAATAAATAAAAAAACAAAAACTCTCGAACAGCAGAGGGAACAATGAACTAAGTAGAAAGGCAACCTATAAAATGGGAGAAAATATATGCAAACCATATATCTGATAAGATGTTCATATACATAATATATAACAAACTCATGCAATTCAATAGCAAAAAAATTAATCTGATTTAAAAATGAACAAGGTACATGATTACACATTTCTCAAAAGAAGACATATGGCAACAGGTATATGAAGAGAATGCTCTTGACATCACTCATTATCAGGAAAATTCAAATCAAAACCACAGTGAGATAGCTCCTCACACCCGTTAGAATGGCGGTTATTATTACAAAGACAAAAGATAACCAATGTTGGCAAGGTTGTGGAGGAAAGGGAATCCTTGTGCGTTGTGGGAGGGAATGTAAATTGGTACAGCCATTATGGAAAACAGTATGAAGCTTACTCAAAAAATTAAAAATAGAACTACCATATGATCCAGAAATCCCACTTCTGGGTGTATTTCCAAAGGAAATGAAATCAGTATCTTGAGGAGATATGTGTTCTTATGTTCATTGCAGCATTATGCATGACAGCCAAGATATGGAAACAACTTAAATGTCTGTCAGTGGATGAATACATAAAGAAAATGTGGTGTGTGTGTGTGTGTGTGTGTGTGTGTGTGTGTATGCTGCGATATTATTCAGCCTTAGAAAAGAAAGAAATCCAACCATTCACAACAACATGGATGAAACTGGAAGACATTGTGCTAAGGGAAATAAGCCAGATACAGAATGACAAATACTACCTGATCTCACTTATATGTGGAAGCTAAAATAGACTCAGAGAAGCAAAGAGTAGGATCCTGGTTATCAGGTGCTGGGGGTAGAGGGGAATGGGAAGAAGTTGGTCAAAGGATACATAATTCCACTTGTGTAGGATGAACAAGTTCTGGAGCTCTATTGTACAGCACGGTAACTGTAGTTAATAATACCATATTATATACTTGAAATTTTCTAAGAGGGTAGATCCTAAGGGTTCTTACCACAATAAAATAAAATAAAATAAAATAAAATAAAATAAAATAAAATAAAACTGTGGAAGGTGATACATATGATGATAAACTTAATTGTGATCATTTCACCGTATAATATTTATTTCACATAAATTAAAACATCAAGTTGGACACTTTAAATTTTTTTGCAACAATAAAATCTATTCTTTCAAACAAAAAAAGTATAATTTTAGACAACTTGGATCAACTATCAAGAGCTCGATGGCTTCCCAATACTTAATAATTATTTTTTAATGAGATTACTGGTGATGCTAACAACTATGATTTTTAAAATATTTTATGATGAAATGTGTCCACACTGGAAGATTTGTATAACTTCCTGAACTAAATGATGAATGTACATTATTTTTTTTAGATTACATTCTCAAGTGCATTTATTTTGTGTGTGTGTTACAATTTCCCTTTTATTTTTTTATTTCTTAAATTTAATTTTATTTTTTCAGTGTTCCAAGATTCATTGTTAATGCACCATACCCAATGCCCCATGCAGTACATGCCCTCCTTAATACCCATCACCAGGCTCACACATCTTTCCACCTCTTTCCCCTCCAAAACCCTCAGTTTGTTTCTCAGAGTCCACAGTCTCTCATGCGTCGTCTACCCCTCTGATTTCCCCGAATTCACTTTTCCTTTCCTTGGACACTTTAATATAAACAATTTTTATTTGTCAATTATGCTTCAATAAAGCTAAAAATATTTAAATCAGAATAATAGAATCCCTAGAAGAGTGCCTGCTAAGAGAAGGGCCCCAAACTGTTGGTTTCCTTCATCTTTTCCTTTAGCATAGCATGTACTCCATAAAAACTTGCAGAATTGGACTGATTCGGTAACCCAGCTTAGGATAAGTTGTAGATTTTTAGGGGTAGGTGAGTACATGGTCACTGGAGCAAAATCACTTAGATTTGAGGCTCTAACCCTCCGCTACTAACAAGAGTAAACCAGCAAGTGTTTCAACCACTCTGAAGGGGCTGGCATAGGTAATAGGTGGAAAAGTATCTACCTCTTGGGCTTATCATAAAAAGGATATAAAGTGCAAAATACAGTGCTGGACACACACCATTGATATCTGCCCATCAGGACTGTTGAAGTTGTTCTCTTCTTCCTTCTCTTGTTCCATTGATTGCCTTTGAGAACTATGGAACAGCTGTGCAATCCATTTCGATAGGCCCATCCCCCATCATCCACACAGTCACCAATGCCAAAAGTGTCCTGTAGTATCAGAGGCTGCGAGAGCATTTGGGCATTATTTCCAGTTTCTAGGCAATTGTCTTCTATCTCTGCTGTTGCCTTGGACATCGGCAGTCAGCATCAGTAAGACCTGCAGCTGGCCTCTGCTTCTACAGAAATCTCACCCAGGGGAAGGAAATGGATCCAAGGCAGGATGGAAGCAGCTCCCATAAGGGGGAAGCCCACGTTAAATGGGACTCAAAGGAACCAGACGGCATTCAGCTCCCCTTAGATATTTCCATCTTACTGCTCTGGGAGCTACCAAATTAAGACATCAAGGTACCAACAGACAGCCCCATGTATATTAAGCAAGAGAGAAATGCAGGACAGAGATATGCAGAGAGAATCCCACATCCCTTAGAAACCACCTAGTTGCCCACCTCCACCCCCACCCCCGCCAATTATACAGTGAATGACTTTCCCAAGGTTACACAGAGAGTGTGGTTCTCTCTCCATGGAGGACCACTGTGATGCTCAAGTCCCACGAGTGCCACTTACACCAACCACAACATGGATGGCACCCCCTAGAGTTTTGCATCAAAGCTACCTTTCCTTTACCGCACCCCCTGTTCTCTTCCTTTCAACATATGCTTAACTTATAAATTGTAAATAGCTTCATTTCTCTTGGATATATACCTAGGATTGGAATTGCTATGCCACATGGTAATTCTCGATTTAACCACCTGAGAAACTGCCAAACTGGTTTCCAAAATGGTCGCACCATTTTACATTCCCACCATCCATTAGTGAGGCTTCCATTTATCCATATCCTCTTCAACCCCTTTTATTGTCTTTCCTTATATCCAACCTAGTGGTAGCTTATTGTTTCAATCTGTTCTCATGGTTTTGATTTGCCCTTGTCCCTTCTTCTCCCTTTTGTCTCAGGATCCAGCCTTCTTGCAAAACGAAACCAAAAATATTTGCTCAGCAATGCTCTTGGCCATACAACAATGTAACCTGTCCCACATGAGGAGCTGTTACCTGGACCAGCTTTGCAGAAGACTGAAAGGACCCCTTGGGTCCAGGGTTTAGTATTAGGAAACCCCACTTTTCTAATGATGCAAGCTACATTTTCCCTGATACAAGCTACATGTTCCCCATATGCCAACTTCTATAACTCTATTTAATAATCTATTTCGTCAATCTGTTTTGTAATTTCTTAATCAGTTCGGAACTCCAACAGGGAAGAGAATTGCTAGTCACTGGGCCATCTCAAATGCTCCAACTGGGCACCTTCCACACATTGTCTCACCTAATCCCCACCACAGTCTTGCAATGTAGGTATATCCCAACTTCACAAATGAGCAAAATGAAGGTAAAACAAGTCCACAAAGCTACCCAGGTAGAAAGTGATGAAAGATTTGAGCCCATGTCTGCACTTCCCCTCCGTCTTCTGTTCTCGAAAGCACAGAGGACCAAGTTCTAATAGAATTGCAGCTCTGGCCATCACCAACTATACAATAATCAACACATCAGTGCTCCATTCTGAGCCTCAACTTTATTCTCAGTGAAACGGACCAATAATACTAGCCTTTCATACATCAAAAGTGATAAGGACAATATGGGGTGATGCAAATAAAACCTCCTTTAAAAGTATAGAATAACAATCTCCTAAAGATTTGAGGCCTTTTTTCGGGTCATATCAGGTATCTCTCAATCCCAAATGTGGGGAAAGCAAATTAGGAAATAGTTCTAAATTGAATAAATCTTTTGCAAACATGTCTGTCCCAAAGGAAAGACAAGATTTAGCTTCATTTCAGCTGACTTCACAGTCTAATGACCTAGAATTTGTTTCTCTGCTTTTCTTCTCATCCCAACGTGTCACAGCCCACGTGAAAATGTCTGATAAACTGGGAGCTTCTTTTGATGCATTGGAAAAGAAGATGTTTTCTATTCCAAGCACCCATATTTTTTCTGAATATTTTTCTGAATATTCTTCTGGGGGTTTTGATCTCACATTATTTCTCTTTTGATTTGAAGGATGGGGGGAAGAAACCTGTGAGACTTTTCAATTATTTATTGCAGAAGGCATGTAAGGCCTTATTTCAAAGTTGGTTTCTGGATTTCTACAGTCACTCATGAATGTTAGGAAGCTGGTCTGACCTCTTGAGAGGAGAGCACACTGAAGGTCGGAAGATGTGTCTGACTGATGCAGGGGACTTCAGACACTCTGACCCAGACCTCTTTCTCAAAAGTGGGGCAGGAGCATCAGTGTGATGGGAGGGACTGCTGGGAAACTCATCCAGCCACTGGTTCTTCATTTTGGTCTCTCACCTCTCCTACGTCTCTTGCCGTGAAAGAGAAATTCATGCCTTTACTTTAGAATATTAAATTTTCACTCAATTTCAATTCAACAGATATTTACTGAGAGCCTATGCCTATTGTGTGCCATACATTGTGCTAAAAGCTGCAAAGATGAAAATTATTTATCACCCATGGGGAAGGAAGTCAAGAGTACCCAGTCCTTAGCCTGCCTGGTTTCAAATCCCAGTTCTACCACTTACTGCATATTTCTTGTGCAAAATGGGGAAGATAATAATAACATCCACCATATAGTGTTTTAATCCACAAAGAGTACATAATATAGTATCTGGCCCATGTCTGCCCATTAATATAATGAGGAAGAGGATGGTGTTCTAAACACAAATAAGCAAAAGAAATACGGTCCCTGCCTTGATACCCTAATGGGGAATCAACATTAATCAAACAGCTCCATAAACTTATAATCACAAAAGTGCTACAGTGGGTTATGTTGGCTGCCCTTCCAACCTCCCTCCCACCCCTCTCTCATTGTGCTCATTGTGCAGTAGCCATGTGCATTTGGGGGGAACTCAGCTCTTCAAATGCATCTTTAAATGGCCCAGTCCAATCTGTATAATTTCCATTCCATCAGCACTGTGATTAATTCAAAGGTGATCACATGACCTAAATCAAACTAGTCAAAAATAAGTCCAAGACTTTTATACTAGGAAAGAGAACCCCCTTTCTCTGCCCTGGATAGGACAGAGAAAGTTTTGATTCAATAGCAATTAACTGTCATTTTTCAACCACTAAAGGAGCCAAGCTTAAAAGGAAGCCAATATTATGGAAGACAGAGATAAGATACATTAAAAAAAATGTCTCTGTTAATATTGTTAAGCCACTGGATCTGGAGTTACCTGAAATCCACAATATCTTGAGAGCATTCAGAGAAAAGTAGTCCTCAATAATAAAAAGAATAACAAGCAATTAAAAACGGGCTAGGAATCTGAATAGACATTTCTCGAAGGAAATATACAAATAACCAATAAGCACATGAAATGATGCTCAACATCATTAGTTACCAGGGAGATGCAAATCAAAACAATGGGAAATCACTTCACATGCACTAGGATGGCTAGAATCAAAAAGTCACATACTAACAAATGTTGGTAAAAACAGAGAGGAATCAGAACCCTCATACACTTCTGGTGGGAATGTAATGTGGAGCAGGCACTTTGGAAAAGAATCTAGAAATTTCTCAGGTGATTGAATATAGAATTGACAAATAACCTAGCAATGCCACTCTTTGGTACATACCCAAGAGAAATGAAAACATCTGTCTGTCAAAAGCTTGTGCACAAATGTTCACAGCAGCATCATTCACAACGTGCAAGAGATGGAAAAAACCCCAACATCCATCAATTGATGAATGGACAAACAAAATGTGATATATTCATAAAATGGAATATTATTCAGCCATAAAAGGAATGAAGTTGATGCATGCTATGACAGGAATAAACCTCAAAACTATTTTTGCAAAGTCAAAGAAGCTAGTCACAAAAGACTACATATATTATCACATTAATATATAATTCTATGATTCCATTCATAGGACGTGTCCAAAGCAGGCAATCTCTAGAGACAGAAAGTAGATTAGTGGCTGCTCAGGGCTAGGAAGGATGGGGTTAGAGAGGTGATCGCTATAAAGAAGAGGATTTCTTTATGACTTGAAGAAAATGATCTAATATTATGCGGAATGACTGAATTGTATATACACTTTAAATGGTGAATCGACCACTCAGAATGGTTAAAATTGACAAGTCAGGAAACAACAGATGTTGGTGAGGATGCAGAGAAAGAGGAATCCTCTTACACTATTGATGGGTAGTCAAGCTGGTACAGCCACTCTGGAGAACAGCATGGAGGGTCCTCAAAAAGTTGAATAGAACTACCCTATGACCCAACAATTGCACAACTGGGTATTTACCCCAAAGATACAAATGTAGTGATCCAAACGAGTACCTGCACCCCAATGTTTATAGAAGCCATGTCCGTGATAGCCAAACTATAGAAAGAGCCTAGATGTCCACTGACAGATAAATGGATAAAGATGTGTGTGTATACACACACATGCATGCACGTGCATGCACACACACACACACACACACAGGAATACTACTCAGCCATCAAAAAATGAAATCTTGCCATTTACAACATCGTGGATGGAACTAGAGGGCATTATGGCTAAATGAAATAAGTCAATCAGAGAAAAGCAATTATCATACGATCTCACTCATATGTGGAATTTAAGAAACAAATCAGAGGATTATAGAGGAAGAGAGGAAAAAATAAAACAAGATGAATCAGAGAGGGAGACAAACCATAAAAGAATCTTAATCATAAGAAACAAACTGAGAGTTGCTGGAGGGTAGAGGGTCCCTGTTTCTCACATCCTCTGGTTGGCCCCTCTAGTCTACCTCTTCTTTTGGAATTTGGGGAGGGGGTGCTGCTTGCTGAATCACCCTCACTATAACCTTGTTCCTTGGCTATCCAGTTCTTTGACCCCAGTAAGCAAGTTAGTTCCCCAGTGGCCCCTCATCATCTACCCCAACTGGCAGTAACTAAAACTGGTGATGCCCAGCAAAATAAAAAATCAGTCTACCAAATTGCAAGCCTGAGTATAATTATCACAGGGGCAGGGAAGGTCAGTCCTGCTCACCTCGTATCCACATACGGGAGCACACAGATAGGCCCATCGTCGATCCTTGGAGAGATTTGGTAAGTGAACAAATGACCTCATCATACTGCAATTATTATCCAAATGCCTGTCCCAATCGCTTCTCGGCCTTTTGGCTAAGATCAAGCGCAAATGCCTGTCCCATCTTCCATACTAGAAGCTCCAATTGGGTGTTACCTCAGTCTAATCATCTTTGTTAACTCCAGAATCTAGCACAGAGACTGGGTCAGAGGAACACACTCAGTATATGGTGTTTGAATTTTGGTTTCTTAAGTAAGGTCAATTACCCAGCCAAATAAGACATCTGTTCCCTCTGGACACTCACGACCTCTGGGATGAAACTCTTTTGAAGCACTTACCCAATTCTGCCCCATGCTGTAATGATTTGCAAGAATAGTCCTTTGTTCCCACGGGGCTCTGAGCTCTTGTGAAGGTGGAGGTCCCATCTCATTCATTTTCTGGGGCTCCCCCCAGTTATACCAAATAAAAAGCAGAATAGGAGCTCGGAAAACATACTTGTTGAACGGCAGAGGGATGACGGAATAAACGCATGAATAGGAGAGCAAGAATTACTTGATGAAGGGAGCACAGCCATGATGTCTGGAAGACTGCAAGGCAGTCGGACCCACACTGCTTCCACTAAACCCCAGTGATACTGTGTTGGAGATGTATTGGTGGATCTCTTATTTGTTTTATTATGTCCTTGTCCCATCAGACTATAAGTTCCGTGAGTACAACACCTATACCTAACATGCTCGGCATTGCATCCTCCCTGTTTAACACAGAGTATGTGTTTAATAAATGTGTTAATGACTGGGTACCCGCCCACACCGGAAACCTCCCACCCCAAAAGCCAGCTTTCACCTCCACCCCATTCTGCCCTTAATCTTGCGATAAGCTCTCTACCGTAATAAGTTTACAATCATAAGGCGATGAGCCTCCTTCCATGGCCCCCCTTCTGCCCTTCTACTTTTCCAACTGGCTTGAATCATTTAATCTGCAGTTAATTCAGAAGCATCCAAGCCAGGCTCTGATATATCAGATGATCAAGATAAACGTCTGGAATATTTTTATGAGTAAAATCTCTCCAGATTTCAGTACATAAATCATTTGTTGCGAAACTGCTCATTGTCTTTCGGCAAGGCTATAACGTGAGGGAAAATGCTATCTCTTTATGAATCAAAAGTCAGGGGATTAGGAACAGTTTGAAGGAAAGAGGCTACAATATAAAAATAAGATTTATCTCTTAATATTCTCCTTACATATATCCCTCCACCCCTTTCCCTTACTTACTTTTCAGCATGGATCAGGAATTCAATTTCATGTTTGTTCCACAGAATCACAGGGGACAAAACAGATCTTAACGGGCAGAATTTAGGGACTGCTTTTGCTCCAAGCCAATTCAATCAATCCCCTTCGGATCTCAGGTTGAATGTCACCTCCTTGGGGAAGTCTTCCATGATGACATAGGCTAAATTAGATCCTTTTATTAGTCACTCATAGCATTCATTATTGTTGTTATTGCTTTTGCCATCATTTTAATTACATTTATATATTTACTTGTTTGCTTGCTTAATGCCTATCTCCCTCAGTAGACTATAAATTCCTTTCATAGGGATTATTGCTCTATTTGTCTTCTACTGTATGTCTAGCCCCTAACACTGTGCCTGACATAAAGTAGGAGCTGAGCAAATATCTATTTTAAATAAAGATACAATGAGAATTTTCCCAGATCTTTTTCTAAGTTAGTCTAGAAAGTCCACCATAGAAAAATGAAGCACTATTTAATTCTTTCAAATATTTTAAATTTTATTGACTAAACATGAAATGTTATTTTTTATAAACAGAATGTATATTTATTCTATGCATATTCTATGCATATATTCTATGCATATGTGACTTTATACTCTCAACAATGTCAAAGCCTGACAAAATAGATATTATCCCCATCCTAGTAATGAGCAATTTTTAGGTCAGGAAGCTTCATTGACTTGTCCAATGTGTATCAGTGGGTGAAAGTGGAGACAAGATCAGAACTTACCTATTTTTACTCCCAAGTTCAAATTCTTGCCACCATGCTCTGTACTCTCCCTCCTGAAAATCACAGGAATACAGAAGGACTATATTTCCTGATGGAAACTTTTTTCTCCTTTCCGGCTCTCTGTTCCTAGAAGGAACAGAAGAAGGAAAAACAATGAAGACCAAAGAGGATCATTTCCCTTTTCTCTTTAAAAACTTGCAGAAAATCAGCAAACATGATTCTGGGTCTGGTCAATGTTTTGGGGGACTAGACTGTGCTAGCATCTGCCTACAAATGGGTTTTTCAGACAACCTTGTAGGATGTCAGCTCCCCGGGGCCATGTCCTGTGCTATATGACATTCATCTTTTGGTGCATTGATCCAAAAGTCTTCACTTCCAACAAGATCAAATGAAAGCACGTGGACACTGAGGCACACACACAGAGACAGATGCATTTGAACTAAAAGATACTCCTTCTAAGGCTCATAAATGTGCTCACGCATATGTTTTCACAAACAAGCAATGCCTTGTCCCTTTCACCAGCACGGCAAGCATAGAATCTGATGGATGCACTAACCCACACATGTCTACACACAAATGTGTCCTCATAAACATTTGATAATAACTCACGTCAACACAACATTTTGCAACATACAGTCTTTTCATATCCATTTTCTCACTTTACTCCAATAAAAACCCATGAGTCACTTGTTTACAAAGCTATGTCAACTAATTGGTTTAATAGGGGGTTTTAACCTGACCCTTGTAGGATGGTTTTCCGGGGGTCTCTGACCTTCTCTGAAATTGGGCATGTGTACATTTTTTCCCAGATGTTAGGGTCCGTGGATTTCACACTTACGCTCCTTCCCCCCAGAATGGGTTTTGGACTAAGTAGGAAAGATCTCATTAATCTGACCTAAAGATACCAATCAATAGGAAGTTTATAACGTGCTTTTTCTTCCATTTCTTCTCTTATTCACACATCTGCAACCCTGTGGAGTTAACCTTGCAATTATGACTTTCTGGTAGATGGAGACACTTGAGTACAGACACCTAGGAGATCATACTGGCTAACACCCACTTATTTTTTCCCTGCCTGCTACTTTCCTGTGATGGAAAAAGAAGAGAAACTGACATCTGAGCCCATTGCCCTCCATAGAGATTTTCACACTTTTCTCCACCTACCTGAGCCATGAGATAACAGATAGGTTATTCACATGAAACAAACTCAGGCAACCGAAAAGTAACCATTTTAATCAAAATTTAGTTTCTTACTCCACACTAAGACAGTGTACTCTTTTGAACAGGTAGAAGATGGATTCCCCAAAAGATTTACCCAGTCTATCTTTACCAGTTCCATAAACACATCCAAAGAATTTGAATGCTTTTCATCCAAATATCCACTTGGCTCACTCTCACTTCCTTCAAATCTCTTTTCAAAAGGCATATACTAATTGACATGCTCCCAGGCCACACTCCCCATCACACCCCACAGTACTCTTGCACCTGCTTTGTTTTCCTCTGTAGGACTTACTAACCATCCACCGTATTAGATGTTTATTTGGTTGTGTGTTTTGTGTTTGTCTCCCTGTCCTAGAACGCAACTTCCATGAGTTAGGGATTTTATCCATTTAACTTGTTGTTCTAAAACTCAGAAAATACACTCAGCAATTATTTGTTTCATGAGTGGACAATTACAAAAAAAAAACACAAAAAACAAACAAAAAACAAAAAAACTAGAGAAGTATCTGTAACCTCTTTGGAGAAGGTAAGTAACTTGGCTAAGGTCACCCATCTGTTAAAAAACTTCAAGCTGAAATCATCTTCCAGGCACTGTGTGTCTGCAACACCTTTGCTGTCTCCAAAATGTGAATTTCATAGCATCTCCCTTTGCTTAATTTCCATGAGTGAAAATTGGCCCTGGATTAGTAAAGGAAAATCTCTTGATAGTCTAAATTCCTCAGACGATAAGGAAATTCACTGGCTTATGTGACTGGCAAGTGCAGAGAGAAGGTGGGCATCAGAGTTGCTTTGATCTGGGGCTCAGCAAAGCCATGAGTGACTGGAGTCCCCCCTCCATCTTTTTGTCCTGCATCCTGTGATGTTGGCTTTATTCTAAGGCTGTGAATCATTCAGGTCTAGCCAGGAAAGCAAAAAACAGATATGCTACATTTTTAATTGAAGTATTTATTGAGATCATTGTAGATTAAAATGCAGTTGCAAGAAATAATGCAGGAAGAATGCTTGTGTGCTTCCTGCCCTTTCCCAATGGTAACACTTTATAAAACTACAGTGTTACATCACAACCAAGACACTGACATTGATACAATCCACTGATCTTACTCATATTTGCCCAGTTTTACTTGTAAGTGTGTGCTGAACTCTATACAATTTTATCACCTGTGTAGGTTCATGTACCCACCATGTCAGTCAGGATACTAGATATATCAGAGATTTCAAGGATTCCCCCTGTTGCCCTTATATCACATGCCCACTGTATCTCACCCCTATCATCCCTGATCCTTGCCAACCATTGATCTGTTCTCAATTTGTTAAACTTTCTGAGTGCAAAAATGTTATATGTATGGAGTCCTATAGTATGTAACAATTTTGAACCGGCTTTCTTCGCTCAGCATAATTCTCTGGAGATTGATCCAAGTTGTTGCATGTCTCAGTAGTTTGTGTCTTTTTCCTGTTCAGTAAAATTCCATGGTATAGAAGTACCACAGTTTGTTTAGCATTTACCTGCTGAAGGACATCTAGGCTGTTTAGATAGATGACAGATAGATAGAAGATAGGTAGATATACAACACAATGGAAGATTACATATCTATTGTACTGTACCACTGTATTGAGAAAGAAGGAAATTCTGCCATTTGCAACAATACAAATGGAACTTGAGGGCATTAGGCTATGTGGATAAGTCAGACCGAGAAAGATAAGTTCTGTAAGATACCATTTATGTGCAGAATCTAAAAATGCCAGATTCATAGAAACAGAATGAAAAAAGATGGTTACCAGGCAGGGGCTAAGAGGTGGGCAAATGGGGAGATGTTAGTCAAAGTATAAAAATTTCACTTATACAGGATGCATGAGTTATAGGATCTAATGTAGAGCTTGGTGATTATAGTTACCAAGACCATATTTTACAGTTGAAAGTAGCTAACAGAGGGTCATAAATGTTCTCACCACAAAAAAGAATTGGTAATTATGTGATGTGATGGAGGTGTTACCAAACACTACAGTGGCAACCATTTGGCAGTGTATAAGCGTATTAAATCAACACAGTGTACACCTTAACCTCACACGCAATGCTATGTATCAATTACATCTCAAAGCTAGAGAAACAACCAACTGGTTTTGTGTGTGTGTGTGTGTGTGTGTGTGTGTGTGTGTGTAGGTATTTCTGGGTTCTCTATTCTGCTCCATTGATCTACATGTCTATCCCTCTGCCAATACCGCAGGCTTGACAGTGTGGCTACATGGTAAGGCTTAGGATCAGGTAGAGTGATACCTCTCTATACGTCTTTGTCAAGAGCCTGGATCTTTCCATACAGGTTTTAGAATAAGGCTGTTTCTGTCTACAAACAACAACATGGCAGGGATTTTGATGGGCATTGCATTAACTCTACAGATAAATCTGACAAGAATCGATATTTTTACTATGTTGACTCTTCCGGTCTGTAGCATAGTATTACGTTCTACATATTTAAGTCTCTTTGATTTCTTTCATTAGCATTTTATATTTGTTAGCATATAGATCCCGTAGGTGTTTTGTTTAAAAGTGTATTTTGTTTTCTCTGGTGTGATTCTAAATGGTATTTTGTTTTTAATTTTAGTTTCTGCATGTTCTTTGTTAGTATATGGAAATGCAATTTATTTTGTGCATTAATCTTATATCCTGCAAACTTGCTGAATTCACTTATTAGTCCTAGGTGTTTTGTTTGGTTTGGTTTTGTAGATTCCTGGGGATTTTCCAAGTAGACAATCATGTCTTCTAAAAATAGGGACCATTTTATTTCTTCCTTTCTATTTGTGTATCTTTTATTTCTTTTTCTTTTCTCATAACACTGGCTAACACTTCCAGTAAATGGTGAATAAGCCTGGACATCATTTCCGTGGTCCCAATCTTGGGAAGAAAGTGCTTGTTTTTCACCACTGAGTATTATATTAGTTGTAAGGTTTTTCTAGGTGCTACTTATCAAGTTGAGGATATTCCCTTGTAGTCTTGCTGAAAGTTTTTATTACTGGTTTGGATTTCTCACATCTTTTTCCTGTGCTTATTTATACAGTAGAATTTTTCTTCTTTATTTTGTTGATATGGTAGATTATATTGATTGATTTTTGAACGTGAAAGCAGCCTTCCCTGTCCGGAACCCATCTCATATACATCTGGAATGTGATGTATAATTCTTTTTATACATAGACATATCTGACAAAGGACCCTTGTGCCAGTGCTCCTTCCCTTACACCTGGGAGCTCAAGTTGGGCTATCATCAGAATCACTTAAGCAGATTTTAAAAAAATCAATTCTCAGTGCTTTGCTCCAGACCTATAGGAACTAAGCCTTCAACAGGGAGGCCCCTGTAATTTTAAATACTACCTCCAAGTCATTCTAGTGGTGTACTGGGTTTAGAACTTCTGTTCTGTCTCCCACTTCCTTGATGCCCCCCAAAACCTGTAATCAGTGTAGCTCATGTCTTCCAATACAAACCATAGCTAGAGAACACCGCCTTCTGCCTTTGGAGGGGTTTGGAGATTTGAAAAGATGCTTAGACACTAGATCTAGCATCTGCATACAGTGGCCTTTCATTTTCACTAGAAAAGGACAGCTCTGAACTGGGCTCATGTTTCCTTTTGCATCTCAAGTACAATGGAATGTTTAAAGAAATGAGAGGCAGGAGAGGAATCACTCGAAGACTATTTGCGAGGACACAAAGTGCCACCTTCTTTTCATCGATTATGCAAATCTTATTCATTATTTGGTTTAGGACTTACAGATGCAAGTAATCACTTCTTCCATGAAGCCTCCAGCTTTGTTCTTAGTCATTTTGATCTGCTTGGTGCCATGGGTCCCTGAATGTATACAAGTGTTTTCATCCATAGTTATTGTCTACTGCAGTTTTCCAATTATCTCAAGTGTACAAGATGCTCTTTCTTCTAAAGAAGAGTGTTGGCACAATAGGGAAAAAGGACCTTGGGGCACCTGGGTGGCTCAGTGGTTTAAGCCTCTGCCTTCGGCTCAGGTCATGATCTCAGGGTTCTGGGATCGAGTCCCGCGTCGGGCTCTCTTCTCAGCAGGGAGCCTGCTCTCTCCCCACCTGCCAACCTCTCTGCCTACTTGTGATCTCTCTGTAAAATAAATAAATAAAATCTTAAAAAAAAAAAAAAAAAGGAAAAAAGGACCAGTAATGTAGCCATTAAGCCTGACATTGAGTTCACCCGGCCATGAGCCCAGCTAGTGACCCAGTGACCCAGCTCAATGTCCCTGAGCTTCAGACTTATCTTCATGGGGATAAAAGGCATTTCCTAGACGTTCTCAAGGAGTCACTAAAAGGATCAGCGAGCTCCTTCTATATCTGTTACTGTTTACCAAGGAGGTTTGCTAGACTGTGTTTTCATAAGTAGGTTACGAGGTTCCCCATTTTGCTTAATGATAAAACCCAAACTCGCTGACTCAACTTTCAAGGACTTCCAAGAGTCTCTCATTACCTGCTTATCTAATGTCATTCTTGTTCCTTCATTCAACTAATAATAACAGTGCCTACTGTGTTCTGGGACCCATGCTGGGCACTGGCAAAGCAGTGGTGGGCCTCATAAGGCTTGGTGTATGGTAAGGAAAACAGATTGATGTCGCAACAGTTGTGACATCACAAGAGTTAGGTGCACAATGCAGTGGGTATGTCTGATGTAGGGTCACGATTTCTGTTAGTGGATCAGGAAGACATCCCCAAGGATGTGACATTTAAATCCAGTTGCAGTTAGCTAGATTAAGAGGTGGAGGGGAAGAGAAGTTTCCAGACATAGGGATCGGCATCGGGATCAATATGGGTGAGATCCAGAGGTGAAGATGAGCCTGGGCCATGGAGGAATCGAAAGCCTTTGAGGTTAGGGGTAAAGAGCAAGGATGAGAGACTGGAATGAGCCAGAGAGGTAGCTCCCAGCAAAGTGACAATGAGAACAATTCACTGTTTGCTCAGCACTGGACATAACCTCCTGCCTCCTTGCTTCTCCTACAGATGATTGCCAGCCAACTCACCCACTTCTGGTGCACACACTCTCTCCTTCAAAGTCCAAAGCTAATGTCAGCACCTCATGAAACCTGCCCTATACTTAGAAGGAACTGACACTCTCCCTGCCCTTCCTCCCTGCAGCACTGCCAGGAGCAGAAGGGGGTTCTCAGCCCTCTCTTTCCATGTTGGGCTCACTGACAAGAGGGCTGTGACATTCTCATTCCAGTCTCCTTAGTGCCCTGCTTACTACACACTTGGTCCCCTGATATAAGAACTTATTTGATCTCTGCTTTTGATTTCTTTGATTATGGCACATACCCAATAAGAGCTAATAAATGTCTACTGGATTAATGAAGCAATGGGAAAGAGAGAAACGGCATCTGAGGAACAGGGCTGCCCCAGGAAGAATATGGCCAAGGTCAGCCCCAAACCATCGATCAGGTGGATGCTGGCATCCAACCACATTCTTGCTGCTGGGCCATGAATCCTTTCTTCAACGACGGTCTGATTAGCAACAGGAGTCATTAGCCAATGCTGGTCAGTCATCAGTCAATGCTTCTATAAGTTCGTGGCCCCTGGTGAAATGTGCAGCAGGACATGCCTGTGTCTCTGTAACAGCTTCCCAGAGGATTTCATTATTGTCAGAGGCATTTCCCAGCCCAAGTCCCAAGGGAGAGAAGCATGGCTGTCACACAGCCTCACCCTGTTATCAGCCTCCAGCCCAGAGCTTCTCAACATTGGCAGCCGTTGGCACCCTGTGGACAACCACGTCCAAGGAATGTCCACCCTGTTCTGAATTTTGTCAGGGAACAACCCCACCCTGACCCCACCAGTCTGGGAGGGTCAGGCTGGTGTCATGGCTGCTCTGTGGCTTCTGTCATCACCAAAGATTTCTTCAAATGCTAGAAGAGAGACCCAGGTAACCTGCCACCAGGACCTACGTCCCCCATGTCAGATGCCTCCCATGTGCTGAAGAGGAGCTCAGCCTCTTTCTTAGCATGAGTCTCTGATTTTGTAATGCAAAATTTAAAGATAAAAATTTATATCTTGATAGTATGCAGAGTTGGAATGTTGAGTAAAAGTTGGCATTTGAGAGTCAGAAAAGACAAACTTGATTTAAAGCTTTGATAACGGTACGGGCTTTGTGACCACAGGCAAGTTACTGTCCCCTTCTGCCCTTCGTTTCGGCTTACACAAGTGTGCAGAAGAAGAAACCAATGATTCCCAGTAGAGAGTAGGTTTCACGATCTCCAATAGTCCTTATGTTACCAACAAAGAGACCGCGGGTGATGATGGGGGCTAGGGGAGAGATTTTTCCAAAGTCACACTGGTATAAAAGGCAGCAATGGGATTAAACCCAGGTGGCTTGACTCTCACCACATTGCTCTGACCTCAAAATGATCGCTACGTTCACGTGCAAACATCCCTGCCAATCACCTGAGCCCAGAGTGTCCTGTGTCTGTCACCAGCAGAAGGAAGGAAAAGAGATTAAGTGACAGAATGAGGGTCCACAATTGAAGTGAAAAGAGAATACCTTGAAGGTTTCCGGATACCAGACTAGAAACAAGGACAGCGCCGCTTCTAAAGACAGAGATTCCCATGAACCCAGAATGTTTGAATCTAGTCCACACTGGACACCGAGGCATAGATACAGACACCCGGAAGCCTCCTTTCATGTATGAGGGAAAGAGTAAAGTTCGGGAATGAAGATCGGCACGATGAGAAACAGACCTATCCACGATGCTTTTTCTCTTCTTAAAGGTGTTCCTGATAAGCTAAAAAAATTCCAATTCCTTCATGTTAGAGGGTATATTTTATTTAAGAATTTGTTTCATTTTTATGTCTCATATAATTTGTGTGAAAATTATTTCCATTAGGTGGAAACATCATTAACCACATTATGTATATGAGAAAACCGAGACAAGCAAGAAAAGCTGAAATGAGACAAATTTCATCCTGATCTGTAGATTCATAGTCTTCACAGCTCAGTGATGTGGCAGAGACAGCTGGTCTCTGTCTATCTCTGTAGGTAGACAGCCTACCCCATAGCCATGTTGTGTTCCCTTTTTTCTTTAGTAGCAGATTTTGACTTTATTTGAAACATCAAGGCATCAAGCAAAAACGTTGAATCTCCAAACCTCCCTTTCTTTTTTTTGTTTTTAAGATTTTATTTATTTATTTGACAGACAGAGATCACAAGTAGGCAGAGAGGCAGGCAGAGAGAGGAGAGGAAGCAGGCTTCCTGCTGAGCAGAGAGCCCGATGCGGGGCTCAATCCCAGGACCCTGGGATCATGACCTGAGCCGAAGGCAGAGGCTTTAACCCACTGAGCACCCAGGCGCCCCACCATACCTCCCTTTCAGTGATGTTTCTTTATTTGTCCAAGTTCTGGACAGACAGTAAGTGGAATTTTGTGGGACAATTCTAAGAAGGAATTATCAGAAGAACCGAATCAATAAGCATAGATCCTTTGTGCTCCTCTGCCTTTCTTCCTTCCTGCTCCCTGGCCATGAAAAGCTGAAGCTCCATCCTCCATCTTGGGCAGCGAGGTGACCTTGAGGACAAAGCCTCAAGGAGGACATCAGGATGGAAAAAGTTGAAACAATAATGGGAGCCCGGGGGCCTGAGCATGCCAACTCTGGCTTGCCTTCCTCTGGCATTCCTGTATGTGAGAAAGAAAGAAATGATTTTTATAAAGCCACTGTCATTTGGGAGAGCTCCTTTTCTATGCAGCTAACCCTCAACTTGGCTACTACAGCCAGACAGCTTAGTCTGAGAAGTGATACAAGAAGACACTATCCACCGTGAGATCTTGTTCCTTCATTTGGTTCACATGATCTCAAGAAGAAGGAATAATGGACGTCACATAATTCATCAGATCCTGCATGCCATCAATTGGCTGACACACCATCATTTTCTGTATCACCAACAAAGAACAAATGTCAATTAAACTAAGACATGCCACTGACTGTAAGATGCAAATCAATTTCAGAAATGTTGCAATGAGAAGAAAAAACAACCTGTGAGATTTGTGTGCTGAAAAATTTAGTGAAAGGACAGAGCTTAAAGTTTATCAGATCAACTCATCCTCTCATCCCTATTAAAACAAACAAACAAATAAACAAACAAAGACAACATGCCCAGCAAGGGACAATGACATATCCAAGTTCAGCAGTGAAACCAAGATGAGAATCCTGACTGCAAATGCCGAGTTCTTTACCAGGTCCTGATCGATAACCAAATTTTTGCTCGTGTTACTTTGACTGCTAGTGACATGTTTATTTAATCAACCACCTGTTTCTGTTTTTCCCTCTAAAATATGTGGCACTGAATAGGCAGAGACCAAGGCCCTCGCCCCTCCCACACACACATGGGCAGTCACAGGAGGTAAGGGAGGCAGATTTCACGGCAGATTCACACTCGCACATTACGGAGGCTATGCTTTGGTCAGCAGCTCAGAAGCAGATGGAGAACAGCAGGGGGCTGCCGAGAACTGCGGGTAGGAGTCTTCCGAAAGGCAAGAAATTGAGGTGGCACAGAAGCAGCTGAGGCTGGCACCCCAAGAGGGCTCAGCCCAAATCTGTGCTCTCTCCTCCCACAGGGTGAATGAATGGTGCCTAGCCCAGAGGATGCCAGCAATCCAGACCTCCATGTTATCCGAGACAGAAGGAACCTGAGAGGTCACGCATCGTGCCAGCCTTGGTGAAGACAAAAATAGTTCTCACCTCTCACAGTCCGACTCAGGTTAGAAAGACTGTGCTGGGACCAGTGTAGTTGATTCTGGAGGCAAAAAGTGCATGCAGAGGCCACTTTCACCATCCACCTAAAGGATTCTGGGGTCCAGTACTAAAAAAGTGAATCAAAGGGACGATCCAAGCCAGCGTCAACAAAATTTCTGCAGTATCAAGCTTCTGAAGTCATTTTCCTGTGGAGTTTGGTTTTTTTGTTTTAGGGTTTTTGTTTTGTTTTGTTTTGTTTTTTGGTACCATTTTCTCCTCTGTTCCCAAACCTCCTCACTCTTGACATCCCTCCCTGCAATCTATCCTTCTTTTTGACTATGCATAAATAAGGTGTGAATGACTAATAACAGTGGAGATGGCCAATGATGGCTGCATTCACATGGGGAATTGAAGATATAATCAAAACAGTGCAGTTGTGATGGCAGAATTTCAAACATCAACCTGAAAATGGAGAGGCACCTGAGTCCTCGGGGTTTCCCATTTCTATGGACATCCTCAGCCATCTTTCCTGCACAGAGGACACTCACATGAAAAATAAGCATGGTTTCCCCACTTTTTTTCTGGCAAAAAAAAAAATCTCAAATTTCTATATGTTTGTGTGTGTGTAGTTGTATGGAAGAATATTCAAATCAGTGAAACTTCTGCACAATAAAACAATGTCAAAAGGGCTGAAGAATTACTTTTAGAAATAAACAATAGCACGGATTGCTCTCAGATAGCACGGGAGAGCAGGAATGTCTGGGGGGCCTGCTCTAATGAATACAGAGGAATGGCGTACAATTAGCAATAGCCTTGAAAATGGGTCTTTCTCTGGTGCTTAAATCAAATAAGATGGTGTTCACGGAAATACTGTAAAAACTAGAAAGCACCATAGCCATGTTTTCTTTAACACCACATGATTGTTTGAAATGGTTTTGTTCTTATAAGGCACTGATTAAATTGCAGTTGAGTCCTCCCTGCCATCAGAGTTAGAGATATCTTTATTTTACAGAAGGGCAAACAAAGCTTCAACAAAGTAACCCAAAGCAATGCCTTTCCCAAAACTGCACTGTTGTCTGTCATGATGGGGGACAATGGGCAGGGCACGGAGTTCAAAAACTCAACCAATCTTCCTTACAGTTGATCCCAAGGAGAGGAAGACAGAATTGATACTTCTTGAGCAATTTCTATGGTCAGGTGAAACTTTTAAGCATCATCACCTCACACGATCCCCCGAACAAACCTGAGAAGTAGCTATTATCCCCATTATACTGATGAGAAAGCTGAGGTTCACAAAGGTTAAGAATTTGCCCAAAGTCACGCAGAAAGGAGGTAGCAGGACCAGATCTCAGACCATTTTCATAGTTCAGAGTTTTCCCACTCCCAGTCATGAATATGCATTGGGTTCGTTTGGAAAAATAACATCTTCCAGCTCTTCTGGGAGGAAGAGGACCTAAAGGTGCCTTCAATCTGGATGGATATTGCCTCGCCAGGAATTCATTTATGGAGTAAGCAACAGTCTCCCTCTCTCTGTAAACCTGCATTCCGCCAAATGAATATATAAGGAGGCCTTCGGAACATTGAGACATTATTTTCCCTGAAAATCCTGGACCATTTAGAAGGAGATCCGACCTTGCTTTGCTTGGCAGGGGAGCTGTGTTAGTGATTCATTCCAAAGCATGAAAGGACAGTACAGAAGCAGTCTCTGGGAAAGGAAAAAAAAAAAAAAAAAAAAAAGGTGTCAGAGCCAAGAGCAGAAGGCAAGGTCAAAGGTGAGAGGGGAATGAGGGAGAGGAAGGAGGAGGGTGGATGAAGGAAGCAGGCAGGAGGAGGCAGCTGCTGTGCCGGGCAGAGACGCCTTTGAAATGCAGACACCAGGTCAGATCTCAATATAGCTGCTGATCCGAAGCTCCTAGGAAAGGAACTGGAGTTAGCACTTCTGTCTGGCCAGAAAGGCAGCTGGAAGATGGAGATAAAAGGACGGCCACTCGTTTCCCCCCCGCACACCCTGCCACGCACAACTTTGAATGCCTCCGAATGCCAGGGAGAGAAAGGGTGCTGGGTCCAAAGACAGGGGTGGGCCGGGAGGGGGAAGCAGCCGGAAAGCTGATCAAAAACACTTTCAAGTTCAGATTAAACTCTGCAGATTGCAGGAGGCCAATTTAATGGGAAACGTTCCCTGTTCTCCCTGTCCCCTCCTCTGGCTTCCCAAGGGAAGGGGACTGGGCTGTGATGTTGTTCATCAGAGAAACCCATGGGTACCAGATCTTATCCAAATGAGCAGCTGTGAAAGGCTAAAAAGATAGAACCAAAAAAAAAAAAAAAAAAAGTTTACAAAGTGTCAAAAGGGAAAGAAGGGTGGGAGGGAGGGATTTTAATTACCCTGCATCCTTCCTGTGAAGGGGCAGGACCCCCAGGGACATCTAAAGGCCATTAACTCTAAAAGATGAAGCTGGTCAGAGGTGGGGTGGGGATGGGGGTCGTCTGGCTGGGGAAATAGGGTACCTGGGTCCCAGTCCCAGCTTAAACCCTTTACGTTTCCAGGCCTCAGTCTCCCCACGTGGAAAATAGAAAGGGCGGGACACTGATGCCATAGTGCTCTCCTGAGCCAGAAGGCACAATGGCTAAGACTTCAGAGTTGACTCAAATCGCTCCTCTCCCACCTATAAGCTATGTGACCCCAGAAAGTATCTAACTACTCTGAGCCTCCGTTTCCTTCCTGTGAAATGGCAGTGATGATCATTCCTACATGTTAGAAGTATGGTGAGCACGACCGGCTGTTTGAAACACATGTGGCCCACCGATGCACTGATATACACGCTACCATTGTTATTACAAGGGGAGCTTGAACTGTCCCACAAAGCATGGTAGGCTTTGGGGGAGGAGAACTCCCAAAGATACAGATTTGAGACCCGGTCCTGCAAGTCACTGAGCTTATCCCTAAGCCTCAGCCTTTTCATCAAAAATACGGGGCTTGTGGACATTAAGTGAGGTGGGTGCTCTGTAAACCTGAGGTCACCACTGTTGCTGCCTGTGGTCACCACTGTTGCTGCCTATGGTCAGTGGACCCCGGAGAGTTATTTTCAGCAGGTTTAAAGTTAGTGGCCGTGCCAGATGAGTGAGTTCCAGAGATCCATCGGACAACACAGCACAAAATTGTTAACATTGTGAGGAGAGTTAAATCTCACGTTGAGCATTCTTACCACGAAAACCAAAATCCAGAAAAGGAGGGAACGGGGGCATGAGGAACCTTTAGGAGGTGGTCACTATGCTTATTACCTTGGCTGTGGGGATGGTTTCACAGGGGTATGTGTATAGCTAAACGAACCACGTTGTACACTTTAAATATGTGTCCTTTGTTGTTTATCAATTATACCCCAATAAAGCTGCTTGAAAGGGAAATTTTATTATGTAATGACAAGTTTATATTATGAAGATACGGTATTTTAGAAGGAAAAAGATAATTAAACAGAAAATGATTAGAGGTCCCATATGTTTTCAATAAGCATAAATTGGGTTTTGCTTGGCATTCAGGAATGCACTGCTATGTAAAATAAATAAACAAACAAATAAATATTCCCAGTAGCTCAAAAGAATGTCTCATGCTCTTAAATTCTGCGGTGATATTCTGCACACCTTGTAGGGTTTGGGGCATGCATCTTCCTACCTGACAGGATCCAGCACGTGGTTGAACATCACCCCACGGAGCTCAAGGAACATGTTGGCCTGTCTCTGGCTGGACAGCCATGAAGTTAGAAGCAGAACAAAGTATGACTCATGGGTTGTCTTGTAGGGTCTCTGCAGGCGGGGCCTCCAACCTGCCAGGGAAGGTGTATGGCCACTAACGGTCACAAACAACAGGATGTTTTCTGCTTCTCTTCTTCTAGTGGCTAGGACACAAGACGCTTGACCATGGAGAGAAGTCTGTTCAAAGCCATTGCATTCCTAAGGAGGATTTGATCAGCCATCAGCTATTTCCCTAATCTACAGAATTTTATGGCCTTGTCCATGTTAAGAACAAAGCCCACTGCTTCAAATCAATTCTACCTTTTGCTGTGAGAGCTGGTGCAGCACAGAGGAAGGACGAGAGATGGGGTCACACTCTGACCTGAACACGGACACTTGCTGTGCTGTCTCTGCAGCCCCCTTTCCAACTGTGGGCCACAATTCCTCCATGAGGGAATGGGAGTCAGTGGCCCTTCAATTATTGGAGACATAGAATGTTCTACACCGACACCTCCAGCTCCAAAGTCAGCCTGGTAGAATGTGGTAGACCATTAATGAGGAGGTCCCCTGGATGACCTGTGGGTATCCACGTTCTTGTATAGCCCTCCACCTTAGAATGTGGGCAGGGCCTGTGACTTGTTTTGAACCAATATGGCAAAGAGGATGGGATGCTATTTCTATGATGACTTATATGAGATTGTAGCATCAGTTTTGCTAGAAGACTCTCTCCCTTTGATAAGCAAGTGGCCGTGCCAGGGAGGCCTGTGTGACTGGGAACCAGGGAAGAGCTGAGGGTGGCCTCGAGCCAGCAGTCAGCAGGAAGTTGGTGTCCTCTGAACTATAGCCATGAGGGACTAAACCCTGCCAAAACCATGGAGGCCCCCCAACGACCCAGAACTACCAAGATGAGCCTGGAGATGAGAGGGAATCTGGCCGACACATTGATTTCAGCTGGCTGAGCCCCAAAGTGAGGAGCCCAGTTAAGCCATACTTGCACTCCTGACCCACAAAAACCAAAATAATTAGAGTGTGTTGCTTTAAGCCACCATGTTTGTCATAATATTGGTGACAGCAATAGATAACGAAGGCAACGTGATAAAATGTTTAAATATTGCTACTCTGGAGGTAGACTAGGAATAACTATTGAATGGACTTGCATAATAACTGTGTTAATCAAAACACAACATGGGTGTTATTCAGGGCCTCCTTCTGCAGAAAAAGTCCCTAGACACAGCTTCTGCCATTTGGGCAGCCCCACTCATACCATGAAATCTGGTGCCCCACCCCCACTCCAGCGACAGCAGCTCAGCACCACCCAGCAGTACACATGATGCGAGCCGCATAGGTGATTTGAGAGTTTCTAGTAGACACTTCCAAGTGGTAAGAAGACAAGTAAAGCTGATTTTAAAAACATATTTGAGGGGCGCCTGGGTGGCTCAGTGGGTTGAGCCTCTGCCTTCAGCTCGCGTCATGATCTCAGGGTCCTGGGATCGAGCCCCGCATCGGGCTCTCTGCTCAGCGGGAAGCCTGCTTCCTCCCCACCCCTCTCTGCCTATTTGTGATCTCTCTCTCTCTCTGTCGAATAAATAAATAAAATCTTAAAAAAAAAAAGAAACATATTTGATTGATCAGTATAGAAAAATGTCCTCTCAATATGTGGCACTAGCCCCATTTGGAGGGCTCAATAGCCACCTGGGGCTGGTGACTATGTAAACGGGGCTGAGTTAGCCAGTCACTTCCTCTGGAGGCAACTAGTGCATTGGTGGGCAGTCCATCGGAGAGTCAAGCCTGTGATCTCTCCTGACAAGATGAGCGGGACCGGTCTCATTTCTTCTGTAGGCAGTTTGAATTAAGATGCATGGAAAGACAGGCCAGTGGGTATTCAGAGCTGCAGCTGAAGGGGAGGATGGGGGACTTCAGAGGTCATGAAGGGCCAGGAGCAAGTTTCAGTGTGGAGGAGGGGGTCCCAGAAACCCGGGAGGCAGAGAAAGGCGAAAGACAGTGGAATGCAGCAGATCAATGGAGTCTAACCAGGGGCAGGTTGCTGGGGGAAAGAACCGGTCCTACCTTCCTCCACGAAACAGATATTTGTGGAGGAGTTCCCATGCACCGAACACTGGGCCAGGCAGGAGGCACACAGCAAATAGTGAAACAGATCCGGCCCTTGCCATCATAGAATTGACAGCGAAGTGGGAAAGGACAGAGGAGCAACAAACAGCTATCCAAGTAAATACGTTGTTACAAAAAGTGCTTGAAGGAGACCTCCTGGCTACCTACTTTGTATAGAGGCCAGCCGAGGCGTCGTAGGTGAAGTAACAATGAAGTCAAATCCCGACAAAGGAGCAGAGGCCTCCCCAGTGACAAGAGGAGATGAGAGTGTTCAGGGATACATGCAGGGAGACAGGGAGACAAGAGTCACCTGGGCATTCTAGAAGCTCACAGGAGGCCAAGGGCAGGAGCAGAGGCTCATTAGGCACAAGGGTTCAAGTGGATGCTGGAGAAGCAGGCAGGAGAGGGACATGCAGGACACAAAGGGGCCCTAGACTCTCCTACAGGGCTTCTGGGAGCCACTGTGAGTCCAGAACCACTCTCCCATGACACTCTCCCTTGAGAAATGGCCTCATTCTTGAGTCCTGATTCTTCGATGATTTCCACGAAACTTTGTTCCCTGTTTAACTCCACATGTGTCTCTAAAATAACTCCTTCCTTTTTGAAATAGTCTGAGGGGACCTACATCCCTTTCCAGCAAATAACCCCAGACAAGAGCAGTGCCCACTTTGTGACTCACCCTGGGCACTCCACTTTGCATCACTGAATGGATTGGTGGTCACGGTCACCAAATGCCACCTGTGCGGTATGACCCCGACAGCCACCACCTCCTTACCTTTGGAGCCCTAGACACCTCATTCATCCTGCCCTGGTCCCAGCTGCTTCATAGTAACACCGTGAAGGAGACTTCATTACCCCAGCTTTTCAGGTGACATGCCCAAGGTCACACAATGGGAGTTCACCCTGGCCCCTTGAGGAATCAGCCATTGTCCTGGGGAGATGCCTGGTTCAGTTTGCAGGCATGAAATGAGCACACACCCTAGGAGCACTGGGGAAGGAAGTTAATACTGACTACCATGTTTCAAGGTGCTTCATGGACATCACACCATGGGATCTCTCACAACCAGCCAGGGAGTCTGCTATTATCCCATTATTTTATAGAAGAGGAAGCTGGGATTCACAGAGTAAGAGAAACATGTTTTCATTAGAAGAACAGGGTTTTAGACCAATGTCCAGCTGCCTCTAAAAGTGCCACCTTCTGAGTGTCTGAATCGATGTGAAGCTGTATAAGGCCACCTCAAGCTTCTTCCCATAGTCTGCGAGCTGCTAAAGACTGTATCCCTGACCACATAGCCCAAGACCCAATAAATGAGTGGGTTGGACACATGACACGGCAGCCAAAGATGTCACCACCCAATTTCTCCTCCATCTTCAGCCCTCTACACCTTTGAAAATGCCCAATTTACTTCAGGGAGCTAATTACTGCCAAGAGATTCCATGCTCCCTCTACCTGAGACAAGTGGCCTGGGGTCCTGGCAAGTGCCTCCTCCCAGAACTCAGAGAGTACAGAGGAGCCACAGAGTGGACAAAGGACTTTATTAAGGACCTGACAGGTGAGGAGGTAGAGCGAACATCTCGGCCAACCTCTGCCAACTTCTCTTGCTAAGCACGTGACATAGGTCATTGGAAAGGCCTGGATAAGCTAAGAGTCCTCAGTGAAACATGAAAAAGACCAACTAAAGAAATAAAAATAAAGATCAGCTGCCATGGGCGTGTGTTTGTCTTGATCCTGATTCTTTTGCAGCAAGTGCCTGGTACCCAATGGAGGACCATCCAAATGTAGTGATCAGAAAAATGGACAGGTAGATGTTTGGATGGATAAATGAATGGTGACTGAGAGGAGCAATGGACCAGGGACCAGGGACCAGGAGACCAGGGTTCAAATTCTAGCTCTGCCAAATCAGAGACTTAGCTCCTGACCCCAGGGCAGCACTTATTCCCTCCAGACTGCATGTCTCCATCCCTAAACACAGACCTTAGACACCTCACCCAATCCGCCTAAGCACCTCAACTGCCTTGCTGTGTTGGGGGGGGAGAGGAGGCTGCAACCCCCTTTCCAAGACATCGCAATGGGATTAAGATAGCACGGTCAGGCCTGCCAACAGCACCCACACCAATCCCATGGCAAGATCACACTGCATCCCCGCCCACCATGACACGAGGACGCCTACACTCGTTCTCATGGGCAATGCAGAGGGAGTCCTTTTTCACCAAACTGAGTGTTTTTCCGTGGGACTCAGGGGTTCAGGTTCAAGCGACGTGCAGAAGAGAACATGATGGAAGACGTGCCTTCCCAGCACGAAGCCCTGTTTGCCCTGCTGGTTCGAATCCCACGCCTGTGTTCTTCCTTCCTCTGTTCCTTCCTTCCTGAAGTATGTACTGAGTACCGACTGTGCACAGGTGCTGTGCTGGTCACTGGCAACACACAGCAAAGTAAAGAAATCCATCCTCTGTCATCGAGATACCAATAATCTCGCACAGGGTCCAGAGGGAATTCAGATAACTTCTGTGAGCACGCACGGTAGTTACAACAATGCCAAGCACCAGGAAGGAGGCACAGTGAGCACTGAGGGCATGTAACCAGGTGTCCCGTCTAGTCTGGGGGACCAGGGCAGACCTCCCTGAAGAAGTGGGGTCTGAGCAGAGACTGAGTGATGTGTGGGAATGAGCAGGAGAAGACCTGGGTGGGGCATGCCATGACCACATTCACAAGAGCAGGAAGGAGCAGCACATCGTCTCATAGATGCCCTGGCACCACTGGCTTATTTTCCTCACTTACAGGATACAAACGTCCTCAACCTGTATTCCCATTTGATCTGTCAATTTTTCTAAGTCTTTATCACACTTTATCAAAATGTGTATCAGTGTGAGAAAGTGAACGTCTGCCACCCCTCCCCTCCGGCAACTGCAAAATTGAAATCTTGTGAAGACAGCAGCACGTTTCCTATTTTAATTATTTTTGCATCTTCCTTGGCTGGTCTCTGTTTTTTGATGACTCTTTTCATTCCCTCCTAGAAGCAGGCCCCAGTCCCTCCCTCAGTGGAAAATACACTTGTCTCTACCGATGTAGAAAATGTTTCAAGTATGTCAGGATGCGGCTGGAGAAATGGTATGAGGGAATTCTGCTCTCTTTGAGGTGCTAGAAACCAGCAATGTGAACAAAGAATGCTGCACAAAACTTGGGTGTAACCTAAGCAGCCGTGAACTTGGAGGTGACCTTGACTCTCACACTAACTAACTGGGTGACCTTGAGTTGGTCGTTCTACTCAGTGCCACAGTCCCTTCTGAGTGCTTTACAGGGATTAGCTCATTCAACCCCGACAATAGCTATGGGATAGATGGTGGTAGCAGCCCCATTTACATTCCATGAGAGAAATGGAGCCACACATACTTTGCCCCAGATTCCCTAGGAGTCAAGGGCAGAGCTAGGACATGAACCTGGCCAATCTGTCTCCAATATCCCTACTTTTACCACCAGGCTTAATTTTCTCAGCACAGTAAAAATGGGATTCCCCTTTCAAATATGGGGAAACTTGAGGGGCAGGGGGCATCACTTGCCAGCTTTCACACAGCTAGGAAATGGCAGAGCTGGGATGTGGACCCAGGTGGTCTGGCTTATCTTATCCACACATATGTGGCTACCTTTGAAGATGGTCATGTCTTTGTGAACCTGGCTCCCAGTCACTGGCCATTGGCCTCATGTGGGGTTCCTACATGTGCTAGAGAAAGAGAGAAATAAAATAAGCAGAGCCAGTCTAGGATGAGAAGGATGAGAATAGGGTTCCCTGGAGGTTGTGGTGAGCTTTAAGTCAGGCAATGATGATACAAGATCTAGTTTAGTGTCTGGCTTATAGTAGAAATCCAGTAAGTGGGAGCCCTTCCTTCTTCCCTGGTCTATGAATGTGGAAGGAATAGGGGGTTGGGAATGAGGAGAGGAAAATGGGTATTAGGGTGAAAAGGACACCATAAAAGGACACCAGTCACTTGGTAGAATCCACTTTCTAGTGCAAAAATCCCTAAAAAGCATTCTTCCAGTGCTCGCTTAAATGCCTTCTATGACAGAGAACTCACTACCTCAAATAAGAAATGAATACATTCTAAGAGATAAAAATGCTGAAGCCAGGGAGGGGCTAAAGTTATTGATCCCTAAAAATGGGGGAGGATCACCTTCCCAGCAGTTTCTGTGAGGGTTTATCTTGTCCACAAATGCTCTTAACTACAATGTTCAACCCACAGCAAGTTAACCATTGACGAGTTTAGTTAATACTATTTTCAGTGCTCTTATCATTATTGCTATTGCTGTTGTTATGCAGTCCCTAAAAACACCATTTTCAGGGTCAACAAACCTGGGCTCCAGCCTCACCACTACTACCTACAAGTGCAGATCCATGGGCAGATCACTCGCCAGCTCCAAGCTTCTGTTTCACCGTAGCAAAATGTGACAAATAATAGTGCGGGCCCCCAAGGATAAAAGATTTTGTATCCAGACCACTACTCCCTGCTCAATAAAGAGAAGTTACAATTATTAAGAAAATATGGGCCTACTTATGGGCAGGTGAAGGGGCCACAACCTGCTAATCCCAGTACAGAGGAATCAGAGGACTCACATGGCTGCTATTTCTTGGGTAGGAGTTAGACCAGAAACTATCTCCTCTCTACCATTCTCCTGCCCCATTTCTTCTATGATAGCCCTGAGATTCCCCCAGGACATGAGGAATCATTGTCTGACAACCAGAGCTGTCCAAATGTGGAACTGGCTGTCTTTGAAGGAAAGAGCTCCCTGTCAAGAAGGTGTTCAAGCTGAAAACTCATGATAGACCTGCTAGAGAGAGAATTCAAATAGTGAATCAGGGGAGAAGGGTAGGGAATGGCAAGAGAGCTGGGCAGATGGTATGGATCAGAGGAATGGTTGTAAAACTGTGTTCATGGAACCCCGATCCTAGTATGGAGCCTCAGGTTTAGACACAGAGGATGGAGGCGGTCACACAGCTGAGGGTCCAGGATCTCCTCACCCTGCTCCAACAGGAGAATCTCCACTTCTGTTGGTTTGGAGATGGAGGTTTCTATCAGTTAGCGATTGCCACAAAATTGCCACTGTAAAATACCACAAAACCTCAGTGACTTCAAAAATGAACTTTTGTCTCTCACTCGTCAGCATGGCTCAGTCAACCTAGACTGCAGTTTTGATCTAGTTCATGCACACTCATCCCAGGGACAGGGTGGGGGGGGGGGCGGCAGGGATGGGATAGGGTCCACTGATCTAAGCTAGATTTGGCTGGAAGAGTTTGGTTCTGCTCCACTTGTCTCTCATCCTCCTCTGGAACCAGGGGATACTCATCACATGCCTCTCCCATGTTTTAGACTATTTGGAAAAGCAGCTTCTTCTTTATATGTACAGCCTCAGAAGAAAGACGGTTGAGACCATTCACCTTGGTCTTTCTGAATAGATTTGGGTTGTACCACGTCACTGATATTGCAGATTGAGAAGGATGGGATTTTCAAGTGAGAGGAAATGACTCCTTGAAGTCCATAAATATGACTTTGTCCATTAAGACCTATACCTTGAGAAGACCAGAACAACAAGTGGAAAGCATAAAATCCCAGAAAGGGGAAGAAAAAGGGATAGTGTTTCAAAAGAAGTTTTCACCTCCACGGAGAAAGGAGAATAAAGTGTAACAGGGTGACAAGAAGAGGAGAAATACTAGCTCTTAGATCCCCCAGGTTCCCAGTCTCCCAAACTAAGTTCCCAGTGTGGGAATTTACACACCAATACTGTATAACAAATGCAAAATCTTAATGACACTTTACAATAAACCTTTATGTTCTTAGACCTATAAGTCAACTAAGGGTCAATTTATTTAACCTGGGCTTATCTAAAGCAGTTCTGCTCTATGTATCTCTCATCCTCCTTGGATCAAATTGAAAACTAAGGAATGTTCTCTTGGTAGCAGCGGGGGCATAAGAGGGCAAGTGGAAACAGAGAAGAGCCTATGAAGGCCTAAACTTGGAGATGACCCACCATTACTTTGGCCTAATTCTGTGGACCAAACCAAGTCACATGGATAAGCTCAAAATCAAACGGGGCAGGAAAATGGGGGAGGGGGTGACTTGGCTTCATGGAAAAAATTCCAAAGTCATATGCAGAGTATGAATATCAACGTTGGCAGAAAATCTTGGGGCCAATAATGCAATCTACTCAGGGTGAAATGATAGGAACCCAAGTGAGCTTGGAAGATTATGGATCGGGGTACAGTTGCCTGCAACCAAGACCTGTGTAGGACAGGCAGCCACTATGGCTGCGATTTCCAGACACATGAGCCAGGGACAGACTCATAAGCCCCAGCCACCAGCAGAAGATGCTCAGAAAGCAAACAAACAGGGCATGGAAGTACTCATTGGTGAGCCTGAAGACATCTGACGGCTGGGGTACAGGGGTGAAGTCTGAAGGACTGATAACTATGGGCCAGAACAAGACCACCGACCATAGATGGAGGTCAAGTACCCACCCCGGGACAAGCCACACTCCAAGGAGGCCCACAAGGACCAAATGCCCTCCTGCCAATAACTGATGGATAAACATAAGGCCACTGAAAATTAGCTCAGCCCTCCTACCTCGGGGAGACAAGGAGAAGGAGGGAGATGAAGAGAATCTTGACACACCTACATTGGATCCCAAATTGATCACATTTAAATCTGAAAGTCACGGAGCTCTATGAATGCACAGGATTAAGTTTTCTGCCCCTTTCAGAAACCAGGACTTACCAGGTAAGGACCGTGACAGAGAAATAATGAAAGTTACATCTAAGCCTGGTTTATAGATGGTGGTGACTATGAACTTGTAACCTGCGACTTGTATGTGTCCACTTCTGTACACTGTAATCACATTTTCTTTTTGCTGGACTTCTTATCGCTTTTCATCAGAAGATCAATTACACCACTAATGGAAGTCTTTTAAAGGCTTGTGTCAGAGCCCTATGAAGAGGGCACAGGAGCCCCCCCTTATGATATTCGAGTTTGCCTTTCCTCTTCCTTGAGTCTCACAAACACTGACGGATGGTCTTCTGCATCAGCTAATGTGGAGGGAGTCTCGTTGTCTGGCATTCTCCAGGGGAAGTTTTAACTTGTGGCTTAGTGCATTGATTATGTTGCTTTTCCTTTTCATTCTGTGTTTCTGGGAGGGGGCAAGGAGTGGGGGATGAGAGCAGATTGGAGCCAAGCTGTCCTCATTTGACTTACCAGTATTTGGAAGGCACTTAAGTTTTTCTCTTTTCTATTGGAATAGGAGTGAAATCCAAAATTCCTAGCTGTCTCTAAATACCAACTGACTAAGCTTAAAGACTCCCAAAATAAACAGCTTAGCATTCCGGAAAGTTACCAGAGACCTGGGGGTTTGGTAAATGAAGCACGAACCTCTTGCCCTCCTCACTTAGATTCTGCTCAAGTGGTCCCAGCATTGGCAGGGAAGGGGACAGATGTTTGTTTTGTAGCTAGTTGATAAGGGATGGGTTTCTAACACTTTGGCTTGTGACGCTGGGACCCCAAAATAGAATGTTACATTGCCAATAAGATGAAATGCAAATTTAGCTGGGTTAGATTGTTCCCCCTCCTCTCTACCTGTCCCATACCTTCTTATCCTTAAGGGGCTGATTAAAGTCTCCCTTTGTCCTGTGTATCTTCCTAAAACAGGGCATATACTCACAGCATCTAGCTCTTAAGCAGCACTTACTTCAGGGTTTACAACACCTGGCGCAGATGTAGTCACTCCCATTCCCTGCCCTGTACAGACATTACTAATTGATCACAGCACTTCCTCCTGCTGATCTCATATACAACCTCACAATTCTGTGCTCCAGGCAGCTGGTACTGATCAGTGGGACTTGGCACTTAGGGCAAAGCAGCTCCGTAGTATCAGATTTAGATTCTATTTTGAACCCCTAGGCACTGAAAATAAAAATAAGCATAATAATAGCTATCGCTTATTGACTGTGCTAGATACCTTTCAAAGATCATCCCATTTATTCCTTTTCACAACATTACAAAGTAAGCATTACCTTCTCCCATTTCATGAATAAGAAAACTGGGACTCAGAGAAGTCGAGTAATTTGCACAAGGTCACACAGCTGGGAAATGGTGGAAATGGAGGACGAGTCTAGTTCTAATACTACTTTGAGGCCCCTGGGGTCTCTATTTCTCCAACAATCCACCATGCCCCACAGCTGGGTTGTCCTAACATGTAATATAATTTCATGCTTTGAGCCCTTTCCTTACACAACCCCCTTTTCCCAGAATGCCCTTCACCCTTCCCAGCTGGTGGAAACCCTCTAATCTCCTGATGCCAGCACTGCAGGCATCACATCTTCCAGAAAACACTTCCTGACCCAGCTATAACTTGTCCCATTCTTCTTTTTGCTCCCCTACCCCCCTCACCAAGAGAGGATTCTTACCTTTAAAATTGTCCTTGAAAGTAGAGTCTCAGCACTACTGATTCTTCTATACCAGCAAAGGAAGGAAGGAAGGAAGGAGCAAGCAGACCCGAGGCCCTCAAATATCTGTTGTTGAGTTTTCGGTTCCCCAGGACCCCTCACATGTGTTCCCATTGCTTCTTGGCCAGGGTACAGAGTTCTTTGTTTAGGGAGTCATCCAAGCGGGCAGGAGGACCCAAGGACCCACTCAAATGTGGAGACATAATTAGCAAAGTCCACCAAAGGGAACACACTCAGAGTGGGGACCCAGAACCTTTGACCAGCAGAGTGAAGGTCTTAGATAAGAAACACAGTGCCAAGTGTCAGATCCAAAAGGCCATATCAGAGGAAAAATGGGTAGATACAGCAGCCTTCTCACTGGTCCTCAACTGGAATGACCACCTCCTTCCTGTTGTCCCAGATAGCTCCTACTTATTCTCCATGACTCAGTCGTCACCTTTTCCTGGCTCCCCTTCCTCAGCCACAACACTCACCTTGCCTATTCACCTGTGCAGCTAGTGCCCAGCACAGTGGTTGGATGGCAGTGCACAGGCCACGTTTGATGACCGAGGACTCAGATATAGAATGACGAGTGACTTAGGGCCAGTGACTCAGAGCAAAGACGGGGATGGCAATTTGGGCTGGAACTTTGTCTTTATGGGTTGCCAGCACCCATTGTAAGAGGCTCACATGCATAGGAGGAGACACACTTGATCCTCTGACCACTCTGAGGTTAGAATTTGCAATCCCACTTGAAAAAAAAACTTTCAATGCTTCTCTGTACCTATGGATGCCCCCCTCCCCCCTAAATCTCTGGGCTGCTCCTACATGACAAGACACACTGTCTCTCCATTTCTAGACCTCTCTGAAGATGACACTGGACCTGGGTTGCACTCTTCCCCCTCTCTCTTCCCTTTCCTATTGTCCTGCTTGACTTCATTGGCTGGGCTGGGTCCACCCTCTTCCCTTCTTCTAGTCTCCACTAACTACAACAACAATAATATCAAATAACTACATGTCAGGGAATGCTTATGGTGAGCCAGGCTCCATGTTTTAAGTGAATTTTCACAGTGGATCCATTTTTCTGTTGCTCAGAGAAGGAAAGAAATGTGTCCTTCTAATACTATGTTGAACAAGAGTGGTGAGAGTGGGCATCCTTGTCGTGTTCCTGATCTCTCCAAAGGCAAAGGAAACAAAAGTGAAAATGAACTTTTGGGACTTCATCAAGATCAAAAGCTTCTGCACAGCAAAGGAAATAGTCAACAAAACAAAGAGGCAACCCACGGAATGGGAGAAGATAGTTGCAAATGACAGTACAGACAAAAGGTTGATATCCAGGATCTATAAAGAACTCCTCAAACTCAACACACACAAAATAGACAATCATATTAAAAAATGGGCAGAAGATATGAACAGACACTTCTCCAATGAAGACATACAAATGGCTATCAGACACATGAAAAAATGTTCATCATCACTAGCCATTAGGGAGATTCAAATTAAAACCACATTGAGATACCACCTTACACCAGTTAGAATGGCCAAAATTAGCAAGACAGGAAACAACATGTGTTGGAGAGGATGTGGAGAAAGGGGAACCCTCTTACACTGTTGGTGGGAATGCAAGTTGGTGCAGCCACTTTGGAGAACAGTGTGGAGATTCCTCAAGAAACTAAAAATAGAGCTTCCCTATGACCCTGCAATTGCACTACTGGGTATTTACCCCAAAGATACAGATGTAGTGAAAAGAAGGAAAGAAATGTGTCCTATGACACACAACTAACACGTTTCACTGCCAGCATTCCAAATGGTTTTCTGGGGCCCAGAGCCTGAAGAAATCCCTCCCTCTGTTCACACCGATCTGGTCCTCCAGTGGGATCCTCTCTCCCTGCCAGTCACTGAACTTCCCGCAGACAGAGGAAAAAGCCACCTCTGCTATGTTCTGTCTACCCTAGTTGTTTCCCCTTTCTCAATAAATCCATTTAAGAGTAAAGCATTTGATGGACAGTTTAATAGAGCTCTCCTTAAACCTGGCCACATTAATGATTTCTGGCAGGCTAAATGCCAACTTCCTTAGCTCAATAGCTGTTTTCCTTCCTTAACAACCCTTGTTTCGCCTGGGGTTCTTTATTGGGTGGACAGGGTACAGTGCTTTAATGGGTCATCACTAAGTTAGCAGACCTGGGATTGAAGCCGGCCTCACTGTGTGACCTTGTACAAGTCATTTAACCTCTCTGGACATTAATGGTTCAGAAATGATGACAGTGATGCCCAGTCTTGCCTACATATTACGATGGAGTATTTCAATGTGTCGGTAATTTTTCAAGTTCCTTGGAAAGGGGGCCAAAATACATAAACAAACATTTTGCCCTAGTGGGTTCTTACTTTTAGATATAAAAATGCAAAATTTCTCTGTAAATAGCTCTGCTAACTTATGGTCACTTGGATAATGCTGATGAGCTCTGCCCACTTACCTTTCAATGATCTATAATTTCCTGGAAACTGGAAATTTTGTTTTCCTTCATGAGGGCATTTTTATCTCTCTCTTTTTTTTTAAGATTTTTATGTATGTATTTGACAGACAGAGATCACAAGTAGGCAGAGAGAAAGGCAGAGAGAGAGGGGAAAGCAGGCTCCCCACTGAGCAGAGAGCCCGATGCGGGGCTTGATCCTAGGATGCTGAGATCATGACCTGAGCGTAAGGCAGAGGCTTTAACCCACTGAGCCACCCAGGTGCCCCTCTTTTTTTTTTTTTTTTTTTTTGAGCTAATGTACACTGAGATATATTCTATCAGAACAAAAAAAAGAAGCTTTAACCTGATTCTTCCACACACAGTATGCACCATATTTATAGATAGAGAAATCAAGTCTCAGGGATGTTAGGTAACATCCCCAAGGTCACACAGCAAGTAGATGGCAGAGTTGGGGCTCAGTTCTATGTCTTTAACCAGCAAGGAGTACAGCCTCCAAATGGACAGTGTGTAGGACCAGGGGAAGGCAGAGCTCAGTGAAGTGGGGGGCTTCTGGGCAATAGGGCAGCTTTATTCTCTGGTTGCAGAGGGAATTGAGATGCTTAAAGCCTTGGAATCGATGTAAAAAGCTGTAAGCAACGATCACTTTTACTTTCTAAAATCTTTTCTTACTTTTAAATTCCCTGGCTCTGGCCCACCACCAAAGCCCCAGGTTATATGTTCAGACAATAAAAGCTGTCATCCCAAGTCCTGCTTGTGTCAAATTCCTACTGCAGCTCAGGCCCGTGTCCTGTGGGGGAAAGGGCAGAACAGGGAGCTTGGTGCCAGCACCATAGTAATTATTAAGTAATATCCCAAGACTATAAACATAACTTTTGATGTCGTCACTTCTCACCTACTTGGGCATGAGATACACTGACAGCCTCACCTTTGTAGGACCTCATCGGGCAAGGTGGGGCCATGATCTCTAAAGACATGGGTCCAGCCGAGCACTCTTCCACACTTCATCTTATTTCATCCTCATGAGCAGCCCTTTCGGACAAGGAGGAGACAGAAGCTCAGAGAGCCTGAGCCACTTGCTTAACGTCACACAGCCAGTAAGTGCAAGAGCTAGTCTGTGTGCCCCGGGTGCATTTCTCAATCACCATGTTAGATGCTCTGGGCCGGTGTACCCAGCCTTGGGAGGTGTACCCCAAGGCCAGCATCACCTGCTCTTGCTTAGAGTTTAGCTATGTCCAGCTTCAACCAGAAGTCTCACCTGGGCTGCCTTGTAGACCCAGCCACTCAGAAGGCCAAGAGGAGGCCGCAGGTGTCTACAAGGGTCAGAGAGGTCCTCAGGAGTCACAGGACAGCCAATAAGGAGATGTGGGTTTTCGTTCTGGTCTGACAGCCGGCTCACCGCACTTGGGTCCTCCGCAGTGAGTCCAAAAGTTCGCCTAAGTGGCCTCTGGGGATGCTCTGGGCTACAGAGGATCCAAAGAAAAATAAAATAAGGTACAGTCCTTGCTTTTGAGCAACCTCCTGTCTCCTAAAGGAGACAGATGAAACATAGAACTTTAAGACAAGAAAGACAAGAGTCAGTGTCTGATGGAGGAGGAGGTGGAGTGTTTCCATGGGAGCCACAAACGCAAGGATTCGTTCCAAACCAAGACACATTATAGGGCAGGATCCATTGCAAAAATGGTGCGTCTTTTTTTTTTTTTTTTTTTTTTTATGCTGAATGATAACTGTTGCTTTCAGATCGATGGTCAGGATAGACGAGACCATTGGGGAGACTGTCATGTTAAGTGTGTGGTACTTAATACCTCAGTTCTGTGGACAATTCATCCCCACCCCCAGCCTCCTCCCTGGTCTGTCCAGGTGTCAAGGTTTATAGCCCAATAGCTCAGTGTTTCTACAAGGGTCGGGGGGCGGGTGCTTGTACTCGGTAATGGTGCTGGCTTGTTCCATTATAGAAGCCAATTTATTTTATCTGTGTGAAATAAAACCCAGTTGTCTTGATCCTCTCTTCTGAATCACATCTAATTTGATTCTCTATTGGGGTTGGGTTTGTCTCTTCCTCCCTTTTTGTCTGAAGTTTTAGGAACAGCCCAGGACTGATGCAGAAGCAAATCGATGTAAGAGGCGGAGCTCCAGAAACAAAACAGGAAGCCGCGGCCCTTTGACGATCAGGGGCCCGCAACATCTGACCCCTGCCCTGAAGGGGGCACAAGTTGGGGGAGAGATGCAGCCTGCCTTTTGAACTCTGAGTCTGGGAAAATTTGAACGAGAACTTCACTGTGTCCCTGTAACATCACCAGCCCCAACCCTCAACACCTCAGGCCACCCTGAGATTTTTTGTTGTCACTCCTTTAGTGCTCCATGATCCTTCTCCTGGCCAATGTTTCACATCCTATGCTCTCTGGCTAGAAGATATATCTAATCCACTTCTCCCATCCTTGACCCTCCAAATTCTACTTATAATTCATAATTATTTTCTACTACCATTGCTGTCTCTAGAAAGTATTCCTGGAGGCTCCACGCCTGGGTGATCTGTCCCTCCCACTCTATAGTCCCAATCAACCTGTGGTCCTCACCACTGGCCCATCCCTCTCCCTCATGAGACTGTAGTCCCCTGAGGTAGGGGCCATGGCTGCCTCATCACCCACACTCTGCCACCTCCCAGCCGTGTGACCATGAGGAAGTCATATGACTTCTCCATGTCTTGTTTCCTTTTCTGGAAACTGGGGGTAATGGCAAGGGACTTTTTATGTGGATTAAATATTAATATCTACAAAAGGCTTTGAATGGAGCCTGGCACACAGCGAGTACACAGTAAATGTTAGCTGCTGTCATTACTCACCACTATTTTACCAACACTCACCACAATGCCTCTTACAAAGTTCTTGCTCAGTCGAGGTTTTACGAGAATGAATATATAAACATTGTGCTCTACAGTTTTCGCTGTCTACCTTAGACCAGACAGGACCTCAGGGATCAGCTGCTACATATACAAATTAAGTTTCCTTTTGTATTTCTTCTTGTTCAGCAAAGTACGAGAGGTAATAAAAATGAGACAGCCTCCCCCCTACTCCCCTAAATGAGATGGTCAGTCTTATGACCTATGTGTATGGGGGAAAGGGCCAGAGCTCAGAGGGAGGTGACTGCCTCAACATAGATGGACAGTGTGTGCAGAGACAACTGGGTAAAATGAGGCACACAATGCTCTTAGCTCAGTGTCTATGTTTCCTGCTGTGAGGCTGGACCCTTGCTAGCTACCATCCTCCTCAGAGGACTGCCACCCCTTTGTATCCTCAGTTGGGTGACCCCAGGCAGCTTTAGCCAATGTCCTTGGGACCCCCAGCCCTTTGCATTCCTCCTCTCTGATCCAAATAGGACCTGGGCTCAGGTCCAGGGTGGGCACAGCAGTTGCCTCATCTCTGTCCCTCAGCAGCCAGCATGAGGCACATCGCAGGAGCGCAGTAACGTGAGCTGATTTTGTGGTGCTCTGTCCCTCCTTGGGTGTGTGAGCCAATGGGATCTGTGTTGTTAACACAGGAGAAAGCCTGGCCCTTGGGTTACCATGTGTTAGAGTCAAATTAGAGAAAACCCAGGTACAGCAAGCATTATCATGAGCCACAAGCATAATACACAGGACATGACTCTAAGTGTCCTGCCCTCTCTCCATCCTCCGGTCAGCCCTGTGGGATGGACACCATCTCCATCCTCACTCTGCAAAGTGAGCGAGGTGCTGGAGGCTGGGATGGTGGCTGCATGACTTGGAAGCTCTTGAACCCACACAAGGGGGTCTAGGTCTGAGCTCTCCAAGGTCCCACACTCAGCCACATCTCTCAGATACTCCTGTCTGTCCCCCCTCTCTCTCTGGGCCTTCAGAATTCCAAGCCTTCACACCTCCTTGATTTCAGACTTTATAAATCTCTAATCTAAGTATTTATATTCTTTCAACCTTACCCTTGACCTTAAACATGATCATTACTGCTTCAGTTCTCCATAATAATAGACTCCTGGGAAGTGGAAAGACCCAAGAGCTTCCTTTGTCAACTCCATCCCAATGTTAAGTGAGCATGACTCAGACTGGTTGCACGTTGGAGTCTCCTAGGGGAGTTTTTTAAAAAATTCAGATGCATGGGCCCCACCTCTGCCTCCCACCCCAAGTTAGAAATTCATGGGCTAGGGCTCAGACATCTTTATTTAAAAAGAAAATATCCCCTGTGCTTCCAGAGGGCAGTAAAAATCCTGGTCCAAGGAGCGGAATCAGTGATAAGAGTCATTATCGCTGGACTCAGTGTTACTCCTTCAGCATTAGTCCTGTGACCTTGAGGGAAATGTGTGACCTCTCTGAATGTCCATTTCTCAATCTATGAAATGGGAAGGAAATTCTTGGCTTGTAGGGGTGTTAGGTAACCTAAATGTGCTAAGGCTGGCAGAGCATGGAACACATAGTAGACTGTCTTCGTCCTAAAGCTAAGACTCCCACCCCCAACTCTCATGGTAACTGTACACCCTACCTGCCCTCTTACTCTGATCAGCCAAACTAAGCAGGTCAAATGCTAGTAGACTGCAGTTAAAATGAGAGGTTTAGGGGTGCCTAGGTGGCTCAGTGGGTTAAAGCCTCTGCCTTCAGCTCGGGTCATGATTCCAGGGTCCTGGGATGGAGCCCTACATCAGGCTCTATGCTCAGCAAGGAGCCTGCTTCCCCCTCTTTCTCTGCCTGCCTCTCTGCCTACTTGTGATCTCTGTCTGTCAAATAAATAAATAAAATCTTTTTAAAAAATGAGAGGTTTACGTGGGACTTCTGGCTTCATCTTTTAATACTTTTGTTACCTTGGGGAAGGTTCTGAGCCTCAGTTTCCCCACCTGGAAAGTGGGGCCAATGCCATGTACCCTGATAAACATGAAAAGAGAATGCATGCACCAGGCATTCAGCACTGACCTTGGTGCACAGCAAGTGCTAAGTACCTGAAAGCTGAAATGTACAACATTCACATCTATTTCTGTTACCCGTATTTTAGACCTCTGTAACACCAAACCAACATGCTCCTGTTGACTCAAACCATGAGTATTCGGGGACTGGACCAGAATTTCAAGAACCTTCAGTCTTCCAGGTGCCAACTTAACAGATTTTTGTTTTTAAACTCTAAGGATTGGGGACTTAATCCACAGGAAACAGACTTGGCGAAGTCGCATTAAGAACCAGCACAACTTCTAACTCAAATGATGTCCAGGCCTTTATTCACGGATGTAAAATTAATTTAACAGTCATCTCCAGCTAAAGCAACTCCAGGGGGGGGGAAAAAAAAGGATGGTTAGTTCCAAAGCAGGAGATAGAGGGACTGAGCACATCAGACAAAGGCAGTCCAGATCCAAAAAGATCTGAACAGGTCTGAGACATGAGCCAAATCTACCAGGGTGGAATTTAACAGGGACAGATGCTCAATAAATGCTGATTTGAGAGAATGTTAAATCCCATTTCTGGGTTCTGAAAACCAGACACATAAATGCAGGATAGGGAAATTATGGCATTACCAGCTTCAATGTTCAGTCAGCTAATGGCTGCTGGGCCTTCATGTCCCAGTCACTGTGGGGTCATGGTGGAAAGAGGAGCTCTGGAGCCAGCCTGCTTCCACCATTTACCAGCTAAATTATTTACCTCTCTGGGCTTCTGTGTTCCCATCTAGAAAATAGAGATAAAAGAGTGTCTACCTTCTGAGTTGCTGAGAGAATTAAATGAGACGGTGTCTCAGCCCTGTCCTAGAGATGCAGAGAAAAATAAAACAGCTCCCACTGTCAAAGAAGTCACAGCCTAGCAAGAGAGATTGATGTACAACCCACCAGGGCTAGTCTATGCATGACTCTGTCCCTGAGATACTACAGAGCAGGGGTTGACAAACTGCAGCCTACGGGCCAAGTCCTGCCCTCTACCTGTTTTTGTAAATAAAGTCTTATTGAAACACAGCCACACCCATTCCCTTACGCATTGTTTATGGTTGCTTTCCCACTGCAGCTGTAGGGTTGTGTCCTTGCAACAGAGACTGTATGGCTTGCAATACCTAAAATATGTGTTATGTAGCCCTTTATAGAAACATTGTGCCAGCCCGTTATAGAGGAAGAAGTTACCTCTGTCCTAGATGCCGAGAAAGGGGAGAGTTTTTAGCCCCGAGATGGGTTGAGTCTGCTAAATAGGGGAATACATCTCTTTTCCAATGAGTGGATTTGAAGTGTTAAAGTTTAATAGCTGGACCAAGGTCATAAATGTTAGAAGCAGGATTCAACCCTGAATCTAATAATTCTGCATGTCAGGCTCTCTTCACTGTCCCAGGCAAACGAGTACAATCAGCATATTCAAGGTGGGTATTGAAGAACGAATAGGAGTCTCCCAGGTGGAGATAATGTCCAAAGGGTGGAAAAGCTATCCAAAGATACAGATAAAAGAGCAAGAACAAAGTGTCCAGGACGTAAACATATTCAGAAAATGCAAACAGTTGAGTACTAAGAAGTCTGAGAATACGGAAGCTAGAGAGGGAGATGTTAAAGAAGAAAGGAGTCCAGAAGGTGGGTAATGATGGAGAGAATGCAAATGGCTGTCCCCTTGTAAATCATCACCCACCAGATCTGAGGAATAACACTCCCACAAAGTGGATTCCAGGAGCAGTAGGCACAATCAGAGCAATCAAGCCTCGCTATCTCATTGTACAGATGGCAAAACTGAGGCCCCGGAAGGAGGAGATTTGCCTGAGGCCACACTGCACATCTGCCATAGAAAAGCCAGGATCCCAAATCAGGTCACAACCATGGACCAATGCAGATTCTGCCAGCAGGGGGCGCTGCAGCCAGCTCACCTGTGGTACAGGATCCTTGAGAAGCAGCGGTCTGTGGATGAAAGGAGGACTCTCGTTTCCTTCGGACCTATTAAGTTCAATCGCATTATCCATCTTGTGCCATGGCGTCCCAGACCCGTTTCCGCGGGGTCACCATGCTGTTTAGGATGAGCGATGCCGGCTGGAGGCCTGCCAATGCACCTGTGGTATTTTGATAACTTCACATATTGCCAACTTCTCATATTAAATATACAACTTACAAGCAGGGCAAAGTTTAACTCACTCTAATCAACTGTAAAATGAACCAGGGACTTGCTGTACCCCTCCAAAGACCTGTGCCTGCATCACGCTCATCGCTAATGGTCATGAGGCTCTCTGCTTCCCAAGATCGGTTATTAATGAGGGCTGGAATTACAGATTTCAATTAAGTACTTTACACTGGTCCTGAAATGCAGTGAGATCCACTCTGGGGAAATGTAAATGCTGAGACGAAATGCAATCCCCCCTCTCCAACTCCTGGCTTCCCCAGGTACCATTCTCCCAGTACCATCTCGGTCTGAATCAGCAGCAGCACAGTGCAGGGCAAAGAGGATGGGGGCATTCTGTCCAAACCCCACTGCACCGTCTGAACCCCCTCTCTGGAGTCTGGGCTTCCTCTCCTATTGCTTGGGTTCACGGAGAGCTTAGAATGTGTCAGGGGCTCCAGCACGAATGCAAATAAACATTCTCCCACCCACTGCCCTGTCTCTCTGAGAACTGTTGTGAGAGTCAAAGTCACTTAATAAGCATTGATGGAGAACCTACTGTGTGCAAAATGACATTCTTAAATGGAGTCTGGAGAAAACCCTTTGGAAAGATGCTTTGAAAGCCAAGAGAATTGAGTCTGGATCCTGGCTCTGCCCAGCTCAAACCAGGGGGTCTTGAGTAAGTTACTTAATCTCTGAGACTCTGTTCCTTCCCCTCTAACGTGGAAATAGCAGCAAATTCATCACACAATTCTATGTATTACATATGATAGCCTGGGTGATGCCCCTACCTATTCCTCAATGCTGCTCCCTTGACCCTGTAGGGGCTGCACAGCTGGTTGCTCTCCCTCAACCATCACCCATCCTTAGAATTCCTTGCTTCTTAACATCTCCTCCCCTGCTATCATGAGCACTTAGTAAAAGGCCCTTATCATTATAAGTTTTACCCACCCCTAGACCTTTATTGATCATCTACCATGTTCTTAGCCCCATACCAGGCGCTTGGGAAAAGTGCATCACTGCATGATTAAATATCTACTCTCAAGCACATTAACCTCTAGTTTTAGAAACAGGACTAACATAAGATGAGAATGATTCTGTATCTCATGAAGATTGTGTAGTGCCTAGTTCACAGAAAGGGGAGACTAAAGCAGGCTGTGGAACTTGGAGACTAGTTTGAAAGGAAAGGCAAAGCATTAGCCAGGAAGAGGGCTATAGTCATCAAGGTTGGGGACCATGACAGAACAGGGAATCATTGTGTTAACTGGCTTGCAGGGCACCCCCACAAGAGCCAGGGGATAAAGAAAGCTGTGGGCTATCCCAGCTCTCTTGTCCCTTCTCATATCGAGGCTCAGTTTCCCCACCTACAAAATGGGGAGAATAAAACCATGCTCTTCCTGGGTTTGTCGTGAGGAGCACACAGAATGCAGCATGCAAAAGCCTTTGAAAACTAAAATGTGCAGATGGGAGGAGACACATCCCACTCATCAGAGAGAAATCAGACAAAGCAGTGAACAGACACACACACACACACACACACACACACACACACACACACACCACTGCACACAGGAGTGACTCCAAATCTTTTGCTTTGGGCTGTGTGACCCCAAGAGATCACCTTGGTTCTCACCGCTGGTGGCAGTCCCTGGCCCTGGCTACCTTCTATCCCAGGGTTGGGTAGGATTCGGTTTGCCTGCTCTCAGCCTCCGGCTCCTTTGTATTCCAGGCAAGCCAGTTCTCCCATAGCTCTGTGATAAAGTAAACCACAAACATATTTCCCATGAACTCATGACAGCCTTGCTGCCTGGAAGGCAAAGCCTCCTGCTTGTCCTCAGCGCTACCCAAAGAAGGGTGGGAGGAAGCAGCTGGAGGAGACAGAAGGGCTCAGTTATCTCACTTTGAGGGATGAACAGCGAGGACCAAAATCTCAAGGGGGGGAAAAAAAGGAAGTCAGCACAATTATTCTCCTGTGCTAAGTGCTATGCTACCTTAAATATTGTAACTTAATCTCTCTGAGCCTCAAATTGTCCAAACCAAATTTTTCATGTATATCCTATTGTTTTAACTAACAACCACAAGCCCCTTGTCCTCCTCTTAATATTCACAATTTACATGTGGAGGAGACTTTGGAATTTTTTAAAGTTCATTTTTATCTATTCTCATAATCAATGAGAAAAATGGTAGATGTTTATTTTCATATTTTCATATTTCATATTTTGAGAAAACCCAAGCCCTAGATGAGGTCCTATGGGATTTGGGTGGACACTAATCCCCAGTGACTCGTGTCCTTACATAAAGAAGACAATTTGGAAACAGAGACACACACACAAAGAATGCCATGTGATGACAGAGTGATGGGTGTACAATCTGAGGAACACCAGGGGTTTCCAGCAACCCTCAGAAGCTAGAAAGAGGCAAGAAGAAATTCTCCCCTAGAGCCTTCAGACGGAGCCTGGCCCTGCTGATACATTATTTTGGAATGTTAGCCTCCAGAACAAAGAGAGAATCAATTTCAGCTTGGGTACTGTGTTACAGCAGCTCTAGGAAACTAATACGGTAGCACTGACAGAATACAAAATGATTGGCAGATGTCCCACCCACCAGCAGCCATCTTGCCCTGAAGCTCTGGCCTCTTCTGACTGATAATGTCTTTGTGGATTTCACTGTCCATATGATCTGTCTCATGTCATGGAACTCAAGCAAAGTCACAACTCAGTCCCTCACAGAGACGCTTTTCAGAAACATCGTACAGGTTTCAAATCTCAGTGGCTTCCAGATCTCTTCCCAGTTCCTCCACCTTTCAACAAACTATTTTAACTATCTACATACATCCAACCATCCATCTACCCATTAATTATCTATTATCCATAGATAATGTGTCCTAGATAGTTGTGTCACAAAAGTGAACAAAATAAGTCCTGTGATCGTGTGTAGCTTGGATTCATAGCAGCAGAAGGGTTGGAGAAAATCATCAACTAAATAGTCAAGCTAATGAATCAGCAAGATAATTTCTAGGTAGAACATAAAACTAAGTAAGGAGAGAAGGCAGATAGGGAGGCAAATTTAGATCTAATCATCATAGAAGGCCACTGAGAAAGTGATCTTTGAGGCAGGTGGATAGAACCTTATATTTTTTTAAAAAGGGGGAAAAGAAGATAAATGGGTGTTATAACCCATAAGGTTTTTGTCCTGAGAACACTGATATCCCAAATAACTTATTTCCTGACTCCACACTCTCTGCCTCCCCACTGGACCAAACCTTAAAAACAAACAAACAAACAAACAAAAAACAAACAAACAAACAAAATGAATTCTAGATTTGATATTTGATATTCAAATATGAGCCACTACTCCTCTTCCCTTCCTGTATTCTGCACTGTTTATAGGTAGGGTGATTGTATAATTTATCATCCAAACTGGAATGCTTTTGAGGGAGGAAGGAGTCATTCTTGCTACTTCACCAGGACATGGGCATAAACCAGCACTGTCCCAAGTGAGCCTGTGCATGGTCACCCTGTTTATAGGGGGCTGTAACTGACTCCAGGGTCTGTAAGCCCAGTGATTTAACATAACCATCCCAGATCAATTAGCCAGGATGGAGAGGAAAAAAAGAAGGTCACTATATAAACGGTGGCCAATCAAAGTCAGCGAGATTTAATGGAAGACTTCTGCCTTCCTCCAGATTCACTATGGTTCTATGTTAACACTAGACTTCTTTATGATGTAACTTAATCCATCCACAACAGATACCAGCCTGCCTGTCTTGACCTTCTTAATCCTTCAGCTATAGTATCTGACTTGAAATCTCAGAATGTGTGGAGGGAAATTAGAGCTTATGGCAGAGGCTTCTAGAGTCCCTCTAACACTTAAACTCCCCTTCTTTCACAACAATAGAATTTATCTGCCCAGAATATGATCTGTATTCACTTCCCTTGCAGCTAGGAATGTCATATGATGTCTTTCGAGCTAAGGAATATAAGAACAGGTGTTGAATGGAAACATCCAGAAAGCTCTCTAAAGGTACCACTGTTGGGTATCCTTTGCCCTCTCATAAGTCTCTTTTTTCTACCACCTTTCTGTGACATTAATATGATCGTTAGAATTTGTCCTTGGACCTTGAGGTCGAAGGGCACACTGTAGAGATGGTGGGAGAGGTCCCTGGGAACTCCATGGGATAGCCCCCCTAGCAGCCCTGGACTTGAACATGAGAGAAATAAGCTTCAATGCATTGAAGTCTGCACCTGATTGTAGTAAAAACCTCTAGTTCCTGGTGTTAATTCCACAGGCTTAGAGAACTGACTCCCGGAGAGGGGAGGAGAGAATGTCCAAAATCAAACTGGCCAATTAGATAATCACAAAATAGCAGGCTTCCCAAGGCCCAGCTTCCATTATATTCATTCTCCTACTCAATAAACCTTTCTGAACACAATGTGTCAGGGAGTAAACAGGTGCTGCGTAAACAGAGTAAATCATGGTTGCTCTTGGCAGGAGCTCATGATCCAGAGAACAAATAATAAAGTTACAGTCTATATATAAATATATAGAGATTTATTTAAATATATTTATTTAAATTATGTTAGATTTATTTAAATAAATATATTTATACATATATGGTGTGTGTGTGTGTGTGTGAGCACAAAATAGGAAGGCATAACACTCTCTGGGCTCAGGAAAGACTTTATTAGGGAGACATCATTGAATCTGGGTCCTAAGAAAGCATAGAAAAGTGTTAGTTGTTGTAAAAGGGGGAAATGGCATTTCAGGAAGAAGCAACAGCTCATGAAAAAGTAGGGAGGCAAGAGAGGACATGGAACATGTGATAGACACAACAATGGTCCCCCACATATGTCCCTGTCCCGACCCCCAGAACCAGTGAATATGTTATGTTACAAGGCAAGCTGGAATCAAGGTTGTTAATCAGCTGTCTGCACTTACCTGGGTGGGCTCAATTTAGTCACAAAGGCCTTTAAAAGCAGAAAAGAGGAGGCAGGAAAGTCAGAGTGAAGGAAAATTGGAAAGACTTCATTAGTCACTGCTGGCTTTGGAGTTGGAAAAAGAGGATCGAACCATGAGTCAAGGAATTTGGGTTGCCTCTAACAGTTAAAAAAGGCAAGGAAACAGATTCTCCCCTCGACCATCCAGAAAGGAATGCAGCCCTGCTGACACATTTATTTCAATCCATTGAGACCCATTTGAGACTTCGGACCCCCCCAAAACTGTAAGGTAATAATTTTTATTATAAAGAAGCAAATGTGTGTCTTCAGCCAGTAAGTCTGTAGGAATTTTTTACAGCAGCAATAGGAAACTAATACAGAGATGAAAACTCTGCAGATTGTGTCATTAGAAAGGTGGCTGCAGTGGTTCCTGGTTCATGGCCACAGAGTTTTAAATTACAAGGTAAGGATTTTGAAATGTGTAGACCATGGGAAGCCACCGATGGACTGTAGGACAAGGGATGTGGTCAGATTTCCATTACAAAGTTCCCCTACCTGGACAGATGAACTGGAGGGGTGAGCCTCGAAGCAGGGGAGAGATCACAATGGTCTTGGTGAGAGAGGCTGAACTGGGAGGGAGACAGAGGGGGAGCCACTCCCTCTGAACCCTCAGGACCCCTGAAGCCTCCACATCGAGCAGTGGCAGCTGGGTGGGGGCGGGTCTTGCATTCTCTACTCCCTTTCTTACGTCAGCCTGTGCAGTGGAAATCTCTGGACTAGAACAGAGCTGAGCTTGAGACCTGCTCTACCATGTACTAGCTCTGGGGCCTGGGCCAAGTCACTTCCCTTCTCGGTGCCTCGGTTGACTTATTTGCAAAGTAGTGATGTCAATCCCTTCAAGTATTGTCAAGGGATCCCCTGTGCAGCCTCAAGGGGCCAGTGTCATGCTGAGTATTGGTCAGAGGGCTGGGTGCCATCTAGAGGGCACTAGAGACAACACCAAGAAGATGAGGAAAGCCACAGTAGTTTCCAAAAATGACCAAGGAGGATGTTCTCAAGAAAGTCCGTTTCTGCAGGGGCACAATAACATAACGTGTGAAATCACAGAATTTTAGACACTCCAAGTTATAGATCCTAGAATCTTTGAATTCTAGAACCTAGAAATTATGGAATTATAAAATAATAAACCCTCCAAACTAATAGTAAACCATCCAGCAGCTAGCTAAGGCAAAGATGAACACAGCTATTAATATCTCTGCTGGTTCAGGTTGGTCTTAGATGCCTGAAGTTCTTAATCAGGAAGGGATCAGAGACCATGATGGTCTCCATGCATGTGAATACTGAGATAGATTAGTCATGTCTGCCCATGGGTACAAGTGCTGAGATATATTAATGATGTCTGCCCTGAGATCAGCTTTTGAGGGTATCCATATGTATTCTTTGTGTCTACCATAATTCCTTATGAAGCAGTGGGAAGATAAACAAGGTTTTGCCACTTAGATCACAAGACACACATTGTTATCCGTAGTGTTTTACCCACCATTGCTTAACTAATAGGAGGCAGAAAAATAGTAATACCTTAAAATGCAGATGAGACTCGCTTTAAGAATAGATACAGAGTACAGAAGCCTAGAATTCACCCCGGACAGGTTGAGAAATGGACATCTGCTAGACCAAAGGAAGTCCGGGGTGCAAAGGTACTGGAGGAGGGCCCACTCTACACCCTTTTGCAGGCAAGAATGAGGCGAATGGGAAGGGACTGAGATACCAGACAGGAGGACTAGATTCTAGGCTTTTTCCACCAGGAAAAAGTCCTTTGGCAAGTCCTCTCCCTTCTCCAGCCTTCTCTACCTCCACCCAGACCATGAGGAGATTGGATTAGAACTGTGGGTCTCCCTATGGGCAATTCTACCTCTATTGGCTGGACATTTCCAGGGGCATTTTGGTGATCCCAACAGATGGAAGGGGCACAGCTGGTGTTTGGATGTGGACAGCCTGCAACACATGGGAAAGCACAGCCAGATAAAGAACTGGGCCACACCTGACTTGATTTTGGAATGTCCCACCTGACATAAGTGGAAAAATGCCTGCTCTAATGACCTGAGCCTCACTCCTAGTTTCACTTCTACATAGAGATACGAGGAATTTTTGTATGATTTTAATATACACAAATTTTCCAGGAATGCAGCTACTATGCAAATAAAGAAGGGATCGTTCCTGTTTTGTTCAGATCTCCACTGTTTCAGAAAATCACAGCTCTGAAGGCCGTGCTGCTCCTCATGCATTCGAGGGGCCAATTCCGCACAGTCACTTGGGCTTCCATCAAGCAATCATCCGACTGCTATTATGTCTTCTGGTCCAGCTGTAGCCTCTTATTCACATATCAACATACATATTATTTTATTATAAATTACTTTGCTTTTTATTTTTCATTTACTTTGCCGTATGGGCATTATATAGATTTTTAAAATGAGATGTCTAGGTGGGTTATATAATTTATGAATTCTATTTCAGGATAATAAAGGGAGCATCACAAAATATTAGTCTGAAAGGGCTGAGAACCACTGGGTCACATGACCCCCGGGTCGCTTCCAACCAAGGCAAAGTAGGGGTATTACGGAGAGAAGCAGGCCTGATCACCTGCTGCACATTACAGGTAGAGAATGATGGTAAATTATCTTGTTTTCCACAATTTGTCCTCACCCGCTGGATGTCGCTTAGCCATCCGCAGAACATACGGTAATCTACACCCCTAAATGCATCCTGTCCAACCCCCCCAATGATGAAATTGTCTAGAATCGAGTTTGGGCACATTTGGAATTTCTCAAGAATGCTGCAGCTTCACTGAGTTGGAGCCAAGCACGTGCTTTTTTAAAATTTATAGTGTAATTGATTTCTTTATAAGCCATTCAGTCCTTATTATTTATTAATCCACCTGTCAAGGTTAATTTAAACTACTTCTCAATAAGGCGGGCTGACAACACCTTTGTTTACCAGACTGACAGCCCCCATGAGTAAGGAGATGGCAGAGTGGTTCTTCTCCCCTCACCAGAGAGCTCTGAGGAGGAATTTCCAGTAGGGCTGCCCAGCTCTCGCTGGGAAATGCAGGAGTCGTCCCTTCACACTTGGTGGGGACAGAAATCCAGGGTGTTATCCTCCATCCTCAACCATGTCCTAGACCCCAAGACTTACCCTGGACACTATGTAACCACTGAGTCCTATAGATTGTGAAGCCTTGACTTCTCCTGGACCTTTCTGTTTTCTCCATTCCCACTGCCAGGACCTTAAGCCGTGGTCTTCTTCTCCCCAGGCAACAGCAACAGTTCCCTAACCAGTCTCCTTGCCTCTACTTTTATATCCCTCCTACCCATCCCAGGTGATCTTCCCCAAATTCAAGTCTGACCATGTCTGAATCAATCCATTCAGTGGTTCCCACAGAGTCAAGTTCAAAGTCCTCCATGCCCTACCAACCCTGCCTACCACTCCAGCCTCACCTCTTGTTCACCCCTCTTCTGCCACATTGCACTTCATACTCCATCAATACTAGGCAGCATGTTGTTCCCTATAGTGCTCTTCCCTCTTCCTATAGCCCAGTCTATCATGGAAACTCCAGTATTAACCCAATAGCTGCCCCTTGCTGCCCTGAGTACCTCTCCCAAAGGACTGATCACTTTCTGCCTTGAATTTATGCTCTTTAAATCCATGACCATTGAGTCAGTGAGTAACAAATACATATCAAGTGTTGAGTGTAGGCTGGGTATGGTGCTGAGCACTGGGGGGACAGCAGAGAATGAGGGAGGCACTGGGGGTACAGCAGAGAATGAGGGAGGCCTTGTACCTATCCTCTTGAAGCTCTGGTCCAGGCTGGGAGCTCCTTGAAGGTCGTTATTTCTAAGCAGTCTCCCAGCATGGGGTTGCAGGAAGCCCTGGGAAGACATGTGGAGCTATTGAAAGCAGCCACCATACTTGGGCTCTCCCCTGTCATCTTGACCACAACCCTGTGCAGCTATTATTTTCATCCCACTATTAGAGATGAGCAACCTGGCATCCAAGGAAGGGCAACAGCTCACCAACGTTCACCCAGTTTATCTATGGTGAGTCCAACATCCACACTCAGGTCTGATTCCAGACCTTCTTCTCCATCTCCTGCTCTCTTCTGCACAGAGCTCAGGTCTGTTGATAACTCCATGCCATGCATTAAACACTCTCTTTGTATTTCTTCAAGTACCTTCCACACCATCAGGGTAGAATGATTTTGACTTTAATGACATGGAGCAGCTGAGTCTTCACGACTGGACGGGTCCATGACCCATGAGACCCTAAGTTCCATGGACTCCAGGACCCAGCTTGTCTTGAATGACATTAGATTCCTGCTACCTGAGTACCACCTGTGGGTGCCAAGTCCATATGGGTTAAATGAATGAGTTCTTGAAGTTCTCTGAAAGACTCTGACAATGAAACTGCCATTGACTTTGAGTGGGATATTACCTTAACCTTGAGCAAGTAGACTCCTGGTCTGATCCAAGTCCTCATGCCTCCCTCCCTTTGACCTTTTCAAGGTCAAAGAGCATGAATCTGGTCAGATATTTCACAGAAGAAAGTTCCCAGAGTCAGCATGATCTCCAAATGCTAAAAAAAATGTTCACAGATAACCATGCCACAGGCCTCGGTAAAGACAGACCCTCCTACAGATTCCAGGCCAATTTGGTCAGTGTGGTCCAGCTGGGATGGGAGAACCCAGGGCTCCCAAAACTTTGAGGAGTCTGCACAAGGCATTAAAAAAAAGAGAAGAAGATTTTCATTGCTATTCCATTTGGATTTATAAAAAGTAACTGTTGAATATATAAATAAGCCCAATTTAAAAATAAGAAACACATTTTGGATCATGTGGCTTGAAATGCGCTGCTCTGATTCCACACCTCTCTCATCCAGGCCTTGAGGTGGGAGCAAAACATGTAAGTGGATCGGTTATTTAAACAGCGCTCTCCAGGGCCCATCTCCCCACAAGTTTTTTTTTTGGACTTGGGCATGAAAGTTACTGGCAATAGAGAGAGAAAGAAAAAAGAGCAGCAGCAAAGAAGGGCAAGGTCTTGAGATTGTGCCAGCTCAGAAGGCCAATTATGTCAAGGACAGGACATCAGCCTGGGCTTTCAGGGGCCGTGCAGAAGGGCGTGCATGACTCTGGCCCCCTTTTGCTCGTTCCCCCCCAGGGGAGAGGGAGGTGCTCATCTGACCAGCAGGAACCAGAAGGTCTAGGCCATGTTTCACTAGTAGGCAGGGTGGGTCCTGGCATGTTTAAGGCTTGCTCTTTTCTCCAATATCCCACTTATGTTCCCATGCAGAAAATGTGTTCATTTCCTCTTCCTTCCCGTGTCATGACGTGAGGACAGTGCCAAAGCTCAGGAGGGCACTCGGTCCCCATTCATCTCCTCAGTGGGGTCTTGTGAACATGCCTGTTCTCTTTACGCATCTCCCTGGCCTTTCTTGCCATGATGGAGGTGATATCCATTTTCTGGAGGCAGACAGTTGGGATGATCTAGATAAAGAGTGCATGTAATTTGCGGGGTGGGAGGGAGTTTTGGAGGCACCTCACTCAAATTTCCCATATGAGGTCTCTTTCCACCTCTTCATTTCAGCCAAAGAGCACTTCGCACTGGGTAGAAAATCACTTCACTTTGTAAAAAGTCCAATGTGACTTTTCATTTGTCTTTGACCTTGAGTTCCTCTGTTCTCCAGACCCCCCAGTACAGTCATGGTCTGAGATCCTGCCCAGCCTCTCCACCTCACTCTCCAGAGGGTCTCAGACTCTCCCACTCTTAAACTGCCATATATATCTCTCTATCTCAAACAAACATCTGTGCCATATTTGATGTATACTTGAAGTATACATCGAGTACATACCCCCAGTACATTGTCCGGATCTGCTGCCCTTCCAGCATCTCCCTTGGAATGTCTAATAGGTATCTAAAATTTAACTTCTCAAATCAGAACTACCGACACCTATACCTTCCCTCCACCCTGTCTTCCCCATTTCATAAACAGCAGCACCATCCTCCCCCCAGGTGGTCCACACTCAAAACCTAGGGTCATCTTCAATTGTTCTCCCTTCCTTGCTCTCTACATTCAGTCTGTCAGTAAGTGTCTGAGCTCCACTGCCACTGTTGTGATGGGGGATTAATCGAAGCACCTGCCGTCATTTCTAACTCTTCTCTAAGCCACAGTCAGCTCTTATCTAGAAAATTACCCCCAGCCTCCTGATGGTCTTGGGACTCTTGCATGGCCTTCCCAGAACACCCCATGTGGAATCCACATGACCCACTGAAGTCTCTAGGCACAAAACCACCTGGCTAGCTCCTCCTCTGCACTCCCCACTCCCTGCTTGGTCACCCAATGACAGCTACCCCAACCTGCCTGTCCTTCAACCCTGGGACATTCCACCCCAGGATTTTCACTTGCTGTCCTTCTGTTGGGGCACTCCTGTTCCCACATGGTACATAGCTGGCTCCTTCCCACATCTAGGGACTAAGTCAAGTATTATTGCTCTAAAGTAACCACCCCATCCACCTTAGACACCCCCAGTCTAATCAATTGATTCAAGCACTAATCAATACTTGACACTACTTTACCAATGTAAGTATTGTTTGCAGTGTTTGATGTCCCTCTTCCACAACAATGTCCCTCTCCTGGTGACAGTCGGATGGCACCAGCTAACTCATTACTCTGTCTGCAGTGCCTAGAACTGGGCTTGGCTTATAACAGACATTCCATCTAGATTTGTAGGCTGACCAGTTAGAGTTAGGGCTTTGCTGGCTTCATTTTACAGAAACATGAGGCTCAGAGATGTCAAGTAGCCGGTTTAACATCACACAGCTAGAACGTGGTAGAGCCAAATTTGGGGAAAGTTGTGTCTGATTCTCAAGCTACTCTTCTAACCACCGCACCATCTTCTCCTACAGCGTGGTGTCTAAATGCATTCTCTTTGCCTTTCTGCAATTCCTTTCAGTATTAAAATTCCATTTTCTTCTAAGTGTATCTTTGCAAAGGCCGTTAAAAGGTCATCTAGCATCTAATCTTCTTTCTTAACTTTGGAGCTAAGAGAGTCCTCTGGTGCTTTCTCAGCTGTAAAACAAAGATAATACCCACCCATGAGACTTTAAAGACATGCCTGTCAGAGTGCCCGACACAGAGTAGAAACTCTATGAGTGTTGGTTCCTCTTCTCCCTGAGATCATTCATTTATTCCACAAATATCCACAGAGCAATGTCCCATGCTTGATGATACAGGCATTACAAAGCTGAGCTGAAATCTGGAGACACAAATTCTCATAGGGGACAGAAAGCACGTGCCCTAGTATCTTTAACACAGGGTAGAAAGGGCAAGGCATTGGAATCCCATGTTCAAATTTTGGTCCCCTCTGACCAGCTGTGTGATGCCGGGGGACTTACTCAACCTCTGTGAGGATCATTTACTTAGTTTGCCAAATGGAGTCAACACCTAGACTCAGCACTGTGAATAAGAATCAAACAAGTTGATATATGCATAAAATACAAGGTGAGTGTTTGGTAAATAAATGCTGTTGGGATTCTGCTCACTGACCTTTCCTGAGTACTTAGTATGGGCCATGCTGGCTCCAAGTGCTTTCCATGTAAAAACACTCCTCACAGTGACCCGACGAAGCAAGTACGCTTATTTCCCTCATTATAGGAGGAGGGGATGAAAGCACAGAGAGGGAGAATGCCTTGTCCAAGGGCTCTCCACTGGTGGTCTGCAGTGACTGAGGCCAAGGTGTCATGCAGCTGAACCCCATACAGACCGCCTCCCCCAGACGGCCACTTGGAGGCAGCGAACAGAGCAGAGACAGCCCAGCTCCAAATGCATGGTGCTGACAGGAGGCTCTGGGACAGGGTGTGGGGCTCCTGGGTCCTCCTAGCTGCTGCCTCCTCAACTTTACATCCATCAGAGCCCGGAAGGGTTGACCTTCCTCCCCACCCCTACCCCTCCCCACCCCGGGTGTCTGGCAGGACTGAGGTGTAATGTTTGAAAATTGCCCAGTAAAGTGTGAGAGCAAACCAGGCAGAATGCTAAAAGACCGGAAAACATAAAATTTAAAAACAGCCTCTGACAGTGCAAAAATCAAGGAAGGACTTTTGCAAAAACAACTCCGTTTCCAGCCAAACGGAGCTTTAATCCGACTGGTGATTTAGTCCGTCTGCTCTCCTTCCCCGGGCGTATAATAAGGTGAGGCTGGAACCGGGCCCTCGATTATAACGGCGTTTCTCTCCCCGCCCGTGGTGTGGGCGGGGGTGACAGAGGGCGGCAGAAGGAAGTCAAGGGCAGCTGGAGGAGAAGTGTCCCTCAGGCACAAAGCCCTTCGTCCCGCACACTCATTCCCAGCCTGTGGTGGGAGGAGGGACCTTCTCTGAGGGCTAAAGTGAAGGGGACTCTTGGAAGCTGGGTCCCCACCAGTGGAGAACAGGGGACCTGGAGTCTGAGGCCACATGGAGCTCGGCATCGGGTTCCTCTGTAGACCTCGGGAGCTTTTGTCCGAGGAAATTTTGAGTCACAACACAGACTGCAAGGAAAGCATGGATGCCGGAGGTGGACCAGCCCAGGCTCAAACCCCAGGGCCACAGCTTCCTAGCTGTGTGACCTTAGACAAGTTCTTTGGCTTCTCTGGGTCTCCTATGAAACAGAGCTGAGAAGATCTGCTTTGTGGGGTGATGGGGAGTGAAGTGTCATGCCATCGGCCAGAGGCACAATGTCGGGCGCAAAGTAGGAACTCAACCAATGTCGGGTCCCTTCTTCTCCTGACAGCATTAGGCTGAGAGACTAAGACCTGGGGCGGCTTATTTGTTCCGGAAGATGACCTTCATGAATATCTTCCTGGCCCCAGGCACCAGTCTGACTGACAGGAGCAAAAAGGAGGCCAGATCCCTCCCTGAAACATGCTCACAGAATGCTAGGCTCAAAATAAAATGAGTCTGGGAGTTCAACCGACCCAACCTCCAATTCACTGCATTTATTCATGTATTAGCAAGTGTTTAATGAGCACCTACTGTGTGCAAGGCATTAGACCAGAGGTTCAGACATTAAAATGTGACAAGCATGGCCCTTGTCTTGCCTAGCAAGGGAGTCTGGTATGTGTGTTGGGATGGGATGGGGGAGTGGCAGCTCCCAGCCCAGAACATTCTAGATTCATGACCCAGATCTATGGAGTGACAGAACGGATGAATGTGAAGGGTAGGTACAAAATGTGATGGACCCCAAGAAGAAGCAATGTTTGCTCTGGGCCTGGAAAGTTGGGGATATTTGGAGAGGAATGAAGAGAGGGGATAGAAGGGCACTACGGGAGGGCGTCTGCAGTGGCACAGGGGTCATGGAGAACAAGGGCGATCTGTGGGAAACTCACTGCAGGTGAAGGGCTGGGAGTTGGGGGAGGAAGAAAACACATGGCAGGATGTAGACAGGCCAGAATCAGTTGTAAAGAGAAGCACACACTCTACTGAGAAATTTGAGTCTAGTTTGCTTGCATGCCTGCAAGGATATTTAGTGAGAGGCCCCCAGAGACATGACCACTATCACCCCCCATCCTGGTCTGTCACAGAGACTGTGCAGAGCCACTCAGGTCCCATTCCTCCAGGAATGAAGGAGTTGTCCCCTCAACTGCTGACAGTGTTGGTGGGAGACACACTCAACTGACAGTTCCTTCTGGAAATTTCTCTCTGCCGAAGAGGACTTGCCATGCCTTAGGTCATGTGCCCTTCCCTTTCTGGGAAGTCCAGTCTGTGATGTGCTCCTGGGACTTTCCTCTTGCTGGCCAAACCCAGAAAGAAACCCGCAGCTCACTGGTTATGTGCCACTGACAATTCCTGTCCAGACACCTGTACAGTGTGGGACACTTGACTATACAAATGATCACGGCTGGATTCGGGGGCTCATGGCGGGTAGAGCGAAATCTTGCTTCTTTCCAGAATTCATCTATTTGTGTGAGTTGGTCTGCGTGTGAATGAGTTCCATGTAACTAACCTGTCACCAAGTGCCACGCTCAGTGCACTCATTGAATCCGAACTCTACCTCCAAGAGATAGATATTACATCATCTTCTCCTATAGATGAGGACACAGAGGCACAGAGAGGTCACACAACCTACCCAAAGTCACACAGTTAGCGCAGGTGGGCGTACAGTCCAGGGAGTCTGGTTCCACAGCCCACACTCAAGCACTATGCTGCTTCTAGAGACCTCACTGTTTGGGTTGAAGGAAGAATCCGAGGGGGTGGGAAAAGATAAGGACAGTGGAGGGATGCCATGGTGCCAACCCTCATCTCACCCTTAGGGAGAGCCATGGGGAGAGGCAGACACTCATGAGCTGCTCTCCTAAGGAACTGATGACACGTGGGGCACAGGAGTATTATTTTGGGGGTCAGGTGACAGGACTGAGAGGAGAGCAACCTTGCCCTGCAGACGTGGTAGGTACCTTGGGACACTGGGAGGCAGCATCTGTGGTGGGAATCTGGAGTTTTCACCACCGGAAGAACACAAAGACCAAAAGCAAACACATGCACAGGCTTCTTCATGAGGACGTGGGACATCCCTGATCTGAAGACCCTTCCAAACTGGGGGAGACCCTGCATTGGGCTGAGGTCCCATTGCCCTGTTGGCGAAGGCTCAGTGCTACCAGGACGTAGAGTTACTATGGCAACGTGGGAACCCGCAGCCTGCAAAGACCTAGAAATACAGGTCACAGGAAGATCCCCACCTACTGCACAGGTGAAGATGCAGACGTTCCCTGTGCTGAGGCTGTTTGCCCAGGGTCATATCTCTGCCCCACGCTGCATCTCAGGTGGCCACCTGCAGGGCTCAGGAGGACCTTGTTTCTCCTGCCAGTGAGGAGCCTGGGCTGCAATTCTGCAACCACATGGGGCGGGCCTGTCTCCATGGTTCCCAAAACCCCAGAGGACACCCTCAAAAATTGTGATAGCATGCTTCATCTCTTCAAATTAAATATTTGCCTCCTCAGTCATCTCCTTTCTTCTATTTCAGGCTCAGTATCTGCATGTTATCGAAATAACAGATAAATAAATTTCATCAAGAATAATTGGAAGTTGAGCAGTCATGCTACAGGAGACCTGAGTTCTAATCCTGGTTCTTTCTGTATCTCCTTCTAAGACCCTGAGAACCTCCCTCCCTTCTCTAGACTACAGGGCCCTCTGGACTAAAATAAGTGGGTCATCCTGGACGATCTGTAAAGACGTTTCCAGCAGGAACACCTTGTAAATTAAGATTCTCTCATACTGAAGCGTAAATGACTGCTTACTGCTGAAAAACTCAATCTCTGTCATGAGAACTGTGACCTAACAGAGACCAGTATTTACAGTTATATTTGGACAAGAGAAAGGACACTCCGATGGCAGTATTTTAGCAACAACAAGAGCTGGTCATCAGGCTTTTTTAAGTGACAAGGAAAACAAGCTAATATTGATTGGACGATTTATGTCTATTTCCCTAAGAACATCATGACCCTCGCAACAACAGAAGGTGGCACCACCTGTTTTCAGGCAAGGAAACTGAAGCTCAGAGGTAGTAAGGGACTGAGGCAGGGTTACCCGGTAGCCGAGTAATGGAGACCTGAATTGATTCCAGTTGGTTGGTAGTTCACCGTGCTCTGCATTCCATCCTATGGAAGGGGCTTAATGGACACCCGCCATCTCCACTCTCCAGCCTAGAAAGGTCTCCTGTCTAGTTTGCATTGATTTTCGTGTGTTTGTTCTTAATGCATTTGCAGAATCTGAGATCCCGGCTGCAAAGAGAGGTCAGAAATGAGAAGGCGGACTCTTTTCAGCAGCTCCAGTATTGAAAATATTTCCTGCCATCTGCACCGTCTTGTTCGGTGCCTCCTTACGTCCTCCATGGTAATGGTCTGGTCACATCTCTAGCTCATCCATTTCTAGAGCCCTGGTTGGAGATGGGTCATGAAGGTGACCACGGAAATTGGTAGATTCAGAGAGATTAATTTCCAGCTCTCCGCCTGAGTGTGGTAGCTACTTCACTAATCTTCCTGCCTCTGATCTTGAAGCCCCTCCCCATGCAGCCTATAAAAGGCTACAATATGAAATGCCCTCGAGCACAACCCAAAAATCTTCAGCGGCCCCTTACTGCCATCAGGAGAAATTCCCCAGGGTGTCTGTGGTTCGGCTACAGGCCGAATTTCAAATCTGAGCTGCCACTGTTCCCTCTGCCCTGCTCCCCAGAAATATGAGCCCATCCTGCGTGCCAGAAGTGTGCAGCGCTTTCCTCCTCCATGCCCCTTGTTCCTAATTCCCAGCCGAGACTCTCCTGCAGGACCTGAACCTACCACAGAGCCATCTCCCGTGGGCAGTGTTGAGAACAACACCTCTCATCTGTGCCGTGACACTGTCCTTGTCTCATCCATGCTGGATCTCTCCTCTCCCCACCCCTACCCCTGACACTGACCTCTCTAAAGACGCTGAGCTCTGCAAAGGCAATGACTTCGTTTCCTTCATTTTGGTGTCCCTGCCCCTAGCAAAGCACCTGGAACACAGTGGGTCTCAGTAAATGCTGGTGAATGAAGGAAGCCAGCTCATAGTCATAGTCCCTGAGGTCAGAACAACAGATCACTCAAATGCTCCATTCCTCATGGAGCCCTGTAGAGACCCTGGCCGCAGAGATGACCCCTTGGTGGTCACTAGAGTCTCCAACTTCGCTGTCATAACCAAGTGCAGTGTCTGGAAGGTTTCATATTATATGATTGCCTGTGTCCCTTGTGGGGATTTCAGCCTCCATCCCAGACCACTCCTGCTCACCAGCCCTGGGGAGAACCTCAGAGATGCCACTGTAAACCCCGGAGGGCTCACTGATGCCACCTGCAGACTCACCTGGCAGGATCTGGTCAGCTGTGCCTTCTGGGCTCTTCCTGACAGATGCCAACGGCTACTGCAGAGGGCACAAGAGGGAGACCAAAGAGAGGCAGCAGGGGCCACGCAGCCCATGCGTTCTTGGCACTTGCCTGGCTGACGTCGTTTCCAGAGTTTGCACCTGCAGATGTTCAAATTTCTTGGCCCGTCGGAATAGCAGGATGGGGTTTATTCCTCTGCAGCCTCCGATCCACCTCGACTGTTGTTCTCAGCCCCAGGGTCGTCACCCCGGCACCCATCCGATGACCTCTTTGAAAGGTCCTTTGACACACGTCTCCTCCTTGAATCTGCTTCCTTTCTGGCGGTGAGCGAAGAAGCCAACGCTCATCGAGAAAGGTCAAATGCCCGCACTGTGTTTGTTCATGAGGATGATATTTCACCAAAGAGCTGATGCTTCCTACATGATAAATGAGCAGCAGTTCCCCCACAGGTCTCGGGGGACGGAAAGTTCTCTGCTCCGTATGCCTCACAGGCTCCCGCAAAGACTGGGAAGGGAGGAAAGGCAGAGTTTAAGTCTTTAATACATACATGCATTACGACCCAGTCTCCGTCCAAGGAATGGATACCATAGCTAGCACACGGTGTGTCCCCCACGAATGTTTCGATATGCTTACGTACTAACTTGAAGAGCTCTCATTTACTGAACACTTACTTGCTCTAAGCCCGGCAGTCTGCTAAATTCTTAAATACATCTCCTTCTTTAATCCCCAACACAATGCCATGGGGAAACAATTCTGGAAAGTTGAACTGCTCATCCAAGGTCACTCAGCTAATATGTGATGCATGTCAGGTGCATCTGGCTGCAGGGTCTAAGTCCTTACCCACCATGGTACAAGTGCACGGAGCCTAATAACTCTGGGTCTGGATCTGAGCATTGCCTTGAGCCAAGTAGGTACAGGGTAGGAACCAGTAATAACCTGAAGAGGGAGGAGACCAACTGCCTGCATAGCGTGGAGAGAGCATTACTTGCCTTACAGTCCCACAGATGGGTTTTGATGTCATTCCCTCTGCTTTCTAACTGTATGATCACCACAATCGTGTATTTCTGATCTTCATATTTGTCCTCTGTGAAAATGGGCTGGATAATAACATATCACAGGGTTATCATAAGCATCAGATAGGGATATATATGAAGGGTGGCTACCCAGTAGGTGTTTAGTAAATGTTAGCAGTTATTAACCTGTTTGTAAGCACATGTATGAGGTAAATCATGCGTGGAGAAACTCAGATGACAGCCGGGTTTCCAAGACCAAGAATTGTCTCAGGTTGTGTCCATAGGCAGTGTGACATCTGTAGAAGGGAAACACCTTCACAGAGCACCTTTGGGGTCCCAACCCAGTGTACAGACTCAATATATCGTTTAGTTCTTCCTTTACACTGGGAGAAGCCAAGCCACCAACCCACGAAGTGGCTGGAGGCTCCCAGCTCTGCTTAGGAGGCCAAGGGGCACCTCCAGGTCTAGGGCTGAGTGACAGGAGCTGGAGAAATCATTTCCCCCACCTCTAGTTGGTGCTGTGCACTGGACCCAGAGCCGGGCTGCTCTTGTCCTGGATTCTCACTGCCCCAGGGGTCCCATAAGGCATGCTCCAGCTCCTCCAGTTCCAGCTGGCATCCCTCCATCAACGTTCAAAACCAGTCACCCCTGCTGAGAGCAGGGGCAGAGGCTACAGAACCCGCCATTCTTCTTTCTCCTTGCTTTTCCCTCCCATGCAGATGCCTACACACAAGCACTCACATGCACACACACAAACACACAGGCACACATACATACTTGCATGCAAACTCACACACACACACACACACACACACACACACCTCTCTTTCTTCTTTCCTCCAAAAAGCAGAAACCAAGGAGCTACCTGGTGGGGCAATATGGTAGTATTACATCTACCCCAGAAGTACCCCTGTCTCAACTCTGGTCTAGCTGGAATGTGGAGGCACAAAGGAAGAAGGAAGCCATTTGCACTGGAGAATCAAGGGAGGCTTCACAGAGGTGGTGGCATTTGGACTATGGTGTCCAGATAATGGGGAAAAGCCAGTGTGATCCGGAGCTTGAGTTGAGTGAAGGAGAATGGCAGGAAACGCTATAAAATTAGGCTCAGACTAGTCTTAGGAAGCCTTAAATTGGGGTGCCTGGGTGGCTCAGTTAGTTAAACATCCAATTCTTGGTTTCAGCTCAGGTCTGTCTCAGTGTTGTGGGATTGAGCCTCATGTCAGGCTCCAGGCTCAGTGGGGAATCTGCTTGAGGTTCTCTCTCTTCCTTTCCCTCTGCCCACCTCTCTCTCTCTCTCTTTCTCTCAAATAAATAAATCTTAGAAAGAGAGAGAGAAAGAAAGGAAGGAAGGAAGGAAGGAAGGAAGGAAGGAAGGAGGGAAGAAGGAAGGAAGGAAAAGAAAGGCCTTGAATGGCATGGCGAGGTCTAAATAGCATCCTTAAGGATGGTGTTTCTCAGTCAGGGTGGTGTCTCAGATCCCTGGGGAGAAACTTTAAAGTACACATGCCCTTCCTCTCTACCTCTCTCCCCCTCCACATCCCTTTCAGTATTTGACATCTGCGATGGAACCTGGAAATGTGTATTTTAGTAAGGTCCATCATGCAGTTCTGAAATACGTCTTTCTTCCTCCTCATTGCAAAGCTCTCTCATAGACAATAGGGAGCCATAGAAGGTGGTTGAGTGACATGATCCAACTTGAATCTTGGGAAGGTGCTTTTGGCATCTACAGCAAAATATGGTCAGAGGAGAGCCCCGTGCATATACCTCAGTCTGTGTGTCCACCACAGGCCTTTGCGGTGCTTTTGTATAAATTAGAGAAAGGTACCCTAATTTCAGCAACATTTTAAAATGTTGGCATATTAACCTGAACAACCTTAAGTAGTCTGGCTCTGGCACAGCAGGGTCGTGAGCAGGTGGCCCCTCCGGCCATGCTTGGTGCCCCCGACACGTAAAGAAGGGGGAAGTGGGGGCGCCTGGGTGGCTCAGTGGGTTAAAGCCTCTGCCTTCGGCTCAGGTCATGATCCCAGGGTCCTGGGATCAAGCCCTGCATCAGGTTCTCTGCTCAGTGGGGAGCCTGCTTCCCTTCCTCTCTCTCTGCCTGCCTCTCTGCCTACTTGTGATCTCTCTCTCTGTCAAATCAATAAATAAAATCTTTTAAAAAAATTAAAAAATTTTTAAAATTTTTTAAAAAATAAGAAGGGGGAGGTGGAGGAAGGGAAGTAAGGGGTCGGGGCCAAGGTGAGAAAAGCTCTGGCCCTGAATTTAATCTGTCCTGTGGGCTAAAATGCACAGAGTCAGAGTCCCAACTTCTTTTTAAGTTGAAGGCCAGAGTGTGTGTGTGTCCCATGAAGAATGGGGTGCTGTTGCTGTGGTGTGGGTGTGACCTTTGGCTTGGCCTGGCTCTGCCCTGGGGGAGATTTCAGAGGTCGGTGGGCAAACACACACTTCATCCACTCCCACCCTGCCTGACAAAGGCACACATACCATTTACAGAATACACCAAACCCCCAATCTCATCCCTCAGATGGTACTAGATTCAGAGAGAAGGAAAGTGTCATCAAGTCTCCAAAAGAATAAGTAGGTGTTCTCGGGAGTCATCCACAGTGTGATCAAGACAGGGGCAGCTGTTAACATGTGTATTCCCCACCGTATGTGTTGTGTGTGGTCTCCCCTGACTGTGTGCACAATCTGGTGTGCCAGCTGGGAGGCCCGATTCTTCAAGACTATGCACACCCTCTCATATAAGTTAGTCTATATTTCTTATATGAATGATGTTTTCTCTGATGTACCACTCTTGGGCAGTGCACAACCTGAACATCTGTACACTGCGGCTCTGACAGTCCAGTGAAAAGTTCTGTGTATCTGGCTGTCTCCCCACAGGACTGTTAGGAGAATCGACTAAGAGATGGAAAAGCACTTTGATCCTAGATTTTATTATTATTGTTATTTTACTGCCCTAAAAGAATGCCCCTCCTGGGTCTTTGAATTACCTAGACCATTTCTTTTTCCATTGACTTTGGATCCCCAAGAAAGAATCACATTTTTGGCAAGTTTTAGCTGCAATAGATTTGTGAAATGATGGAATGACAGACCTAAAAGGCACCCTAGGGATTATCTACTCCCATCTCATGCAGATGGGAAAACTAAAGACAGAGGTGCAGTCCCTGGCCTAAGGACACACAGCAGGTTAGCTTAAGCCCTTCACCTTGACCCATTTGCATGGTGCCATGAGGTGGGAATATTGCTCCGGTGGGATGGGTGGGGGGTGTCACAGAAGGGCAGGACCTTGGACATCCTCTCATCTCTAAAGCTCTCTCCACAGGGACCTTTCAGAAGCTGAACAGGACGGTGGCCCCCTCTTCCTGTCTGCACCTGAGTCAGCAGGCTGGAGCTGGCTCAGAGCTTGCCAAAAAAAAGGAAGTAAACAGGTGTTGGGACAAGGGTGTCCCCACACATCGCCTCGACTGCCTCTGGTGTTCAAAAGACGGTTAACACTTCACATGGAACTCTTGACAGAAATACACTATTTTGTGCAGACTTCCTGACAGGCTGGCAGGAGAGTCTCTGGAGAAACAAAAGGAGATTTATTGGAAAGAAAAGAGAAGGCATTTGGGATTGTATCAGGAGGGGAAGTGGAAATGTTTCTGGTGAAAAGGAGGGCTGGCCACCCGGCAGAGAAAATGCAGACACTTTCGATCCGTCTTGCTCAACAAACTACATCTCCATGATGCCTTTCTAAACAGAATGATTTAATTCTCCCTCTTTACGGGGTCCTTGCTGCTGCTGACTGCTAAAAAGAAGTGTACAGTTATAGCTCTATGAATATAGAGGCTACCTTTCGGTGACTGGCTTTATGGTCAGAAACGTCATTATTAGACACACTCTGCTTCATGCTAGTCTGTGTTTGCTCTGTCCCCAAAGCAGATGGCGAACTTCTCCCTGTGCAGGGACTACATTGTTCTGAGTACCCCTCCCATCGTCCAACCCAGGGCTGAGAATCCAGCAGGCATTTAAGATCATTTGGAAGGGACTTTATTTAAAAATGGTATAGTAGGAAAGCTGATCTGAGAAACCTGAACATGCTTTGGGGGGACGACGAGATGGATTGTTTGAAGTATGAACTTGCCTGAGAACCTGAGACAGGTAAGGGGAGCGTGTGTGTTATCAGATGGCAGAAAACAATAACAACGAAGACAGCAACAGTAGCAATAGCAAACTCTTCCTTGACCAATGGATAGAAGGGCTGCCTTCTGTAATTGCCAACTCCTCGAATATTTATTTAATAATTCAACAAATATTTATTGAGCACCTGCTATAGCAAATATTGGGCTAGACCTTTGGGGGAGGGGATGGGAAAACAAAGAAGATAAGGTCGCTGGCCCCCCTCAGAGGGATCAGGTGTGGAGACAGGGTGCAAGGGAGGATAGGCATTGATATCATCAACATCGGAGCAATGCGCCATTGGAGCAAAGAGGAGGTCCCTTAATTCCGCAAAGGGAGAAATGGTGTCAACTTCACAGGTGAGGTAACTCTTGAAGGATGTGGTAGAGGGTTGAGGGGTGGGTAAGGGAGCTGGAAGGGTCTTCTAGACAGGGGAAACTGCCGGAGGTCTTGAAGAGCAGGGGATATTTAAACTGCAACAGAAAGTTCCATGGAGTTTGGAGCAGGTTGGGCAGGAGTGAGAAATGAGCCCATGAGTGCCTGGTCGGGAGATTGGGTGGTTGTGAGCAGGAGAACAGGCCTCTGGTGGGAAACCATTTGGATGGAAAAGAAGAAAAAAACACAGACAAAAAGACAAGGTTTCAAACACACATAACTGAGCAGCTCTTTGGTGCTGTTAGCCACTTTGGGGAAAAAGACGAAGAATCTAGTTCGGGGGAAGAAACAGTGAACACAGCTCTGCCCACTTCCCTTGGTTAGAGCTACCAGTGCCCAACATTGAATGGTATTCCATTATGAATTATTGTTATCTTCCCTTGAGAAACACATCCTTTCTTAGAAATAAAGACATGTACACAGATGTAACAATACAAAACAGACAGGGTACCTTTCAAAATAAACACCTCTGGAAGGCAGAAGAAAGACAATCCTTGGAGAAATCAGAAAAGGCTGCCTGGAGGAAGTGGCATTAGATTTCAGCCTTGCAGGATGCATAAGAGTGCGACCCTCAGAAATGTTAGTAAGGAGCACAAGCCAAGGAAACAAGGGGCAGTGGGTTAAGGCAATTTGGCTGTAAGGGAGAGGGAATGGAGAGCAAGCCTGGAAACAGGAAATGCCAGTGGGAATTACCAACGAATTAGGAGCACAGTGGGAAGCCACTGAACGTTTTTTGAGCAGGGGAAAGACTCTGGACTTCAGGAAGTCCTGGCTGGCAGTAGCAGAGGTCCCAGTGGAGCCATGGAGGGAGCTTGAAATAGGAAAGAGAAAATGACTTTCTGAGCCGCCCATCCCATCTCTCACGGGTTGTCAATTCTTGGGCTCATGATAGCCCTCTTCTGGGACTAGCTCAAGAAAAGCTCTCACAGCTAATAATTTTATGTCAAGCCTTGTGTAAAACCAGGTTGGATTAATTATTGATGCAAACTTAGGCAAACGAAAGCTTGCTCTGGCTTGGCAAGGTTCCCCTCAGCAAAATTAACTTCCACAGCTCTGTCTGCCTCCTGGGGAGAGGCACAGACCTACTGGTGGCTCAGACCCACCAATGGTGGGGGACGGGGGCGGCGGGAGAGGGACACATGCATGGAGGGGCTTTGAACCCCCGACTTCAGGTCTGTGCCCAGAATCTTAGCCACTTCCCAGCACCATCTGTGCTAGGGGTGGGAGAGCAGGCCTGGAATGAGCGGGGAGCCACTCCCAGGCCTCCCGTGGATTCCCTCACAGCCGGGCGTGTGCAGAACACAGTATCAGAGATAACAGCCTCCAGATTCAATTCCATCCCATTTAATTAAATGGCTTCAGCGCACACAAACTGCAGCAATGGATGCGGGCTCATGCCAGACACACAGCTGCAGACCTGTGACACAACGCACTCTGGAAGGTGCAGCCAAGACCGGTTACCACCCCGAGGGAGCCTAGCACCCGGAAAGGCAAAGATAGAAAAGGAACACACTCCAGCCTGTACAGCCTCCCAAAGTGCATGAGCCTCCTTCAGTCACGCCCTCCACAGACACTGACTGAGAACCTACTATGTGCCAAGTCCTGTGTGCAAAAGAGATGGCCTTGTCAGGTAGGGACCCGAGTCTCCTGGGGGCACAGAGGAGCAAAGAGACCATGACATGCTGGTGCCCTCACTGTTTTCATAGGACAGACCAATGAAGAGTACAGGGCAGGCCCGCAGAGCAAAGGGGGCTCAGGGGTGTCTGCACAGTCTCCCTGCAGATGTGAGTCCCTGAGGGGGAGAAGGAGGTTGGAGCAGGAAGTGTATTTATCAAGCACACTCCGTGTCACACGCACCATGAAAGTGCTGGGCATTTGGAGAAAACAAAACTGCAAGCTCCCTGTCAAGCTTCCCTTAAGCCCTGACCCCCTGTAAGTTTGAGGAAGTGCATCCCCAGATAGACCCAGACCCTTAGGAGGGGACAAAACTGGAGTAGGTCAAGTGAGAGGGAAAAGTATCATCACTGCAGTGTAAGAGGATCAATGACCTTGGCCACATAATTGACTGAGGCATCCCCCCCACCTCCAAGAAATGGACATAATGTGACATGGGCTCTCTACCCATTAGGATTTGCGTGTGAAAGTTCAGGGACATGGGAGGCACTCAACACAGGTCTCGAATGAATGAAACATGGCAGACATTTTTGGTCAAGTGGTAAGTGTTCACCACACAGGAGGTGAGCACTGTGTTCTGGTTCTCAGTCTCCTCCCTGTCGAGTGTCAAGTGCAAGGGAGCGTGGTTTGGGGATAGCATTTCTGAACAGTGACTCATTCATTTATTCAACAAATATTTCTGAGCCAGATATTGTTTTTGGATCCTGTGATTATGATAATGAACAAAACAGACCTGGCCCCCTGCCCCCTTGATCTTCATAGTAAGTGGAGAAGTGAATACAAATGAAATAGGCCCACAAGTGAACAAAATCACCGATGGTGGTGAGTATGCCCTGAGAGGGAAATGCAAGAAAATGTTGAAAATGTAAGAAAATGGTGAAGAAAGAAGGCTTCCTACCGTGGGGACTATGCCAGTGGTTTCCCATGCCCCGAAAGCCTTCCCCAGCTCTGGTCAGGCTGGTTCCTCCTTGCCTCCTCGAACTCAGCTTAGACATCATCTTCTCAAAACAGCCTTCCCTGAACATCCTTAGGCAATCTCTCGTATCACCCCTTTTGAATTTTCCACAGAGCACTCATCATTACCTGCTATTTCCATTTTCTATGTGTTCCTTCGTTTGTCCATTGCCTGTTTCTGCCTGATAGGAGGTCAGCTGCCTGGCAGGATGAACGCTAGCGCCATCTCCATGTTCCCAGGCTCCGGAACAGCCATAATGGGAGCCACGAAATGCAAAGTCAATCAACGAAGGACACACATCCAGGAAGACGTGGAGCTGAGATTCCAACCACATCTGAGCCCAGAGCTCTTCCATCCAGATGTCCTCAGAGACGATGATATGAGAAGATGGGAACTAGCATTGAAAGTTTGGTGATCTCTGAAAACATGTGAGCTGTCATGAATCTCATCCCTAATGGAGGGTAAGAATAGAACCTCCTCCTAGAGATACCGTATAATGTGCTTAGAATATTATACACCGCTGTTGTTAGTAGTAGTACTACTAGAGGTGGTGCTGGCCATGGTGCTGATCATGGTGGTGGTTGTCATGGAAGTATTTTAAACATTAAAAGCTACTCCCAACAAAGTGAGTAACTGAAGTTCACTTCGAACATCACCAGAGGAATTAGTTCTACTGAAGGCTTCAGAGGGCCTCTTCCTTCTTGATTAGATTAGTGAGAGGACCCCCATGAATTGCTCCAGGGTGACTGCCAATATTTTCTTTGTACTCACAAATAAAAAAACTGTGCTCTGATAACAGGAACCCAGGGTTAGAGAACAGACTGACGTAGGTTCAAATTCCGACTTTACTCTTTTCAGTTTGCTCGAATCTGAGGAGACTGATAATTCCCTAAGCCTCACTTTCTTCATCTGTGAAATGAGAACAAGAAAAACTGCTGTGTGGGGTTGTTAGAAGGGTAAAATGATACTATGTAACATTGCATATAACATGCGGCACAGCATTGGGCATGCAATAGCTTCTCCAAAAATATCACTCCCTCCCCTCTCTCTTTGTTCAAATGGACAGGGATTGATGAAGTCCTAGGGGATGCCCTAAAGACCTTTCTCCTCCTGAACCCAATCCCTAACTTCCCAAATGACTTCAGGCCATAAACCCACCCTTTTTGAGCCATGGCTTCCCAGCCTTGAGTGCTAGAGTAGCCAATTTTTTCTAGCTTAATTATATCCTCAGAGAAAGTGCCTCATGGTGCATGTACTAAATTAAAACATTAATTAAAATAAAACATGAGCTCAGCAACAATTAAAGCAGGAGGAGAAATATATAATAAAATAATTCATACATACATATATCGCACACCCCAACCTCGGTCCCAAAGCCCTGAGGATCTGAGAATGGCTTGAGAGCTAACACCCAGGGACCAGTTCCCAAATCGTGTGGGATATACAGGGAGCCGCAGACTTCCAAAGGATAGGCTCCTTGCATCTCACAGGGTAGATGTTTTAAAACGTTAGCAGAATTCAGCTTTCACTCATTTACTAATTCAAACAAAGGCATCGGGTTAAATGCAGTTAGGTGTTGAGATGCAGAGAAATTCCTTCCTTCATTCAACCATGTTTTTTACACGCTGTTCCATGTCGGTCCCTATGCCAGACCATGGGGATGCAGCAGTGACAGTGTGGTTTCTGGCCCCAGGCAGAGCTTACAGTCCAGTGGTCACTAGGAAGCAGAAGCCAAGAGCACCCAGTGGCTTGGGTCCCATTCTGCAGATTCTTCACTGCTTCCAGAAAACAGGTTCCACTCTCTTCCTCAGAGCCTTTGCTTGAGCTACCTCCTCTGTCATGAGCACCCCCATCTAACAAAGCCTGTCTCATGGTTCAGAGCCCTGCCCAACACCACCACCTGTCCTGAGAAGGTCATGAGCCTGCCCTGACCAACTCACCCCAGCCTACTACTCCCTTCAATGAGTATCTTCCTTCCCAACTGATTGCACCATCTCCTGGACACAAAGTGGACTGTTTAGAACTGATAGGTGTATTTTTGTGAGGGCACACCACAGAATAGGGACCTTCCAGAACCAAAAGGGGCCTGAGAGAGGATCTGGTCCACTCCTTTTATTTCACAAACATAGGGCCTGAGAGCCCCAGGGGAAACCAACGCCACAGTGTTACATGAAATGGAGCAGAGGCAAGCTTCCATCCCAGGCCTCTTGACTCCCAGGCTATGCTCTTTCTGTTCTTACTTCCAAAATGCCTCCACCCCCTTACTTGTTATCGTGTTCCTTCAGGTTTCTGGGTAACAAAAATAGAGGCTGGTCTGGCCGCAGGATCTAAAGATGTGGGTGGCCAATCTCATTGTAGCCACAGGCAGTGGCTGTCCCTGGCACATCTCAGTGGAACATGTATGGTGAACCACTTCCTACAAGAAGACTTCCTGATTACCCAGCCCATTCCCAGCTCCCCTCTGTGAGGTCTGCCTTGTGATTCATCAGCTCCTCAAGGAGAAGGGACTGATAAATCCTTACATTCCTGGTCTCATCAACTCTGCTGTTCCCAAGAGAATTGATTCTCCCTGAATCAGTTTCCTCTGCATTTGTGATGAAAAGGACTTGGAACAAACACTGGGTGTCACAAACACTGGGTGTCACATCAGCAAACACTGATGTCAAACACATCAGTTGTCTGAGCTGAAAAGCTATGAAAGACAGCAGTCAACTTGGAGCCTGGATTTGAGTCTCATCTCAGTACATCTTGCTGAACCTCTTCCAACTCTACAGAATCCTCTCCCTCTTTTGCTTTCTTCTCTTCCTACCCCCACAATGGCCAGTGGTTAGGGCACTTTTGGAAAGGATGGAAGGAGAAAGGTCACAGTCTTTGGTCCCAGAAGTGCCCTTCTATCTTCTATCTTCTGCGTCACTTCTACTTGTGAATACTGGACAGAGGTCCATTTGGAGCCAGGCTTCTTTTCATATCTTGACCCCAAATAAACGTAGGGAACTACTCTTGGAGTTACTCTGGTAATGGGGATTCTGGAATCACATCCCCCCGGTAAATGTTGCACTCTTCGATTCTTCTGAATCAGGCAAAATCACAGCACTGGGTCAACCAGTACATTCCCACCCATTCAGCAATGTTCCCTGGTGAAAACCTCTGTTTGTTTTTCCTTTGCATCATCCTTCCTTTACCCTCAATGACATTAAATTCAACATAAATTGGTCTGACCATTTCTGGTGCCCTCCTAGCTGAGCAGACATCACGGAGCAGAGAAATGGGATGAGGTTTAGCAGCAAGCAGACCTAGATTCAAGCCCTTATTCTGTCCTTCCTAGGTGTGGGATGCAGGACAAATATCCTAACATCTCTGGGCCTCAGTTTCAGTAAATTGGAGATAATAATAGTGCCTGTTTCACAAGTTTTGTGAAGATGATATGAGAAAAAACTATGGAAAATACTTACATAGTGTCTGGCATATAGTACATATTCAATAAATATTACCTGGGATCACTGGCTACATTGTGATCATTATCCTAATCATTAGTAGTAATAATAATGGTACTAATAATTCTTATTAATTTAGCATTCATCCTGTTCCTGTCAAAGAGAATGCTTCCAGCAGAAATCCTCACTAAGTCTGAGTGTTCTTTTAATACAACCCTCACCTGTCCAGGCTTCCACAATTTGGAGCCACAATTTAGAGCTCATGTGAGATTTTGCATTTAACAGCATTTATTAAGCACCTACTTGCGACAGGCTCTGTGATAGGCACCTACAAAAATAGACAAGAGAGCTTCTACTCACAGCCTACTGAAAAACAGACAAGGACACAGCTCAGAGTGGTAGCTTCCCTTGGGGATAGTCACTCATTCCTTCATGATGGCATCACCCCAACATCACCTCCTCCAGAAAGTCTTCTGGCTTACCCCAGAATCCTGAGTTCTCTCTGGTGAAGTCCCCACTGTCACCTGATTCAGCAGTTCCTTGATGAGAAGAAATTGCTATCCCTTATACTCTTCCATGGACTCAGTTCTGCGGACCTCAAGTGGGTGATATTCTGAGGATCCATTTCCTTTTCCTTTATACAAACGGGACATCTGAAGGAAGCCGAATCTGCCTGGTTCCTTACTCCCCTGGTCTCATAATGCAAAAAAGAAGGAGGAGGAGGAGGAGGGGGAGGAGGAGGAAGAGGAGGAGGAGAGAAAAGAAGGAGAAGAAGAAGGAGAAGAACTCTTGACCTGGAGTCCACCTGCTTGATTTAATCTCACTTTTGGGGACTCAGATGAGACACTTCCCTTTCTGGCCCCAAGAGTCTCCATCTACAAAATGAGGCTGCTTCCTGGGACTGTCATGATGACCAACACAACATGAATCACAGTGGGGCTGGTGTGCAATGGGACTTGCAACAATTCATTTCCATTTTCTCCTGGCCCTTCTCTCTAGAAAGCCACTGACTGGTCACACTTCCCTGCAGAGCCTGGACCCCAGACAGGGCCAGAGAAGTCATATGCAATTAAAATTTCATTACCTTTACCAAGTAGAGTACAGTACATTTACTAATATAATTACACTGCAATTCTCGAAGTCAGTGAACAATGTGCATTTACGAGGTGGTGTCCTCATTAATTACAGTCCCTTCTCTCTTCCTAATCCATAGTCTCACCCATCTTCCTCATCCCTTTCTACTGCTCAAAGGAAGAGCCTAACTTTCTTGCAAGAAATATGGAGTTGGGGATTCAAGGGCTGCTTTATTTCTCCTCTTTGACTCTTCCAGACATCCCGATGGCAGACAGAGGAGAGGGGAGGAAAGGAGATAAAAACACCCCTTGCTTCTTGCCTATGCTCCACTACCATGACACTCACCTTGTCTTCTTGGGACAAGAGCTCAAGACGCATGCAGATGAATTTCCGATGCTCTCCCCCCACACACACTCCTCAACTGGACAAGTGCTCTTCTTCAAATTCCCTATGCAGGACTGCTGGTCTTGAAGAGGTAAGGCATCAGGGTTGAGCCCATTTGGGGGAACCCAAAACAAAGCAAGAAGTTGGCCCTGCCCAGAGTTGACAACCTCACGCAGCTGAGACAGTCCTGACATCCCAGCACAACACTGTCACTGGGTCTGCACAGTGAAAGACTCTCATTCACGTCATCATGGCTGTGATGTGCAAAACGCTTCGACTTCTTCAGCTCTCTTACACCTTACCTCTTCTGGCTCTCACATAGGCTCCATGAGGTAGACATTCTTCCCATTTCTCAAGGGATGAACCAAGACTTGGAGAGATAAAGTGGTTGAACAAAGAATAGTCAACTAGACAGTTGAATATTCAAACCAAGTCTCCTGGAAAACCTCTCCTCTGCCCTCTCCGTGGTGCAAAACGGGAAGAGCCAAGGCTTCACCAGCCCTAAATCTTCCAGCTCTGATGCTTCTTAACTGGGGGCCCTCCTGTGAGTCACTTAACTGGTGCCCCTCTGGTTCCCACTCAAAGAATCCTTCATAGTCCCTGAATCATAAGTATAGGTTTACCGCTGTGATTATTTATTTTCTGGCTCCCACATTAAACTATAAGCTTCTGATCTTATTTATCAATATATCCTCGGTACCTAGCAGAGTACTGGACTCATAGAGGTGTTTAATGAGAATTTATCCAACAACCAAATGAACAGATGAATAAATAGCAAAAAAAAAAAATCTCTCATTATCTGTGTGATATCAAGGGACATGTTTTCTGATATTCCATTTATATCTACTTTGCTGGGCTATTGAGAAAATTAGAAATAAAGTATACAAAGTATTTAGCTCAGTGCCTGACACATAGTAGGTACTTAATAAATGGGGGCTTCTATTATAATAAACACTTCAAGGCCAAGTCTCTCCCCACACGCACACCATGCCACCTCTGTCTTCAGGAAAATGAGGCCTTCAGAAGGTATCAGTGGGACATGTGCTTTGTCACTGACATTTTCATACAGATGAGAAAAGTCCATTAGAGCCATCCCCTGCATATTGGGAGCTGAACTGGTAAATTGCTTTCTCAGCACGCACATTCGCAGATACCAATGTGATCATCACTTGTGCTCAAATCCTGTCCTTGGTCCCCAGCACCTGCAGCAGGCAGCATGACAAGAATTCACTTCACCGAGGGTCTTTGATTGTCAAAAAAGAAGAAATCCATAGTGTTCTTTAAAGCTTGAGTGACCAGGGGTGCCTGGGTGGCTCAGTCAATTGAGCACCCAACTCTTGATTTTGACTTAGGTCATGATCTCAGGGTCATGAGATCAAGCCTCTTGAGGGCTCTGTGATCAGGACGTCTGCTTGAGGATTCTCTGCCTCTCTCTTGGCCCCTCTCCCCACTCATGCTCTCTCTCAAATAAATAAATAAATCTTAAAAAAAAAAAAACAAAAAACTCTCGAGTGACCAGGTAGGAGCACGGCTCTGGGAGTCTGGGAATCCATGCAATAGCTCCCAGTTTGCTGAGTGCTCTTATGTAAAGTACTCCCATGGTGGGTCTCAATTTGCCCATCTGTGAACTACAGGTGGTACCCACCTCATATGATTAGTGTGAGTAATGTTAATCACAGTGACCAGTAATTAGGGTTCATTATGTGTCACAAACTGTGCTGAAAGCTTGACCTCATCCCTACATGTTCTCAACAGTTCTTTTCAAATTAGATTATTATCATCCCTTTATTCAGATGAGAAATGGAGATTCACAGAGGTTAAGAAACATGCCCAAGCATGTAGGTGGCAGATCAAAGATCTTGACCACCAGGTTATCCTGCACTGATGAACATGGGGTGAGATGAGCTTAGCCCCAAGGGGACAGGTATCCCCAATGTTCTGTGATGTTAACTCCAACTCTGTCACTAGCTTGGGGATCAATGTGACAGATCACATTTGGGGCCTCAGGTTCCCCATCTGTGAAATTAAGGAGTTGAACTGGGTGTTATCCAAAGCTGTTTTGCATGTGAACATCCTAGACTAAGATGTCTCAGGTGTGGGTCCAGTGTTATACAGAAAGATGATCCAACCATTATTGCACTGAAATGACCCCCCTAAGCCCCAGTTGAAGGTGGTACAATACAGCACACTGGATATGAGAATCAGATAAGCCAAGGTTAGAATGTCAGAGTTGGTTCCTTCCCACTGGGTAAAAACCCCTTTTGCCTCAATTTTTCCATCTGTGAGATAGAGACGATACCTCCAACCTCACAGAGCACTTGTAACTGTCAAAGTCAATCCGCCCCAGCCAAGGAAGTCCTATGACCCAGCCACACCCACCTCTCAGACCTCATCTGCTCCCAGGCTTGCTCGCTCCCACTCAGCTCTGTCCACATGCTCCTGCCTCAGGACTTTTGCATTTGCTCTTTTTCTTCATAGGCACCCTTCTTGCAAGTAGAAATTTGATCACTCCCTCATCCCCCACAAACCTTTGCTCAAATATCACCTTCCCTTACAGCTTTACAAGATCTTTCTATTTAAAATTTGCAAACTTCTCTTTCCACCCTCCCAAAGCCTGCCAAGCTCTCCCTAACTCTTGACCCTGCTGCATTTTTCTCTGTAACCCCTTCTCACCACCTGACATGCTATATATTGTCTGTCTCTAAAATGTTGTGGTTTCTTGAGATCAACACTCTGTTTCACTGTGGTATCCCCAATACCTGGAACAGTGTCTGACACATATTAGGTGCTCACTAAAGACGTCTTGACTAAACAAATGAATGGACAGTGTTATTCAAGGAATAGATACTCTTTCTTTTCCTTCTTCTTCATAAGTCTTGCTATTAATTGAACACTTACTATAAACCAAGCCCAGTGCTAAGCGCTCTACTAACAATATCCAAATGTGAGGTCATTGCCAGTACCTGGAATTTCAAACAACTTGCTCTCCCAAGAATCCAAGATGCACTTTCTCTACCTGTCATTCTTCGCATCCCTGGTTCTCCCCAGACCAGTCTCTCAGATGTGTTCAAGGAACCAGTGAATCTTTTAATTAAAACAGTCTTCTGTGATGAATCTGTTATTACAGAGCCTTACCTATGTAAAACATTAATAATACAAATTTCATTTGTTTATGTCAGTGCCAAGCATTAATTTTTAATAGCCAAATGTATGAGTTATGAAAGGCATTAGTGCAAACCAAATCACCAGCTGAGGATGAAAAGGAAATCTATTTTTTTAGGGTAAGCAGTCGCAGTGAAATATTATTGTAGCTTCCAAGCAAGAAGAAGAAAATATCTCTTCACCCATCCACAGCCAGTAAATAAATAAATAAAAAGAAACAGGTGAAGAATGAACTTTATCAGAACCTTACCATCAGTTCTAAATTGGAGCAGAGAGCTGTCCCTTTTGTCCTGCTGGGTCTCGGGTGACAATTTCAAAGCAAGAAGTTTATACAAGATTGTCCTAATTACCTGCCCTGGTCACATTAGCACTCCTAGGATAAAATAATAATAATGATGTGTTAATCTGTACAGCATCATAGATTGACAAAGCACTTTCTTTCATTACCCTCCCCCTGAGTCCTTCAACCCTGAAAGGGAGGAGAACATATGCCCATTTTACGGATGAGCTCACTCAAGCACAAAAAGTTTTGATGACAAGGCCAGCATTGCAGTGACTATTAGTGAAAAAATAAGGCAAGTGGGCAAGAAAAGGCAAGGAAGAGGAAGGGGAGGAAAGAAGACTAGACAGTGGGCCAACAGGAGAATGTGAAGGAAGGAGAGGGAAAGGAAGGAAGATGGAGGCAGGAATTCTAACTTTCAGAAGACTCTCCAGGTGCCACACATCTGCCTTTCTCCAGGACCATTTTCCATCCTCATCAGCCCTCCTCAGAGGCCTGGGAAGCTCATACCTCAGGACTTCCTCACCAGCCTTTGTCCTCCCTGCCATCAGCCAATAAGAGGTTTCCAGGAGAGTGGCAGGTGCATTTTTCCTATGCACCCTGCCCTCCCTGCTTCAGCACCACCCTCCTAGCAATGGTGACACCCCTCTACATTTCCAGCTCCCACCAGGGCCCCCCAAGAACCCTCTGCCCTCCCCCTACCCCTTCATCTCTAGAGATGCCAACAGCTCCCCACTGATCCTGACCTCCAGGTGCCTGAATCTCCCGTGTTTGCCCCCTTCGCTCTGCTCACACCTTTGTAATTGGTCTCTCCAGGAAACCCTCTTCAACTGAACCATCTAGACTTCACTGAGGATGATTTCTCTGTCCTGCCTGGATCTGACCTACACCATGACTCCTTTCACCAATAGATGAAATTGCACTACCGATAAAGAAACTGATCCGAAACACATCGGCTATCACTCCCTTGGAGCTTCTCACCTCACTGAAGAACATCTCAGCCAGTTATTTCTAAACTAAGACTTGAACTCCCAGCCTCTGCAGTCAGGTCCTGCCACATTCTTATGGTTAACTGGAACAGCTGGAGGCAGGTGCTGCCCTTCCTGAGACGGTGATAACAACAAGAACATTCAGCTCCTTCCAGACAAAGAGAATGACAGTGGATCGATGTATATTTGACACTGTATATAAATTGTTTAAATATTTTTAAATGTATATATGTGCCTTCATGTGTAACATTTATGTTTACATATCAAACTGTGAAATAAGTATTAATGTCTTTATTTGTAGGTGAGGAAATTAAGCTCAGGGACCATGACTAACTTGCTTTTCTAAGATCATGCAGTCATTTTATTGTTGTTGTTGTTGTTGTTGTTGTTGTTGTTGTTAGCAAAGTGTGTCTTTTACAGAGTGCTGACTCTGGAGCAACATGGTGAATACTATGAATCATCACATTGAGTCCCCTCAACAACCTTATGAAATAGTGATACATTCCCATTTCCCAGATAAGGAGATCTGGGCTTAGGTCATGGGAGAATGCATCCATTTGAGTTCAAGTTTTCTGACTCCAAAGCACCTTTCCCTTACTGTGATGGCACAGTAATCCTACAAGACAAGGCCACTGTATTGTCACTCACTCATGTCCTGTGCCATGAAATAATAAGCACTAATTCATTCTCAGCGACCATCCAAGGCTATCACACACTGGGGCTAACCTTTCCTCGTAATCAGGTAGAAGACCAGGTCCTCCTAACCACCTGCCCCATCCACTTGCCGCATCTCTTCTCTGATACTCATAGATACTTTTAATCTCATTGAGGACTGAAGTCAAAGATAAAATCCTAGGATGATCAAAATAATTATCCCTGGAAAAGAACTAACCCTGTGGCTCTTCGAGCCTAATAGATTTTTTTTTAATTTTAATTTTAAAAGTCATGTACTCTTATAATATCATGTGTTACAGAAGGGAATCAAGTAAAAAATGAATACCACCTGCTTCTCATCTGGCTCCAAACCCATTTCTCAGAGGTAACCACTATATATAATTTATGTCTTGACCCCCAGCAGAAATTTTAATATATTTTGTACAAATGAGATTAGGTTAGACAAACGGCTCCACAGCCTCATTTATTTCCTCTAACAATAAATCTTAGACATCCTTCCATAGCAGTACATATACTTCATTCATTAATTCATCAAATATTTATGAAACGCTGCTGTGCCAAGCCCTATGTGAAGTCCCGTGTGTATGCCAGTGAACGGACCAGTCTTCACCATCACCATCACCTCCATCATCCATCTGAGCAGCTGACCAGTGCCAAGCCCCTCACATTGACCTTCTGTTATTATTAGGACAACCTATGACAGGGGTAATGTTAACATTTCCACTTTCCTAATAGAAAATAAGGTATAAGAAGTTAAGAAAGCCAAACGAAGTCACCATGTTAGTTCCTGGTGGTTTTGGGATATGAACCCAGATCTCGGATTCTTTTTTTTTTTTTTAAGATTTTATTTATTTATTTGACAGAGAGAGATCACAAGTAGGCAGAGAGGCAGGCAGAGAGAGAGAGAGAAGGAAGCAGGCTCCCCGCTGAGCAGAGAGCACGATGCGGGGCTCGATCCCAGGATGCTGGGATCATGACCCGAGCCAAAGGCAGAGGCTTCAACTCACTGAGCCACCCAGGCGCCCCCAGATCTCAGATTCTTAAGCAAACATGTAATGTCCTATAGATCTTATCTTCACTGAGTTCACAATCTGGAAAGTAGGGTGGAAGGGGGAACCTATAACATGCACATATGGTAAGGGCTATTTAAAGAAAACTAACAGGGTCCATATTATTTAGTATCTTACACCATCATTTAATTAACCATTTCCCCATTAATGGACACGTGCATCATTTCCAGTATTTCATGATTACAAACAACATAGACTGAGCATTCTGATCGACCCAGCACTGGGCAACTGTGTTGGGAAGATAAACTACTCAAAATTGAATTAGAGAGGCAAATGACATTTGCCTTGTTTATTTTGATAGATATTCCCAAATTGCCCTGCAAAAAGTGATGTCAGTTTGAGCTCCCACGTGTGGCGTCTGTGAGAGCCCGTTTCCATTTTCTCTCCAGGACTAGCTGTTAGAAACCACTTTAGTCTTCAGTGAAAAATAGAATTTCATTTATGTTATTTTCATCTCGTTCCTTTGAGCATCCTCCCATGTGTTTGTTAATTGCGGTCACTTCTCAATTTTGACTCATTATCTTGAAAGAGCTTGTGATTTAAAGAAAAGAACTTAAGATCAGGACACAAGAGATCTGAGATGGGGTCACCCCATCCAAAATTTGCTAGCCAGGAGGTTAGCCTTGGGGCCCTAGAACTCAGAAATGTTGGGGCTGCTGCCTCCTCAGGACAACCCTCAGAAGGTTCTGGCACAAAGCTGCCCAGAGAGGTTCTGCTGGGGGATTCAGCCACCCCATGCAAGTCACTGCCAAAGCTTTGGGATAGAGCACTTCAACAGGGGGACTGTCAGGGTCCCCCATGTCCTCTCTAAGCTCACAACCCACAAACTGGATCACTAATACCCAATTAAAGTGAGGGAAATTTGCTGTCCGTGGACAGTCACAGGAGGAAACAAGCTTCTTCCTCTCCTCCCAGCTCAGTGTCTGAGGGGACCCTGCCGGGGAAATAGAGGAGACAGAGGACCTCTCCTCCCAAGCCCCACCCCCGCCACTGAGGTCTCTCCACTCATGGGTGGCAAAGGGAACTTCACACCTCATATGAGGCTGGAGCTTTAAAAACAGACAGACATGGGGTGCCTCAGTGGCTTAGTGGGTTAAGCCTCTGCCTTCGGCTCAGGTCATGATCTCAGGGTCCTGGGATCGAGCCCCGAATCGGGTTCTCTGCTCAGCGGGGAACCCTCTTCTCTCTCTCTCTCTCTCTCTCTCTGCCTGCTTGTGATATCTCTCTCTCTCTCTCTCTCTCTGTCAAGTAAATAAATAAAATCTTAAAAAAAAAACAGACTTGAATCCTAATCATCAAAATAAGACTGTTTTAATACCAAAAGTAACTGACAGACAGTCCTGGAATCAGCCTGAGAGCTGTCGTGATGAGAGCCCTCCACCGGGCGTGAAAGCGGGGTGCGGCAGGCACAGCTGGTGGCAGTTATGAGGGGGAAGAATTTAAGCATTTCATGTTTATATCCCAACCAGTTAAGACTCTTCATTATTAGTAAATAATGAGAGGATTGACTCAGCCGGTCTTTTCTACTTCTCTAATTCTGAGATTACATGATTTATTCATTCATTCAACACGCATTTGAGAAGTATTTACGCACCAGGAGCTGTGCCAGCCTGTGAGGCTGAAGAAAGGGAAGCGCATTCTCCCCATCCTGCAGGGGCTTTGCGCCCACGAGGCTCCGAAAAGCAATGGCCACACCATGGCATGGTAAGGCAGGTGTACGTGAGAGCCGGTGGGACAGAGGGACAGGGAAGCTGTAAAGGAACTGAGTCTCAAACGACGAGAAGGAGGCTGGTGCGGTGAGGGGGATGATCGCGCAGAGAGGAGGTGGGGAGGCAAGTCAAGGAGCCTGAACTCAGCCCCTAGAGAAATGGGAAGTCATAGGAAATTTGGGGACAAGGAGGTGTCATGGTCAGTGTGTGTTTTCCAAGGATGATCTGGATCCAGTCTGGAAAGTAGATTGCAGGAGCTGGGAAGAGAGGAGAGCGGACGGAGGCAGAATCAGGCCCTGCATCTACTATCCCCTGTGCGTCTGAGCGCCCCGAGGAGGCAAGTCCAGGAAAGCACCTGGTCCTCCTTTCTTTCTGTCCCCACAGCCTAAGCAAGAACAATCTCCTCTCCTTCACAGAGATACTGTCCCAGCAGAACAGGGACCTCTCAAGACAGAAAGCCTGAATTAGGAGAGACGATGGAACGAAGTAGGGAGAGAGGGCCTTGGCTTTCATAGCTGTAAATTCTGCCCCAGTGAACTTCTCCCCAAACATAACCCACGGTGATGTTGATGAGGACCCCCTACATCCAACACAGGCCTAGATTCACCAAGCAACAGTGCTAGAATGTTCCGTGAGCAGGACACCAAAAAAGTGCGTGCCAACCCTATGCTCATGGCAAAGCTTATCAAAGAAGTGGGAAAGCATCACCCTTGTGTGAACACCCTCTTGTCACAAACCAGTCTCACAGATCATAGCACAGCATCCTCCTGGTGGAAGGAGAAAATGATGCTGTCCTCAGGCTTGCTGGTTTATTGCTTGCTTGGACACGGAGAAAGAGACATCAGAGGACTACTGACTGGGGTCCTGTCCTTCAGGTATAACCAGCTCATGAAGAGCCCGCAGGAAGGTAGGAATGGACATACTTCCATGGTATCTTCATCCTGAGCCCCCAGCCCCGTCCTGGGGCACACAGTCACGGTCCTCCATGGCCCAAGAGCCCCACGCGTCCTCCTTCCTCTCTCAGCACAGATGTGACATTTGCACCTCCTCTTTTTCCTTAAACCTTTTAAAATCCTTTCCTTAATGTCCTCCTCCACACCCCCACCACCCTGCCAAATAATTCCTACATACCCTGTGTCCATGAATTAATTGTCAGTAACCATCACCATTGCAGGAAGTGGTATTTAGATCTCAAAGGCAGAAGAGAAGGGCTGTGTTGGTTTCCCAGAGCTACTGGCACAAATTACCATAAACAAAAGAAATGTATTCTCACAGCCCCAAAGGCTAAACGTCACAACGCAAGGTGTCAGAGGGCCACGCTCTCTCTGAAGTTACGAGCGAAGCATCCTTCCTTGCCTCTCCTTTAGTTTCTGGTGACTCCTACCATTCCTATGCATTCCTTGGCTTGCGGCTGTGTTATTCCAACCTCTGTCTCTGCCCTCACATGGCTTCTGTCCTCTGTGTTCTTATGTGTGGCCTCTGCTCTTATAAGAGCACTAGTCACCAGATTTAGGGCCCACTCTAATCCAGTAGAACCGCATCTGAAATTAACCAATTACATCTGCAAAGACCTTATTTCTAAATAAGGTCATCTTCAGGGCGCCTGGGTGGCTCAGTGGGTTAAAGCCTCTGCCTTCGGCTCAGGTCATGATCTCAGGGTCCTGGAATCGAGTCCCGCTTTGGGCTCTCTGCTCAGCAGGGAGCCTGCTTCCTCCTCTCTCTCTGCCTGGCTCTCTGCCTACTTGTGATCTCTCTCTGTGTCAAATAAATAAATAAAATCTTTAAATAAATAAATAAATAAATAAGGTCATCTTCAGAGGTTCCAGATTATATACGAAGCTGAGGGGACATTCTTCCACCCAGTACAAGGGGCAAGATCCTCTGGAGAAGTGCATTAAGAAGAAAATCAGACCATTTGCACTACAAAAATTGAGTTCTTCCTCGAATCTCTCCAGGACCTAATAATGCTAAAATAGACTCTTTCTCCTGCCCGACGTTGAGCCATTTCCCTGCAGATTGTTTTTAAACAGCCAAGTGAGCGAGGCTTATCCCAGGACCCTAGAATCTGGACCTCCTGATTCCAAATTGGGTTCTTTCCACATCACCACACTGCCTTGGGAAAACGGGTGTGTGTGTGTCTCCACGTGGCTACACATTTTGTTCCCTAGGGGGATGGAGCCAATGACCCACAGAGAATGAGGAAGATAGGACTTGCTTTCTCAGCGCTGTGGTACCCAAAGCCTGGGGCTGGTGTTCCAAGGGGCAGGCCTTGGCTCTGGCTGGGAGACACCAGATGAGTTTAGCTCAGCATCTAGACTGTTCTACCTCCTAGCAAGGAGCCTAGTGGTGAGTCACTCACACCATGCTCTTAAGTTGGAAAGGGGAAGGTGGTCTCCTACGGCATTTGTAAAACCTTTCCTAGTAAGACGCAGATGGATTTTGATCCTTGCCTCTGTTCACCGGCAGGAAAAGGGAAGTTGAGTGGTTTCCAGGACCTGAGAATGGCAGATGTTTCTTTCTTTCTTTCTTTCTCTCTTTCTTCCTTTCGTTCATTCGTCCTTCCTTCCTTCCTCCCTTCCTTCCTTTCTTTCTCCTTTCTTTCCTTCTTTCTCTCTTTCTCTCTTTTCCTCTTTTTTTTTCTTTCTTTCTTTCTTTTTTTTTTTTAACCAACTCATATGAACCTCGATTGTATCCACGTCAATTTGGTGAATGGCAGCCCCGGGACTCAACTCAGCTCCTATCAGGTGAGAACCCATAGAGTCCCAGAAAGATGAAAGAGAGAGAAACAAAGTTGGGGGGAGGCAACATATAGAAATAGATAAACTTGAAGGTAAATGTGTCAAGTTTACTCCCATCTACATAGCCCCAAGGCAGGTGTACATGGATAGGCTGGAGCTGTGAGCTTTCAGTGTAGAGCGTGGGTTAGGAGGGGCATGGACGGATGCCTGGTGTCTGGAATGTGTGGCCCAGGATGGGCTAGCTGGCTGGCCTGAGACCGAATCCCAAACCTGCAATTTCCCGGCTGCAGGACCTCCAGGATTGCCACTGCTGTTGGTCTCCACTTCCTTACCTGCGCCCGGGATGGTACCCTGGTGGCTGTGAGGGTTGAATGAGCTCGTGTACTTTCAGAATGTATTTACACACCCACCTTGTTCCAAAAAGGATTTGTGGCACCTATGAGATAATACAGATGCAGCACTTAGCGCATTGCTTAGCATGTAATAGGTCCTCAATCAACGTTAACCTTCCTTCCGAAAGAAACCCGGAGCAATTCAGTCTAATTCAATGTGGAGAGAATGCAGCAGCCAAACTGAATTAGGGAAATGTAAGTATTTTTAGAGAAAAGTAGTCTAAGTAAGTAGATCACCTATTCTTCCAATAAAAAAATAATAACTTGGGAAACTGGGTAACAATGTGAAAAAGTGTTATGATGTAAGTTAAAAGGCAGTGAAATAAAATAAATTTGTAAAGTGGGGGAAAGGCAGTAACTAACACTGCATTTGCATGAGGCTTTGTATGCTGTGTCAATTTAACAAGAGAAATTTTACCTCCCCTGCCCTGCCCTGCAGACTTTCTTTTGTAAGGAAATGGCATGTGTTTGGGAAAATTATTTGGGAAGAGGGAGGCTAAATGCAGAAATGGACCTGAGTGAGACAAAGGCGAGACCTTCTCTGTGACTCCAGAGAAGAGGAGTCATGGATGAGAAACTAGGCAGGAAAGGAAAAGAGGACAGAGCAGGGGAAAAAAGGCAGGAGACCACCTGTTGCAGAATACCTGGGACCTTCCCAAGAGCTCCCACCTTAGTCAAGTTCATGTCCAAGTGATAGGGGGGCTTGCCAGGGCTTTGAGGGAAGTGCCTGGACTTTGTGCTCAAACAGATGTGAAGAAAAAAATACTGTGTACAGACAGGATCGTGGAGCGGAGCCAAGCCAGGAAGAAGGGGGCACAGAAACTTGCAGAAATTGCGAGAAGACTTCAAACACCGTGGTGGCACTGAGTCAGAGAATCAGGGGGTGTGCTGACATCAGCGTTACATTTTTTATACACGAAGAGAGATATAGAGAAAAAATACACACGGAGGAAAAAAGTGGTTAATATAATGGTGTATGTCACTGGAGCGTTCCTTCCATGCAGGTGCACACACACACAAATGCATGTACAATCACATACACCCGATTTTCTGCCCTCCCGTACCTCTCCACCACTACTATTCAGCCATGTAGCATGAGCATTTCAGGTGGCACTAAATTTCTTCTTCATTTTCATTTTTAATGGCTGCATAGGGTTCCATACTATGGTAGCATAGGATTTAACCAATACCCTGATTTTTGGAATTCACTATTCTAAATACTCTTCCAATGCATGTTTTCACCCATAAATCTGTGCATAAACAGACATGGTCATTACTTCAGGATCCATTTCTAGAACGAGAACTGCAGAATCTAACAAGTGTATATATTTAAAGCTTTGGTGATGTGGCGAAATTGCCCTCCGTGGATATTGTACATATTTTAGACACCACCAGCCATGCACCAAAACGACCATTTCCTCCCCGTGCTCTCTTAGCATTGGGAGCTGTAATTCTCCTTCATCTCTGCCAATTCAAGGAGTGAACATGGCATATCAGCGTTGCTTTAATTTCTGTTTCTTTGATCACCACGGAGATTATTGTGTCTTGTTTACCAAGCACTCAACCTTTCTAGTCCACTTTTTATTGAATTATGTGCCCAGGTCCTTTGCCCATTTTATTAGAGTTTCTTTGGTTTTTTTTTGTATTCTTAAGCTTCAACCATTTGTCTGCCATATACACTGTAACTGTTTCTTTGGTTTATATTTAGCTTTTTGACTTATTTATGAAGTTTTTGAAGCATAGTAGTTTTTTTTTTTTTAGTTTCATCTACAAATTTTTTTTTTAGTATGAGTTTTTTAAAAATACATTTTTAATACTTAGAGAGGTTTTCCCCATTCTGCAACCAGGTAAATATTTTTTTATTATTTTCTAACCCAAATACACTTGCCTTTTTTTATTTTTTTTTCTTGTCTTCAGTCGACTTGGAGTTGAGTGATCTGTATAAGGCAGTGATCTAAATCCACATGTTTAATGAATAGTCAATCATCTTGACATCATTTATTGACTGACCCATTATGTTCCACTAATGTGACACATCACCTCTGTTGTGAGCAGTAGTCCACACACCTGATGCAGCTGAGGTCTTTGCACTGACTCCATCTGACTTGGTATAAAATCTTGAATCACAATTTTTCTCTCAAAACTTGATCAAAATTGCTCTGTCATTTTTCCCTATTTAGCTTGCATTCCCTGTTTTCCTATCCTCTGAAAGCTTTACACACAAGAGGAGTCATTGGTGTTATGAAGGTTCAGAAAAATTTGTCTAACTACTTAAGTTTCTACCATTTGGGGAGGTAAATTCTTTGAGATTTTCCCCCTCGAGAGCTCTCATGTCTGTTGTCATATCATATCGTGTTCACTTAATGCATTTTATCTTTTCTAGAAAATCACTCCATTTATCCAGATTCTCAAAGTCATGAACTCAAAGAGTTTTACACAGTATTTTAGCTCAATTTCCACTTTATCGGAGTTTTGATTCCCTTTCTTGTATTCAGTGTTGAATGCTTAAGTTTTGTCCCTTTTAATTGGTACGATTGTCAAAGATTGTTTTATATTCATCTTCTCTGCTAATTAAATCTGAAACTGATTTACTAATTCTACGACTCTTCTCTTTTCTAATTTATTAATTTCTGTTCTTAAATGTATTCTGTTCTGTTTAAATAATTCATCAACATGGCAGGCTCTTTTTTAACAGCCAAACAGAAGTGCCAGACTTCAGGACAGGATCAATGGCAATCCGTGTCCCGGGGATGTGAGCTGCATCCTCACGATGGCCAGGACTGCCGGGCAAGGTTTGGAGACAGGTCTCCTCCTGGCTGGTTCCGCAGGAATTCAGTGTGCTTTTCTTATTCCACAGCACTGATGCATCCAGCAAAACTTGTTCACAAAGTCAGGGTGAAGGGAAACACCTGAGTGCCCTTGAGAAAACACTCAGATTCTAGCAGACACAGGAGAAATGATAGAGATAAAGCTGCATGATGGACTGATGGGGACGGAGCCAAGAGAGTTTAAGCAAGGAAGATCTGAGTAATGGGAGACAAGTTCACTGCCTTCACACCTCCAAAGTGCTGTCAGGGCCTAGAGAGCAGAGTCATTTTGCTAAAGTCCAAAGCCGGGCCAGTAGGAGCTCAATGGAAGAGAGATACAGGCTATCTGGAGGTGCAGTGTCCAGCTCTCTCTTGTATTGCTTCTGTTGTCAATGTCACTCATCCCCAAGGTCACCAGGAACATACCTGCAGTCAAAGTTGACCCCTTGCTCTTTGCAGTGGGAAAGAACACATCCCATGGGAACCACAAGGAGTCTCAGCGGGCGGTGGGGGGGGAGTCTGCCAGGAATGACTCACTATCAGATTTAAGCCTCTGTTAGGCAATGTAGGAGGGCTCAAGGAAGGGGGTTCATGTGATTGGATGCCATCCGCAAGTGGCACAATTCTGTAACTGCGTATCTTAGTAAGTCCTCTGGAAAGGGAAGGAAGAACCCGGCAAGGCTGAAAGTGACATAGAAAGAAAAGAACCATCACTCAACATTAGCTGGAAAAAGGATTGTTTGGCATGCTGTGACTGGAACCGTGCACTTATTGTCTGTGTCCAGGCAAGATTACAAAGTGGTTTTGCTGTTTGTCTCATTTGCTGCAGTCACCGGGTGACCTTGTCTGACTCTGGGGTTCTGTGAGGGTGCTCGTGTCCCACGGGAGAAGGTCATGGCCCAGGCAGAGCACCAGGCCAGCTCCTAACAGCACTAAGGCTTAGACGTGAGTATCAAAGGCTGCTCCTGTCTTTCCTGGCCACACAAGGGAATCAATTCCATAGTTTACCTCGCATTGGTTCTGACTCTGAGTGTTCAATGCTGACCTCACCGTCTTCCCCTTAGATTTGACCTTTGTCCAGTGCGCCCCACCTTGGTAAGTGGAACCTCTGCCCACATTGGGACACAGGTGAGATATCTGGGAATCATTCTAACCTCTTCCCACTCCCTTACCTCCTTGCATTTAATCCCATCAAAAATCCCATTGATTCTGCCTCAAGATTAAACTCAAACCCCTAGAAGTATTTTTGCTTCTGTCAGATCTTGACTGCCCAAGTCGGCGTCCAGGGAGGAGGCCCCATGGACGGCCACTGTCCCCTTTTCCACTAGGGCCTGGGATTGGTTTGGACTTCAGAGAAAAGCCAAAGGGGGTGTGCATGTGAAAGGTTGTACATAGCTTAGGGCACAGTCCCCATGTGGTGTTGGGACCCCGGTCACTGCGTATGGTGCAGAATCAGGGAGAGAACTCTTTCCCCAACTCCACCAAAGTCTGCCGTCCTCTTGGGGTGAGGTTGCCGGCGGAGAAGGGCAGGTGTCTCCAGGGAAGCTGAAATCTACAGAAACAGCGTGGAAAACAGAAACAGAGACCTTTGTGGGGGAAACCAGAACAGACAAATAAGAACAGAATTTTCATGTGCATTTAAAAGTCAGGAGAGACTCAATCTGGAAGTTTTAGGTCAGCAAAATATGAATACAAATATTCATATGATTCTGTTGGTAGACCTAGGCTTGAAAAAGGTGAGGTATTTGCATCTCATGAAGTCTGTTCCCGGGTAATTTACAGGGCCCTGGACTAGTGCTTCTCAAACTTTCAGGAGCTAAGGACCAGTTGGTGTTGATGTTGACTCCCGACCCATTGTGGGCCGTTGGGGGAACTGCTGTGTGTGACTAAGGCATGATTTGTTCCCCCTGCAACTCACCATCTACTTCCAACTACACACAGGCTGGTCTGTACACAGTTCAAGAAGCCCTTTGGTCACATGCTTGGATGTCTCAGCAATTCCCAATTGTTGCGAAAGGTTTTAAATACTTACTTCCAACCATTCTCTGTACTTACTGCTCCTCCACCGACGAGGAGGAGCCAGTGGGTTGGGAAAAGCAGGGTGGATGTTTCCTTCCCAGTGGTTCACGGACCAGCACCGATCTGCGAACCTCAGCTTGTCAAACACTGTCCTTGTTCACCAAAGTCAATGTGATCACTTAAAAGTCACCTAGTCTCATATCCCCTCTTCTCAAGACTGTGGCCTTTTGCCTAGCCAGGGTTGACTGAATGTCTCAGGCTCATAGAGGCCAAGATGGAATTAGGACCTGGGAGAAGTCAGCAAGAATGTGACTGTCCAGTTGCATCCGCTGTCAAAGATGATGTGTATATGAGTTTCTTATAACTGCTGGGACAAACACACACTTGGGGGCTTAAAAGAGTACTAATTGATTTTCTTACAGGTCTACAGATCAGAAGTCCAAAATGAGTCTCAGGGACAAAAAACAAGGCGGGACAGAGCTGGTTTCTTCTGGAAGCTCCAAGGAAGAACTCATTTTTGCTTCCTTCCAGCTTCTAGAGTCCATGGCCACGCCACCCCAAGACCTGCCTCGACAGCACATCGCTGTCTCCAGCCTTTGACCCCTTGCCTTTCTCTTATAAGGACCTTTTTGATTATAGCTGGGCACCCTAGATAATGTCCCCAACTCAAAATCTTTAACATGATCATGTCTGTAAAGTCCCTTCCCCTGTATAAGTTAAGGTTCCCAGGTCCTGGCAATTAGGACTTGGACATCTTTGAGCTGGACATTATCCAGCCACCCACAGTAGGGAAATACATATATATATATGTGTGTGTGTGTATGTGTGTGTGTGTGTATCTATACATATATATGTATATATATTTATAATATATATATGGAAATACACACATACATATATATGTGTGTGTATTTCCATATATATATAACATATATATGTATATATATTTATAATATATATATATGGAAATACACACATACATATATATATGGAAATATATATGTGTATATATATATACACACACATATATATATGGAAATACACACATACATATATATGTGTGTGTATTTCCATATATATATTATAAATATATATACATATTATACATATATATATTATAAATATATATACATATATATGTATAGATATACACACACACATATATATATGAGGTGTCTTCCCACATCAGGCCTGATTTCCACGAAAAAAAGGGCTGGTTTGAACCCCTCCTAGGCTTGTGTTCAAACTCGAGCTCAGACATTTCTTTATGGTGTGACCTGTAGCGTGTCCTTTTCATCTTTTCTGAGTCTCAATTAGTCCATTGGTAAAGTGGGGTCATCTACCTACCTCACAGGGTTGCTGTTAGCGTAAATAAAAATGTGTACTCCAAGGACAGAACACTCAGTAGGGCTCAGCAGACGTTCCTTTGCTTTTGGGGGGGGCAGGTAGTCCTGTATCTTCCGTGCCTTGGGGCTCCTTTCTCACTAATAACCCTCAGGGGATGCATGTTATTGTAACTTCACATGCGTCTCTCTCTTGTTTGTCTTTTATCTCCAGGAAATCCACCCCCCACGCCACCTTCCCAGCCAATGCCCACAGCAGCAAAGGCATTTTTCCAGCCTGGCCTAAACAGAGCAGAGACAGCAGGCAGCGCCCAGGAGGCTGGCCACAGGAAGATACACAGCCAGACCTGCCTCCTCCCCGTCCTCTTTGAGGCCAGACATGAAAAGCCTTTATAGAGAGATGCAGGGAATTGTCATTAGAGCCTTTCTTCTCTTGATAATGGCTCTGCCAGAGCCAGAAGAAGAAAAAAAAATGTTGATGTGCTATTTATTATAATATGTGGGCTGCAGGGTATATACAATCATGGAAATCATTCTTTATCCAAAACTGCTACTGTAATTGTGCCAGTTTTAATACTGTGTACAATCTGAAATTTTCCTATTGGTGGTCTCAAAGAAAAATTACAGAATTTTAGCATTTTAGGGGAATCCTATGCCATTTAATACGTCTTCCCAAAAAATCCAATATATAGTGATTCCATCTCTACTTGCATATCTCTAGTGACAGGAAGCTCATTACCAATTTCCTCCAAAGTTCTTGCTGTTTTCTTTGGGGTCTTGAGGGTGAAAAACCACTCTCCCCTCTTCTTTTGAATCAGTTGTGAAGGAGGTAAGTCAGCTGGGGATAATATATCAGCCTCAATGCTCATAAAGCAGGACTAGAGTAGGAAAATTGGACGTGAGACCAGAACGGGCTCTCTATGCCTCCCCTCTGGTCCAGGGCCAGCTCACAGTGCGAAGTGGATCCGTGAGCAGCCTCCCCCCAACCCAGCCCCTCGGGGGATCCTAGCTACCTCACATGCCACTTGGGCTTAGAGGACACAGGAAGGCAGCCCTGTGTTGCTTTGAGAGAGAGAGAGAGTGGCAGGTGGCCCCTTGCTCCACCATATTCTCAGGGACCAAAAAATGCAAACTCTCACCATCTCACCGACGGGGTAAACGCCTCCTCCCATGGCTCAGAGCCAACAACAGCCTAAAACCCAGTGGAAGCTTTCTCTTTCAAACTTCCAAGTGTTCTTGTTCCGTGGGCCAGCGGTAACACGGCGAGGGGAAGTGCGGTTCTGCCCCATGTGATTGTTTCAGTCAGTCTGTTTGATTGCTTTCTTTACTGAGCCAAAGCCTGTTTTCCATTCAAATCCATCCACCCTTCCCAGTTCTCTGCCCTGTCAAGGACTCCTTGATGATACGCACCACCATGGGCTCCCTCATCTGGCAAACCTCCGTTCACAGCAAGACCCCGCTACTGACTCATCCTGGGCAAATTGCTCTACTTCTCTGAGTCTCCAGATCCTCACCTGTGAAATGCAGGTGATGATGTTCCCTCCCACTTGGGGTTTATGGCAATCCACTGAGATAACACTCAGCACTGGAGTACTGTCAAAGTTTCATAAGAACTCGCCCGGATTCACAGACCTGTACCCCTGGGGATAAAAATACATTATATGTTTATTAAAATAAAAAAAATTAAAATTAAAATTAAAATTAAAAAAAAGAACTCGCCCGGTGTCACTGGCTCCGGGAGTAGTAGAAACATCCCATAGTATAATATAGCACAGAGCACGGAGCCCAGCAGGCGGAAGGACTCCAAGCAGCTGCTCCAGGGAATGCAAGAGAAAACCCAGGGCCCAGACTACAAGTTTTCCAGATACCTCATTGCGGGGGAGGTGGCCGAAGAAAACCGTGGCTTGGATCAATGTGCTCACGCACTTGCATCTGTAGGACATGCTTATTCATCCATCCAACGTTTTCTCACTCCTACTCTGGCTCAAGCCCCACTCCAGGGCCTGAGACCACTGATGTCAGTTTGAGGCCGCCCCGGTCCTCACAGAGCCCATGCACCTAGCTAAGGCTGCAGTGTGTAGCTACAGACTGCGTGCCCCAAGAGTCTGAGGAGGAAGATGGCTTCCTTGTGGTGTGCTTGGGGATGCTTCCTGGAGAAGCAGGCATTTGAAATGAGCTCTGAAAGGTGGCTGGAACTTGATGGGTAGAGTATATCAATCATTAATGCCACAATACATGCTCTGTAACAACCCACCCCAAGACTCTGGGGCTTGACACAAAAAGCACGTGCTTTTGCTCGTAAGTCTGTGCGTGGCCAAGTGGCTCCGTTGGTTGTGGCTGGCACTAGAATGGTCTAGAATGGCCTGGACTCGAAAAACAGGGTAACTTTCTCCACAAGCTTCTCATCCTGCAGCAGGATTGTCCACAGACAGTCTCCAAGGGACCACAAGGAAAGAGCAAGCCATGGTGTGCACGTCATCTTCAAGACTCTGTCTGTGTCATATTCGCTGACAAGTCCCGTGGCTGAGGCCGGTGTCCAAGGGAGGACCCTGCAACGTTACGGTGCACAGAAAGGAAAGCAGAAGAGCAGAGTCCTTTAACGCCATCAGTCTGCACAGGAGGAGGGAAGAGGAGGGCAGGAGGGGAGGCCCAAAGAGTCCTCATCACAGGGGAAGAAGGAGCTCTCCCCTCCCACCTGGACCCAGACACACCCCAGTCACCACAAACCCATTTCTTGGGCATCCACACGTGCCTGACATTCAGCACCACTGTCTCATTTCAAAGCAGAAATTCCCATCTTACAGATGAGAAATCAAGGCTTGCAGAGTGGAAGAACCAGGATTCTACCCCTGGTCTGCCAGACACAAAACCCTGTGTACCTTTGACCACCTCCCTTTCATGTCCATTAGGAACAGAGAGGGAATTAAAGATTGGACTCCGATGTTCCAGAGCCAGAAGTCTGCCTCTGATCCCACCTTTGGTAGAGAGCTACCCTGCTTCCTATCAAGCCTCACTTTGCTCCAGAGCTCGCCCTCCTCACCACCACCAAGACCCTCCCCACACTCACCGCCTGCACTCCCAAATCCCTATTTGAGCTTAATTAGGTTTGCACTAAGTTCATGAGTTTCCATAAACTTAATGGGCTCTAAAGAGAAAATAGAGATCTTTCTCGCCAGGTGTTTATTTCCTTCCCAAGTTGTCCCCACTGCACTCTGAGACTCATTTCCAAGTTCCATCTGGTTAATGGGTGCAGGTGAGATTGAACAAGGCAAGACATACCCTCCCCATCATGCCCCCACCTTGGCTCTAACCACAGCACACTCAGATGTTCCCCACTCCCCTCACAAGACGGGAATGAAGTGAGGAACTCAACAGGCCAGGCTCTGCCCCAAATCCAGCCCTCACATCTGGCCCTAGACATCTTTGAAAAGGGCCAGAGATATTTCTTGATCACCTACTATGCGCTAAGCCCTGCACCCATACTTTCACATTTCCTTGAGCACACTGGCAGAGTATAGATTCTACCTCTGTTGATCTTGGCTTCTTTCGAGCTAAGGAAATGGATTTGTAGGGGTAACTTGCACCAGGTCACCCAACTATATAAATAATAACTAATAATAAAGTTTAAACCTTGCCTGTCAACCATACACCCACCTACCTCCCCTCTCTGTGGACTAGGCAACCATAAAGGTAGTGATCTTGAAAGCAAAAAACCAAATCCCCCCCCAAGGCAAAGGCAAAGAAAAAAACCCCAGGCAGTGGCCTCTGGAGGGTAGAGATGACCAAAGTCTTTGTTCTCTCTCTCTTTCTTCTCTTTCTCCCCGGGGAGGCTGCTCAGTATCCTGTCCCAGGACATGTGGTTCCCACAGGTCCTCAGTCTGTGACGAATATGATATGACCTTCACCCTGGTCCACAGGCCGTTGGGGGGAACTGATTCTGCCTGGGGCTCAAAGGAAGCTTGGTGGCTAGGGGACGGTCTGAGTGGGTTGTGAAGGATGAGGGAAGTTCACAGAGCAGATGGAGAGGGACAGAGGGAGCTCTGAAACAGAAAATGCAAAAGGCCAGAGACTCAAGAGCCTTTGCCTTATCCTCCGAGTGGGTCTGGGATCAGGTAAATCCAGAGGATGAAATGATCAGGGCTATGGAAATGGAGAACGGCTTCCAAGGGCCTCAAGTGTCCGAAAAAGCCGTTTGGGTTTCATCCTGTGCACAGCGGAGGGTTTTTAAGCATATAAAGCCACATGACCGTAGCTGGGATTTAGAAAGCTCCGTCCAGGGAGATTGATTTGAGGAGGTAGATACTAAGAGAAAATGAACTTTGGAGGGCCTGTGACAGGTCAGGTAACAGACGGGGCACTATGCTCGGGCTCTGTGAGCTTTCCCAGTCATGCTGGCACAGGAGTCTGCAAACTCAGGCCAGGGGGTCACCTGCCCCCTGCTGCCTGTTTTTTGTAAATAACATTTGAAAAAACAGCGTCTTCGTCCACTTATTTACGTACTATCCAGGTTGTTTTCCTACTACACCAGCAGAGTTGAGTGGTTGCCCCCAAGACTGTCCCACCTGCAAATCCTAAAATATTTACTCTCAGATCCTTTCCAGAAAAGCTTGTCGGTACCTGTGTGCGAGGGAACTGCTACGATCCCATTTTACCCACGAGGAAACCAAGACCCTGAGAGGTGAGGCCACCTGCCCAAGGTCACAGCCTGTAAGTGAAGGCAGAGGGGTAGACCAGGAGGCCTGTGGCAGAATCATAGAGTGAAACTGGGAAGGCGGCCCCAGAATGCCTGACCCCAAACCCACTGTGGCGATCCCTCTGGCACCACCCGGTCCCCTTGGGTCCAGCCACCACTGAAGTCAGCCGAAGGGACTCAGGCGCCTCTTTGTCAGCCAGAGCCCTCCCTCTGGTCCCCAAACCAGCATCAAATGACTAATTTAAAACCTAATGCTTCCACCACGTCCACCCCGGCTGCCCCTTCTTCGGCTTATCGCATCCTATTCAAATCCAAAATAAATTATTTCAGCTCTGCAGCCTTTGGATAAAGAAAAAAAATGAAATTAAAAAATAAAAGAGGAAGAAGGAAAGGCTTTGAAGGGACAGACTGCCTGCCTCCCTCGCCTGCAGTTTCAGGCCTTTTTTCTAAGCCGGCACTGATAACCTTCCGGGGCTGCTGGGGCCCGGGCTGCCAGGACAGAGCCACACCTCTTCCCAGACCCTCGACCTTCCACAGGTAGCAGGACAGAGACAGGCAAAGGTTTAGGCACACAAGAGTCCTCTCTGTCCCTCCAGCTTGACAAAGCCCTGTCCACCTCGACCGATCACAATCCCGTGTTTTCAGTGGGGGGGTACCCGTTGATATTCATTCATTCTTCAAGTTTGTATTATTCCCTCTTCTGTATATACACCAGGTGCTGGGCTAAAAGCCAGCCGTGTACCATTCTCAACAAACCATCAAGCCCACTGCCCTTCCCAGTGGACAAAGCCTTTTCTCTTTGATCTCCCTAGACTCTCCTGTTAATTCCCTGAGCAAGCTGGGGGCAAGATCATTAGAGAGCTTCCCTCCATGGATGGGGTGGGTAGGTGACATAATGTCTCCGATTCTGTCCCTCAGAGTCCCTGGCAGCAGAATGGGCTGGTTAAGTCTGGCCAGACTGACATGGGCTTGCCAGCTGTGTGATCATGGGACAGGGCCCTTCCCCTCTCTGAGTCCCATTTTACCCATTTCTGAAATGGGAAAAAAAAGAAATCTTTTTGGTGGGATCATGAAGGGGCTTAAAATGAACAGTAGTAAGAATTTCATGCACAGTAAGTTCTCACTGAATGACTGGCTGGTTTGCTACCAGGGCTGATGCTGCTGACGGATAAGACGACCAAGAAGGAGGGAAGGACAGTGGCGATTGTTTGGCCCCACAGCTGACTCCCCGTGGCCCTTACTCTGCCTTGGTGTAATGCCAAAATACTGGTGTGGGTCCTGACTGCACCACAGACGTCCTCCTTGAGCTTGGACAGATCTTCCCACTTCTCTCGTCTCAACTTCCACGAGTGAGGGAGGTGTGCAAGACAATCTCTGAACCTTTGTGTTGGCCTCACTTGCTGGGAATTGAAGCCCCAAGATGCCAGAAAGGACCATCGCAGGCGCTGGGTGGAGGGGCAGAGGGCAGGCAGAGGCAGAGCAGACACCTTGCATGTTGGATGCCTCAACTGTCTTTAACGAAGACGTGCTCCTTCCGGCCCCGGGCAGCTTAGAGGGGGGTCTCTCTTCTGCCTTCCCTGATTCCAGAGGGACAGTTGTAGACAGAGAACCCTGGCAGGGGGGATCAGAAGCTGTGTCACAGATTTCCTGAGCATTTCAGAGGGACTCCATGTGCGTAGCAGCTGGGGACCATCCTTGAGAGGGTGTTTGAGGAAACTGCTGGGGGGCGGGAGGGGATCTCCAGGAGCACACCCGGAACTGAGGATGTCTTACCCACCTTGCCTCTTGCCCCGGTCCTCAGCAGTCTCCATTCCCGAGTGGACGGGCCCGACTCAGATGCCCTCGGTGCTCAGATGGGACGGCCCACGTACAGGGATTGCCTGAGACACAGCCGTGGGCTTTTGCCACCGCCCCCTGTCTGGGAAGGTGTGCAGGTGGGAACCAAGACTCCATACAAGGGCAGACTGACATCCAGCCACTGTATGAGGTCAGGGGCAAGTTCATGGGCCTGCCCTCCTCTCACTCTCCCTGCACTCCAGGCTCTCTGGTGCATACTGAGTCCCCAGTAAATGGTGACTTGTGCACCATTCCGTGGTCTGACCCCCAAAATGACCCTGAAAGCCCTTGGGAGGGATCTGGCCCCTGTTTTAAATCTTCTGAGGAAGAATGACCTTCCACCCCTTGGTTCAGGACGGTCCCTCCCCACAGCCCCAAGTCCAAGCAGGATAATCAGGGACTCCTCATCTCAGAGCTGTGTGACTTTGAGCAAGTTCATGAAACTCCCAAATGCCTTCCTCTGTACAATGCAAAGAACCATCCCTGCAGCCCAGACTTGTCAGCAGGATTGAAAACCCTAAGATTGCCTGGGTTGGGGGGCTTCTGTTGGGGGGGTAGTTTCTCATTCAACTTGTTCATCGTGTGTCAGGGAATATGGTAAAGGCACACAGCCGTGGCTCATTTAATCCCTGCAGCCTCCCTTTGTCCCTGCTTTCCCTGGCAGGGAGATGAGGCCCCGAGAGAACTAGTGACTTGCCCCGTGTTGCCCAGCTAGTGAGCAACAGAGCCAAGCTTTGGAAACAGGCTCTCAGATGCTGTGCTCCCCAGCTTTCTCTATGACAGACCTGGAGTGGTCTAGATTGTAATCCCTGCCTGACCCACCGGGACTCTGAAGCTCAGGGAGGTTAAGGGCTTGCTCAGAGCCATGTAAGAGCTCAGTTGTGTGGCTCCCGTGTACCCCAGCTGGGGGCAGAGCTGGTCCGCCTGACCCCCAGCCCCCAGACTCTCCCTGCGACTCCCAGATGCCTCTGCTCACCATGTTCCGTTACTTAAAAAGAAGAAAAGAAAAAAAAAACGCCCTGAACAGTTAGCAGCAATGAGGCCGATGGAAGACATCACATTGGTATTCAATTATGGATAGCGCTGGGCTTGCAGCCCACTCCCTCCCCCTGCCACGCTCCAGCCTCCTCGCCCACCTCTGGGTTGGCCTCTGACAGCTTGTCAGGAAAGGTTTCTCTGCACTTTGGGTGACTTGCTAATGGGCTGATTATGCTACTGGTGTGACCAGGAGGGAGTGAGGAAACACCTTGGCTTAACCTCCAAACCTCTACAAGGAGATTTCACCTCCATCCAGACAAGAGCTGGGCCCTCTGGGTGGGTGGGAGAGGGGGGTGGCTGCATAACCTTCTCCCTCGGTCCCTTTTCCCAACTGGCACTTAGGGCAGGCAGCCTGGTGTAGGGAAAGGTTCAGAGAGACCAGATGTTCCATTCCAGCTCCAAGACCTACCTAGCTGTGTGACCTTGGGGAAGTTGCTTGCCTTCTCTGAGCTCTGGCTTCCTCCTCTGCACCATAGAGATAAATAACAGTACAAACCACGGAAGGTCCTGACAAGGTAATGTGAGAGGAACCAGCTCGGGGACAAAGATGGAAGTTGGATCTCAGACTTCTTGAGTCTAGCGGGTTCGTAGAGATGACAGGGTGGGAATCGGCAATTAAAATAAAAAATAAATAAACTGTACCTCTGAAGAAAATTGAGATGGAAGGAAAAGGTGCACTGATGAATGATGTCCTCAGCCGCCCTTTCTGATGGCCAAGACTTAAGCCTCTAACTGCCCCCAAGTGGAAGAAAGGTTACAGTTGACATGGAGGTAGGGAGGTGGCCCAGGCAAGAGGGAGCTGTGCACAGGTAAGGAATCGCCTCTTATTAGATGTTTATTCTGAGCCAGGCATTCTGTGAACCACACTATGTCAACCCCCTAAGCAGCACCAGGAAGCAGGTTTCTATTTTACCCATTTCACAGATGAGGCAAGTAAAGGTCAAAGAAGAGGATTGCCCTGCTGAGTTGTAAAGCCAGGGTCTAAACCCAAGTAAACCTGACCACAAATCCTGTGTCTTCTCCACACACCCATGGCCTGATGGGCCACCAGGTCAACAAGCTGCCTGGATCTGCCCGTGATGCCCTCGGTACCTGTTGTCGGGCCTGGAAAGGGGAGGTCAGGACAGACCTGAGGCCAAAGGGCAGGGAGGGAAAAGGAAAAAGTCCCCTTCTGCCTGGGGATGGTGGGAGGAAGAGGAGGACCAACAGATATATGCTTCCGAGATGCATGGCCGGTGTCGGCAAATTGATTTTCTTTCACCCCTCTGGACCTCCCCCTTTCTACTTAGACTTGGGACTCCTCATACCTGCCTCACCAGGATTAAATGGGATGGTGCAGGGTGCTCTGCAGAGGACCTGGCACACGGGAGGTGCTCAGTAAGTACCAGCTGCTCTCCATGGCAGCATGCCCACCGAGTCCAGGTGAGAACACCAGCCCCAAAGAGCTTGTGATTAAAGCACATGTGCCTCCGTCATTCACATGCGTGTGTCTGTGCAGGTGCATGTGCAGGTGCAAGCATGGGAGTCCCGGGTGAGCATGGGCTGGGCTTGCCACCAGGGGTGTTGAAATAATATCTTGCCCGTCCTCAGGATGCCTTAGGAAAGAAAGAAAATAAGCGTGAAAGCGACCAAAAAGGGAAAAGAGAAAACAGAGAGACAGAGAAAAGAAAGGGAAGAACATCTGGAAACTCACGGCCTGTCTCTCTCTGTCTCTCCCTGTCTATTTCTGAATGTCTCTCTCCCTGTATATGTGTGTGTGTCTGTGTGTCTCTCTCTGTCTCTCTCCTGGTCTCTCTCTCTCACACACACACAGAGCACACAGTCTCCGGGCAACAGCTATGCACATGGCCCTACTGCATGCAGGCACAGGCTTGTACAGACACTCCTTGACCTCTGCCAATGTTCACTCTCCCTCCTGTCCCTGCGCACACTCCCGTGACCCAGATAGCATCTGACCCACACATCAATCACCCGTCCACCCAGGCTGTCTCCAAATCTGCATTCCTGCTCTACGGGGAGCAGTCTTTCTACACCCACATCCATAGCAGAACCCCGTGGGAGCCCACACTGCACACTACACTCTGCATTCTCCACCAAAACACTTGTCCCTACCGTCGAACCGCCTTCCCACTGTTGTTCTCTTGGGCCACCCACACATGGGGACCTGCTAGGGGTTGGATGTTAGGAGGACATATGTGATAAGAGGGAACCTTTCTTCCTGGCCCCCGATGTTTCCTCCCAGATGTAAAAGCATAATCAGTGTAATTCCCGCTCGCTCTCTCTAGCGCGCACGCTCTCTCTCCCCCTTCTCTGCCCAGGGGACATGGGGAGACTTATGTTATCTGATTTGTGAATTGAGGAAGAAAAACTACGCATGCTCAGCTCAGCTCAGCTCAGCCCTCCTTCTCGGGAACAAGCCCGAGCTCCAGGCATGTAGTTCTCTGCTCCTCCCGGCCGCCATATTGGGAGAACCTGTCCGCCATCCTGCACTCCTCCAACTGGATGGGTCAGCCTTCCAAATGTCAAGGCCAGTGAATAGAGACTATTGGCCCTCACATCAGGCCATGAGCTGCCTCAGAGACCCTGACAACATACTCGTCCATCCATCCGAACAGTGTACACCCACCCACCATCTTACATGCATACATTTCCCTTCTCATTTAAAACCCATTCCAATTTACAACCTACCTCCAATAGTAACCCCACGCTGTTGGTACAGATGCACACCCTTCCCCATGCACCTCCCCACCCACATGCCCTTCCCTACCCCCTTCCCTACCCCCATGTGTCCCCATGACAAGCCCCTCCTAACTTTTCCTCCAACTCCCCTCCCACACCACCCGGATCTCACTGCAAGTCATCCCCCTGCCAACACAGGCAAAACCAGGTCATGTCACAAAGCAATTCTTCCCAGCCCGCCAGATTTTTCACTTGGCTCAGATAGATAACTAACAGGACCATCTTCCCAGCTAATGGGAAAGAAATCTGGTGGGCTCAATTGCTGCCGATATGCATTTAAATGGCTGCATCTAGGAGGGAAATCTAAAATGAGAGCTTGAAGGGAGGCTGGGACACTGGGGGAAATTTCGCTGTAATAACTGTGTGAGGCAAAGCAAATCAACAGAAAGCTGTACACTTGCTTGGGGAGAGAGAGAAGACTCTACTGTAACACGTGCACTCGGAAACTTATTGGAATCTTAACACTTTTAATATAATGGCATTAGTGTCACCGTTCCTTATGTATAAACTTCACCCGCCCTACATAATGAACGCAGAGCTATTTCCCAGTGCACGTGATGCTTGGATGTGGGTGCAGGCAGAGGTTATGTGCTTAATGATCTCTTTAGATATCTTGTAGCCCAGAAGTACAGATGGAGCCTTCATTTGAAGACAGAGCAGACCTAGTTCAAAGCTAGGCTCTCCCACTTATACATTAGGTGACCTTGGACAGATTTCTTCACTCAGGAAACATCCATCTCCTTGTCCATAAAATAGAGATAATGATGCATACCTCCAGAGTTGAATCAAAGATTCCATAAGTTATAAAAAAGCATTTGACAAATAATAAGCACTTCATACATATCATTAATAGCCCTGGTTTGAATCTTGCCTCCAACACTTCTTAATGGAGTAACCTTGAGAAGGCTATGTCACCTCCCTGTTCCTCAGTTGTTTCATTGTAAGATGGGGACAATCACAGCCCTCACCTGGGTGATGCATGCGGAGCGCTGAGAGCAATGCCTGCACTTTCTACTTGCTTGATTCACACCAGTTACCAGCAACATCACCACCACTGGTTAAAGATGCTAAAGTTTATCAAGCACCTATTACGTGGTGCCTTGAAGGACAGAAGAAAAAAGAACATGAACCCAGACCGTAAGCCTGTGAGCTGCCCTAAAAACCACATTTCTGAGAAGTGGATGAAAGAATCAGAATGATACAACCAAAAGAAGAGAAAACTCAGGGAGATGTGTTTACAAAGCACAAATGCCTTAAGGTTTTCATAGAACAAGGAAAATGAGTTTGTTCTGTGGGGCCAGAGAGAGCTGAGCCAGGACTGGGGTGGGAACCATGAGGCTAAAGGGGTCCAATTTTACCTGCATTCAATGAACTTTCGAATGAATTATCTAACAATGGATGACCAAAAAGTTAAAAAAGATTAAAAAAAACTCTCTCTTGCAGGAAGTAATTAAGTAAATCTTTAACCATTTAATGGAAGAAATGGAATCCTATAATTTGAGGGAAATTTTGATCATCATCCTACCCAACCACAGCTACCATGTCCACATGCCTACTTGGAATGAGCTCACCAATTTCTTCTTATCTGGTTTCAAAATGTAGCTACAAGGATTTGTAGCTTTCCATTAAAGAAGTTTCATCACAATGTCCACTTGATGAGGTTTTATTTTCCTGGATGTTATGAATTCAGCTTCAACCTTAAGGTCACCTCCTCCCCTAGCCATGGGATGGCCTCAGGATCAATGGTTCCTGGTCTTAGATGGGACTTGGGACACATGGTGTATGTGGTCCATAGTGAGGACCATGATGATATCCATGGGAGGTAGTGAGAGGGAATAGCAAATGCAAAGGCCAAGAGGAAGGAAGAGGACAGCCTGTCTTTGCCTCTGGAGCAGCAAGAAATGCGATTGGGGGAAGCAAGAGGCCAGATCATGAATGGTCTTGGAGGCCGTCATGAGAACTGTGGATTTGGTCTTGAGTGTGATAGGAAACCAAGGGCAGGATTCAAGGGGAGGAATCACACTTGACTTGCTCCACTCCTACTATTTTTCATCTCAGCTAACCTCCTCATTAACCACGTCCCTCGGGCCACAAACCTTAGAGTTATCCCTGACTCTTCTCTTTCTTTCCTGTTGGCTCTGTTTTGGAATGGAATGCGTCTCTGATCACATTGCATCACCTCATCCCTGCCACCTGAGCCAAAGCCATGTACCACCTGGATTGTGGCAGGCCTGTCTCCCTTCCACCCTTACTCCTCAATGCATCAGGGAAAGTGCCACTGCATATCACGCACAGCCACATATATGCATTTGCCTGGTAGAAAAAACCGTTTGCAAGGAAAAAGAACCGACCTCTGTGTACAACAGGAAGACTTCTTCTAAAGAAAGAGAACCAAAAGCAAATCCAAGAATAAGAAGTTGAGATACAAGACATCTAAGTCAGAGATGCTAGTAATAATGTAAGCTCCCAAGGTCTGTGCAGAAATCCTGAGATGTCTGAGCTTCCACAGAGGATAGAAGGAGGATCTGAGCCAAATGTGTCTGGGTCTTAGGAGGCTGAGAAATTCCAATTCACTTCTGTGATATGAATACATCTAATAGATTACAGAGAAGGAAATGCCACAAACTGGTAAGAGGCGGCTGTGGAAGCACGGATAATCTTTTCTTTTCCTCATTTTTCTCAAGCTTCAAAGTTGCCAACAGTGACTATGTTTTATAATCATAACAAATATATTAGAAGTAAAAATCATCAAATGGGATCCCATAAATTTCTGCATTTCTCCTGGCATAGATTGGACACCTAAGAGAGTAGGACAGGTTCTTCCTGTTCAAGAGAACACATTTGAATGATGGACTTGAAGCTGGACAGTGACATATCACAGACTGGGGTTGAATGTCAATGTTGACACCTATGAACATTTGACGGGCTCTGGGCCATAGACGTATCTCCCCATAGACATCCTAAGCCTGTGCTGCCAGTGTTTGAGACCTGAGCACAGGATAGCTTATTCACCAGTTGCATTTTAAAGGATTCCATCTGGGGTTGCAATCTTCTAAGACCCTTTCTTTTTTTTTTCTTTTTTGGGGGGGAGGGGGAGGGGCAGAAGGAAAAGGAGAGGAAGAATCTTAAGCAGCCTCCATGCCCACTGCAGAGCCCAAAGAGGGCTCTATCTCATGACCCTGAGATCCTGACCTGAGCCAAAATCAGGCTCAGGTAGAGCCTGAGCTCCCAGGCTTCCAGGCTGGGTGATGGATCCACCCAGTTGCCCCATGCTGAGACCTTTTCTGAGTCTGAATCTGTCTTCTAAAACATCCACAGACCCTCCCAGCATCCTGTCCCTGGAAAACTGACGTATGCATGCCGTTCACATCTTCATTCAGTTATGATGTCTAACAAATATTTACCAAGCATGTCCCACGGGTCCCACATGCATGTCCCACAGCCACATTTTAAGAGGTTTACATGTTTTAACTCAATCCTCACAGCCCATAGATAGATGTTAGCATCATCATCATTTGATAGATGAGCAAAATAAGGCATCTGGAGGTTAAGTATCTTCTCCAAGACCTCAGCAAATAAAGGGGCAGGAGGCGGGATTTGGCTCTGTGCTCTTCGACACCACACTATCCAGTCTCTCAAGTGGTTCTTGAGGGCCTGCTCTGGGTCAGGCTCTCTGATAGTGACACAGACCCAGAAAAGACTAGGCACCTCCCTGCAGAAAGCCTAGGAGGTGCTCTGTTTAAATATAGTCAGTGTTATGCTGACTTTCCTACTGTGGGTCCTTGGGCAAGTTACTTACCCACTCTGTTCTTTGGCTTCTTCCCCTGCAAAAAGGAAGCTGAAATTAATACCTGCTTTATGAAACAGGAGAGAGGATTAGATGGGTTAACACAAGTAAGGGACTTGGAGCACCTGGCACATACAGAGTGTTCAATTAATGTTACAAATTACTATTATTATTATTACTATTATAGGATATAATGCAACACAAAAAGAAGAGTGCTCCATGCTTCCTAAGAGGTCTTCAGAGAGGTGCTGAGAGCTGAGTATTGGAGGAGGAGCAGGCGTTTGCTGTCTGTAAGCAGCGAGGAGGAGCTCAGGCTTTGCAGGCTGTGGGACAGCAGGAGCCAAGGCCCGGAGGTCCCCAGGCATGAAGCAGCACATCTTCACTCCCCGTGGGCTTTTAACCACAGGCTGTTGTTCTCCCCACACCCAGGAATTGGGGGCAACTTCCACTGCTGACCTGTGCAAACCACCCTAATGTGTGGCCTCTGGGGTTGGATGGCAACGGAAGACTTTTTCTGGGCTTTAGCTCTGTTTAGCGCTGGAAGAGCGCAAGCTTCAGCTTCAAAGAGAAAAGACATTTGAAAGGCTTATGAAAGGGCTTAGGAGCCTTCTTGTACATCAAACACGCCTTACAAAGCAACATTCTGATGAGTTAAGTGCAAATGAATCAGAAACACAAGGATTAAATTTCCCTTGAAATACACATAGGTTTAAAGATTAAGAGGAAATTGCCTGGCGAAACGTGTTT